>NC_088295.1:26549999-27811134 GCF_032854445.1 Liolophura sinensis
TCATTTAGCCAAGGCAAAAGTGACATTCATTTCACCAAAAATACCTTTCCTGTGCATAACTTCATGGTTTTGTTGAAATTTGAACAAAACTGATATTCCTTGAACAGACTTGTTTGGGCCTCAGAATTTAGCCCCCTCGGGTGGGGGGGGGGGGGTGGAGGTGAACACAGCCTGGGCTGAGCAGGGCAGGCTGGATGGGCTGGCTATGTGAGACTTTGAGTAATCATCTCCATATGTAGAGAACACAGATGTGTCACACAGGGCTGCACAGGTCTTCTGTCTCACCCTGTTTTTCTCCCAGTCTTGACCTTTCTCAATAAAAGTTTTATTTCCCAAGTGTTAACACTTCATCCTTCAAACTGTTCATATAGACTAGTTGACCAATTCATGTGTACCCAGTATACAAAAGCCCTCCTAAGAACTAACACTGCACATGTGGCTTCATTTCATAAAGTGCCATCATATGTAGTATTCGTCCACAAAAGCTTTCGTTCTCACATCCTTACATGGCTACACAACTTCTCATGCTCAGGTCCTGGTCAGTACTGGCATACACACAAGTACATGATGTACTTTCAGCTTTCCTCCACTCCTCACACTCTATGAGTAGCAGAGACATTATGACAGAGGCCAGCAGACTAATCATTCTCTGCTTCAATCTGAGGTAATTCCCCATGGGGACAGTCCAGCAACTCTCTGCCAAACCTGGTTATAAGAGCAGGTCATTCCCAAGACTCCCATATGTTATCACCTTTAGCCATCCCAGACTGTACGGGCTCATGTTCAATTCACGGTATTGATCCTAATACAATTCCACTCTATGACCAGGCATGCCGGTGTATAACAGAGCACAAACTTCAACGCTAGTTAGTAATTCTTACCACCAATCTATTGATCGGCTAATTGTCTCTCCAGAAAACAGCCCTGCTAAGACCATTCATTAGGGCTACGACAGAATGATTATCAACCACATGTCCAATCAATCAAACACAGGTTTACCTCTCCTGGAGAAAATAATCTACATTCAAACTGCCGTGGTTTAGTTATGCAGTAGGTATGACAAGGGGCAGTGTGTCAGGAATTCATTCATATTTCACAGTCCAACACTCTGAAGAACATTGATTTTCTGGGATTAGCTAGGATGACAGGTCCATCTTGGAATGACTGAATCCATATGTGCTAAGACTTTGCAATATAAGCGTAATGATGAACTCTAATCCAAAGGAAATGATTTTGAGAAAGGAAGAATCAAGACCTCTACAAGGATGACATGTATGTACATGTATACAAATGTTAAACACATGCATTTCAATTTAACTAGCACAGAGAATCAAGAAGTATTGCCTATTAGTTTGCTCAAGAGTGCTTTAAAACATAAAGCAAGGTTCACTCAACTTTAAGAAATCTCTCCTCAGTAATGAGAATCTAACAATGATTATTGCTGACCAAATACAAATGTACACCAGATTTATTTTTGTGATTTAGTACAATAGGTCATCGACTTACAAAATTAATACTGACTGAACTATTAGGATTCACTTTTACTACTTATACTTACATGTACACCTTTATGATCTCAAAGAATGTTACTGCTGGTATTCCAGGCAATGTATATCTCTAATGCATGTACACTGGCAGACTGCTGGTCTGTACACTGATGTACACATCCACATCTGTGTGTGTCTGTCCTTCACACGAGGTCTGCACATTCATTCATGGTTTTTGTCCCTGGTCCTGGTACTGCAGATAGATGAAGCTACAGCATGCTGCCCTCAGCTGGAGGAGAGGTTTAGGGCTGAGTCAGGCATCAACTATTCCCATACACCACATGGATTAAAGAGACTGGATAGGATTTCCTATACTACCGGCCCAAGGGCAAGCCCTGGACCCCACAGACTACATCAGTGGGGATATATTTACACATGACAACTCCAATACCAGTGACAGCAGAAAAAACATGCATACATATTTGAGTTTCATATACACAGAGCACCATTCTAAAAACCTGAATTTTGGTCCAGTTTTGTTTGATACATATTTTTTTCTTGCCTTTTATTTTTGCAAAATATTAAACCTTCTGATTATGTTTCACAGCTGTGTGGGACTTCAGATTGCCATGGAAACCCAACAGCTGTTGAAGTTGTATAGACTCAAGAGTGACATGCCGAAAAAGCCTGATATGATCTGCGATAATGGAAATAGCAATGTAAAGCTGGAGTAACCTGACCACCAAGACATCCCTCTGTCAACTTGGAGCCAGATACATACACCCTGGTACACTTCTCAAAACCCCCACATCTTTAATAAGTTCTTCAAAAATACTCCATGCCATCAAATGAAAGTCTCGGCAAGACTTCAAAGAACAAAAGACCAGAGCAGCTCCTTGCACAACCATCCACAAAAACTGATCTACGTGCAGACACCTAAACCTTCATATTGCCGGCCTCACACAAACTGTTGGAGCGAACATCCTTTAAATATTTTAAACAGAATTTGGAGTATTTTACAGATAATAATTTAATTCATATGGATTTTGATGAACAATGGATGTAGTACGCATATTTATTTCAGGGAGCATGAATGGAATGTGAACAATCTCCTCTTAACTACAGAAGGGGAGGCAATCCAGGGTTGTCTGGCAGAAATCATGTCCTGCACACCTGGCTGAAATCATATCCTGAAAACTGGCCAAACCAGAATAATGGAGCCAGAAAAAACACATACCTCAACAAATGAAAAACAGGTGCTAGGAGATTAGTCTGCTTATGAAAAAAAAAAAAGTTCAACAAAAGGGATAACAGTAAAACCAGCAACTTAGAATGAACCCATGGAGCTGAAATGAGTTATCTTCGGGAAAATAATATTCACTACTGGCAAATATTTACACCCATACTGTACAGGTTTACCAATGTGCTGCCTGAAAGGATGTTTGGACACTTCTTACACTAATTCCTTACACTGAAAGCTCTCCAAGAGGGAAACCAAGCACACTTTCAGACTTTTCTGCGAACACACAACCGAAAGAACTTTAGTCTCTAAAAATAAAATGTTGATAATCTTCTCCATCTAACAAAGGTACAATAGGCCTGCAGATTCATTAAGTGGTTACTATGACAGGTCTTAAGATTGTTACAAGCCAGAGTGCGTAGTACTGGCCAGCTTAATTACCCTTAGATCAATGGAAATGATTGAGGTGTTCTGTGCTGCTAACCTAGTTTTGTTCCAATGAACTACTAGATGAAGCTGAGTTATGGGAGTATGTCTTACCAGGCCAGGCCACAGCCACACACTTGTCCTGGGTGAATGAAGCTAGCTTAATGCCTTGCCCCTGAGGCTCTCCATCAAAGGGTCTGGCCATACTTGTAATCCAGTACTTGCCAATTACCACCAGACTTTCTGGTGTTGGCTAGCCAAAAGTGTCGCAGTCAGCCTACAGGTATAGTCTGCCTACAATAGCTGACCACGCTAATGTTCATGTAAACTTAGCTCTGAGATCTGTTGGCCATGTTCCCAGGTTAAAGGAAAAGACCTCCAAAAATTGAAGAAGGCATCACTTAATAGACCACTTAAAACTATGCATGAAATAATTTACTTTTTTTCCACATAATGCTGAGAGCAACCAACTTTTATCGCAAATGGTAGTTAGCAAAGTCTGGCTTCCTTTTGATGTGACAGGCACATCTATGTTAATTGTGATGTTAAAGTCGTTATTATTCATGAATAACTAAACGATATGAAGTCAGAATTACTGTAGGATTAAAGTTTTTTTGTTGTTGAATATGCTAAAGCACACTCATAAAGACCAAGAAAAAAAAAAAAAGACCAAAGATCAACAAATAATTTATCAAAACAAACAGGGCAACTATTTACCAAGAAAACCATCAAGGTGGATAAAACATGTAACAATTCATACCAAGAGTGTACAATGGCTAAATTCCATTTAGTTGATTTAAAGCACAAGCCACAATGACATGGTTCAGTGACACTGACAAGTGGTGCTTTACTCTGCTAGCCATTGCAGAGACCACCACCTCCACCAACAGATGTTTCTTGTTAGCAGACTTTCAACTATGTCTTCAAACCACATGGGGAACAATGTGTGCAAAATGCACCCAGGTCAAGTTCTCATCTCCAAAAAGCATCAAAATAAACTGTACAGCATTGGAATAATAAATCAAGGGGAGTTTCTTATCAACAAACAATCTTTCTTAACATGAGGTGATTCAGCCATTTCCAAGACCATGGTTGATTGCACTCATTGCAGTTACCAACCCACAAACACTTTCTCAGTCACGCATCATT
Organism: Liolophura sinensis; assembly: GCF_032854445.1. Classification (NCBI taxonomy): domain Eukaryota; kingdom Metazoa; phylum Mollusca; class Polyplacophora; order Chitonida; family Chitonidae; genus Liolophura; species Liolophura sinensis. Next base: position 26,554,302 of record NC_088295.1, read on the forward strand.
AACTTTACGGAATGTCAACTCACAGGGAATTACAGCAAAGCTTAATCACTTAAAAGCACCTTTAACTTTCCCCTGCAGCATAGGATCTTTCTAAAATAAGAGCTCACTAAATCCTGTCTTGAATTATCAGCTTCAGAGCAAATGCAAGGTCCAGCTTTTTATTAGATTACTCAGAAAAACCTGTGCACTAAAGTAGCTTGTAACACTCATGCAAGCAGAAGGATGAAGTGCAGTCAACCATTTATGCTTTTACATCATGGTTACGTATAACATCTAACATGGAAAAATACACAGGGTCAGGCTTTTTATGAACATGACTTATCACAGTAGCCTAGGGCAGTTAAAAAAACACAGCTCTATTAACAGAAAATGAATGAAAAACAGAAAATGGAGTCGGAAGGTGAAGATTTTCAATTTAGATTGAGCATCAAATGGGACAAGCCCTGTGGAAACTGATGTGAAACTATGTCATGGGAAGAAACACCCAAAAGTTTGTAGGGTTGTCCAAAAATTTCTCATATGTGTTTCCCGTCTATGTGTAACTTTTTACCACTATCAAACACCACAAAAAAACGAGGTGCTATTCACATTCAGAACTTAACATGTCCATGTATATGTGATGGGTGCTACTCCCAGAATCAAACAAATTTATCTAGGCTCCATGTTAATGGGACCAGTCCACAGAAAATCCTAATCGCTGCAGGGGTGATATTTTACATTTGAACATCATTGAACAACATTTGGCAGCTCTTTCATCGATGGACAGCTTTTCCAATTTTATTTCTCAGAATGAAATTAATAACACATAGACACTGCTTCTAATCTGAAGTATAGCTAGCTGGTATGTTAGAAGGTACATCTTCACTGATCTGACCACAAGACTAAAGCATGGATACTATATTACCCACAGAGACAAAGACATGCATATTGTAATTTAGAGATCCACTGTCTGACAAAAAGGAATAGTATTTAGGAAAATCCTTTGAAATTAAGTTACAGATAGCTTCCTCAAAGACAGTCCATGGGCTTATGTCATTTACAGAATCTGGCAGACATTATTATCTCAGAGGTCTCAGATCCATCACAATCTCAATTCTTCAATAACGTCAAAAGACAACAGCTAATTTGCAAAGCTACATGGAGTTTAACATTGTAACCAGACCATGAGAAATATGTGTAAAGTACATTACCTTTGGACATAACATAAACTATGCCCATAGCACAAAGAGATAGGGTTTAAATTCCAATGACACCAGAGATCAAAGATAAAGGCCAAGAACTAAGACTCAAACAAGCTGATGTCATCTTATACAAAACAATGAATTGAACACACACATGGCAAAGAGCATCTTACACATAATGCATGTGTTCTTAAAACAGAAATGCACAAATTTGGTTTGGCTTTAGTCTTGAATGCCACCTACATGTACATCTATCAACAGATTGAAAGATGACAACAAAGTTCAGCGACATTTTTTCTAATGTAATGTGGGAATGATATTGAAGTGCATGAACACAAATTCTTTATGTAAATGACAGGTGATCGAAGCTTGCCAAGCATGCAAATTTTGGATGGTGATCAAATGTCTGATGTCAGCCTGTCACAATGCTGTCGTCCAGAGTAGATAAACTGGCCACATTTACATACATGTATACATTACACAGGCTTACCTGTGAGTTTTTCTATGTGTTCACAGAGTCACACACTCACAGTCAATACATTAAGACATGCTGCGCTAAGTGGGCCTTGAAATGACACCAATTAGTGATCACAAAAATTAATCTTCACCACAATGACTTCTCAAAGCCTGCTGAGTTCTAACAACGCGAACTGCATTGTTACCCTGTTAAGGGCTGCACACTACATACTGACTCATGACAAATTCTCCACCCCACACTCTGAGGGTTGGCACAGAGAAAACCCCTGGGGTGGAACGACCAGACCAGATAGGTCTGCTTGATGGCAATAGCCTTGCCCTATTAAGTCAATAACACAGATCACATTGCGGGTGAAAAGGTTACAACAGTGATCTTGATGCTTACTACACATACCTATCAAAACAACAAAATGGAATAGACCAAACACATTTCCTGCAGTGACACAAATAATGGGTTAGAGTATCTTCAACTATAAATATACACAACAATACATAACATTCATTCTTAACAGGGATTACAATGCAAATGACCACATAACAGAATTCTCTAATGACAATTCAAGCACACTTCACCTGATACACAGCTCCTGAAGTTTCAAGTCCCTCGTGCAATATCTTCTAGCATTCCAGCGGGGCATCACTGACTCAATGTCTTATGACATTCATGTGTTATCACAATGTGACCCTGTAAGATTCTGTCTTACAATGGAGCAATGGCTTGACCGAATATCAATGTTTGCAGAAAATGACACTGACAGGATTTCAGACACAAATAATTTGGTCCTCAATTCCTCATAACTAGTGTGCCTCCAGCTTCAGGCTAGCTGGAACGATGTACCTGCTGTCCAGTCGCAGCTAGATTTACCTAATGAGTTGGTTTTCTGCATCAGAACCCAACTGTTGATCATCAGCACACATTAGCTAACTGAATAAACACCTCTATTTGCCTTCCAGTTTTTGCCTATTGATACAAAATAGTTATAGCAAATTGCACTCTAATACGGAAGGTCATACACCTATTTCAACTAAACCATTGTTGACTTCTGACATTAAAAACTTGTTGAGCAAATGTTGACCAATAAAAAGGCTTGCAAAATGCAATGTTCAATGTCAGGTGAGTGTAGAAAAATACTTCCTTGCTTGCATCAGGGAATGTCTTTACAGGCATATGAAAAATTCATAACAGGCCATGATGTTTTGATTTTTTTTTTTTTTTTTTGATTGGTGTTTTACGCCGTACTCAAGAATATTTCACTTATACGACGGCGGCCAGCATTATGGTTGGTGGAAACCGGGCAGAGCCCGGCAGAAACCCACGACCATCCGCAGGTTGCTGGCAGACCTTCCCACGTACGGCCGGAGAGGAAGCCAGCATGAGCTGGTCTTGAACTCACAGCGACCGCATTGGTGAGAGGCTTCTGGGTAACTACGCTGCGCTAGCGCGCTAACCGACTGAGCCACGGAGGCCCACCCCATGATGTTTTGTTGAAAACAAATATTTTGATCATCTTAATTACACACACACACACACACACACACACAAACACACACACACACACACACACACACAAATGTGATTTTGTGGGTTTACATTGAGAATGTACATGTGTGTTTCCTCGCTTTTAATCACATAAGTTAAGCTTAACAAAGGTCTCCAGACCTACTACATGTACATGAATTGAACTTGGAAAAGAGTTGTTACGCTTAAAAGAACTCACCTCAAAAATTCAAAATTCCTTCTATAAACAACTGGACAGAGCAAAAATCCATTCAGGAAACTGGTAGGCTACGATAATGAGATTTAATCTGCCATGTTTTCACATGTGGTTCCAGCAAACTGGAGGTGACATGGGTATTGCCTTACTGCCTGAGAGAAACAGCTATAGGACAACCTCTCAACCTCCTTGGAACCAGCACCCAGGCCCAACCATTCCTAATTACAGGTAATCCCAGCCTCCTTCTCCACAAATCCTGACCTCTACAAGCTTTGAAGCTTATTTGCTTAGTCTTCAAAGACTAGGTGTACTGAGCTAGGCAGATCAGCCTGGGTTAACAAACAGGCAAAGCCTTACAGACACATGCTGTAGATCGAAGACTACCTTGATGCCCTATGTCTGAAATACCTTCATCACTGAGATGTGTTTTGGTTGTCTCTATAGTTGTGGCTGCAGTTGAGTTTTTGGTTGATGTGGTTGGCCAAGTCCACAGACCACCTGGAGTGGGGGGACTGACCTAGGTACAGGCCCTGAGAGGGATAGAGGACAGGCCGTGTCTGCTCCATCAGATCACCACATTCCAACACTTACACATCCACATTGCTTCCCAAACATGTCAAACGGCACGAAACTCTGCTTACTGAGGGCATCCCCCAAATGGACAGCTAATTATGAGAGCATCAGTGACTGGGATAACAAACATACACGAAAACCAAAATCGTCCAGCAGCAAAACACTGGCCAAGGTACTTGGCCATCTTCTCAGGTGATTGCAGTCAAGGGCAAAAACCGCCCAGGCTGGCCCGAAAGCACAAAGTCAATTTTAATGTTTAGTTTAGAGCTATCACCTTTCTGCCTTTTCTGTCAAAAGCTATACCCAGCATATTTGTTTCCATGTGACAGCAAAGTGACATGTGCATTGAGCAGACTCCCTGCAAAGTCACACAGTCAGCTTCAGTTTTTATCAACGAGTTTACATTGGAGGTAAAAACATACTCAGTGTACAAGAAGTTCCCACACATTTATTATTATTTATGAACCACCTTGTGGTGAGACAATATGGGAGAAAAATTCTGTAACAGATTAGACTGATGCAGAGAAAATAGTCAAATACTGAGATAACAATCACATAATTAACGGAACATCCACAAACACCGTCAATGAAGGAGTTCTTCTGTTTGTGTTTACATGTACATGTATATACTAAAAACAAAATGATGAACAAAATACATATGTGTGCTAGCATCCCCCCCCCCACCCACCCTTTTTCAGTCAAGCCAACCCATATCAGACATACATGTATGTAATTCAAGTGAGTTTAAAGAATAATGCATGTGCATCATGTCTCAAAAATGTACATAAACACTAAACATTGAACATAGGTGCCACTAAAAACTGTAAGCAAGGGCATATCTATATCTATACATTCACAAATGATTGTTTTATTGTAGAAAATTTAAAAGCACCTTTCCTACACCGATTTCCACAACACAGATAACCAGACTTTGACACATGGTACCTCTTTTTTTTTGCAATCAGAGATGCATCAAGATCCAGAGTGTACCTGTGTGTCTGAGTATTGGACGTCACACAGTTCTGCCACAGAGTTGACGATGACCTATTACCTGTACAGGAGTGTTGTAATACAGTCAGATTAGCAGTGTCTTGACAGGCCTCTACCACGAGGCCAACACAGTGCAGTTAATTCAGCTGACTTCAATGGCAAATAGGTGCAAATAACATGACAGAACAACTGTACACTGCCTGGAATGTGTGAAGTCTAAATCATAGGGATTACGCCGAGCTTAGCTCACCTAAAGTCAGTAAAGAGCAGTTAGAAATGAATTCTCTCACTTGAATAAATTCTGATGGAAAATTACAGGCTGTAATCCACATTCCTGTCTCTGATGACATCAACTACCAAACATGTTACTTATATTTAAGGCAACTATTTAAGTGAACAGCATATGACCTGATCATTTGTACATGTACTGTCTGAACACTAGTATTTGCCAATATACAGCAGTGTCTAAAACAAAAAGTGGAACTAAGTGGCAATCTTCAACTGTTGTTAGTTTACAAACAAATAAGGACTAGAATCATTCTTCAAATCTAAAATTGTATCTACCAGTGACTACAAAAAAGATGGTGAGAAGTTATTTGTCATCATTATGACTTCATTAATTAGTAAATCTAGGCCACTCAGTGAGATACTTACATCTCCAGTCTAATGCAGTGCCTGGGAACATACCCCTAAGTTTAAAAACATTGCAATAGTCAAACTTGTACAAAAAACACCCTTTGCTTTTCAAACTATAAATATGACTAAACTATAGATATGAATTTCATGATCTGCAAGGGAACAAGGCCTTAGATACCCTGCTATACATGGGCAAATAATCTTTATAAGTTTCAATGTTGCCATCTAAGAGAAAAGAAAAGGCTTACAAACTTGGGTTCAAACAGAGCCCTGCAAGCCACAACAATGGTTTTAGTGAAGGACATAAACAGACTGAGTATAATGTCAATAGAGTTTCGTTTAATCTTTAGCTGTCGATCCCAGGGAGGTCTATGGTGTGGAGGTTAGATTTACAGTCAGTATAACAGATAAAGAAGCTCAAAGTAAACTGAGCCTGTAGCCAACCTCAAAAATATGCTTCAAGAAAAAAGCTTTAGTCAACAGAAGATTCTGGGTGTTGCTTAGCAAATCCCACACTAGGAAGACCTCATTTCAATGAGCACAGCACGTCCTATTGAAAGCAGCGCTGAGTCTATTATATGACCCCGTAGACCAGTTGAAGGGATTGTAGATGCCATTTGTTGTAAAGCAGGACAAGTACATGTAGTATTCACAGGCCCTCAGGTGAAGTTATTTGATACATGCATGTGACAGGTAATGCATGTGTAGGGGTAGAGGAGAGGCCATCCCAAACACAATCTACCATACTTCCCTTTGTTAATATCACACAGAGCTATCTGTACCTGTATTCAGTGATTCACTGGGCCTATGGTGCTCAAGTAACTACAGGATATAATATATATATATATATATATATATATATATATACACACACACACACACATATACATATATATATATATATATATATATACACATGTTAATATGGTTTTTATTATCTATAGGTATACAAGTACATATATAAACACATATATGTGAGACTACAACTCCAGTTCAACAGGTCCCAAAGATTGACACTGGACAGCTAAATTGAATAGACATGCATCAAAACAGGACAGCCTCACTTCCTTTTCCATCGAATTGTAAAAATTGATCTCTCTATTCAGTCCCATGAGTCAGTAACTATTATCAATAATTTAGCTTTAGGTGACCTGTAATCTAAATGTACATGTATACATGAAAAGGTTTGCTTCAGTAACAGAATCTTTCCTAGTATTGTAACACCTAATGACAATGGGTTCAGTGTATGTAATACACTATAGAGAAGTGTAAATTTAAACGCGACACGCACTTATGTAAAAACTCATGCAATGGATCTCTACATTGGTTCCCAACTTTATCCCACAAGTTGTGCAAAATACAGACAGGTGCTCATTGATTAAAACGTGCGAATGTGATGACAGACCAGTGACCTTTTCAAATCATAGCTTCAAATGGTCACAGTAAAAATAAGTTGCCATTTACAAGGCATCAGCCTTCATAAAATTCCTGGTCTCCTCTACTCCCTCAAGGTAGGTCTGATATTTAAAGCCGACAAACTGCATGTCACTCCTCAGACAATGACGAGATTGACAAGGACAATAATTAGCACCCTAAGGCTACCAATACTCAGTCAAATCTTCAGGTTCTCAACAATGGGATGTATATGTACACCAGACTACCTATGGTCGTTACCTACTAGCTTCCCTGAAATAGTCAGACACATAATAACTTGTGAGCTCAGATCCAATCATCATTTCATGACCTGTATTTTTTCCCTTTACACTGAGTGTATACATATAATGTACAGGTATCAATACAACTTCCTCTAGACTTTGGTTCAGTTTCTGATGATAACATAATTTTTATTCCTGTCACCCACCGATACAGTTATATGTATCAGTTAAAATATCTGTATGACCTTTGGAACAAGTCTTCACAACTGATAATTTTGTATAATATGACATAACGACATGTTATCCTCTTAGCTACATGTCTGTTTACTTATTTGCTACTTAATACTACATGAGTGGGTGTTTGCAACATAGACACAATTGTTTATTACTTGTTTACTTATATACAGAAAAATTTAACTGGACTAGAGCAGAACTCATCCATTTAACATGTCTATAATATGGCTCTACTACTTCAGTGGACACCTGCATAATTCAGTTGGATGGGACCAATAATAAGACAGGTAAATTATGGTACTATTCAGATTTAGAATTTCAAGGCTTTATTTGAACATGCATGTCGTAAGATGTAGTACAGAACAAGATGACAACCAACAACTCCCCTGGGGTTCATTCTACACATACATTTCTGACTTGTCAATTGTCACAATGTATATATTTTAGTCTTGGAAATTTTGACACACTTATCTTAAGACAATATTTAAGAGGTTGTTAAAAATTTTAATTTCTATGAACTAAGCTCTAAAATCATAATAATTTTGACTTAAGTCAGAAATTACTTTATGTAATCCAGGCCTGTGTCATGTTGATCATTTATACCTGTTCTACATATAAACTAATTTTCAACCTTTACTTACATTTACCAAATAATGTAGGTGTTGTGTGCTGGAACAGTGCTAGTCTTAAGGGCTGATTCTACATGTCAATAAATGTAGTTAATTCTATACTGAGCAGGCGTTCCCATGACCTTACTGACATAGGCCAAGTTATTACATAATGAAATGTTGTCCCATGCATAAATCTGCACGTTAAGAATATTGATTCAGGTAACATGAACTGGTCACCAAAGAGAATAATATGAAAGCCTAGTCGGCACAGAAATGTAATAGCTAGAACATTTAGCATGTACATGTACAAATACTGCAGAATTCACAGGATTCGAGATCCGTCCAAGTTTCTGTTGTTGTGAAGGTAATCAATTTCTGATGTATTGAAGATTGCTTTTGATTTTAACTGCAGAAAGGTGAATTGCATACTGATTTGTGAGAAGTATCGATTTAACAAATGACGTCACTGAGCCTAAGCTATCAATGGAAGTCAAAGAGCAAGCTTGGCAGAGAGTCTCCTGGGAATTGACTAACTGATTGCCTAGCAGGTAACATGGTTCATTAACGACTGCATGTGTCATTACTCTCAACAACAGCTCACATCCACACACTATCCATGATAGCTGCAAGTCACACATTTATGAAAACTAATTTCTGAATAACCACACTGAAAAATGTGATGTGACACATACATCTTATCTCTTACAGGAAACGATCTACATGCATACAAATTATGCATTTTAAATTTATTTATTTATTTACTTAATTTGTTTTATGCCATACCCAAGTATATGCTCTTTAAACAATGTCTTTTCAATATGACTGTGAAATAATTATTTAAGCATGTGCATACTGCTACTCAGCAAATAATCACACATATATTTTGTTTAAAGTCAAGAATACCAAACAATGCTGAGACATATACACAGGTATCTATGAAACCATCTTTAGGATACAACTTACACAAAGCAAGTATTAAGTTTCTTACACATGTACAGAACAGCAAGGCCATTATTAAAGATATGTTGGGTGCAACCCAATCAACCCTCCAGAAAAGCAACCCCATACTCCTCTCAATATTTCCTTAAAATATCAATATTTTTTCACTGGCCAAAAAGCTGATAAAGGAAATGAATTCCGAATAACCTGGAGCATATGGTGAGGTTTGACAGGTTTGTACACACATAATAAATAACACTGAATCCATACAGATACCACTTGTACTTGCCACATCCAGGAAGTGAAGCTTGAGCCGATTACTACATCTAATACACATGGTGTATACATGTATACAGATTTCACACTACCAGCATGGCCTAATACCAGTAACCAGATACACTATATAAATTCCCATAAATCCGAACATAAACAACAAGGTGTAAATCAGCGCAATGAAGTGTCGGCTAATGCTTTTAATGAGACAGATCAACATTTTTCTGTGCAAAGGAAAACATGGAAAGGTTTTACATTTCAGAACAAATAATCTTAGATTCACAAACAACTTCCTTGTCGCGTAAGAATTTAATGTTGGCAATCGTCTGGCAGGGCCCTTAATATTGGGAGATGTTTGCAGGCTTACAGAGAATCTAAAGTATAGGCCAATGGGCAGAGGGCAAGCACATTATGTAACACAGGCCTGGCGCCTACAGAATTAGGTATTACAATGTCTCTTAGACCAGAGCTTTCCAATACAGGGATAAGAGGGACTGCAAATATCTGGCAGAGAGAAGAAGCACTGGAGCAGCACAGCCTTAAAATAGGCACACAAATAAACAAAGGCCCCATTTTCTTCACAAACATCAAGGATTTGTAGTGCGAGCAGAATTACGAGCAGGAGTTGGGTAGAGCCCGCCCACTGAACCCCACCTCACAGGAAAACACAATGCACTTGCAACACCCACACTTATCCTAAGGTGGGTGTATGTCATGTTATTATTAACTGTCATTACAGCATGTAGCCTTCTAATAAAGATTTGAAAAAATCTCCTATGTGTACTTGAAAAAAACCCACCTTAATAACCATTTTGAACAAAACCCACTTTAGGTAGAAACACAATAGCTAGACTTACAAAGTAAAAACAGCTAACACAGCACCAAGCTCACTTTGTCTTCTTTTTTTTTTCTTCATTTTGTCACTGACAATAAAAATGTAAGTATCTCAGTTATTATATACCTACATGTAATATCTAAGAACAGAAATAGGAATGTCATCAACTTTGTAAGTAGCAGTATTTTACACTCCTCTTGACATTATCCACAAAGTGGAAAGAAGATTACAAAACATGATGCTGCATTATGACAGATCCTGAACACGGCTTCTTCATCAGCCTTCGACTTGATCATTCGCCGTTTCTAAGCTAGTCCTGTCTCCTTATCGCCGAGCTGACATTAATAAAATGCCAAACCAAAATGTCAGACGCCAACTCCTCAAGCAACAGGCCAGTGGGTTGTTATTAAATTACTAAGATTTTAGGGTGCTATTTTTGGTGTATCCACAGACAAAGTATCTGATGAGCTTTTTCTCTAGCAGACACTATCGGGCAAATGGATGGGGAGCTGTCACTTTTATCATTTTATCGATATTTTTTCCAGGTATTTATATGGAAACCTTGCCGAGGCCAGAAGAGACGTCTGGTGAATCAATAACATAGAGGGATAGCTCCATACTGTATCAAGGCCAGGGAGGCTTGCTGCCATGGGACAGGGATCAGACACACAAAGATAAATACCCAATATCACCTCAGCATCTCTCCTTCAGTACACACACATACCAAACCTAATATCTCCAGCATGTTAACTTTTACACTGCCCCCTCTTCTACACACATACATAATTTAATACTAACATGGCTCATATTTCCTATGATATGATATGACCTAAATGAGTCATTGGCAGATGACATGGAATTCATAATTGTCACCATCAGGACAGGTACATGGGACAGGTAAAGTATTGATCTTCAGCATGGCTCAGTAAAACTGTCCATACACAAACAGGTAGCTCAGTATGTTAAATGTGCCACTCCAAGAATCCACATACTTCCTTAATTAAGGCTTTCTTACTTCAGACACATGTAGACATGAACATGCCTGGTAATGGGCTAAGACAGTGACATTTGATCAACATACTCACATATAAATAGTGTGTAGTTCAAATCCCTGTGGTAATGTCCTCTGTCTGGCTGGTCACTCAGCCTTACCCATGTGTTTAGAGTGTAGGGGAGAAAAAACCTAGCTGGCCCACCCTGTCAGTCAGTCCTCTGTCACAGATCACAGCACAGGGTCAACCATGACAGCCACAGCCACTTACGGCATGCCAGCCAATCACAGGCCCTGACACAATACACCACAGCAGGCAGGATAGGCCTCAGGGCCATGTTGTCAGCCAATACAAACAGTCCTAACATATCACAGCTATGTGGAATATTTGGCTAGTTGCCAACATTTTTCAACCCAGAGTAAAACAGTCCCTGATAATTCAGTCTGGTGATAGGTATACAATTGTCCTCAGCTCCACACAAGATATGTAGGACCCTCTATCACAGCTCCTAGTGTATACAGCAGAATGAGAGCTTTGGGTACAGTTTCAAATTGGAGATTCACATTGAGCAGACAGAGGAAGTATGATTCTTATCAACATCTACAACTATAATATACATACATGTATATCATAGCGATGATATATGATATGTCAAAGATCATCAACGCATATTAATAGAATAACAGTAACATATATATACATGTATATATATGCTTGTAGAGTAGATGAATTTTTACCTGTAGAAATGTATCATTTTTTTTATTTGTTTTTATTTCTTCAATGAAATATACGGATATTCAGATAATTACATTCCTGCACTATAGAGGTGTTTGGACAATGAGGCATTTCTTTTCTTTCACAAAGGAAAAGACTAATTTTAGCAACCAATAAGTGGTTCTGTGTCGCATGTGCATGTGATTATTTTCTTTTTTATCGCGGTAAGTCCTGAATCACATCAGTATTTCACTATATGTTAAATGTGGTTCTAATACCCTAAGATATCATACATACATTCACAGGTTTATAATAAATAATCACATGTACATGAGTACAATATGTATAATTCCCTTTGTACTTAGCTTTACTTCATAATTACTCAAATCTAGCACTACAGTTTACTGCAACAAATGAGGCTTGAATACTAGTTTCCTCAGTACAATTCTGCCTAGTTTTCATCACTGAGGCAGTTATTGTTATATGCTACCACATTTCTGTCACACTATTTCTGTCACACCCTTACATTAATTCTCCATCTCTCCACTTGGGTAAATTATTCTTTGTAAAATAACAAATTTACTGTTGAAAGCTTCAAATTGGCTATCAATTCATTATAAAATTTGAAACGTAAACATAATTCATTTTTAAATTGTACCTACACCTTTTGTATACATGCATTTCAGAAGTCCAACGGCTAATATTAAACAGATGTTACCTATTAAAAGATGATCTTTTTCATCACAATATACATGTAGTTCGGACACTTTGAAAGTATACCCCAATTCAACAAGATCAACTCTACGTGTGTGTGTGTAAGTGAAGAATATGTCCTACAAGCCCTTTCGTATCAATGAGACATACTGATTAACTTCCTTCTACATAGATCAAACCAAATACACGTAACAAGTACAAAACAACTTTCAAAAGATATATGGATAACTAACAATCAGTATAACTTGAATGTTGAGCCTGGCAAATTTTTACGTCCTACATGTTGTATGTCAGGACATCAAAATACCAATGAAAACAAACTGTTCAAGGAATCTGAGCTAGATGCTGATCAATTTAATAAATGTTGTTTGTCATATTTTCTTACAGAGAATAAGCAAAATAGTCTGTATGCACATAAAAACGCGAATGTAATTCAAGGGAGACAAGTAAACAACACATATATAAATTCCCCAATTACCTCCCTTGGATAAACGTCTTTTTTTAAAAAACACATCTCACTTTCAAGACGTTCACACACTTACTTGTTCCCACCATATGAGATATTATGGAACAAAGTATTAATCCATTGTCCCTTTCTAATACAATCAAGATGCAATATTTGGCATGTTCCTATTGTAGAATTGCATGCAGATGTTTGTGAATTGGTTATTTACAGTATACAAGATCACATGACACAGTTCCATTTTAAATTGTGAGGTCAAATAGCTTGACACTTCAGGAAAATCTTCTTCAATTGATAAAATTTCTCCACTTATATATTCTATATACATATGTAAGGTATGTTAAAAAGACTGTCATCAAACTTGTAACAATATCCAACATGTACTGTTTTTCTGTTGGGCACAAGGATGGCATGGGAACTTCGACAGGCAATGACAAATGTATCCTGTCCTCCTTAAGAGTCTATATCAGAGCTTTTTGGCAAAAAAGTCAATCAGTGGAAAATCGATCGAATTTATGCTGTTATTGTAGAATCGCCAAAATAATTACCTTTCACAAAATATCAACCTTGTTTGTGTACAAGTAACCGTTGAACGGTAATAATGCATACTGTTATTAAGTTCCTAAAATTTACGTAACTTTTTGAGACCCGAGACATTATTTTAACACTATAAACAGCAAAGGTACATGTACGATCCTGACACATACTGAAAGGCAATAATTTCAACTATCCTTGATAACTACAGGAAATTTGATTTGATGAGTAAATTTTTTTTCAAAAAATCTCTGGTACAGCCTCTTTACTGTCTAGTTAGAGTGTGCACAGAACAACAAATTATTCGCTTCATTCATCAACAGCCTGCATCCGTTCAAGTGAAGAAATCTGTGAGGCCCAACTTAGCAGCCTAAGTATTACATTAACATTAAGGTAATATTTTCCTTGCACACCAGGAGACAAAATAACAACGTGCATGCATTAATAATAAGCTTACCTGCTTCTTGGTAAAAACATGGATCCCTCAATGAAGACCGAGCCTGACAGAAGAATGTACCAGCATGTACTCAACTCCCCCTGACTGCAAACAACAAAGGAAGAAATGTATAGAATTAGGAAGACTAAAAATAGAAATGAAAAATGATTCCTGGTAGGGTTATGCCTGTTAGTATTGTAGGAAAAGAGCACCAAGTTCAATGGTGCATTTACATACACTGCTGTCAGATTAAGGACTAACCAAAACTACATGTATCAATACTGTACTGGACAAACTGGCTATGATACATGTAAGCATGCACATGTACCTATAATAAATTGACGAGACCTTCATTCTGTAGAGAGCAGATGTTATGGTCCTAACCAGGAATACTAGGTTTCTTAAAAGGATTTCAGATTCAAACACCCTGTTAAAAGACTTAAACTCATGCTCATTAATCCACTTAAGTGATTCATTACTCTTTGTTCTTGAATTGCCATGTCTTTTAACAGCCAAAATGCTGTGATTCTAGTAATCAAGTCACAATAGAAGTTAGCACATAATTCATGCCACATGCTAATTTAGCTTTCACTGTGACATGTCCATGTACATTTACACACAGGCCTCCATGAGTTTTGAGCCATTCTATTCAACACATTCACAGGCACAAAAAGTGTATGACAGGGTATTGTCATAAATTCAATAGACTGTGCCTTCACAGAATAGGATCACAAAGCCTCATGCTGACGTTTCCAACATAGGAAATACCAATGTAGATCTTTCATGTATGTTTTCCAATGCTGCAGATAATGTTAAAATCCCTTAAAATCAGGCACATTCATAATGCAAGGGGAACAACTTGTCGGAATAAAAACACCTAGAGGATTGTACAATGTGTACTTTTATGCTCCTTGTTATAACTGTGATGTCCCTCCTGTGTAGGTGCCTAGTGTGGACTGTACTGGTTCAGTAATCTGTGTCATGTGCATTGTGACGTAATTACGTGTAGGTAAAAAAGGATAATAGTTATTCTGTCCTTAAAAGTGCAAGCAGCAACATTATGCACAGCTGTGATAATGAAAACCCCCAAAACCTTGATTTAAAAAAAATCAACAGGTGCATTCTAAAATAAGTATCTACATCAAGAAAATCTAATGATCCCATCATCAGATCCACAAATACATGTAGGCTTACCTGTAAATGAAAAAATATGTTTTACACTATCACAGCCCATGCCGTGACCTTAATAGTTTAAGCAAATATACACACATTTAATTACTGAGAATCATGACGAAACAATATTTTTTACTAATGCAGATATTAAAATATTTCTCTCCTACAAATAGCCAAGCCAAGCATGCTAACAGGTTCATTCTTTTTGGCTTGGTTCAACACGTTAATTGTAACACAGTCAATTACATACAAGTTAATAATAGTCACTAAAATAGTAACATTAACTTTACAAATATGCTCTCAAGAGTGAGGAAATATAGGACAGATACATACTGTACATGTATGAAATTACCTTCATATAAGAAAGCATGTCCTCTGTATAAAACAATTGGATTTTACAGGTGTTTAAAACTCTATTTATGTGCGGAGGTCTGTCATAGGTCCATCATGTAAGCGAAATATCCTTGAGTATAGCGTAAAACACCAATCAAATAAATCAAATAAAATTAAACTCTATTTCTACAGTAGATATATACATAATTGGATGATGCCCTACTTTTTGAATACTGTAGTTAACTTTTTTAAAATCCTCTATTAAGGCGATAATCAGAAGACGACCTAGTGAATTAAAAAGTTAAATGAGGAAGATTACTATTAATGAGCACAATTGGCTTCATCCCAGTGGATAGAGTAATTATTAAGGGAGTGGGAACTGTCTCTGTCTGTCATTTATTCAGCTGGTTCTGTATTCATGATACTCATATCTTTAGTAACCGTCAGAAAAACAAAAGGGCTTTCATTTTTTTTTTTACGCTGTAATATTAACTAACCTGAAAATCAGCATTGTTTATTGTTTACAGTATCAAAGGCCAAAATGTACATGGTGTCAACATACACATTAGTCATTGTGGTGAGCCTCGCTACTAGTTTGGCGACCCGAATATTCCTACTTGTACTTGTAACATGAGGTTGATGTGTATGCTGGTCAGATCCACAACTGAAATGTGTACAACTGGTATGACAGTGGACACTTATACATGTACCTCGTGTCTTTAACACTTAACCTTGGATATTTCATTATTACTCACATCTTCTGTCCAGGCATTTGGAATAGATGATGCATTTAGATGACGCTTATGACTTGCCTATTTATTTACGTGTACCTGTCTTCACAGCCTACATGTATACATCAATCATTAGCAATCCACTACAATTACACACAACTGCCTGTGTAACCAATACTTTGAAATATTCTGAGAGAGCTTTGGGGCGCAGAGAAATAATATGCAATAAAACAGTTTTATGATGCTTGTTCCTTCAATGATATCTGACATAATTACCATAAAATGTAAGTCCACATGCTAGGCCTAAAGTCACACACTTGTACAAATATCCCATTTCTTTTTATATATTCATGTACATGGATTTAGAAAACATTTGATTTAAAAATTTACATTTTCAGTATATCCATAAGGTGCACTGCTAACAGCAAAATGTCCATGACCCTGTGCAGTATAGATGTGTGTTGACCCTGTATATATGGCGCAGACAAACACCTTCTTATGATAACTTAAAACAGATGTTTCAACTTCAATGACAACAAGCAAAATAAGTTGTTTCTTTTGGAATGTTTTTCTGTCCACAAATCAAATTGGTGGTGAGACTGAAATCTGATCCCTGACAGCCTCCATTCATTAATCTCCACACTGTTGAGTTTCTTTACATTGCTATGTTCCTTTACATGGGTGATCATAAACCCAATAGGCCAGGCGACCACCACCATCTGAAACTTTATACATCAGCACACCAGAACTTGCCACTCATCCATGGACAGGACAGCTGCAGGTCTATGAGACATTAGCATTTGGGAATGCAACAAATCTAAGAATGGTATGGAAGAAAGACCAGTGTTTGCTTGTGGTGAAACATACATGTACATGAATGTCAATTTATATAGATAAAAGTATATGTGTGCCTTTAAAAAAGTTCGCCAAATATGCTGGCATGTATGTGCATGTAATTTACTACTGATTATATCTTTAATCTTTTAAAGATTACATACAAGTAAAGTTAAGATGATTAGAGTGCCTCAAACATAAAAAATACAAATGCTTGCAGGATTGAAAAAATCACCCAAGTTTTTATTCCATCTTTCATGTAAGGGTACTGATGGTAGCATAGTGTGGCATGGCCAACCTGACTAACATCCTTTCGGCTTTCCCTCAACCCACCCTGCTCCCAGCTCTTGGTTATAAAGACATGGCCAAGTATCAACAGAGGTCTCTGGATGGTATAACTGTCATAACAGCCATGGACTTGGTAAACACAGACACCCTCCCACAATCCCCCAGTTGACACAAACAGTAATGAGAGCAGTCTGAATAAAACTCCTCCAGGCAGAAATATCAGGTGTCACTAATTATAGGGCTTCTCCTTAAAACATTGACTGGGGGGGGGGGGGGTGGTTTTGGGAGAAGAGAGATGGGTCACTACTTAATATCACTCAGAATAGGAAGATAATGTCAAGCTCACAATTCTCCCACACTATATTAGTCTTACTGGATTGATTGAACCTGCCAGAAAATGAAAATTCATGTTGCTCTGAGGAATGTACATAGGCTGTTTGACAATTGGAAAAACAGGTGAAAACTTACTAATTGGATTCCCCAAAAAGCACGTCTGTTAGTAATCTAGTGGTAGTGTATAGCATACACAGCAGAGCAATACATCACGAAACAGTGCAGTGGCTAAAAAAAACCCACACACTGTCAGTGCCACTTTATTTTTGGCTGACCTCAAATAAACCCGTGATATTTAAGATTCCCTATACTGCCTACGTGACACGGTGTAAACACTGGAATAAACATCTTAACTACATGTACATGTACAATGGTACTGTATACACGTAACACACATAAGTACATGTGCATGTACATAACTTAATCATGGCCAGATGACATGCAAATCGGCAGCTGCTAACATGTACACATACATGTATATTAGGCTACAAATACATGTGGTATACACATGCTATGCATCAGTAAGAAACTACATTGTACATGTATCTGTGTCTGAAGTTACACGTGCAGCTTATCACATCAAAATCTACATGCACCTAGAATGAGAGCTGTGCCTCATGTATCTCATTGTGAAGTGAGTAAGTACATGTGTAGATGATGTAACAAGGAAGTCTACACTGTGTCATCACTTCCTCAGTGATGAACATGTGGGTCTCTGTAGCAATAATGCATGTTTTACACCTACTGGTGCATACATGTACATGTATCTCCTGAATGTAGAATATGCTTACAACTCTTTGCCATCATACATGTAATTTGGCGCATGTCTTTTGGCTGTACCCCAAAAGAATGTCCTTTTAGCAGATCAATTGCAACAATGTTTTCATATTGCTGCCTGGCAGGACTTTTATGCCTGACATGACTCCTTTTGACTGCTTTGAAAAGTTTTTTTAACTTTGCACTACATACATTTTACTATGACTCAGTGTACTTGGACAATCTATGCAGACTGATACAAGCCCACTTGATACATACAGAGAAGCATTCAGAAGCCAATAAAATTCATTAATCTGAATGGTTTTAATGCCTTACTCAAGATATCTCACTTAAACAATGGTCATCAAGTTTATGGGTGGAGTGCCAGGCTTAAATGGCCACTCTTGATAAGCCCCTGGATTTCAATGTGTAAATCACAGTTGAACCACACAGAAATGGATTTGAACCTGTGACCTAAGTGGCGAGGGGCAGATCGGAAGCACCAAGTACAATGGTTCAACTGAATAACCTAGGGAAAACCCAGAGCCAATAACACAGATGCATTTTATGAATTGCACACTAACTACATGCGCACTACTGTAAAAATTGAGTGAACAGCACCATTTACTTCCACATTTGCCATATAAATGTTTTCTTTCAGCTGATTTTTTTTTCCTGACCTCATGTTACCAAGCCTGGAAAGAAGCTGCAGGCAAGAACAATGCCCTGCACTACCAGTACATGGTATTTTGACAGGTGCAACTGTTTGGTACATGGCAAAACTGTTGTAGATTTTTTAATAACATGGGTAGCTTGAAAATTTGCCAATTGAGTTGTTCACCAACTTAAAAATAATTTTCCAGGATGTTGCACACCAATAGCTGAATGTTCGCCTGTAGTTGTAGGATAGAAGCTCAGAGATATCTGTAACAGTTTTAATGTCGTAAGGTGTTATAGTAAAAAGTTGACATCAGACAACATTTGTTGGTCACTATCCTTAGCTCCTTTACTGAGTACTCACATAGCATAGCAGTGTGCTGTGAGATAAGGAAATTTGTTGGGTTTCCTGGTGGCCACTCAGACAATAAAATCTGGGTGAGGTAGGACAATGACATCTACATGTGCTGTATGCTTGAATTTTTAAAATCAGTTTATTCATTTGATTGTTGGTTGAAACTACCAACCTATGGCAAGTTAAATAAACTTCCACATAAGTGACATTCAGATATGCACACTATGTTCCTGGAAGAACAGGCACATGAGTGTCGTCCACTGGTTATTGTCAACAAGGCCTCAGTGAGAGTGAAGAATATACAAATTTCCTGTCTAAGACTGGGTTTGAATCCACACCTTGTGGAATTTATAATGTTAAGAACAGAAGCATTAATATACCATTTCACAAACAAACAATGAAAAATAAGTGGGAAGAACTCACCAGTACAGTATGTCATTGGCTTCGTGATACTCATATCGCACTGTTCTACAGAGAGCTCGTAAAGCAGGCTCTCTCAGAGAGGCCAATGCCTCCATCCCATGAAGATAAGAGAAGAGAACATCCAGGTCCTGCAAAGATATAAGCACTGATTAAGAGCAGATCAAACTATTAAACTTGTCATTCCCATAGGGCACTGGTACCGGAGCTGTATTTAGCAACAATAAAGCTGTTCACTAACCTGTGTCATGTGTGCATATGATTAAAGTTTAGCACGTCAATACTTGTGATCATATGGTAAGATAACTCACTGGTATAGGATATGTACTTTCCTAATCACCACTGACTAGAGGTAACAGGTCTACCATTTGGTCATAAGCATAATAGGGGAGTTTTGACCTTGCCACGTCATGGCGACGTTTGTTTTTATTGTGATGATGTTACTTTATGGCATGGTGGGTGAATACTTAATATTATCCATAACAGATGACTTTTATTTCCCCAATTCATATTTACTTTAGAGAATCTGTATTGAATGTTTAGCCGTTGTTTTAAAAAGCAATGAAAATAAACATGATGGCCTTCAACTGAGCCCAGGTCTAAACATGAGTTACAATGTTTCTAAATGGAATCAATACATTTCACACATTTCAATCATAATGGATGAACAAAATTTTTGTTGAAGTCATCACTCCAAAGATCCAGTATCTTCACCCCTGTCATGTCATAAAGCGATGAAATTACAGCACATTACCATAAATTTTATAATAATAACATATCACCATACTTTTTATTTATTTGATTGGCGTTTTATGCAGTACACAATATTTTTCACTTATGAATCTTAAGACAGTTCTTTGCCATGTTTAACAAACATGATTAGCAATTACATACAATTACTGTATATTTCCATAAGCATGCAAAAATGTTTAAGACAAAAATAAAAAGCCTTTAAAAACCACCTCTATCAGTACCATAGTTTACTACAACATATTAAATTCATACTGGATCTGACACTGTGAATGAAAGCACTCTTAACATTATAAAGATCCATCAAAGCCATCCTTTACACTGAGCCATCATGTATCACATACAATGTAAAAATGACCCCTATGCTTCTTCACAAAAGAGGACTTGGGCCAGGTAATGAACTAGCTACTCTTTCTAGTCCCTCACCATACTTGTCAAAGCTGCTTTTCTTCTTGCTCCTCTTTACCACATATATATCCATTTAAAATACAATGATATTTAGCTGAAACTTTTGAAAGTTTCACTCTGAACAATAAGTGGCTCTGGATAGACAACGTGATGGAGATAAATACTGTTTCCCTACACTGTCCGCTCCTCACCATCTTTGTTAAAGGTGTCATTCTTCTTCTTGTTCCTCGTCCCTGTTAGTACTAAGGAATCATGCCATGTCTAACCTGATGTGACACAGGCTGTAACAGAGCAGTACCTAGTAATTCTCAAACTGCTCTTACCACAGCCTTGTACTGACTTTGCTACATGTACATTTATCTCCAGCCATAACAAACTTCGTAAGTTTACATACTAATCCACATGTTCTTGTACACAAACCTGTCCAGTTTGTTACACTACCACTCTACCACTGACTGGTACACTAGCTCTCGACTTGTTATATCTAACTAACTCAAGGTGAGCCGAAGCAGAGTTCAGATGGACTGGTACTAGGGACCTCAGAAAAACCACATTTTCTACATTGTTTTTAAGTGATTCATTCCATTAAGACTGTTCTCCAAAGATCCTTTCACTGACAGTAGAACATCCGTGTCACCCTCTGTGGAAACAGGTTTATTTGTTTACACATTAGTGCTCTCTTCATACTGCTCATAATTAACTAGATGCAAATATAACAAAAATGTAGCTATCAGTATTGTTTATGATAACCTCAAGTCCGTATTCTATTTATGATCAAAGACGATCATATTCAAATCAGGTGTAAATGGTCTACTTTGTCTACTCTGTATAAAAAGCAGCGAGCGCCTACATGTATTTACCTGTACACGCTGGTGATTAGTCAGCCCAGGTGTGTCCTCACACAAGGAAATACAGGATCTACTACTTCACTATGACCACTTTATTTGAAGAAGTGAATGGGCAATTGACAAACATCTACATGTACTTTCTGACATTTCCTCCATACATATAAGTTACTTTATGGTTTCGGTTATAAATACTAACAAGGTGCAACATTTTCTTATTTACCCTACATATAATTCCTCAACCTTTTTGCACATACGAAAGAGCAACTTTCAGTGCAATTTATGCACACTTTATATTTCATTTTAGAGACATTAACTACATTGTTTGGGTTGGCCAGTTTCAGGGCTTCAAAGAAGTATTCTTTTATCAGTCTACACAGAATAATGCCTTGAGAACATACTTGAATAGGAACCTCGTGTATGTCTATATGCACACTTATACTCTTACTGTATCATGCTAGTTTACTGTAAAAAAAAAAAAGAAATACATATTTGTGTCATGGCATATTTGAATACACTCGTGAAATGCATGCTGCCGCAATAAAACAAGTCAATCTTATTAAATATTCTGTTTTCCACGTGTACATGTAATTTAGTGGGATGAATTACTGAGGATCAGATATGATCCCCTGAGAGGCAAATTAATACTAATCAAACTAACTGTACAGTACATTGACTAGAGGTGGCTCCTCTGCAGCTGTATATACTGGGCTGAAACAAATTAAAACAAATCAGGGTTCATTACCCACCAAGTTTTCACTTCTATATTTAACGCAGATTAATGTTCACACACCTCTCTGTTTAGTTCATGGGCATATTTGCACCTACTAGTAAGGTCTTTGGTCAGAAATTATTGCTTTTTGGCATGATGTCCTTTAATCTGATCAAGCTCAAACAGACTTCATATGTTACTGATGTACATGCATGTATATTGTACATGTACTGCTACTGTGCATGTATCTGTCATGTTTGCCTGTATGTCTGTATATACCCTAATTCATCTAATTTTTAGGACACCTGGTCTGCTCTTTTGGCAGATATACATGTAATTGTAGCAACAATATTTAGTTTATTTTATTCACATGGTTAGTCCATCTAATGAACAATATATTCATGTCTTTACTATTTCAAAAATTCTGTTCTAAAAAATTTGGGTATGTATAGTGTACCAAGACTGTGACCATCTTACAACATGCTCCTTAGTCATATCCATGTCATGTAGCACCAGAAAGTGTATACAGTAGAAATCCTCCTTCTTTTTTGTCTTTAATGTCAATATAAGCCATAAAAGACAGCATAAAAGGTGACTGCAAAAATGTGCAATTTAAACATAATTTACTTTGGCTTTTAACCCATTGCTATGTTTTGATCTTATCTATTCATGTATGAAATCTTGCATGGTACATTACACTATGTAACAGGAAGATAATTGCAGCCTGGTTGTGAGTGCCCATCTTCCCTTCACCTACATTAAAACTATGTACCAGTACACAGATTCTGAGCAGCAGTGCCATACACAGGTATTGCATTAACCATGGACTTAAAATAGAGCTCCAGCCTAACCCTAGGCAACGTTATGTGGCAATCAATACAAGCTAAGTATGAGTCATGCTATTGTCATAACTGTGCTCTGAAGGCCTCAAGTTCTGCATATTTAACCAACTTTAACCCTAAAGGTATACATGTATATGTATAATAAAACAGATTATAACTGTGTCTGGTAATTGAAACCTTCCCAGAGGTACAATGTAACAAAAAAGGGTCTCTCATTCTCCCGGTTTCTTGTTGTGATAATGTATATATTCATCTGTATTCTTGTAACAGGAAGCCTGTACTTCCTGGGCAGGTTTGTCACTGGGTGCACAGTTTAATAGATAACAAGGTCGTTTTTCTCGCCATCAATGGGTCAGCTCACCTCAGGTAATCAATACCAGAAGCTGACCTACTCAGTCTTGCTAGTAATACATGTACCACCTACTGATACAAATGCTCACATTCATGTACAACTCTCCATTTCGTATATGTATCCATCTACAGTAATATGAAGATTTACACTGCCTAGTGCATGATACATGTGTACATGTATGCAGATCTATTAGGCATTTTGACAAGAACACTTTTTGTGAAATAGATGTATATGAATACAATTACAAGATATAACAGATTTCCATACATTGCATTTTTTAATATTATGCATGTCTAGACATCAAGCTAAAGCATGTAATTCATGTAGATTAAATGTAAATGCATAATATTAAAAAGTTTTACAAAAATCTGCAATTCAAAAAAATTCACACTGAAAACATAATTCGTATGTGTTCATGTCCCTGTATATGCACACACACACAAGTTCTAACATGGAAATTCGAAAATGTGAGCCTAAATGGCATACATGTATGTACTGTATGTCAAACATCAAGTCAATCCCCTCTGCAGCATTCAGAACTTCTACATGTGGACATATACTTTACTTAAACACATACACATGTAAATAAAATATACTATAATATATACTGTGAAACTAGTGCTAGAATTGTCCTGAGTTCCATAATTACTTAATTAGTACACTAATCATAACTTTCTTAGCAGAATGCTATATGAACAATCAACACGTGTAAACAATGAACCTAATGCAGGTATTATTGATCACATAAGTAAAGCTGGCACAACAAAATGTTAAAAACCAATAAAATACATAAAGTAAATACAGTAATCTCCATGTATGGTAAAGCGATAAATTATACAAATTTTCTATCTTGCAAAATACAACATAAAAATTCATACTCATTTACAAAAAAAACCCCACTAATCTACATGAAATTGTTATGTTGATGACTATTTATATTCATGACAGGAACAATCTGAATGACACTGGAGATAACTTACCTTTGTTGTGCGTAATTCTGATGGTTTCTGGAGACAAACCAGAAACTGTCTGCCCCCATATACAGCCATTATTCTTCCTAGTAATCTCCAGGGGAAAACAAGTTTAGTGGCTCCCTTAAGATTTCACTTGTTTTTTCCTCGTGCCGCGTAATTTCCAATTTTTTCTGCCAGAGTAGCTGGTAATCCTCCTCATTTCTACAGTGTTAGTGATGCGTCTGGTCTATGAGTATGATAATTGAGTGATATGCTGATCAATGGCAGGGCTGTTGGCTAGTTACTTCCCTGGATCACTCCATTGTTTGCTCACCCCTTCAGGACAGCACCACTTCAGCTTTTACACTTGCCCACCTATTGGAAGGTAATTGAGGGGTGATTTTAGACACATGCTGATTTGCAATAAGTCCCAGCAAAATGATCTGGCTGATGCTCCCACAGGGCCTGTGCATAGGTAATACACTGAACCACATGTAAAGCTGGTAAGCACAACTGCTGGGTCCACGCTAGCTCACATTATCTCCAACACAGCCTCTTCATCTCTCTTGCCTCATCTGCAATAACATCCAGAAAGTGATGATGAAAAAAAATAACAGCAGGCTAGCTATTGTAGAGAGACAGTGGAATAGTGGAAAGAGCGAAAGGGTGAGTAGTGTAGCCTGGACTGAGTCACCATGCCCTATCCATCTGGGAGGGCTTGGGAAGCTATGGAAAACTAATCGGCCAGCTGAAAAACCAAGGCAGTTTTTGAATGAGAGCTGTTGGTCTGACAGCAGGGGGCCAGGCTGGTGAGGGTTCTTATGATCCTGCCTAATTATACTACTGGGAAACCAGAGAATACTTCAGTTTGTCAAATAAGTGGCTAAACTCAAGGGACATAATATGAAAAGCACATTGGCCACATCCAGCTCAGATGACCTAGTGCTATTTTGAGAACTTCCCCTAATAAGCATGTAGTTTATCTTTTTGTCTGAAGGGTTGGTCTAAGTAAGACATAGAATGAAGACAAACAAACCATCTGGCTGAAGCCCTCCTCACACAGATCCAAATGTACTGTAATAGACTTTGAAATGTCCCTTGCTACACATGACCCAGAAGTTAACACATCAAAAACACTGCCACCCAATGACCATCATTTCTCTAAGGCCACTGGAGTAATTGCCAAGGGCAGCCTGGGACATCTACATATGAGATATGTACATGTATGTATGGCTGTACCTCTTGCACTCATACAGACTAATTGTACATGTATATAATATGAGCAAAGCACTTAGGTTAGTGCATATCTTATGAGTGTATATTTATACGTTTATAAGTAGATGTAGATAATTGTGTTATCCCTACTTTTTCTCTAATGAGGCCAACCTACTCAGTTTAGGATAACCTTGCTGCCTACTGAAACAAAGATACTTTGTGACAGGACAAAGGCTGCTCAGATATGCATACAACATTGTATCTGTTTTAGAGGTTGTATGTTTGATGAAAACATTACACATTCACTGAGATACAAGACCTTCAACACAAGTTAACTGTCACCTGACGATGATAAGTATTAATAACCATGAAAAGTACAATGGCCAGATCATATTTTTGGTATCATTTTTGTACATATATTTCAGTTCTGCAACTGTAATCGCACAACTTTCATATTAAATAAGGCATATCACAGATACAAGCAGAACATGTAATCATAATGTTATCAGCAATAATTATGCAAATGTAACACCTTCCACCACTTTACACACACAATTACCTCTTAATTAAAAAATAAATAAATAAATAAATAAATGTGCTGCAGGGATTGTATATAAACTAATTTGGCACATCTCAGGTTGCATTAATTCTGCTCAAAGCAATGTAGAAGAAAATGCCCTTAAAAGCATTTAAAGTGACTTAATTTATTTTCTCTGGCACATGTAAATGGCTTTGCTCTTTTTCTACATTAATAACACTGAGAGAGCCTTTAATAAATATGATGTATAAAAACAATCTCATACATGTAGTTGACAGACAAAGCTCATAAAGAGTCAGAAGATGAAAATGAAATTATCCTAATAAATACACTGCTGTATACATGTGCAATTATGGAGTAAGCAAAGATGTTAGTGTTTATCATCAATGTGTCATGCTTTCAGGAATGTTCTCTTACCCATTTTCTAGCAAAATTGACAGTGCATCTCTTCATCTTTAGAGTAGTAAGTTATTGGCAGAATCTCTCTTATGCTTTCTTGGCTATACAAACAGCTATTTTATTACTGCAGACCTGAACTCTATGCAGCCATCCCTCATTTCTATGCTTCACCATGTTCCCATGCATTGCATCAAGAGACTAAATAGAAACAAAACTGGGAATATACAAAGGTTGATCAGTTTTCTGAGTTTAAAGATATCCTCTTCTCCAACAAGTCAGGCTGCCTCTAAGGGCAAGGAACTAGGATATAAGATTGCACCAGCATAACTGCAAGAAGTATTTATTGCACACTTTGTCTAGTTCATATCATAATATGATGTAATTACCTGACAACTGCTCTCTTCCACAAAACACGTAAGGAATTGATGGCCAGCCAATATTTGATCATGTAATTTATGTTATATATGTATGTCCTTTTATATCTTATCAGACTGTTAAGATGGTTGAGAAACATTAAGTAACAGGTACTTACTGTATTTCACCTAAAGTTTGGCCTCTAAAAATGCACTTTCAGAAGTGCATACAGATATTTTTGATGCCAACATTTCAGTTTTTTCTGTTAAGAAATTAATCGAACTTCACAAAAAATCTTAAGTGGCCCTATCAGGTGGAGGATTCAATCAGAATCAAGCAAAGCATGTCATTTGAAAAATGCTAAACATAAAGTGAAATACAATAATTCCAATTACAATAGATCATCTAGTATTAATTCAGGAACAAGGCATTGCTACACTTCCTGCTCATACGTCTTTGTCCACTGATATAATAGGTTAAAGTACATGCGCGAACAATTTTCAAACAGTATGTATTTAAATCACCCAGAATTGTTTTTCAGCTGTGATCTAGGATTTTCTTTATGATGTATATATCAAACTTATGTTTCTCTACGGTGGAGGTGGATGATAATGAACCTGATAACGAAGAGCCTTTCCATGTATTATGTACTTACATGTACACCACACATCACCATGTTGGCATGAATAAAGGTGGAGTTGGTAAAAATACTTTCATTAAACTGCAACAGTCGGTGAAAGCTACACATAGGTAAATAAAAAAGTAGAATAAAACAAGAACAGAGAAATAATATTAAATATTATAGAGAAATTATATAGAAAGAACAATTCTATTGTAGCATAATATTGTAGGGCTTTTGTGGGCTGACTGTAGACTGAAGTTGAAAAGCCAGCACAAGATTTGCATCAAATCCACAAGTTTTGTGTCAAACAGCAGAAAAAACCAACCTAACCTTGGTTGTGTTAGGTAACTTTATTCTCTTGATTTCAGAGATACTTGCTTGCTTCAGTTTTATTTGCTAATATCATTCCAAGTTTAGTAATTCATCTAGTAATTCACTAGTAGTTATTTCCCACTGTTGGTAATGCTCACACATCTTGTGTTCGGGGTCAACCACCAAAAATAAATAAATATTATTATGTGCAAGAATTAAGAAACCATGTTTTTTCTATCTAGTCTTTGTTGGCGATATTAGACCAGTAAAGTGTGTAGAGAGTTCAGAACGACGCGCTGCAGTATGCAATAGCGCACCTTAGTGCATCCATTGCTCTTCCCAGATCAGATGAATTACAACTGGTAACAGCTATGCCATGGGTTTAACTTTCAATAATGACTTAGACATATAAATAAATGGATGAATGACAACATACAACTTGCAAGCACCTACCTCGTAACCTGGGTATTTTAAAATTGTATACCGAGAAATAAAATACTTCACCTCTAAACCAAAACTTGACACAAAATTCTTGTTATTGAAATAGCAACGTAGAAGACAGCAGTTTCCCGTTACGCCACCAGCTAAATGCAGCAGTGGTCAATAAAAG
This sequence comes from Liolophura sinensis, assembly GCF_032854445.1. Classification (NCBI taxonomy): domain Eukaryota; kingdom Metazoa; phylum Mollusca; class Polyplacophora; order Chitonida; family Chitonidae; genus Liolophura; species Liolophura sinensis. The sequence goes on from NC_088295.1 coordinate 26,583,066, forward strand.
GCAGACCCATCACTGGTTGCAGTGTCAGACACTGATCGGAACTGTGTGACAGAACAATCATAGAAATCAGGCCAGTATTTCACTCATCGTGTCACTGGGTCAACCAGCAATTCCGTCAAGATCTTGGGGCTGCGCCAACAACTATCTTGTCACACACGTCTTGTATACGTTTGTGTTCGCTAAAACAGGGAAATAAGTTAATATGGGGGAGAATAATATGCAAAAATGAAAACATTTCTTACCGGTGATTTTCTCCTCTGTGCTTTTTCCGGTGACATGTTTTCAACCAAAGCGAGGCTTGGGGTTTTATTCTAATCACTGATTGGCTGAAAGTCTTTGCCGCGACATCTTGCGTCAATGAGAAAATACGATGACAGTATCAATGAAAACAAACCAAGGCATCAACAGTACGATTTCGATTATTCTATTGTGTTATCCTGGTAGACGGTATTTTACTCGTATGACGTATGTGCCGCAGCTGTGTTTGCAATCTTCTTCACTTTTCAAGTTCTTACGCTTGTTGTGCGCAGAAAAGTGACGAATCCTACTGGGTCAGCATTGTTATTGCCTACACCAGGCCGCTTAGTTAGAGCTGATGAAGACATTTCTAGATGCTGAAATATTAACAACTGCTGGACGACAGTTTCAGGAATTTGCAACGTGAAATATATATGTGTCTAAAAACGAGTTGATAATTTGTGTTTATTTAATTAATCAGTCTAAATTGATCAGAATGCACGAAAATGAAAATTAACACAAAATATAATTACTTATTATTTATATAAAGGTGAAATGTCAGGATTCTTTCACTGATAAAAGTGATATATCACTGTCTAGAGTTAGATATCACTTTTGTTATTACAAACACTAGAGAGAAACATGTTGATTTATGATGTTCAACTCCAAGCTCAGTGGAATGACATCATAATACAAGTTCAGTTAACTTTAACATTTCTTACCTCATGCAACAATTAAGAAACAATGTCATACAAGACTAAAATCATGATATTGTCAAAACATAAATAATATCCTCTATACATCATCACAGTCTACATTTATTCAATCACTGTCCATCACTTATCTCTCTTTAGAGCATCAGGACAACTGCACATCCAGAAAGGTTTCAGTGTTTGGCTCTGGCAAAACGTGTAACATTCCTAAGCTTATAACCCAATTATTTTCACATTTGCTGATTTACTGGCATACCAGTATTTCTGTATTAAAGTACCGGTACATTCTATCTTCAGAGCTGTGTATATTATAGGCTTACCTCGAGCACTCTGGTAAACTCTACCCATAAATCTATATATGTGAAAAATTCTCAAGTATGTCATTAAACAACAATGAAATAAATAAATAATTACCAAAAATCCTTTCATAAACACTGATGGATTTTTCCACTGTGTCCACCTACTTCTTTAAGTTTACCAGCGTACCAAAAACAAAATAGTCTTAAAAACTCATGAGAAATAAAAGAATGACAGGAGGCAATTGCAGTACATTACCATAATCTTATTATTTCAACACAACATTTTCAAGGCACAACATCAAAAGAACAATAATATAAGAATAGTTGTCAATAACATAAAAACCTTTTGTGGTGCAGAGAATGGTCTACCCAAGCTCTGTAGGGCTGTGATCATGTATAGGCTACTGTCACAGTCCTGTCTTGTTCCATGAGCTGACATTGAACACCTCTGTACTTTGCTTTAGTATACTACTGCTGGGCACCAAATAATTTGTCTGTCTGTAGTCACAGTCGTCTCAGCTATAATTCCAGGTAGGTGTTCCCATGTGTCATGACTTGTAAATCCACACAAGCATGAAACCGGAAATTGGTTAAATTTCAACTCCAACCGCCATGTTTGAATGCATACTCCTCACAGCCCATACAAGGGAGATAACTACGAACAATTCTAGCATATTTTGTACTTGTTTAAACTTTTCTTCAGTTTTGTATAATTTATTTGAGAAATGTTTTTACTTATCAGTGTTAATTTTCGTTCCCTCTAGGTCATTACTGGTGAGACTTATCCTAATCAATTAGCCAGAATGAGTGTCAAAAGGTCTAGCTTGTCTAATAGTGGCAGTATTAATTGTGTACATGATTCTCCTCACTGTGAGGAGTATACATTCAAACATGGCAGTTGAATTTATCCAATTTCCACTATAGTTTCATGCTTGTCTGGATTTACTAGTGATGACACGTGAGAACACCTACCTGGAAATGATAGCTGAAATGGCTGTGACTATGGACAGACAAATTATTTGATGTCCTGTCCAAACACTTAAGTAGCAACTTTGTGACGTATATAATGTAATTGTAGGAAAAAAACTGGCTGCATCCTAGAGAAACTACCTCCCTTTGTATATTACAGACTTGTTATTAACAATAAACCAAACACGATGTATTGTTTTATTTCACTGGTATTCATGCAGAAATTTTTTTTTCACAAGGAAAAAATAGGCTGTTGAGCTTTTGGCAATTATATAACTGATAGACTCCAACTTGTGACAAATTTTCATCCTTAGTAAACCCAAAATTGGTGGAAAGCTTGTGTTCTCCACTTGACGTCATGTAAGACAACTGTTGATCCTTTGAGTACCGTCAATCACATATCATCACATCAGAACATTAAATTGACACTCCTAAGCACCCGGGTTCCTCTCACTAAATGGCCGAAATGCTAATTTTTGCAGATTTCTAGATTAGTTTAAAGTTTTACTGGACATTGAAACTAGCATATCTGAAGGCTAGATACATGTGAATTACTTTTCCACAAAGAATTTCTTACCTGAAAGCTATATTTTTCATTTTTTATGCTAAAATCTTCTTCCGTGCCTATCTAACCTGTGTTAAATTTGCCTTGTTTTCACCTCTAGCACTTTAGCCATGTGACCAAAAAATGAGCTGAGGATTGGCTCAGAGCAGTTATAACATCACAGCAAAACTGTGAATAGTGGATATGAAGCAATTAAGAAGACTCCCTGTTCTAGGCTTTGATTGAACTAATACCTCCTGTGTCCTACTGAATGAAAAACAGTCTGAATAACCACCAGACCACAATTCAGACAGACAGAGCACAACTGATGGCCACAGACCATACATATCAAAGCCAACTTATTTCATCCACTGGTACATATACCCCTATATGTAAGCTGGAGAATTATACTTACAGGACGGCTCATGCATGCATATGTATTTATATGTAATCATAAAATCAAGAAGAAGTCAAGAATACTAGCCCTGATAATATAAATTTATGTGTGTATCAGAAAAGTTTACAATTTCGAAGTTTGAAATTGATTGTGTATGTTCAATAGATGCATTTTAATGGATCACAAATGTTCCTAGCCTCCAATGAATTGATATGTCTGGATTCCTTTGTTGGCCACACCTACACATAGGTAAGTTATATTTGTACCTATAGAAGTCAGACACAACTGGTAGAAAATCATTTCTTTTGGTACATAACATATCAGCTGATGTATCTGTTGAATGACCATATAAAACCTTCATCAGGTAAACACACATTTGCTGACGGAGCATAGTAAAGTGATTTCGCTCACTACTTCTAGAAATTGATTTCCAGTTACAAAGAAATGTCATTATGACATTGATTCCTCCCAATAGATAGTTCTGTACTACATGGTATCTATTCACCAATATCATGATTGTCATTTGCATATACATGTATTGGATACAAGCATAATGAAAACAAAGACACCCCCATCTATTGTGGTTTGAAGGAATATCAACTAAGCCTCTGTACATCACATTACAATTTCTTGCATACTGTAAGAAGAATGTCAAGCAGACTGACGTTCTAGTTTTAAACATCCTCAGATGTCCACAAAACAAAACCCCAGCAAGCTTTATGAGTTTGAGATTTGCTGGCCACAGTCATACACAGTAAGTGAAATATTCTTGAGTATATCAAAAAGCACCAATGAAATAAATAACATTTACTTTTACCAGCAAATTTACAATATATGTAACTATTTCAACACTATACATGAATAGAATACTGGGTTTGAATATAAAAATTCAACACAAGGCAATTGTCTGAAGAAGGGAGTCTTCGGCCAGTCCGATGGGGACATCTGTACAAAGGTTGTCTCCCCTCAGACCATCCCATACTGCGCCCGTGCCCCTCTATGCTTTGAATCACTAACACCGTTAGATAAGCTTGACATTTGGAGTCTGGGTGACGCATGACATGACGTGGGCAGGTTTAGGCTTAGTCCCATCACTTGAACTAATAATGAGCATTCATCAATAAAATTATTTCAGGTATCCATTCAAATTATGTTATATCAAAAGAATGCAGTTGTGTCAAGTATTATTAGAATCAAACTTTGAGACAGATGCTTGTATCATTTGATATTATTTCCTGTTTCATCACCATGACCCCAGCTGTTCCAGATTTCTGTACAAAATTTGTTAGTGGTGGCAGTGATGTAAAGCAATCCTAGAAAGAGGCAAATGCGCTGTAAGGAATATGAATTTCTCCCACATGTTTACATGATTGGGGGTAAATGACTCAATCAAGAATATTTCACCTATATACGGAAGGAGAAAAACAGTGCCTGAAAAACTCCTACGTAGGCCAACAGATTAAGTGATTTACTATAAAAAAAATAATCATAAAACATTAAATCTAAAACAAGATATGTGACTTTTATGTACATTTAAGTTCTTGCCTGTCATACTCTGTTTTAAACAACTTACAAAAACATTTCATGAATATTTTGGAAGATCTTCATATTTCAAACAGCAAAACAGTATACAGTGTAATAATTTGGTAAAATGCACTATAATGCTATGTGACAAGTGTGATCACATATGCCAGTAATTCATTTGTCTGACAGTCTCTTAAGATATCCATCCAAAATCATTGCAACTTTATTATAGTCTACATTTGTAACTTCGTACGACCCCACAGATGTTAAGTAGCTGCGTTCAGACATAATTTGGATAATATCATAACTGTGTCATTTGGTGGTTCTACTTGCAGAAGAGGCCAGTATGAGATTACATGAAGTTTCACTAAAAATGGCTGTTTGAGTTCACTTTGACACTGTTATTACACTCAGTTCTCAGGTGCGAGGATATAAACATAAAATTACGCCTGTCACTTGTAAGTATCATATCGGAAACAGGATCAAATATTCATTCATAAAAGGATTTCTTAGGGTATTGGCACAATAGCTTGGAATAAGTGACCATGAAAAATATGTTGATTACATTGTAAACGTATGTGACTGGAATATATAGACAGTCATACAGGAAATAAAATCCTCAAAAACATTTAATAATTGCATTTTTAATATCTGACTTTGCTGTAAGTCACATGATGTTCTGGTACAAATCTAAACATCAAACAGAGGATCTTTCACAAATATAGGTTTGCCTTGGAGAAAGTAGATGGCATTAATGACTCTCTCTGTGCTGGTGAGAACAGTGTCTGTATTGGAGGGCCTCAGGAAAGTGGTTAGTCCCAGAGACACCAGATTCAACTGAAACCTTACTAAGTTGATACTCCAAAACGATGAGACCACATTCAGTCCGACCAAGCTGAGCAACCATGCATCAGCCTTAAAAAGGTCGCCAAACAGGTCGGTTGTTACGTGTGATCTGTACATTTCTGAGCAGTAGACAACAGCATTGATGACAAACACAAGCATGCTAACACTGAGCACAATGAGGAACCAGACAAACATCAGGTGGTTGTTCTTAGCCACACAGTTCAGCAGAAACAGGCAATGATGATCCATCTCCTCAAAGCAATGCTCACACAGACGACAGTGTTTAGTGCGCACAGAGTGGACTATCTGAAAAAGAGGAATGAAAAATGGTTTTGTATTTAGCATTGATGTAGCATAGGATGTTCCCAAAAGACTTTGATTTATTTGATTGGTGTTTGATCACGCCCTCTCAAGAATATCATGTGATTTTGGATGTTCCAAAATAACTACATTTATATAAAGACCACAATCTTAGTTAAAATGAAGGCTTCCTGTGATACAGGCTGACCATGTGTGAATCGGTGTAAAGAAGCCTTAAATACTTACACTTCTTTTACTTTCTTCTTTCATTGTTCATTCGATGGTTATAAAGTTTAGTGGACTGGTGAAGTCAGATTAAGCAGTGAAGTAGTATAACCACTGCTCAACACATTTCAACAACAAGGGAGTTTGGATTTCAAACTCTTTTATTGTTAAAAGAAAAAATAGACCTACTAAGTCACGTGACTTGTTACTTTACTAATCACCTATGTCACCACGTTTCCCAGGCACAAATTGCACACCTTTCCTTCAGCTCAGCTCCTTAATTTTCTCCATCTTTTGATTACTCTGAATAACTTTTTGTGAGATTTTCTTGAGATGCCTATGTAATCAGAAATAGTTGCCTAACAGCCACGTGATACCGTATGACATCTTTCCCCTACAGTGAAAAGAGACTGAAAACTTGACACTTCCCTATTATGTGACAGCTTATGTGGGAAGGTCTGTCACCCACCTGTGGATGTTCATGGGTTTCCCCCAGGTTCTGTCGGATTTCCTCCCACCATAATGCTGGCTGCCATCATATAAGCAAAATATTCTTGAGTAAAGCGTGAAACACCAGTCAAATACTTTACCTCCACTTCAATACGATAGGAAAAGAATTACAGCAAGAGAAGGTATACTACAAACTTAATGGAAGCACATGGCAACACCTAGTTTGCTGCCTGCTGTAACACTGTTGCAGAAGAGTCATTTTACCCCTGCACAATGTCAGTCATCTCACCTCACAGTCTGGGCAGAAGAGCCCCAGCTTGGGTGGTGGACCCACAATGTCTAGCATTGTCATCAGCTCTCTGCTGTTATCTTTAAATGCTGATGTTCTTGTCACACCTGTCACACAAAGATGATCAACAACAAAAAAATGTTTTTCTGCTACATATATTTCAAAGTCACTTTTACCATAGAGTTATGACAGAATATTATTATTATCTATTCTAACTCCATACTTGTACACAATGTAAGAACTGTATTGTTTTGAGAAACACTGTAAATCTATCATTAGAATGATAGATTTACAATGGAGAATACTGGCAAGCAAAACACTGAATATTTAAGCAAACCTAGTTTATTTTAAGAGTGAAATAAATATCATTGTTTTAATCAATACACAAAACAACTTTCTGCTACCTGAGCTTAAATACTTCTAGATACTTGAGCCTACTTCTAACTTACAGCCGAGACAACAACACTCACCTGGATTATCATGAAGCAATCTAAAATAAAGATATAGAGTAGTAGCCGCTAAAGCTGCCGAGACGAGTGTCAGTACGTGGTAATGGTAGATTTCTGGTTCAGTGCTAAGGAAAATATAGTGCATCGACAGAATAATCTGTTGAAAAACCATGAAATATGGAGAAAAAAAAGTATTTTTTTTTAACTTTAAGGAGTTTTTATTACATTTATGCATATGGTAATCTCCAAGATTAAAGCGCATAAATTTTCCAAGGTCAGCTGAGTGTTCATTTCTTTCCAGATATTCCAGATACACTTGTCAGATGTGACAGAAATTAAAGATTTTAAAGACTTATCAAAGACTACTACCAAGGTACAATGCACAGACATACTGCAGTTTAAGCTCAACAAAGGATAACTGGGAGTATTTGGTAGACGTAAATGATGAAGGTATGAAGGAGGCCAGCTCCAAATGTTCCTGCATATACTGGATTGGGCCACCTTAAAGGAGAAATAGGTGGACATTAAAAGTTACATAAATTTTTAACTTAAACCGTTGGGATTTACACAAAAGAGTAAAGTAGCAACACCAAAATATGATCTAGAGCAATTTCCGCTTCAAATAATTACGACCATTATTAATTGGCATTAATAATTTGGTAGTGCCGTACATAATAATATTTCACTTATATGATTTCATTTTCATTTCACACAATAATCACAACATCCTTTCATGAATGTGACTGTTGGAGGCAACCGGACATTACCCAGGGGAAATAACTGCGTGTTGTCTAGTATTCGAATAACTCCCTGACAAAGACATGGAATGCTCGAACAAAGTAGTTTCTAACATAGATTTATAAGTAGATAAAATGTATATTGACGCACTTAAAAAGTTCATTTACAGGTTTTAAAATACTGACTTCACTTTTATAGAAATTTTTTTTTTTCAGAAAATGAATTCAAAAACCAAATGAGCTCACCTGCTGATGTGCATAATCCTGTGGCTGTGACTACGTAGCATGAATACAATACAGCCCAGACCTACCAGGATCACATAACCCTGGTAAGGGGCATCAATTATTTGAGCAATGACAACAGTGGCTGCGTACAGTATGGATGGCATTAGGAGGTACCAATACCAGAGCAATATTGGTCCTTTGGGGAACTCCGTCCTTGGTTGCTTAGCAAGCTTCGCCAACACCGGTGCAAGATTTTTATGTCTGAAAAATAAAAAAGACAGAAACAATATAAAACATTCTGTTACCATGGAATGCAATGTGGTACTATTCTCAGGGCTGATAAAATATGATTTTTTGAAAGTTTGACTGATGACTGGGGTTTGCTTCAACAGCCTTCACACCAAGCACTTCTCTGTTCACTTTTCATATTTCCATCTTTGATTTTAAAAACAACAATGTTTTTCAACATATTATCTGTGCTGTCCTGTGAGGCCTCCATGGATGAGGTGGCTAGAATGCCGACTTCTTCTATGGCCATATGTGGGAAGATCTGTCAGCAACCTGAGGATGGTTGTGTGTTACCTCCACCCCCCCCCCCCCCCCCCTCCCCTGCTTTTCCCGGTTTCCTCCCACCACAATGCTGGCTGACGTTGTATAAGTGAAACACAACACCAATCAAATAAATAAAGAAATAAATAGGAGCTGTGCAAGACATAGCTTCTAATAACATGTGGTGTACAACTACATTCATTACTATAACTATATTCATTATGAGTGCAAACTTACGTAAACTTGGATCCTGCTTGTGCCAAGTCACCTGGGGTCTGACCCTTGTTGTTTGTGACATGTAATAGTTGAAAACCTCCTGCAAGTAGGAGGAGCCATGACAAGAATGCATGGCCCTGATTGGCTGCCATGTGAAGAGGGGTGTTACCTGATCTATCTTTCTTCAACAGATCACTTCTCTGTAAATAAATAATAGTTTTAAAACTATATTCATTACTATAACTATATTCCTTATGAGCACCAAGTCCACTGGAGTCTGACCCTTGTTATTTTGTACTATACACACATATCAAGTGTGTATAGACATGAGTCTATAGGATCAAGTTTACCACATTAGTTAATTATCAGTATCTATGTTCAAACTGATATCATCAACAATTACAGAAACTATACCACAAAAATATGGACACCATGCTTGTACACGTACATAACTAAATTCGTCTTTTGTTGCTTACCAATAGGTTTTCAATTCAAGAAAAGTTACTGGTTTTAGATCAAAAATGAAGCTATCTGGAATATTCACTCACTTCCTTCCGCAACAAATACTTCACAGCAATATCTGAGCTTCCACTATCACAGCAAATATGGAGGGGTGTTTGCTGATCATGGTTGAGTTCTCGGAACGATAAGCCATGGATGGAGTGCAGATAATGAAAAACGTACCTGTCACAAAAATATATTGAATGAATGAATGATTGAATGAACCATTATGGTTTAATGCCACATCAAAAATAAATATTGAGGAATTTTTCACATTTGTTACATCTTTCATACACAAAAAACACCTTCTTCAGTTTAGTAATACAACTAAAAATGTAATATCTTGTTATGAAACTGACAAACAAATGGTCACAAATACATGATAACTAAATTTCAGATACGTATCTAAGTGATGGGGAAAGAAAGTAAGAAAATATAAGCAAGAAGATTCAGAGTGATTTAAAAAAAGATACGGCTAGTATTGTACTCAAATGTGAAAGCAGAAAAAAAGGCACATTTAGTCCACAAATTTGGTCCTCAATGAATTGGCTGGAAAACTCTGACAGGTTGGGGCCAAGGCCAGCTGGTAATGACTGCTATTAACGTGCTCTAGTTCTGGGACAGGTTCCCTGTTGCTTGAAGGTGTTTAAGGTACTGTACCTTTTGAAGGGATGTGTTTTAAATGATCAACCCAGTGCTACAGTAAGAACACAAATTCAGCTAGAGAACTACTCAATATACTTAAGTCAACTCACACACTACTGGTTGTGGCAGCAAAGTGCATCATTCCATTGCCCTGCTTATCCAATGCCGTCAGGTCACCTTTGTGCTGCACGAATAGGTGAACGACTGACACATCACCTCGCTTACAAGCATAGTGTAATGGAGTCTCCTGGTTATCATTACAGCAGTTTGGATCAGCACCAGCTTCTAACAAGAGATAATTGATGGTCCAGTCCCCTCCCAGTGATGCCTTATGTAACGGTGTATGACCACTCCACCCTGGAAGATCAAAGTAGTGAATAATTAAATTTACGACTCAAACAGGAACAGAATGAAATTTAGAACAAAAGATTGTGTTACCTTACTAATGTTGCTTTCACTCTTAAAGAATAGTTCAATGTATATTAACTGGAAGACAAAAAAGTATCAAAATGTCAAAAACCTACTACTTCTATTTTTATCATTTAATCGCTATGAAAGCACACTCAGTGTTAACACTTTCACTCCAAAAGGGTGCATGGCAACTAACACAACATAATATTGCCATACTTCAATCTGACGAATCCTGAAATCAATGCTCACTTGATCTCAGTTAACGGAATGTCTTGGGTACATGACTTGGCTGGTGTAAAATGAAAATTTCCGAATTTGATCACATTTTCTGCCAACAATGAACATTATATACTGATTCGGAAAATTAAATATATATACCTGTGTCAATTGCAAATTACCTACAACCTCATAGCCTAGACTGATCATGGCAGTGTTGCGAACTAGTAACATACATGTACATCCTCTTGACTCTGACAGTGTCAAGACTTAATTGTCATATCATGCACATTGGATTTGGTTTACACTGTGTTAACATGAAATGTCAAAATGATAACTACATACAGCTTTACACTCCATTTCAAAAACATGACCGGCAACATCATAACTCTATAACAGAAATGGTTTCCAGCCCAGTTTGGCTGCAAATTATTTACAAGCGCTGCTACCACACCTTTTTGATTTACAAGACCCGGCAACTGTCGAACAAGTTGATGGACAACTGGAGCGGCGCACGTTGTAATGGCTTGAAGTAAATACTGGTACTCAACAGAAACACTTGGTTCAAGAGGCTGATCAGCCATTGTTTGATATTATACACTAATTTTATGCGACATTATGTCGAAACTCTACGGTAGGTCTACCCGGTGGACGATCACTGAAGATGACATCATGTTGTTGTTGTAATCTTCATACCTACTCAATCACATACTCTTTCAATACCGAATCGAGGAGAGTACGCGCATGGTACATATATTTTGATTGGATAATGTATGGAACGTTCGGTGAAACAGCCAATGAACTGTGGCTTATTGTACAGGAAAGGCGGGGAATTATTCAACACAACCACCAACATGGAAGGACCAAAACAGTCAGAAAACCTTCACGAAACTCAAGATACCAAGAAACCAAGGAAACGAATGAAAGCTATTCTGACTAAAATCAGGGGACAGGTGAATAAACTATATCAGCATTTCTGACTTAATGACAGATTCGCAATAGAAATCGTTTTTGTTCAGTCTTCGTCACTTACTCACAGACAGCCTGACCACTACAACTTAGTACAACTTCACTTGGTAGGCTACTCGGTAAAGAATTATGGATCGTCTTTGTTCAGTGTTTTATTTATAAGGTGATAGCACTTAACAGTGGAGCAGTTTTCAAGAAAATAAGAGATAGTTGTATTATGTTGCCAGTTGCTTTCAAACTTAAAATTACATACATGTAATATACATTGTAGATCAGTAACCTTTGCACCCTTTTTAAATTTCAGATGGAGTTTTATTTTAGTGATGCAAACCTGCAGAAAGACAGGTTCTTGAAGCGAAAAATGGATGAAAGTGATGACAAACGTAAGTCCTACTAGGAGAATCTTGAGAAGAGTGATTCGTTTCAGTAATGTTGCAGATGTGTTTTATAGAAATTTATAATTGAGTTAATTGAGCTTCCCATTCATTTGGTTAGGACGATAACTCAGGACCAGTTTCAGCAAACTTGTATGTCTATAGATTTGTTTCTTCAAAAGTATAGTATGTGTTTTAGCTTTATAAGGTGGCATAGGTTGCAGGGGAAAATATTTTATGAAAAAAAAGGTTTGTGAAAGTGGTCACTGTCATTAGCTGCCCAGCATGCACTTTAAAACATTTTATATTTTTAAATGTGAACACATTCAAATGCCTAAATTGCAGTTATAGATCTGGAAATCTTCCTGACCTTCAACCGTATTTTGGCCCTGACCACAGAGATGGATGTCCTGCGTAAGGCGTTGTCTAAGTCAACATTTCTTCAGGTAGGATTCACAAAACAAACTTTGAACAGTGTTGCTGCAGATTCTGTTGTAGCCAGTTTTGGATTGGCTGCCACTGTGGGTCAGGAAGAAATGATTGATTGAACTGAATAGTTGTGACAACCTTTTGATTTGCAAACCTGTCAGTTTTGTCCTTTTCATATAATGTGCAACTGAAATAGCACAAGAGTATAAACATTTTATCATTTGGGATCCCAAACTACTGGGAGAACATTCACAAAACCTTTGTAACTCAATTTTTTCATAATTTTTCTCATATATTATTTCGGCTTATGACACCATGACTTGGACAACATTTATTACAAAAAAAGATAAGGGAAATATTACTAAGTTTTGTGAAAGTGGGCTCTGATCCCCAAACCCTTTTGACAGGTTATACAATACTATGATCAGGTCTTGGGAATGCTCTAATGTGGTTGGCAGGGCATGGTGGTTTCTTGTAGCTCCATTTGTGCCATCAGATCCACAAGTCTGACAGCAGCTATATGAATGAAATACATGAATCAATAAATAAATTAACATTGGGTTCTCTGATTGGCTATCAGAAGCTTTAATCTTTTAATTTTGGTAAGGAGTGCCACTGCAAAGATTGAAGCTTTGAATGGCATTCAAACCAGGAAAATTTTATAATTTGGTGGTGTTAAAATGGTGCATACAGATTTCAGTCAGATTTGTTGCTGTTTAAACACAGCCCACTTGTTGGTCTGTACCAGCTGATTGTTCTATTATTGGAAGGTTATTTTCTTTGTTTAGTGTTTTGGCCAGATCAGCCACTGTGTGCTATCTCTGCCTTTAAAGAAGGAATCAGAATGCCTTAATTTTATGTCTTCATCACAGTTAAATGAAGCAAAGACCAAGGTTAAAAGAACTATTCCTTTCAAAGAAGCCAAAGACGTGGATGACAGAACTGTGTATGTGGTGAGTGTATGCCTTGTATTTATCTGCTCGATGTACATGTACATGTAACTCAATCAGACATCCTTACCAATGTTATTAACGTTAACTTCACACTGTGAAGGCTGTATTAAAATGTTTCTTAGACCTGGAATATACACTTGGGAGTTCCTCCAACTAGTTTTGTATGAATGAAAAGTACTTGAGTATGGCATTAAACAAGTGAGCATGGAGTGAAAGTTCAATCAAATAAATTATCAAACACAATAAGTTACAGAGCATATGTGTATTTACAGGAGTTGATTATGACTGGTTGAGTGAGTGAGTTGAGTGCTTCGGGTTTAACGTCGTACTTAACAATTTTTCAGTCCTATGACGAGGAGGGAGTCCTTAGAGTGTATGTAATGTGCCTCCTAGTTGCAGGACGGATTTCCACCACTCGTTTATTTAGTGCTGCTTCACCGAGATGATTCACCATAGGCAAGTAAGCTGCTTCGTCCAAGCCATTATACTGACACGGGTCAACCAGTCATTGCACTTTCCCCTTAATGCTGAACGCCAAGCGAGGAAGTTACAACTTCCTCTTTTTAAGGTCTTAGGTGTACCCAGAATTGACCTTGGATCTACCGCCCCAAAGTGGATGTTCTACGAGCTGTGCTATCAAGGCCGGTCTATGACTGGTTAAAGATTGTGTTCTCATGGCTTTAGGTTTTACGAGCGCATTGGTTAGCTCTATTAATTATATAGTAATTTGCCCAAGTTAAGAGTGAAAAAACTAGCTTGTCAAACTTTCACCTGGAATAGTGACTTACCTGTGCATGGAGCTGGTCCTTGTAGGTACAGCATATCAAAATGTCAGTATAGGTTGACCATCATTTTTTTTAAATTACAGCTGGCGGGAATGAGATCATGGCGTCTAGTGACTATGGGTTCGGGTTAGGGGATGGGGGTTTGTGAGCAGTCAAAATCTCCAACACTTTTTTTTTTCACTCAAGCAAAATTTCATTTGTGTTTCAAATGAATACATATTCACAATCAAACTTTTTCATATGCTTTGCCGACTTCTACTTGACCGACCCTGATAGCACAATCGAATCTACCGCTTCAGGGGTGGTAGATTCAGGATCAATCCTGGGTTTGGTCAAACCTAAGACCTTAAGAAAGAGGAAGTTGTAACATCCTTGCTTGCTGTTTAGCATTAAGGGGATAGTGCAACAGCTGGTTGACTCGTTTTAGTATATTGGCTCGGGCTGGGCGGCTTACTTGCCTTCGGTAAATGGTCTCAGTGAAGCAGCACTAAAAGAGCGGTGGAAATCCGTCCTGCAACAAGGAGGCGTATTACATACACTCTAAGGACTCCCTCGTCGTCATATGACTGAAATATTGTTAAGTGCGACGTTAAACCCCAAGCACTCACTCACTACCTCACTCACTCACTTCTACTTGTTATTTCAGTCTTCACTCAGGCTCCAAATCTTGAACCCAATTGACTGAATTGTGCATGTGTAACTTTGATGCCATGAATCTGTAGAAAAGTTGTTTATGTAGCAATATATTTACAGGAATGTTTGCCATTAGGAGTTGATCACGACTGGTTGAAGATGGTGTTCTCGTCCTGTGGAAAAGTTCTTTATGTTAGTCTTCCTAAATATCAGTCCTCGGGAGACCCAAAAGGGTTTGCCTTTGTTGAGTTTGACACGGTGGAAAGTGCTCAGAAAGCTTGCAGTGTGAGTATATGATCGTTTGCAAATACTTGTATTTAAAGAAAGTTATATTTTGGGAGATATGGTATATTTTTGCAAATAAATTAGTGAGTAAAATTTTATTTATAAATGTGTTGTAAATTTCCCAGCAGTATGCACATCAAAAATCAAAGCTACATGTTCTATTTGAACCACTTGTTTTTTGTATATTGTAATAAAATAAAGCTTTGGCCTTGGCTGATATGGCTAAAAGGTTGATGGAATTTTTAAAAAGAATTTTCTTCTTCAGCTTCTGAACAACCCACCTGCATATGCTGGAGACCAAGCTGGGCGATTTCCTAAAACTAGCAAAACATTAACACACTTAGAAAAACAGCTGCCAGAGTTAGAAGATCAGGCTGGTGATAAAATCTCAGAGCAAACTGAAGGTAAAACAAGAGATCATTTGCAGTTTAGGGCTTTATTTGGAATTCAAGTGACATTTCGGTTTTAAGGCCTTAGGAGCTAAAAATGAACTAACTATGGACTACTGTTTTGTATACAAAATGGACTCCTGTCTTGGAGCTTGAGAGTTTATGGGGATAAGGGTGATAATTCTTGTTAGCATTTTGTTCTTCATGTCTCACAAAGGCATTTCGGGCTAAAACAGTACTTCAAAACAAAATATTTGATCTTGGATGTTCAAACTTATACTTCCACTGCAAAGAATCAGCTGTGAAAATCTAAGCCCAAAATTGATTTGTAAAACAGGCACCTTGTACTGAAACTGCACCGACAGCTGCAACAGTTTTGCAATTACCAGTATCTGCAAGAGCACTATTTAATTAGGTGTTAGCTAATTTTTAAATCTCTGAAACAGTATTTCCTCATAACAAGACTTTTTGTGATGAAATCCTCCTCCTCCTCATCTGCCTGATCTCGTGATGTACACTTAGATATAAACATTCTTAAAATGTCTGTGAGTTTATTCCATCTATGATATGATGCTATTTATCATTTTCAGGGTTTTCTGCATGTGGCCTTGTGTAGACAATTGATTGGGTCTGTGTTTGGTGTTTTGCAGGGGGTGAATTTCTAAAGACAGATGAGATCAAAGCCACAGATACACCAGCAGTAAAACCTAGTAAAAAGCAGAGAAAAAGACAGCGACAATTGAGTGAGTGTAGCACAGAGAGTAGTGAAGACTGTTCTGTGAAGAAAAAACAGAAAGTCACAGAGGTTCCAGAAACAGTAGTGAAACTTGAGGGGGAAACTCAGGTAAAAGACACAGGTGAACAGGTAAAAGAACCAAGAGCAAAACGAAAACGTCACGAAACAGATGAGGGCCAAGAGGCTGCTGCTAAGGTAAAAGAGGGTTCTGAAGGTGATGGTAAACAGAAAACAGAGAAGAGAAAGACACAAGACACAAGTTTGGATCAGCCACCACCATGCAAAGAATCAAGACAAGATTTAACAAACGAGGAGTCAAAGAAATCAAGAAAGAAAAAAAATAGAACAAGAAAACGAAGAAATACAGAAAAAGAAGTTCCAGAACTAAGAGTTATTCCAAAGTAAGTGTGACACATCTGCAGTTAATCCACATTTTTAAATTTTGGCACATCGACAAAGATTCTGATCCTGGTATTACCCTAAACACAGGAAGCATTCTATCATAATTTTACAGAATGATTATAACAGTTTTAATGCTCCTTGCTTTACGTCATAAAGGACTTCTGAAAAACACTTTACTCTGAATTTATTAATGGACTAAAATATATCTTCTTGTGTAGGTTTCAGGTCTACAAAGTTCTCATCACCAAAACCTTTTGGGATGTTGGAACAAATAGACAAGTATGCTAAAGTATGCTTTACTTTACCCACACCACAAAACACCAAATGTGACTTACAGATAGGCACACAATCAATGATAGACTGTGCAAAGGGGCACACACATTTTGTTGACAACTGATTGTCACCATGGTCCCCACAAGCAGTGGGAGAGCAGGAATTGGTAAATTCCCTGTCCATCACTTATGCTAGAAACCTCTGTTAATTTCATTGAAAGCTACTATATTATAAGTGAAACATTTAATGAAATCAGCTGATGAGACCCTGAGCATATCAAGACTACTGTATTCAGTTTGACTTTTATTATAACATAGGCACCAATGGTTGGCACTACGGAGTGATTACATATCCCTTCAGAAAACAAACATGGCTAAACTAAAACAGGATCTGAAGTCATTGAAAGCTAAACAAGAAGCTGAGAAGCAAAGTAAGTTCGTACCAATCACTCCGCTTTGATATACTTGATTCCTCGACCTTTTCATGTATGAAAGAGCAACTTTCAGAGCAATTTATTCACATTTATAATAAGATTTCGGAGACAAAACTACATTGTGTGGATTGGCCAATTTCAGGGCTTCACAAGAGGTATAATTGTAACAGTCTACACATTTCCTCCTTTGTTCACCATTCTTAAATGTAAACCTTGTATCTGTACCCATATTTTGTCGTACAACTAGCATGGTAAGTATAGTAAGTTGGTATAATTTGATCTTACATCTGGTGTTGAATCCATAACCATCCAACCTTATAACTCTACAGCCACGCATGATGCTGTCTCGTATATCAGGGGATGTGGGTATAGTACATATAATTTATATTTCTAAATAAAAGTTTGTGTGTACAGTATTAGAAACCTATATTTCTATATCAAAGTTTGTGTGTACAGTATTAGAAAACAAATGTGTTTTGCAGAATCATCGAATGAACAGCAGACTAAGCTCCCCAAAACTGAGCTAGTGTTTGTTCCTGATGTGATCCTGGATGTGAAGTCTGAGAACCCTCTAAAGAGAACAAAACTGCGAGTATGTCTAATGTCATTGTGTGCGTTTGTTGTTATTCTGATAGTGGTGGTTAAACCATTTGAACCGAAACCAGTGTCAAATAGGAGCATTGAATGACAAGTAGTCTTGGCTGCTTATATGGGGTCCCTAAGGCTATGCCCAGACCAGTTTCCTCCACTCAGAGTTGTTCTTCATTAACTTTCTTTAAAAATCCATATCATTTTCATTGGCCAGAATAAAAAAAAAAACTCCTACCCACAAAGAACTTTTTCAGGATGGACCTGGATACTGTCATGGTCCAAGATGCTGGAGATTACGAAGGTCATAGACAATATTAGACTGTATGTCTGGAGATATTCAACCTACTTTAATTTTAGGTGGCTGAGGGGTTAGCACTCAAGCATGGCACAATGACTCAGGAGCTTCCCACCAATGCGGTTGCTGTGAGTTCAAGTCCAGCTCATGCTGGCTTCCTCTTTGGCCGTACGTGGGAAGGTCTTTCAGGCACCTGCAGATGGTTGTGGGTTTCCCCTGGACCTGATGCTGGCCGTCGTCGAATAAGTATAATATTCTTGAGTGCGGCATAAAACACCAATCGAATAAATAAATACTTTAATTTACAAAGGGGCCTCATTGGTTAGCATGCCAGCGTGGCGCAATGACCCAGAAGCCTCTCACCAATACGGTTGCTGGCCTCCTATCCAGTTGCATGTGGGAAGGTCTGACAGCAATTTGCAGATGGTTGTAGGTTTTTCCTGGACTGGGCTCTATTTCCACCCACCATAAAGGTGGCCACCGTTGTATAAGTGAAATATTCTTGACTATGGCATAAAGCACCAATCAGATGAATAAATAAATTCAGAAAGTTTCAGGGTATATCTGCACAGGTATTCATTAAGTTGGCCATCCTCATATTACTGAAATATTCTTCAGACCAGCCTAAATAACCAAGTGTAAATAATCAAGTAGGTCACAACCCCAGACACCAAATTAAGCTTGCAATGCTGTCTAGGCCCCAAAATTGTAATCATAACAGAAACTCTGAACAGATTTAAACTGTGGTCCTTTGAGTACACACTTTTGTCAAGACATTTTTTCACAAGTGTAATATTAGAAGATTGGAATAAACATGCATGTGATTTTTAGGATCATTTTTAATACACCCCCGCCAGTAGGTGGAGCGTATTATGTTACAGCGATTTTGTTGGTATTCGTTGGTTACAGCGATTTTGTTGGTATTCGTGAACACATTTGTTCACTTGTGCAGTTGTCATGGTAGCCACATACCTATCGTCAACACTCATGAAGATTCCCCTCAGGGGTTATACTCATTACAATACTGCTGGTATTCTTTTATACATTTCACACAAATGCATATGTTGGGGCGTATGTTGTGTTCAGTAGAACTTGTTTCTTTGTGCATTCCTTGTGCTGCTATATAGCCATAATGCTAACAGTACCCGTTTTTGTTTGACATTCTCAAATTGGGTTCCATGCCATTATTTGATTACTTAATCAACCTTATACTTATAGGATCAGCTAGCTAAGTATGGAGAAATTGCTTACTTAGATGTGAAGGATGGAATGACCTGTGGGCGTATCCGATGCACATCAGCAGAAAGTGCCAGTAAAATACGAGACGCTCCTGTGGAAGGATGTATATTTAAACTGCTTCAAGGTAAAAATTGAATTGCTTGTATTGATACACCATTATTACATAGCCTATAAACAATTGAGGTAAATTATGATGTTTGTTCTGTTATAAAGAGTTAGAGCTTTTGGATGTTCATGTAATTGCTTAATGATTTTGAATTTCAACAGTTTTATGACAAGTAAAATGGCAAAATATGACAATATTTTATTGGGACATGAAAATTTGTTGTGATCATTTTGTTTTCATGTTTTTAAGGTGAAGAAGAAACACAGTACTGGGAGAAATTGAAATCTGATAGACTTAGCAAGTTCAACCAACAGAATAAGACAAAGAAGAGAGGTGCAGACAAGGTAAACAATCACATCCAATGGACAGGTTTACACACTCACAAATTATAACATTTTCTGCCTGCAGAGAAATTTGTCGAACTTTTTTGATTCCTGTATTCACTGATTCTCTGTTATGTACATGTACTATGGGCATGATGGGCAACTCATAGATCCAAGAAAGTTAGCTAACGTACAGGCTATTTCTCATTTACAAAACTTGCATCACAATGCCTATGCTTCACTCTTCTTTTTCAAATGAGAACAGTGATATTAACAGTTTGCTCTATGAACTTTTCAGTAAAATAAGCAAGTTAGTTTCAAGTTTTGCAATTCTTCTTTAATGAATAGCATAGCCGCATTTTGACTGACTGATTTTTTTTCCCATCATTTACAGCTGATTGAGAGAGCAGAACGAGTCCAGGCTAATGTCATACAGGGAAAACACATCATTTTCGCAGATGAATAAATCTGGAGGGTATGAGAAAGTGATGTTGAACATTAAAAGTTCTATTGTAAATATACTTAATTTACAGATAATGTCAAGGAATGAGACATTATTCCTGTAAGTAAAGTGATGGTGACATCGTCTTTCTATGACAGGCTTTGTGTTGGATTACTTCTTGGCTATAACCTGAAAATACCATACAGAAAATATTTCCATTAAGGGCAATATTCTTAAAGATTATACAATGACAATGCAATAGTCCCAGTTTTGGTAAAATGTACCAATATTTCATTTAAGAAATACATTCTTGCTATGGTTACTAGCAACAGCTTTACAGTCAATAAGGTGGAAGAGATTACAAATTTTTAACCTCATCCACCTTGTTGACTGTAAAAATTGCCATTTAACATTCACAGCAGGAACATTTTTTCCACAGTACATTTAATTTGGGTAATAAGTACTTGAATAGGACAGAAAATCGAGTCCTATCAACAAATTCACACCTATACTAAGTAGGCTTGGAAAATCCGAGCATATGTATTCAAAATAGCAGGTGGCCAACAACAACACATATACCAGGCGAAACCATTGCTCCTAAACAAGAGGGGGAACGAGTATCAAATTGCTCAAAAATCCAGCTGTAGGAAATGAATCAGCAAACTGTTTTAACAGTGTAACCTTCATAACGTACTGATCTGTTTGTCAACTTTGACACTGATGCGTTTCTCACCGGGAATGAACACTGCTGCCAAACGTGTACATATCACCTTCTAAACACCTGCTTTTAACCTTTCTATGATGCCATGACATCACAATAGCTTTTGTTATAAAATTGTTGTGTGACACATGGCATGAGGCATCTATAACCATTGATTTTTGTCAACACAAAGAACATCCTGTATTATAAATCGACTGGTCCATTCCACTTGCGTCATAAATGAGTATAACTTGATACTAGTATTAGTCTTTGGTCACCATCTTGACATGTAACACCAAAATGGTCAAGGGTTGCAGAGTGAGAGTTCTACCCCAGTATAAATGCGAGCACCATGCGTCTGTACATTGTCAAGGTTTGTACAGTGACTTCCAACAACTGATTCCACACCCATTTAATAAATTTAGGATGGTTGGATTGAGTTCATTTGTCACAGATAATGTATTAAAAGGTTCTCCCACTTTCAAATCACTTTGAAGCAATTCACTGACATCTAACAGCTTCATGTTAAACCCCAAGCACTCGCTGACTCATTCTAACAGCTTCTGTTTAATAACTAAAGTCAACTTTATACCTGACAAGCTCAATTTAAACTTTATAACAACTGCTTGATGTTGCCCATACCTTAGTAATTAAGGACTTGAGATGTTGGAAGTTCTTGCTCTTGGCAGAGTCAGTTTTGAGATGGTCATGAAGTCTGTTTAGATGATGTTCACTGACAATTTCCTGGCCAGGGGGATGCTGAAGAAACTGGATATGGGAAATTCGCATATATAATACATTTGATGGAAGTTTAGGCTTTACTCAAAAATCACTTTTTATATATGACAGTGGTCAGTTATGTTGATTGGGGAAACTTGGTAGATTCAGGAGGAAACCGTTTCACCTCTCAGGTACAAACAAACCTCATGTCCCAGATAAAAGACAAACTTCACCTCCCAGGAACAAACTTCACCTGGATACAAGGCAAACTTCACCTCCTGGGTACAAGAAAAATTCATCTTGTAGGTACAAGACAAACTTCACCTCCCTGGCACAGGATACCAGGGTACTTACATAACATCATCTTCATTCAAGTGAGTTTGTCACTTTACAATGGTAAGGTACTGCTTGTTCCTCAGAAAACCATTACTGTAATTTTTCAACCTTTTCACAAGGTGTTACTCAAGCAAATTCTGAGGACATTATTCTGTGTAGTCTGATAAAATTACTCTTTATTGTGAAGCCTTAGAATTGGTCAATCCAGCCAATGTAGTTTTGTCTCCAAAATCAAATTAAAAACATGCATAAATTGCACTGAAAGTTGCTCTTCCATATACGAAAAGGTTAGAAATTCAGGCACATTATATTTATGACTTCAGTTGACACAACACAGCTGAAATATTGTGGACGGAATGTCAAATCATTTAATCATGACCAAACACACAATAAGGTCGGCTTTACTCCACTAGAATTACTTGCTGCATTATGTGCTATGAGACGGGATTTTGCAGCTTATAAAGACAAGATAGAAGAATGTATCATGATGGACCAGTTGCATCCTGAAGCTGCTTTACTTCATGATTCAGTGTTAAAAGAAGCAACCTACCAAGCTCAGCAACTGCACTGTTCTCTGATCAACATGTATCCCATCAAACTCGTTCATCAATGAATTCACCAACAGTTTGTTCCAAGGTTGACTTAGGATCTTCAAAGCTAAGAAAATAGGACAAGTGGTCAACAGCTAGCTTTGATAACAAATAAATTTAATTAAAAGTTTATAATCCAATGTTGTGAAGTAGTAGCACATAAAATTTCACAGTGGAAGAATGCTTTCATTTAATTTTCAGATGCTGTCCGCATGATATTTATATATTTATTATGAAATGACTACGTTCTTGGAATATATATTTATTTGATTGGTGTTTTACGCCATACTCAAGAACATTTCACTTATATGACGGCGGCCAGTATTATGGTGGGAGGAAACTAGGCAAAACCTGGGGGAAACCCAAGACCATCCGTAGGTTGCTGCCAGACCTTCCCACTTACGGTCGAAAAGGAAGCCAGCATGAGCTGGACTTGAACTCACAGCAACCGGCTCGGAATATTAACATAAATGTACAATTTTCCTGCATTCCGTGACATGTAAGACTTTGAATTTGAAAGGGCTAATTGCATTTAAATGATCCTGAAACTGGTTTTGGATTATTTTGTTGCAAATTTTCTGGATTCGACTTGTGTGACAATAATTACCAAAATTGTAATTACAATAGCAATGTTGGCCTTTCATCCCTGTCAAAGTATTGATGACACAGAACCTGGCGATGTGTGGTGGTTTTCCCCAGGGCTTGGCCTCCAACTACCGTATGTATATGAAATATTTTTGATAAAGGTATAAAGCACCTATCAAATAAGATGTGTACAGTCATACAAGAAGATCTGGTATTAAATTTGGAAGGGTTACCCCTGACTACCTTTTGCCTTGTCAACTTCAAGAAGGTATCGGACTGTGTACAACATACAGCTGACGGCTACATCTCGGAGCCCACCACAGTCCTGAGAATATCAGAAGTGTAATTTATTCTTAATTTAGTCTTATTTAAACATGACATTCATGCAGTATTTTCACACTGTTTACACAATGTCCATTGGCCACTACTCATGCAATACTAGTTGACCACTGCTCGTACAGCCCAAAGAGACAGATTATCTTTATGATAGCTTACCTGTAAGAAAAGGAAACTTATTCACTTCTCAGCAATAAGAGTTGGCATTGTATGACTGAACTTAAGGATAACAATTTCCTGAGTACGGGTCCGGTATTTTCCCACTTTTTAAATACCTTGTTGATACTTTTAACTGTAATTGCTTTCTGTACTGAAGTTAATGACTTGGTAACTATTGAAACAGTGCATGATAAAGAACAAGTTATTCTCGTAAACAATTTCCTTGCCCAATCATGTGATTAGCAAGTAATAGGTGAAGGCTTACCTGTAGGATGGACTGCTGACAGTAGATCCAGATCACCCTCAGCTGTCTGAAGGTGAGAGGTTGGTCGTGTGGGAGGTCAGTGGCGGTGCTAGGATGTAGGATGAGCAGCTTACTTTGACAGGAACGAGAGAGGTAGGCAGCCAGGAGCCTTATAGCCTCTAGTCTGCTTGCTGACCTGTCAGTCTGCAGCCTTCTGATCACCTTTCTCAGGTTCACTTTGATGCCCTGTGCAGGCTGGACAAGACAACAGTAAATACTGCTTCACATTGCCATGGCCTTAGTTTTTCGCATTCTTAAATATATAAATTTAATCTGGGGCTGACAATTAATACATGGGATAAAGAAAGAAATTGGTTCCCATTTATAAAATGTCGCATTTTTGCAGTTTGTATCAGATACAGGCCATATATCTAAAACAGAAAAGAATGGATGCAGAGGTGATGTATGCTTGGTTTTATATATCGTACTTAAGAGACAAGACAGCACCTGGTTAAAACATATTTCAATCGAAAGCAGGATACAGAAGTTTTCTAAAAAGTAGCACACTTCATTATTTTAATGATATTTAACTGATTAACATGTAGAACAAAATGACAATACTGCACAAATGGCTGGTGTGAGCCCAGGCAGCCATCTTGAGAATTTTATCCAATCAAACTGATTAAAAATCTTATGTCATAATCTTTATTTTCTCTGAATTTATTGCAACTGAGGAATTTAAAATTTGCTCCTTCTTCTTTCTTGCATACAAGGGATGGTTTTCTTTCTTTTTCTTTTATAAACTACAGTAAAATTATTAAAACCTGTATTAAAATGTGTTCAAGCCGAGGTGCTTTCTCTGACGTCTGCGCAACTATGTCAGCACAGCTTTCATCTTTCAAGCCACCACTACAAAATAGATCAGCCTCAGTGATACTTAGATTTATTCTGTTTGTTTCAGAATAGAGCATGAATCTAGTTGTACAACAATCCTATTGTAAACATTTAACTGGAGTCAAAATCACCAGCACAACCACTCCTGAGGCTACGACCTGAACCAGGAATACCCCGGCTGTGCATCTGCAGCTAGGCTTTTGAAACAGGGTCTTTGGATTTCCTTGTAAATGATACAAGGCCCGCTATATCAACAGTTCAAGCAGTGGAAGAATTATTCTTCCAGTATGTCCAATTTCTGAGAAAATCTTATTTATCACTTGGGCCTTCCACAACTTTTATCTATCACAGGCTACTCTCAGACTATTATATGGAAAACACCTTTGACGTTAGAGAGCTAGAGTAAACATTACGTCACCTTGCCCTCGATAATGGAGACATGCTGAGGCTGTGTCAAGAAGAAGTTTCACTTCACTTTTACTTGGATGAGAAAATCTGAAAACGTATTTAATGCCGGGTTTAAGATAGTAATGGTAGTCTTTCAGATGACATTAACATTAGCCAGGTGCTGTCTTTCACTGTAACAATTTTTCAGTCATGGGTGACATATGAGATTGATACATACCACCACAGTTTTGCTACAAGCAAGCACCAGGTTGGCTGTAATCTGCAATGAAATATCTGTAAGTGCTGAGTTTTCTGGTCCCTCTAGGCATACCTCAATCTCCTTCAGAAAATCACCTCTCTGAAGAAGCATGCTGGAAACTTCAAGATAAAACACCATTACTCATAAATTACTATACAATTCGGCACAAATGACCATTTTGTAAAATATATACTGCGGAATAATTAAAATCTCCTTACTGAGTTTTTTACAGAGCTTGAAACAACATCCCACATGCTCACAGCAGTTCTCCTCAAAGTCTTGCTTGATTATCTCCCCTTAGTGCACATCAACTAAATGAAGCCCTGTTCGAGTGAGAGTTACAAGGTACATGTAAGGATCCGAAATTCAGTTCTGATAACAGACACATTAAGCATGCAGCCTTACCCGTCTTTTCTGGTTGATCAGTATTTCCCAGCAGAGAACTGGATATGTACTGTAGACACATCTCTCTTACTTGACTGGAGATAGGCAATGCCTTTGTCACCAGATTGATCACTGACAAGAAAACATTAATACTCTGGGACTAGATCTGATATGAACAGGAATCCTATTGTACTGGATATATCTAGAAACAAAGAGTTCCCAGCTTAAAAACCAGGCATATGAATTTCACCTGATGTACACCGCAATGTTGAATGGGCCAGAAATGAACTGAATGAATGAGTGATGATGACTTGATGCCACCTGAGCAATATTTCAGTCATTCTGTGGTAAGGAATATGAAAAAAATTGTCATGGATTTAACTTTAAAAGATGTAACTGGAATCGCTGTCAGGTTTATGCTCTGTATAAAGCTCTTAACAACTCTTTTCACTTTCAACACGCTAAAACAAAATTAAATGGCTCCCATTTTAACATGAAATCATATAGACGGCAATACCAAAAATAAAAACAAACCTACAATGGAAGATAATCTTCATGTCTTTGCAGTCTTTGGTTTGAATAGTATCTTTGATGCTGAGTAAAATGTGGAGAAGTGCGATAACACAACTATCATTCACATGTTCCTTGTTCAGAAAGATGGACTGCAGTGACTGGGGAAGACAGTTTGATGCCCAGTGCTGAATGTCCGTGCTCTCCCTGCCCACCTGTATATTTAAAATGCCAACAAAGAGAGTTATTTGGTGATGAAATCATGGTATTATAAAAGGGTTAATATGTAATGCTAAAACCTTGGACAATATGGGAAACCTTTACAGATACCAATGCTCCCCTGAAGGACTACTGCAGTATTTTCAACAGGTTAAAAACAATACACTGAATACTGTTCTTCATCTAATGTTAGCTTCTTTCAAGTGGCACATTTTGTTTGATTCTCATAAATTCATCCACCTCTAACATTGGGTCACTGAAGAGTTTTCTTTTTTTTTGTGTGTGTTTATCAAATTTTATTAATTTCTTAAACAAAAAAGTTAAATGCTGGCATGAAAAGCATTATTTCAAAGCCTTTATGAACCTTTAAGTGCATTTTTACAGGCCAAACTTAATCAGAAATCATATTTAAAAAAAAAAAAAAACATAAAGAAAAAACAAGCAAAACTTTCCCTTTTTCGTGCCACCACTGTCAAGAGTTCAGTATTAACAACGCAGACTCCTTTCCTGTAGATTTGTCAAATTGCCTATACTAAAATGAGCCATCCTGTAACATCACAGCATTCATACTGGAACACTCTGCTGTACATCTCACTGCATAGCTTGCCACAATAATATTGCCGAAGTGGTGTTAAGTGACAAGTCATGCACTCTTTCTTACCCCATAGATGACAGCTGTTATGAGGTGAGCCAACTTCTCCAGGGTCTCCTGACTGCTGCATTTCAACAACAACATCTGAAATTGATGGTTATGTACTCTATACAAAACTGACACAATTCAACAGAAACTAAAAAACAAATTGACATTTGCTCCTTGAAAACTGTTAAATACACAACCGATCATGTAAATCATTTCCCAAAGAGAGTACAAAACTTTGTAAAAATTTGCAGAAAAAGTGCATGACACGAAAGTATTACACCATAGGTGCTTGCTCACAAAACATAGTTGGCTTGGAAAAATACTAAAAATTGTTTCTTGGTGAATTTCAGTCATACATATATGTATTCATACAGATGAAACATGATAGTTCTGGTACAACATAAAACACGAATAGCACTAAGAACTATTAAATACAAACTTTTACAGAGTTCCTAAACAGTGTGTTGTTCATCATTTTGCTGAAAATAAGCAAGGCTTGATTTGATTTGCTGTCAGGGGTAGGTGATATTGTAATGGTTGTCTGTCTATCAGCTGCCTTGTCACTATGCTGTGAGGGGCTTGATGGGAGATTGGTCAGCCACTGTTCAAGCTGTTGAATAAACACAAATATTTATTGGCTATATATCAAAATCTATCCCTTTTCACTTACACCGAAACATACATAGATATACATTTTTGGCAAAAATAATGTTCAAGATCAGAAAAAACTGCAATAGCTGCAAAATTATGACTTGCATGTAAAAATATACAGTACAGAAGAAATAGGTGAATTATGCAACAACTGTCAGTCCTGTATTTATATCCACATTTGATCACCTCTCATATTAGAAAACAGCAATAAAGTGGTCAGCTAAATGCATTCTACTAGTAAAATGAAATGAGCTGGGTTAAAAAATATCATTATATCATAATTCTTTCTAATAACGATAATCCTGCCAATAGCCTCCTTCTGGTTACAGTTATAAGAAGTTCAAATGAAACCAATAATCAGTACAGAAACTAGCATTTAATACAGAACTCACCACTGCTGGCCCCATGACCTCAGACAACTCAGGATTAGAATACACCCAAGCGAACTGTAAGGGATGGTCAGTATACCAGCTGGATAATGGGTTACAGGATAACCACTGCAGGCAACTCTGAAAACCTAACACAGAGAAAAGTAACACACAGATAGACAACAAAAGAATTTTCAGGATTTTGAGCTTTTTAAACAAAGTGAGATATGACCACTTATGATTTGTAATATTTAAACAAAACATTTCCTTTTGAAATTAAAGGCAGCATGACAATCTTTAATCTGGTTCCTGAGAGTTGAAGATTATACCTTGTAATTCAGCTGGATATTAAGATATCACTACTTTAATATGCACTATAGAATCTATTAAGCCTGTGTACTGTCATACAAATCAGCAAAAGTCATAGGTTTACATGCAAACAATTATAAATTTAGCCTGTTTACTTTCTTTCATTGCACTTTTTCAACATCTGATCTAAAATGCATACCTGGTTTGCAGTGCTGACTTAAGTCAAACTCTCTTGCATTGTAACACCACTGAAAAAGAAATATTAGACAATACTGTCACTTTTTTACTTTTTGTACATTTTTAACAGATATTTTTAAATAGCTAAACTGATCTATCAATGAAACAATGTTGCAAATATATCCTTCAGGAAAACATCTGACTTACAGCTGCTAGGAATGTTAAGTACTTTGCAGTCAAGGGAGGCCACTCTGACATTTCCGGGAAATGATACAGGGATGATACAATGCTAGACTGGATATCTTCTGCAGAAAGGCAGCTGAAACACACCAATGATGGACCTTCCTGTTAAGTACCTTCCATTGTGTTTTAAATATCATGTGAAACAAGTTTAGAACTGTACAGATTTTGTAAATCTATAACTGCATATCAGGGTAGAAGTCACACTGGCTGATTCGTCAAGGCAACTTTTGACTTAAGTCAAAATATGAAATTCCATTTAAATGCTTACAGTAGACCTCACGAGTTAAAATATGGAACAAACAAAATTGTTTGTCTTCCTTCACTGATCCAAGTGAATGACATACAAGCCGCCAAAGTTTAGACAAAGCTTTGTCTAATTTGGAAGAAATCTGAAAAACTGTTAATCAAATAACATAATATGAGTGTATTTTTTATGCACAAATAGTTATAATATTTTCAAATATCAATTCAATAGTATCTAAGACAGTGTTTAGGACACCATTTCAAAAAACTCACATATCATCATTCAACAGGCAGAGAAAAGCAATCTTCAGGCATACATAATGGACACTGATAGTGGAACTACCATCTAACAAGTGACTGGAAACATCTGATAATTTGCCTGAAAGAAACAATTTGGCAACATGACAAGGAGAATAAACAGATCAAAGTCCTGCCAAAGAAACTAATGACATATGACACCAATAATGTTATTCATAAAAATGTTTTAGGATTACAGGCCCTCACTAGCCAAGTAGTCTAACAGCTTCTGACAAAAGTCCCTGGAATGATTAGAACACTAAAATCCAGCTCTTGACTGCTCCCAGTTTTATCAAGCACCTGTTTTCCTCTACTAATCAAGTATTACTTGTAATTAAAAATTACAGTGTGTGATTTTAGAATTTTATACTTCTTTCCACAGTAACAGAAATTTATCAACTTGCATACACAACTTTCCTTTAAGTAATTACATGTACTGTTTTCTCATGTTAAGGAATTTGATTTTTGAGACTCACATTGTAGGTGCTTCAGTCCATCCCTCACAGAATTAGAGAGGAGCTTGGTGGCTACAGGTGCTTTTGTCATATCCAGGGATAAACTAGTCAAGAAATCCACCAAGACTTCATCAAAGATACCCTGATGCCTCTCAGAAGACCTGTCAATGAAACTCGCGTAACAAAACATGGAAACAAAAAATCAACAATTTCAGCCAATCTGAAAAATTATTCCCATTCATTTTAACAGCTTAAAATTCATTGCATTTTGGGTGAACAAACAAACCTGGAAACAAATGCTAATACTGATACTGAGATATGTTTTTCTTTGCTGTAGCTGAGAAAATATGTTGTACCTAAAATAAGTCTTCACATCAAAGGTAGAAGAGAAGAATCCAGCTGAGACCAGTTTGTACTTGAGAGGGAGCATTTTCTCTGGACAGACACAATGGAGGTGATGTAAAAGGGAGAAATAAACCAAAATGTCATCTGATCTTGACATTGTCTCCCATTTTACCTACAAAATAACAATCAAACAATCATGACCTGTCGTCCAAAGATACATGTAGGCATGATAATTTAGTAAGTGCTATACCATAAGCTTACAACATCCTTGATGAAAAATTGTCACCAACATATGACATGATGAGTAATTTAAAATACTTCTAAAACAGTTCCTTCATTCTCTTTATCAGTTGGTCATAAAATGTAACCTCAAGGGTATATGAATAAAATATACAGGTGGGAGACAACACCACTATGAAACTACTGTGACCTCAGCTGAAAACTGCTGATCCCCAAAAAACAACTGAACTTCAATGAACCTGTTACGGTGAAAGTGAACTTACCATGACAGAAGGTATACAGAACTCATCACAACACCTGAGGATGTGCAGAACAAAGGAGGAGAGGGCTGTGGAGGGAGGGGTGAGGTGTGGGGGGCAGTAGGTCTCTTCACGGGCAGAGGGCTGGCTAACACACTCCTCTACCACCCTGATACATAGAGATCCAAATGCGTTATACGCAAATTTATTGTCAAACACATTCTCTTCAAAACCATATAAACATACATCTCTACTATTCTACCATGTCCTTATACTTTACACATGCAAATGGAAGAAAATGGAAAAAAGTTCAATTAAAATTTAACTTGCATCTCTAAAAAGCACATTTAAGTTGAATATGCCACTTCATTAATGCATAATATTTCAAACAAATGCACACGTATAAACATAAAGTTGACTGAAATTTGTATTTATGCATAAGACACAAGGAAAAAATTGCATCAGTTTTGTCTTATGCATAGATAGAGCAAAGATGATAACATGTGTTACAGCAGGTACAGTTTTGAATATAAAAAGGCCAAAAAGGCTGAAGAATGACTTTTCTTGAACATCTGGTACTGTGTTAATGTTAGCCCACACCTAACCTGAAAAAGTCCTGATCCACAAACTATTCTAAAAAAAGAGAAAAAGATCATTTTTTCTCATGAATATATGGTACTGTGTAAACAAGATTCCACACTTAGCCTGAAAAAGTCAGGCTCTTCAAAAACTAATTCTAATCATTTAAAAAACAGAAATGATAACACTGAAACGTATAAATATTTCTCTTGCTTCCAACAACTGAATGTTCTTATGAAGGGTCTGCAATCCTGAACTTACTTGACAGCCTGGCTCAGACAGAGGAGCAGAGTGTTGATGGCAGGGACAGAGTCATCCTTCACCCTGTCTGCTGCTGTCAGTCTGGAGGACCCTCGCCTGAGCTCAGTACACCCATGTCCATGTCGGATAATCTCTGCAGTTCTCTTTCCTGCCAATTCCAATGTTTTACCGATTTCACCAAATGGGACAGGGGATCCTAGGTGACTGATCCTATAAAGCGAAAACAGGGATGGGAATTGCTGGTTGGCAAAAAGTTCCTCAAAAAAGACTAAAAATAGCTTACCCTACCTCCAAATTATAGTAACAATCACCTGTTCTCATGATATCAGGTGCTCACTGTTTTTCAAATTCTAAACAAAAAAGTCTGGCATTTCTAATTTTAAACACAAAAGTCTGGAATCAGCTAACTGGTGAAAAATGCCTGCGCCTACAATAAGCATAAGAAAATATCACCACATGTAGCATTTGATACTGTTTGGAATTCTGAAACAAATTGTGATTAAATACAATGTATATACACAACAGCATGCTTGAATACTTTTACACAATAACCTCTTAAATTGTAAAAAGCTAGCTTTACTTAATGTTACAATCAGGATAGGAGAATTAACTTTGGTGAAGTTCTGCAGGCATGAATCTTCATGTCTAATGTAGATTAAAATCTAGGTAAATACTTATTAATAATGCTGGCCACCACCATATGAGTGAAATATTCTTGAGTATGGCGTGAAACACCAATCAAATAAATAAATAAATAAATAAATAAAGTAATGTAAGGTGCTGTGGCTTTCCTTGTCTATGTTTGGTTTCTGTTTCATGTAAAACCTCAGTGCTACCTTTTCAGTACCAGTAATGAAAGAATGAAATGAAAAAAATCAAATTTGAAAAAAATAAACAAAACATATGGGCCTATTCAAAATGAAAAGAGCTGGCATACAATTCCTTCACATTTTATCCAAAGTTCAATATTAATTAGCAGTACATGTAACAACAACATGGTAGAATGTAATTTATTACCAGGCAAGTTCAGATGTTTAACTCCTGCCCCTGTAGGATTTACTTTTCATTCCATCCACCTAGGGGGTTGCCTGGTCTAGTGTGGAATTTGGT
Source organism: Liolophura sinensis (assembly GCF_032854445.1). NCBI lineage: Eukaryota > Metazoa > Mollusca > Polyplacophora > Chitonida > Chitonidae > Liolophura > Liolophura sinensis. The sequence continues at coordinate 26,615,945 of NC_088295.1, forward strand.
ATGGCTTCCATTTGCTCATCATTGTGTAACACCGCAGACAGGGATGACACATAAACCATCCCAGTCTAAAGCAGATTATGGAAACAGCAGCAGGGGAAATAGCTGGGCATATGTACAACAGTGTCCTCATTTGTCCAGCTTAACCCGACAATATTATGTTTGCTCAATTTGAGGTATATCGGCCGAACTCATTTTCGCATATTTTTATATATTTATCTTTTTGCATTATCTATTGTTCTAAATTCTTTCTAACTGTGCAGAAAATTCACATTTTTTTCACAAAAATTAATACATTTATTCTCATCTGTATATATGTATGTGGAAAATATTAAACACAGACTTATAGCTTGCATTCTGATTTATGAATATCAGTGTCAGAGGGACCACTTGCAAATTGTGTGTGTTGGTGGGGGCTGCGGGGGGTGAGGAAGAGTATCATATCAATTTAAGAGGTTGCCTTCCCATCCTCATTATTTTCTACAATGTGGCATTCCTAAATATGCATGTATACCTTTTACATGTAGGATGAAAGTCTTAATTCATTAATACATTGAGAGGTATCATGAACCTTGAGGATGGCTTTGATCTCATAGGCAAAGAGATGACCTCCTGTTTCAAAGTTCATCATTAAAAAAATAGCATCTGTTGGGTGTATTACAAGTATTTTGTTAACTTCTGTAAGTCTACTTCTTTACAGTATTCAGTAAATTGAATAAAAAACTTCCAGGAGGTAAGTTTTTCAGTTATTTACCACATTATTACACTCAGATAAAGTTTGTTGAGGCAATGCTTTGAGGGTGGATGTGTTACAGGGTTATGTAGTATGGACATGTAGACAGTATACATATAGTTGCAGGGCATGTACTGGGGTAGCTGATATATGGTAACCTAGGTACCTGAGGAAGGCTTTGAAAACCTGAAGAGAGAGCTGTGCCACCTGGCCTGCCGATTTCTCCAACTCTGTTGCTAGGGTGACCAGGCAGGATTTGACATCCGCCTGGCTGCTGAAGAGAGGGATTGATGTGGGCTGTCTAGGGTAGAGAGAAAAAGGAGTAATATGGGAGCCTGGAGTTACCTCTTGGAGGCATCCCACAGCCTAGCGAAATACTTGGGCCCCTGCCCAAATCACATACCTGCATTGCTTAAATGTCACTGACAAACATGTTTCATAAAGCTTTACGTACAGTCCAATCTAAGACAGTTTTCAGACAATAATGGAAGAGAATTTTGACAATAATACAAATATTTATTTCAAGATGACTATTGGTGTATGATCTTGTCAAAACTTAAAACACTTAATTCTGCAGAGCAGACTGAGTCTCCTCAATATTAATATACATAAAACTATAACTTTGCAAACCTTAAAGAAAAATGATTTATCAAAAAATATACATTTCTTTTAATCTCTACTCTTTCAAGACACATATGTCCCTCAATAAGTTTTATGATTTGAAAACATAAACTGATAAGAAATCATGATAGTCACCGAATAGGGGTTACAAGGGTGTGAATGAATGTATAAAATTAAGCGAGAAAGATTACAAAAATTCAGCGATCCTAAATGAAATATGTTACCAAAAGTCACTTTCTTTCAAGCCAGGGCTATAGGTTTGTCACTTAACAACTGCAGAGAAGATACACAAATATCAGTAATTACAGACAAGGTCTGTCAAACATATTCTGTGCCAAGGGGAGGAAACCCTCTCTCAACAGTCGGCATTGGGTTACAAAAACAGAGATAGGCTGAGATTACCAAGTGTTTCTGTAGGCAAAATTACTTCGAATGCTGGAACAGTGTAGGTGCGCGAAACACATAAGCCTTGCTACTAGTAGAAATGAAACCATTCACATGCGCATCTCCAGCACACCAGTATTTAGGTACAAAAATTCCCTCTATAACAGTGGGTTATCAGATTTATTCTTGTGAACATGGCTTCTTCTGCTGACTGAGCTAGTACTATGATGTGATGTGATGTGAGATAGTACCGTTCCAGAATGATTGTCAGGAGTTGCAGCCCTTCTCTCAGAGGTGCTGGGTTCTTTTGCGTGCTCATGCAATTAATGGCCCTTAACACAGAACCTATTCCTGAAACACACCAGTACCTGAGGAATAATACACTTATCAAGGTCACAAATACATACAGTTCAAGGTCATGTGGTAATGGAACATAGCTGCATGCACAGCCACAGTTTCATGCATTTCCTCTTCAAATATGTATGTGGTTGGTTTCTGGTGACTTTAATAATAGATGATTTGCTGTATTGATAATGTTTTCCTATGTATGAAGGACCAACACATTCCCTTAATTCAAGCTCAAAAACATTTCACTTGTCTGTCAAGCACATGTATACCAAAGTCCATTACAGAACCATACAACATATCTGAATAACACACATATGTACATGTACTGGTATTACAGCTCAGGCTGGCTTCCTCTCCGGCTGTATGTGGGAAGGTCTGTCAGCAGCCAGCAGAAGGTCAAGGGTTTCCCCCAGACTGTTCCTGGTTTGCTCCCACCATAATGCTGGCCGCCCTCATATAAGTGAAATATTCTTGAGTACGGCATAAAACACCAATTAAATAAATCAATAAATATACTGGTATTATAGCTATACTGTCACACGTACTTGTACTTATTAGCTGGTTGCGAGTTATATTAATTTCATATGTACCACCATAGTAACAATTTAAATGTGCAGTTTTTAAATCTGAAAGGGAAAAGATTAAGTTCAAAGTTGAGAGAAAGTCAGAATTTCCTACCATTGCATGTAATAAAAGAGGAGATTATGTTCCACGTTATGTTGGCACATTTACTGTGGAATGTAAAACTCCTTAACAAAAAACGAGCTGTCCTCCAGACAAAAAAGCGTGTAACATGAGATGACAGAACATCCATTTTTGTAAGCATGTGCTGTATACTACTCCTACATTACATCATGTACACTGACTGGGAAGACCAGTTTGTTTTTGACATCCCAGAAGTTTGAATTTATCACAAGGCAAATGTTTTCTACACTTATCTTAAGTCTGCTTCCTCTATCTATTAGCTCACCGTACACTGAGTGGCATCTGGTGAAGAAATCCTCTATGTCTGCTAACATGGCCAAGCATTTGAACACACTCCTAGAACAAGAGACAATATAGCTGAACCTTATATCAACTAATTAACAACAGGCTGCTAATTAAGATAGGGGCTGAGTAATACCTGCTTAACTCCCTACTTCTGATAATCGTTGTTCATTTCACATATCTGCTTTAGTATTCAACAGTTTTTTTTTAAATAGGTGTGCACTGCTATTGAGATCACAAATTCCACTGCATTACTTCCACAATTAGTCCCAACAGTACATGTTAATGTAACGACAAAACATAGAGCCTTTTGTTTTTTTATTTTTTTTTTCACACTATGTACCATCACAGTTATCCTCAAGACAAAGATAAAAGTTGAATCTTCTGTCGTCAGGAACAAATGCCAGAAGTGATAGTGCGGCATCAACCTTCCACACATAAAAAGGCACTCAACCATTAATGTCATAAACACAACAAAAGAATCAGTAACTCAAATCACCAGTTCAGCAGAAGCATGATATTTTTTTCACAGTGCTAGGTATACTGACTCACAAGATTTCAATACTTACATGTTTGCATATGAAAAAAAGTAAACAAGAACACAGTACCAATTGCTCCATTAATCAATTAAAACCTAAAAAGGAATATGAAAGAAATAACTCATAAGCAAAAAAAATCTACACTTACTGGTACTGTATTTGATCTATAAATTCGCCCAAAATGTGGATGTTTAGAGACAAATAAAGTTCTTAAAATAATACTTTTTATGCCGAAACTTGCATTTTTTCAGTACGATATCATTCTACAGGTACATTCTAAATAAACCCTAAAACATCTATACATAATCACCCAAATCAGGCATAATGAGTCCTGGGTAACTAAATCATGGAAGAAACTTTAGGTCAAATACAGTATGTCAGTTCAGTGAAAATTTGAAGGAAACAATTATTTATTTCTGTTTCCTTTATTTAAGGAATTCATATGGATGGACTTACTCAACTTGCTTTTCGTCATTTCTGTTTAATTGTTCAAAAAGTATTTCTACAATGAGATATATACAAACATATGATATAAACATCACATAAAAATGCTCATATGCTTCAATCCTTCGGATTGGAGCAGTCACCTGTTTAAAATACATCAAGTAAAAATTAATACAACTGAAATTTTAGACATTACTTGCACGGATACATATTGTTCTCAAAATCATTTGTATTTTGATGTATACACATGTACAAGATAGACATGAAAACCTCTAACTTACAGGTGACACCAGTACATAATGTTTCATAGATGGTTGGCAATGGCAGCCATCTTTCAGGTAAATTTGTGTATATTGCCCATTGTATGCTCTTACCACAGCCAAGGGTCTCTGCCCAGCTTATGACATTTCTACCAATAGACACCCAGTGGGCAATACTCAATCTTACATCAGACATGGCTGTCAATGCAAACCACCTATACAGTATTAAAACTAAACCCACACGATCATGTGCTTTTTTCCACTGCTGCTGACCAATATGACAAATAAAGATTTCAATCTTCAACTAAAGGACTAGTAATGTTTTTGACAAATGCACGGCTTATATTTTATCTGATTGATTTTAATGCCATGCTCAATGAGTTTCCATCAATACAATGGGTATCAGTTTTATGAGTGAAGGAATATGCCAGTATTAAACCATTGACAAGTTATGGACAATTTGTTTTTAACATATGACCATCATACTTGCACATCATCTTCATTTAAGACAAGGGGTGATCAACATACATTCCATCTTACACTGTTTGAGCTGTACTTTACCTCTCCTGATGGGTGTAATCGTTACCTTCAAAGGTCACTAATTGCTAACAGTTGCTTGTATCTGCGAGGAGGTATAGCTAACACTTGTAAATGAGGGTAAGTAGAAACTTTACCCTAGCTTCTGCAGCAAAAATAGGTTGGTTTCTAATGCTAAGGGTAAGTGATCTAGACACAGGAACACATTACCCTCTGAAAATGGCCTGATGTACATGTAGTAAGCCTAAGCAGAGAAGGCAGAGTTCATCAACAGGCATAGCTCCACTATACAAGTTATATTTTACACACTTGTATTATACATAGACATGCACATGCCATCCTCATCAGTGAAAACTTCACAAACCTACTTTCAGTTAGACTATCTAAATATTCCAGTACAAGAGTGAAGTTCTGCTAATTATTAAGGATATAACTACTCAGCAACGAATATACCAAGGAAATGAATTTCCAGGAGTGCTGGCAATTTAAGACTACACCATGTACAAACTTTCCTTATCCTTATGTAGCTTATGATAATGTGAAAATGGATCTCATCACTAATCTAGCCTAAAATAATGTTAAAATGGATCGCACGACTAAAACATATTGATCTGTGCGAGTAAAGTCTGAACAGCCTGTACCTAGTACGGTTTCCACAACAGAGATACGGATCTAGTTTTTGAATATGGGTAATAGAATGATTCCACTGAAGTCTTTGAAAAGCTGGATAAAATCAAAAAAATGTTTGTTACTTTCATTTAAGAAAAAAAGAAAAACTTAAAGATTACTTATCTCAGAAAATAAAGGGAGTTTGAGTTACATGAAAATTTTAATTTTGAGATCATTTACAATTTCACCCAACTAACAAATACAACAGTTATGTGTTACTTTCAAGTGTGGCTTACACTCTGGCCTACAACTCCAGCCATCTGGTCTGAGTTAACAGTCATGATATCTGACACTGGCCAGTCTTATCTGACATCAGGCCAGTGATTTAGACCAATTTGGCCCCATGAGGAAGGGAAGAGGTGGGGATTATAACTCAGGATGGGGGACAGCACTTGGAACCTTGATGTAAATCCATGTACATGTAGGTACATGTAAAGTTCCCCCAAATAGACATTATAATTTACTATCTACTAAAAACTGCCTTTGATTAGAGAGGTTAAATTATAACGGTGAGTAACGTCTTTTCCTAACAAGGCTCAGACATGTATGAGTAGCAGGTATGTGTAAACCAGATATATCTGGTTTACACAAACTAACAAGGTTCTCGGATTATGACCATTATGAATGATGAAGTTTCACACTAGCAGATCTGGAAACCAAAAAGGCTTGTGAACTGTACTTCATCCACAGTTTAGCCTTATTCACCTCACACATTTTATCTGATTCTGATTGATTCATTCACTGTACAGTGGCACATGCATACACCGTAAAAGATTTATTGTGGACTTAAAGCTTGATTAATTTCTTGTTCTGTAGGAAAGGTTAAGAATTGGCATGAAAACCCGTCAAGTTTTAAGATTTGCAGAAGAACTGGCAAGTTGCCCCACATACTGGCGCAGCAGCCCTGGTTATTTTGACCAGGGAGTACTAGTTCAAACTGCCTACCCTCCTGCTACCACCAAAAAGCTCTGCCTTGCCCTGCCCCCTCCCTCCCCCATGTGATGCCAGAGCAGCGGGGCATTAGCTGCTGTGTGTATCAGTAGAGGGGTGAGGATGGTTTATTTCTGTATCAGCTGACATATGATACCTGCCTGCAATATCAGCCTCCAGAACAAGCTTGCCATGCTGCTTGTGACTGCCTTTAACCAGGATTAAACTGCAGCTCTGGACTGCTGACATCTGCAGCACATCATTACTGCTCATCAGTAGCTTCTTCAAGCAGGTCAGTAAGGTGCTGCCCTCTAGTGACAGTTCCAGCAAGGCTGTCCTGAAGGTTTCATTCAGTAAGTTGCGCTGTAATAAACCTGCAAAAAAAAGGTAAAAAAAAAACAAAACTGTTATCAAGGCATTCTCAACATGTTGCTGTCTGAAAACAGGACTGATACTCTACAAATTCTACATGACAGATGCTGATCCACGCCATGCATACAGCTAGACATAATTTATTTTTCTTCTGCCTTTTTTTCATTATTAAACACATACATCTTGTTTACATGTGTTGTGTACATACATGTACCAGTTGCAGAAGAATAGCTTTTCTTCAAGAAAACAAGCCTTGTAAGAGTTATAAGCAGAAACACAGGTTATTATTTTAATTGAGCAGCATAATTCACTCACCACTGTTCAATCACACATGAAACTCCACAGAATCAAGCACAATGAGTTTTCTGTGATGACTACTGTACTAGACTGCTTCCAGACACTTAAACTGGATGACTAAAAAATTGCCCAATTTAATCCTGAGCAAATCATTTATTTCAGAGATTAAAATTTAATAAAAAAAATGGAACACAGTATAGCTTACAGTTGCACCACCTGGATTTGGAGTACAGCTTGCATGATTTAATGTTTTGCATCATGGCTCCGATACATTCGTGAAAATTCCAGTCCTCTTCAAAATTCTCATAACTCTGGTGCCTAAAGGGTAGTTATCCCCATCCATAACTATATTGATGACACCTAGCCAGTCAATTTAATTCAGGTAAATGCACAATACATCCAACTGTCTTGTGTTTCAAATATCTTTTGGCCCATGGAAATGTGTAAACTTCTATAAGCACATTACATATACTTATATCTTTAATCAGTAAATAATTCTTTTTTTTTAAGTGTCCCCAAAGATAAACAGCTGCCCACCTTGGTAAACAGACAAATGGTTAGAGTCAACATATTTACTGAGAGGTTCCTATTGGGCAATTTTCAATCCAGCATCTTATCATCTATCAATTCCAATCATGTACCAGGTACATGAAGGCTTAGAGCGAGGCAGAATGAGGTGTCCTATAATTTCTGGCTATGAGACAATCTGGGACAAAGTAGGTCACCACATGCTAAAATTATTTTTGGGCAAACTGAGGCACTGATTATTTGGCACAAGTACTTGGATTGCATAGGTGAGGTTCCAGCTGTCAATATGCATTCACCTAACAGATTAATCTGCAGCTCCTGGGTCTCAGTCCTGGCCAGGTGAATGATGACGCAGTGGTGGACCTGGTGACATAACTTGATGGGTAGCTGAGGCTGAAGATCTTCCCTGAACACAAATATCATGATGTATACAAGAGCTGAGACAACAGCTTCTTCTGGATACAACAACCCGTTGCCCAATTCCCGCAGTAAGCCATCTGAAATGTGGAAGGAGAACATAAACACAAATATCATGATGTACACCAGGGCTGAGACAACTTCTTCTGGACACAACAACCCATTGCCCAATTCCCCCAGTAAGCCATCTGAAATGTGGAAGGAGAACATAAATACAAATATCATGATGTACACCAGGGCTGAGACAACTTCTTCTGGACACAACAACCAACCCATTGCCCAATTCCCCCAGTAAGCCATCTGAAATGTGGAAGGAGAACATAAACACAAATATCATGATGTACACCAGGGCTGAGACAACTTCTTCTGGACACAACAACCCGTTGCCCAATTCCCCCAGTAAGCCATCTGAAATGTGGAAGGAGAACATAAATACAAATATCATGATGTACACCACGGCTGAGACAAAAGCTTCTTCTGGACACAACAACCTGTTGCCCAATTCCCCCAGTAAGCCATCTGATATGTGGAAGGAGAACATAAACACAAACATCATGATGTACACCAGGGCTGACACAACAGCTTCTTCTGGACACAACAACCCATTGCCCAATTCCCCCAGTAAGCCATCTGAAATGTGGAAGGAGAACATAAACACAAACATCATGATGTACACCAGGGCTGACACAACAGCTTCTTCTGGACACAACAACCCATTGCCCAATTCCCCCAGTAAGCCATCTGATATGTGGAAGGAGAACATAAACACAAACATCATGATGTACACCAGGGCTGACACAACAGCATTTTCAAGATACACCAACCCATTGCCCAATTCCACCAGTAAGCCATCTGAAATGTGGAAGGAGAACATAAACACAAACATCATGATGTACACCACGGCTGACACAACAGCATTTTCAAGATACACCAACCCATTGCCCAATTCCCCCAGTAAGCCATCTGAAATGTGGAAGGAGAACATAAACACAAATATCATGATGTACACCAGGGCTGAGACAAAAGCTTCTTCTGGATACAACAACCCGTTGCCCAATTCCCCCAGTAAGCCATCTGATATGTGGAAGGAGAACATAAACACAAATATCATGATGTACACCAGGGCTGAGACAACAGCTTCTTCTGGACACAACAACCCATTGCCCAATTCCCGCAGTAAGCCATCTGATATGTAGAAGGAGAACATAAACACAAATATCATGATGTACACCAGGGCTGACACAACAGCATCTTCAAGATACACCAACCAATAGCTCAATTCCACCAGTAAGCCATCTGAAATTTGGAAGGAGAACATAAACACAAATATCATGATGTACACCAGGGCTGAGACAACAACTTCTTCTGGACACAACAACCCGTTGCCCAATTCCCGCAGTAAGCCATCTGAAATGTGGAAGGAGAACATAAACACAAATATCATGATGTACACCAGGGCTGAGACAAAAGCTTCTTCTGGATACAACAACCCGTTGCCCAATTCCCCCAGTAAGCCATCTGAAATGTGGAAGGAGAACATAAACACAAACATCATGATGTACACCAGGGCTGAGACAACTTCTTCTGGACACAACAACCCGTTGCCCAATTCCCCCAGTAAGCCATCTGAAATGTGGAAGGAGAACATAAACACAAATATCATGATGTACACCACGGCTGAGACAAAAGCTTCTTCTGGACACAACAACCTGTTGCCCAATTCCCCCAGTAAGCCATCTGATATGTGGAAGGAGAACATAAACACAAATATCATGATGTACACCAGGGCTGACACAACAGCATCTTCAAGATACACCAACCAATAGCTCAATTCCACCAGTAAGCCATCTGAAATTTGGAAGGAGAACATAAACACAAATATCATGATGTACACCACGGCTGAGACAACAGCTTCTTCTGGACACAACAACCTGTTGCCCAATTCCCCCAGTAAGCCATCTGAAATGTGAAGGAAGAACATCGATAATGCAAAGGTGCAACTCTTAATGTTGTAGACCAAATATCTGATTTGGTCTTTACCACAATTTAATTGAATTACAGAAATAAATTTAACTGAAATTTATCTGCAACATCAGCCATTCTTTTTCATTTCCAGTTATAGGTATAGCAGGAATTTCTGATGCCAAATATTAAATACACTACAATGTTTGAACAGCTGCATGAATGTTAACAAGTCATTCTGAAATATGATCAACCTTACCGCCTGTGCTGAGATGATGATTCTAACATTTTACATTGTGGGTTTCTCATTTTACAATATGCTCACCACAGCTTTTATTAATTTGTGGTCTAAAAATAAAAAAGAAATTGATCTGTACAGTTTTAAAGGTTTCAATGCTCCTATCATCAAAAGTACAGGGAAAATCATACCCAGAAGTCCACCAAAACAGTACAAGCCTAGTGATACTTAGATCTGACCCACTAAGTGCATTAGTCACAAATGTTTTACATATATGTGGCACACACATCTCTGTTACAGTATAACCACACCTCCCTATGTATGTTTGCATAAACTCAATTACTTCTTTTATGATGTTTTTAGTTGGGAGGGTTGTGGAATTGTTTAGATATAACATTTTAGTACATGTTACAGACACTATAACAGTAAAGTTCTATCCAGATTATGTTATGATAATGCAGGCTGTGGTGTGATTCATGTTAACAAAGACTTACTGTACTGATGAACCAGCACTTCAGCCAGCCCTGGGATGTCATTCAGCAGCCTTCCCAAGAGGACTAGGACAGACAAACACTGCTCTAGCTTGTTCTTCTGGCAACACTGAAAATACTTGTTACAAAGACCACTGTTCATGTTAATTTTGGCAAGTAATGCATTGCAAAACATGGTTTTGCACGACTAAGAAAGAAACACTGTACTGTTATTAAAACAGAATGGTTCTTTTGTTTCGGAGTTGATTCTTTTGGTTTTACTACTTCCATACTAAAAAAAAAAAAAAACACATTTCACCTTATACTGGGCCTGTAATTTTGACTGGTGCAGGAAACCAGAATGCAGTAAACCATTAACCTTTGGCAAGAAACTGACAAACTTAACTACATGTGACACAGATTTTCATCCCCGGGGAAAAAACTGTATGCTGTGTTTCTGGAAGGCAATTCAGTGATCTCCAACACACTTCATGCACTAAAAGCACTTCAACCGACCTACAACCACAGTCACCTCCTTACTGCCACCTAGATGTAAGATGCAAGCTTCATAAAATTGTGCAAATTGTTTCCCAATATGCCATAGCTCTCTCAGAATGTTTCAAAATATTGATCACAGTGATGGTTGAAAAGAGTGAAAAATTAGGGTAGATGGTTTCACAGGGTTTCAACCAGCTAAGACCATTGTTCATTATGCACATAAATGTCCAATGTATGCCTTGGCAGAGCCTCAGCTAGGCTGAACTGGCTTTGTTACACCTTTAAATGGCTTTGTCCTGTTGTAGCCCCCCTGCTCTATTCTCTATGCATGATAAGAGTGAATGAGATTTTTATCGGGTTTACATGTGTAGTGAATTGTTAATACTTGAATCATTATCACAATTTAAGATCAGAATTGTTCAGCATATGCCATATCATAACCATAAGCCATGAAGGAGGGGGGGAGGAGGGGGGGTGTCTGTCATAGCAACAGCTTTTTATAGATCCAAGAACAAGAGAGACAGCCTCTGCTAATGATGTACTCAGACAGTGTTTTCGCCGAAAAAAATATTTTCGCTGCTACCATATAGCCTTAGATAAATCTTATCCTGCAATGTTATATCTAAAGACGCAGTCAGCTAGCTTTTGCGTCTTTTGCACAGGGATCTCTCCAGAACATAGTTTGGCCAGATGCATGTTTTCTGTTATTCCAGCTGAAGTAGATGGGCCTTTTGGCAAGCATTCTGTGAAAACTACAGGCCTGGTAAATGCCAGGTACACACAGTGAACAGCAATGGCCAAGGAGCAAACACTGAGCTCTGCTAGTGAAGGTCACTTTTCAGATAATCAAATTCAAAGTTTGCACCCCTAATCACAAAGAAAAGTTAATTTGTTTAACCATTCTGGGTCTAGTGCTATAACTGAATACTGCAGTAAGATATTTCACAGCAGAGTTTTGTGAATTACACATGGCAATTGGCTTTCCATCAAATTGAGCCAGGGTTTCAGGGTCTTTTGGCTACACTCCATATCTAGTAGACAATGAAAAAATGATTGGTGAGGGAAACTATTTCACACTCATCACATAGTAGGCAGGCCAAATATATTGGCATGTCTTTTATCTTTACTTCTTTGTAATATTTCTCATACCTTCAAAGAGTTAAAGGAGAACTCCAGATGGATTGTAGTCAATGTCGAAAACTTGCTTGTATGGGCAGTGCAGACAAGAAAATTGCACATTTTTCGTATATTTTCGTTTGCATCCAGAACTTTTATGTAATTGAAGCACTGGGGGGCCAAGTTGAATGAAAAATCATCTGTGTGAAAAACAATGAGGCCATAAGGAACACTAAATTGATGTCTTCCTTACAGCTGTGTTCCCACATGGTGGATTCTGATATTACGACAGTATGAGCTGTATCAATACCAGGCTTACCTATCTTACACAGCAGTCAATTGAAGATGAGTCTACATCCTTTAGAACCTTTGATTCTTTTTGCTAGACTATGTTCAAAGTATCTGAACTTTAAAGTTTGGCCTGTACAGATCCACCTTCAGAAGCATATATACAAGTGATGCTTTTAAATCCAACACTTGTGCTTCTCTGATCAGAAATTAATCAAATTTGATAACAGAAAGTGACCCTATAAGGTGAGAATCCAGACAACCAAACTGTGTGACTTGAAAAAAGCTAAATTTTAGATGAAATACAATTACACAGGACAGCTATGTGAATGCTACTCCACACAGATGAATACTTCAGGCCAAGATAACCTGCTAAAGCATCGTAATTAAGAGAGTCGTGACAAAAGAACACTTATGAGTCCTAATAGCGTGAATCTTTTGTACCCTTGTACTTAGAAGGACAGTCAATCATCAGAAAAGGGCTCAAAGATGCTGTGTTTTTCACTTTGTCTCTGTAGGTGGACTTAACTCTAGACTTGGTTCTGCACTCTCAGAGAGATAGGTCACAATCTTGTATACAGACGCTCTACCACTATAAGCAGTACATACTAACTGTGGCAGAGAGAATATTAATAGCTTATAATTTTTTTCTTCCCCTAGAGTGGCTCTCATTCTGCTATGATGGCAACATCACCAAGTTTTTTTTCTGCTGTATCATCTGTGTGTGTAGCTCAGTGTCACTTTAACATCAGGACTGCCAGTAAAACAGGTACACTTAATTAACATCCTCCCAGGTACTTTTATTTTTTTTTCAGATCATCTACTTTTCTGGAGGTTAAGTGTAATTAGATGGGATTTCATCATGAAGCAATACAAACAAATTAGAAAGTGAAAGTGACATTTTCAAGATATCATCTAAATTTCAAGAAAGGAGAAGAGGCCAGTAAGCATTATACAAATTGCTACCTGAACACCTGGTGTGCAGCTTCTAAAGTGATGGCGGGTAAAATCTATGATCTCTTCCAACACTCAAAATGTATACATACTGACAGGTCTATCAAACAACATAACCAATCCCTTTACTCTCAAGCAGTGACACTTTAGTGAGTGTCAAAGCCTGAGGTATAGTGCATCAGGAACTTCTTCATCCAAGAAATCCTACCTCTTTGCTAATCCTATCCATTATACACTGCAACAAGTTTTCGGACTTCAGCTGGAAAACCAGTTTAAGGCAAGCTGCAATTCAAATGGAGATGACAGTGCATTAACCATTTAGAAGCTATACTGTATTCTATCTGACAACCATCATAATTTAATGTTCCATCAACACACTCGCTAATTATTGTTCTGTATTTCATAAAATTTAATATGCAAACATAAACCATATGTCTTTCCACATGGAAAAAAAGTTAGGGCAAAACGAGAACAGAAAAAAATGCCATACATGATATGTGTAAATGTAAACCATATTAAACATAATTGTAAATATACATGTATAACTGAGTTCAGCATTATATTATGTCATGTCTTTACCTTCCATGGCCATTGACACAAAGGTTTGGTCCTCTGCATGTGTCAAATCTGAGAATATAAAACCAATTTTATGTTAGATATACAGTTGATGTACATAAGTTATGTTAATGTTAATATTTATGTTAAGGTGAATGAAGTTAATATGACACTATGTTTGGTATACAAACAAGGCTTAGTTGTTGATCCAAACATATGTAGTGGCTGAATATATTGTTTTTAACATAGGTCTCTCATAAATAATTAATTTCTCTTGCATCAGTGCTTGAAGATGCTGATAGTCACAAAAATATTAAGAGCGGTTGCTCCCATATATTTTAAGAACTTTACCAAGCAGTATAAAGATGATATGAGACTGTACTGGAAGATCTCCCTGTACTAAACACAAGATGTCTGGAGACTGTTGACAGAGAAGTCCCAGGAACTCTGATAAAACAATCTTCTTTTTCAGGAGCAGTAACTGAGGTTGTTGAAGGAGTTGAAGGAGACAGGCAATGCAAACTGGTTCTCTGTGGTTTGGTGAAATCAGCGACCACCTTTGGTCGTGGCACCCATGATCTTTACACTCTAGCAGTTCTTCCATTTTTTCAATGGTAACCTATATATAAAAAAATCAGTGCAGCGCTCAATATAACATTCATATGACAACTGCTAGATGAAGGTTAGCTGTTGACAGCAGACCTCAGCGGTTAATTTGATTGAAGTAGATGAAGCTTTGATTAGTACTGGCACCCGTTCCCTTGAAAGTTATAGGCCAAACCATGTCTGTCTCATACACAAATCCTCAAGTGTCTGGTAAGTTTTAAATTTACGTTGATAGCAATTTTTATCTTCACTCAGATTTTTAAAATACGAACCAAAATTTTATTTAAGATTGACCACAGTTTGCAATTCCTCACTGTCGACTGTCGTTAAGCTTGTCAAAATTTTTGTAAAACCTAACCGGGCTAACGTCAAGCAATCTCAGACTAGATTTATCACCAAAGTAAGTCAACAGCAAAGAGATATTTCCGAGAGGCAACCACACAGTTGTTTAGCATCACTTATGTTTGTTTTAATGTCTCGTACTTAGCCTAAGACTTTACATATTATCTGGATTTCTCAAGGAGGATAGTTTATTCATAAACATAAACTTACTGCTAGAGCATCCTCTGTTTGCGTGTCTTTTATTTCCCTCCATCACTGAAGAGCTTCTACTCACATCGACATATCGTGGTCCATTAAGACTAAAGAGATTCGCAAAATAAAGATTGCAGAGTATGGCTGTAGCGTATGATTCCACACAGGTAGGCCTTGGCATAAATACAGACTTTCATTGGTGTGTAAGCTCGATCTGGCCTTGCTGTCACTCGGTTTTGAGACACTCACTTGACGGTGTCACTTTATTGGCATGCGAAACAACTTCGTGACTGAGATAGCGGCAATATGGCTGGTCTGGAAATGTTACCTGTACCGGTACTTTTCAACCCTCATGTATTTATTTATTTATTTATTTATTTGATTGTTTGCTTAACGCCATAGAGAAGAGTTTTCCACATGTACGATGGTGGTCAGTATGTCTGATGAGTGACCGACCTTTGGCAAATTACAGATGAACTTTCCTATTAATGTACATGAAGGATCTGCACATCATATTGGTGAAAACAAGCGGCCCGGCAAACCTGACACTGTACCAAAAGCCACACAAGCAGTGAGGGCGGGAGAATGCAAATGTAGGCCCCTACAAATGTCAAGTCCAAGGCAGAGCTCGAACCCCCACCTCGTGTGTCCTAGCGAATTAGGTTTTCAGATCTTGGCGTTGACTTTTTCTTTCTTTTGGTTAGATCTGCTTCTAGTCACTTTCCGTGTTACGGGTATTTCTGTCATATCTCCGATGACAGTTCCTCTTGTAAGGGGATAACCCCCAGTTTTACTGACCATACACGATATTGCCTCAGTGGAGCAACAGTTGAAAGTCACGAACAAGCAAGATTGGCGGTACACTGACACCGCAAGAACTACCTGTTGTACTGTGCTTTCCTCCATTATGCCATCACCAATCGTTATAGCCTTATAGGCGTGTTATGGTTAGTTGGGCTTACTCAAAAGAGAAAACTCGCGGGAAATACGTGTGCATATATACATACTGTGTCCACCATCACCAGGCTACTGTCAGTTTTAAAGTCTTAAATTGCTTTGAATCTAAGAAGACTTGTACCCATACACGACTCCGTTTCAAAAGCATACTTATAAGTCAGCCATCAGGGGATTGTGGTCCCGTGAATTGATAACTGTAACTGTGGGCTATTTTTAGATTTTCATAAATTTGGAAAAGAAAAGACTTTTTTCTTAACTGGAGAGGTCAGAACTTAATTGAACGATGGTATCATGACTATCTTGAGAGTAGGCCCGCAGGTGTGCTTTGGTAACATACAGGCCTATATTTTAATATGTCTCTGCATTATGCTAGTGAGTTTACCGGATTAATTTCAGTGAAACCTATTCATCCGAACAAAGCTGTTGTCACTGTTTTCATTTGGGTTTATCCGCTTTACCTTTTAACGAAGTATAATTTAAAAAAAAAAAAAATGAATTCTTCGTCATATATACATTCCTCTAACGAACTGTTAAATGCATAATGGCTTAACGAGGAGCGACGTTCTCATGTGCAGACATAAGAGATTTAATGATAAGGTAGACGGAGCTAAGTTAAAACAGATCGAGGCACTTAAAAAATATCCCGTGGCGGCATGTTGTGGTGCAGTGTTAATACGTGTTGCACAAAGGCATGAAACGAAGTAATTCTCCTTACACACGTGTATCTAAGACGATGTCCGCTGGAAAGATGCACTAGCTACCACAAAGGTATGTTTAACGGATAAACACGTGGGTACCTATGTTCTGTTGAGTGACAGACAGACGGAGTAGGGCTTAGGCTAGGGTAACACTGGCTTACGAGCCTACTAATGGAGATTTCTCCTTGCCATATATAGAAGAGCCGGCGAGGTTGTGCGTCTATCAGTAATTATACTGGGGAGTGGATGTGTACATCAGTTTGAAGCTTCCCCGACATGTGGGCTGGGGCCCTCCACAGCTGGGCTATCCTATAACCTTTATACACATGTGGCCTGTACCGTTAACTGATAAACACTCTGACACTTGATCTTCCAGGTTAACTGAACAGAACTATAATTCATGCCCCCGTGCACATGCAGTGCAAAATACTCTGACATGGAACTAGTCGGGAAAAAAAATGGAAAGAGAAAAGTTTCAAACACTGCTGTGAGCTTTCCAGCTGTATAGAGAGATGCAGTTAAAACGGTTGTCATGGCAACGTTGTTTGCTGTTTGATGTCAGAAAACCCTTTTGACAACACCCCCAATCATAAGGTATGACTAGAGCGACCGTGAGTGCGAACACACCCACCGCTCTACCCCAAACAAAACACTAACTTTAGAAAACAAACTATCGTAGAAACCAGTGCTTGTGCATGTGGTCGTCACGCATGGTACACATAAACGATGGGTAATGTTAACAACTTCCCGTTTTGAGATTTGTATCCTTGAAACCTTTCATATAAGGTATGCTTTTGGTTCTATTCTATAACGCAGATTCGAACTTGAGAAGACTATAAACTGTTCTGTACTTATAGAAAAGAATGATATAAAATGTTATGTAATACATATTCACTAATGACACGATAGACAATGACGCTGCTCGGATAGCTCTAACCCTGGTTTAGTACCATTTCCATACATTCCGGCAATTCCTCGGTGGAGGTCAGAAGGCTTTCGATCTGCAGCTTACCGAGAAGATACCGGCACGGGAGATAAAAATAGAGACCAATGAGATGGGCTCGTTTAATAAGCCGTCGCTCCGCTGTATCATATGTACGTATATAACTGGTAGTTTAAGGCAGTGCTTCACAGTTCAGCTTTCGTCCGTAAGTACTGCGTGTCAGTGTGTTTGCATGATCTAACCTAAAGGATTTGGAATACGAAGTTATCTAGCAGCTATCTATCCGTCACCGATGAACTGGTTTTTATCTACCACCGTGGACATGAGAGATTGCCCGGATTTTTGGTGCTGTTCTTGCCCACTGCGGTTTTGCTTCCCTGCTTAGCGTCACCCTTTGTTGGCCTATCAGTGATCAAAATTGATCAATTAGACCTGCAGCGCTGCCAGCGGATTATCCTTACACGATCGCACAAGTTTGCATTTTTTTGGACTGTCGTGAACAGCGCCCAACGGTCATTCTCAAGTCTGCTCAATGCTGGAATTATACACGAGCCCTTGGTAGTACCCTCCTGTCCTATACGCCAGGTTTTACCTTTTTACCTTATCCTTTCTTGCTGACCCGATTTGGGCGGTGGCCTGTGTGCATGAGCCGGTCCTTCTCAGTGGTTACCTCTTCCCGTACCCATTCCCCCAGTGATTGCGTGTGTGCGGTTTACCCTCTTGTTCTATGCCCTTACAGGTACACCCGTGTCAGTCATGTTATCTTTTTTTGCTTCAGGAGGGATCTAAAGCTGTTCTGCTCAAGTGCGGGACTTGCAACCAAGGTGATATCAACTGCCTTAAGGACTCCCTGAATTTCGCTTCAGTTTTTCGCTGATTGGAAAAGGGTATAAAATCAAACCAGAACCATGTTTGATCCGGAGGACCCCGATTTTCAGTACCTTGCGGTCGACCGCAAGAAGTTGATGAAGGAGCAGACCCAGACCTTCGATGGTAAGAAAATGTGCTGGATCCCAGATGAGAAAGAGGGATACTTAGCCGGAGAAATCCAGAGCACCAAAGGCGAAGAGGTCACAGTAAAGATTATCAAGAACAATGACGTAAGTAGGATGAAAACTATTCCTTAGTGTAACGCTACACAAATCAGATGAATTTTAGCCACGCACTTTAGAAAGCCAGCGCATTTTGGAATTGTTGTTTTTATTACCACAGATTTGCATAAAATGTAGGTGGTTTAGGTCAGAATTTTTTAAAATATGTTCAGTGATTAATGTTTGAATAAACACAGAGTTAATATGACATAAAAATATGTGTAGAGTATGGAAGTTACATATGTGCTATTATTGCAAAACAACAATTAACTTATGCGCCTAGTGAACTGTCTCCAACATTATATGGAATAAACTAGCAGATTTGGAGATTCCATGTGTTTACGTATACCTCCATCGCAGTTTTGGCTGGATGCAGTTAAGTTAATGTAGTAATGCAACTGTCCCATCGGCTTAGAGTGCTACATTAAGATCGCAATTTTGGCTGCATGCAGTTAAGTTAATGTAGTAATGCAGGTGTCCGATCGGCCTAGAGTGCTACATTAAGATCGCAATTTTGGCTGCAGTTAATTTAATGTAGTATTACAGTTGTCCGATTGGTTCAGAGTGCTACTCACAGATCATTAGTCGTCTCCTGAAGAAGAGAACTAGATCTTTTATGGATTTACCTTAGGGCATTTATCTTTTCAGGCGTACTATAAAAATGAAGTAAATAACAATTACAAAAAACATGCAATTTCATTGTCACTCGCCAATCTGTCGTTATTTTTTAAGCTGCAGTACGAAATTTTGTAATTTTTAATAATTTATCTGCAGACAAGGACAGTGAAGAAGGACCTCGTTGAGCAGATGAACCCACCCAAATATGAGAAGATCGAAGACATGGCTTCCTTGACATACTTGAACGAGGCTAGTGTCCTCAACAACTTGAGATCACGTTACGAAGCCGGTTACATCTATGTAAGTTCTAGTTTTACCTCGTTTTCGTTTGACCATTTGTATTTGATGTTTTTAGGCTGTAACTTTTTTACATGTTTGCTCTAGTAAATTATTGAATTATAGCGCTATATTATTAGGGTAATCGGAATTTTTAGTTATATCTCATCGATTCTTGTAAAACAATGTATTCAAAGTGGGTTTTTCAGTCTTCGTAATTAGCAAGTATTTTCTAATAAGTTGCTTGTTGTGTAGAGTCATGGACACCAGCTAGAGTTAATCTGTCGTTGTATACTCACATATGTGAAACAATCGTTGTATATACTACAATGGATCTGGAAATCAAGGAGACAAGACAGTGTTATCACGCCGATCCTAGTTGAACTCCAATCTCATCGACTCACAAAGGCGCCCTTGCCCATACCTGCATTAGAAGTTGTTTCCTCTTAAGATCGCTGTTAGGTGGTAGTTTCTATTTCTGTCAGAGTTACTTGAGCCGCAAAAGTCAGCTTTGAGAAGCTTGCCAAACATTTTGTCTGAAGTATTTTGGCATTAAATAAATTTAAGATAATCCCACGTAATATGATGCAGTTTACTTGATACTTTCTCCGGGACTGATCGCAGGTGGCATAATGGGGTGAAGAAGTAGTGGTGGGGGTGGCGGCAGTAGTGGGTGAGGGAGGGCGGGTTTAGGGGGGGGGGGGGGGGGTTGGGGATGTCACAAACCTAAGTCTCAAAAACAATTTTATACATACCAAAAACTACCCGTTTTTGACACTTGCAAGCTATAGAAGTACTTAAGGAATAATAATAATAAAATGAAATGTCCTGTTGTAATTCATTACATATAGAAATACTTTGTCTATGATTAGGCACTTGTACATCTACGGCCTAGTCAAATGGATCATGCTATGTACAGGATAATTATTGATCTATTTACAAAAACTTAATTTTATACATTTAAAAACGTTTTATGCATATGTAAGTGAAGGGTATGAGTTGTTTATACAGTGCCGTATTGTTAGTTGTTCTTGTCTTTTTACAGTCTGTATATAGTCAGCATGAAGATAATTCATGATTTACCGGATTCTTTATTACGGGAGTGATTAAATATTTGAATGCATTGAAAAAAAGACTTCATTTTCAGGTTTATTGTCCACATCAACACAAGCATCTAATTAAAAGATCAATATGAGATTTCAATTTAAGGAATTTTTTATTGGTAACTTAATTATGCAAATTTTCATTTAATATGTGCAAAATGTCCTTAATTTAATTTCTTTTCATTCCAGACATACTCGGGTCTTTTCTGTGTTGCTATCAACCCCTACAGATGGTTGCCAATTTACACCAAAAGCATTGTGGAAAAATACCGTGGCAAAAGAAGAAACGAGATGCCCCCGCATTTGTTCTCCATTTCTGACAATGCTTACCAGTATATGTTGCAAGGTAGGCATTTACCTGTCCCTAACTTTTATGTATTTCCTTACTAAATCAAATGGTGACCATCACAAATACACAAAGATGTGTTGAACATAACTGTTCCCCAAATCTATACGACTAAAGGTTAACAACGAAAAGGCGTGACCTAGTCAAATGATACAAAGACACCATTTATTGTCATGAGTGGATACCGGGACATCATCAGATGTAACATTAGTATTGTCTTTTGGCGAACAGCCCATAATAAGAGCACATATGGTGACAGTCGATAACATGCGAATAGGACTTTTATAAGTGCATGCAAAGGTTGCTTCATTGTTTAAATTAAGGCATAAAATAAGCTACAGTTGTTTGATGTCTATGTTCTGATATCTGGAGGCTTCAGTAACCAGACGTAGGCAGTGAAATACATAACTAGCATATAACATCGCTTTTTGACTACCGACTGGCAAACTTTAACTCGCATGATGACAAATCAGTATTAAGACAGAGTAAGATGGCAATGTTAAATCATAATATCTTTCGTTAGTTTTGCTATTATGTAATTGAATCTATTAATGATTCTCCGATTTGTACAAAATGCCGACCTGACGCTAAATCAAGACTGTGTTGCTACAACCTTGTCAAATAAACATTGTTTTCTAATGATGGATATTTTTGGTATTTCATCTAAATACACCAAACTTTTCTAGTCGATTAACAATCTTTATATAATATTACGAGAGTCAATTATTAGCAAATTATATGCTTTTGCAACGAAATCTTCAATCTTCTGTGTAGGTGTATGTTTACAGTCGTCATCCCGTCTTCACTCTTGAAGCGAGCTACAGCTGTATATTCATCGACGTCAGCATTTTGGTTAGATATCGTAGCCTCTTGCCGTGGGCTGAGCATGTTGCAGAGCAGGCCGGCCGGCATCAATGCAGGTCCGGGCCTCTGTTAGCGGGCTGCTGCTGACTGGTGTTAGGTTTCAGCCTGATGCCTTATAAGGCGGCTGGGAGACATCCATAAACTGATATGCCTCTCACAGAAATGGCAAACTGCCCGCTCAGATCCTTTGTACCACCCACAAATCATAACACTATGAATATTTCACAAATTTACACAACCAATTAAAGCATATATTTCTTTAGGATTCGTATCTTAGTGATTATTTTATAATTAGTAATAAAATTTTTAGACTAAATATTTATTTCTATTTTCATTTTTCTGGTGTAAAAACTTTTCGCATTAATTAAACAATCAGTGATCTTACAAAGTCGCCTGTACAACTGAATGTGTGCTGGGTGTGTGTATCGTTTTAATTCAGTATGATAATCTTGCATGGATAATGCTGTTGCACCACATTGCTAGGTTGGCAGAGCCTAGAGTGGGCTGACTGCCCGGCATTTACGTTTCTCAGAAACGAGTGGGTAGACTGAACCTTGCAACCATATAAGGCGGACTGGCGGTACACTACACCCAGCTGACATCAAACGTTTTTCTTGCGGTACCTCTATGACTCTTTGTACGTGTAAATCAGACACGTGTAAAAAGTCGCCAGAAATCCACTGTCTTACCAGAATATCTGCCCGGCTAAACACACGTTTAACTGGCATGTCAGCGCAAAACTAAATTGCAAACTACAACATATTCCAGAAAGCCGATGTATTGTTTCATGTAGCGATCACTATGATTCAAAATACTTTAAATCCTTCCAAACCGTCTAAAAACACTTTATAACAAACACTGGCGATTTTGAAATGATTTATATTGTCGTGAAATAAGCTCCCTTACATTATAATAAAGATTTATATGAGATATCCTGATTGCATTCATGACTTTGGTACTGTCTGACGGGCATCGACATGGCAGACTGAATAAAATAAAGGCTGACTATACTGAACAAGGTTGAATAGCTCAGTCAAATATGGTTCTCTTTTAATGTTTGGTCACGGTAATAATCACCCAGACTTTCAATGAGTTTAACGAATGGTTTTACTATAACTTCGTTTCGTTTTTAAACGTTTTAAACATAAGGTGTTGGTTATACATGTATTGATTAAATTAGTTTGTTAACTCTTTTAAGCATATAACAAAGTTGTGTTCTGTTTGTCTCTTTGCAGATCGTGAAAACCAGTCTATGTTGATTACGTGAGTCAAATTTCTCTTTTTGTTGTATAGTAAGAATGCTCCCTAAATAGGTCTGCCACTTTATTCTGTTGCTTTATTTTAAACATTGCATTAACTGGTATACTGCTAAAAAAAACCCAGATCAGTCCGAACTGTTTCCTTAAAGTCATGTGCTCATCGATTTTCTTCTGTTTTACCTTAAGTACATAAAGAAAGAGGAACTCCATGTTTTGGAGATGTCGCCACGATATGGCCGAAATATTGTCAATGTGGCGTTAAGCTTCTTTCATTTGTTTTGGGGATGTATTAATTAAAATCCCCACTTCAAACCCTTTGTGGCCTATTCTGTTGCTAAGCTATTTTTAGTCATTAATACTGTATTACAAAGATAGAATTGTCTTGGAACTATCGTTTACAATGTATGTTAGAAGCTTTTGATAAGCCAAAGGCTTAATTTCTTCAGCACAACTTTCGGCAGTTCCACCAACAAGCTATAACAGATGGCAAGCCTTTGATGTATGTCTTCTGAAATTGACGTCATAAGAATGCATATCTTTGTATCTTTGTTTCCCCGTGGGAGACACGTTCGTGAAGAATTGCTAAGTATTTTATGTATAGAGGCAATCCATACTGTATTCATTCATAACTATAATCTTTGTTGATAAGTTAAACTACACGTACATTGCCTTGTTTATGTCAAGCTAGCGGGGAATCAGGAGCTGGTAAAACCGAGAATACTAAGAAGGTCATTCAGTACTTGGCCCAAGTCGCTGGCACTAAAGAAAAGAGGGGTGACGCCACACAGAAAGTTGTAAGTGAAGGCCTTGGCCTCATTAGCGTATCCCACATTAAACAAAACCACGGAATTTCATCTTCAGGAATATCTGTGGTATATAGCAACAAACCCCAGTTTCAAGCACTTTTATTTTTTGCATAATGGCGTGATGGCCGAACCAATACCTTGGCTTGAAATTGGTGTGTTGTCCATGTCAAGCAAAACAAAATGTTTCGGGTGATGTTCTTCTTTGCTTTAAGCATCTAAGAAAAGAAGCCTGGCATGGACAAGTTGCTTAACCTCTGTTGGCTGATTATCATTCAAAGAAATTGTATTTGAAACGACAATTCTGATCTTTTACGCTAATACAGCGGCGAATCTGGAGCAGGTAAGACTGAAAACACGAAGAAGGTAATCCAGTATTTTGCCAGCGTGGCTGCCGGGTCAAGTGGCAAAAAGGAGGATGAGCAAGAGCAGAGCAAGAAGGTAGCCATGTTTGACCCCTCCAGAGCATGACCCCAGTTCCCCGTGTGGTTACCCCAGTTTTCCCTTACCCCCGGGTCAATACAGACTCTGTATCGTTCCATGACAACAAGCATAGCAAGAATAAGGGGCAGAGCGGTATGGTGTTTCCTGTGCCCCTGCTAATCATTGAGAAAAGTCACTAAACCTGGATGGTTTTATTAATTGATTCAGGAAGGATAAAAGGGCTTGTGAAGTGCTAAGCTCAAATATTTTGTCATTCTTTTTATATTACATAGACGTGGTGTAACAGTGTGATAACCAAGATTTCCGTAAGATCATGACGATAACTGGGACAAAAGTGTAAAAGTATTCATAGATATGTGCTGAAAATGGTGTGTGGATAACCCGAACGATACCTGGAAAGATCAGTTTCAAGCATACATTTTAATTACAACGCAGTGTTGCCGCAATTGTAGTCAGTCTAATCATGTCATACCCAGACCCAGCCTGAACCCTAACTTCTTCTCCCTTCGAGTCCTGTTTTCTCGAGCCAGTTGTCATTCTACCTCACCTAGAGTGGAAAGGTTGATTTTCACTTCTTAAATATACCTGTAGTACCGTGAATCCCGCTTGTTTCCCTTCCTCAACTCTGTGTTTTCCCCGGACCTGTAACACCTTCTGACGTGCAGATGAAGCCAGACGCCAGACTCTTCACCCCCCCCCCTCCCCCGAGTTACGCTCTACCCTCTTCTACCGTGTACCCGATGGTTCATTTTAATTTTGCTGTGGTTTGATGATTAACACTATCTTTGTTCGCAGTATCATCTTTGTGGTAAACGGTAAAATTGTCATATTTAAAAAATGTTTAAAGTTTTTTGTTATCCTGTTCAATTATTTAAATTATATATGTATATATATGTAAGTCGCTAAATTTTTAATTTATTTACTGGTATATAATTTATGAGACGTTAGTTATATTAGCATTGTTGTGTTATTATTTTATGGATATGTTAATTATTATTCTTTCGAATTTGATAATTGTTTTATATTGGCTTCATAGCATACGACTCCTTGGCTAAGACATCTAATATAACTCATGTACACACTCTTCTTGCCCATGGAGGCGAATGGCATATTTAAAGTGAATATATTTTCTTTTCTTTTTTCTTTCCTTTTGTTTATAATTCCACCCTTCTTGTTATCTCTAAACGACCCATTACACTATCGAATGAACCTCATATTATTTTACCACCAATTATTTCATACCAACTCTTAAATCGTATAAACCATGCGATTAATAACTTGCCCAACTTTTCAATGCCCCAAACATACAACCTTTTAAACCCATTATTTAATCCTGAATAATTTGTCTGCCCTTGTAAATAAACCTTACGGACTATCCACCCTTTTATTTTGAATTTATCGCAATGGATTATGGTCAACATTTTCCTTACGATAAACAATATGCCCCCCCCCCCCCCAATATCCAAATATCCCATTATTTGAATAATTCCCTTTCCCAAACAATTTGGTATCCTGATAACCTATCCCACCACGATTTTATTTGACACACCCAACCTATCACCCAAATCAGTCTAAAGGTACACTTGAAGATCAAATTGTTCAAGCTAACCCTGTATTGGAAGCGTACGGTAACGCCAAAACCACCAGGAACAACAACTCTTCCAGATTCGTAAGTACTACCCCCGCCCCTCCCAGACTTGATGTTGTTGGCAAGTGCCCGGCCCCCACTGGGTCCTGCCAAATCCATTGCACACTGCCCTCGGCCCTTAGGACCAAAGAGACCTGTTTATCAACCCAAAACACCGCGGACATGTGCCCAATTAAATCATGTTGAAAACCCCCATGTGAACCCCAGGTGCTCTAACTACTTCCTTTTAAGCCCCACCCACACCAATCTACTTGTCACCCCAAGAAGACAACTAAACCCCACCACCCGAACACTTATACGCATCCACACCTCGTGGTCTGCCAGCGACAGGTTGTGCATGTTATGAGTAAACGTTTTGTTTTACCGAGTGTAATCGTTGCTTGTTACAATCTGTGTGATAATTGGCTAACAGGGTTCACTGGAGGATCAAATTATCCAGGCCAACCCGGTTCTGGAGGCCTATGGTAACGCCAAAACTACGAGAAACAACAACTCTTCGCGATTTGTAAGTAGAGTGATGGCCAGTCACTGATGAGTGTGTCCCTGAATGCTGCCTTCGTTCTGTGACCAACCTGAATCATGTCCCCCCCCCCCCCCATGAATCCACTGATCAGTACAACGTCCTCAACACCCGTTCTGCATACAGCCCTGATAAAAACAACCCCCACCATCCCTTTTCCGTTAGGAGCAAATGGCCATATGACAATGTAGGAAGAGCAACTTTAAGGAGTCATATAGTCATCTGTCACTATACCCCGTCCATATAATTTCCCCAGTCGGATAATCCTTCCCAAAACCTCCTCCCGAAAAACCTTTTCCCATTTCCCTCAAAAGACAGTAGGCAAAATGTTACCCAGTCTCTCCCACACCCATAACACTGAAGCCAACATGGAAGTGTGTTACGTGTTCTCCTCAAATGACCGTCCTTTACAGGACTTGCATGAAGCCAACTATTCTCCCAGTCAGATGCTGTATTTTGTTTGGTGTTACCCTCTATGTGTGTGTTGCCTAACAGGGATCTCTGGAAGACCAGATTATCCAAGCCAACCCTGTTCTGGAAGCATATGGTAATGCCAAGACTATCAGAAATAACAACTCATCTCGTTTTGTAAGTATCACGCTGGTATAGGGCGCTAAACTGGAAAACGTGCTATATATCCTGATATGCAACCGTTACTGTCCATACATTAGGCGATTTGCACCTTCTCCATACCTTGTCGAACCCAAATCCCTTTTTACTTTCGTGTAATGTAAGGACAGTAAATACGGGTATCGTTTGTACGCTTATTTCGGCCTTTTCCTTCGCACTGTTAAACAATTCCAAATTTACGACTATTGGCAACACCTTGATGGGATTCAGTCTTTCGATATCTGTGTGTTACTCCATGATACAAAATGCATGATGCCACGACAACCCTTTACCAAACCTGTGTCGGGGCATGAAGATAGCGTTGTTTCAGTGTGTCATCCTTAAAAGGATGATTTGTTTGTGCTCCCAATTTCTTCCAAGAGATGTCAACCAGGAAGACATCGGTTGGTCATTGGTTCATCTGACCTAGGTGAACAAGAAGTCAAGCCAGACTACGACGGTAACATTTGAGAACAATGCCTGCTGTGTACTATCTGTAAATGTTGCGTGAGTTTCGCTAAAAGACTGATATATTATCTGCAAAAATCAAAAGATAAAAATAAAATAATTGAGTTGTTACTATTTTATCAAAATGAAAACACAGAATAAAATGTTCGAAATTAAGAAAAAACATCGAAGATGGTATTTGATTGTTTGCAGTGTAACTAACCGCTATTTAACTTTGTAGGGTAAGTTCATCCGTATCCACTTCGGTACCCAAGGTAAAATAGCCGGTGCCGACATTGAGACATGTAAGTTTTCATCAGTTTTACGTACTTCTTTTACAGTTGAAAACAAAACGATAACTTCATATATTTCTTGTCATTAATTGATGTGCCATTTATGTGATTGATTGCTGCCACTCTAAAGCAAAGGAAGACTGTAGTTTTCTGACATTATGTCGTCTGCTATTTCAGTTGATTCCTGAACTGCTGTTTTTATCACCACGAATTGGCATCAGACAACCATACATAGATCCAAACATCCAAACAGACTTAAGCTTTTGTGATATTTCCAGATGTTGACTTTTACTGCGTTGTATGTTTAAGATCTGTTGGAGAAATCCCGTGTGACTTTCCAGCAGCCTGCTGAGAGGAACTACCACATCTTCTACCAGATGTTGTCTAATGCGATTCCAGCTGTTGTTGGTAAGTCAGATGTATTTTCTAGCTGTTGTTGGTAAATCAGATGTATTTCCTAGCTGTTATTGGTAAGTCAGATGTATTTCGTAGCTGTTGTTGGTAAGTCAGATGTATTTCGTAGCTGTTGTTGGTAAGTCACATGTATTTCCCAGCTGTTGTTGGTAAGTCACATGTATTTCCTAGGATGAGGGACAAGCTGTTTTAAATTACATTTCTATTTCATCATGACATCTACCTACCTGGATTTTCCTGTATTCTGTTTGTCATTATGGAATGCTGCGCCCTGTCTTTCTTCATTTCAGGGTTAAACCTTCATGTACTCTGATGCTCTGTTGAGGTAACATGTATATTTGACCAGTTGTTGAACAAATGACACAGCCGGCAGTGATCAGAAAGTTATCATTTACACGGTTTTTCATTTTTACAGAGAAGGTCCTGATGAGCGCCGACCCAGCTCTTTATTTCTTCATCAACCAGGGTAGCATTGTCGTTGACAATATGGACGACAAAGAGGAAATGAAGACTACCGACGTAAGTTGCCCAGCTCGTTGCCAGTCTGTTTCCCAATACATCATCTGTTCACATCTGACTGTAACAACGCATGGCTTTGGTGCCTGGTCTGAACATTCCCTGTGTAGGGTGTGGTGTGGTGGTGACCCAATTTGGGAGCCCTTATAATTTATTAAAAAAATATATGATTTTCAAAAGTGTCCGACCACTGAAGGAAAATATCAATAAACAGTGGGGTTATTAACAGATCTAAAATTTGACTAAAAAACAACAACACAACTTTCCATCATTTCCCTTAAACCATATCCATAATCCACTAAGAAGGCAACCTGAGGCATAAAATGGTTGATTGGGTAACTGCTGGTATAGCACGGCAAGTCAGTTATGAGTTCCTTTCATGTATTCTATGATTAAGTTAGGAAGTTTGTGGGAAACCTGGTGAAGGTTTGTTGTTTCCCCCGAGAGGTGTCCAGTTCCCTGACTTGCATCACCTCACGTACATACGCCGTTAAAGCCTAAGCAAATAAATAAATCATTACTATTTGCAGAATGCCTTCGACGTTCTGGGCTTTACCGAGGAAGAGAAGAACAGTATGTACAAATGTACCGGTGCCATTGTTCACTTTGGTGAGATGAAGTTCAAGCAGAGGCCCAGAGAGGAGCAGGCTGAAGCTGACGGCACTGCGGGTAAGGGACATAGCTTATCTCTCATCCCTTCTGAGGAATTGGTGCAACAGATATTCAAAGAGGTTTATCGGCTTTGTTCAGAAATCCAGCTGATAATTTACATTTTGAATTATTAAGTCAACATTGTCAGTGTAGTAAAAAGATAACTGTGCAACGAATTTAATGTAGTTTTGCCCAGAAAAAGTATAGATTTTGTCTAACAGAGACACGAAATCAGTGAGAGTTGCAATTATGCTTTGTGTTTCTTTTCCTACAAATGGTTTAACAGCTCCACGCTTTCTGCAGCATTTTCAGCAATGCCTATAGGTATATTTTACTCTCTTTTAATCAATAATTAATCCTCCTTCTTCTTCAGAGGCCGAGAAAGTTGCCTTCTTGATGGGTGTGAATGCTGGCGACTTGCTGAAGGGTTTGCTGAAGCCCAAGATCAAGGTCGGTAATGAGTACGTCACCCAAGGGCGTACCAAGGACCAGGTTGTGTACTCCGTGGCCGCTCTCGCCAAGGCCACCTACGATCGTATGTTCAAGTGGCTCGTCATGAGAGTTAACAAGACTCTGGACACCAAGAACAAGAGGCAGTTCTTTATCGGCGTACTGGATATCGCCGGATTTGAGATCTTCGACGTAAGTTTTCAACACTATGTCAACGTGTAGGTCTATGTGCAGCGAAACAATTCGATGATGTACAACTTAAAAACAGTAAAATGGAACATGATTATGAGGGTTCACGTTGAGTTGTGTTACAAGTGCTTTTGAAGACCGATAAATTGAAAGAAGTTTCAGAGAGAGGTTTTGTAACCAATGTCCAAAGAGATCTTTACACAAATGTTGAAGTTATCATAAGGGAAATTCTTTCAGAAGAAGAAGTCATAGTACTCATTTTCTATTACAGTACAACAGCTTCGAACAGTTGTGTATTAATTACACTAACGAGAGGTTGCAGCAGTTCTTCAACCATCACATGTTTATTCTGGAACAAGAAGAGTACAAGCGAGAAGGCATTCAGTGGACTTTTATTGATTTCGGTCTAGATTTGCAAGCCTGCATTGATCTCATTGAAAAGGTAAGAATGGAAGACATGCATTGTTGAAACTTTGAAACAAGTTAAGAAGGGGTTCTGTGAACGGGGGATTGGGTGGGGATTTGGATCTATGTCATTAGGAAAGGTTGTACAATTTAATGTTTTATAGAAGTCGTTTTAGGCTGGCAATTCACTAAGAAGGGAGCGTAAGACCTAGTAATGGTTTATTGTGTAACCAATTGTGCTGCTAGTCTACAGTGCACTCAGTCCATTATGCAGATCGACGAATTCGAGTAACATTTGTGACCAAAATATGACGAACTGATGCATCAATAGCCTAAAGTAGTACTCAAAGGAACGCTATTAATCATGTATTTGTTTTACGCCATCAGCCCATGGGTATCCTTTCCATTCTGGAAGAAGAGTGCATGTTCCCCAAGGCCAGTGACTTGACCTTCAAGAACAAACTGTACGACAACCACATGGGAAAATCCCCCAACTTTGGTAAACCCAAGCCAAGCAAAGGAAAGGCGGAGGCCCACTTCGAGCTTCACCACTATGCTGGATCTGTAAGTAACAGCTAACAAGAACTTCACCTCAGAGAACTCTTTCGGCGATATAGGCAAATTGTCATGCCTTTTACTTGCTTATTATTCATTATTAAAGCTCCCACACTCCTTATAATGAAATGTTGTTTATTCATTTATTAATTTTGTTGCTGTGTTTTTGACTACTCATTTTTATAGTTACTTATTTTCATGCTGTCTGTTGTTGTTGAATAGGTACCTTACAGCATTAACGGCTGGCTGGACAAAAACAAGGATCCCCTGAACGAGACTGTCATTGAGATCCTGCAGAATTCCAAGGAGCACTTGGTCTCTTACCTCTTCTCACCACCAGAGGGTAGGCGTTTAGAACTAATTTAACACTAAAACATAAGTATGAATTAAATAAAATTCTACCCTAAATGCGAAATTAAAACACGTGTACTGACTATAAACTGAATTTTTTTAACGTTAATGGTAATACAACAAATGATATCATTTTGGAACATAAAAATCACAAGCAGCATGATTTAAAGAAACCTTCAACTCCAAATGCTAAAGTCAAACACTTGTATTGATCGAAAGGTTTTTTAAATAATGATATAACAAATTTTGGAATTAAATGCTGATGTTTAATTCTATTTTTGCACATGAAAATCAGAAGTAACTACATGTAAATAGCAACATGGTTTTCTAACCGACGTAATCCCTGGCTGGCACACTCTCCTGGGTATTATAGAACTGTGCAGATATTCATCTGGACTATACATGTCTACTTTCAGAAACCCCCGGCGTGCCAGTCAAGAAGAAGAAGAGTAGCTCTTTCCAGACTATCTCATCCACCCACAAGGTAAGTTGTTCAACCAAACAGTTTTTTACCTGAACCTTTGAAATGCTCATTGTCTGTTTAAGCTAAAGTCTAACGTTTTGTAACTTTTTGTGATGACCCTTGGTGTAGTTTGGCGTCTGAACTCGTAATTATCTCTGATTTTGTTTTTTCTTGGTTACGTGTTCAATGTATTTTCAGTTTTTAAAACGTGTATGTTTTTTTTTTTTTTTTTGCTTCTCGTTTTTTCGGATAACTGCCTTACCAGACGTTTATGTTACAGATATATACATTTATGTGTTTTTTTTTTCATTTATTTATGTAAAAACACTTATGTGTGTTATATGTTATAATATAAAAACGTTTTATCCACACTTGCAGGAGTCACTCAACAGGCTTATGAAAAATCTGTACAGCACACATCCTCACTTTGTGCGTTGTATCATTCCCAATGAGTTCAAACGACCAGGTAACTATGAGTGCTCTCCCTTTACCCTGAATTCCAGAGTGTGAGCACCCATCAGCGCCTTCAGAGCTTAGCATGTGTGGAAACCCTCCTTTCCCGCCCACTGCGTGCTTTAGTTTACAACCACAACTAAACGGTTCCTTGTAAATACAGCTGCACATTAAAAAATATTTTGTCAATTCATTTCGGCTGAAAACTGATGAAAGGTTTATAACAAATTTACAAAAATTCGATTCTGTCAATGATATTTTCGTGCTCATGTTTGATAAGGACGGTTTTGTAGATCTTCCCTATGGAGGACATCCTGAAGTCTATATACTTCTTTGTAGAGGACTTCCCTGCACTCTGCCGTGTCACATATGGTGGTGTAGCATTCACAGAAATCGTTTACAGGAAAGTTTGGAGATATTAGTGACCAAATTTTCGGGCGTTTTGTGTTTTGTTTTGGACTCACGAAGACAAGACGCTCTCAGAGAAACTTTCGTTGACTTTCATGAATCTTCAGGCAAAATGTTATTTATTATCTCAGTTGACCCTTTCATACCAAAATGTAAAATATTCATCGAGTTTTCTTAAAACCAGGTTTGTTGAGGAGCAAATCTGGTTTTGTTTGGTCAGTGTGGAAGTGTTTCGATTTGAAATTTTGCTTCGCGTCACCAAAATGTCAGCACGTTTTCACACTTCATGGAAAGGTGTTACTAACATGCCATCTCTGTTCCCCCACCCCCTACCCATCTCGTTTTCTTTCCCTCTACCCCGTCTCTGCTCTCCCTGCCTCTCATCCTCTGCTTGTCACTGCTCAGCCTCTTGTATACCCCCTTCAGGAGTCTCTGAACAAGCTGACGAAAACTCTTGGTGTGACCAACCCCCACTTCATACGTTGCATCAACCCCAATTACAACAAAAGGGCAGGTAAGCATGTGTGTCCCCGGATGATCCGGGCTCCATGTTTACCTTGTCGTTCAACGTTTTCCTGACTGCTCGTGTCTACTCGTGGGAATAATATATGACTGTCGTATTTATTTCTTTAACAGTTACATTACGTTTGTTTATCGTCAGCATTTCTTTTATTGTCATTTTTGTAAGAGGGAAGGCATATTTTGTTTAGAATGAAACATAAATTCTTTTAATTTTTACTTTTACAGTGTAGACTTAAAAATACAGATGACTGTGCGTCAAGTGTTGTTGATTTTATAGCGTGTTGTCCCTGTCACGGTCATTACGTCACACCTTATGATCACGACGATATATCTTTGGAAATTTGTCACATCTTATGATCACGACGATATATCTATGGAAATTTGTCACATCTTTTGATCACGACGATATATCTCTGGAAATTTGTTTTGGCACATATTAAGGTTTAGTGATTTTGTTCTAGGCTTTTGACTGGTTCCAATAATCCATGTACCTGCCCATAGTGTTGCAAAATGTCAGTCAAAAAAAAAAAAAAAAAAGAAGAAGAAGAAGAAGAAAAAAAAGAGGGAACCGCAAGGAAACTTGAATTGATTAATAGTGATATCAAACTTTACTTGACTTTCACAGGGGAGATTGATGCCCACTTGGTTATGCACCAGCTGCGTTGTAACGGTGTACTGGAAGGTATCCGTATCTGTCGTAAAGGATTCCCCAACAGAATCATCTACTCTGAGTTCAAGCAGAGGTACAACTATTTATTGTTTGCAAAATATTTAATTGATGAATAAGGTGCTGGAGAAGTATATAGTCATATGTGCAAACAGTGGATGAGGTAGATCTAATGGACATTGAAGAAACGATTTGGCTAACGGTTTAGGCAGACTGCAAAAGGTTTGACCTTTTCAGTATTTTAGATGTGACGCCATTAATACATGTTAAAACTAAAAACCTACTTTATACTTTGGCGGTATTGACACAACTTAATATCTTTTATATCTTACAACCGAGTAAATATGTTGATGGTTCTTACTTTACAGATACTCCATCTTGGCCCCCAATGCTATTCCGGAAGGATTCGTCGATGGCAAAGTTGTGACCGGTAAGATTCTGGAGGCTCTTCAGATGGACGAAAATGAATACCGTCTGGGTATCACCAAGGTCTTCTTTAAGGCTGGTGTCCTGGGTATGCTTGAGGATATGCGTGACGAACGTCTTGGTAAAATTATCTCCATGTTCCAGGCTCAGATCCGTGGTTACATCATGAGGAGAAACTACAAGAAACTCCAGGACCAGAGGTAAGACTGCTTGTACACTCAAAAAAAAAAAAAAAAAACAAAACAAAAAACCCAGAAAATCTGAGTGATGCTAAGAAGGTATTCTGTTATTATAACACAATATTGTGTCTTATTCAACATAATATCATGTTAGTCTAAGAGAATCTTTATCTTGAATTAATAGAATATGTCTGTTATCTGTAACAAGATAATCTGCTTCAATAACATAATACATTCTAGCATTACTCAGATAACAGACTTTCTGTTAAATTTAACAGATTAATTTTTTGAGTGTATATATTGTAAACCAGGTGTTACAACAGTGCTTAAAAAATACACTGTTTTTTTAGACTGTTGTGAATCTTTCGTCTTGGGGATCATGAGGTCGATACGTTTATACAAATCTTACAAAGTAAAGCTATTTAGTCCCTTTTGCGAGTATTAGGCATACAGTTGAAATGTCATGAACTGGTTGACTCTATTTTGTCGATTCTGACAACCTGTGACATGTCTTACCTTACAGAGTTGGCCTGTCCATTATTCAGCGTAACATCAGAAAATGGCTGCAACTCCGCAACTGGCTTTGGTGGAGGCTGTACACAAAGGTGCGTTCTTAAATATGCATTGATCACTTTAATGAGAACATTGCCCGCTTACGGTGACCAAATCGTAGTACCCTTTAGTTATTTTTTTCTGTAATATGACACTGTTTCTGTACAGTTCTGCTTGTAAAGCAGAGAGATGGTCCACAAACACTGAAACGGAACAGCTGAGAACGGTGTGTTTTACATTGCTTGTAATCCGACTTGGTTGGGTGGAAAGTGATCCCCAGCAGATGCTTGTAAAGCGTAACAGAAAGCAAAAGATGCATATGAAAGTATAGTGTCCATGCCCCCCATTACAAGAAATACCAATTTGTATGTTGAATATCTTGTTTGCCATGTCAAGAGTGTTAGTCTAACGATTTTCCCGCAACAAAACGAAGGCTTTCTTGAATGTCACCCTCCCTGATTGTCCACTGTGTGAAATTACTTATTGCTAACGAGGAGATTATTGTTTCACAGGTCAAGCCTTTGTTGAACATCGCTCGTGCTGAAGATGAGATGAAGAAGAAGGAAGAGGAGTTGGCCAAGACTAAGGAAGAGCTGGAGAAATCCGAGAAGATGAAGAAAGAATTGGAGGAACAGAACGTCACCCTTCTGCAACAGAAGAACGATCTTTTCCTGCAGCTCCAGGCAGAGCTGGATAACTTGGGCGACCATGAAGAGAAGATTGAAAAACTCATCAAACAGAAGGCGGACTTCGAGCAGCAGTTGAAGGAGATGGAGGAACGTCTGATGGACGAGGAAGATGCTACGGCTGAATTGGAGGCAGTTAAAAAGAAGATGGAAACAGAGAACAGCGAATTGAAGAAAGACGTTGAAGACTTAGAATCTTCTCTTGCTAAGGTAAGCTCGTACTAAGTAAGTATACCGCCCGTAGAACGTAAAGAAATTTTGCCAAGTCGATAATGATTCTTAACGTACTCATTGTTCAAACGGATTTCTATAACGAACCCAAATAACAACTGGTTGTAAAATTAACCAAAGAAACGGTTGTACAGAGGCTTTGTTGTAAATTTCTTTTCATGTTTTCATTATACAGGCTGAACAAGAGAAAACTACAAAAGATAACCAAATCAAAACTCTTCAAGATGAGATGGCACAGCAAGATGAGCAAATCTCCAAACTATCCAAAGACAAGAAGGCACTTGAGGAGGCCCAGAAGAAAACTCTTGACGATCTTCAGGCGGAGGAAGACAAAGTTAACCACTTAAACAAACTCAAAAATAAACTTGAACAGACTCTTGATGAGGTAGGTGGCTTTTGTGTGTTGTACCACTTATACACTGATGAACTGTGTCCAGAAACTGTTTCTTTTCGCCTATCTCTCCGAATAATGGTTGTGGCCATTGTGTTAAGTTTTATATGGACAGAATTGTTTTTCCTCTTTCAGCTGGAAGATAACTTAGAAAGAGAGAAGAAGGTTAGAGGAGATGTCGAGAAGGCTAAACGTAAGCTGGAACAGGACCTTAAAGCTACTCAGGAAAATGTTGAAGATTTGGAAAGAGCCAAGCGTGAGCTAGAGGAGAACAACAGAAGGTATGCTCTTTTGTACAACACTTATTCATGTTCTGAAACGCACATTACTGGCAAATATAGCATTTCTTTTGGGATATACTATGGCAATCAAAAAGCAAATGTATCCTCATTCGAAGTGAACAAAAAGATTTATCGCCACGATATGGCTGGTAAGTTGCCGATGTGGCGTTAAGCCTTTATAATTCATTCATTCAAAAAGATT
Source organism: Liolophura sinensis (assembly GCF_032854445.1). Classification (NCBI taxonomy): domain Eukaryota; kingdom Metazoa; phylum Mollusca; class Polyplacophora; order Chitonida; family Chitonidae; genus Liolophura; species Liolophura sinensis. The sequence goes on from NC_088295.1 coordinate 26,653,140, forward strand.
TAAAACATGGACTGGAAAGAAATTTGCGTGTAATTTTTGCGTTGTTCCTCACTTTATATTAAAATCAACTATTTTCTGTACCAGTAAATGTAATATGAAGTAGAAAAAGAAAACGAACGAAAAGTTACTGTATATTTGATTGGTTTCTTACAGGAAAGGTATGGAAATCAACGGTCTCCAGTCCAAACTTGAAGATGAACAGAACCTTGTTGCGCAACTTCAGAGAAAGATCAAGGAGCTCCAGGTAAGGCTAATTTGGAGTGAATTGAATAGACACGATCAAAAATGCTTGTGATAAATGTTGAATCATACTTTTGACTAGCTCATTATCCGGTTGACTCAAGGCATCTATAGCTGGAAAGCTACGCGCTTGTGCGACCAAGAAACAAAATAACCGACAGACGGCGTGCTGAGAACTGGTGCGAGATGTTACAGGTAAAAGAATGGAGTGAATAAAACTTAATCATATCTGGTGTGTGGTGTTTGTTTTCCTTCACATTATTTCACCTTTTCTAACAAGAACCCAGAACAGAATACCCTCTAGAACGTACATATATGTGTATATGATAGAGTGTGTATCTCAGCAGATGCGTGACCCCCAATGTTATGCAGCAACTCCTTACCATTGTTTGTCTTCCTGTGATCTGATCTTTTTTTTCTAGAGTGAAGTATTAGTCATAGAAACTTAAATCCACGATACATTATACGGTAGTAAGTTTCTGGATTAATGAATAAAAATAGAACATAAAATGGATATGTGTACATTTCTAATCTCACGTCTGTCAGATTATTAAAAATGGCAGTCGATTATGGATTTAGTTCCGGCTTGAAAGCTTAAACAAACTGAAAGTTAAAAACACTTTTCAATACAATTTTATATGCGAAAGAATAAACACAGATAAAGAGAGGAAAATTAATTTAAATTCACCTACGACGCGTCGTTTTTTATAGTTCAGTTAAAACATTATGCACTGAATTCAACAATAGTCCCATTCTGAACATATTGTGTTTATAAGATTGAAACACGAATCTCTTTAAGCAGAGCTCAGTTGTATATTGATACAAGTAATGATGATACACGAACTTTACGGCGATGATTCCAGCCGGTACTGTGCATTCGTTCAGAAACAGTGTATGTCACGGTAGAACCAATGTTGGTTTTCAACACCAGTAAAATGTGGTTCTATTTACGGTAGGAATTTTATGTAGATATCAACAGCGGTACAAACATCAACTGATGTTCCAAAATAAACACTTCAATCCACAGTAGACGCCTTCCATGCTGGTAACCATGAGATACCTAAAAGTGCACTTGTGTCCAGCGATTAATCATACTATCATGTGTTAACTCTGAGATTCATTTTTATACACTTTGTTAGACAATAAACAGAAGTGACTCATATTTATATTTAACAGAAGTGTGGTAGATTTCCTAATAATCTGGGCAGATTTCTTTACATGGACATACCAGAAACCCAACGGTATAAGGAAGAATACTGTTTAGAGTACCGTTTATAGTAAATCATCCAGGCCTATTTAGATAATTCCGCAAAATATAAACGTGTTAAATTAATCAGCTCAGTCTTTTCTCTCAACTTCACAATGCAAACACCATTCTCCCAAATAAAGTCAATTTATGCATGTAACTGTTTAGCCAGCTCCCCATATCATATACTGAACCGTGTTTGTTATCATCATCATCGCCGTCATCATCTCATCATCAAAAATATTATTTTGGTATTCCTGTAAAACCTATCAGAGTCATCAGTTCTATTAAATTGTTTATTCACATGAAACATAGTTGAAAACCAGACTGTGCAACCAGGTTTTATCAGCAAAATCAGATGTGGCGATTGGAAAAAGAACTAGGAATTGCCAGGAGAATTCCTATTAGAAGCCTTCCATCGGCTTCTTTCCAAAGAAGCGCGTGATTCAGTGACATCATAAATGTTAAAAATGGACCAGCCAATTAGATTTTAGGAACCAAAGGAAGCTTTTGTTCTATTTACCAACGGAGGGTAGAATGGATGAAATTAGCACGAGTTGATATGAGTTCCAAGCGCTGCAGAGGGTTCACTTCGGTAATGGTTCACCTTCATTCCTGCAGAATATTCGATATTTTAGACTTTGTGGTGAATTTAAAGTGGCGTTGACCGGCTTCAGATATAAGACTGATGTATAATTGAGGAAGAAGCACCATGTCTGAGGAAAGATTGTTGGTAAGTTTAGTGTCAAAGTAATTTTGTTTTAAAATATTTCAATATCGCATTTTCATAAGCTCATAAACTAATTAGGATCAAGTGAAACTAAGCGATCCTTAAGCGTAAAATTCTGCCCGTATCCGCTGATACAGCTTGATTTATTGCGATTTATACATGTTATTATATATTATATGTTATGTATGTTGGATACATACAGTGACCAGAAGTCTCTCTGTGTGTGTGTGTGTGTGGAGGGGGAGGGGGGTATCCAGTGTATAGATCTTGTAGGAGGATATACAGTTGTTTTGTTGAAAAAACAAAATCATCCGTCATTTGTCGTCTTTATGTACCACACGGCGAAGCAACTGGCATGCTGTACGTTTGACCCGTAACCCTTTTCCTTTTTGCCACTTCTCTCAAAGATGCTAGTTAACAAGAGCCTGTCTGTTGGTAAGATACACCTTACTGATTTTACTATGACTCTCTGTACCTACAATGCCTGTACATCTCGCTGGTAAAGTTTAAGGTAAACCGGCAAACCACAGCAAAATGCCCAGACAGCTGCCGAATGAAGTATCCATATGCATGCTCTCCAGCAGAGTACAGTATCAAGTTTCGTCTCTAACTAAATTTGGCAAAGTCTTGGATATCTGCAGTCAGTATTTAGCTTGCTGGAAGAATCTAGGCATTGAGTCACTAAGCCAGCTGCTGTTCAACCCGAAATATACCCTGGCCATTTAAACTTTGGATAAAAGCTGAGAACAGAAAGGTTAAGCTGTTAACTAATCGACTTTATAGCCCAGAGCTGACTATACAAACCATCAACCTATTGACAATAACATTCCATACTAAATTTCCTGCCCAAGACACACCAGCCTACCACCAATGCACTGCCAGTGCAGCCTTGGAATTACGGAACATCCTCTTCCGTTGCTGTTTCTAAAAAGGCGCGGTCTAGCATGCGATCGAGTTTCTTCAAGTTTTGATCACATTTTTCGAAAATTCTTCACGACCTCGTAGATATGATATGCTTTTGAACGTATAGAGGATCAGCTACAGGTCACACGTCTTCCAGGAACAAGTTAACGGACATGTCTTCCAAGAACACTGGCACATCTCACAATGGCGTCTGGCAAATCCAAACCAAAATATTTAAGCAAAAGCAACCGATACTTTGGGCCGTCACAGGCCCACTGCTTGTCTAAATATAAAGTGCAGTTTTGTGCCCTGGCACACGCATATTTGCTCTTCAGCAGCAGTGAAAAAATAGTACTCTTGAAGTGATTTATCATTGAAACAGTGTGAAGAGAAAGCAGGGTACGGCCGGTGTTGAATGTCAGCCAGTTGACTCAGCGGACTTTCTTGGCAGAAAGAAAGGCTTTTGGTTGGCTCCGGGATGTGTTGTAGTACATCATTAGCATACCTCTTCAGAGAAGCTCTCGGGTCAGACAAGCCTTGCTTTTCGACTAGTAGCTGAGCTTTAAAGGCAAAGCCCTCGTCCCCGGATGTCAGTTCCTTTTCGTCAGCCTCGACAAAGCGGAGGGGTTTTACTAAGTTTTACACTTCGGACATACTTGGTAGAACACTCCTCCTCTTTATAAAGCCTAGCAGGCCTGGGCTTGAAGTCATTTGGAATATCGGTTTGACTTGGTTCACCTCCTGGATTCTACTTGTGGAGAGCTGGGCTCGCTGCGTAGAGGCGCCGGATATTATCTGCATATCAAAATTATAACTTTAAATTATTGATACGGTGTTACCATGGCGACAGACGGTGAATCGGTCCCCACCCAGGAGCCAGCTCCAAGCCCTGCCCCTCCACCGACAGTGAGTGTTAACCCTGCACCCCCGACCGTTTCGGCCCCAGCTCCATCGGAGCAGGTGACACAGGTCAAATCCACGGTTACCGTGAAGAAAGAAGCGAAGAAAGAACCGAGCAAGACAACGACAACAACAACGAAAACTAGTGCGAAAAAAGCAGAACCAAAGCCATCTAAGACTTCATCTTCTACAAAAACTAGTTCGAGCAAGTCTACTTCATCTAAGAGTTCATCGAAAACATCTAGCAGCCGGACTGGAGATTCATCATACACATCTCGGAGTTACAAAAAGGATTACCTCAGCGACCCTTTCGATGACCGATCCTCGCGGGGTCGAAGCCCTGTCGTGGAGGGGATTCTCTCCCACCCTCTTTTGTTTAGTCAGAGATTTCAGCCTACTAAATTCTCCGGTAAGATGAGTGCCAGGAGTCGGAAAGTTATAAGAGATTCCCAGGACATGACGGCATCTTCACCCGGATTACGAGCTCTGTTAGAAGTATGGTTCATGCATTTCATCATTTTATGTGTTCTTGTCATTTATTTTCTTTTTTTCTTCTTCTTACAAATGGATGGATTTAAAGTTTCAAGAACAATGGATTAAAGTTACCTGTGTTTGATAAGATCTTTGACCGATCTGGTATCAATTTTCTATGGATTTACCCCTAAATGGATTATACCTTAATGTATGGACCGGTACCGTTGCTGAATTTTAATATGTGTATTTTTCATAATTAGGCCAGAATCGAAGAACTTGAAGAGGAATTGGAAGCCGAGCGAGCTGCCAGATCAAAGGTAAGATGTACTAGTAGGTTTCTGGTTGAAATGCAAACTCATTGTTTTAGAAAACTCATGTAAACAATGCTTCTATTTATATCGGCAAACCAAATTTCCAAACAGCTTAAAAATAAAACGAGGCAAATCTTGGAATGCCTTAAAGCTGGAATATGTGTGAAAAAAACACACCGAAATTCTCTTTAAAAGTAATTTTGTGGTGCCCGACTGTGATTCGTCATTTATCAGGACTTCCTTGATGAGCCTGCAAAATGGCTTTATGCTGGCCCTGTGATTTACCTCGTGGAATTTTGCTGCATGAGTGGACTTTTTTGCATACTAAGCCGGCAGTTTTTCTGGCACGCGCCTCGAGTATTTTCGTGAAGCCGGGGCGGATCAGGTTTCAGTGTCCAGAAATAGACAGCTTCAAAACCATAACTTTTAGCAGACGGCGAATGCCATTCGGCTGTTCTTGCCGTTAACCTAAAAGCGTAAAGACTATGTATGGTAGATAGCTTTACACAATATCAAGGTGCTATGCTATAAAATAGAAGTATAAAATCTCATTTTACAAACTACAATAACGTAATATATTAATATAAGATAAAATATGATCATGAGGTGTTTATTATGGGAATAAATACGAAATAAATTCAGAAAGCATTCTAATCAGTAATGTGTGCAGTTTCCAGCTTTTACACATGAAACACGAGATAGCACATTTTTCCAGATCTATCTTTCCACTACATGTTTGCTAACATTCGTGAGTTAGGTAATTGTGGTCGGCCTGTAGAGGCATAGAGGAGAGGTGTATACCAGACAGAAGTGACAGGCACATTCGTAGATAAATGACACATGGCCCTGAAGACAGACAACATATGCACCGTTATCTCATGTATGTCTTTCGTTGTACGCCACGTGCCCATGCTGGTTATTTTTAAATCATTACTTGTACGGGTAGACATCTGGAGAAGTGATGTAAAAAAGTGTCTTAAAATAAACGTAACGCGGTACAGTTTAACTACTCACATTAAGCAGTACCATATCTGCCTACGTCAGCATTTTTTCTTCTTCAGTTTTTGTTTAACGAAAGAATTGAAATTTTCGTTGTTTTTATTATCACAAAGAATTAATGGGAATGTATTGCGTCAGACTGCGTTACGCGTTAGTCTACAAAAAGCTGGGCTGCGAATTTAGACACAAAATACTGTCACGATTTGAGACAAAGCCAATACGTGTACCTGTATCCCTTTGTTCTTATTAAAGTTCTTTAGGATATCCACATGTGTTGATAGTTACATTATGAACCGTTGGTCACAAGTTTTTTTAGGTCACGTGTAACTTATAAATAGTGCCATAACCAAGTATTTTCTATCTGAATACAAGTAACAATAGAGCATGTTGAACATATACCTAGTGAATTATCCTTTCTGTTGTACTGTCTTAACACTGTTAACACCTACGAGAACAGGCCTCACACAGTTTCTGTATGGGTTGTTTTGTTATTTACAATGTAGGTTGAGAAACAGCGAGCTGAAGCCAACCGTGAACTGGAGGAGCTCGGCGAACGCTTGGATGAGGCCGGCGGTGCTACTGCAGCTCAGGTATGATCTCATGTCTTACCAGCTCACACTCCCCCAAGTAGGGGGTTAAAGACACAAGCAAGCATGATTCTTCCAAAGATTAAAAGAGGAATATAAAGTTGTTTCGGCTGATATATTTATTCTTCGCTTTCCCACTTATTATGTAATTAAATATTTCTTGAAGAAAAGAAAACAACCGATATCGCATTGTACTCGTCAAGGAATATTTTCACTCATAACAGCTTCAACAGAATTGATGGCGTTTAAAATGATACAGGTCCTGAACAATTATGCCACTACACAAAATGTTTTCCCTTCTTGTAGTAGATTAATAGTAGTCTGAAATAAGACCTAGAGTCTAGAAATTCATGCTATCTGCTTTATAGATGGATCTGAACAAGAAACGCGAACAGGAACTGTTGAAACTGCGTCGTGATTTGGAGGAGAGCACACTGCAGCATGAGGCCCAGGTCGCCGCTCTGCGCAAGAAGCAGACCGATGCTCAGAACGAGATGTCCGACCAAATCGATCAGCTTCAGAAGGTGAAATCCAGGTAGGTTTCGCAAAGTCATATACTATATACTCCTGGATAAGTCTTGTACAAGACACATGTTATGGGTGAATTCATGGGTCGAAACAGACATTCGGTTACCAGCCGTCAACCCAAGGCCGATACCCAAACATCAAAGAACAAGAAAGTATTTGAAGTACGAAATTAGGACAAAATATTATCACTTTCTCTGCTTTTCTGGTAAACTCTATGAAATTTCCAGAACTGGCAAAATTTTTATTTGTTGATAAAAAAGTGTTAAGAGCTTTTCTGAAGCATTTATGTTTTGAAGGATTTAAATTGAAGCAGATGCTGTCATAAAAAACAGATAAACCAAAACGAGTTCTGCAGTTAACGTGAACGCCAATTTTACCTACAGGTTGGAGAAGGAGAAATCTCAGCTGAAGGCTGAGGTCGATGACCTCCACGCCCAGGTTGAACATGTTTCAAAGAACAGGGTACATACCTCAGTTACAATTTCAGTTTGACTTTACCATTGTGGTGATTTCAGTTTCGTTTTCTGTGAATGTTTTATTGTGTTTTTATGACATGGTTTTTTTTATTGTGGTTGATGTGAAATTCCTCCCCGTTGTCTGACTCCAGACATAAATAATACAAAATTTGTAATGTCAGCATTTTGAGGGTATAGATTAAAAAGTATGTAATGCATGTTTGCCTGATGTGAACAATTTTACACGAAGAAAGCAAAAATATGCTCAGAAAAAATACCAGGCCATTAATACTCACAAAAAGATATGAACCCTAACAAACCGCATGTTGTTTATGTACCTAATGTATAGGTAGGTGATTGCAGGCGTGCAGAAGGACGTTGACCCCCGGTTGTGGACAAATTACGGTTTTAACATCATACTTTGAGTTTACATTGTGCATGTTTGACTGCATTTTTTCAGGTTAGAGAGAGATCGTTATGAGTTAGAGGCTGACATGGATGAGTTAATGAATCAGTTTGAAATTCTAGAACAACAGAGGGTAATGCATGCAACATTCATTGTTTTTCTTGAGTTTTTTCAAAGTGTTCGTTTATCGTCAGTATGGCGTGATCGTTCTTGCAGATACGGCATGCTTTTGTTCCATTATGTGATAAACTTCTGTTATAAAAGACAATAAAGCAGTATGAGGAATAAAATATTTGTGAAATTTGAAACATTAATTATCGTAACAATTTGCGGTGATTAAAACTGCCTTCATATATTTACTTTCCGAGATTACAAATCCGTTTACACAAATTGTGTTGAAACTACCTTCTAAATCATGTGATACACAAAGTATATGTCAAATTTTAATCTTTTCGTAGATTTATGTAATTAATTGTTTCAACGGTTCTTTTTTCATCTAATTAGGGTATGTCTGAGAAAATGAGCAAACAGGTTGAGGGTCAGATGTCAGAACTGAATGCCAAGATTGAAGAACAGCAGAGGACAATCAGTGACCTGAACAACCAGAAGGGCAAGCTCCAGAACGAGGCTGCTGATTTGTCCCGCCAGCTGGAGGAGGCTGAGCACCAGATCGGTCAGCTCCAGAAGCAGAGGCAACAAATCCAGAACCAACTGGAAGAGGCTAAGCGCAGTCTTGAGGACGAGACAAGAGTAAGTTGAACCTATCTCAGATGTTAACATGGCATTCTAATACAGAAAACTACAGTATGAACAGTAAACCAGACCTGTAACGACAGTAGGACACTACGTAGAGGTCACACGCAACTGGAAAATCCGGTCTCTTCTCAATTTACCTCATTTAGAGCTTTATTCTAACTGTTCATTGTCAATGCTCATTCGATTGCAACGATATATGAGATGTTTCTGGTTTGGTCTGACAATATGCACCGTGAAAACTCGACAGAAAAGAGGAAATAGAAGGCAAATGATGAATGGAGCACAGATTCCCCAATATCAACAAACTGGGGGCCTCCGTGGCTCAGTCGGTTAGCACGCTAGCGCAGCGTAATGACCCAGGAGCCTTTCACCAATGCGGTCTCTGCGAGTTCAAGTCCAGCTCATGCTGGCTTCCTCTCCGGCCGTAAGTGGGAAGGTCTTTCAGCAACCTGCGGATGGTCGTGGGTTTCCCCCGAGCTGTGCCCGGTTTCCACCCACCATAATGCTGGCCGCCGTCGTATAAGTGAAATATTCTTGAGTACGGCGTAAAACACCAATCAATAAAAAAAAAATCAATCAACAAACTGACATTGGTATTTTTTTACTTTGTTGACCCTCAGGCAAGAAGCAAGGCCCAGAGTGAGATCCGTAACTTGAACTCTGACATCGAGTCCCTACGCGAGCAGCTTGAGGAAGAACAGGAGGGCAAGTCCGATCTTCAACGTCAACTCTCCAAGGCCAACAGCGAAGTCCAGATCTGGAGGACCAAGTTCGAGGGCGAGGGTACTGCAAGAGCCGAAGAGCTTGAGGAGGCCAAGTAAGTAACCAAGACGTGGAGACAGACATTTGTATACAAGTCGTCAACCATAACGGACATTCCATGTCAAACACCGCAAGACCAATTTCCCAAAGAATTTTGAAGTTTGTCATTAACTAATTCATGAAATTTTTTTCCAAAATCTTTTCAGTAACATAGTTGTGAAGTAGAAGGCTATTTGTTGATGAATAAATCTCTTATATTACAGACGCAAACTTCAGAACCGTGTCAGCGAGATGGAGCAACTTGTCGAGGCAGCCAATGCCAAGGTGAGCGGCTTGGAGAAGGCCAAGGCTCGTCTGCAAGGCGAACTCGAGGATGCTACCATTGACGTGGAGAGGGCAAATGCTAACGCCAATGCTCTTGAAAAGAAACAGCGCTCTTTCGATAAGACGATCCAGGAGTGGCAGTCCAAGGTCAACGACTTACAAAGCGAATTGGAAAACGCCCAGAAGGAGGCCCGTAGCTACTCCGCTGAACTCTTCCGTATGAAGGGTCAGTTCGACGAGTCTCACGATACCATTGAGGCCCTGAGAAGGGAGAACAAGAACCTGTCCGAGGAAATCCACGATCTCACAGAGCAGCTCAGCGAAGGTGGTCGCAGCGTACATGAGGTGGAGAAGGCCCGCAAACGCCTTGAGCTGGAGAAAGAGGAGCTTCAGTCCGCCCTCGAGGAGGCCGAGGCTGCTCTCGAACAGGAGGAAGCCAAGGTGATGAGAGCTCAGCTGGAGATCTCCCAGATCCGTTCCGATATCGACAGGAGACTGCAGGAGAAGGAAGAGGAATTCGAAAACACTCGGTGAGTGAAGCATTGTTAACAACACCAGGACAGTGTTCATATAAACCCACTAAGAAACAAACCAGCGTAAAATTAAGTGAGTCCCACAACAGTGGCCACAGTTTCATCGTTGTTTAACCGTATATTTTAGGGAAATCTTGCGGTTCTTGTTTTCAGTCGCAACCATGCACGTGCCATGGAATCCATGCAGGCTAGCTTGGAGGCCGAATCCAAGGGTAAGATCGATGCCATGAAGGTGAAGAAGAAGCTTGAACAGGACATAAACGAGCTGGAAATCGCTCTGGATGCCGCCAACAGAGGCAAGGCTGAACTTGACAAGAACATCAAGAAATTCCAGCAACAAATCAGGGTAAGGATTCAAAATTTGATATTTTGACATTATTCTGCTTAACGAAACGGTGTTCTACAGCGTCTTTTTTTAAAAGTCAACTTCTTGAAAACTGTAGATGTAGTTATGTACTGGTTATGGAAGGTTTACTCCATAAGCGCTTGATTACTCTATAACCACTGGATTCTTTGCACAGGAGCAACAATCTCAGATCGAGGATGAACAGCGCCAGCGCGATGATGCTCGTGAACAGTATAATATGGCCGAGAGACGCTGCAACATGATCGCTGGTGAAGTAGAGGAGTTAAGGACACAGCTCGAATCTGCAGATAGAGCCAGAAAGGCCGCTGAGATGGAATTGTCCGAGGCCAATGACAGAGTGAACGAACTCCAAGCCCAGACCACATCTCTGTCTGGTCAGAAGAGGAAGTTGGAGGGAGATGTTACAGCTATGCAGGTAAATCGCCTATTTCATCCTAAACAAAATCGTTAATACGATTTATAATAGGACTAGTTTGTGACTTTTCAGACTTCATACTTTTGTAGTGTCTGTCTTTGTCCATTTCTTTCCTATAAAGAGTCATCAAGGGAAATGTTTTTTTCTCTCAGAAGTGTAAATATTTCAGAAAGCAACAATTAATTAACCAATACACAGGTATGTATAACCCAGAACTGTTGATCCTTCTTCAGTCTGATCTGGATGAACTGTCCAATGAGGCCAGGAACGCTGATGACCGTGCCAAGAAAGCCATGGCCGATGCTGCACGTTTGGCTGATGAACTCCGCCAGGAACAGGACCACGCCTTGTCCATTGAGAAAATGCGCAAGGGTCTGGAAAGCCAGGTCAAGGAACTGCAGGTCAGGTTAGACGAGGCCGAGGCACAGGCCCTTAAGGGAGGCGCCAAGATTATTGCCAAGCTGGAACAGAGAGTAAGTTGAGCTTCTGGCCCCTGTTCTTCAAAAGTGTATTCGCAGTTAAGCCCGATATTAACCTTAGGCTGGACTTCTTGGTTTTGTATATTGTCAACACTGGTATTAATATTTAAGCCTGACTTAATTTTTAATACACTTTTGAGCAACCGACATCAACTAGTTATAGGCTATAACAATTCCAATAAATATATATGTGACACAACATCTCCAAGTAATTCTCTTTTATTGATAGATTAGTCATTATTTACAACATTTCTTTTTGGCTTACAGATGGGTTGATGAATTGTTACTCTGTCATTTTTTTTTTTAATATTTTAGGTTCGTGAATTGGAGTCTGAGCTGGATTCAGAACAGCGTCGCCATGCTGACACCCAGAAGAACATGCGCAAGGCTGACCGTCGCCTGAAGGAACTGGCCTTCCAGTCTGACGAAGACAGGAAGAACCAGGAGCGAACACAGGACCTTATCGACAAACTACAACAGAAGATCAAGACATACAAACGCCAAGTCGAGGAGGCTGTAAGTCAATCTCACGGTTGTGATGTAGTTAATTTCTCGAGTACCTTAATTGTTCAGTAAAAGTCAGCATTATTTATAACTTTTTTCCGGTCTTTTACACAGAACGGAGTTTGATGATAGAAACAGTTGCCTTAGTATCAGGTCTGGCAATTCAATTAATTTTGCTGCCACTTTGCTTTCCAAACGTTGATGTTTAGTTATGATGAACCAAAAAGTTGTCATCTGTAAGAAATGTGTCTCTGCATTACTCTACGCAACTCCTAAACGTCATTTAATTGTTCTTGTTCCACAGGAGGAAATTGCTGCCGTTAACCTGGCCAAATTCCGCAAAGTTCAACATGAGTTGGAAGACGCAGAGGAGCGAGCCGATCAGGCTGAGACGTCTCTGCAGAAACTGCGCGCCAAGAACCGTAGCTCTGTGTCAAGCGCCCGCGTGTCTAGTGCTAGCCCTGGTGTAAGTATACCTTATTCGAGACAGCTACACATTAAATGTTTGGTAAATTTTATCATATACAAAAAGAAGCTAACTAGCAATCCAGTAAATGGGATTTTCTGAAGTGCGTTTTTGGCATCGTAAAAATTATTATTACTTTAAACTGCCATAAAACGGGACTTCAGTATCATGGCGACGCCATGTTGCTAGCATAGAAGCTAAGTATAATGTTGTTGTGATTGGGCTGAATTTGGTTATCGGTACTGTAAGGGGGTGGCCTGAATGTCAAACCTCCAAGCCCTTTGAGTGAATATACCATTGAATTTTAACAGTCTACCAGTTCCGCTGTGCCACGAGCAATGAGCCGTGAAAGAGCTGGCTCACAGCAAGCGTCATAATCCTCGAGGTAACCTGGCCACCTCTGATGGCGTGTTTAGGAGTGGCTTACTGCTGTGGTTATCTTCGGACAGTTTCTAGATCCACCTTTTAGCACACCCACTCGCTTTTCCCACTTCCAGCGATAAAGCTGTGTAGTTTTAGTCGACCCCGTTCTCCAGTCGCCTGAACAATTCTGTCACACTTTTCAAAGATTTGCTGTTAGAAATAGAAACCCCAGTTTAGTGTGTTGACCGTTGAGATTCACCTTGTTCCAACACTGTCCTGACCTCTGTTATTTCCAATTCCTCTGCCACGTTTAGCCTGCTGGATTCCAAACCCGGACTAGGGTAACTGAGAGTTTTACGGAAGCTGCCGAGTAGGAGTGTAAGTGTGTAAAACCCTTGCATGGCTTCCGGAATGATCAAAATCCACATGACTTCCAGTACTGTTATTTGAGCATGGATATTGTTTATCTTGTACTTTAATTGTTACTATTGGTGTTTTTGCTTTCATGTTTCAGGATTTTGTGTTTTTCTTGGTGTTTTTGTTTTAAAGCCATTGCTCTCATCACAAATCGCCATCATTGTATCATTCCTCGCCATTCACATTATAAAATAATCCTCATTCAAGACGCTGCTCATTAACAACAATTTAATGTGAACGGCTGTTGTCATGAAAGTATTTGAAAATCCGTGTATTGAATATTAAATTGTGTGAATATTTGTTTTGTCGACGGGTATTTTCCATTAAAAAGCTATTACATCTAAACTTTGATCAAATCATTTAGTCGTTTTGTTGGCTAAATTCATTACTGACATTTTCGAGATACTGGCATTGACATTAATGATACAATATACACACCATTTCCCACACTAATGTCATTTAACAATATCTTCATATTGGTTTGCACTGCATTATTCTTTTCCTCGTTATTGAATACGAAGTCCCCATAAAACTCTATCACACGAGAAGAGTGCTTCGTTTTATGATCGTTTTCATCATTCTACATGACCTAATTATTTGCTTGTAATTTGATTGTAATTTACTAATGCAGAGTTATATACAACTATAAAACACACAATATTTATACATATAAACACGTTGAGGTAAAACTGAAAAATTATAACTACATGTGTGATAATTACATTCCTAACTTGGGGGCGTTATTACCAATGTTGCCTTCAGTAACAATGCCTAATTAAACAAGGCGAATAAAAGAAAAAAAAAGAATATGAACGTTGAAGACTTTATATAATTAGAATACGTAAGTTGAAGACGTAATATAAGTAAAATACGAATATGTAAGACCTAATACAAGTGGAATACGAAAGTTGATGATGCAATATATATCGTGCCATCCAGAATAAGGAAATGCAAACACTTGAAAGAAATTTCATGTGAATGAGTTGGAATTTTGGCTGAAATGAAAACAAGACTGAGACAGGATTGACTCAGATGCGTTCATTTTCAAATATTTAAAACGGAATGAAACTAGGACACGATATGTTGTGCCGTCATTCATCTTTTGCTACCGGATATACATGTTTCAGGATCGATCGTTTCAACGCGCAGGAAGTTACACGGCGTATAACTATGGATCAGGATCTGGCTTGAATTCATCTTTCCGCTCCACCTCGTCCAATGGGGGAGAGGAGGAATACTGAAACCCAAACCTACCAGAACTCGGGTGGTGGTGTGATGTTTGCTACTTCTAGCTTCTTAGACGTTTACCCTTTTTGTTTAGGAATCTTCAAGATGGCGAACTACTTCTGTGTTAACTATTGTTTCTTCACACACCGTTGAACTGAAAAAAAAACCTTGTTACATTTTCATGGATTTTTGTTTTCTTGAAATGCGTTTTCATTGAAAAATATCAGAAACCTTCGGTATGTAACGTGGAAAGGAACAACTAGGAGAGAAATAAAACTGTAATTATGTTTGTCAATGTGTAATATTGGTGATCATGTCTTAAGTTTCGAGTGGTATGTGATTCAGTGTTGTTTATGACGTCATGGCAAGGCGGAACCAATCAGAGCCAACCTCAGGCTCTGGCAACCATTGGAGAACAAGAGGAACATTGCCATATATCGGGAATGCCGCACGATGTTTTCCCGCTGGAAGTGTGCTAATATGATGCAATCTATAACTTATACTATGTGCAAAAGTTTATATCATTTCGTCTTCTTGATACATACCGAGAGGCGTAGGTTGTTATATTGTGAACTGTAATTTAAATAAGTATACGTTATTTTGTAGCCCCTTTTGGGCTGACTCGTATTTATTGTGTATCAGAGAATTGCCTTGTACCAGATCCCTCATTGGACAGCGCCGCGGAAACCGATTCTTTAGTGTTAAATCCATGCACCGGGATTGTTTCTGCTGTGCTTTAAGGTTCAAACATACCAAGGCCATGTTGAATGGAAGACCAGTCAGGAATAAAAGAAGCCATTTCTATGCAACACACGATACTTTGCTCGTATTTCTTTTCTTATTTCCTTAAAACAGAACCAATGCATGCAACGGTTCACTGTTGGACTGAATAATTCGCTGTTCCGTTTTAACTCGTCTTGGAATTCTTTGCCAGGAGGCTACGTTTATTTTAATGAAAGTCACATATCTTGGGAATAAAAGTACACGAATAGAAATAAGACTTTCAAAAATATGATAATGAGAACCAAATTGAAATACGTGGCTCTCTCCGCAGAGAAAACTGAGAAAAAACATCGTGACTACAGTAAAACAAGTGCGCAAAGGACGATTTCATTCAGTTTGAACACTAGTTATGGAAGAAGTTACATGCCAGGACGCTTGAGCTGAAAAAAAACTGTCCTTCATCAACCCCCCCCCCCCCCAAAAAAAAACCCCAAACAAAACAACATATTCCAGCTATCTGGTAATCACAGCTGGTCGATTCCGAAGAATATTGTTTACTTGATTGGAGTTTTATGTTCTAATCAAGAATATTTCACTTATAAATGGCGGTCTGATGGGTGAAAGAAACCAGGCAGTGCCAGATGGAAACCATCGACCTTTGCAGCCACCCGGTGAACCTCCTGATTACAAGCCACAGCCAAACCCTTGAGAGCATGTGACGTTATTGGCCAGAGGCCGTAAGGGGTAGATGCTTTAGAGAAGTGAGCCAGTGCATGAGGGCTCCTTCAGACACATTGGGCTCGTGTTTTCTTATGTCATAAGTTAGAAGTTAGAAGACGAACTCACAACAGGAAAGGACAAATTGCGGTTGGTACATAGTTCTGCAATAAAGAGTCAGTCCGACCGGTAATTGATTGTCATACTCAGTTTCAGAAGTTTCACTTAATATATACGAAGGTGGTCAAGTTGAAGACTGGAGGAAATCTGACTGCCAAACGCAAATCTGACACACCTTATGACTAAAAGCTACCCACAGCCGCACCGCCAAGACCTTGACTGAGAATTGAAACCTAATCTGCCATCGTATAAATGATTGCAATTTACGAGACACTGATGTTTAATACGATTGAAAAAAATGAAATGATGTGGATCTAACTTCCTATTTACGAACAAGTCTAGGAGTTGTTGGAACATAAAACTAGATATGCGAAGTTGGCGGCACGACACGCTCTTACATTACTACCTGGCATTCAGTTTGTAATCCCTAACAATTACTACCTCATGCGACTAGACCAGTAAATATAAGCGTCAAGTCCGACATTCATATACCATTCGTAGTCCGTAAAAGGCGTTCCAAGTCGATAATCGCAAGATCCATTTCCAAAACAACGTTTAACGCTAACTCCCAAAGACAAAGGTATGTAAGAAATTATACAAATAAGAAATAAAGCCGGTAACACACAAGAGAGAAGCGGTCATCAGTTTTCAATTATACCGGGCAGACACTGAATATTCCAGGCATGAATTCAATATCAAAGTTCAAATTCGTAGTCCGTGAATGAGTTCCAGGTCAAATAACAATTAAACAAGTATCTCAGTCGCGCTTTAATTGCAACTGTTCATAAAGCCATCATGCTGATGTAATGAGCATGGCTACCTTTACGGCCCCTAGCCCCTGGTTAAGCGGTATTAGATACAGTTTGAAAATGACGAGCGTTACAGACCCTAACCGATCAGATTGTGATTCAAAAGTAACGGACGATTACGTCTTTCCCGTTAATATGTAAAGATCTCATGCTACAAGAGGCGCCATCCAAGATGTTACACGACATGCAAGATAGACGGTTACACTGGGAACCAGCGCCATCTATGTTGTCAAATACCATGTACGTGACAGACACGTACATAGGGATAACAGCGCCGTCTATGTGGTTGTTCACAATGCAGATCGCCAGAGATTCCGAACGCTCTGTCAACCTGCCAACGAGAGTGTTATACTCATTGTAAAATTTGAGAAACTTAGAAAGAAGGCGTTTGATGGAGTACCCTTGACAAACTAGTTTTTGAACTAGCGACTTGTGACGCAGATTAAAGTCATCACAATTAACGCAAGATCTGACAAATAATACAAGGCGAGATATGTACGGGGTAGGCCCCCTATACGCCATATGCAGGACTCTTTGGTATATTGCTATCTAAATAAGGATAATTTACAATATCAAAATTGAAATGATCCCTTTTGTCGTAAAGGCGGCGTGAAAAAGAGTCCTTGTTTGTCTTTGTGCAAATATAGAGTGAGTGAGTGCTTGGGGTTTAACATCGTACTCAACAATTTTTCAGTCATGTGACGACGAAGGAATCATTAGGGTGCATGTACGTGTAATGTACCTCCTTGTTGCAGGACGGATTTCCACCGCTCTTTTATTTAGTGCTGCTTCACTGCGACGACTTACCGAAGGCAAGTAAGCCGCCCCGCCCGAGCCATTATACTGATACGGGTCAACCAGTCGTTGCATTTTCTCCTTCATGCTGAACGCCAAGCGAGGAAGTTACAACTTCCTCTCTTAAAGTCTTAGGTGTGACTCGATCAAGGATTGATCCTGGATCTACCGGTCCCGAAGCGGACTGCAAATATAGATCCAAATAAGATGTACCATCAGGACTATCTGTTGTCTCCTTTAAATCCAATGAAGGCGGATACATTTCCTTCACTGTTTCAGCAATATTTAACGCCAGTAGATCATCAATATACCGCTTGGTAAATGAAAAGGATCGAGCTTTAAAGATATTACTTTTAAGTAATTTCTGCATATAGTCGTATTCATATGAAAACAGGTATGGTCTGCCAAAAGAGGCGCACAATTGGTACCCATTGGAATACCTATGCACTGTTGGTATCTCCGAATTTCAGATAGATGTTATCAATGAGAAATTCAAGTAATTCAATAAATAATGTAACATCCCAGGAGTGGTAACTTTTATAAAGAGTAGAACTAAAGAAAGCCTTATTGCTTCTGACGTTAATGTAACGGTGACCTGTTTTAGTAAATACTGAGACAATTAACGACGATATTCTTTCAATAAGATCTTTGTGAGTAATCGTAGTATAGAGAGTAGAGAAATCCCATGTGTATACGTCTTTGAACGGTATATGCATATGAGCATCAAGTTCTTCTGTAAGACGTTTGGAGTTGTTAAGAATTCACATGCAGTTAACACCTGAATTTTTTGTTATGGCACAATACTTATTCCAAAATGACTTTACTTCTGTAACGCTCTCGTAAGTAAGGTTGACAAGAGGTTGGTGGTACAGCTTCTTGAAAATAAATCGAGCCTTGCATGGGGATTTATGCATTTTAGGAATCCAGTTAAGTTGTGGTATTTGTGTATGACGGGTAGGTATATTTATGCGCCTTTCTCTAAGAAAGGTTTTGGGTTTGTTAAATAGTTCCTCCAGAGTACATGTAGTAGCAGAATACGTGGATGTCTTTGTAGATTTCATAGCTCTTGAACAAGAATTTGATAATAATAATTCTTGCAAATAAAGATGACATTATTAGGAGCCCTGTCTGCTACAGTGATGACAAATTTACTATGAAGGTCAGCGAGTGTTTCTTGCACAGTGGGATCCTTCAGAACCTGTTTAACTTTAGGTAGGGCATCAATGTACAAACGGTGTATAGTTAAACTAACCTTCTTTTTGACAATCTCGAGCCAATCGTTAAGTACCGAAGAATCCACTTTCTCCCGTTTTGACCATTTTTTAACATACTTCTCAAGTGCCGAGATGATATTTTTTCTGTTTGATCGAATGTTGACATTTGTCTTTTCTCTATACTTAGGACCCCTCACAAAGAGTAAGGCTGACACTAATTTTTCGCGATACACATGAACTACCTAATTAGACCAGTGAGGCTTACATTCATTTGATTTCTAACAATACACGTTTATTAGCTAATATCCGTCTCGTGCGACCAGACCAGTGAGGGTGACATTGGTCTCTAGCGATACAAGTGTATTAAATAATCTCTGCCTCATGCGACTAGACCTGGAATGTTGACATTGATTTCTGTCCACTAATGTGTACTATATACTCTCCCTCTAATGCGACTAGACCTGTAAGGTTGACAGTATTTCTAGCGATACACATACCACCACCTAATCTCCGCCTCATGCGACTGTACCTGCAAGGCACTGATTACTAGCGATACACGTATACTACCTAATCTCCGCCTCATGCGACTATACCCGCAAGGTTGACACTGATTACTAGCGATACACGTATACTACCTAATCTCCGCCTCATGCGACTATACCCGCAAGGTTGACACTGATTACTAGCGATACACGTATACTACCTAATCTCCGCCTCATGCGACTATACCCGCAAGGTTGACACTGATTACTAGCGGTACATGTGCACTA
The DNA here is from genome assembly GCF_032854445.1 of Liolophura sinensis. Taxonomy (NCBI): domain Eukaryota; kingdom Metazoa; phylum Mollusca; class Polyplacophora; order Chitonida; family Chitonidae; genus Liolophura; species Liolophura sinensis. Next base: position 26,672,680 of record NC_088295.1, read on the forward strand.
ACTAATCCCCGCACCATGTGACTAGACCTGTAAGGATGGCACGGATTCTAACGATAACGTCTACTACCCAAATTCCTTCTCATGCCACTAGACCACTAAGAATGACATTGAGTACTACCTAACATCCGCCCCATGCGACTAGACCACTCAAGTTGACACTGATTTCTAGTGATACACGTGTACTACCTAATCTCCGCCTCATGTGACAAGACCTGTAAGGTTGACATTGATTTCTTGAGATACGCATGCACTACCCAATTTCGGCCCAATGCAACTAGACCACTAAAGATGACATTGGTTTCTAGTAATACACGTGTACTAACTAATCTCCGCCGCAAGCGATTAGACTTGTAAGGTAGACACTGACTTCTAGCAATACACGTGCACTACCTAATCATTCCTCGTCTTGTGGCAATTCGGGGTTTTAGCTACACAGTATAACTGGGGTTCTATTTAATTGTTGCGTACCAATTCGAAAAGACAAAGTTTCGCTTCAGAAATCTGTCCGGATATAGACAGAAGACTTACCACTGGCATAAGGTTACACACGCTCAATTCGTGCAATTGGATTCAAGACATAATTTGCCTTCGACCTGAAGGAGCACTGATTGGACAATACTACCACAGACAGTTTAGGTTGTTGATACACTATAAATTTCTGTACTGCTATTTTAGACTGAAAATATTTCATATTTTGCCAGTTTTTAAACTGAAAACTTTTTGGCGAATGTTACTACCCCCCCCCCGGAGGTTACCAAGGTGACAAAATTTTGTCTTCACTACGATCAATGGTGGTCATGCTAGGTTGATTTTTTGATATGTTGTAGAGAAAATGCAAGCTGCATGTGGTCGTATGGCATGGTGCCACGCTAAAGTTAGGGGACATACATTTTTCAGGTCGAAGTTAACAAATTTACTACACACATGTAAATAATAAGAAATTTCTGTAACCATAAACCCCAGGTCAAACCAAAGCGGCAACCGGGTTGATAAATGGCAGGTAGTCACATACAACTATTAAATATTGGCGAGACCATACCACACAAACATGCGGAAAATACACGTCACATGTACATATTTAATGTAATATTATTATTATTATTATTATTAATATATATAAACATCAAGAGCACCAAATTTATACAAAGATATTTACAGAGGAAATCCCGAGCTATACAATAAATTTACAAATGTATATACACCCGCTGGACATAATAGCATGCTAATAGTCAATGTGATATATAACACAACACTTTGATTACTGTTCAAATGCTGACCTTCACTACGTTGCACAGTAATGGACATTTAATACAGATGCCAACATGTTGCGCTAAATCGGGCTGTCATGCTGGATCCACGAAGAGGAGTACGAGATACATTGGAGATTTACTTGGCGGATGAACAACTGTGGCTGCGCAGAAGAACACAAACGTCGAATATACAGTCAGAAACAGTTCGCAAGAAAGTACAGCTTAACCATTCAACCCCCCTCACGAATCATTTCACTGGCTGCTTAGCGCCAGCCCGAATTCACCGGTAACACGCTCGAAGCTAACCATATTGACTGCCATCGTGTTTGGTAGTATTAATTTGGGGACATCGTATGCGACAATCTACATGTAAATATATATATATATGCATTAATTCCGTATGAAGCCTCTTTAAAAATAACTTTTCCATATCTAATTCTGAAAACCTACACCTAAAAAATTAACCTTATTAACCTTGTTGTCTGAGTGATGCCAGGATGTATTCTGTTATTGCAGCAGATTGTTCTGTTAAATAAAACACACATATTCTATTAATTCAGCATAAAGATTCTATTACATTAACAGGATATTATGTTCAATATGACACAATATTGTCATAATAAAAGAACATTATGTAACAATAACAGAATACATTCTAGCATCAAAACATACTTTCTGTTTAACTGAACAGATTAATTTTTTGAGTGTATAGAACAGATTGATGAGTCTATTAGGTTCTAAAATCTGCGGTGACAAAGTCAGAAAGTTTCGTGTTCACTTCAATAAGATTAAATATGATATATTTCATATTCATGAGGAAGTGTAACAGTACAATCTGTGGATCATTGAGAGCAGGCACAAATTGGTCCTGCTAGTATTCAAAGTATTATATTCCAGAAAAAAATTGGAATAATGTGTCAAACAGAACACTGAAGCCTGAAAAACAGTGTTGGTAATCAAATGTCAGATCTGGAGACCGTGTACCCTGCTAACATTATTTATCCTTCAAACATGATTATCAGGGGTACAAGTTTGAATAGAATGGTGTCAGGTGGGAGTAGCTATCATGGCTCTAATCATCGGTCATTACTTGGGAAGGTAGTAATAAGACTGTACATCATCAGATTGGGATCAATCAAGCGATAAGGTTAACTTTTTTGAAAATTTTCCACATCGAGTGAAAGCAACTTGTAGTCTGTTCAAACTTGCGGATATTTTAATGTAGCCAACTGTAGCTCACAGATACAGGGTTTGGTGGCACTTTTTTTCTCTCTCCGTAAATGGCTGAGCTTTGGGTGATGGTTATGGAAAGAATAAACCACAAAAACTAAAAAAAGTACAAAACACAAAAACAGCTAAGTGCAACTGCCAGCAGCAGACATCGAGGCCTACATGTAGCCTTAGGGTGACCTTAACCTTACTGAAATGCCTCACAACTGTGAAGATGTTACGACTGCCTGAAGGACTGTTTGATAGAAACTTCAAGGAGAATAACAGATGCTAATAAGTCGTCAATGAAAAGGTCTATGTTCGCATGATTACATCCAGTCTTGTCTAACTAATTCAAAATTTCTACTTCACCTGAATGGAATATTACTAAACCTGTAGTTAGGTTTCCAATGGATGTGACGACACTTCCTTCATGTCAAATATCATCTTGTGGATAGTAAAACTGAAGGGCATAAGGTGACATTGAAATGAAAATTTCACCATTCCTCGGATTGAGCATCATAGACATGAGCAAAGTGCCCTCAAACAGATACAAAAATACTCTCTAAATGGTGATGACACAGGACTAAGAAAGTTGCATGTCATCTCATCTGAACACTTTGGCCGTTGGTGAAGTTGAAGGCCTGACTCACTTTGTGCCTGCGAGGCCTAGCCTATGACCCTAGACAATGCTTTAGGATATTGGCTTCAACAGTAGCATAATTAATAGTAGTCTCATATCAAAAACTATTAAAGACAATAATCCAAAGCACAACACTGGAAACATGCGTTTCGTTTCAAATGAAGCTCAAGCTGCTTCAAGTATCCACAGTCCAGCTGAAACACCACTTAAAGCTGTCAGTTTAATGTTTAAATAGCAACAATATAACACAATATCACAAAACACAGGTGTTGTGTTAAAGCTGAAATTCTACAGCCATCTGGTCAGCGTAGATTACGCTAACACGTATCCATGTTGCTTCTGTGAGTAGGCAGGCGCTCAGCTAAAATGTCCCAGATCCAGTAGATTAACTTGTGTTCAACAATGGTTATCTTAAACTGAAATGTAACACTCATTTGGTCAGCACAGATTCCGCCAACATGTATCCATGTTGCTTCTGTAAGAAGACAAGTGTTCAGGTCAAATGTCACAGATCCAGCAGATAAACATGTGTTCAACGACGGTAAAAGCTGAAATGTAACAGTCATCTGGTCAGCGTAGATTCAGCCAAGATCCATGTATCCATGTGCTTGGCAAACGGTAATCGTAAGTTGAAATGTTTGTCATCTCATCATGCACTAGCTTCAGTGAGTAAATAACAATTCAGCTGACTGTCACAGATCCATGGCCAGCTGTTCAATTAACAGCAATCTTAAGCTGAACTGTTTGTCATCATAGATTTATTCACCATGCATTTGTTTCTATGACGACATAAGAATTCAGCTAAAATGTCACAGATCCAGCAGGTAAACTTGTGTTCAACAGACGGTAATACCGCAGATCATTGACAAACCGGGTTAGATTTTGAGAAAAGGAAGGAAGATCCTGTAAATATATGAAATTACATGTAGCTTTTAGTTTATATGTCAAAACTAAACCTGTCTTAAAGTTATACTATCAAGTCATAAATCTTGACAAAACATTGGATTAACAGAAACATTAGAACTTTACAATTGATAATACAATTAAATTTCATTTGCAAATGATTAAGAAATGCCTAAGACTTCAATGATGTTCAATGATCTGACAAATTTTATGTAGATTTGTTGTGTTCAGGTTTAAATATCAATGAATGAAAGAATATTAACTGAAAAAACTACTATGTTATGCATTATTACCTGTACAATTTTGAAGTTTTGGGACAAAACGGTTCTCTGATTTGAATCCAGATTATCACAGATTGACAAAAACTGTGTTAAAAAGCTGTCGTAGAAACCAGTGAAATCTACAGCAGCCATATTGTAGACTGTCATGGTTATTTCCTCTTGCAACAGGTCATGTGACTTATGGATGAGAACTTGGATTAATACACTAAGGAACTGCGACAGCATCTGTTCACGGAATAATTTCTGAAACAATGAAGAGAAAACAAAGCACAGATATCAGTGCCTGTTTATGTGACATCTTTATCAGTGGTAAACTGATGAATGGCCATATCTGTATATATGAATCCAGCTGCTGTTGTCCCAGTTAACATATTTAGTAAGTTAAGAGGTTTGTAGGGTGTATGGGTTTGCTTCCGTTTCTGCCACAAAAATATCTAACCGCAATCATACAGGGTGTTATTCTTGAGTATATTGTAGGACATGTATCAAATATATAAATGGTAAGTAAATGGTTGTGCATTGTTATGCTGCCAAATGTTAAATGGCTTCTAAACATATCATTATACTGATGAGATTTCAAGCACAAAGCTCATCAGCCTAGTGTATTAATTAATGTAGTAAAACAGGTTATTGAACATACAGTGCAGTTTAAGGTAAAATATTACAGTTTTTGCATGTATCTGGGTGCCGTTTTGCAAATCTTCCACATTAAATCACTTTAATTTCACTTTAAACTTTTCCCTAACTGTACAAGCACCTGTGCAGCCAGCATGAAACATCTTGTACTTTGACATGTAGGGTCACTTGTGATGTATTAAAGCTTTTAATACATGTAAGAACACAGATAGGAAATTGTACCCATGCATATTTATTTATTTTATTTGACTGGTGTTTTACGCCGTACTCAAGAATATAGCATTATGATGGCCCATGCATATTGCATGTACAAAATCCAGTATCCGCTTACCTTTTGATACAGTTTCCACTTCTCATTAAGATTTTCCAAGCTTTCCAAATTTTGCTTGAATATAGCAATATCTGGTTGTAGAAAGGACTGCCCAAAAGACTGAAAACAAAAACAAAGAAATGCAGAGAAAATAATTTAAAGAAATTTTAAGAAACGTGCACTTGCTTAACCATCAAATTAAATGAGAAACAAAGACCAAAGCCACAATGTCCCAGGAAAGTAACAATTATCCACAATTTCAAAACTTTAACATCAAAATCATCTTCTACCCTATTTTAAAAGTACACTACAAAATTATTTGTATTTAAAAGCACATGATCTATCAATATTTATACAGCATTTACCATTTGGTTTCTACTCTGTATCACCTAGGTTCTGTCAAACAATGACAAGATCATAAATCAAAGTGGCATAATTAGGCATCACTCTGTTTGTAGGAATGTCTTGCAGCTACCCGAGGATGGTCGTGGGTTTTACCCGGGCTGTGCTCGGTTTTCTCCTACCATAATGCTGGCTGCTGTCATATAAGTGAAATATTCTTGAGTACGGCGTAAAACACCAAACAAATAAATAAATAAATAAGACATCACTCACCTGCATGATGGCCTCAAACTGAGGCTGATGTTCCACTTTTTCGACTTTGGTTTGGAGCAGGGAGAGTACAGTCCCTTTGAAGAAATAGCGCCAGTTGTTGGTCAGGATTTGGTAGAGGAGCATGTACAATGTTGCCTTGATATCTGGTGAGGGCCGCTGTGGGAAGACAGGAACAGTGAATATTTAGTTTTTTGGAAACATACACATATAAAGAAATTCTGGTTCCTTACAAAAAAACTGACCTCTAAACTTATAGGTGGGAAGGTCTGCCAGCAATAGTTGGGACTGCAGATCTTCTTGAGTATCCCCCGGGGCTCTGTCCAATTTTCCCCCACAATAATGATTGCCACCGTCGTGCAAGTGAAACGTTCTGGAGTGTGGTGTAATACAGCAATCAGATACACAAATTACTTAAAACTGACATCCATACTTCATATTACACACAGGCTGATCAATTTTAAGCTGCTGTGTGGCACTATCTGTTACATGTATATAGTTTCAAATAAAATGAGGTTTCAAATCCAGACTGAATCAAGTATAGTGTTTATTTAAGAGATCGGCATAAATTTCAAGGTTGCTGTAGGGCTGTAAATTACATCCCTTTAAATTTACTAAGTATAAGTCTTGTTTACCAGAGAGACATGTTTACCATGATACTATATTAACTGACACATCTTTTATGGTGATGGATTTGTTTGGATGTGGATTTTAAGCAGCATGTGAGAGTAATTGCCTCTTACCTCAGCAATGATGGGGTAGATCTGTTCCATACAGATACTGATTATACTGGGAAGGAAGGCTTTGAAGGCATGGCCAGGCTCAAGGACAATTACCTCCAGGATTTTCAAAAACCTGGAATAAATAATTCACAAATCCATTTCAATGTTTCCAAGTTTTAAATTCCACTTAAATGTTTCAAAGTTTTATATTCAATTGAAATGTGTCAAAGTTTTACATTTAAGTTTCTCACTTAAAGAGTCTTTCACTAGTGACACTGCAATTTTCAATAACGCTTCTTGGGAACAGGCTGAGATTTTAAGTGAAGAAGGCGACCCTCATTCTCACACCTGACTGGCTCTGACCAATGAGAGTACAGAATGAATCTTGCTATTCCTGGTTTGGATGTTTATAAGGTACATATATAGATACTTCACAATGCAGGGTGGTGTTCTACTATTGTTCCTTCTGACCATAAAACTGATCAATTTGGTAAAAGTGAAAATTTTTGGAGTAGAATGAATATTCAACACCAATGAAAAGGTCAAGACAATTTCTTTAGGCTCTGTGCATGTAATGTGCACCCAGAAATTCAGAATCGTTGAATGATCTAGAAATCCAGATATATAATTTTTATGAAAGTGAGGTTAATGTATAAGCATTAAGACAAATTTAGCTAATAGGATAATTGTGACAGAGGGATTAACGATGATTTGTGGAAGTTGCTCCTTATATACACGATTGTTGCTGTTTTTTGTTTGTTTGTTTTTTTAATATATATACAACCGACATCTTCGTGTAACTGATCAGAAATGGCTTACTTTTCCACGACCTGAGTTCCAGCACTACTCTCATGTAGAATGGTCTCTGTCAACTGATCGCTGAAAATACAAACACAATATCTGCCAGCTAAAACACAGAAAACAAGCCAGAAACACCGAATTACACTGGATGGCTGTGGTGCCTGTCATACATCACAGATTACTAACAAGAGAAGCTAACTGACAATAGAGACACTGACAGTGTTAAAATATTGTCACAGAAAAGATATTGTCACGGAAAAGATAATTCTAATCATGAAATCCTCTCAGTGTACAACAGAGTACAAAAACACAGACACAAATTAAAAATCTAATCAGATTTAATGATATTCAACAATTCTAACATTCATGTCATCATATTGGAGCACTTTATTTTAAAAATAACCCTGAAAGAAACATAACAAACTTTCACCAATAATGCGGACATGTGGAGAGGGATGTGGAAAAAGTCAATCCTGAGTGGAACATCATCACTATCATGTACCAGTGTCTTTAGCTTCTCAAAGCACTTCCTGCATGCATTTAATCTGGCCATGTTATGTTTAATATTAGTTATGTAGATGGTAATTATGTGCATGTATTATGTCTCTTTTGTATGTTTGCATGCTTGGTGTTTAACATCATACTTAACAACTTTTCAATCATATGATGACGAGGATTCATTTATGTATGTGTATATATATTGTGTCTTCTTGTAGCAGGACAAGTCCATGCTGCCCAAGTGCTGCTGCCACTGAAGTATCATGCCAAAGACACCAGACATGACACCTCTCTCGGTCACATTATACTGATGCCGGGTTAACCAGTCCTGTTTCCTTGGTCTAACCTCTCAGTGCTGAGCGATTTTTAAAATCTTTAATATGACCTAGGTCTGATTTCGAGGCAGAAGCCCTAACCATTAGGCCGCTGCAGCAGTCTGTTTTTGTTATTATACATGTACACAGAGGTACCTGTACACTGAAAACTAACCTGGAGAAGAGGCTTAGGAAGGTCTGTATTGTCTTCTCTGTGAACGGTATCCCCATCTGTACCCGCAGGCCTTGGAACAGTGCCAAGAAAAAGCCCAGAATGTCATCAGTAACGTCTGTAATGAGCGTCATCATACAGGAGAGTTAGTACAAAAGTGTAGGTTAATACTGTACATATAAGTGATGACTCCTTCAGAAAAGTAATGTCAATCCATCAATCATTTGCCATCAACTCACTCAGTGACTGTCAACCTTAACTGCTGGTAAAGTTTAAACTTGTGATTTCAAAATACATTTTATTAACCAATAAAGTGTTTAATAAGATCCTAGATTTTGCAAACATGTACTGAGAGCACCTGTAAGTCACTGTAGGACAACAAACAATGAACCCCTAAATAGCTCAAACTGAACAAGTAAAATTTTATAACTCCTATCTTCACACCATGGACCTTTTCCCAAAATGGGCTGTATTGTGATCTGGAGATAATTCAAATAGAAAGAAACAAAATTAAAATCACAAAGAATGTAGTGTAGATAAATGTGATTTTGATTTATTTGATTGGTGTTTTACGCTGTACTCAAGAATATTTCACTTATACGACGGCGGCCAGCATTATGGTGGGAGGAAACAGGGCAGGGCCAGGTGGAAACCCACGACAATCCGCAGGTTGCTGGCAGACCTTCCCACGTACGACCGGAAAGGAAGCCAGCATGATCTGGACTTGAACTCACAGAGACCGCATTGGTGAGAGGCTTCTGGGTCATTACGCTGCACTAGCGCACTAACCAACTGAGCCACGGAGGCCAACATATGTTTGTATTGAAGTGAGGCTGGAAATTGTTCAGTGAAACCGAGACAGGAACAAAAAGGTGAAAAAACTCTTCAAGGAAAACAAAGAAGTTGGTATAATGTCACATTTACATCAATGAGTTCTACAGTTATTTACAGCAGATAAAACAAAAGGAATTTTTCTCTGGTCTTTTACCTGGTTGATGAATATAGATCGGGAAGAGCACAAGAGTTCCCGAGACCAAATCCTGCATGGACTGGAAACATATCTGTTTGCTCTTAACAGTCTCCCCTGCTATAGATTCCACCAAGTCCTTCATCACTTGTAGGCTCTTCTTGATTAATGGCTTGGCTTAAAACACATCAAGTTCTGTCCATTTAGAAGTATATTTTACCCATATACTGAATGATTTGAATCATTTTTACAGTATGAGGTGGAAAGATGTTATGGTTTATCATTATTGTCTCTTTACTAAGACAACACCTTACAATATTAAAACAAAAAACTCTTTTCTCACCAAAGGCAAAAATGTCCTCCTGTATCAAGTGACTTATCAAAAACATTATGTAAATACGGTTGAAATTAATTTACTTATCACCTGTTTTACCATGGGAAAAATGACACCTCTATCCTTCATGCAGTTATGTTCACAAACACATAACTCTTCAATTTTCTCCACGATTTGTCTACTAATGCCATACTCTAGAATATCTCGCTAATCTCATGTCAACCAGGTACATCAGGTGTCAAAATGTTTGGTCATTCACTTGGCTTTAAGAGCTCAAAATAAAAATGATGGCCTCAAAGTCCAGCCCATAACAACGATCCCTTTCTCTCCTGTATAATTTTAATCACATAAGTGATGATTGTAAGTTGTATTTCTGCCACTTCTAAGTTGTTTTCCACAGACAAAACTGGAATCCAATGCATGTCACACCTTTAAATCACACTGGATGACCTCTACGTCAATTTGAAATTTTGACCTCAGAATGGGGGGATGGAGGTAAACAACACTGATGTACTCATCACATCATCTCGCATACATGTACTCGACAGCACTCCTGGGCTGCTGTCACACTCAAACAAGTGGGAGCTCATTTACAAACACAATACATTTAATTGTATTTCCTTCAAGTGATTTCACGTGACTGGTGTTTGGTTGCGGAGAATGTTTAACTTATGACAACTGTCAACTACAACAACAGCACCTTGCTGTAAACCTCCCCTACCTTGACCCTGCAGCTGAGTGTCCTGTGACAGTGTGGGAGTGTCTGTCAGCTGTTTGTACTGAGTGGTCAGCTGATGTATAAACTGATGGTGATGGTCAGCTCTATGTGTCCAGTTCTGCTCACCCTCAGTCAATGAGGGCCAGGGGAGCAATAGATAGTGGGACAATGACCGGTAGAGTAACAACTGGGCCTGTCAACAGATGTATACTTTTAGCTTTTGCCCACGTCAAACACACTGATAAACCATGGTCCCACCCTTTCAATACCCACTTTCATTTTGGCATATTTATTTTTAGTATTATTTTCAGACATCGGCACTTCAGAAAATGATACATCTTAGAATCAAGTGCATATCCAAAAGCAGACACTGAAAGTTGCACAACATTTTCAATACCAATAACTTCTGTATTTTATCCAGGACATGTATATTCACTTAACCTGACTGGCCACAGATCATGGGACAAAATATAGTTCTGATACATGAACCATCAATTTTCAACGTACATATTATCTATCTTTTTTTTTATTTTTATTAATTCACAATATTGCATACTGAGTGGCCCTTGGGGACAGTATAATCATAGTGTAAAGGGAAGTAACTCTATTGCATGTTGTAACTCAATACTTGACAGGTTACCTCAGTGGAGAGTTGTGAGAACTGCCCCTGACTGGCCAGGTTGTAGAGGCCCTGTATAGAGGGTAGCTGGAGAAGGTGGGACGGCCGGACTGTGGTCATCAAGGAGACCAGCAGGTGACAGGCTGAGTGGACAATCTTCTCAGGCACCTGACAACATGTTAAAGTACACATACTTACAGTACTGTACTTACTGTACTGTCAGCCTGGATGGGCAGACATACTGGGCATATTCTCATCTTTGTATTCATGTTGATCCCACAGACTGAGCTTTCAAATGCCAAAGTGTAACAAACAAGAGTTTCACTCCCCATTTCTTAGGTGTTAGAGCAGGGTGCAACAGAAACGATACTGAAATAAAGCGCCCTCTGTGCTCGTTGTGCACTTATATATTCTTGTCAGCTCACAAAAAAACTCAGATTACACAGTTATGTGGATTCCAATACAGCCACTGAGTGTGTACATTGTGTGCTTATCCACTGAATAATACATGTATATCTGCTCAGGTATTACAAGTTAAGGTGTTAAAATACTACTGTGAGTGAGTGAGTTCTTGGGGTTTAATGCAGAATACTACTGTGAGTGAGTGAGTTCTTGGGGTTTAACGTAGAATACTACTCTAGTTCCATGAGAAACTAGGTGGAAATATTATTAAAATGATACATGCATGAAGGAAACCCTATGGAAAAGAGCCAAACACTACAATTCAGAAGGGTTTAGGATGAATAACATTATTTAAATCCTATAACTGAAGAGTTAATAACAAAATCTTTAGCAGTATCCATAAAAGTTTCCATGACATCACACCCAAGAAAACCGGGAATGACAGAAAACTTGTTTCTGTATGACTCATCCAAACCGACAACAGCAGCTTGCAAATGCAGTTACAGTTTAGATCGCACCTTAGACTATCTCAATCCATATCAGTTAAACCTGGCTTTAGAACGAAAACGTTTTGATGCTGGTTTAGCACTTCATCAATTTAAATTAATTATTTGATTGAGATCTTGTGCCTTACTCAAGAATATTTTACTTATATGGTGGCCAGCACTATGGTGGAAGGAAACTGGACATAGCCCATGGGAAACCATAACCATCTGCATGTTGCTGGTAGACCTTCCCATATACCACTGGAGAAGAAGTTTTAACAATTAAAGGCAAATATTACACCAGTACCAAAACGCACATTTATGCCCGTCATAATTCTTGTGATCATCAATCATTTAATTAAAAACTGAAAAATCCACCTACAAGTTTAATCCCAAACAAAGTATCCAGCATAACTTTTCCCTTGTACAGCTATTTACAGTACTGTACCTGTTTAGAAATTAGCGGTGTTGTGGCCTCCACCAGAGTGGTGATGATAACCTCGCACTTCTCCAGCTGCTCCTTCTCTCTGTGAGACTGCAGGTAATACTGGGACAGCCAGGTGGCGTACGCTTTGATGGCTGCCAGTGCCTGGGCATGGCTGTAAACATGGATGTGGTGAATGCAGAAAGCAAAGACACATGTATAAAACAGTTATAGCACTCCCACCTCTCCTCATCCTCCTCTCAGACATGTGGGTAGATTTAACACAGCACTGTTATGCCCAATGGCAACAATGAGTGAGTAAACACATCAAAATGGATACTAAAGAAAACTTATAACTTAAACAGAAAAAGGTACACTTCACCAAAATTATTCACAAGATACTACTTTTTGAATGAATGAGAACAGCTGGTTCATACAAATACATGTACAACCACTGAACAGAGGTTACTATGTTCTGCTAAGCTGAAAAACATGTACATTTCACATGTTCTGTACTGAGTCATGCGCATGTATGACACTTTTAAGGCTAATAAAAAAAGCCCTCTATCTGAACAGTTTTCAGTATCCAAGAAAAAAAAGAAACTAAGCAGATATATTGTTTAAATTCTGAATACTGAAGAAGGGAGATAACTCACACTTCTATGAAATCAGCTCCTAGGACAGACTGAGCCACGGATGTAACCTCATATAATTTCACCTTGGAACAATAGACTACAGTATGGACAAGCCTGCAATAGAAAGAAACTGTCAGCTCTTTTAACATCAGTGAAGCAAACAAATGCTTCTACCTGGAAAAGCAAATATTCCCTTGGTTAGGGATCAAAGTCACTTAGCATTTTGTAAAGAAAAAAGCTACATTAATGAGTACCTAGCTTAACATATAAAAATACAAATAAATCATAGGAGTTAAAGGGATATAGAATCGGTGCTGATTGGCAGACAGTGGAGATAAGGTTTCTACGATTAGAATCTCCAGCATTTGTCACGCTTGAATAAATCTGCCATACCTAAAATTCAGTTTATGCTAGGATGGACTGTTCTCTCACATCAACCAATCAGAAACAATTGCATATCCAGTAAGTAGTACACCATAGCAAAAAACTGGATCCATGAAAGCAAAGAAAAAAAGACATACTCCTGTTTATTGATAAACTTGTCATAATTTGCTACCAACTAGTTTTGTGATTGATATATGCATGAGTCTAATTTAAAAGTAGTTTTACAAGCAAAAAGACCGGTAAAAGACTAAATTCATACGATACATGTATTAACTGCATATTTCTGCGCATATAATAAATTACCTGTTTAACAATATTTGTGCGTCACTAAACCGTTCCACAAAGGATCCCCCAACAAAGTGATCAGATAGTCGGCCCAGGGCCTGTAGTAACGACGAGAGGTCTCGTAATGTGCAGTGTAGCCTCCGACACTCATTTTCACCAGTGATACTGAGTTGTCTCCCTTGTGGAGTGCTGGCTACAAACTGCTCTAGCCCCATGTAGATCTCTAAGTACTCCTGGAACGGGGTGTACTGTAAGTGAGAAACCAAGCTAGGATATAAACAAATTTATCTGTCATTGATAATTTGATGTAATTTGACACAGAGCTGCAGATATACATTCTGAACATGTGAGCTCATAATTGGTGTGATCAGATTGAAGTACCTAATGAAAAACTTGTAACAAAGCTGCACTATTTGTAGTCAATGCGTACATTAAGGCCAATGATCCATCTGTACATACAGGTATCAAAAACACAAAATAAATCTGTTGGTCAGTCACACATTAATCCTTTATTACTTTTCCATGCCCATACACTGTCTTTTAATTTCCATCAATGACCTCCTAGAGACCATTTAAGCCCGACTTACCAAAATACCAAATATATCCGAGATATTTAATTCAGCTGCCTTAGCAACCACCTCTAGACAATGTCTCAAGTACTGCTGCCACTCTGTCTGACCCTACAACAGCAAAGAAACACCAACTGATGCCAGCGCATTATCTTCAAAGTTCAAGATGATCACTTCCTTTCCACACTGTAACTGTACTTGATGATAGCCATTTTGAATAGGAACTGGTAACTGTAGAAGTAGGAATCCAAACATCATCTACTATTAGGAGGCAATGTTCAATCACCATTATTTTCATTTTATATTTGATTAGTACTCAAGAACTTTTCACTTAATATATGATTGTAATCAAGTTTTTCTACTGAGCAAACCACCACACTTCGCCAAGTAACCAACAAACCTGCTGATCTAGTCGCCATCCTACCAGAGAGCTGGATTTGAACACATAACCTCACCAGGCAAGATCCTGCTCGTCACAGCATGCCAGTGTTATAATCATCTGGGCCAGCAAGGGCCTGATTGAGCATTAGGAAAGCCACAAAGAAGTAAGTATGGAGAAGTATGTACTCACATCATCATCCAGAGTATCATCATCCAACTCCTCCAGAAATGTCTGATTATATCTGAACTGCATCTTCTGTAGGATATGGCTCACTAGTGTGTGCAGGGCTTCCTTGTATCTACAACAGTCAACAAATGTACTCAAGAATATTTCACTTAAATGACGGTGGCCAGCAATAAGATGGGAGGGAACACGGCAGAATGCCACATCTCTTCGCAGGTGGCTGGCAGATCTTCCTATGTATGGCTAGAAAGGAAGCCAGCATGAGTTGGACTTGAACTCACAGCGAATGCATCTGTAAGAGGCTCCTGGGTGATTGTGCCGCACTGGAAAGTTATTAACTTTCAGCCACAGAGGCCCCTGTTTCACATGATAAAAGTGAATTGATACAAATGCGTTTAAAGGAAAGCTGCCATGTCACCTAAAGATCTGCTTTTAAGCTCATTTTTGTAAACAAATGTGTTTGCAAACATATAAATGCAGTGGTGAAACTAAAAATCTCACAGCGATTTTCAATTTAATAGATAAATTAAAAACTATAACATGTTAATGAGGCTTGCAGTCAAATCATGAAATGTTGACTACATGTAAGTTTCATTTTTATCTAATTTAAGCCTGTGATAAAGAATTCCTTCACTTACTTGGACAACACCTGTTCACTGTCCATACTCCTGCCATTCATCTTAGTATGTAAATAATCCAGAAATGTGCTCCATATGTCCAGGCAGTTATAAAATCCATCCAGTGTTGGCTGTTCACAGACAGAAGATAAAGATAAATTATTCCATATCCATCAACGATTTGTGTCATTTGATTCACCAAACTCAAGAATATATCACTTTATTCATCCATCAATGCAGGCATTAAACATCATTACTCTGTTAGATACAATGGTCACCTTAAAGACTGGTATGTAACACCTGAACAGTAGATGTTTT
The DNA here is from genome assembly GCF_032854445.1 of Liolophura sinensis. NCBI lineage: Eukaryota > Metazoa > Mollusca > Polyplacophora > Chitonida > Chitonidae > Liolophura > Liolophura sinensis. Next base: position 26,688,353 of record NC_088295.1, read on the forward strand.
CTCAAGTATGTGTCCCCCTTCAAGTCTGTATGTGCATTAACTGGGACAACAATGACTTTAACAGATCGTTCTTAAATCCACCACACCCACTTAGACAAAGAGAATGAATGAATGATTATGGTTTAACACCTGAACAGTAGATGTTTTCTCAAGTATGTGTCCCCCTTCAAGTCTGTATGTGCATTAACTGGGACAACAATGACTTTAACAGATCGTTCTTAAATCCACCACACCCACTTAGACAAAGAGAATGAATGAATGAATGATTATGGTTTAACACCTGAACAGTAGATGTTTTCTCAAGTATGTGTCCCCCTTCAAGTCTGTATGTGCATTAACTGGGACAACAATGACTTTAACAAATCGTTCTTAAATCCACCACACCCACTTAGACAAAGAGAATGAATGAATGAATGATTATGGTTTAACGCCACATCTGCAGTTTTGCAGCCACATTGTGGTGACTGACAAAGTTAATACAATAGACGTACCTGTTTCAGAGTGTACTTAAACATCAAAGCTAACAGTTCCAACACAGGGAAGTGATCATTACTTTCACATCTCTTCAGATGAACACTGACAAACAGTCGTAAGAACTCTGTGAACTTCTCAATGTATCTGAAATATTGCGAACACACACGTGTAAAGCAAAATATATTTACACCGTACAGGCATATAATATAGCAAAATCACACAACAAAAACAAAACACTGAATCCGGTCAGCTGGATATACATTGAATAATTTTTGACATAAACCGGATTCAGTGTTTTGTATAATCTCCTCTATCTGACTGGCAGAAGTATTCCTTCCATAGGCTTCAGCATGTGTATCTTTCATATATTTATTTATTTGATTGGTGTTTCACGCCGTACGTCTACTCAAGAATATTTCACTTGTACAACGGCGACCAGCATTATGGTGGGAGGAAAACCTTTTATCGAAGGTACGAAACCTTCATTCCTGTTTTTCTCCAAAATTATGTAAACATTCTCTACTCATAAAAGGTGACAAACTGCGTCTTAATACATGTCAATTAGTACCAATGTCAATGATGATAGGTATAGGTAAAGAAATTCAAACGAAAACCCAAATTACACTGTTTTGAGCGTTATTAGTGTTGGGCATGAATTCCATGACATTGTGCTTCGGTTAGTCTAACATGATGCATCCAATGGTCAGTTAAACTTGTACCAAGCACATCAAAAAAGTATGTACGGTAAATGATCTAAACTTTTGCTCTAGGACTCAAAAAGTGTATTCACTGCATTGATTGTGGTTCTTACTGAGTGGGCACCGCAGGAGAGCATCAGAGGTGGTCAGGGGATTATAATGACAGTTCAAGAATGTAATAAACAAGCTCACACTTCAATGAGCAGTTAGTCTATACTACTACCACCAATAGTTCATGTTTTCCTCCTTTTTTAATCATAATAATTTTAGTACATGCACTCCGCAACAGTCAGATGATTTTATTATCATTATTTTGTGATAAATGGGAATTTGGGAGAAAACTGTGGAGACTACGTGACTACCCAGTACCTTCAAACATATCCATTTTTAAACTGCATGGCTCTCCGTAAGCGTATACAAAGCTGTAGCAGAATTTAGCACACCGCAAATCTGTACCTGCAAACTAGGCCTTCCAGCAGACGAGGTCAAGATGTCAAATCGAAGCGACACCTGCACACGTCCATTTGCACCACTGCAGCTAAACATTTCTTGTTCATTCTGTCGTAATTTGAAAGACTGTCAACTTCTGCGCACATTTCATAACCGTGAATACTTTGTTCACTTAATATTTAAGCAAGTCCTCTCAGATGAAATTTTAGTCACACAGACTGGTTTTATCTACATGTAGATACAAGCCACTTACAATCACAGGACTCGAAATATCCACGTGTCTACCCATCGATCATGTGATTTTGTTGGTGCAAGGCGAAAGAATAATTTAATCTGTTGCTGGCGACACATAAATCACGTCTGGGCAAAACTGTATACAGGAAATCACAAAACTTTCTGTTTATAAAGCCAGTGATGGTGCGAACTCCTAATGTAATAACACCTCAAACAAATCCTGCCTCCCGATATTCTGGACTTGCACACAGAGCTATCGAAAAGAGGTAAAAGTAAAACACGGTAGTTTTCGGAAACCTTGCATGGAGAACTCTTCAGCAAAAGGACACTCCCAGAGGTAAAGAAACAAAATGTGTGTGTAGACCGACACATTAAATTCCAATTACATGAACACAGGAAGCTGATGACTGATATTTCTCACTGATTTATTTACGTATTTGATTGGTGTTCTACGCCGTACTCAAAAATATTTCACTTATACGACGGTGGCCAGCATTATGCTGGGTGAAAACCGGGCTGTGAAACCCACGACAGACCTTCCCATGTATGGCTAGAGAGGAAGCCAGCATGATTTCTCATTGAAATTCATTTTTAGCTAAAATACATTTGTACACATATTCGTTGCATAATGAGGACTGTCAACAACCGTTCACCAGACAACAGCGTGAGGTGACTTTCATGTAGGCCTAATCCAAATAATCGGTTCGTCTGCAGTGTACACTGTGCATGTACACTCTTTATTTGGCACAGTCATGCCTTTAGACAGTGTTTGGAATTTAAAAGTTTGTAATAGACATCGCCTCTCTTAATACTTTCTTGGATATCATTCATGAGTATATTCAGAGATGTACATGTGGGCCTACTAGTCGAGAAACCTGCACACCTCACTGTCAGTGACTTGACCCCACATGGCAAGAATTAGCAGCCAGAGCTGCTAGGTGCCATGCACGATAATGAAACCGGTCAGGGGGCTAATTGCTCTCTTCTATCATCTTGCCACCAACTCAGACTGTGCGAAAGTCAACGACAGTAACTCACATGCGAAACAAATTGGGTCATTTACCATACGTGACCATTTAGATCTGTTTTCACCCTTCTTCCGAAATATCTCAGATTATATATTATGTGTTGTCTTTCCTTTCAAACAGTGCTGTCCATACATGTGATACTCACGTTTCATCCAGTTCTGCCAGCCGGTTACCGCTGGCGTTCGTATTACTTTCCTTGGTCAGTCTCTGTAACAGGCAGAACGTCTGCTGGAACATCTGTAACAAGAAATCCTCAAACTCCTGGGGAACACAGTTCTTCGCCAATAGCTCATTTACACAGTTCATAGCCAGTACCCCTAACCCCTGAGTCTCCATACTGAAGCTACTGTTAGGGCTGGACTGGCGGCTAGCATGTGAGACCTCACAGCCAAATGCGGCAAAATGGAATATGGTGCTGAGTAAGGCTGGGGTGATGGTGGTAGACAGAGGGATCCAGCTGAAGTAATGGGACAGGCAATTAAGGGTGAGCACACACAGCTTGTGGGACTCTGTGTCCAGGGGCGGGAGAGCCTCGTACTGTATACCACGCCCTGGGGAGGTGAACATGTTGCTGAGCAAGTCACCTGGAGGGAAAGGTGTACAGATATTTATGTTAGTCAACACACTTGGTTTGGATATTAAATATGAGTAAGGCATATAGTTGTTCAAACACAATTTTGACACCAAAAACCACTATATCACAAAAAGAGCACATCAGTCAATTTTAAAGCAATGTATGCAAATTCTTTAAAACAGGTTTCTGCTTCAGTGAACAAACTTCATAACTCTATGTGTTCGTTTTCAACACATAAAAAGTAGAAAAGTTATATATGCAAGACAATGTCTAGTGGCAATACATGTAATGAGTGACAAAATTTTACCTGATGCCAGTGATGAGTTAGCAAACAGAGGCATGGAGTTCTGCCTGGGTGTGGACCTATCTGAGCCATGGGTGGGGGATGGGGGTGGGGTAGCTGCTACCAGGTGACGGTGCTTCTCCAACACAGATTCCAATATACCTGCAAACCAGCAATGCCAATCACACTACTGTCACTTTATCCAGGATTTACTCTTGTGTACACAAGTATTTTAATGACTTAGGCTTGGTACACATCCACTTGTAGATTATAATAATGACTTACTGTGAAGTGAAAATATATATCGAGGATTTACTTTATGAGCATTCCGAGGACTCCCATCGTAGTATATCAAGGACTTGCTCTTGCATAATCATGTATATTGAAAGCTTACTGTTGAGTCTATTAAGGACTTAAAGTTAAATATATCGAGGATTTACAGTTCAGCATAGTGATGACTTACTGTTCAATCCACTGACAGTTTACACTTGAGTATATATGAGGACTTAATATAATTCAGTCTACTGACGGTTTACACTTGGGTGTATAGAGAACGTAATATAATTCAGTGTATTGACGGTTTACACTTGAGTGTATAGTGAACGTAATATACTTCAGCGTATTGACGGTTTACACTTGGGTGTATAGAGGACATAATATACTTCAGCATATTGATGGTTTACACTTGAGTGTATAGAGGACATAATATACTTCAGCATATTGATGGTTTACACTTGAGTGTATAGTGAACGTAATATACTTCAGCATATTGATGGTTTACACTTGAGTGTATAGTGAACGTAATATACTTCAGCGTATTGACGGTTTACACTTGGGTGTATAGAGGACGTAACATAATTCAGCGTATTGACGGTTTACACTTGAGTGTACAGAGGACTTTATATAACTCAGTATATTGATGATTTTTAATATATAGAGGACTTACAATTCCGCATATTGAGGACTTACTGTTGAGTATATCGAGGACTGTGGGTATCTGAGCCAGCAAGAGCCTCCTCAGTTCCTCTTTCCTGTCGACACTGAGGTCCTCCCTGGGTGCGGCAAGCTCCTCAGAGGTGGTTTGTAACAACACCACCCCCAGCTCTACACTATCAGGCTGCTGGACAAGCTGAAGGGGAAAAAATCACCACAGTTAGGTACAACTCATCAATACTAACTACTGTAGATCTTCAACTTTTTTTACAAATGCTACTTCCAGAGTAATTTATGCAGATTTTCAGTTCGATTTTAGAGACAGAACAACATTGTTTGGCTTGGGCAGTTTCAGGGCTTCACAAAAAGTACAATTTATAAATCTGCACAAACTGATGCCTGCAGAACATGTGTGAATAACCACCTTGCAAAACATGCGAAAAGGTTGAAGAATTACAGGATGTACCTCAATGAAGTCATAACTCAGTATAGGACAGGAGCAACTACATATGTATACATGAACATACAGGAAGTTTATGATTATTAAGAAAAGAGAATGCCTGGGGCATACCATTACCCTTTGTCTAAGGCTGCATGGATGGATCCACCACATGCAATGACCCATCATCCCTTCTCGCAACAACATTACTTTTTATTCCATTTTGGGTGAAAGTGATTGTGATGCCATGACGTCAGAGAAAAATTTTACATTTGTAACCAGTGTGTGGGACATCAGATTGGCCTGTTTGCAACAATGTAAATTACAAATGGAGAAATGCATGCTCTTGACTGACAGCTCGGAAAGGTAATTCTGAATGGATCCAAGCGTGGAAACTCAATGTTTGGGGTTTATGAGTGGAGAAAAACTTGCCTGGGTCAAACCACAACCAATTTCTAAATACATGTATCCGACAAATCTCCCTATTTAAATTCAAGCCTCACTGTTCAGGGATTGACTGGCTGTACTGACCACACTCAAATATACTCTGAGTGTATCAAATGTATGGAATTTCACTGAATTTGGCTCAGTAATTTCAGAGATACAGAAAAACAAGTCAAATATGAACTCTGACCTGAGAAAGTAAATCAAATATCATGTGCACTGATGACACTCCAACACATGTGTATTCTAAGAAATCCACCAGTCAATCCATCTATGAAGTTTCATTAAATTTGGGTTCACTATAATTTTGGAGATACCAAAAAGCAAACCAAATATTAATTCTTACCATAAGAAAGTAGGCCAGAGGTTGATCACATATTTTCTGGCAAAGCTTTTGGCATTTTTAGGAATGTACTGACAAACATACCAAACAATGGCAGTATCCTTTGGTTACAGTTAACTAAGAAATAAAAACATAGATGCATATGTTTATTATACGTATAATTTTGGACAGTGATTTTCTGTCACACTCAAGATTCCATTAATCAGTAATGTGTCAGTAACCAACCTGAAGAATATTCATGAAAAAACTTGGGTAGAAATGAGGCCAGTCAATTCTGCCAATGTCCACTACCAACTTGACCAGTTTGTTACGGATGTAGGATGGCACCCTCTTGTGTTGAGATAACAAAAACTGGTTCAGTGTAGTTCTAATCTCCAGCTTATCTTGTCCATCAAATCCAACCCAGCGCTTGTTGATCAGATTCTGCAAAATACAATTTCCAGTGAGCAATGCAGATAAAATCTTCAAAGAGTCATTTCAAGCTATAAATTCAATACAGGCCGAGTTCATGGTGCAATGTTTACCACACACACTTTATCTTGGCTTACCCCATCTTGGTGCAATGTTTACCACACACACCTTATTTTGGCTAACCCCATCTTGGTGCAATGTTTACCACGCACACTTTATCTTGGCTCACCCCATCTTGGTGCAATGTTTACCATGCACACTTTATCTTGGCTTACCCCATCTTGGTGCAATGTTTACCATGCACACTTTATCTTGGCTAACCCCATCTTGGTGCAATGTTTACCATACACACTTTATCTTGGCTTACCCCATCTTGGTGCAATGTTTACCACACACACTTTATCTTGGCTAACCCCATCTTGGTGTAATGTTCACCACACACACTTTATCTTGGCTAACCCCATCTTGGTGCAATGTTTACCATGCACACTTTATCTTGGCTCACCCCATCTTGGTGCAATGTTTACCACACACACTTTATCTTGGCTAACCCCATCTTGGTGTAATGTTCACCACACACACTTTATCTTGGCTAACCCCATCTTGGTGCAATGTTTACCATACACACTTTATCTTGGCTTACCCCATCTTGGTGCAATGTTTACCACACACACTTTATCTTGGCTTACTCCATCTTGGTGCAATGTTTACCACGCACACTTTATCTTGGCTTACCCCATCTTGGTACAATGTTTACCACGCACACTTTATCTTGCCCCTTCTTGGTGTAATGTTTACCACACACACTTTATCTTGGCTTGCCCCATCTTGGTGCAATGTTTACCACGCACACTTTATCTTGGCTTACCCCATCTTGGTGCAATGTTTACCACACACACTTTATCTTGGCTTACCCCATCTTGGTGCAATGTTTACCATGCACACTTTATCTTGGCTAACCCCATCTTGGTGCAATGTTTACCATGCACACTTTATCTTGGCTAACCCCATCTTGGTGCAATGTTAACCATGCACTCTTTATCTTGGCTTACCAAATCTTGAGATAATGAACTTTTTCTTACACTGAACATACAAAGAAAGACAAAACATTTCACTACACATTCACCATACTCTTTATATTCACCACAGTTGTGCATTATCCCTCATTATCTTGAGTATTATTCAGGGCTTTCATTACCTTTGAAAACAAAACTACTGTAATTCTTCAACTTTTTTGCATGTTTGTAAGGTGTTTATTCAGGCATTATTCTGCAAAGACTCTTAAATTTATAGTTTTTGCTAAACCCTGAAATTGGCAAATTCAACCAATGTAGTTTTGTCTCAAAAATCTAAATCTAAATGTGCATAAATCACATTCAAAGTTGCTCTCTTATATGCGAAAAGGCTGGGAAATTAGGGTACTCTAGAAAAGCTGCCATCTACCCAACAGAGAAATAAATGAAGTAAGACATGAACTTTTGGTCAAGTTAGCAGCAGAATGTACCTACTCAATTTTTTTCAAAAGTAGCGGGCTGAATGTAGCTGCCTTCTAATGAAACTATGATTATTTGATGCAATAAATACATTCTAACAATAATCTGTGTAAGGATCTAGCAATTTGGGTGGAGTAAAATCTTATCCGCATGCACCTCTTATCAGTCTTTTTCTTACATACCCTAAAACTGCATCTTTGGAGGCACATAAATGTCATAAAATAACACTTTGTTGCTGAAAGTTGCATTTTCTCAATAGGATATAATCATACATGTGCTTTCCAAACAAAGGCAAAAAAATGTTTCCAAAATCAACAAAACTCTCAAAATTGAGAAAATAAGCAAATTAGCGACCAACAAAACTCTACGTCATTTCAGGTAAATGTGGCAGCATCCATGTCATCTATATCAAAGAAAGGTTCAAGGACAAGCACAGGGTTAAGTCTTTCAGGAGCAAATAAGAATAAGTACAATTTCATATCACCAGAGTAGTCCTACTCCTAGAGGCACAGAAGTAACCTTATTGATTGTCAGGAACCAATGATAACATCTCAAACACGGACGCTATCTTTTCTATAAAATGTGTCAGGAAAGAAGGGGAGCTCTATGCAAATTCAGTCTTAACCAGACGGACTGAGGTACTTGAATCTGCAGAAAATGATCCAATAATAAAACTATGAGCCCAAGGGCTGTGAAATGGGTCTACTGCTCTTCTTGTACTTTCCTTTTTCTTGTAACTAATAACAAATTGTGTTCTAGTACATTGGTCTTCTCCACCCACAAAGGACCTATCAGTTATTCTGTTTGTAATGGAGGACCTGGCACCACCTCAATATGACATGGCTTTAAAAGAATGCATTGCACCAGAATGTCATATGATATACTGTAAGACTGTAAACATTTTCCCGAAATTTTTTTTTTGCAACTGTCATCAACATTTATATTGGTTCAGTTAGTGTGAGCATGAAAATCTTCATTATTTTTACCACTGCTGTATGTGGCAACAGATGAAGGCAACATGTCCTAATACATGTTTTGTTCCTTAGATTGTATACAAGTAGTTGTATCTCAACAGCAGAAATATAGCAAGGCCACATAAAATACATGTACAATTTGTCAACTTTTTTTTCAATCTTTTCAGGATGATATCCAAATGTTCATCACATATTGCAAATATAATTAACAGCTCATTCCACAATTTAACAGATAACTTCTTCCACGGACCATGAAAAACTTTGTGTGATAAGTTTGTTGGCATTCACGCAGTTAGGAAGATCAAGTCTTCGGCAGTAACCCAAGGGTCAAGCAGTGCTACAGATAATTTTCAGAGGTAGTGCGGTACTCTCTACTTTTCCAAGAGAGGGAGTACCGGGTAAGCCTCCTCCTGTACACATTTTCTTAAATACTCAACAGTTCACTATTTGGGGTGATAAACACATTATCCTATTGAACAAGAATGCAAGTGTACAGTGAATTTACCTCAACCACGGTCATACAGTACATGAGAACATACTGGTTTTCAGTGTGAGCCAGGTAGTACAAGGAATGTTTCCAGGCATCCTGAGTTTGACTGAAGTTGTTCAAGACATCCTCTGAAATCGTCAATTCAATAAGAACCATCATAATCAACTTACCTGTAAATGTTTTTTTTTTATTCAAAGACTTCAACATGCATTATAATATTCACCTTCAATCATGGCAAATTAAGCATAAAATTCATTGGATTTCCATTGTATTTTATCCATGGTATGAATCAAAAGTTCCCCAGTTCAAGAAGAGAAAACTACTACATTTAGTACTGTAAGATTTCTATTGTATTCTATCAAATGAAAACAAAAAACTGCTCATAAAAAACACAAGACAACACACATACCAATTTCTCTCTTTCTTTGGTTTGTAGTTCTTCCATCAAAGAATTCGGACATAAGAGCCTCAAGAGATCTCAGTGATCCTTCATCAGATGCCTTAAGACACAGAAATACAAAGTCATTTTATCATTTGATGCAAGGTGACATACCGTTTTTACAGAATCACCAATTTTTGTACTAAATATCTAACATGAGATCTTCACGGCTGGTAGGCTGTTAAGGAATACAGGTGAGGCTGGCGAAATTGTAGCACAAACATTTGTGGAGGTCTCTACTTTCACACCATAAGTGTCTGAGGTGTGAAATGGCAGAACTCTCGCACTACTCCAAGAAAAGTAAATACAAGGATGTATGACTGCACTGCAGTGATGGCAAAATCATATTGAAGGGAAGATGCCATCAAGTAGGACTGTATTTATTTGATTGCAGGCCCTCATATAGTGTTAGAGACATTGGACACCATCATCCTGGCCGCTGCTGTATAAATGAAATATTCTTCACTATGGAGTAAAGCACCAATCATATATATAAATCAAATAAATAAATACTGGAATATATCAATTCCCCAGTACAACGACGTGTATGTTGGTGTACGGAGGGTACAATAAACTTCAGTGGTCTGGCTGCAAGAACAACTGTACTTGTAAATCAAGGCAGTGGGACTTGAATGAATAGAGACTCGGAAAGCCTTTGTAATGTAGCTGTCATTTGACATGGAAATTCTTCCAGGGTTGCTAAATCTTATTAGTCCCTTGTATGCCTATCCCTTCAGACACAATAAAAGTGCCTGTTGTGATACTACCAGGCAAGCAAACAGCCGTGTGAAGTCGGCCAGTGTGATGCTGAACTCACACCCTGGACAGTGAGTCATTTCTACAGAGACAAAGTACATAGATCCACAGTTTACACCATTGCTATTAGTTACAGACTCATCCGATATCTTACCATGACATTAAATAACAGATCTATGCTTTTGCATCAAATAATGTGCGGTACTTCAAAAGAACGCATCGGTAGCGACAGCGCAGGAAAGCATGTGCTACTCCATCATGACACTTGAATGCTGGGAAATTGAATGACAGGCTATACATAAATTTAAAACCCAAAATACATACGGCCGTCCAATCTTGTAATGGTGCTTTCCCCCCGTAATCTTTTACAAACAACATACTATTTCTACTCTAAGGATATTATTTTAAATTTTCTTCTGTAAAGTGTTCTTTTGACTTTAAAGAATTTCCCAAACTAAAAGTCCGTATTCAATTTACTTTTTTCTATTCATTAGACATTTGGCTTGACTGAAACGACAACAACATTCAAAAACGAAATGTCGTCAAGGGCATTGAGGGAAGGCTTTAAACAAGTGAAGCCCATTTTGTCAACTAACAGAGATGAAGCTCGCTTACGTGTGTTAAACTTGTACAAGGCTTGGTACAGGCAAATCCCTTATGTTGGTAAGAACTAAGCAGATATGTTGTTCGAACAGCCTTCGGTGTCTGACACGGACGAAATTTGGAATCCCGATAATCTTGTGCAACCAACCGGTACTTGAAAATTTATGAGAGATTATCGCTTTACGCCCCTTCGACGGTATTTAAGAAACATTGGGCTGTTGTAAAGACTAGGTTGCTGTCTATTGTTAGTCGGTGACCTCCTTTTCAGGTGTGCGTTGTGAAATGCAGCTTCTTGAATGAGCTGACGGCAGACTAGTTCAATTAAATTAAACGTTGAGGTCTATTTTGAACAATTTCTGATAGTTACGTGGCTCAACGTTTAATCGTTTATTTCCAAAACGTAGTGGGTCTATTCCACAAGGCACTTTGCGGAAGAAAGTTGGCTATTAAATCCACTCCAAAACTGTCACGCGCCAATTTCTGGTGGGGATTAATGAGAATAGGACTTCTGTTAGCACTTCTTCCAGTGCAAATCCATTCCATAGTCAAAATATTGTTGAAATCCACGAAAGTATTTCCTTCTCGCTCGTCAAAATAACTCTGGTGTCCGATGTACCTAAATCTTGGATGCGTGCACCAGAAGATACGGAAATCGACCTAGCAAGAGAAGACCACGCAACCAGCAACCAATCTTAATGATGACTTTAGTGATGATTTCATCAGTCGTCAGAGATGTAGATGTAGAGTAAAAGAATAATTTGCCTAGTTAGTCTTGTGAGAAAAATTAATTCTAAAGGCTCCAGTCAGGACTTGGGACTATCATGACTCACCTTCGATATCCATGTTTTCTGCCCGTGGGATCAGATACAATCTGGATTTTGGATGCACCTGATTGGTTGAGCACGCACACCATGATTTTGAAGAAAGAAAAGTCCTTAGTCGGTTAGCGTGCTAGCACAGCGTAATGACCCAGGAGTCTCTCACCAATGCGGTCGCTGTGAGTTCAAGTCCAGCTCATGCTTGCTTTCTCTCTGGCCGTACGTGGGAAGGTTTTCCAGCAACCTTTGGATGGTCGTGGGTTTCGCCCGGGCTCTGCCAGGGGTCCTCTCACCATAATGCTGGCCGCCGTCGTATAAGTGAAATATTCTTGAGTACGGCGTAAAACACCAATCAAATAAATAAATAAATAAATAAATAAATAAGAGAGAAACGTCAACACTTCATCAGGTTTTCTGCTTATAACTAGTCTGAAAGACCTGTCTTTTCCCAGTTGACACCAGAAATCTGCGTGTGCCGCTGTTTTGGGGCAGATTTAGCGGCCAACTTCGTTCTGTAAAGTGCCTTGCGAAATGGACCTACTGCATTTTTTAATTCAACGATTGAGGCATCTAAATATCAGAAATTGTTGAAAATACACCTCTCAATGTTTAATCCAACTCAACTAAGGTCAGACAGCACCCCCAGCCTTACACATCCCAAACATTGTATTGAACTAGTGTAGAAATGGTGTATGAGCGCATAATCTACAGTTCTGCATGCAGTTGACGAGAAAAAGCAGTGACAGAATATGTCTCTAAATAGTCCCAGATTGCTCTATAGACGTACATTACTTTTGGCAAAAAAAAAAACCTTGAAAGGGCGCTACATTTAAAAACCTGAGACAGTTACACGCCCTTGTCTTTCTTCTTTCTTTATTGGTGTTTTACGCCGTACTCTATACTTATATTTCACTTATACGACGGTGGCCAGCATTATGGTGGGTGGAAACCGGGCATAGCCCGGGGAAAACCCACGACCATCCGCAAGTTGCTGAAAGACCTTCCCACATACAGCCGGAGGGGAAGCCAGCAGGAGCTGGACGAACTCATAGCGACCGCATTGGTGAGAGACTCCTGGGTCATTACGCTGCGCTAGCGCGCTAATCAACTGAGCCACGGAGGCCCCAGCTGCCCTTGTCAAATATTGTAGAGCTGTCAGTACAGTGGGGGCTTTGACCATCACACAGATAAGGAACATAAGTGTGCGCTAACTTATGGCCGTGATAGATAATTTAATAGCGCTGTAACATTTCCATGGCAACTGCATCAGGTTTTTAAATGGAGTACTTTCTGACTTTGGTCTGGGGCCATATATGGTCAAACAAAATTTTGCTAAAACTACTGTCAGAGCAATCTCCAACTAGTCTCTAAATTGATAGAAATGTAGCTCGTGTTTTGAAGAAGGATAATTCATGTAACTTCTAAGGTCATTTTTTTCAGCCATACATGGCTCGTAACCAGCATTAGAACGCTCTCCATTAAAAAGCTGATGCACTTGCTGGTGCTGTTAGCCAGACTACTCTTCCACCATGACTAGCCACAAATGTTAATGAACTGATCGTTAATTAACCAACATATGTACCATTGTTCTAAATGTTACCTTGCTATTCACTCCTGGGCATAACTACAGCTTACTCCTACCTGGCGTGACTCAGTGTTTTGTAGTTCTGACTCAACACATTTCATTTCTCATGATCAAATGCACATTGTAACATCTTCCATTTCCATTTCCACCTGATCTATAGTGTTATAATGGCACACCAATAAAATATCATTTCTTATGAAAAAGCCTGCAGGCTATGTGGTACTGCTATTTTTTCAAGGTGTCATACAGGTGAACTACATTTTTACTAATTATCAAGATCATGAGTTTTACTGGGGGTAACGATTCACATATAAACGATGAGGTAAATGGCAGTTTTCTTGAAATGACCAAGACTTGCCCAGGAGCTTCCATTGAAACTTGATGGCAAAGGTGCGCTAACTGTCATCCTGGAGGCTTATTTCTTGAGAAACGATATTTTATTGGAGTGCAAAACTTCATGCTGCGATGGGTAGGGTTGAGACGAAGATGTGCACTTGATGAGTTAGAGCTAATTTACTCTGCTGTCTGTTCACTGACAGCTAGAGGCATGTGCCTTCAGTTGCAAGGACACACAAGGTGAGGACTCAAAACCGGCCTTGGATGGGAAGGCTGTGCATTTCCCTCCTGTCACTGCTTTTAGGAATTGGTTGGCAGTAAACTTTGATGAGGCTTGTTGTGGCTGTTCCTGTAAGCTTCCATTCATTAATGACAACTTGTCTTTCACCATTAAGGTGTGCCTGTCTTTACTGTACATCCCTTGTGGGAAAGTTTGTCAGTAATTTGTAAATGGTTGGTAGTTGAGTCTAGCCCACTGGTGTCATCTACCCATAAAACTGATCATACATGTTAAAATTTCTTGAGTACTGCATTGAGTAACAGTCATGAGTAGGATATATCCAAATATTTCACAATCTACTTGGCATCATGTCACTTTCACAAATAAACTTGTGTTCAGGGTACCAATGAGCTCATTAAACACAAGGTACTTGTCTACTATTTAAGACACAGAATTTGAACTGTGAAAGGGACAACAATGTGGTGAATGGGGCTAATCTGATGAACAAGAGAGAGTGATTTTTTTATTTCTAGTGAGTCACAGATGCCTTTAGCCTCAAAATCATTCATCTGACTTAGTAGTATACATAGATTATAATGTTTTTTGTGTGTGAAGATATGTATAGTTAATTCAGTAACAATTTGAAACATTTCTTACAGTGAAGGAGTATGATATTCCTGTCACAGAAAAACAGTGCTGGAAAAAGCTGCGAGAGGAGTTTGACAAACACAAAATGTCACAGACATCAGGACTATTGACCTCCTTGTTATCAAGGTAACATTGAGTAGACTTGGTTCACCTTGATAGATTTTTCTTTTTTACTAGATAGAGAAGCAGTAGTTCCCCTGAAGTGTGTTTGTGCTTTAGTAACATGTCCATCTTAAATAAGCGAAACATTCTTGAGTATGGTGTCCATCTCCAGTAGAATACAAAAAAAAACCCCCAATAAATAGCATGTGATTATATATTTACTTGTCTGTGATTATATATTTACTTGTCTGCTCAGGGCACAAGCAGGAGAACAATGTGTACTGCATGTACATGGTCTGCCCTTAAAATATTTAGTAATGACCATAATTCTGATGAGAATCTTCAGTTGAGAAACAGTTGCATGTTGTGCAGGAATGAACAGTACATGTCCACCTTTAATAGAAAACGGTGCTAAGTTCTCAGTTCTTTTATTGCATTTCAACCGATACACTTCAGATATCAGTAACCAATTGATTGAAGTTTATGCAAGAAACATGTATTCAGTTTAATCCAGGGAATAGTTGCATTTATTATCTATTGGGGGAAGACTGGTCCAAGGTATTTTCAGTTTTCATATTTGATAATTTCCATTTTATAATTATATTATGAATTTAAGTGAAGGAAATCCGATTACACCTAAAGAATACTAAAGTACCTGCCCAATTACCTTTCAAACGTTCTGATATGAAACTGGTGGGAGCAGGATTCTGTATGAATGTATGTTAATTCTAACACGATTTTTCTCTTGTGTGATTTATAGGGCCAGATGGAGTTAGTGGAAACAGTGGAGATATGGAAACAGAAAACACACATAATGAAGTATTTTGGTGACACAACAAATCCCAGACCAACAGATTTTCTGTCTAAATTCTATGATGGTCATGATTGATGTGTGTACTATGTAGTGATTATGAAGAGCTCCATTTGATAACAGTAGCTGGATTGAAACTTATATTTGGACACTTTTAATTATGCACATATTTCTTGCATCATTTGTGCTACATATTACTCTGAATCTGTCAGAAATAGACAATATGAAAACATGTTAACCTTGAGTTGTTTTGCCAATGCGTGTTGTTAAAGAAATGTAATAAACAAATGAAACGAGAGAGTTGATTGACATTGTAATGGTTTTCATTGGATGATGTTAATGGTTTTCATTTGATGATGTTAATGGTTACATCAGCGGTGAATATTAGGTTTTTGGTTCTATCATAATTATTTCCTCTTACACTTGTAACACAAATAGTGCATAAGTGAATTATGAAATCCATCAGAGTTATGGTCAAATGTTTGATAAAATCACAGAAATTCTGATATTTTAGCTGGAATGTGTCATCCAAGTCTTCTGGGAAAGATTCAAGTACATACAGATATTGTTCAATTTCTGTCTTAAAATCCCTGCATCAGTGCTTAATTCAGTGTGAGTACTTAGAGCTAAAGAAATTCAAGTAGGTACGGATATTGCTCAAATTCTGTCTATGTCCCTTCATCAAGGATGACATTGAGTATGAATACATAGATATGAAGGAATTCAAGTACATACATATATTTTTCTTCCAATTCTGTCTTTACATGTTTTTATCAGTGCGGATTAAGGATGCCATTGAGCGTGAACACAGAGCTATACAGAGATTCAAGATATTGTTCAAATCCTATCTTTACATCCCTTCATCAGTACTGATGAAAGATGACTGTGAGTAAGAGTACATAGAGCTGAAGGCGTCATCCGGAAAGTCATGTCCATATTCCATGTCTAAGATGGGACTTGACAAGCCGCTGGATGTGGCCTCGGTGGAGCCGTACTCACGGGAGCTGTACTCCCCGGTTTCGGCTGGACTTGAAGCGCGGCTGCTCTTCGAGCTAACGCCGTCCTCATCCGCAGCAAACTCAGGTGGTCCGTACTGTGTCTCAGAGCTCCCCCTTCCTATGTCGGAAACACTGGCTTCTAGATCCGTCTCATCGTCGTTCAAGATCTTGTTTCGAGCCAGCGACGGCTGCCATTTTAGAAGAGTCTTGACAATTGTACTGGGAAACTTTGCTTTTACGTTATTGTCGTCACTGTTTCCGCTAGTAAGTCCACTGGTATCTTCAGTCGGGCTTTTGTCTTTGAGAAGATTTTGTGTGTTTGCAGATCTGGGTCTCACCTTTGTCGTGTCCACAAATGTAGTTTTGGACATGTCCTCTCCACTCGCCTCGGTAATGGTTATGATGGGAATTTTTCTACTGCGGTCTTTCTTCTTTTTCTTTTTGGGTGCGGGAGGTGGGGGTTGAGATGACAGAGCTACAGCCGTCTTTATGATGCGGAGCCGCTCTTCTGTTACCCCGGCAACAAGCAGCGGACTGGACGTCCGGGCTTCCGGACTCGGCCTCCCACCCGGAGTGCCAAGGTTCATATTTTCCAGAACGGAAGGCAGTATCTCCGTACTCGTAACGGACGCTGTCAAACGGTTGTCTCTCAAAACACTTTGTCTACCTTTACCCGAAGCCTTGGCATTAGCGCTATTTTTGATCAAAGGAAACTTAACGTTGGCTCTGCTGTTTCTCATGTGGATATTTGGTATGTAACTGACGGTGTTCAGATGCTGCAGGTAGTTGGACGTTGACCTGGCCTGTGCCTTCAGTGGCAGATACTCGTCAAAGTACACTTCAAAGATCTCCTGTTCCACTTTGCGGAGCGCTCGCCGGCATTCCGCATCGTATTCCTCCATTTGATGACGCAGGGCCCGGGCACAGGCAAAGTTCTTACGGTGTACCCGTAACACTCTTTCGCTTGGTGACATGAAGTCCAACAGGCGCTGACTCTTGGATTTTCTTGATGGAATGTCCGTTTCGGGCATAGCAGAGTATCTTGGACTTTTTGGAAGGATCAGCTGGTATACTCTGTGCAGTCGACTACAGATCTGGAACATTTTCTGCGTAATGGTATATAGAGCGGACATAACAACCGAAATAGGTGAAATATACAGAGCTATCAGTTTGTTGTCAGTGATTGATAATCAATTGTTGATATCGCCCCGATTGTTGTTTACAGTTTTCTGGCATTGCTGCACAACCATGCAATTGTAGCACTTAAACACCATATATTTGACTTCGTACTTCTAGCATTTACATAAGGTACAAAAGTAGAATGTCCATTCATGTTCACAGATTATTAGATATCTTTATCTTCGTTGCGCAGATGCCCATGTACACTTCACCAGATTAAAATGGAATACCTAGCATCCGTTTCCCAAGCGGGATATATAGCCCTACAGCCTGTTACAATCTCAATGAAATATATTAACACGTAAATATTTCTAATTAAAAAAAAATAAATAAGTTTTTTAGCTGTATTTGTTTGCTTTATTTGCTTAAAGCGACACACAAGAATTTTTCAATTGTGCATAGTGGTCAGTTTCATGAGTAGGGAATTGGAGTGCCTAGAGAAAACCACGAGCTTTTGACAAGTTACTGACAAACTTTCCCACAATCATGTGATATGCAGACCATATTCAAAGACAAGTGGTCTTCCACGAACGTTAGACGGCGGAAACGGTCACATAAACGCCGTCGACCGCGTTTTTGTCACCAAGGACGCAGAAGCAATGGGAGTGTGGACATTTACAAATTTTTTGCTCAAGGTCAGTTACAAGCCATCCTCGAGAATATTCCACTTTACGCGGCAGACAGCGTTGTGGTGGGAGGAAGGTGGACTGGGCCGGGGAGAAACCCACGACCATCCGAAGGATGCTGACAGACCTCACGAACAGCAAAGGTTGTGAGAGTGAGTGGGTGAAATTGTAAATTTGGTGTAAACGTTGTGAGAGGCTACTGAGTCCTTAAATATGCTAGCACGCTAACCACTCAGTCCAGTTGACCCTTACTTTATCTGATGCAACATGGAGATTCTCATGAGCTGAAATATTTAATCTGCTGCCTGCCATCCGTACGTGTTCAGGTTTTGGCCTGTTCAAGAATTCATGTGACCTTTTCGGTGGCCTAATGGTTAAAACGTTTACCTCGAGGTGAGTAGATCTGGGATCAAACCCAGGTCGGGTCATACCAAAGACTTTAAAAAAGGTAGTTGCTGCTGCTTTGTGATAGGCCCTCAGCACTGAGATGTTAGAGCAAGGAAACAGGACTGGTTGGCCCGGTGTCAGTATAATGTGACTGGGTAATATCCTCAACATGATACAGTGGCGGTGTCTCTTTGGCAGCATGGGTTCGCCCTGCCAAGAAGACATGGTAAGTGTACACACGCATAATGACTCCTCGTTGTCATATGACTTAAAAATTGTTAAGAACTACGTAAAAGACGGGTATACATACATACATACATAAATAAATAATTCAGGAAGTGAAACTAGCAGTTGGACATAAATTGTCATCATGGATACACACGCAATATGTTTCCATGACAACTTTCTTTCATCTGTACTAATAAAAAATCGATATTCTTTTTGGAAAGCTTTGAATAACTCTTGTCTGTTCAGTACAGTATAAGGTTTATCTATTATGCATGCCGATAACTACACAGACAGCTATAATGTTGAAAAGACTATATAGGCATATATTGCCTCTGGTTTCAGTTGTGTCAATGCGCACAATACCTGTACCGTGTTTTCGGCAGGAGCGATCTGTGTTACTGTGTTTGATCAGTGTTCAGTTGCTCACATAATATCGATCACATCCTATGTTGGTCTAGAGGATCTTTGATGGTGCAAGCATATATTGATCACACATGTCTATAACCACGCAATCACACCGCGGAGGAGCTATTGGATATGAAGCGCTTGATATCCCATAAGGTACACCGTAAACAATAAAAAGAACTAATAAGACCGTGCACCAGTTTAAATATTGCATAAGTAGCACATCATTATACATATAAATAAAAATGAAGTAAAATCAGTAATCCTAGGTATATTTAAGGAAACAACAAATTTAGGTACATATGACAATGGACAGGTTATGAGTGGCGAAAACTGGGGACTACATGAAAACTTCAACCAGGTAATGCTGGAGCTGGACTCGAACCCCCGACCTCAATACCAAGGGTCGATTGACTGTGTCAAGAACTACGCTTTGGTCGGATGAGCTTACGTTCTCCAGCATTCGAATTTATCGGGAGGTTTCGGCCCGCTGCATGAGGACAGTAGGGTGACCCAGTCAGGATTTGATTGGTTTGATTGCAGTTTTAGGCCGCATGTTGGTGTAGACATATGGTGACTGGCTCCTTGCAAGAGGTGAGGGTGTCTGTTTTAAATTTGTTTTGTTTTTGACAGAAACAACAAGAATTGTATGGTTACACATTGCGAAAAGACAGCACGTTAAATGTGTACCACTAATGTATTCATAATCAATGGCCGTCACTGCCATAAAAAGTCTGCTTTTAGATCAATTATATGCTGGTATTTATTAATAGATATAGCAGTGAATGACCTATAGAGTGTTAAACATTTGATGTATTGTATTCAACAAACTGAAGGATTTTTGTATGAGATTATAACGTATTATTATTTTTTTTCTGTTTATAACTATTTGTCGATAAATTTGCTTTGCCTCACAATTTATATATTAATCTAATTGTTGTTCAATGTCATGGGGTAGAATTTTTCACTTATATGGGAGCGGTCGCAACCTACAATTGATCCACGCATGTCCAGCTCCGCAGGCAAGTGGGCTGATGGGGACTGCCCTATATAGTGTTGTTCAGCTGTTTCTAATAATTGTCTTCTGATTTGGCTTAAAAAACAGCAATGTAAAAATAATAGGAAAAGTTTGTACACGGAGACAGAAACCTTGCATTCTGGGACAGGGCGGTTTTTGCATGCATGATGTGGCAAAATCAGTATTAACAAGATAGGTCGTGCAGCATGTACCTGTGCTCAAACTCAGGATGGAGCTGCGCTTAAACTCAGGATGGAACTTTGCTCAAACTCAGGATGGAACTGTGCTTAAACTCAGGATGGAACTGTGCTTAAACTCAGGATGGAACTGTGCTTAAACTCAGGATGCACCTGTGCTCAAACTTAGGATGTACCTGTGCTTAAACTCAGGATGGAACTGTGCTCAAACTGAGGATGGAACTATGCTTAAACTCAGGATGTACCTGTGCTTAAACTCATGATGGAACTGTGCTCAAACTCACGATCGAGATGTGCTTAAACTCAGGATGGAACTGTGCTTAAACTCAGGATGGAACTGTGCTTAAACTCAGGATGGACCTTTGCTCAAACTAAGGATGGAACTGTGCTTAAACTCATGAAAGAACTGTGCTTAAACTCAGGATGTACCTGTGCTTAAACTCAGGATGGAACTGTGCTTAAACTCAGGATGGACCTGTGCTCAAACTAAGGATGGAACTGTGCTTAAACTCATGAAAGAACTGTGCTTAAACTCAGGATGGAACTGTGCTTAAACTCAGGAATGAACTGTGCTCAAACTCAGGGTGGAACTGTGCTTAAAATAATACATGTTAAACAAAACTCGAGCTGTTCCACCTTTTGAGCATATAAATGCACAGCCAATAACAGCTTTCTACATGAGAAATAGTATGAAAAAAGTAAAATCACAACTAGACTTATATTAGAAAGGTTACTGCTGTATTCGGTGATCAACATCCATCTCATTTAAGTTGAATTTTAATATAGTGACAAACACTCTGTTAAAACAGTTTTCTAATCACAAACAAAAACATCAACCATTCATTCAGTTCGGTTTGGTAGCATTTGAATAGAACAGTCAATGAGTCATTGTGCCACTACACAAATCAATCACCAAACACTAATGACATGATAACTGATTCAGAAATGAGTTATATATTTTCTTTCTGGGCTACCAGATCGTCGAGGATCAGAATATGCAGTGGATATAACCAGTCGTGTGGTAAATATATATATGGATTCGATGAAAACTGTATTTGATGTTGTCAAGAAATACATGGACAATACAGATGTACCAAGACCTTAAATAAGAATATATATATACGGTCTATTCATAGCACACAATAAATACATTTTCAATGGAGAGCAAAACGACAAACGCAAAGTGCTATAAAAATACACGTTTTAGACATTGCAGATAACACTAATTCTATCGACAGTGGAGTACATGAATTCACGTAAGTAGCACACACAAAACTATTCCAAGCTGTACAAAATGTTGAATACCGTATCTCCTATACGTTCTGTATATTTCCATTGGGTTATAACTGGTATATCATCACTGTTAGTTCTGAAAATCGCTGATATATCATCAATAGTCTTTGCATCTACACAAGTACGGAGATGTGGGGTCTCGACAATTTAACATGCAAACTTCAAATCTAACTAAAGGTAGCAGTTCTGAGAATAAACTATACTTTTGTCTATTCTTCATTTATTTTTTTTCCTTGTGATAGTCTGCACACAAATAGGCCTAGGATAATTGCATTCAAGTTAAGCTTCTCAGAACGGCTGTTACATATTCACTTCCTCTAACTCCGTCAATCGCTGCAAAATAGCCTGGTCTTTATTGTTCCAGCGAATGTAAGAACAGTTTCGCATTTCAAAAAACAGCCCTGAAAGTTTGGTGATTTCCGAGTCCAATTCCTTATTTGTCCAAGATGGAAGTTTCCGAGGTTTCCGCTGGTTCCAAGCAACTCCGCTGGAGACAAATGGGGATGAATGTTTACGTGCTTTTCGCGCCTCGGCAATTTTTCTGGCCTCTTCCCGCCGTTGCAATTCAGCAAGTCGTTCCCTTTCTATCTCAGCTTTTTCTTCAGCAATCTTTCGTTGGTACTCCATTGTTTCCCTTCGGGCCGCCGCATCAGCCATTTTTCTCATGCGCCTCTTCCGTTTTCGCTCTATTATTTGTATTGTTACTTCTTTTGCGGGGATGTCAGCATCTTTCAGAAGTTCCCTCAAGCCGACTACTTTTTTAAACTTTACGTATGACGCGCTATAACTCCTCGGTCGGTAGGCCTCAGGCCAGATTTTAACCTCTCTTGCAGAACGGGGAGGCGATATCTTTTTTGGCTCCAAGGGTGAATGCGAGCGAGACCTCTTAGAGGGGGACTTCGAACGTTTCCGAGGGGATTGTTTGCGTCTGTTTGAGGGTGAATGTCCGTGACTGTGTTTATGACCCTCAGTCGTAGATTTGCTTCCTCCCAGGCACGGAGGTGTGACAAGCGGCGGTAGATGACTTGGCGCCTTTACAAGTGTGACCGGTGAGTTAATTCTTTGCTTGGACTTGTTCTTGAATTTTGACGGGGATTTGGTGCGACTGTTGTGATGTTTGCGCGGAAGCTTTTTTGTGGCAGGTTTTTCAGGCAGAGTGTACGCAATATACTCTGGTCGTTCAGCGTCGGGTTCACTTAATCGCCTTTCGCGACGCATCGGCGTTTGCTGAAGGGAAATGTTGTTGATGTCAGAGAAGTCAACCTTTTGAACTTCACGGTAGAAACTCCTTCCTTTTCGCCTCGTTGGCATCTCGTTCACACCTTCCTCTTCAGAATCGTCTGTCATGTACGATTCTGTGGGTATGGGAAGTTTTGCTATGTCATCGAGTAATTTCACCCCTACTTCTTTCATAAACTTCTCGTGGATAGGCTCTCGGGCGGGCGAATTCTGCCGTTCAAATTTCGAATATATTTCCAGTTCATTGTTCCACTTTACTTTTCGTGCTTTCTTAAGACTTCGTTTGTGAGCCCGGCGTCGAGCACGTCTCATGGAAAGCAGAATTTTTCGGAAGTAAACAAATATGAAAACAGAATTGGCAACTTGGCGGAATCTCTTTATTCCACGGAGGCAGGGTGCTGCTTTCTTTTTAGTTTTCAGTCTCATACTTCTCAACTGTTTTATCGAAAACTTTTCCACATTTATGCTACGTGTACCCTGAACTTTACTGTCTGTTTCTTCCTCATCGGTGTCATTTGCCGAATTTGGTACTTGGATAAGCGGTATTTGGATAAAAGGCTTGTATCGTTTTTGTTGTCTTCTTCTTTTGCGGTGCATTTTATGTTTACATCGTCTTTGTTGAAGCTGGCCATTTTGTAATACGGTTTCTATGTCTGATTCACTAGATTCCTCCATTTCACCAACGTTTCCCACAAGAACGTCTGTAGAATCGAAGTGTCTCAACAAGCTGCGTTTGTCCTGTGACTGGTTTTGCAACTTTAATGTTTTTTGCTTCAAAAAAGGTCTTTGTTGAGAGATTAATTTCGGTTTGTCAGATAAAATTTTCAATGGAGATTCATTTCCATTGTTGAAACTACGCTGGAGAACTTGTACTTCAGTGTCATTCATATACTCATCCCCATACTGATCAGTCACCGAATCCCCTAGACATCCCTGACAGTCGTTATCCTCGGAGTCTGTTTGGCTTTCCTCTCCAGGTTCCGGGCTGTAGAACATATCTAGCCTTAGATCATACCGTCGCTTTAACCACTCAGCATCTTCCTTCTTATCTTTCACCTTTTGCATCTTGTCCATGAACCACTTTCGTTCGATGTCATCGGCATACTTCTGCCGAATCTGGTAACTGCCCACGTCTTTTAATGTTTTAGCCTCTGGAGCTTTGCCACTAATAGTTAAACTCATTCCAGCGGGAGATGCTTTTGTCTTCACAGACGCCATTTTATTATGCATATGCTTTCCGGTCCGGATCTTCTTCACCTTCAGTTCACCTTTACTAACTACACGACTTGTGTTGGTTCCAGTCATGTACAGCACATTCTCATCTGTTGGTTTTGAGGTGTCACTTGTGTACAACGGTGTGGATTTTGTCACGGACTCTCCGCTAACCAGCTCGCCCAATACTGGCATTTCATCGTTCCAGGCATGGAAATCTAAAGAGTTCTCTTTCTGGCGAAGTGACTCCTTTAATTCGTCCAGGAAATCTCTGTCTGAGGATAAGTCTGTACCGGCTGACGCCAGGCGGCGGACTGGCCCTAAACCCAGTTGTCTCTCCCCTAGGCTGTTGGCGGATCTTCTTCGGGCGTTGCTAGATTCTGTGCGTTGATTTTCCAGACCACGAATGCTTCCATCTAAAGACGGTTGCACAAGCTCAGTCTTCTTTCCTCCACGCTTTCCAACGTTATCGCGTAATTTCTGTGAGCGTGAATTCCTGAAATGTTTAGCATTCGGATCACTTATGTTCTTCTCTGGCGAAATTGGCGATATACTGTAGACAGTTTCCGGACCGTTGTAAAACTGGTGGGTAACATCTATAGCCGTTGATCCATATGTCTGAACGATCTTGTCATCGGAAATGGCTAATGCCGGAAACGTGGAGAATCTCCGTCCAGAGGGATTGGCGATCTTGTGGAAATATTCCTGGTTCAAGCCATCATTTACGCTTGGTCTTCGTTCGGATGGGGCCTGGAACTTCTGAAGTGCGGGGTATATTTTGGAACTTCCTTCCTCCATACTGGTACGCAGTCGCAGGTGAAGTTAGACTGAATTAAGTAACGTTCTGTAGTCTTAGCGTGTTTGAGTCCCAGTCAGTAGGTATAGAGACAAGATAACACAAATGCCGGTTCTAGGCCAAATTAATATGTAGCCTGATTAATGCTGACTATATGACACCAGGCAGCGGCGTTGTGAAGGAAGCTTTGTGGCACGCACGGACGCGTCACTTACGTCAAAACCTCTAGAACATTAAATGAGTGCAACGTTTTTAACACCACCCGAGCAACCTGAAAAATATCAACTATTTGTATTTATAACAGGTAATCGCGTGAGACTGTACTTTGCGTATGTTTCACAGATATGCCCGTTACTCCATTCGCACAGCTCTCCTGTAGCAAACATTCTCTGTTTAGCGCTTGTTGAGGAACAGACGTAATCAACACTCAAAGCTTATACTCCTATACCATTGTCCACGGTTTTTTCAAACATCATGAAAGTTTTAGAGGGATTAAATTCATCGACATTGCGCATTCACTTGCTAGTCTAGGTTAAGGCTCCGTTCTGTAGACATTGGATGGCAAGATCAAATGTAGTTTTTTATCGGGTCCACTTATGCTGGTACTAATTCACTCATTCTTAACCCCGTCTCCGTTAGTGTGAGAGAATTTCATCTCGTTGCTAAACACAGCTGTACATGCTGTGATATGCATGGGTATAACTAATGTTTTTATTACGGAAGCTCTCAGGCCGGGTGATTAGAGTGCTAGCGCAGCACAATGATTCCTCGCGAACTCACGAACTTTCGCACGTATGACGTATACACACATGCATTCCATATTAATTAATGTGAGCGCACACCTCTTGGTTAATAGTTTGTCAAAGCTGTAAATTTACTGTGATATATTTGATAAATTTGTCGATGCTAATGGCTATATTTCAACAGATTTGTACAATCTGTTTATAACTGAAGCTTAATTATGTAACCCTAGGATTAAATTGTATGGCAGTATAGTCTATTTGTTTTAACTTGTCGCCTAGTTTCAACTTCATGTATGTGTAAAATGGGTCATATTCGCCACATCTACTTTCTCTACCTTCTACTTCATAATGTGAAACTCCACAAGCTTGGTTTTGAGACTTCATTGCCTCAACCGGGTTACCTCATAATTATTCACAAAAAAGTGATATGATGAACAATGTGCAAAGAGTTATTTGTGTTACACTAGCTGAACGAGAAGCGGGTATACCCATCTCTATGCTGTCACAAAGCCAACACTTAAATTTCGTTTGTTAAGGTTTTGCTATACATAAAACTTGAATACATCACCCTCAGAAAGAGGGTTTAAATTAGTGTTAATCCTAGTTGAGGCAAATGGTGTCGCTCTCCGTCAAAACATACTGGTCACCGGCCATTGCCAAGAATGACCTCATTTTCAGGAATTTTGACATGAACCAGGGAACGAGTTCTTGGTGTCGAAAAAAAAATTTAACGTTATGAATTATAAAAAGTATTCTAGCAGCATTTTCCTAGCATAATTCAAGATATATTTCAAGATATACAACTCGTCACAGCGTTTCGTGTCATGCACATGCGGACACTGGATGTGCGGTCCAAGCTGAATAGACTATTCCTTTCTTCCGATGCACGGGTAAATTATATCGCTATTTTGCGACCTGAGAGTAATAAAGTTCCATCAATTCACCACGCAGACTTTACAGTACCCCAGTCCAGTGCCCGCTATTTCTGGTAGGGGTTCCCGTTCAGATTTTTGTATGATAAATGGTAAAGAGTGCTGGTTTCTCCGAACTCTACCCAGCATATGAATCTTCATGACTACTGTGATGGATCCGTGGCTCAGTTGGTTAGCGCTCTAGCGCAGCGTAATGACCCAGGAGCCTCTCACTAATGCGGTCGCTGTGAGTTCAAGTCCAGCTCATGCTGGCTTCCACTCCGGCCGTACGTGGGAAGGTCTGTCAGCAACCTGCGGATGGTCGTGGGTTTCCCCTGGGGTCTGCCAGGTTTCCACCCACCATAATGCTGGCCGCCGTCGCATACGTGAAATATTCTTGAGTATGGCGTAAAACACCAGTCAAATAAATAAATAAATTGTTTACATGGACTCCCACAAGAAAACACAATATATCTACACACACCTAACGAATTCTTCGTCATACGACTGAAGACTTGTGCGACGTTAAATCCCAAGCATACATATGATGTTATCTCATCAAGACATATGTTGCTATCCCATGAAGGCCCGTTGTTATTTCATAAAGGCATATGTTGTTACTCCCACCAATGCGGTCGCTCTAAATTCAAGTCCAGCTCATGCTGGCTTCCTCTCCAGTCGTACGTGGTAAGGTCTACCAGCAACCTGCGGATGGTTGTGAGTTTCCCCCGGGCTCTGCCTGGTTTCCTTCCACCATAATGCTGGCCGCCGTCGCATAAGTGAAATATAAAACAGCAAGCAAATAAATAAATAAATAAATAAACATATGTTTTTATCCCATAAAGACGTATGTTGTTATCCCTGGCTATCCCTGTATTGTACTCCATGTAAGGTGCCATTGCGCAATTCATTTGAGTTATCCTGGCCAAGAGTAGACACCAAGAGAATATCAAGGAAGAATATCTTAAGATTTTCCTGTTATGACGATTCACAACTGGGGAAAGTATAACGGCAAAACTCACTGCTCATGGTAAGTTAACATTTGTGACCTTTAGCCTTGAAACATGTGCTTGTTGAAGTTGTACAATTCAATCTATTTCAACACAATGGCTAAATTCGCTAAACGACACATTTTATTTACCAGCGTATATATTCTTATAACTCGTGGAATACTGTAGAAGACTCAAGTGCCTGCACTCGATACATACATATATGTGTAACGTTAATGGTAGTGAAACAACATCGATACATAGTATACAATGAAGGGCACATGCGTCAAGGTACGATCAAAAACAATATTGGTACACTTACATACTCTATATGTAAATATTTAACCCCAAACATCAACAGTCTAAAATATTTCTTGCCCAATATCTATTCCCCTATTGCAAGTGCTAATTCATTCCACTGGCAAAACGACATACGGTGAGTTTTATGAAATTCATCTAATCACAGCGCAATGGATTTTCATCTTGGCATTTTGCTTTCCTCCCAGAAAGAAGCCAATTAATAGATATGATATCATTAATAGATATGTTTGCCATTTATGGTTTTCTTTCTTACTTATACCAGCACTGTGCAAAGAGAAAAATATATGACAGTTAACACAGCGCTTTATATTAGGTATTATATAATATTTCAAAAGAATATTGGGCTTTTAATTTATTCTGTAGCTAAAGTGTCATAACGATTTATGGTTATTTTAATACAAAGTAGCAAATTAACTTCGTGTTTAAGTTAACATCATTTGCATACAAACCCAGTGATGTAAACTTGCGTCGTGTCGATTACAGAATCGGGTGCCATTTTAAACGAAGACCATTACCGCAAATGTCGCAAAGTGTAGTCAAAAGAAACAATATTCCAAGCAGAACATCTTGATTTCCACATGATTTACGCATATCTGAATGCTGTACTTTACAACTCATGTAAATTCAGAGAGGCACTGTCACTTGGGTGAAAGAGTTACCTGAGACACAATAATAAAATACACAGTACTTAATGAAACAAAATGTTCCTCTGTCCTCAGTACTGTGCTTTCAAACATGTACAGGGTTCCCCATATCTTCTAATCAATTAGTGTATCTACGGGTAATTAACATTTTACAGCGCTACAAAACTTGCTTGAAATAAGAAGAAATACTTCTTTAGAAACTTTCCCAACCTTTCTTCGTTTTAATTTTTAAACAAATGCTCATTGTTTCCTATTTTTATTTAATACAAATAATCCTACAAAATATTTTTGACATGGTTAAATCTAAAACGATAAACGATAAGAAACGTGAAGTACAATTAAGGTTTTATGACAGATATCTCCAGATGTGACACAAATAAAACATGATATAGTTATAGTTTTGGAGAGACACTAGCACCATCCACACATCCACAAAAAACAAAGTGTTATTCAAAACAACAAGTCAATAAAAATATGAAAATTTATGTGAACCTGTCTTGACATGTTCTGTGTTCATTCCATATAACGGAACACAGTGATAACAAACGCTATATCCAATAATATTGTATTTTAGCCTTACATTTCAACACATTCATTGCTAATATGTGTGAAAGTGTCAAATTCGTAAGCTGGTGCCTGAAAGATACATAATTATACTGTGAGCAAAAGGCAAGATGAGGCATGGTTGGAGTTGAAACGACCAGACCATGATAAGCGTTCCAGACAAACCGTCTACAAAAAAGCGCGAGACTCATCATGTTTAGACCGACGGATGATTACAACGAACAGAACAACACTTGCTAGCGGTGACGTGATGGTGAACTCTTAGGGAGACAAAACCCTTAGGAGTGAGAGGGGATCGACCTTCGAGGATTTGAAGGTCGTATCAACATCAATGTTTTCCCTGAAATAAATTCAGGACTCGCCATAAATCTTGTTCATAGTGTCAATGTGTTCGTCAATACGCACTTTCAGTTAATCACAGAAGAACAACAACATTCCACAAATCGTGTATACGATCCTAGATTTGTTTGAAACATCACCACGTGTCTATGTGTTCGTGGACAAATGCATAGACGGCTTTTCCAGCCAAGTTGATCACGGTGTAATATGTATGACGACGTCCAGATTTTTTAGCTGCATGTTTCATCTTAGGCGCAAATGAATCAATTCCCTGCGTGCGACATCTTTGGTGGGGGACCAATTACGTGTCTTGTCTCTTGGTCTCCACATCCGGTAGATCAAGAGAAACTCTGAATACCTCTTTCCCCTCTGTTGAATTGGCGTTATTGTTCCTTTTCTGTTTAGATGAGACATGTAACACAGAATGTTATTAGTTAGAAATCAGGCATTTGAGCAAATTGAGTCGGTATAAATATCGCAGTTGTCAGATTTACCAAAGAATCAAAACATTATTCAAAGGTAAAATTATAAAAATGGAAAGACATTTCGATTTTTGTCGCCTTATTCATTTCAGTGTTCTAAATAATTCAGTTCACTTTTACGGAATCATGAAAGACAAACGATTAACACGTTCATAAATTTTGCTGAAATGCTGTGGGCAGATGGACGCATGCAATTCTACTTTTTTTTTTACTTTTGAGGATTGTTACCTTAGCGGATCCAAGAATTTTGTAACAGATGAGTTCAATAAGCAGAGTTAGTATCCCACAGACGACTCCAGCTGCCACAAGCATGAAGATTCCTGCCATTTCCACGATTCCCACACCTTCTGATGTCTCCACATTCCCACAAGCAGTCGTCACTTCAGGCCACCATTTTTGTTTCAGAGTCTCTAAAATCCGTTCCTGTTGTAGTTCAAGGATTCTGTCAAACAAATTTATGCCACATGATGTTGATGTTGTGAATGTTAATTTTGTTCGACAATGTTCATGTCTGCACAATTTCTATTTCAATACATAACTGATATTTTACTGTGAACTTTGAAAATTATCATTTATTTGAATTAAAGACTTCACGGTTTTATGTACAGTTTTATAAATCCGAGGGACAGTAAACTATAGCGACGGTGTGATTGTCTCATTTTGGCAAACTGGTAAAATTCAGGCTCTTTTAAGTTTCTTTTAGTTAAGGTTTTATTTTATAACTGTTCATGCACAGTAATGAAGTTAGAAGATGTGTGGCTAGTTGGTCTACACCAACACGGAAATTCACTTTATTTATTGATGCTCCTTGATTATGCTCTCTGACATTTGTCATAAATCAATTTGTTTAACTCACATGCCAGACACAACCGATGTTAGCTGAGACTTTTCCTGGAGAGCAAAGGCATACGGCTTGGCGCTAAACTGGTTACCCACAGCTGTAATGTCACAATGCTTGCTCATTTTGTACTTAATAATGGGAGCCTCTGTGAAGTAAGCGTAATTTCCCTTCAGCACACGTTCTATGCCGTCCTCAGATGAGTTCACAAAGCCGGTCTCCTCCATGTTTTGCCAGATGACCTTGTAGCGGTCAGGAAGCGGGTAATCCCAGACGGCATATCGGCTCCTCTTGGCAGATTCGCTGTCATTGCCATAACTCATCTCTTTCCAGATCTCATAAAAATTGGTCTCAATCTCTGACATCCTCAAAAAGTAGGTTTGCATGGAGGTACCCTTCATGGTGCTGTAGCGGATCTGTGACTGCGCTAGCAGGTCCTCTAGATTCGCCACAGGGGCGCTCAGACGGGACAGAGTCAATAGGGCGGCCAGGTTAGCTGTGTAGGTCGCCATCATTATGCTGCAGAAAAACCAGAAACCCGTGACCAGGATTCGACTGGAGAATGACCGTGGTCTTTTCTCTGGACCTAAGACGGGAAAGTATACAAGATATTAGTTATACCAAGGCCTCTCCGGCTGTAAGTGGGAAGGTCTGACAGCAACCTGCGGATCATCGTGGGTTTACCCAGAGCTCTGCCCGGTTTCCTTCCATCATAATGCTGGCCACCGTCGTATAAGTGAAATATTCTTGAGCATGGCGTAAAAACACCAATCAAGTAAATAAAATTATACTAAGGTGCCTAACTGCGAGTAATAACAGGGTTTAACTCACATCGCCTCTTGGTTTTCTATAAAAAAAAATTGAAGACATCTTGTTTGCATGGGTTTGGCACTCTTTTTGTGTTACCAAAAAAACTCACTATTCAAATAGAGCCATGCCAACTTAACCCATTTAGTGCTTTCAACATGTTCTCGCCACGATATGGCTGCTATTTTGCCATTAAGCCATAATTATTTCTTCATCATTCAATCCGTTCACGTCCTTAAAAGGATAACTTATTACTCTAAATCCTTTGTATACAGTTCATATATCGCATTTAACCTAACCTCTCTTGTGAATTTCAGCAGAGGCAGGGAGATAATGCACCATTATAGCCCCTGGTCATGTTTGTTTCCACCTGTCTGCAGAAATTCTTACCAGGTTAACTCACATGTGTAAAAGTCATTATTCGGAGGCACTATTTCGAACGTACCCGGTATAGCCCAAAGACCTAAACCTCATGCGTATTACATCAATAGGCCTATTACGAATGCATGAGAATTTAGTAATCCTCTGCCAACCTTCCAGTGTCGTATATGACTGGTGTTAGAAGCGAGATATTGATCGTTCTCATCTGATAGATAGTTCCTTTGGTGAGCTGTTGTGTCCGTACACCTGAAGATGTGAGTTCGAGTCTTATTTTCGCTGGTCATGATTTATCAGTGTTCGAAATTAGGCCTGTATCTATTCGACATATTCTTTGCAATAAAAATGTTGTATGTATTTGTGAAGAATCATCCACTGCATATAACTGGACCCCTCACTTGGTATGGCGGTGAGACTAGACACTCGTTAGTTCAAGTGTCACTCAAACCGGTATATTCGCTGGTCCCTATTTACCAGTGTCGGAAGTTATATTTACTCAATGTATTCCCTCATTGTGATAATGGCGATGATTACAGTTTGCTTCTGAAACACTGAGTCGTTTCTTAGTACACTTTACTATGAATGCTTACCAGTGTTGCAAATTATATGCAGGTTGAATATTCCTTGCTGAAATCTGCGAGCATTGAACACCCATGAGATTATCATCACAAAACACTTGACTATCTTCTGCGATACCAGTCCCACTTATGCCTAATTGAATTCTCCTATAAAGGGAATGTGCTCTTGAATTCGTTATATTAAACAACCGACAGCATGGTTTACATCTTATATGAGGGCTAAGCCTCCTGTACTGAAACTGTGCCCAAAGATAGTCCATGGTGGAAATGGACTAGTGCCTTAGGCACCAGACTCCTCTAAACTCCTTCAAACTAATCGTCACACCTACCCTGATAATCGTCACCTTATGGCTGCAAAAGTGTCAGTGTAGAGTTATCAACCTCAATCATTCCATCATTCTCACCTGACAACGTGAGTGAGGCGATGACAAACCAGAAGCTGTCCTTGAGATCGAATCCGTCGTGTGGCGGGGTTGGGATGCCTGAGTTTTGTCCACATTTACAATGACTGAGTCTGTCAAAGGCGTGTAGCAGCACAGCTGTGGCGCCCAGAACGCTGAACCAACACAACCAAACCTCGATAGAAAACACTGTGGTGAAGGTGAACATGCTGTTCTCTACTTCTGTCTTCTTTATCATGATCTGTATGCCAGCGAAGTCGTAGTAAGGTGTGGCGAAGTCCACCACGTTCTCACGTTCGGCAGTCACCGAGATCGGTCCAATGGCCATATCGGCACTCTGTTAAATTAAGTTACACATTTTGATATTCAGAAAATGTAATATATGACCATCTTGTCGGGAATATCATCTATTCAGTTTAAAGTGGCGTTAATTCGTAATCACTCGTTCAGTTTACTTTTCTTTGCGTAACATGAAATATAACAGACTTCTGTCGATTGTACGTAGAAGTTGAGAAGGAATCAGTTACTCATCTGAATTAATAGCTTTGTGTCCATAATAGTTATATATTATAACTGTACGAGCTTGTGTAGGCTCCTGTGTAGTGCAATATTGTTTTATATTTGTCAGATGTAAAGATATGTTGTTGTTAAAGCAGTAAACACGGTTTTACTCGTGAAACTTCAGGTTTCGCCGAAGTTTCACGGTGAATGTGGATGTCTATGTGGAGGTGATAAATCAAGTGCAGCGAAGGGTTTATGCCACTCATAAATCTCTTTGAACTGAACTAATACGGCTTAGAACATCTTGTCCATTTGGTCACTTATGCAAATCAGCTCTGCTTGGCATCCCTCTGACCCTTCGTCAGGAAATTCGTCTGATTTCCTCGACACACAATGCGAAACATCCTTTAGTCCGACGTAAACATTAACAATATATATATACATATGTGTGAAGAAAACAAAACTTTTGCCTCCTATGTTCCGTCACCTTTCTGTCCACCTCGCCTATCATTCCCGACCAAGTTCCGTCTGCGTCGACGGCCCCAAACTCGCCGTCTTCCGGTTCAGAGATGGTGTAATTCAGACCGAGGCGAGTGGTGATCTCAATAAGCACATCCACAGAGTACCCGGTATACCTCACCGTGCCGTTCTCGTGAACCTCCTTGTTTACAAATGGGGATTCCTGGGAATATATTGGATAAAGATATTCAGCTGACAAAAATAACATTTAAATTCTAGATCTACATGTTCCTAAACTCCTGTGGCCCCTACACCCACAATCAGCAATTAGGACAGAATGCACAGAAAAAGAAAGACATGCTCTTAAAACTTCTAGTAATAGTATTATAATTATAAAGCTATAATATTCTGTTAGAAATAAACCAGTCCTGAAGGCGCATTGGATAACGTAGGCTATACGAATCATGCATGACATTTGTTGTCAATATTTAGTATCCACCTGAAACACAGAACTGCTTTTTTAGTTTCGCTAATATGCAGTGGCTTAATTTCGATCTCATAAATATTGATGACGCGTATCCCTTCTCGGTAGATTAAATGGATTGAGACGCGTGGCATGTTTATGGAACAAAATGCCAGTGGTTCACAACATTCAGTCTGCCTGTATTTGTCATTCAATCTAAGTAATATACACCCAATACAAACTTAAAACACTCAAACAGATATGTATAATAAAGGATTTTCTTTCGCGTTAAATAATATCACATTACTAACTGTACACTTATGAGGTACATGGGGATTCTCTGGGAGTTGCCTTGAGATTCCAGCCCTCATTATGACCTGGAATGGTTGACTTTAGAAAAACAATCACCCCTACATATACTGTAGTATGAATAAATGTATACATTGAACTTCTCAACTGCGCAATATGGAATTTTGTTAGTAATCAAATATTAGTATAATATGTATTCGAAAAGAAAACGGAGAAAATAGAAAATCAACTTTTACAAAACGCAATTTCACAATTTCGGGCATATTTTCAGACATCTAATATTTATAGGATTATTTCGAGAAGTCATGTTGTTTATCATTTGGTAAACTACACATAGGGGCGAATTATCATCAACTGCACATCAAGGCGAAGTATCATCAACTACACATCAGGACGAAGTATCATCAACTACACATCAAGAGGAAGTATCATCAAGATGACGCTGGACAATTCAAGATTGCAAGTCATTTATATAATTTACCACCAAATTTCCCTGTTTCTAAAGTTTTAGGACTACTACTCAAAGGTATTGTCTGGAGTCTATTTTTAAATGTAGGTGACATAGATTTATGATATGAAATGTCTGCTGATTTTTGAATATCCAAAGGCGGAGGACGGTTATACAAAGTAATAGACTTACGGGTACTGTAGTAATACGCAGTATGGTCTGTTCAGGTTGCCATATTCTGCTATCACTAGTCCATTTCATCCTTTCTAATGTCCACTGGCCAATCTGCAAACACAGGATATTATACATCACATTCATACAAACACAAAGGATTTACCTTGATATTTACGTTTTTTTAAGTTCAAAGTTTTGTTTATCAGTTAATAACCTCGAGAAAATCGCTTTCAAATCAGATCAAATAATAAATGACCTTTAATCTCCAGTTTTTTTTTTATCAGGAGTATTCCAGGCATTATTTCGAAACATTTGAAGTAAGGAAGACTTAAGGAAGACTATTTCTGCTGGCATTTGTGAATTTTGCCTTGATTCTGAGGTGTGCGTATGCTAGCATTAAGCAGAACTGATGGTCGGTGTTGTCGCTATGGTTGGTAAACAAGAACCTTATATCAGTGAGAGTATTATAGTCTATTTCTTGTAGAGCCTATACTCAGCTGTCATATCCAGATTCACTACCAAAATTGCCTTTGATCATTGACACGTAAGCTCTACACTCTGATATGTTTGAAATTCACATTATTACAAGGAAAATGAAGTCAGGACACTTTTTCCAATTCATAATGTTAAAGTCCATAATCTCGGTTTCGACGGAGAACCCATTGCCTTGGGTGACGTCATAATTATTTCAAAACGAGTGGCATGCTGAATGTTGGGCAGAGTTCATTATGTTTTGATGAAGGGCGACACCAGTTACCTAAACTGCTATCGATATTACTGTAAACCATGTTTCTCACACTGCCATATTTGAAATTGTTTACATGACTTAGTATAATATAACCTTAATAAATGAATTTAGTATTTAGTATTTGTTGTAGTATATGATGTCATGGCAGTATGGTTTTAAAGCTGGATGTTAGGAAATTTTGTTATAAAACCAATGTAGTCCATTCGCTGACATAGTGCTGTGTTAGTGCGTGGAGTTTGTTGTAACCGCATGATGGTGCAGCTATTGTAAATTAAATCACTCTCAACGCCCATTCCCTAGCATGCCACTTGTTTTTGAATAATTATGACGGCACCAGAGGCAATGGGTTCTTGGCGACGAAACGGAGCTTATGCAGTTTAGCATTATGAATTAGAAAACGTGGCTATTTTGATTTTCTTTGCAAGAATATGGACTTCCAACATTAACATGTGTAAAGTTTGTGTTGTTACGTATCACCGACTAAAGGCAATTTTGGTTGTGAGTATCACAGATTTTGCAGATAGCTGAATATTGGTGACTCTCTAACTGAAATAGACTATTGTGTGGAACTGACATTTTCAGGTGCTTTACACTGAATGCTTTTCTGTTTCTCTACTTTTGGACTTGCAGCAACGTGTACAAAACAAATTAGGCTTATCGATTGTCTTGAAATCCACATTTGTAGTATATGTGGCCTACTTACCATTTATAAACTATGTAGCCTACTTACTAATGGTAAACTATATAGCCATTAGTAAACTAGGTTGGCCTACGCGGCCTACTTACCATTGGTAAACTATATAGCCTACCTACCACAGGTAATTATATAGCCTACTTACCATGTAAACTATGTAGCCTACTTACTAATGGTAAACTCTGTAGTCATTGGTTAACTATGTTGGCCTGTTTACCAGTGGTAAACTTTATATCCAACTTACCATTGGTAAAGTATGTAGCCCACATATCAAACCGGTAAAATGAGTAGGATATTTACCACCGCGGGTAGTCTACTTACTATTGGGAGTGCATTCTATTAAACAATGATAAACTATGTTGCCCATTTACCATTTCAATGGTACTGCCATTTTTATCACAACTGTATCGACCAACGTTGATGCGGGGTTCCTGTATGAATTCCGTCCCTGTCCAATTTGTGCGTCCAAAACTGTGAGAATACTATAGCAGAAATAACAAAGTATGGTCTTCATCATTTCACATGTCATGTACGTTATGTAGGCTAACTAGCTCGTTGGATGAAAGGCCATTGGCTCAATAAATACACATTGTTGCGCAATCAATGACAAATTGATAGTAATAAATCCACAACCATTAGTATGAAATGACTGCTATTCCGTATGGATTTAGGGGGAAAAACACAACTGAAGAATTTTGTCTGCGGTAGGGGACAGGGTGTGATAAACTGCATGGTTGAAGGTCCTTTCCTTTCAAACGCCAGAACATACGAGGTACGGGTTCAACACCAGTTCTTGCGCAGGGAATTTGCAGACTTACTCGGCACTCACTGTTGTGGGGACTTGGTAACAAATAAAAGATAAAGAAGTAAAGAAACAAATAAAAGCTTGTCTGAAGTACATTTATTTATTTAAATCTGCATGCAGATAGCCACGTCTTAATATTGGGAAATCAAACTTTTTCAGGACGACAGTTTATTTCAGGATTATTGACATTCTGATTTTAGCGCTTTGTAACATAGCTGAAAAAAACGTATTTATTCACTCTTGTGTTTCTTTCTTGGCACCTTACATAACTATTGACTAGTGACAATGGACTGAGAGATGAGATAGCAGACTACAGGCCAGT
Organism: Liolophura sinensis; assembly: GCF_032854445.1. NCBI lineage: Eukaryota > Metazoa > Mollusca > Polyplacophora > Chitonida > Chitonidae > Liolophura > Liolophura sinensis. Next base: position 26,726,435 of record NC_088295.1, read on the forward strand.
GGGGTGAGTACAATATTTACCTCCATGTCGGCGGATTCCTCTCCCTGGGAGGTATTGCTTTGGTTTCTCCAGTACACAGGTGGCTCCATGCAAATGTCGTGTTCCGTTTTGGCCATAGTAGAATTTATGTCCATTAATTCCTGCCAATGCTGGTACAGAATATGGGCTGACTCGTACACAGTGTAAGCCATCGTCTGAAGAAAGGATAGGAGATAAGCAAGGTTCATTAAACTTGTTCGTTTAATTTAGCTGATTGAGGAATAGCTCGATTACAACGTTATATATCGTTAACTTTGCTGAATGTTGAAGGTGCCAAATGCACTCATTAAACTTCGATTTGACCACGTATTAGAATGGATTCTGTCAAAGGAAGATCAATTAGATTAACACTGTACACAAGGAAGTTCGTCAGGTAACTGATTTTCTGCAGACTCCAAAACGCATAAAGTAAAAATATACTTGAGTAGAACATCAATCAAATAGTTGATCCCAAATGAAACGGATAACCCAGTTAGCAAGGTATTATGCTGCTGAGCAGCCCATCTAAATCATAATGTTATACTCCATAAACTTGTTTTCGAAACCAAGACTTCGTTGCCTCGGGTTACGTGATTAACAAAACAAGTGGCATTTAGAGTTTTAATTTAGACGAAGTTTTCTAGCTGCATTTTCATGGCAATAATATGAATCTGCAATGTAACGATGTAAAGAGCTTGTCGTGTTATATGTTAATGACGAAAGGCAATTTTGATAGCCAGTATGATTGATTTTGCAGATACCTGAATATGGACAAGTTGAAAAAAAAGACTATATAATGGATACCTCACACTATTACCAAGATGTACACTAAAATAGATATCTTACCATATTACCAAACAAGATAAGCAAGGATATCTTACACTATTACTAAGTTAAGCTACTGTACACATGTGTCTCTATATTTGTTAAAATAAAAGTAGTGTAATTATCTTACCATATTATCAGTGCCCATGACCATTTTTATCTTTTGAGTCAAGATTTTATCTCTTATTGATGGCCTGAGATAAAGGGCATTTTTAATCTCGCATCCAAAACACTCCTCCAAGTTCTGGTCTATGCTGACAATTGTCCAGGCAGTTGATTTTGGTATGCTTCTCAATTTACATATCTGAAAACCATATATACACATAGAATATAACTATAGACGGACAGCATAGAGAGTAAAACCAGATAACTGGCAAATGGTCACACCGCCACGACACACTGATGAATTACGGCCTCTTGTCAGTTTATCTCAGTTAGGGTGTTTTTCTAACTGTTAATGTGCGTACTTTAATAGTAGCAAATTACACGCCCTCTACGACAGGTGAAACTTGGCAAACTTGGAAAAAGTAAACGAATAAAACAAACTGCATTTTTAAAGTTGCGCTTGGAATTTGTCATGAATACCATAAGCCAGAATATTGTAGACGCAAACCAGTTCAAGATACTACAGCAGACGGCTCATCAGCCTTGTTGAATATGGAAGGGTATATATTAAGGTATATAACATAGCGCTTCAGTGGGAATAAAATGATTCAAAATTTAAAAAAAAAATTTAATTGTAATGCATTAGGGTCAATATGACAGCTGTATGTCAACCTTCCCTGTGTGAGAATGAGAACATTATCTTCCTTTTGCTGTAGCATTCATTCCAAGAATCATCCTTTGTAACACAAAACTCAACCACGCTTTATTGGGGCATTGGCAAAACTATTTACTGAAGTATGGCAATTCTTAAGGAATATCTTATTCAAAGGCAAAAAAATATCTTCTTTGAAGTTCAAAGAAATGTTATTAGCAAGTAATTTCTGTGGATTACATGAGATGATGACGAAAACCGGCAACCTCTCAAGGATATTTCTTTCATCCTTACAGCGCATGATTATTGAATCTGCCTTCTGGCGAACTCTATACATCCCCAGTTATCAATAGTAATGACTGTGCACCAAGATTCAAACGGAACCTATAAACATCCATGCATAAGAATGTAGGACGTTATAGGTTATAATGTTAATGATTCTAACCTCTGTGAAAAGAGTGCGTATCTGAGGCAATTCGCCAATTACGCCCACTTGTCGGGAATTGACTGCCCATTGTAACTGATCCCTCCTGTAGCCCTCCGCCATCGGCTCGATATTGAGCGCCCGAATCTGCACCGTGTCGTTATAGTCGGCCAGGCTTAGCAACGCTGTCATGTCTGCAGAGAGAACACAATGTTTAAATATTAAATCAGAACCCGATAGGGCAAAAAACTTTGGAAGAAAATTCAACAAGTTAATATTGTTAGTTGGTCTACGCTGCTGCCAATGCTGCGGGGCTGTATCTACATACACGTAGGCCAGACCAGAGTCTCCGGCCTAACAGCCTGTTCCATAACAAACAGCAAGAAAAAAGTTACTCAGACATGGTCTTACTTTTCTAGTAAAAACCAGCAGAATAAACCCTGTTAACACGTGTATTTATTTCGAAATCATAGTTTCATAGAAAATGCTTTTTTTCTGATTGGAGTTTTGCTTTGTACTTAAGAATGTTTCACTTATAGGACCGCAGAGAGCATTATGGTGACAAAACCGAGAACAGTCCGGGGAAAACCTTACCAGCAATGAGACAACAAAGATCATTGATTTGGACCAGTGGATCTATTGACAGAGTACATACAGACTATGCTGGACCTTTCCTAAATCAAATGTTCCTAATTGTTGTTGATGTAAGATCAAAGTGGCCGTAAGTAATACTCATGAAAGCAACAACAGTTAATGCAACAGTAAATGCCCTTCGGAAGCTATTTTCAGCATATGGAATTCCAAAACATATTGTTTCCGACATCGGACCTCAATTCATATCCGTAGAGTTTGATGAGTTTTCCAAAACTAATGGGATAAAACACATCAAATCACCAGCCTATCACTCAAGTAGCAATGGAGAAGCAGGAAGGTTTGTGCGTACGTTCAAGAAAACAATGAAAACCTTATCCAAAAGTCCAGGGACAGCTGAAGAGAAATTGTACCAGTTTTTGTTGTCGTACAGATCAAAACCACATTCCACTACGAAAGTGAGTCCAGCAGAGTTTTTCCTAGGACGACGACTGTGGACCAGACTCAACATTATGCATCCTAATCTGACATCATCTATCATGAAGTAAGCCTCATCGGAAAATGACAAAGTCATTGGAAATCGGATCTATTGTCTTGATGAGAGACTACAGTGTCAACGCCCTACTTAGATTCGATGTGTTATTCTGAAGAAATTAGGTCCAGTGACATACCAAGTTGAAGTAGGAATCGATATTATTTGGAAGAGACATTTGGATCAGCTCATTGATATTTTCATGCCAAAGAATCAACCAGATAACTTTAATCATGAGTCATCAGGAACCATTCAGCATTTCCCTGCAACACCGGTTATCCCAGTTCCCAAACTTGCAACCAACAAGTCGGCTACAATGACTACACAATGATACATCCAGATTTTGTGATTAGAAATCACCCGTTCTGGAAAAGTCATTGCCATAAATAGTCTAGCTGAGTCGTGAGAGGAAACCGTCAAAATACTGTGTAACTTTCAAGACGTGACACTCCAGTATCGGTTATGTTATAAACTTTAAACAGTATGAGATCTGTTTCTTTTCCAAGAACTTTCTCGGTACCAGTAGGGTTTGAACTGACATGAACATTATACATAAGGACTTCGTAGTTAATTTCATGTAAAGTACTGCAGGCTAGTATATGTCTGAAATCAGAGGGAAAAGATTGTAGCATGTATTCCCAGGTGAATATCTAAATGAGCAGTTTTATTTGTTATCGTGAGTAACGCGCTAGTACTCGACTTCCCCACAAAAGCCGCGTTGTTCAAGTAAACCTGATTGTTATGTTATCTTTGAGAGTAAGAACATAACATCATGCTAAGAGCAGCAATCAATAGTTTCCAGTGATGTCGGAAAGACATCGTGCATTTGATCAAACAGAGAAACAATATGCGTCTTAGGTCTATGGGGCTATATTTATGTAGAACTATACCCCTATATGCAAGCAATGACCTACCCTCCACCCCTCGATCCTCAGTGTGCTATCCTCGACATACTGGTGATGTCAGCTGTTTGAGGTGGTTGTCCGTTTTCCCCTGCCCATGTCTACATACGATGTGTCAGTTTAGCGACATGCATCACCTTGCAAACGTGCACTGAACCAAAACGTCCCCATCTACATGGCCTGCAAGCATCATCTGTTATTCACGAGTAAATTTCCGTACAGTCTTTCGGCAATACTGTGACCTTCTCGGCTTCGCGCATTAGACTATGTAGACCTACACGGGAACGGCAAAGGCTTGGCAGGGTTGTTGCACGCATTGCCAGTCGTACATCCGGGAAATTAAACACGTGACGAGCTGTGTTAGCCATGTAAACGAGGAAATTTCGAGTAAAGCAGTTTTTTGCTTGTGACGATTACGTGTACGCCTAGTACATTCATCTGAAGATGGCTGTTGTCATTTGCTACGTCTTTTGGAAGAGTTAGATGCCACAGGACCCCCCCCCCCCCCCTCCAAATTAGGTTTGTTATCTTTTCAAAAACTAGACTTGCAGAGATAAAAGGTAACTGTTTGGCATCCATTTCAATCATATTTTCGAGACATAAGTAAATATCGCTGGGCTGTTTAAGGTCAGCTAAGTAATTCTGTAACACACCATGCCAGAAATCAGCCGGTGAACTGCAGCACACCGGCTTGACCCTGTCTTCATCGGACCTTTTGTCATTTACCCAGGCATAGAGATAGTGGAATCATTCGGGCATAAAATCACCACTCCTTTTCTAACAATGCTACAAAAAGCATTGTCTGATCTCTACCTTTGTTCGCATTGGGTCAATTGGTTACAATTAGTATACTAACTTCGTGCGTTTACATCCGCACCATTCTGCGTCAGTCCTTGCATGCAATGCCTTTTTGAGTCTAATAACAGTCGCTTCGACAGCACGATGATTTACAGCACGATCTATCTCTATACCTGATGAGGTAATTACGATCGATCTCTATACCTGATGAGGTAATTACGATCTATCTCTATACCTGATGAGGTAATTGTGAATCTACCTGACGCGCTCTCATACCAACATTGTCGTCACCGTTGCGATGGTTGAATGGCAATATGCGTTTGAACTAGCAACAGTGTATAAAAAGTGTGTATGGTACTTATCCACACCCGAGCGGTCTTCCCAACAGCACAGCATAATTTATCGATAAATGAATATGAACACGGCGGCTCTAATAGATGAGTCTAAGTGTTTTTTTGAGTGTCCGACAAAATTCGACTGTCGGTCCATCGCACATGGTGGTTGTTGTTGCGCTGTTTATCATTATCTCTGTGAATATTTCAATCAGTCATAAAGCAATGCCTTTTGGAGAGATGTGGCAAGTTTCTGCAGATTAATGCAAAGTAATAACATTTTTAGTCGGTCCACACCGGTTCTCTGTGGGACATATATTGTTTCGGTCGGATTATTATTTTTACTTCACCAAATTTGTGACCCCACTACAGCCTAAGCCTTAGACCGATTGACTTGTGCCGAACAGCCAAACTGATTTTTCTAGATTACGTGGTTTTGCAGACATGTTTGATTTTGTGTAAAACCTTTAAACGTCTTCCTTTCAAAACAAGCGAATGGATTCTCCTAAAGTTTAATATGCATGTAGACCAACACGACTTACAATAAGGCAAATGTAATTCATTTCCGGTAAAGACTGTGCAAACTCGCTATTTTTTTTTTATTTTATAATTTTGACATATATTTTATATATTATGGTGTATTTTGGGCAGCTGATTGTGAATTTGCTTTGGTTTTTCGTCTATGTTACTTTTTGAGATAACGTCAAAAACCAATTTTAGTTACTAAGTTTAAATGGTCTGTAGGTCGAAAAGTATGGGAGCTAAAAGTCTAAAACATGCACGAAATTGTAGCCCAAGAATGGCTCCGATCAATGGATTTTTCGCTAGAAATGTTTGAACGACATCACCCAATTTAATAAATAGAAAATGGAGCCTATTGATTTAATAAGGAGTTCGATGGTAGCTTGATTTCTACTGCATTGTCCATGAAGCGCTTATATCGTTAGAAATACGGAAACTGTACGTTACATCTTCTTGATAGCGAATAATGATTGGAACGATAAAACGACTTGGATTCCGGCCGAAATTGCTTGCAGTTCTACTTGTTATTTAACATGGTACTTTCTGAATACCACACAAACTCCAGTGTTGAAAATTGGTTGAGGAATTTTTAGCACTAGAATCTGTGTTTTATCCATAACGTGTAATCTCAATATTACTTAAAATCACCAATATGAAATGAGAAGTAGCTATGGGTTGATTAATAAAAGTGATACAGGAACTGTGTGCAGGAGACTTGTTCAAGAAGGATAATTAGCTAGTTTTCAAAGGCTTTTAGCGTTTTCTAATAACGGGCATATTCATATGAGACAATATGAATATTTTGATCTGCCGGAAGTAGTCTACAGGTATTATCTGTTAGCTCTTTGTCCTCGGACGCCTTGGATTAATACAGCGTAAACTCCAAAAAAAAAATAATAATAAAGAAATCCAATTCTGGTGATGGGACAATGGACCAAAAAATCCTTAGCTTGATGTGTCCCTATGTGTTTTGCCAGAGCTGCTTACCTGTTGAAGTATCGGCGAACACTGTCATCTGCTGAGTACTGATACCCTGGTTTGTTAAGATGTCCAGCACTGCCCTCAGGTACACGGATGTATCCGGCGTGATGGAGCCGGACACGCCAGAACAGGGGACCAAGCTAAGATAGGGCAACTGATTGATAGTCGACAATTCTGACAACTGACAACTCTCGGTTAGATCCAGTACGGCGGATATCTTTCGGCTTCGGGTAGAACAGTCTGCAAAAGGTGATACCAAAGCGAAAGTACGATAAAATAAAACCTTATGTCATACTTTTATATACATGATATATGTAGCCATTTTCTTTTTAACGTTTACAATGTTTGACTACATGTAAGTATATATATATTTGAATTTTAACAAACTTTATTGGTTCGCTGCTAATACGGTACACTGAAAAAGAATATGTTTTAAGCATTCAGCAGTTTTCATTGACAAGGTCAGAGCTCCTTTAGTTTCTGATATGTAAAATGAAAGTTTTGTGGCATCCGTGTGTTTGTCGGCGTGTAATTTGTGGATATCTGGTGACACAAGCTTTATTTGTAATGATCAGTTCACTACAGTGAGTTGCTGTGTCATCATGATCGCTGAGATATACTGCTGATATATTCTTTCTACTTATTGCGTAAAACCTCGGCAATCTACATGTATATCCACACGAATGGAAGCTAAATCGTAATCCAGTACCAATCAATATTCCATGACAACTATGTTAAACAACAATGTAATAAATAAAATAAAGTATTCCTTGACAAACTGACAGGAAGTGGAATTTTCTGAGACTCCAGTCTTTATTAGTACAAATACGTTAGATCTCGAACAAAAAGAGCTTATTAAGATCACGCGGTTTGTTACTTTATGGATGGCATGAGGCGAAGGTGAGCTTTCAAGAGGAGTTGTGTATGAGGTACTCACAGCCCACCACATCTTCATAGAGTGACGACCCAGTTGCCGGTAGGAAGGTGTACAAGAACGGATCATCTAGATCATCTCTTAACATATCCAAGACTGGCGCGCTGACGTTACACTCTGGGGATTGGCAGGCGATTACTGCAATTAGAGCATTGTATTCAGCACGACTGAGAGACGTTCTGAATTGCGCAAATGTAATTACGACTCTCTATTGTCAGAGGGTTTGCCCACAACCCAAACTGAAATTACTGCGCTCATTCCTGAATAGACACAATTTTAACATAGCTTTTAACAAATCGATGTAGATGACTACAAAATTACTATTGGCAAATCTAGATACAGGAGGCAGCTAAGAATGTATTACTTATTTTTTTATTGATTGGTGTTTTATGCCGAACTCAAGAATACGACGGCGGCCAGCATTATGGTGGAAGGAAACCGGGCGGAGACCGGAGGAAATCCGCGACCATCGGCAGCTTGCTTAAAGGTCTTCCCACTTACGGCCGGGGAGGAAACCAGCATGAGCTGGATTTGAACTCACAGAGACCGCATTAGTGAGAGTCTCCAGTGTTATTACGCTGCGCTAGCGCGCTAACTAACTGACCAACTTAAGTATACCTTACTGTGGAAAATACAAAATTGAAGAAATTTATTATTCGAAAGATGATCACTGGCATATAACCCAGGTGCAGATGTAGGCTTATTGATAAACATTGCGTGATGCTACACGGAGGGATGTAAACAGAGGCAATGATGGTGAGTAATTATATTCGTATTGGACATCAAAGGTTGGAGAGAAGATAAAAAAATGGACTTTCGAATGAGTACATACACTAATGACTGAACCTTTTCATGAAAGATTCTAAGTGATCATTTTCATTGACGACATCGCATTTGTGCTATGAATGACTTAAAGTGAGTTGAGAGCATTTTTAACCAAACTGTAAATGATTTGTTTCTTTTCTTCTGATATAAGTTAGGATTGGATATAGCGTAGAGTATGGTGGAGTGAAAAGCCTTATGTAACAAGTTGGTTTTAATGCAAATGATATAAAATAGACATTAGTTGTGATATGAACACAGACACTATTTTAAACCCTTCAAACAATGTGTCAACAGTATAGATATGAACAGTACGTTCACGTATTTGGCACTCCACCCAGTGTACATAACTGCATCAGCAACACAATATCTTGGGTTTTAAGTACAAAACGCACTTTCCTTCCAAAACAATGAAATGGAAAATAGTCTGCAAATATCGCGCGGTTTTCTAACAGTACCACACGCGTGAAAACATGTAGTTATAAATCCTACAATCTGATCAACCTACTTTCTAGCAACATGAAATGTATTAAAATAAACCCCTGAATCTTATGATGCAGGCTTTTGTACACTAATGTAGCAAAATGAATAAAACACTGCATTTATGCGGCAAACATCTGTTTTCACAGGAAAGCAGAAAGGTTAGGATAATGTTATATTTATTTATTCTGACTCACAAATGTCACCAAAACAATTCAAAATTTGAGTCATGAAGATATGTCCGCTTCATTAGGCTATTTTTCCAGCCTAACGTTCCACCACCCTCTCAGTGATAAGGGTATACTGATTGCCATGTAGAAATAACATTAAATGTGAAAAATGATACTGCTGTTCTTTTATGTGAAAGCTCTGAAGATAATTATATAGACATGTCCATTTCGCCTACATCCGCAGCCGGCTGAGATGTTTAATACAGAAAAGCTATCTGTGAATCACACAGCGAGCCAGTCACCACATGCAGTTAGGAAAAATAAAAATTAACTCTGGGAATAAGGCTAGTCATCGTGACAACTGAATATATCGATTAACTGTATTTACTATATTCGCCAAAAGGGTTATATTGATTCGAAGCATCAATCTGGTGTATCTGTGCCATATACAGCAGCTGTCATCACAAAAGATACCTTTGGGAAATCAGCATTGAAGTTAATACTCACACAGATTAAACGCTACGGATGTCCCGTGCCAAAGAATCGAGGCCACCAGAAGTAAGCACCATGGGTAGTGTGAAGCCATTGCGGCCCGACTGTTCACCATTTTACAAAATGGTAAATCGGGCAAAAAGAAATGTCGGAGAGATAGTACTTGGTCAACGCACAGCTGCGTTTATCCCGTCACACTGGATGACTGAATCTATTGGTAGAACTGAAGACCGCTATCATCGCACCGGAAACGCAGGCCGCTTGAAAACGAGGTTTACACATGGCTTCGAGGTTTTGAACGGGACGATAAAGCCTCTTGACGCTCGCGGCTACGACATCAAGGGAAGCATATCGCATAACGAACGGACAAGCACCCGTAAAACAATGCTCCACAATCAGATACATAATTCATGGTGAACCTTATCCAAGCGTACTCATCTTATCCGGATTGATTGATCATTACAACACTCCACAGAAGCAATAACTCAGATGTTTTCTGGTTTCCATGCGGTTGATATCCTTTTTGATGACGACTTCAACTTCAGCGAGTCTACCAGGTACTACTTGTAATTTATAAGGCCATACCGAGCGGCTATGTCACTCCCGCTGGCGATTCCATTGTCAGTACAAGGCGATGCCAAATCCTACTGAATGAATTAGAATTCTGCTGGAACAAAACCATTAACATGGATAAACAGACTGGCTTCAATGGAAACCATCTCTCATACCATCTCCTATTGATGAGTAACAAGAATGGACGGTACCGGTTGACTGACTCCCTGTCACCAGTGTTTACCGGCTCTAGGTATATGCAGATCAGATAAACTGCTGCAGTTCCAAATCCTGTCTAATTTAAACAACAACATAATTTTCGATAATATCTGTGTCGTACATCAGCTATTTATACTGTTGAATGCACGTTGTTATATCACAGTTGTATCAAGCACATATAGGATGAAGCCAAATGTAGAGAATCAACGTCAAAGACATAACCAGTGATATAAATTGCTATCAGGCAGCTATAATGAGTCAAAAAGATTTGTATATTTACAAACACATGTAACGAGCTGCATATTTTCTCCTGGAAATGGCCACGCTTATGAAAATGATAATTAATGAATTAGTCTTTGAATATATAGTTTTCTATATGATATCGGTCATGTAACGCTTGTCTTTTTCCTCGTAGAAGATCACATCAAATATCGACCCTTTCTGAGTGCTTCCTTATAAACCGTAACGTCCCATTCAGTCACAGCCCTTGACACCAAGTCAACCAGTAATTGGCCTATCCCAATGTACATCATGTCAGGAAGGAACACACAGAAGTGGTTTACTCGACATTTAGAGCTGTGTGTGTAATATTTGTAGTCTACGGAAATCCTCTTCTGAATGGTTACCCAGCTATACTCTGAGGCAAATACCTGCCCTACGAAAAACAAAATGAATCCCTCAGGCTATATTGTCTATTGTGACATGCAGCATATATTGTTTACTTTTTGCCGCTTCTTGGCATGTTTTTCTTGGATTGGCTAGCCGTGTTTTAGATCATTTTACGGGCAAATCTGAGAAACCGGGAGACTATGCACCTGAACAAGAAGCTATCAAACAGCAAGTCCTGACAAGGCCATAGCAAAGTGGATTAACATGGGACAACGTTGATCAGGATCAAGCGAATCAGAGCATCAGATTTATGTCCAACACGTGATATCACGTGAGTTTCCACAAATCCATGTATACAGTTATTTAACCTCGATCTTGTTACACGGTTGTAATTTGAAATATTAAAAATGGTTAACAATAGGAGTACGAAGACATTTGGTATTAGTGGGACAATACGATAACCTTGACCTTGGATGTTCCGTGTTGTTACCAAATACCTCTCCATTGTGAGCTTCAATGAACTCTGGCAGCCGTATATGTGATATGGAGAATGTCTCCAATTATTCATGCTTCTGTTATTTGTGTTTCGGGACTCAAAGAGAATATTTGGCATTGGTTGAGTAAGCAGACAGACTCCTCAGGCGAGATTTAGATTGTGAATTAGTCATGTAGACAATGGTTATAGCGAAAATCTTCTTACAGTGGTCTCAAAGATTTCCCTACTTCTTCTGGGCCTTGCAACACGTTTAAAGATGATCAAGCAGAAAAGACAGCACGCTACTTAGTGGGTGGTAAATACTCTTTGAATTTTTCAATACAAATAGCTTTATGTATACAATCAGTGACGAAGTTAGTGTTTCTAAGCGACACTGCACAACAGTAATGGGGAATCTTAGCTTGTTATTTTAAAACGATGGTGCCATAAGGTATAATAAATGACAGAATCATTTACCAATAAGGTGGTAATTTTATTTGACTTATTTATTTATTTATTCTACTGGTGTTTTAAATTGTACTAAAATCCTCAGCGACCAGCATTACGGTCGGAGAAAATCGGGCACTGCCTGTGAGAAATCCACGTCCATCCGCAGGTTGGTGGCAGATCTCCCCACATAAGGCCTGAGGGGAAGCCAGCATGAGCTGGACTTGAACTCACAACGACCAAATTGGTGAAAGGCTTTTGTGTCATTGCATCACGGTGCCACGCTAACCATCTCGGTCATCTTGAGAAAACGATTATTAGCAAGCTTGATATTTTTGACTGTCTTACACATATGCTAAGGATGATCAAAACCAAATAAAACGGATTAGATTAAGGCTTAGTAGTAAAATGCTCACTTAAGACTGGAATTATTGACTGGTATTTAAACCCACAAAAGTGATCCAAAGCAACGAGGTCAGAAATCGTCATACAGTGGTGCTGTAGTGAGGTGTAAATTTTGTTATATCTGAAAAACGGGGAAAAATTTACTCAACTCCAAAATACAATTATTACACATTATACTTGTGAAAAATTTGAGTGATGTGATTCACAACAAATGCACTCTGTGACAAAGATAAACATGCATATTTCATCAAGATGGTTTTAGATGGTCGGAAACCAGCATCTAGAGCTGACCGATTAAAATGATTCCGAATTTATGGAGATCGCAGCTGATGGCAGCTGGCTTTTGTGCATGCACAAAATCTACCTGAACAAAATGCTACCTGCGACTACTCCGACCGCCTATTCTTCTTCTTTTCCGCATCGGGAGCGGTAGATCCAGGGTCAATCCTAGCTCGAGTCACAACTAAGACTTTAAAAGAGGAAGTTGCAGCTTCCTCGCTTGACATTCAGCATGAAGGGGATAGTGCAACGTCTGGTTCACCCTTATCAGTATAATGGCTCTGGTGGTTCGACATACTTGCCTTCTGTAAGGCGTCTCAGTGAAGCAGCACTGGATAAAAGAGCGGTGGAAATACGTCCTGCGATAAAGGGCACATTACATGCATTCTAAGGATTCCTTCGTCGTCATATGAATGAAAAATTGTTAAATACGACGTTAAACCCCAGCACTCACTCACTCTTTTCTTCTTCTTCTTCTTCTTCTTCTTCTTCTTCTTCTTCTTCTTCTTCTTCTTCTTCTTCTTCTCTAGGGGCCTCCGTGGCTCTCGCCAATGTCGTTGTGAGTCCAAGTGCACCTCATGCTGGCTTCCTCTCCGGACGTGCGTGGGAAGGTCTGGCAGCAACCTAGGTATGGTCGTGGGTTTCCCCAGGGCCATGCCCGGTTTCCTCCCACCATAATGCTGGCCACCGTCATGTAAATGAAATATTCTTGAGTACGGCATAAAGCACCAATCAAATAAATAAATAAATACATATCATACGATCAGTCCAGTATTTACGAAGATTACCGGCGATGCTTCACTCGCAGGTTTTCATAACTAGTCGTAAGTCTGGTTGTTACTGGGGCTTTGGTAGATGATGGATGTGCGTAGCCCAATGCTTTCAGTGTAAATAGTTAACGCGAGTAGAAAGGTCACCACATATCAGTTTACCAGTTTTCGTTCAATCATTTAATATAGAGCAACAAAGGCTTTTAAAGGACAAAGTTCTCAAGAGACACTCCATGGTTAACGTTTACTGATGCATTAAATGAGTAAATGCATATCTAACAAACCGGAAGTAGGCTTCAAGTTACTCATTGGGCGTGTTTGAATCAGTTTCATTCAGGCATAATTCCCCACGCTGCGTCCTAATTTGTAACCCACTGTTCCAGTGGGCTATTGAGATGATGCTGAGGGTAATTCTTTTCTTTCTTCTGGTAGCTTATCTTTAATGTAATACTGCATGCGTGGCTCATCTTGCCTGAAAGGCTGATTTGAACGAGTTAACTGTAAACATTTACTGTTATGATGGTTTGTCCTGTCAGGTAACCTAAATCACAGAGCAGTTTGAAATGAATTGCACCGGAGACAATTGTTGGTAATAAATCGAAAATAGTTGGGATACATTGGTACTCATTCCACAAAAAGCTCTTCAATTTCCGTTCATTGTTTTTGCAGGTTATTTGAGTTATTTCAGGAAAGCGTGTTGAACATTTCTTTATTCCGATGGTGCCGTAATACTTAAAGAACGAACTGACTTTAAAAGAGATGAGACGAGATTGTAACCTGCTATTTACCCAATTAAATTTGGGTTATAGTTATGTGATTGCCAGGGAAAATCGTCATTGATAAGACATAAACTGGAACAATTTACCTCCGGATTAATCCTCTGGTCACATAAACATAGATCAAGCATCCCCCGACGCCTGTCTTTTGGCACTGTTTTAATGTGCTTGTGTATTAAATGTGATCAACATACTTGAGTAATTTTAAACCAGTGACGTCTAATACGTTGGAATTAGACTGCATTTTGTATTTACCTCTACTTAAGACATGGTGTAATTTGCTATTGTTTTAGAATTTACATGAACGCTTAGACCAAAACCCTGAAGTTAATTAAAGTCCATTTGCCAGATATCATTTTGTTGTCGCTGCCCTGGCATTACTCTATGCCGTTGTGGTTTTATTGTTAACCACGCATGGGTACATGTACATAAAGTTTGCATAAGGTATTAAAGGTAATACCTTAATGAAAAACTTTAAAACTAGTCATCATTTCATATATACAGAAAAGTCTAAAGTAGCAACATCGCTTAGTGCAAAGGTATCATTGTCAGGATACAGGTTTTGTCATCATTGCTTGGTGTTCAGCTGACAAGGAGCCAGTGTCAGGATACAGGTTTTGTGACCATTACTTGGCGTTTGGCTGGCAAGGAGCCAGTGTCGGCATACAGGTTTTGTCATCATTGCTTGGTGTTCGGCTGACAAGAAGCCAGTGTCAGGATACAGGTTTTGTCATCATTGCTTGGTGTTCAGCTGACAAGGAGCCAGTGTCAGGATACAGGTTTTGTGACCATTACTTGGCGTTTGGCTGGCAAGGAGCCAGTGTCGGCATACAGGTTTTGTCATCATTGCTTGGTGTTCGGCTGACAAGAAGCCAGTGTCAGGATACAGGTTTTGTCATCATTGCTTGGTGTTTGGCTGACAAGGAGCCAGTATCGGGATACATGTTTTGTCATGATTGCTTGGTGTTCGGCTGACAAGAAGCCAGTGTCAGGATACAGGTTTTGTCATCATTGCTTGGTGTTCGGCTGACAAGAAGCCAGTGTCAGGATACAGGTTTTGTCATCATTGCTTGGTGTTTGGCTGGCAAGGAGCCAGTGTCGGCATACAGGTTTTGTCATGATTGCTTGGTGTTTGGCTGAAAGAAGCCAGTGTCAGGATACAGGTTTTGTGACCATTGCTTGGCGTTTGGCTGACAAGGAGCCAGTATCGGGATACATGTTTTGTCATGATTGCTTGGTGTTCGGCTGACAAGAAGCCATTGTCAGGATACAGGTTTTCTCATCATTGCTTGGTGTTCAGCTGACAAGGAGCCAGTGTCAGGATACAGGTTTTGTGACCATTGCTTGGCGTTTGGCTGACAAGGAGCCAGTATCGGGATACATGTTTTGTCATCATTGCTTGGTGTTCGGCTGACAAGAAGCCAGTGTCAGGATACAGGTTTTCTCATCATTGCTTGGTGCCCGGCTGACAAGAAGCCAGTGTCAGGATACAGGTTTTCTCATCATTGCTTGGTGTTCGGCTGACAAGAAGCCAGTGTCAGGATACAGGTTTTCTCATCATTGCTTGGTGTTCGGCTGACAAGAAGCCAGTGTCAGGATACAGGTTTTCTCATCATTGCTTGGTGTTCGGCTGACAAGGAGCCAGTATCGGGATACATGTTTTGTCATCATTGCTTGGTGTTCGGCTGACAAGAAGCCAGTGTCAGGATACAGGTTTTCTCATCATTGCTTGGTGTTCGGCTGACAAGAAGCCATTGTCAGGATACAGGTTTTCTCATCATTGCTTGGCGTTTGGCTGACAAGGAGCCAGTATCGGGATACATGTTTTGTCATGATTGCTTGGTGTTCGGCTGACAAGAAGCCATTGTCAGGATACAGGTTTTCTCATCATTGCTTGGTGTTCAGCTGACAAGGAGCCAGTGTCAGGATACAGGTTTTGTGACCATTGCTTGGCGTTTGGCTGACAAGGAGCCAGTATCGGGATACATGTTTTGTCATCATTGCTTGGTGTTCGGCTGACAAGAAGCCAGTGTCAGGATACAGGTTTTCTCATCATTGCTTGGTGCCCGGCTGACAAGAAGCCAGTGTCAGGATACAGGTTTTCTCATCATTGCTTGGTGTTCGGCTGACAAGAAGCCAGTGTCAGGATACAGGTTTTCTCATCATTGCTTGGTGTTCGGCTGACAAGAAGCCAGTGTCAGGATACAGGTTTTCTCATCATTGCTTGGTGTTCGGCTGACAAGGAGCCAGTATCGGGATACATGTTTTGTCATCATTGCTTGGTGTTCGGCTGACAAGAAGCCAGTGTCAGGATACAGGTTTTCTCATCATTGCTTGGTGTTCGGCTGACAAGAAGCCATTGTCAGGATACAGGTTTTCTCATCATTGCTTGGTGTTCGGCTGACAAGAAGCCAGTGTCAGGATACAGGTTTTCTCATCATTGCTTGGTGTTCGGCTGACAAGAAGCCATTGTCAGGATACAGGTTTTCTCATCATTGCTTGGTGTTCGGCTGACAAGAAGCCATTGTCAGGATAGAGGTTTTGTCATCATTGCTTGGTGTTCGGCTGACAAGGTGCCAGTGTCAGGATACAGGTTTTGTCACCATCACTTGACAAGGTACCAGTGCCAGTATACAGGTTTTGTGACCATTGTGTGTTGTCCAACTGACAAGGTGGCTGTGTCAGTATACAAGGTTTGCTTCGTGTTTCGCTGATATGGTGGGAATATCAGTATACAGAATTTGGCATGAAGGTACCAGAGTCGGGATAGAGTTTTTTAAGATATATTTAGTTTCGTGATTGTAGTGTAACGCCCTCCTCAAAAACATTTTTCCTTTGCACAGAAGTCCTTGATCTAAATCAGTAGCAGAGTTAGAGGTAGCTGGATTTGATCACGCAACCTCATTGATCAGCTTCAGCTTATCTGCTGAAGCGTGGGCAATGATTTCTTTTAACAGGACATTGAGTACCCGGAAGTGCCAGAGAGGTGACATTAATATAGATTATCCAATGAACAGAATCCGTTTGTTGAAAATGAAACACGGCAGCAGATCGTGACCTACTGGTGAAGGCCCTAGCTTTCTATTGCTAGGACACACGAGGTGCAGGTGATAACATCGGCCTTGGACAGGGAATGTATGGATTCCACCAATTCTTCTTTACTGTTCATGGGGGCCTTCGGCTATCGAGGATCCTTTTGCATATTCTAACATCCATTGAAGACTACTTCTTTTCCACCAGTATGAAGTGGAATTACACGTGGAAAAGTCCGCCATTACTGTTCTTTACAATATACATATTGTGCTATCAGAGATATGGACAGTCTCTTTTGAAAGACTGAGAAAAAAGAGGCGCATCAATGGGTAGAATATGATTGGACAGATGACGAGTAGGTGGACAAATTGAATGTAGTTCATATAGTGGTGCTTTACGGTATAGATGTCAAAATTAAAAGACTATAGTTCTGACAACTGAGACAGATGCGACAATTTTCATTCCTTTGTTGCTATGTGCTCCATATTGTGTATAATTCAGCATCATTGATCATTGAATAATGGCCTCATACGAAGGAGACTGTTGCCAGTTGACTGAAGTCTGTTTATACTGGTCCCGCTTCACATAGCGTTCATCTCAATTCTAATGGCAGATACCGTCATGATCATTAGTTTCTCTGGTAAAAACGAAAACATCCACGGGTTTTCAATTGAACAGGAAATAAATTATTTAATTATTTACAGTCCGGGAACTATCTGGAATCAACCTCTGTATAATATACATCGTTTTCTTGTTATATGTTTGCTAATTTGTTTTTAAGTGAATCTCGCTTCAACATCAGTTTAGAAATAAGGGGATGGACCGACGCTACAACCGATATGCTTTTAACAAAGTGTGTGACCAAGGCAAACACTAAAAGCTCTTACTGTAATAAAATTCCGTAATGTAACAATTATTACACTATGGATAGCTCTTGCTACCCGGAATGTAAAAATGTTACACTATGGGTAGCACTCCCTACCCGTAATGCAATGACGTTACATTACCTGTAGCAAATTCTACCCATAGTGTAGTGTGGAAATTGAGAATTGAATCATGGGAAATCTAATGTAAACGGCTCCTGTAAGAACTGCTCACACCTTGAAACCGAAAATCCGTATTTAAAAACTACGATTTCGCCAGTCATTGTTGCTATGCAGTTAAGAACCCATTGACTACTTTTACATATTTTTTTTTATTGGCACTCAATACATTACTGGCAAAATGTATATAAACCAAAAATATATATTTTAGTGCCTACCCAATCTTGTCTAAAGGTATGATCGTGATTAAAATGTACATGTACAAATATATATTGTTTGTTAACTTGAAGTGTTATTGCCAAAATTCAAAGGCTCTCAGCCTGGGAGCCTAGAGTGCCGGGCACAGATCCCTGCGGTACGTAGACAATCTCCAGCATTTCTGCATGGAAACTGTTGGCATCCACGCCTAATTGACGTAAAAGCCTCATCGAGGGGGCGTCGAGTATACAATGGTTCCGGTTAGTGTGCATCTGTCGGTTGAGATGGCAGTGCCCTTTTCAATTTCACCCACTGGCACCTGTCAACGTCGTCCAGCTTTAACCATATCGCCGGGCGTAATCACGATGTCACTCAGTTTAATATTTAAGTTTGCAATAGCATTATGGTGGGCGTAGTCCAACTGTACGACAGCAAAAGGGCAAATTTGATCCCTCGTTTCAGAGAAAGCACTTCGACAGGATCGTTGATCAAATAGCTAAGGTTTCGTCCACGTATATAGCCTATTCGTTAGCACTCATGACAGGCCTGTCCTCACACCACCTTGGAGCAATACCCATCAACGTCTTCACAATGTGATTGTGTTGAAATGTCAACAGACGCACATCCGATGTGTGCCTCTTGTCTTGGACGCCGTTATTATGGGTGTTTTTGTCCGGGATGATAAGGTCGACCGCTCTCATTGCCTACTCTCCTGAGCAGACAAATCCCAAGGCACACAGGCTGGCTCAAGATCGAAGATATGTGTACATGGGCACTCTTGGGAAAGCAAACGTTCAATTTAATTGAGTGGAAAGATAAAGATATTGATGGATTCAATGGTAGCCTCTTAGTCACAATGCCTCTAGAATTACACACACAACAGAGCATTAATCTCCAACAGTAAGCTACTTTATTCTGAAGATTTTCAAACGAATGCTGCCCTAACTTCCAATTATGCGAGAAAGTTTCTAACATCTTGTTCTTAGAACTCGACATAAACAAATGTCAGTGAGGTAGGCTCTGTCACCGGCTTCCAGGGATCAGATTTTGATACAAAGAGTATACTATTGGCACTTTTGTTTGCAGATTAGTGATTTCTCTGCAATCTTAATGTATGGCTTTTGAAACAAATATGATTCTTCGACAAAATACATAATGCTGAAAGTCAGATGATTGCAGTTGATACAAGTGCATGTGTTCAAGATCTTGAGTGGATCTATTTACCAAAGCGTCACTCTCGCCTCAGCTCTTTGCCAATGTGAGGTCAGCGTTCTAATCTCCAACCACCAGTGCCCCAGTCTATTAAGATCAACGAGATATAAATTATATATATGTAGTGAACAACTTCTACTAGAGTAGCCCGAGATGAAAAGACAATACGTGTGAACATTGGATATAGCACTGGCGTGTTTTGTTACCCATATATTTTAGACGGCTGATCAACCTGTGAGAAACACATGTGAGACCAGTGTCAATACAGACAGAACCACACAGTCCAGTTGTCTTGGATACCTAATACTGTATCCATCGGTATCAGGTTGACCATCTGGACAAATGCAGTACTGTGATGTGAATGACAACACGAAATGGGAAATGTACATAAATGTAGAGTCCAGCGAGTCTCGATACTTTGATGCTCTTGGTAAACCCTCTTATGTCCAATTACAGTACTAATGACTATTAAAACTCCCAAAGCAAATTAGCATTGAGCATCGACTGGAAGTAACAATTTCTCTGTAAACACCATCAGTGTGAAACGAAAAATGTATATGATGCTGACAGTATAAATGTTGTCACTGGCATTTCGACAGTCACACAGCATTTGAGGAAGTACAGAGTTTTGCGGAACAAAACATTTATGCTTCTACCTGCATATGCCAGATTGTTCTTAACTCTGCCAAAAACCTGCCGTTGCCTTATAGGTGAAATATTTTTGAGTACGACGTAAAACACAAATCAAATAAATATCTTATGACTTACGTAGGCAGAATAAAGTGTACACGGGTGTATGCAACTGACTTATATTTACATAATGGCAATGCGGAAATGTATGCAACGATAGGTTGGCTTATGTTTGTATCTTGCAGTGGACGTTAAGTAACAGGGCATAAGACACCACTTTGAAACACAGCAGACTGGATATGAGCGGGAAAATACTTTGGCGGCGCGCATTAAAATTATACAACACATTATTGAGGAACAGAAACTTATAAATTGAGACTTAAGAGCGACAGCCAAGCAAACTGAAGGTATATTTTCGGGACTTTGCTGAGTGTCATTGTGTGTTGTCGTCCGTATGACGGTAGTCATGTAGGCTATGAGTTATAATTTGCCTTAATGCATGTCTAGAAGTGTTGACCCGGTCAACAACGTCTCTGTATTTATTTATTTATCAATTCATTACCACAAGGCATTACGGAATGCACTGACGAGAAAGCTGACTGTATAAAATAGATTAGTGTTTTACTCTTACAAACTAAATGCAATTGTATTCTACTTGTCACGTTTGACAAACGAATCGTTCTTTTGTTGGAACAAGGGACAAAAGACGCATTAGTTAATTATATGTCTGTCACAATACTATTGTGTGCTCTGTGTAAATATAAACGTTAAATCGCTTCCCAATGATTTATTTATTTATTTATTTGAGTGGTGTTTTACGCCGTATTCAAGAATATTTCACTTATACGACGTATTATGGTGGAAGGAAACCGGGCTCTGTCCTGGGGAAACCCACGACCATCCGCAGGTTGCTGACAGACCTTCCCACGTACGCTTCCCAATGAGATGATATTTATATCAGCTCTGTCATGTATTATGCAACAAAAGCAACTATTCTCAATTTAATCACAAAGTATGACCATGAGGTATTGCATCTCATTGTCATTACGCCCACGTTGCATTAAGCAGCTGTTTTTTTTATTTTAATCTCAATTCCTCTGAAGTGATAGACTTTATGACGTATGTACTACCAGTGAACGTGGCGTTAGAGCGCAGGTAGTACAAATGAAGTATTTTTAGTGTGGAGTAAGCAAACTAGAAACATAAATTATTGATGTTTGATATTTGTATAGCTCTTTTGAAACACAGGTATTCTTAATTCAAGACCTTTAATATTCCTACCCCTTGTATCAAAACATGCATGGCAATAATCTAAACGAGCTGCATATGTAAGCAAGTGTTTATGATTTTGTATCTCATATGTCTGTAACAGCGTAGAGTTTAAAGGAAAAGCCCGGAAAGTTTACAACCTTGGCTTTTAATAGAGACCAAGATTTCGGAATTCAAAATGGCCTGGAAGTATTTTCTACGATGTTTGTACATATAGTTGTTGGGGTGCTCACAAAAACACTTGTGTTGTATGAACACAAACTTAGTGTTATTTCCAACAGAAGTCATGTGTCATATTTGAAGAACTCTTTCATGTGTTAAATTAAAAAAAAGACCTTGTCTGTATTTCATTATTTTGTATCAGAAACATGTGAACTTCACATTTATTTAAAACGTTTATAGTTGGGTAACACACATGTGTGTTGAATGAAACAGCACAAGTTGTTGAGTTAGATATAAACACAAGTGTTTTATGCGTACACGTACGTTTTCTCGCCCAATGGCTACTAGTGTCAAAGCAGAAATGAAATACCTGAGTGTTCTATTATGTACTCCGTCCATATTTGTAGTTTCCTTCGGATGTGACATGAGGTGGTTTGATAGTTTCATAGTGCCCACTGGGTGATACACGTGATCTTGTTTTACACTGTTGATAGCGAACAATTTCATGAGCATTAATTTTTTTGCAGCATTATTATAGTTTGATGGGGACATGTGTACCATACCGCGGCGTGCAGGAACACATAGATGGAATCAGGGACCGCCTTGGCATACAACACAATGTTTTTTTTATGATTTTTTATGTCCACAGCGAGCTCTTTCTCTGTCGTTAAAGATTAAAACGTTGAAAAGTCACTATTAGTGGCTTTATTGTCGTAAACCATCAAAAACCATCGTCTTTTCACATAGCCTACGTCGCACAAAGCATCATCATTTATGCTGTGAAATCTATTGTTCAATTCGGGTGTACCCATGATTTACAGTTCCGCTCATCTGTACTAAGCATAAATTAGTATGAAGCAGATGGTATGCGGCATTATCCTTGTGAACAATTAGTTAA
The DNA here is from genome assembly GCF_032854445.1 of Liolophura sinensis. NCBI lineage: Eukaryota > Metazoa > Mollusca > Polyplacophora > Chitonida > Chitonidae > Liolophura > Liolophura sinensis. The sequence continues at coordinate 26,748,992 of NC_088295.1, forward strand.
TTATGATTTCCAAGTACGTTATTCTAAGAACAATTAGTTATCAAAGTACACATAGAGCCGGCACATTTTGTTTGGTCAGCTCGGCATGCGTGCTTAATCCGCCAGTGATGGGTAAATTCAACAAATAAGACTTGTTGGACAAGAATGAAAGGTCACATCACATTGTTTTCCATCATAGGGGAAAACGTACATGGCGTGAATTGTGTGTGTGGTGGATGATGGGAAGGTAAAGGGGATGGGGGGTTGGGGTACTGGAAGGTCGTTCTCATTTCCCTTCTGTTTGGTTTTTTGATGGATTTTATGTGCAAAGCAGTACATAGAATCCCTCAACTTATAAATATTGTGACTATTATTGTGACTAACACACCACATTGTTTGCCGTAGGCTATATCTGTTAGAGTCGCCTCTATTGAGGTGTCGGTAAAACCAGCCATGCTCACTACCAAAATTGCCTTTAGTCAGTGATACGAAACAACATAAGCTCTACACATGGATATGTTGGAAGTAGAGTCGCCTCTATTGAGCTGTCGGTAAAACCAGCCATGCTCACTACCAAAATTGCCTTTAGTCAGTGATACGAAACAACATAAGCTCTACACATGGATATGTTGGAAGTCCATATTCTTCCAAAGCTGCACCAACATGGGGTTACAACAAACTCCACGTAGTACTCTACACTCTCAACGAATAGACTACATTGTTTTTTTTTTATAACAAAATTTCCTAACATCCAGCTTTCAAACCATACTGCCGTGAGATCATATACTACAACAGATAATATTAAATTCATTTCTTAGGGTTATATTACACTAAAACGTGTAAACAATTTCAAATATGGCAGTGTGAGAACAGGGTTTACAGTAAAATCGATAGAAGTTTAGGTAACTGATGTTGTTCTTCATGAAAACATGTTGAACTCCGCCCAACACCCAGCTTGCGACTGGTTTTGGAATGATTATGACGTCACCCGAGGCCATGGGTTCTTGCCGTCGAAACAGAGCTTATGGACAGTACGATTGGAAAAAAGTGTCCTGACTTCATTTTCCTTGTAATAATGTGAACTTCAAGCATATCACTGTGTGGTGCTTATGTTGTAACGTGTCACTGACCAAAGGCAATTTTGGTAGCGAGTCTGACTGCTTTTAAAGACAGCTGAACATAGGCGACTCTCTAAAAGAGTGAGTGAGTGCTTGGGGTTTAACGTCGTACTCATCAATTTTTCAGTCATATGACGACGAAGGAATCCTTAAGGTGCATGTACGTGTAATGTGCCTCCTTGTTGCAGGACGGATTTCCACCACTCTTTTATCTAGTGTTGCTTCACTGAGACGCCTTACAGAAGGCAAGTATGACGCCTCGCCCGAGCCATTATACTGATACCAGTCGTTGCACTATCCCCTTCATGCTGAACGCCAAGCGAGGAAGTTACAACTTCCTCTTTTAAAGTCTTAGGTGTGACTCGACCCAGGATTGACCCTGGATCTACCGCTCTCGAAGCGGACGCTCTATCAACCCTCTTTAAAAGAAATAGACTACAGGCAAATTCGTCCATCCAAACTTGTTTGACACAACAGTATGTCGTAATATGAGATCACCTGAAATTGATCTCCATAACAAACCTTGCCTTGAATGAATGAATTATGGCGGTAAAAAACGGGCGTCCTCAGTTTCCATCTGCTTGATTGAATGATTGATTGATTTATCACCGCTTATTGCCACGAAAGCCTGCCGGTAGAAAGCTGGGAGCCGGGGAATCCACAAATTCACCATTTAAGGCCACGATTGAACGCGCATGTTGCGCGCCTTGTGTCTCATAAAACGCTCCTTAACACTGAGCTTCAAGTAGTGTAGTGGTTAGACTTGTGACCTGCAGTATCCGGTTTAATGCTGTGTATTGTGAAGGCTGAAAGTATTTAATATGTTATTATGAGCATTAGAAGATTCTCTCCGTATTAGTATATAATTCGGACCAGACCTTCGTATGTCAGTCGCCATATCATATTGTTGACGTCCCCGGTCAATAACCGCTGGACCAATTTCCAACTTAAACGCAAGCTACCAGAAAAAAAACTAAGAAACTAGACTGGAGAAATGTTAAGAGAATTATCAACAGTATTTATTCTGGAAAAACACAAGGAATGTTCTATGCGGATAAATTTAATTCAGTATCCAAATCGTACACCATGCTAGTTTATAAGAATAATATATACTCATTCAAACAATTAGAAATTCGTGTAAACTTAAGGCGTTTGATGTAGAGTCCTTGACAGTAGTTTTTGTTGTATTACATTGCGACGCTGACTGAAATCGTCGAGCAAACACTATTACAGACAAGATTAGTAAACACTTCATATTCAGGACTCGGCATATGAGTGGTCAGTACTGATCTGTCCACTGTGTGTAACTCAAAACAACAACATATGTGCAGGTTACAAAACCATGTGGATTGGTCTAAAACGAATAATTTAGAAGCTGTGTGTCCAATTGTTTAGGGGCCTCCGTGGCTCAGTTGGTTAGAGCGCTAGCGCAGCATAATGACCCAGGAGTCTCTCACCAATGCGGTCGCTGTGAGTTCAAGTCCAGCTCTCCGACCGTCAGTGGGAAGATCTGCCAGCTACCTGCGAATGGTCGTGGGTTTCTGCCGGGCTGTGCCCGGTTTCCACCCACCATAATGCTGGCCGCCGTCGTATAAGTGCAATATTCTTGAGTACGGCGTAAAACACCAATCAAATAAATAAATAAATCCAATTGTTTATATTGTCATGTGATACGAAAAGATAAATAGCCACAATACACTTAAAAAAGTTGCACCTATCGCCTGCAATTAGACTGATAAAAAAAGCAAATGAAAACAGCATGAACCAGAACGATGGCTTTAGAGTCACGTGACCACGGTACACTTATCAAATGTATTACACTGAAGATGACGCCATATGTTTTGATAACCTAGGATAACACAGAATAACTTATAACTATGAAGTCTAAGGGCTGTATGATTACAGGGAGACAACTCTAGTGTTAGGTATCCACTGTCGTATGTATGCATGTATGTATACATGTTTGAGGTTTTAACGTCGTACTTAACAGATGTTCAGTAATATGACGACGAGGACTCACTAGGTATGTGTACATATAGTGTGTCTTATGACAGGTCGAGATCATGTCGCCAAAGTGCCACTGGACTGTCATGCTGAAGACACCAGATATGACACCCCACCCAATCACATTATCCTGCCACCAACCAGCACTGTTTCCTCGCTCTAACCTGTGCTAAGCTACAAGTCTCATTTTAAAAGTCGTTGGAATGTCCTTCGTCGTGGAAAAACAGTATGAATGAATGATTATGGTTTAACGCCACATCGGCAATATTTCGGCTGATAAAAGGATAACTACTAATTAACCGCAGGTTTTGATTTTGTACATCTGATGCTTGTCCTGAAACGTGAATTCTCGCCACGATATGGCTGAAATGTTGCCAATGTGGCGTTAAGCCATATTCATTCATTCAAACGTGAATTTTCAGATTATCTCTATACCAGACGATGGGAACAATATATGTATAATAAAAACCTTTTGAATAATTAACGATAGTATATATTTTATTTCAATTATTGGACTGGGTAAATATATATTAATTTACATCTCCGCAAGCATCCCTTTATTCTACCAAACAAACCGCTGCTACGCGAAAGCGACTTAGTCTGCGTCCGTGTCACGCATCTTGTCTGGTAGAACACAGCATAACGGTACATCGTATGTTCTCATTAGTGCCTGTGTTACCGCTAAAGGTCTACTAAGACCTTGGGTCATCGTATTCGCAGCTGGTAATTTCCCCTATAATCCAACCTACTGGCCAATAATACGAACTGAGACCGTAATAGAACGTTAATTAGGTCCTTAATAAGCACTGATTATCCTATTTTTATGACCTGACGCACAGATTACTGGAGAGATAAGGATGGTGTAACAGTCATGAGGAAAGCCTCTGGTCGTTGTAAAAGACCAGATAAAATGAGGGTATCGTGCACTGTACCTATTTGTCCAAAGACTGGGAACATACCAATGCCACTTGAAAAATATAACATGATACGGTTCACCTCGGATACTGATTTCATTCATTTACCGAGAACATTCCTTGCGTCTTTCCAACATCGGTTAAAACTTTGGAATGACTCTCTTTGCATGAATCTGTCTTAATTTCATACTTTCTTAGTTCTTTGATAGATTGTGTTAAATGTTGTTTTGGAAATTGGCCTTGCGATTATTGGCCTGGTTGACGACTGGCATACGAATGTCTGTTTTGACGCCTGAATTCTAACTATATGAATCGTTGTGTCAGGGTGAGATTCTTCCAACGGTTTAGGGAAGTACGGCTTAAACTAACAGTGAAATATGTAAATAATTCGAAGTCAGGAGTTGTGTCTCTCACGTTGAGGAAAACCTCAACCAACGTCACAGGTCATTGACTACGCAATCTAGTGTGTCTAGGATACTACAGCAATTTAAATCTAATTTTCTTAAATTTTGTACTGAGTACATAATTCCCTTATACATAAAAATGGACAGAGAGTCTAGAATTTCTGTAATATTCTTTGCAGTATATAGGACAGAGAAAGTGAGCGGAGTAGTTACACGAGTGCAAAGTAGATAAACTGTCAGCTGGTTATATTCACGCGTCCTGCTTTGTAATCTTGTCTTTAGTACCGTAATGACAGCACGTTTTTCCTTCCTTCATATTGTTTCCACACTGAATGCACGAACTCTAGGACATTGTAATGCCACAACTATAATTCAGATTATTTAGTGTGGATCACAGTACTAAATTCTACTGCCTGATTGGTTGTATACCTGCGGCAAATCGCTACACTGACTTGTCCTTCGTGTTTTCTGTAGTCGTCTATGGCTTTTCACCGTTTGGGGTACAACCAGACTGACCGTTTGGAAAGGTTTACTGCACATCATCATTGCGAGTGGACTGGTCTCCGGATTGCTGAGTTATAAAGTTGTGACCGCCTAAAGTAAGTGATTATGCTCGTATTGGCTTTTTACAACCTATACATGCAATTATTGCGTTTAGTCCTGATATTACCTTACTCTGTTGTTGCTGTTACAAGTTTCATTAATGTTGTAGCATAATAATTGTTGGGGGGCCTCCGTGGCTCAGTTGGTTAGCGCGCTAGCGCAGCGCAATGACTTAGGAGCCTCTCACCAATGCGGTTGCTGTGAGTTCAAGTCCAGCTCATGCTGGCTTCCTCTCCGACCGTAAGTGGGAAGGCCTGCCAGCATCTTGCGGATGGCTGTGGGTTTCCGCCGGGCTGTGCCCGGTTTCCTCCCACCATAATGCTGGCCGCCTTCGTATAAGTGAAATATTCTTCAGTACGGCTTAAAACACCAATCAAATAAATAAATAAATAAATAAATAAATAATTGCTCACCGCTTCCTGTTCCATCCTGGCCCTCTCATTATAAGACTAAAACACCGACAGAATATAAAAAAAGAAACCAATTTGGTCTTCCTTTCTGAGATTGGCTCAGGGAGAGATTTGCTATTATAAAAGGTGACAAAGCAATTTACTTAACGTTCTGTCTATCTTGTGAATAAATAATCGCACTGTAGCACTGTAGTATGGTAGATGAAGATTTTGGAGGAACCAATGACTTGCAAGAAGGTGACGGAAACGTGTACAGTGTTTAGCTGTAAGTGACAAATTATGGAGAACGTATAAATTTACGTGAATGATAATGTTTTAGATACTTAAATATCTAAGTATCTAGATATTGAAAAATGAGAAAATGGTTGAGGGAGATGATCAGACTGGGCCGGACTTCTCAAAGCGGTCATAGCCTTACGCCGGCCTAATCATTATGACGTTACATACTGACGACATACACTGAAAACATTAATCTGTCTGAGTGATGCTGGGAGGTATTCTTCTGTTGCAGTAGATTGTTCTGTTAAATATAACACACATATTCTATTAATTCAGCGTAGAGATACTATCAGACTAACAGAATATTATGTTGACAGGATATTGTGTTATACATGTAGTAACAGAATGCATCCATCACGCTGACAACAGACGTTTTGTTACAATTGACAGATTAATTTTATCAGTGTACGCTGCCTTGGTATTGGTGACTGGCGTAGCGTTATAACCGCTCTGAGAAACAACCCACAGGTGCCAACATGTGTATGACAAATGGCTATGCGGCATACTTATATCATAGAGACAAACATTTGTTAATACGTGTACGCGTAAGTGCATTTACATGATTGAAACGATCTATTAAAGTGAAAAATAAATAGGAAGATATTTTCGTACATTATTTTGACGGTTGTCAATGGGGCTTTGAAGTATCAGGGTATTAATGGTACACACAAATTGTAATTGATTTGGACATCCCGGCAGTTTGTAGTGTAACATATCGATATGTGTAAAGGCTGTATATGTGAGGCTGGGGGAAGTGGGGATGGTGGGTGAAAGTTTACTTGTGTAGCTGTGGGTTTGTGTGTGTGAGTGAAGAGGATAAGTGGTCGTCAGGTTACGTAAAAGTATGTGTAAAAGTACATTAATAAATCAATACTTATGCACAGCGTGTCAGACTGACTCGTGTATTGGGCACACATGTATCTTGTCACCATATGGGCTGCAATGGTATTTGTGTTTGAATCAGGACAACACTGTGAGACGACGACAGCCTGATTAAATAAACGATCAATATCTGAAAATGTCGTCTGAGTCCTTACGTCATGAAGTTTAAAATATGTGTTTGGATAATCGGATAGTCTGTCTAAATTTCACTTGAAAACGTGAGTATTTGGTACCGGTTTGGGAAGAAGCCAATGCTTTTAACTTGACAGTGTCGTCTGAATACTATGGGATGTCGCCTGCTGGCATTGCTTACAGTTTCCTCAGGGCACCTTCTGTGGTTCATTCTGTATAAAAGCAGTTATTGACTGTGGGTACTGTCAGTTGTTTCCTCTGAGTGTGTCACTGAGTTCCTATAGTTAACGTCAGTTGTTTCCCCTTGGCTCTATGATTTCTTTCCTCTTCAAGAAGAGCTCGGAATAAAACACAAAGGTTGCGTAGGATAAACCGATGGGAACATAGATACATAGACATATCGCCAGACGAAAGTGACAGTAAATATTCTTAGTGTTTCAGTGCTCAGGATACCCAATTAAGAAGTTTTAGCTTCGGAGACAAAACTTTTAAGGACATGTAGCTCTAAATAGAAAATAGGCCAGAATGAGACTAACGTTCACGCCCACATTCACAGAGCACATATTTATGCGGTAACATAGGAATATACTGCTCGGGTATCCAGATGTCTAGATGATGTTGAACTGTTAGGATATATAATTTACAGTCTGGAGATTGGAGCAATACATTCTTCAACAGATAACAGGCGTTTGACTTGAGAATTTACTCGAAATGATCTGACAATGGCGTGACGCATGACACTCATTTCTTGATTTAAGCTTCACAAATCTGAAAGATCCAGTATGGAACGTACCAGAGTAGCACACCCTAAATTTTATTTACAGTTCCATATAAGTACGTGGTTGAAAGTTTAACTGTGCACATAGATAAATTCTTGAGTAAGGAGTATTTTGTAGTCGACATATTGTGACCACTGGCACATACCGATGTGCATGGCTCTACATTATTTATTAACGCTGGTGAGATGATAATGTGTTTTGATAGCGATATTGATGGTGCTTTCGATTTTTCTGTGTTTAGTTAATGAATACCAAGAAGGTATGTGATGTACATTGCTGTTGAAGCATGACTACACTTCGTAATGTCAGGTGCCAAAACACGGTATTTCCATTTCATCCCGTGAAAGGGTATTCGAAGAAAAGCAGACGATACCGGGTCCAGTGGAGACACATTTGTAAATCAATACCCGTAAGCGGTAGGGAAGATTGACTGGCCTTTCCCGCTGCTAATGTCCCACTGTCTACTGATTCTCAGCTCTATCCACAACTAAATTATGTTAGTTGCTGACAGAAGCGATCTGTTTGTGTGGACAGTCGGTCGATTGCTACAATAAGGAATTGCAAGAGTTAGCCGATTTTCATAACTCACGGAATACCTTTGTGCTATATCTCTTCATTGTGTCACGCGTACAAGTAAAGCTGAAAAACAAAAATTATAGATGGCCGGACGGACTGATTCGATTGTCATTGAACTGCACAAAAGGAAGACGGCTTTGTAGCCACATTATCCATTTTCAGCAGCGCCATATGTCACATCTTCTAGGCTGTTACGGTTGGGGATTATTTAAATGTGACATATTTTAATAAAACTGGCAATAAGTCTGTACATCCAGCGTTACACTTCATACATGGGATTTACAGGTGCTCCAAGCCAGCTGTCACATTGCCACCTTTTCATCATTCTTTGTCGTCTGCAAAACAAAATCGATTGAAAATCTCTCGTCATGATGAAATAACGATTTTATCGGAGAACGTACCCTATACATATCGCAAGCAGGTACTAGGCGCTGTGAGCTGCTGCCTTGTCCTACACAATATATATCACGTGAAGCTGTTTCGTATCACTCCCTAATATCGCTAGCCCTGAACTGTGCCGGCCGGCCGGTCGGGATAACCCCCGTCCAGGAAGGAACAGCAAGCCCGTCATACCATCTGCACCAGATACCGGCCTCGCACCAGCGAGAGAGGAGGAGGAGGACGTACAGACTAGAGGATCCATGCTGGACAGTAACGGTGAGACAGGTGTTACACCGAACGGCTACCCTCATCCCAACGGGGACACAGCTAATACAAGGTCAGTCTAGCTACCTGCATAATTATACATCATCACGTGAAGGCTACACATTATTTACCCATATACACGACGACACATAGAATAGGCGGCTTCATGCTTTTTTTTATAACACGGGGTTAGTAGTATATATAACTGTGTAAAGTTGTAATCTAAAAACCGTGATTTTATTCTTTGTCTCCTTACTTACTTGTCATGAACATCTGGTAGATGGTAGGCGGCTGTTGGTAAGGCTTTTGAAATTGTAAGGCAAATTGAAATTAGACTGATTATCTTCTGATAGAGTTTCTAAAGTCTGCAGATATGAACTAAGAGCATAAATATGGCTAGGAGAGCTAGAGAGGAAGATGCAACTGCTTATTTCGTAAAACTGCTCGGGATTACGTTATGTTGCTTGGGTTATGTTTATACAAAGTGAAATTGCACTGCACTTATTTTAGTGGATTGCAGATGTATAAAATTGTGAACAAAAGTATCTCTATATAACGAAAGTAGGCATATATTTCGCTGCACATGTGAAAACAATTTCCTATTACTTGAATGGTAATTAAATATTTCCTCGAAAGGATCCGTTAATTGTTTCTGTTAACACAATATAAAGACTTAATTGCGTTGAGAATCGTATTCGGGAAGACAACATACGTAACCACGTACTCAACGGCCAATCTGGTGAATCAAACAGTCGCTCAGTAAATCAATATATAGATTTGTGTCTGACAATAATCAACAGTAGTTCAACAGTAGGGAGAGCATCTCACTGCGCTTCTTTCGTCACGTTTTCTCCAGAAGTAATCACCTAAATTATCACGAATTTTTATGTTCACATGTCCGACGGTTTGTCTTGTCAGTAGATTGTACAGCTGAGTTAAAACCCTGGTGAACTCTTAATTAAGTCCTTAATTAAAATACTTGATTTATTAGCTTGTTTGATTAATTCCACTTCAACCGAATTGCAACAATCATGTGTTATCCATAATGTTCATTTATATAATATTACATGCAGGCATTTCATATTGTAGAAATAATTGTAGGGAGGGCCAGTCAGATTATTGCAGTATCGAATGTGCGTCAGGTATACATCTGTACCCTGTGTAGTATATGGCTTTGGGAGCTAGCAAATACACATTGGCGTGACAATGGGTTATTCCCATGCGGATTTATGCAAATACGAGTATAACTGTGTTTTTAGATTCCTTCCAACCAACATTGCAATACAATTCTGATTTGATGAAGAGGATGTAATTCGTTGATGGAGCAGGTTGCAGCTGGTACAAGTGTAAATAAAACTCTTCTTTCCTGTTATTAAATATAAACTGCTTCCAGTGGAATTACATGAGCACGGTAGGACGTAAACCTTACTGCTATTTACCTGTCAGTCATTAGAGCGAGATAATGTTGGGCTGTGCGTGGGATGTCTTAAAAACGTTGACATTACTTGGCGCCCAATACTCTGTTGTACAGCGGTGGTTTGTCAAGCGGATATGACGTGATGTGTTTCTGCCTTGATTTATCACGTGTTATATGTCAGCGGGAACAGGCTTTACGGCTGTGGCGTTGTATATTACACTGGCTAATCTGTCTAGGATTTCAGTTATAACGGGCTTAACAACGAAGCAGGACTGTATTTTTATCAGGCAATTGGCGTGCTCTCCGGGAGAGTGTAGAAGGCAAAATTGTGGCAATTCCTATCAGATGTCAATAAAGTCGCATCCAACCTTTCCGATGGACTCAAGGACATGCAACGGAAAAAAATTACTCAATTGAAGGGTGAATTCCGGGTTTCTTATTGAAATCGTTTCTATTTCATGTGAAAGCATCGTTATCGTTTGCTAGAATGTGTTGCTGCCAGAAGTGCCAGCTTCCTTGTTGACGTGATCAAACAGCCGCAATAACCGCCTTTTGTGGAGAGCTTTTGAAAACGCTTTGTTTTTTGTTAGGTGCCGCGCTTTGCTTATATTCTGGACGACGTTTAATTACAAGTGCACCTACGTTTATCAAGCCAGTGTTTTTATTTTTCACCCAGTTCTGCTTCATGTTATGAAGAATATTTGAAATCTTGAAATTTCACTGATGACTGATGATCTTTGAATTCTTTAACCTAGTTAAATGTTCTTTGACTATGTTGATAAGACGTACTCAACCATGGTATATGTAGATGTAAAGATTTTATATGCCTCCGGGCCTATAAAATCACTGGAGTCTGGCGCATAAATCGATTAGCAGTGGTTCAATATATATAAACATACTGACATTAACAACCCTTTCTCTTGGTTTCAAATATATTTGTCCATACTTGTGAAGACCTGCTGTCAAACTGCATTTGGTCGTGGGTGTCCTTGGGCTCTGTCCGGTTTCCCCTCACCATAATGCTGGCCGCCGTCGTATAAGTGAAATGTACTTGACTACGGTGTAAAACACCAATCAAATAAATAGATCAAATCAAACATGTTTGTAAGTCACATATAGTTCTTGGTTTGATACTGACGTTCCGTGTGCAATCAGCGATGGGTTTTACGTATGTAAAGATGCCTAAGGAAATTTGTCTCCCTTTGCCGTCACGGCTGCGGAAACAAGATTAACCTTCCTGGTGGTTTTGTCTATTCACGTTGTCAGTGTATCGTCTGAGTGACTTCTCCGCCCACTTCTCATTACAAACAAACGCTGTCCTCATCTTGTTTGATTTGTATATAAAATACATCTGATAGGCGGGAATACAGAGTTGGTTAAATGCCAAGTGACTTTAGTCCGCCATGATTACACGCACCAGTAGTTTCACAAATACCACTGGAACCGGTATGCTGGCTTATTAAAGCCCGTGGCACTAATATTCTACCTAATACACTGTAAACATAAGCGGTCCCCTCAAGGTTAACACTGGCGGTTGACAAGGACGAAGTAATGGTGAGTATGAAGATCTGGTTGATGTAACTTGGGCCAAAGTTTGCCATCTGTGTTTTCATGTTGAGTTTTATCCGCTCAATTGAAAGGAAGTGACCAAGTCTTGCAGACAACAAAGGGAATCCGATGCCTGGGTGTCTCTATAAACGCTTCAGTTATCGCAAAGGCTCAGACGGTGAAATACCTACAGCCGTTACCAGATCCCTCCGTGTAACTTTCACCTTTGCCTACTCATTCTCCTTTGACTCCTGCAGATCCAGATAGGTCACGGTGAGGAAACCCAAACCGATTCCTCTAGATTAAAGTAAAGACGCTTCCTTTCAGCTCTTTGCCGCCATCCTGCCGGCCCTATTGTTCGTCCATGCTTGAACTGGGTGACCTATTCCAAGACGGCTAGCTCGGCTAATAGGGCCGGCATCGACCGTAACCTGCCAATCAATGACGTAGAGCCTTCTGGTCAGGTCAGCCGACTTAATTACCCCCCTCCCCCCTCAACCTAAACACATCTTACAATGGGCTTCTCGCGCAGTATAGACCTCTTAGGGGAAGTTCACAGACAAAAAAGGTTCAAGCGACCAACGAATGCCCGTACACCTTCACTTGTCAACAATGCGCCCGTGGGTTCGTTTCGATAAGCCTGATCCTACAACTGTGTATAGATACAACCAACAAAACGAAAGAAAAATAACGAAGGAAGAAAAGCTGAATTTAATTTTCAACTCCTAGGAAATGACACCGATGATACCAGTTTATTCAGCTGAGCGTTGAGAGCTGTAAGTAATTATTTAGTGTTTACCAACTATAAGTATAAACTTAGAGTATATCGCGGAACGGGGTTGATCTTTGTGGGAAGCTACATTTAGTTACCTCCCGCGGCAATACCATGGAGATTCTGTTTAATTTCCGCCTAGATTTCCATAAAGCATGATCTGGTCGAGAATTGTTCTTGGCTGTTTCTCGCCTAGCTGATAAGGAACAATTGCCATCCGGGCGGAAAATTGCTGTGGGAGGCTAGCTTGTACATGCTAGGATACGCAAATCAATATCAGCCATACTGGAAATAAAAGACATTTCCTCTTAGATTTATTGTTAATTATTCAATGTTGAGGTAAATCAATCGATATTCCTATCTCACCTGTTTTCAGAGCGCTCTGAAGCTGTGGTAACGAACTGAGCTGAATGATGCTGGCGTTGTTGCTGACAAGATAATTATGGATCTGCATCATTAACACAGTACCAGCGTATTAATTCATGGCAGTGTTTAGTTTTTTCAAAAGCTTAAGGCCAATTTTCTCGCTGACCTGTGCCAAGTAGTTAATTAGTCTTGATCTGGGGCTGAAGCAGAGTTTCTCGTTGGTGTGGCTGCTTAAAAAAAACACAGAGAAAATCTTTTGGAGGATAATATTTGAAATCAGTTTTTTGCCCTCTAAACCCAAACGTCGTTATCCGAGCTTTTCTATCTCCACAAAAAGTTATTGAAATATCAGCGTTCCGGATCATAAAAACTGGCTTTAGATCTGATCTGATTTTACAGACTGATGGCGTTCCCTTAATAACTAATGAGAAAAACACTTTTGCCGTGTCACAAACACTCTGGATGATTGATGTAATAATTAAGTAAGACAGCCACGAATCTAAAAATATCTCACAACTCAATTCACCCCCGTACAATGAATTTATCGCCGATTCCACTCGCTTTAAAAGTAGTGGCTGTCGTTTAAGGTCAGACCTGGTAGCAGTGAGTGTTGTGTGTTATTGCGGACAGCTTGACAAGCACACAGACATGACGACTGAGGAGGTGGTCCCACAATCACATCAGCCGAGTCGACAATTAGCGGAAAGCTCCAGTATCTTAGCGTACTACATCCGTGATCAGGAATGGTAAATCGGACTCTGAGAGAACAACTGATATAATCGCTTTGCTATTGGCGGAGTGGTCTCCCTTAGTTCGGTTTTGACACTGCAATCCAAGGCGGTAATGCCACAGTGCGTAAGTACATTTGCTACCTCAATAAGAATACTAACTTTTAAAATATATGTTATTCTTGAGTGTAGGACGGAGCGATAAATATCACTATTCAAGTTTCGACTCACGCTTTCGCTGAGTACCTTTAACACTGGGTAGTTCGAAGATCGAACAAAGCTAGCTGTTGTTACAGTCTCCCGTTCACTGCTCTCTATAAACTGGATGTGTGTATGACACAGGCTTTAGGTGATAAGACAAAAACATTTCGCTATTTCCTAGTTGGCCTTCATCAGAACGTTGACATTTGGAAAGGACACCTTTTTCTGTAGGGTAATACAATTCTGTCCATCAACGCCGCTTTTAAGTTAATGAGAAACCTATGTGTTTATCGCTGTGTAAGATATCCACCTGACGAAGAGATTATAACAAGAGTACGGTCAACAAAAGGACCCGAATTTAGTAAGCATCTTAAAAGGGCATCAGTCTTAAACAAAGTTTAAGGCTTACTCACATCAAAAAGACAACCCGCTTTCAAACGGTTTATCAGTGCGGCGACCTTGTAATAACTCTTGTGAATTTTTTTCAATAATACGTTCAAAGGAAAACTGTAATAGAAAAACTGTACGGAATATGGTTATCAAGATTTAATATCACATGGCGATCCCCTTTCCCTGACGGTGTATTTATTTGCAACCCTGTAGGTCAAATTTTTTGCAATACTTCGGTCTTATATTTGTGGGGAAAAATATCTGGTACTGTTAAAATGCCCCTTATTTACCCCTGTTGGAAAGGGTGTGGTCGCCAACAAATCTGTCGTTTACATTTACTGAAAATCAATCTGAATGTTGACCCATGCAGCCAGGTCAAATCTGTACAGACAGGATGGCAAAGTTCGGTTACTCGTTCTCATTATACACTGTAATGACTTGATAATGACGTGTGTCACAACTTTGCATTTGAGTCAGTTTTTTAACCGCACTCGGTGACTACTTTATCGGAATGTACCGTTCCCTTCCAACCCAATTTCTTTTCTCTTTTTCTAAGTATTTGATATGCCTTGAATCCCTTTAAAATATGTTAACACTGAAAGGGATAATTTGGTAGCTACCGCACTGTCGCTGATCTGGTTGTATTGTTCATGCAGTGGTCTTTTAGACATATTTGATGGCACTTCGGTTTTCGTAAAATTCATTCATTCATTCATTTATTTATTTATACATTAAAATATTAGAAATCCTCCACTTTTGCGGCGATAGTCAGGTTCAAGGATGGAGGACACCACCGCCCACCACCAGCTACCTAACAAATAACCTGACCTAAAGCCACAGCCGGACCAGAGCATGGTTCGAGTCTACAACCAAATAGTTGAGGTGCCTCGACAAGAACAGCTTTATATGTATGTGAAGTTTACGGCATCTGTATCGTCTGTTGGTTTGTATCGATCCAATAAGGTACTGAAAACTTGGTTTCAAGCCATCTGTACAATTGTTTTACACACTGGAGTGTGCCAACTAAACTGGGGCCTCCATTTCGACTAATCAAAGCTATTTATCTCTGGGAGTTTCTTTGTACGCATTCAGTGATAGGTACATTCTTGTTTAACAGCGTTGACAGCGTAAGCGTTCATGAAAATTACGTTCTTGGAAAAGTTAATACAGCTTGACAACTGAGGACAGATACTGCGCCACAAAGTTCAGAAATTTACAACAGGAGGTAGATGGGGCACGAAGAAAACACCAGGCTTTGCAGGCTGTGCTCTAGAGCGAAAAGACCCGGGGAAACAGTTCACGTAATGCGAAAATAAAGTTTCTCAACTCTCCAACACGAAAACACGTTTATCTTATCTTGGAGGATTTAAAACTTCCAACCAATCATCTTTAATAAAGCTCTTCTTTCCGGAAAACTCCTTTAATTTTAACATTTTGTGGTGAATATCCTAAAAGGAATCGATTTCTCCAACCATAACAGATTTGGAATCACGTGTTGTGTTGTTTTGACTCGCGTGCTTGTTATCAGGAGCTATTATTCTCAGAACAGACCGAGAGAAGTCTCCTACCGTCTCTCTCCGACATAACCGTTATAATCGATTAGGTAATTAACGTGGGCTATTTTGAGCGCAAATCACTAGACGCTATTGAACGGCCTTGCTTTGCCAATAAAAACTATGTTTGAGACGTGTATAATTTGCGTGGAGGTCGGGCCGTCGTCTAGAGGGATCTCAGGTGCGGGTGACAGTTCGTCATAGCGGTCAATTACCGGGGTGAACAAATACCGGGTCAGCTCTGACCACTAGACAAGGTCGTCTGCTAATTTGTACTATCGTGTAAGAAATTCACTCCCTATTTTAATCACCGCTGGCTAAGAAGGGTGTTAGGCTTCCATCAAGTGTGACAGATTAGTCCTGTTAGTTCGTTACCGGTCCTTAGGCTATGATGTGAACTTCAACTAAGCTTGCGGTGCTTGGACGGCTCTGGGCTTTAATTCTGCTTAAGCTAAGATGTGCATTGTCTTAAGTGTAACTATTTAAGCATTTACAATCAAAATATAACATTAACTGAGGTAAATTTAAAAGATGCCCCACAATCATGTACTAGTTGCGTGTGATCATTACAGACTATTACGCTGCTGACTTTTGGGGGTGTTTAATTTGAACACAGACGAAGCTAATATAACAATGTTCTTCGCCTGAGCAATAACATAATAAACATCATAAACAGACTTAAAGATAAGAGAGAAAAACAAGAGCGGCGACGATAGTCTGACTGTTGGTAAACGGTCACACGTAATTGGTGAAATACGGCCTCTTTCCAGGTTAGGGTTTTATTTCAACTGTTCATGCAAATGCTTAAATAGTATCAAAGGACACGCCCCAGCCCCACCCCCACAGCCATTGCTTAAGGGGAATTAGGCAAACAAACATGCAATGATTTTAATTGCAGTTTATTAGATGTGATTAGGCTAGAATTATTCAAACCCACTTGTAATTAATGTCATACCAGACAGGAAAGTAGTGCTCTGAAACACTAAGTTCGTCAAGTGTTCGGGGGGGGGGGCAGTAATTAGCACAACTGAGTGCCATTTTCATAAATAACTACCATTTATCATTGTCAGATAAAAGATTCGAACTATCACGAGCTTACAGATACATTTGGTTTAATCTACAAAATATATCCAAGCGTTTTGAAAGTGTAAACACAAAACGGTTAAATGATTACATTATTCAACCCGAATCATAAACCACATATAATGTGATTAAAGACGTACAGCATACAGTGTAAAACCAGAACAGCGACAACAGTGTGATAGCTGGCAAATGGTCACACATGAGCGTGAAATACGGCCTTTTGTCAATTTGCCTGAGTCAGAGATTTATTCTAGCTGTTCATGTAGATGCTTAAACAATCGCAAGTTGCACCCCCTCTTGCACCATGACTTAAGCAGAATTAGGTAAAAAAGCAGTGATAATGATTGCAATTTATTAGACGTGAATGGTAACTAATCCAGAATTACTCAACGTAAACATTTCTAAGATATATACTACAGTTGTTAAACATGCTTGCCCTTTGTTAAAACTGTCATATTCTCTCTGTTATCATTATATTAATCCAACTTCTATTCTGAGCAACTCAGGGTTGGGTTTGGACAACTTGCGTTTGCTTATTGTTCCACCATATATACCTATAACGTTTTGTCATTAGTACCCTATGCCGTATTGGGTATTTGCAATATGACGGCATTGGCGATGATTGAAGCAATCCGTAAATCAATATACTAATAACATCTGGGTTTTTATCACGTGCTAACAATCCTAACAGTGCTAAGTGGCAAAGATTCCTCAATAACCCCTGGCTTAGTAGCATTCATGGCATCTCATGCCATCATAGCATAATATGTTATCGAACCCAAGAGTTAATTAACCTCTTGGAGAATGAATTAATCTTCTGATTTCTGACGATTGGACGCTACCTGAATTGATTATTGTACAAAACAACGATAGCGTATACCGAATCCCTCAGAGAATATCCGATCTAACCGGCAATGTAGATATTGGTTATTCCATTGAAGGAAATGCATAAAGTTGCCTGACACCGTTCTTAGGAAAAATATTCAATATCACATTCAGTTTCAAAATGTTGACTTAATTTTTATTTTTGCCTCAAGTAGTCCTAAAGTGAATTTGCATGGATTTAAAGTTTTATACAGTACACTTCTTGAAGAATTTACAGTTTTGGATTTTCTTTCTGTTTTATTTACAAATCTTGCATTTCACTCGACCATGGTGATAAGTATTTTTAAAAATGGCAAAGGTGACGTCTTCCTTCTTAGGTTCAAATTAAATACTATGAGATAGCTCACAAAACAGGCATTTCTTTTGGCCGTGATCGAGTTATGGGTTGTTGGAGAACATGACGTTGCATTCATTTATGGCTGTTAGTTTTATGTATGGAGGAAACCGGAGAGTTTAGGATAAACCATTGACCTTTGGCGATGTACTGCCGAACTTTCAAATGTGTGAGCCTTGTACACGGGAGGCCACAGTTAGTTAGCGCGCTAGCGCAGCATAATAACCTAGAAGCCTCTCACCGATGCGGTCGCTGTGAGTTCAAGTCCAGCTCATGCTGGCTTCCTCTCTGGCCGTACGTGGGAAGGTCTGCCAGCAACCTGCGGATTGTCGTGGGATTTCCCCGGTTTCCTCACACCATAATGCTGGCCGCCGTCGTATAAGTAAAATATTCTTGATTACGGCGTAAAACACCAATGAAATAAATAAATAAATCTTGTACTGGTACTTGTGTGATCTATTCGTCGAAACAGATATCCGTATACCAATAGTCAATCAAAATGGGCGTTTCATTTCAATAATTGCAAGGCCAATTCCCAAAACTACGGTTAACACAGACCAATAACGGAAAAAGTATATATCGTACGAAATTAGGACGGAGATACAAAGAGAAGCCATAAACATCTTTCGATGATGTTTAAGACGCAAAGAATGTTACAGATGAATGAGTGAAATCAATATTCAAATCGTGTATTATGCCAGTATATAAGTTATCAGTAATAAATTATGTATCTCACTTGCGCTTTGGTTGCAACTGTTCATATATTCAACAGGGCGATCTAATTCAACACAATCATCAAGCAAAGCCGGGGATTCTGGACATCTTCAACGACCATAAAACAAACGCAAGGCAAACAACCCCTAGGAACATCATTGGGAGTATATTGTCAAAAAGTAAAAAATGTAGGCAGTAGATCTGTGGCCGTCGCGACATAAACCATATCGAAAGTATGAAAAATGGAAGGGTATAATCCAACTTTCTAGCGCCATATTGACGGCACAATACCAACTTGCCTTACAATGATAATTGATTCGCAACAGGCATCATGGGTCATCACACTTCGGGAAGTGAAAGCAACTTTATATGCTGCCGTTAAGTATGTTGACTTTACGCGAGGTACCCACGGAGACCAAGTCGGATACCATTACTTTGAATGCACAAGAAACCGATGATTGGCCAGATAATATACACAAAGGCAGGAATCGATTTCAGGGTTAGTTGTATAAACATATTCAACACTAATAGGGCTTATGTAAACAGTGTTACGAAGTAACTGTTACGCTGCAAGCGTGCGTCACATTTCATATATCGATGGTCAATATTTACCTCAGTGCTAATGGTTGGGTATTACATGTAGTCATGAAATTATATTTATTGATAGGAGAGAACTGTAATCATAATGAGAGGGAAGATAATGTGCTGACCACAGTAGACACCAGCATGACGATTGGTGTTTAACCAATGGCCCAGAGCTTAAATGTTGTATAAACACGATTAAAGACGTACTGCACAGAGTAAAACCAGAGCAGACAGTGTGATATCTGACAAATGGGCATACGTAACCGGTGAAATCCGGCCTGTTGTCAGTTTACCTCAGTTTGTGTTTTATTCTCATGGAAATGCTTAACTTATACGCCCCCTAACACACGGCTTATGCAGAATTAGGTAAAAAAAATTGCATTGATGTTGATTTCAATTTGCCTCACTGGCCTCGGAATAGTGAAATTGCTCTATGTCTTTATGTGTAATATACAGTAACATGAAAACAAATAGACAGCTTGCAATCGAATTTTTTCTCGCATCTGGTCTTTGTTGGAGAAACGCTGTTTATGATTTGGAACTCTTATTGTAATAGACCATCCCCTTGAAAAACACTGTAAATATTACCAGCCAATAGATCAATCGAAAAAGAAAAGTTTTTGAGAAGCTTGGCGCGGTTTACTCTGTGCTGCCATCGTCTCTCTGGCTGAGCATTTCCAAACATTACAGTGAGCATTTTCCTGTTAGCACAGACTACAGACAATGGTGTTAGTTGTTGGATCCTGAATGTGGATATTTGGACAATGTCAAGCGTAGACATTATCATTGTTAGCTAATTTGTGCTGCTATTTTTACCACATATCTACATGGTTCAGTCAGCAAAGGTTTCTTTGCTACATCAGTGTACCTTTCACAATGGGAAGAATATCTTAATAAACATTTGATTGGCTTCGTTATCCATGTACTGGTTAGCAATATAAATTTCGAATGTTTGGAATGGTAAGTATTCAATCATTGGGGATGTTTTTGTCAGCAACTTACACCAAGGTTCTTCGCATGCAAATCACTAATGTGCGAAGCCAGTGGATGATATTTCTTTTGGGTTATGTCCCCTTGACTAGACACATCATGGAGGAGGACAATGTCAGACCTGCTCTAGGATCCCTTCTCTACCTATTTGCGGATAAGTGTGTTATACTCACGGCAGGGGCACCCTTTCCCCAGCATCATTATGGTTCCCCAAACCCCCCACCCGCACCCCCAACAAAAAACACTATTACGTGAGTCATATGCATGTTTGAACTTTACCAGTGAAATCTGCTGACGCCTGAACACATCCTTAATAACTGTTTGAATAACGTAAGCAATTATTCCTGACTGCTTCTAATTGCTAAATGGCAGACAGAGCTAACGTTCTTCAGATGGCGGTACCGACGTGATTAGAGCCCTCTGGGGTTGTATTCGTCCTTTCATGAAGCGTCGCGTATCGCGTGATCAAGCTGCTCAGTGAGACCGCAGTCTCTAGTTCAGGATATAACTTCCGGGGCTTTGATTGGAGGTTTTTAGGTTTGGAAAATAGGCATATGTGCTCATGTGAGATGATGTGTCATAGACATCAGATGTTAATATGCTGACCCGAATACCGTTTACCTTTCAGTGAATCCAGTGGCCTTTTCACTTAATGTAGTCTTAGTCCAGGTCAATAGACTTTGATAAAAGAAGTCACGTGTTTTAAAAGGTCGTGGGTTTACGTCAGAATGGTTGTCATATATATAACTCATGTGTCACGATTTCCTTACTTATGTTACATTTGACCATATGAAAACCTTTTGTCAGTCCTTCGTATGACCAAATCTGGTTTAAAGCTGCAGATTAGTGTATTGTGAACACATTCATTTACAAAGTACTAATCATCTAAAAGGATGAGATGCCTTTATTACGTATAACATAGGACATTTGCATTCTGCTTCATAACTCTGCTCTTAAATTTCTCCAGAGACCGTATTTTCGTCGTGCTGAATTATGTCACCACGAATATATTAACAGATGCGTGTTTTGATTATCGACAACTTATATACTAGCATCGTACACCATGTGGATACTGGTTTCATCATTCGCCTAGAGCATTCCTTGCGTCATTCCAACATCATTCCCAACGTCTTGTAGGGATTCGCCGTTAAGATGTTTGGGGTAGGTGAAAAGTGAGTTCTGTATTAATCAGTCTTTCACATAAGTAATCCATCAGTCAATCAATCAACCAATCAATCAATAAGTGATCTCCCTTACTAAGGAGAAGGCGCAAGTATCTGGTATTGAGATAAAATGATTGTACTTTCTCGTTTAATTCCAGGTCTTATTCGAGAAACACACGAGATCCTCTCTGAACTGAAAAGCATTACTGTACGGTCGCCTTAGCAAGATGCTGTTTGGATTTGTCATCCTTAGAAGATTTATTCATTTGGGTGTTTTTTGCGTCGTCTGTAAGGCGTTCGGCTTTATACATTAAGTAAAATCATGGAAATGTAACGTGGCCAACTTTGTAAAGCAAAACAGAAGCTGGTGTTTTTTTTTTAAACCAATACGACACTTGATTCGTCAAAAACGTTTTGTATCAGTTTCATAGTAGAATACACGACTAGACCGGCAAGTTCAAAGCAAATGCATTTCTGACTTGTATATGTCAAAACTTCTGTATAACGGCCCTGTTAAAATGACTTGTACTAATCAATCCATCAGTCCATCAGTCAGTCGTTCGAAGACCAGGTTGTTTTTGTATAGGAAACCTGCACCGACCTCACTCCTACCACGAGTAAAAGACATACAATGAGTGCTGTGAGAGATTTCAGATTTCCTTAAATTGGCCGGTACTAGTAACGAGGGTTTAACATGTACTAATCAATCTACAAATCCATCAGTCCATCAGTCATCGTTCGAACACATGTTTGTGTTAGTATTATTAATCTGCCACCACCCGCGCACGAGAAAGAAGCACGACTGTTGTGAAAGCTTCAGACACTTATAATTCCTTTGATGCCCTTTGGGAACGAAAGAACATTTGCATGGAAATCGGAGAACAGTCAAGCTTTGTTCGTGACCTTGTAGCTTGAAGGGTTAGCGTCTTAATGAGAACTGTCACGTTGCTGAACGCCCACTACCGAAAAAAAAACCGTCTCGAATCATACTTGTTTGCAACTCTAAGCCCATAGTTCCGAGGGTTTGTTTTAGATTTCGAGAACATTCCAGTTTATTTTCAACGCTTTGCTATGATAACGAAGCGATTTCGTTGCTGTGTTTATGAAGGAAATTCTCCTCACATCATGTATACACGATGAAGAATAAATTTAACCTAGGGTTTGTGTTGCAGGGAAAGTCTCCTTTTAATGTTCTGCTACATAACTCTCTTGTAGTATCGGGGAAATCGAAATAGTTCCATCACTGCACTGAAATTTAGCAAGAAACAGTCTACTGAACGAGCCACTGTTGGGGACATTATGATACTTTACTACAGAATGCAGTCCTAACAGCTAAATCTGGGACTGGGAAATTGTTCATTTCAAAATGATTATTTGCCTAATAAAAATCTTGTTTTCCATAAAAATGCTATTTTCTCTATAGGCCCAGCTCATGCCGGCTTCCTCTCCGGCCGTACGTGGGAAGGTCTGCAGCAACCTGCGGATGGTCGTAGGTTTCCACCCACCATAATGCTGGCCGCCGTCGTATAAGTGAAATATTCTCGAGTAGGGCGTAAAACACCAATCAAGTAAATAAATAAATTAATCGAAAATATAGGTGAAATTTATCATAGTTCTCTGGCTAGAATCTCCAGTATAAAACCACCACGAGTAAACAAATTGCGAAAATTCTTTGCTGGCCCTTGTGAATTATAACATTGTTCACCTGTCTGTGAGGCCATGCTATTATTTACGTGTATCTTTTAAGTGTAACATTTAGAAGCTGTGTTGTACCTTTGCATTGAAACGTATCCATTTTGTGTTAAAAAATGTTTTTTGAGGTTGTTAAGAACAGATTTTTACATATAAGTGCAATATGAATTAAATATGGTAGCTCCCTTTAACGTACAAAAGGACAGTATTACTTATGAACGGTTTTTGTTCTTGATTTTGTGCCTGATTTGATCTAAAATGAGACGAAAATGTAAGCACTTCAATTTCATTTTAGAAAATATCTCATCTCAATGTCCGTGACCACTTCGGTGGCCTAATGGTTAGAGCGACCGCCTGAATGTGGGAAGACCCGGGATCGAACCGGGTTGGATCATACCAAAGATTTGAAAAATGATACTTAGTTTCTGCCACACTTTGGGACTCAGCACTGAGAGGCTAGAGCAAGGAGACAGGACTGGTTGGTCCGTGTTAGTATAATGTGACGGGAGACTGAAGTTAGCAGCGGGTTAGTTATTACTTATTAGTTATTCGAATAACTAATAACTAACTCAGCAGCGGGTTAGTTATTTGAATAACTATTAACTAACCAGCAGCGGGTTAGTTATTCGAAATCAGTTATTTGAATAACTAATAACTAACACAGCAGCAAGTTAATAACAAACTTGCTGCTCTTTAGTTATTCTAAATCAGTTGTTCAAATAACTAATAACTAACCAGTAGTGGGTTTGTTAATGGAATAACCAATATCTAACCCAGCAGCGGTGTAGTTATTCGAATAACTAATAACTAACTCAGCAGCGGGTTAGTTATTTGAAATTAGTTATTTGAATAACTAACCCGCTGCCGGTTAGTTATTGTTGATTGGAATAAATAACTGATTTCAAATAAGTAACCCGCTGTTGGTTAGTTATTAGCTCTTCAAATAATCAACCCGCTGCTGGTTAATTACTACTGATTCGAATAATTAACCCGCAGATGTGTTTGTTATTAGTTATTCAAAAAACTGATTTTGAATAACTGAGTTTGTTATTAGTTATTCAAAAAACTGATTTTCAATAACTGAGTTTGTTATTAGTTATTCAAAAAACTGATTTTCAATAACTAACTGGTTGCTGGGCTAGATATTGGTAATTCGAATAACTAACCCGGTGCTAGTTAGTTATTGGTTACTGGAATAACTAACCCGCTGCTGTGTTAGCTAATAGTTATTCAAATAACTGATTTCGAATAACTAACCTACTGCTGTGTTTGCTATTAGTTAGTCGAATAACTGATTTCGAATTACTAAACCACTGTTGGGCTATTGAAATAACTAACCGCTGCTATCCAACAGCGGGTTAGTTATTCGAATTACTAATAACTAGCCAGCAGTGGGTTAGTTATTTGAATAACTGATTTTACTATTCGACGGCTGGGTTACTTATTGGTTATTCAGATAACTAACCCACTACTGGCTACTTACTAGTAATTGGAATAACTAACCCGCTTCTGGTTTGTTATCAGTTATTCGAATAATTAACCCGCTGCTACGTTTGTTATTAGTTATTCGAATAACCAATTGCCACATATCCTTCTTGCCACATATGGATTGTCGCTTGAATCTAATCTAAGGCAACTTTTTTGGTCAAGAAATAAATAACAAGGTTTTGTAGGAAGTTGTAAATTTTGTTAACAGACCGACGCTTTTCACTGACATCTTTGTTAGCCAAATATGAGCTTGGACTAAAAATGAGATTCAATTTACATTTTCTTCCATAAATATATACTAGTTCATTACTTCTCTGCGCCTTCCTCCGAATCTGATTTTTGGCTCATTGTATTTACACGCAATTGCAGCCTCTTCAGGCGGACGTTTGGAGGCGGTCAATTACAAAGAAATCTCCAGAGATGCAATGATGTAACGTATGAAGTCCGTTTGCCTGTGGAATGAAAAAAGAAGTTGATTTATTGCTCAGGTTTCAAGGTTATCATGTTTTGTGCGGTTTATGCCAGCTGCGATGTAATTTGACAGACAATTTATAACACGTCCCTGTTCGAAATTGACGTGTTTACAAAGGTTACGTTTTAAGGAGACTTTCATTTTTTTTCTTGGCTGATCGTACCTGATACCTGACTGCAGTGGATTTTTGTGAGGTTGTTGAAATGTCATTGTCACCACCTGTTGTCATTTATTGATATACAGCATGTAAACACTTATGTGGCCCCGTCGGTCAATATGCAGATACGTTCTAACAGAAGCTTACTATTGATTTAAATTTTGTGTATTTGTAGAGTATTTTGAACCGGAGGCGGCTTGACGGACTTTCTGGTAACAGTAATATTACCCCAGCCATTTGGACGTTGTCATAACTGCTATCCGCATCTGGACAGCCTAATTTATGGAAGCCCTCTACCCACTACACTCTCCTTAAACATCTGATGAACCGGAATTGGATGACAGCTTCGGTCAATATTTGAAATCTAACAAATGCTGAAAGTGCTTTCTAGCATATCTGCCATTCAAGGTCGACTTTGCAATCTTGACGTCTAACAGGTGTTGTTAATTGGTTGCGTTTTGTGAAGTGTCGGTGTACTCATGGCGGATGATGACCAGCGTCAACGCCTGGTGTTTCTAGGCGCTGGGGCTGTTGGCAAAAGTTCTATTATCCAACGATTCCTTAGTGATACGTTCAGCGAGCAGTACAAAGAGACGGTTGAAGATTTATACTGCCGGGAGTACAACGTCAACGGCTCTCTCGTCAAAGTGGACATTCTAGACACTGCTGGGAACTTCGCATTCCCGGCTATGAGACGATTATCGATCTCCACCGCCCACGCATTTGTTCTGGTTTATGCCATCAACAACAGGTCGTCTTTTGAAGAAATCAAGCGAGTTTGGGAACAAATCAAAGAAGAGCGGAGTAACAGCGATGAGTTACCGTGTGTCATAGTAGGCAATAAATCTGACTGTTACAATGAGAGACAGGTGGATAAAGAGGACGTATTGGACTGGCTCTATGACAATGGGATGAATGCGTTCTTGGAAGTATCCGCTAAACTTGGTGACAATATTCTAGACATATTTCAGTTGTTATTAGATCAGGTTAAAGGCCCTTACATGAGAAGACTAGAACCAATGCTTAGACGTCGCCTGAGCGCTAGTGTTGTAGAGGAAACACTCAGCAACGACCGTGAACATCAGTTGGTGCCTGAGTCAGTGTTTTCTAGAAGTCGTAGTCTTAAGCCACGAGGAGGAAAACCCAAAACAAAACGTAACAGTGCTAAATCAAAACGAGCTGAAACCACGGAGTGTACCATCAGTTAATACCAACAAGCTTGAATGGCTGGTATGGTTTTTCAGGGATAATTTGGCTACTATGGGAAAGTCATAATAACTTAAAATGCCCACAGTATATAAAAGAGAATATCCCGTACTATTCACTTATTAAAACACAATTAGTTCATTCTTTCTGTTATTCTGTAAGTAAGTTTTCTTTACGCCTCATTCATTTCTTAACAGATAAGTTGACATTCTAATAATACGGTGCTTATTTCATACCTTTCTTGCACCACAAACACATTGCTGTGCAGATTAGGTTCCAATATACAGCATTATCATGCTCAAAACGATGTCATTGTAAGCTATGTAGTAAATCATTTTGTGGGAACAAAAAATTCGCGTGGAGTTCAGTTTTGATGTGAACAGAGAAAGTCCCTTGTAAACCAAGAATTCTTCTTCATTACTTTGAAATTTTAGACAATTTTTGAACTGGTTTAATCCGAAACAGTATGAAATAATAAGTAACGAGTGCTTCAAGCACACACTGGTAAAAATGATGCTTATGATGGTATTAATAACTGTTTCTCGTTTAATCATACCTCGAATATATCATTATTACTGAGCTTTTTGGATATTATCAGTTGTTATGATATGGATTAACCAATTACTTGTTTTATTAATTACTTGTATTATTAATATATTTGTGGCTTAGACTTTCCACTTGCTTCCCTGCTTAATACCACTTTTCATATTGTAATAATGTAATTTTCACCATGTTCTTGCATAGCGTGAACGAGAAATCCATCACGGCAAACTTGGTTACGTGCGTATGTATTAAGACAAAATGATGTTAACAAAATAACTTTAAGAACAAACAAACAAAAACTCAACCCTAAAGACAGTGAAAAACTCTTGTCAAACACTTTGTCAGTTGTGAGCTTGCTCTGTGATAAAAACAGACCTTCTAAAGGTCATATATTACGTGCTGCTAGAAAATTGCGATTAAGAAAGTTCTTCAGTATGGTGTGTTTGCATGTCATTTACATAAACAGGGTGTAGCAAGAGCCGCGTTTCAAATACACAAGTTTGAGCAGTTTTATTTCTTAATTAAATTTGTTACCCTTGTGTGCAGTCGTACTTTCCTATGATTAACGCAAACCCTGGTGTATAAAAGCTTACAAATCTCTTTGTCAATAATTCCCAGGCTTGGATTCCACTGAAAGTCGAATTATATATTGATTCGGCGTCGTGTCGGTATGAGCCTTGGGGTTTTGCAGATAAAACATGGCTGAAAAGATTGGGACAGGTTCAGAAGTCCGTGCAATGATGTAACACCAGCCAACTTTGATCAAGAAGCCGTATTAGAAAGATTACACTTTAAGCTAGCCCTATCGATTTAGAACTTCTCAGAAGTTTCTTGTGTTCACCGTGGTACACTTATCAGGCATGCAGTGGAGAATTAGCTCATCATCATGGGAAAAGGCATGGTTAATATTACATCCTGACTAGAATGAAAATTTTGTTCCTCGTTAGTTTTACAGAAATTTCCAAACATCTTGTGAAAATGCAGAAAAACTAACAACATAGGTGCCTGGGCTTTGGGGATGTTATGCGTGCTTAGGTTGCCAATACCAACCGAATGAATCATGGGAAAACTAACATCTGAAAAGCTTTGCAGGTGGAAAACACATTAGAACGAAACGTTAAATGTGAAATGCAAACATTTCAAGATTGCAAAAAAGAAAGCATTAATCCAATGAACCAGATTATCCAGTGCTTTATGGTAATGGTATTTTCCGCTTGGAAACTATGATGAGCATTTTGGCCCATTTCCAGCGACCTTGCGTCATTTGTCCCTAACTAACACGGAATCATCATTTCAAAGGGACCGTATCCATTCGCGTTTGACAAAAATATTTTGCGACGCCGTGGGTCTTAGACGTAGTTGATTATAACCGATTGATTAAAATAATGCATAAGACTTATGCAGCCAGGGTAGTTACAATCAACTCACCTATTAAAACTGTGGAACGGTGCCAGATTCCAAGAAGCTGCAATGGCGATATATGCATTATGCTGAACATCTTTATATTGTAAACGAGTGCCGAACTGGATTTTTAACTAAATTTCCACTAATGTTCAAGCGTATAGATCTCTCGCTAGGTCTCTTGGGCAAATTGAAATAATCGACACAATTTAACAGTAATTAAAGGGTAAGAAATCAACGTTGAACACCTATGTTTACAAAAGAAGACAACCTTATATCTGATATCTCATCCTTGAATTCATAAAATTGTACTGACAATATTTCTGAACCGAGCACTGGAGAAAATATTCACATTTCGGAGCTCTGTAGGTAAAGATGGCAATTTTCCATAATTTGCAAAATGGTACAGGAACTAATGTAACTGCTTTCAGTCTCACACTCTACAAAATAACCACTGTTTATGAATAAAATAACCACTATTTATAAATCAGTATATTTGGCCGAATCCACATACAAGCAATCAGACACAGTCGTCATTTGACCAACATAATATAGAAAGCAATACACAAAAACAAAAAGTTAAACCATCAAAGCTCTCCATCTGTGCGTGGGAAGGTCAGCAGCAACCTGCGGATGGTCGTGGGTTTCCCCCGGGCTCTGCCCGGTTTTCTCCATCAGAATGATGGCTGCCGTCGTATAGGTGAAATATTCTTGAGTACGGCATAACACATTAATCAAAAAATAAATAAGAAAACCACCAAGGGTTAGCGTGCCAACGCTACGCAATGACCCAGGAGGCTCTTACCAATGCGGTCGCTATGAGTTCAAGTCCAGCTTATACTGGCTTCCTCTCCGGCCGTACGTTGGAAGGTCTTCAGCAACCGGCAGATGGTCGTGGGTTTTCCCCGCGTTCGGTCCACTTTCCTCTCACCAATTTCCTGGCCGACGTCATAAATCACCAGTCAAATAAATCATAAATTAAACCACCAATAAAAGAACAGTTTGATCTCATAACACATGAGAGCAATCACCTTCAAGTGTATCAATGGTAAATTTGAGTTACATCAAATGGAGAGTAAAGCCTGAAGTCATGCTACATCTGGAGGAAAGTAAAAGTAAAAGATGGTATAACGTTGATTTACACCTGTGGGGCAGTCAAACGTTAACCAGTGCCAGATCTTAAGTGTAGATAAACAGCAAAGAGAAAATTATCTACTATGTAGATTAAGGTAACGATTATGATGACACTGACGCGTTGTTATTTCCTCAGTGGAATTCAGTAGATGAATTGTGTTGGCACAGAATGTAGATTCCATCAAATCTGAATTAATTCACGCTAGGTATTTCTGGCAGCTTGTAAAGTAAACGTGTGTATAAAGTAGTAGACAATTGCGTGTTGGGTAAAAAAAACAGCGTCTAAATTGAACCTGCGCTTACGGTGATAAAATGATGACCAGTTTGCGTATGGGAAGAAAATAATTTTAATTGACAATACTTTGGAGCTAACAACAGTGAACTGTTTACGCTGCCAGTATGTATACACGAAGATATGTTCGTCACGTTTTTGAGTTTCAGTAACGAGAACAGCAGAGCTACAATAGACAGAACATTTGGCGAAATTCCAAACCGTTCACCCCTCCTCATATTATCATGCTGTTACCCAAATGACTAAAGTAAATAAATTATCGTCTTCTTATTATGTCATTATCTAGTGAGCGTAGACCCTTAAATCATGCAAGGCCTCTCATGGCAAGGGGAGCACATGGACAAGATTGTAAGGATAAAGGGCAAATAATGACCTCTGTGGTGTCTAGAGCCTAATAGTTACCTGAGGTTCCAGCTGATTGGATGATGTTGACTAAGACCGTTGAGTCGTGCCGCTATAACGCGATTGTAAACCGTTATTTTGTTCCAGAACCAGTCATAGCGTTATCAGCGTAATTGTATTCAATGGCGTCTGCTATCAGCCCATCTGCTTAGAGCAGCCCCTAGGACAGGCTCCTGTTCCTCGCCTCCAGACAGACTTATATGTTCGTCCACGGTAAATCCCAAAATCGAATTAGTCCTTTTAAATACTAAGCATCGATACTTTCGTCCTAGTGTCAAAAACGATGGCTCTCTTTGGAAGGTATTTCACAAAACTTCTCGCAAATGTCAAATGTTCCATAAAGTAAAAGGTTCTGAGGACCACACGATCATCTCAGAGGAGTTGAAGAAGTTTATGGATTTCCCAGACCAGTCGGATATTATTACAATACGGCAATCTGGTGTGTTACGAACTCACAGAACCACTGATTTAAATTTTGATTAGTAACATAAATACTGAAATTCAAAAAGAAGACCAGATTAAATTACGTTGCATGTAAAACCGTATTCCTATGATTATTGCATTGGTGGATCATATGACTAGCCTTGTAAATGGTGTACCGGAAACAAGGTAAAATATCACATGTAGCAGGTTCACGGGAACAAGGTATATTCGGGGAGGGTTATAAAGTTGGTCATAGCCCTAGTATAGTATCGAAAACACGGGAATGTGATTGCATTGTCGCAAAGCGGATTGTTGTAATGGCTGTGATTACCCTGTCAATACTTACTGTGTTTACATAAGGGATTTGAAGCCGGATGTAAAAAATCTAGAAAAGGTCATGATGAAAATGATGGAGTCGAAGACGTCTGGCAAAACGGGTGTCATTTGAAAATTAGCCAACAATGCATCAAATGGAGATGTAGTGTGATATTAGCGGGTTCTAATCTGGGGAAAACTGTAGTCCCTCCAGGGGAATTGTCCAGCAAATTAAGAAAATGTATCGATGTAGTTGCCAAAGGCCGCCCTACTCGAGCATCATCGGCAGGATAATTCCCGGCATTTGGATTTTTTTCTGCAGAGGTTGTAATTTTCGTTACTGTCTCCAGGGACTTTTCTCTTCAAAGCTGATCCTATCTGAACTCCAAATATCACATATTGGAATGTGCGGTCGGCCCTTTAGGGTGGGGTAGACTATGCATCATACAGGCTTAATTTGCCAACAGGTTACTGACACTGGAAGAAAGGTTTCCGTCGATGAGACGCTGAGGTGCACGGGGATGAATAGCATGGAACCATAGTGCTTTATCACGAAGTTTATCCAGCTGTGGTGCACTTCAGCACAGAACCCTGGACAGAATGGACAGAACCCTGGGTAAATTCATTGCAACGACGCTTTACCATGCAATGAAAAGGTGGAGTTCCACAGAATATATCTTATGTAAAAATGTAGCAAACATTTATTCTGAGATGGTACATCAAATCAAAAATTACCATAATCAAAGAAAAGATCCACTTCGCGGCATTATATAATTACCATCTTTTGCTGAGGTTATGAAGAACGAGAAGGACGCATTAAACAATACCGTAAACAATATCTATTACATTATAATAGATGCATATATAGCTCCGGACTACTATGTTAATGTGGCAGAACGCGATATATATAATACACTCTTGTGTGTGGAGAAATATATATATGCTATCATTATACACTAATATACTAATATACACAACTCGGTACGATCAAAACTAAGCACACTGTAGAACCTGAACATAAAATACACAACCACTCAAATGTTCACATTCACTAGTCGATGTCCAAAGTGTCGTTCTGGTTGTTGTTAAAACTCAGTTTATCAGCCGACCTAGAAGTTAGCACCTTATTGAAGCCACCTATTGGAGGGAAGTATTGCCATCCACATCCGTGTAGATATGTAAAAAAACCAAATCACACATCAAAACCACATTCACGTCCAATCACAACAAGGAAATTCACAAAGCTGTATGTGTAGCGGATGCAATTTTCAGCTGAGCGTACAGTCATTCTTCTCCGCTTTCTTTGCCTTAGGCAAGATCCGTTTAATTCTGGGTTTGCTTCCCCTCCGAATAAGGCTTCTACTTCGAGAGAATTTCTTCGCCTCTTTCTCCATCTGAGTGTCAGAGTTGGTGTCCGCTGTCTCCTCCACTGCATTGGCACTCAGCCGGCGTTTTAACATCGGCTCAAGCATTCGTACGAACGGACTCTTGGCCTGGTCCAACAAAAGCTTGAAAATTTCAAAAATGTTCTCATTAGTTTTGGCGGATACCTCTATGAGTGCCTGCGTATCTGAGAGTCCACAAGTGTATATCCAGTGCAATACGTCATCTTTGCTAACTTGTCTCTCGGACTCACAATCACACTTGTTACCCACCACAACACACGGCAACTCGTGAAAGTTTCTGCGCAGTTCATGATTTGCTCCCGCAACTGTTTCACTTCTTCGAAAGACGGGTAATTATTTATGGCGTAGACCAAGCACAAAGGCGTGAGCTGTGGATATCGATAGCCGCCTCATGGCGGGAAATGCAAAGTTCCCAGCGGTGTCAAGGATATCCACTTTGAGCAAAGAGCCTTGAACATCGTACTCCTTGCAATAAAGATCTTCGATGGTTTCTTTGTAGTGCTCTAGGAAAGTGTTGGTTAGAAACCTCTTGATAATGGCGCTCTTGCCAACTCCACCAGCTCCAAGGAAAACTAATCGCAGACGCTGTTCGATGTCTCCCATGATTTATCCTGTGGTGAATCCAGTTACACAAGAGTACACTATATCCTAGAAACCATCCTTCAGCGGGTAAAATTACTGTATCAGTTTCGTCACTCTGTTAAATTCAGGTGACGGGTAAATACCTGATCTGTCTGTTCATCCGCAGGCTGTAAAGCGTAATGAAGACGAGTCACCTTTCGCTGGTTGCTATCTAGGCCTCCATGGTAGTTACTGGGACTCGCTAAAAGGGTGGCAGCGATTGAGTCTGGCCGATGTAAAAACTGACAAGAGCTTTCGGCAGTGAAATAGCTGCATTAGATATTAGATTAGGCTGAAGGTAAAGACAAGCCTCACTTCAAATTCGAACTCTGTTTACACCATCCCTCACTGTGCGCCAGCATTTGCCTACAACAGAAGTAAAATGACAGCTCGTTATACTGGGGCCGTAGTGCATATAGTCAGTATCGGACAAATGCGCCCAGGCGTTAAATCGAATTACGTGTTTTCGGCAGTACGAAGGAGATATACACTCCCACGTTCTAATCAGATTGCCTGTGAATCAAAAGTATGAAGGCTTTAGGATCGAAGTGGTTGGGTCAGGTTTGACGACGACCCGCCTAATCACATTGTTCTCGTGGCGGGTAAAATCAACACCGAACGGTCGAAATATCAGATTAAGCAACGATGGGAGCGAGAGAAAACCTGTTTTACATTAGACAGTCCACTTAGCTTGCAATCTATTCACCTGGAAACCTAAAAAGACATTTTCGATGTTTAAAAAACAATTTTCCTGTTCTTGAACAGGAAACAAAAAAAAGACAGAGACAAAGGGGCATAATTCAATGGGAAATAGAAGGTTGATAATTGGGAACTGGAGTATTTTTTGTTGCCAGTACTATATTTCCATTTTGAATCATGGTATCCAACAGAGCATCCGAGGCCAAATCTCTGCTTTCTAGAACGGTTATTCCAAGTCGAAGAATCAATCATTACTGTATATTTCCGGACAGAGCTATAACAACCGGATTTCAGACGTGGCAGGAAGGCAGATGTAAGATAGGACTTAGTGATTGTGTGTGATGATCAAGGTGAGTCATCAGGGAAACACTTCCTCTCACCTCAGCTGATAATTACCTGGCACACTCAACATATTCATTCCAAATAATCATGTAGCATTCCGCCTTATTTGCGCAGTTGAATTAAAGAAATAGCTAAATTACTATTGTTCTAAACGAATTTCTGTAAACAAACAACACTTTGTAGAATAACTGAACATTCTTCTAAGAAAAGGCAGGAATAGTCGTTAACCATAATTGTTGTCGTGCTCTAATTGTATCCCGTTTCAGGTAATGTTTGTAACGAGCGGGCGCATTGCAGGTGGCCTTAGGACGCCTGGCGCCTGTAGACAAAGAATAGTGCACTTGGACAATATCCTATGCTTTGTTACTAAATGTAATCTTAAGTGTGACGTATAAAAAATTTCAACTGTCCATCTAAATATCTCTAGAGGGTGAGTGTGTAACGCTAATTTAAATATGCCTTGCCTGGATAAATGTTTTTTTGCCATCCGTTTAAAGAAGCACATCTGGAACAGCAGTAAGTGGATGCATTGCATCAACTGCTTTGTACTACAGACAAACTCGTGATTAGCATTCTAGTTGACGTTTCTAGACAATCTCGGGTTTCAAAACAAATACAACTGTTTGTGAAATTTTCACCACAGGTATCAGTAATTAACACAAACAGCTTATACCTCAGCGGGCCGTGTTAAGAGCTGTGCTCGGAGACCTCAAGTTCCTTGGCCTAAATTTTAAGCCTCACACCAAAGAAATGAAATCATCAGTTCATTTTCGTCTGGTCAGCTTGGGAAGATAATAGACTTGGAACGAAGTTAACTTCAGTTAAAATGTTTTGCCAGAAGTAAGACGTGAGTGTTCGAAAATGTGAACTCAGACAAGCTGTCTGGCCACATCACATCCTGGGTTTAAAGGCTTCCTAGAGATAAACCATGGATTTACGTTTCTCAGAAGGTTATTTTTGGTAGAACCTCTGTTTAAATGAACAAGGAATTTGCCTCTTGTCAGAACCCCTGTCAAGATATACAGGGACCTGCATTTCTCAGAAAAACCCTCTCCTTAGATTAACAAGCGACTTACACTTCCCAAAAACTTTTTAGGCGTATAACATCCTAGATGAACCGGAGACTCACAGTTCTCAGAAAGCCTCTTGCGATCAGAAGCTTGGTCTAGATAAACCGGAAACTCACAGTTCTCAGAAAACTTGTTAGGGTCAGAACCTCTGTCTAGACAAACCTGAGACTCACAGTTTTCAGAAAGCCTCTTGCGATCAGAACCTCGGTCTAGAAAAACCGGAAACTCACAGTTCTCAGAATCTTCTCAGAGTCAGAATCTCGGTCTAGACAAAATGGATACTTACAGTTCCCAGAAAGCTTTTAATGGTAGGAACCTCTTTCTAGACAAACCTGAGACTCACAGTTGTCAGAAAGCTTTTTATGGTAAGGACATCCGTCTAGGTAACCGGAGACTTACAGTTCTCAAATAGCACCTTATGGTCAGAACCGCTGTCCACAGATTTTAACAATCATAAAGACTATGTTTGCTAGTAAACGTCACTTTGTACAACGTAGAACATTGATAAGGATGTAAGAATTGATGCTTGCGTGGATTGTAATGTTTGACAAAATCGGCAAATTTTCATAATTCCATATATGATAGTACATAACCTTACGTTCTTAAACAAACACACGGTTGTTCTCGCGACGGAGGTAGTTCCACAGCATCTCTGTGTGCAGAACAAACTTTGACAGACACAAAGCTTTGGTTACTGATGTATTTCTGTCGTACTTTATTTGAATATCTTTCGTGATTGAGTAAGATTAATAAAGTTGGAACACGTTAGAACAACTGACATTCCGTAAATCAAACACAGGCGAATCATCATTGGGCTATATATAGGTGATTGCATACGGCCACGTAGGTGTACAAAACAGGTTCGAGAGAGACATCAGTCAGAGCGGATACTGAGTACACAAAGATCGCTCCAGTGCATAACTTCTCATACAGCAAGAGATTTATTGGCAGACGCTACTGGATTGTGGTTCAGGCATCAGCCAAAACCAAATTCCTCGCCACGTTTAAGCTTATAAACCATACCCGGCACAGCATCGAGCCATCGGTTATTCTTCATATAATACTTTCTTTTTATATCAGCTCATTTGGCACTTTGTCAAGAACCTCCGCTATTCCCAAGATCATAATGCCTTCAGGACCGAACGGCAGGTTTATAGATCCCTCCGGAAAAGTACCATTCGGATCGGGCTCTGCAGGTTGTCTGTTGGGGGTAGTTTTACTTCTGGTTATTCTGGAGAGCCATTGGTGTATTTGAATTCACTTAACCTTTACCGACCACCACGATGCCTTGAGCGTGGACTCTGGACGCCAGACTTTCTGGTTTCTTGATATCAGTATATTCAATCGGCTTGTTCAGAGAGCTCTTGTGAAACTTTTATATGTGAACGATCGTTGTAAACGCCTATTGGAGACAGCCTGTACTGAGAAAACAAGATAAATATTGTTCGTTAATGTCGATGATATAGTTGTAACTGATGGAAATAGGTGAGGAATCACTGTAAAATGGGAACACGCAGACACAGGATATTACACCTGCATTTATTATTTGGTTTATTAGCAAATACCCATATCTCTTCCTATCACAGTCCGTATCCTTGATTTATGTGTGCATATATACTACTGAGAATGATCACCACTTCGAGTGTTATCCTACTACGAGTGTTATCCTACTACTGAGAATGATCACCACTTCGAGTGTTATCCTACTACTGAGAATGATCACCACTTCGAGTGTTATCCTACTGCTGAGAATGATCACCACTTCGAGTATTATCCTACTACTGAGAATGATCACCACTTCGAGTGTTATCCTACTACTGAGAACGATCACCACGTCGAGTGTTATCCTACTACTGAGAATGATCACCACTTCGAGTGTTATCCTACTACTGAGAATGATCACCACTTCGAGTGTTATCCTACTACTGAGAATAATCACCACTTCGAGTGTTATCCTTTACCAAGGACATCATTATAGGAAATAAAAAATAAAACAACACTAAAATTTAAAAAAGAACACTGCCTGTTCGGATTACACCTAAGTTACGACGGCCTGCGCTTAATTCAGCGTCAGAAATAACACTGCCATTTTACTGATACAAGGGTCAAGTATCTCCGCCAGTCGATAGCTATTTTGATATCCACAATCGACCTCGCCTCGACTAGTGCCAATATGCTAGATTTTCTGGTATGCGTGCCGGCCCAGTACATTAGCAGTCTATCGCCAAGTGACATAGTATCGATATCAATTACAGGAAAACCCATACACACAATGGCAGATTGTCTCTTAGCTGATTTCTTACTAACTATTCTAGACAAGTTGCTGCAGCGATGTAAGCGAAGGCATAAACGTTTGGGTGCCGAAAAGCTGGCCTTTGTCGTTACGAGCGGATGTCGCACATGCACGTTAGGTAGCATACAACAAACGTGTGAAAACAACTCAGGTAATAAATAAAGGAGAAAAAAAGACAATTTAACAGGCAAAATTGGACTTCATGCGAGACGCCAGCTCAAACTCAGCCTCGTACTGGTAATTTGAATGGTTATTGTTACTCTGCGTAAAGCCTTGGTGGCACTAAGGGTTCATTCATGTGGTCCTTTGCCGAGTCGTTGAAGTTCGTTGAAGAGCACTTGTTTTCTATGAGTATGCAGTCAGATCTGAAGTAACGTACAGACATGCGTATTAATTTGTTACAGATCGGTGTATTACCTCAAATACTCCCACTCTTAGTTCTTCTTATTACGAGCCCCATCAAATAAATGGAGAAATATTGAACAGGGTTTTAAACACCGATCAAATAAATCAATAAACAAATAAATAACTAACACGCGAAATTAACGATACATCTGTTCATCTGATGTGCACAAAGGTGCTTCTGTAATTAAGTTTGAGTTGAAACCTATAAGATGTAGTGGTTATCTGTCCTCAGATAATGACTTATTGCTTTCGGTGCCTAAAGCATTCACCCGGCTCAACAAATTTCACAAATGATCCGAAAACGCTAATCTATTTTGTTCGTTTGGTCACCTATGGCTTCCTCCATTGTGTTACTGGCAGTAATCTATATGACATTTGAAGGGAAGCAATATGACATTGGT
The DNA here is from genome assembly GCF_032854445.1 of Liolophura sinensis. Lineage (NCBI taxonomy): Eukaryota > Metazoa > Mollusca > Polyplacophora > Chitonida > Chitonidae > Liolophura > Liolophura sinensis. The sequence continues at coordinate 26,787,208 of NC_088295.1, forward strand.
GCGCCGGCAGCTGATTACATCAGGTCACATACACAGCACCGAGACACAATTGTAACACACATGGACATTGGGCACACTGCCACGTAGGCACCATTAGACCCAATGCCGAAATTTCACACCTCCGTGTGGTTTAAAGGCACTTTAAATGCAAAAGGCAAATAAAAAATAAACAAAGCTGGTGACAGGCTTGCAGCGAGCACGGTAATAGGTTCTAGAAACGAGGTGTCTTTTTACAGGTGGCAGGGAAGATCTGGTATAAAGCCTGGCGCCAGCGCCAAACCACACAGTGGGTTACGGATGTTAATGCTCACGAAGAGCCATGCAATCAGACTCTTGAACGCCTGCAAAGATTAACCACTCTTAATTTACATGACGGATTTCAAGCGATTGCATTAGTTTTTACCTTGTCCTATAGTGCGCTCCACACACGACTGACGCTTTAGTGATATGGCCGGATCAAAATAGGCTGGCCGTTATGGGCAATTGTGGCTAAGGAAACACAAGCCGTCTATCATCCTTGAACGACTCATATCGATTGATGTCATCAGATTGGCAGAATGATGAGAGGGGGGAAAAAGCCTACTGAATCGTGGGCAATATCAGATTACATGGAGCCCTTCAGCTATGAAGTGTTATTATTAATGAGTGAAGGATGCGAAGATTGTACCCATTACGACACTTTTTACACAACAAGTAACTGCGAATTGATTTGGTTCACTCAGCTATCTATTGACTGGTACATTCGCTAGTGCCAAAGGATGAAAATCACTCTGTGTCACACAGAAGATCACAGACGCTCTCTAGGTAACAGCACACATCTTCCCCTGGCGTGAAAATAATTTGATTATGAAAAAAGCAAAAGAACATTACTAGAATGCTCACCCTGGTCTTCTCTGACGGTTTAGGCCTTCACGACACCCCGGGAGAACTTGCCATCATGTAGCTTGGCACTCACTTGCTCCGTTGATATTGACTCAATAGATTTCATGCGTCAACGCCCGATGAGCGTCATACTGCGCCCAGAGTACGCGTCTGACTTAATAAAATCGGGTCGCTTTCCAAACCAAAGGCTGACCTTGTGCTCAGAAGTTTGATAGATTTTCCTGTTGCCTCATCAGTCTTTGTCGCACAGCGACACTGTATTCACGTTTCTGACAGATCTTCTATTCCCACACCACTGAGCACTGTTCGGTTTAACAGTATTATGTTAACACCTTGTCAAGGGGCTTTTTGGATGGGCTGTGCGGTGCCGGTCGATGTAGGCCGATCCTCTCATTCCATTGCACGTGTAGTATCTATGGCCCAGGGAATCGCCCCTCGTCTCTTATATTGCTTAACATTATCATAAAAGTAAGTGACAGTAATTTCGGCCTGTCCTCTGAACGTCATGTGCCACCAACCGTCAATCAAGCGACTTCTAAAGAGGGGTGCTTACATGAATAGGGTAAAATTCGTCAGTAGCCGCGTCTATTATTACGGTGCCTCCCAGAATGCAAGCAGTGAAGGGGGCTCCTGTGCCCAGCAAGTCCGCCTAGTTGACCCCCCCCCCCCCCCCGCAAGGGGCCTTTCTACATCAATCATAGACCATTTTAGGGCCAACAATTGACATGAACACTAATTGTGATAAAATCTTCATCGATTGCAATATAAATCTCCGACTCGGCAAGCTGACAAGACAACCGGATACGGTTAAGAACATGTATGTGGTAGTCCAGTGAAGATTGGTGAGCCGGCTTGTCCATATTGCCGTACACAGAGAACCACATTCGCTTCAGTCCACTCACGTCACATGTGTCATCCACGGAGAACCCACATCGTTGGTGCTGTAAATGTTTTGTTCTTGTAGAAAACATTGGGCGAGCGATAAACATTTTTAGCGATTAATTACGTATGTCTATGTGGTTCTGAGTTATCACACGAATAACATTGCGCAAGTTTTGAATATTAAATTAAGTATATATATATATATATATATATATATATATATATATATATATATATATATATATATATATATATATATATATATATATATATATATTTACGTGAGGAACTGGGCCCCCGCCAAATGTCCACCTTGCCAGTGCTTCGTTAACATAATAAATACTTAACTTAACATACTAATATGCTGAACTAGTGCGTAATTCTGTCAATGACAAGAAAGGAATCCCAGAAAGGAAAGAGGCAAACCTGTACCAATAGTTTGTCCGCTCGGATCAGGATTAATTTCTGAAAGTTACTATTGTTTTCATTTTATCTGTCTTAACAGTTCTACCAGGAATTGTTTTCATTTCTTTCACAATGGATTCATAATAAAAACTTTATTTGTTATCAAAACTGTTATTTGGCGTATTTACTTTAATTTGAATACGTTTTAAATTACTTAAGAGTTTCAGTTGAATAACATCTGTGAAGTCTGTACTTTGCCAGGAAAAAAAATAATGCCATATCGACTCGCGCGCTTATGTTGAACGGAAGAAAATCAGGTTGATTTGCTGTTGTTAAAATTCCAAGACTTAGTTTTAGTATCCTTGTATGACGTCTATATTTCCAAGTGCGTCTAGGTTTATAAGCCGTTTAGCCACGCATATAGCACGTGGACTTAACACTCGGTGTCATAACCTAGTGAGTTGTAAATTGATGTTTAACACGTGATTCTTCATCTTAGTTCAAACTAAAACAGCTTGTATGGCGTCCAAGCGGACAAATAGAACAAAAGATAAATTACTCGCTAAAAGACGACGGTGTATAAGTGGGAAAGGCTAGCAGGCTGACACGTATGTAAATTACCTGTAACAACTTCGAAGTCTTCTCCAGGGCAATGGGTGCCACCTACAACATTAAGAACTACCACTATATGTCGTGGCTAGATATCACAGATAAAATAGCCTGGCCAGCAGTTCTGATCTACAGTCTTAGATCAGGAGGAGTTAAAGGTCATCGGTATATACAGAATCTATAAATCACTTTTCAGGTAAATTACGAAGCAAGTTAAACAGTTCATATCCTAAGATGTTGCAAGTGGAAAAAGTAGCATAGCATGTACGGAACTGCTTATCGGTTCAATGACGGGGAAACTCCCTTATGGGTCGTAAATCTCACTTCGGTACATTTCACAACAAACCGATCTGGTGTGGATAACTATTAGGAACAGTAGCCACCCTGTACATGCTATTGATTCAAGCGGCCTCAGCCTCATTTGTAACAGCGTGTGGGAAATAATAGCGATGCGAGCGACAAGTTATTTGTTGGCGAGCAATGACTTAGCCTTTGGTCACATTACCTCCCAGCTGGTGACTTGGTCGGAATAAAGCCTTATAGGCCAGTCTGAATTAAAGTAGTCATACCGGATGTATCAGCATGCCGGTCAAAGAGCGCCTCCTACATCAGATATCTCATCAAAACATAGGCAGCAATCAGATTGGAAACATGCAAAAATTTAATATCCGGGAGATGGCTGAAGACGGGAAGGTGATCATTAGATATAGCCCACAATAACAATGGGAGTTTGGACCGGAATATTTCGCCATTCTGGTTTAACTCTAAACCAAATCATGCAATGTTGTCCGTCTTCAGCTGTAATCAGCGGTCACCAACACAGTCTTTATTGAGAAGTCACGATCTCTATGTCCAGACGGACTAAGGTATGAGAGAGACGAACCCATGTGAATGATCTCGCCTTGTAAGATATATTCAAGTACATGTAGTATCTACGTGTTAATTTGCAAACCACTCACAAACAACGAAGTTTTTCTTCCCTTCTCACAAGCTGGGTTTGATCGTAGAACATGTCCATGAGCAGATGAATGGCCTATGTCATGGGAAAGCTGTATGGCCGGCTTTCCTCACACACCTTACCCGATAACACCGGCTGGACGTGACGTTATTGGGGTTTAGGAGCATCCATGCCATATTTCATCAAGCAGGCACAGTATGTAATGTATCGATCAGAATATCCGCAGGCAGAATGTGTTTCAACCGGTACGTCTACGGCTTCCGAAAGTCCAAACAGTTCATACTGTGCTCCGCTGGCATCCAATTCACGAATATCAGGGCTGGCTATAGATATATTAAGTGAAATACAACACACCCGAACGAGACACAAAAGCTTTCTTATCTCTCGAATACAAGGCTTCAATATGCAGCAAAAAGCACATATGTTCAGTCTGGGTAAGCGTATGAAGTATGTACACTCAATAATTATCTTATAAATAAGAGGGTAAAGAGAATGTTCGGAGAGTGCCGAATGTTGGTAAATTGTCTTCAGACGCAATGATATACATTATTATCTTCTGCTTACAAACATTTCTCGAACTTCACACGTTTGTATTACAGGCATTTTCATAATTCATTAACGTAAACCCTTCATGTACTAATAACTGGATTCGTGGTAATTCCTCACCCGCTTCATGTACTAGTAACTGGATTCGTGGTAAATCCTTACTGGCTTCATGTACTAGTAACTGGATTCGTGGTAATTCCTCACCCGCTTAATGTACTAGTAACTGGATTCGTGGTAATTCCCCTCCCGCTTCATGTACTAGTAACTGGATTCGTGGTAATTCCTCACCCGCTTCATGTAGCCGTAACTGGATTCGTGGTAAATCCTCACCCGTTTCATGTACTAGTAACTGGATTCGTGGTAATTCCTCACCCGCTTCATGTACTAGTAACTGGATTCGTGGTAATTCCTCACCCGTTTCATGTACTAGTAACTGGATTCGTGGTAATTCCTCACCCGCTTCATGTACTAGTAACTGGATTCGTGGTAATTCCTCACCCGTTTCATGTACTAGTAACTGGATTCGTGGTAATTCCTCACCCGCTTCACGTACTAGTAACTGGATTCGTGGTAATTCCCCACCCGGTTCATGTACTAGTAACCGGAGTCGTGGTAATTCCCCACCCGCTTCATGTACTAGTAACTGGATTCGTGGCAATTCCCCACCCGCTTCATGTACTGGCAACTGGATTTGTGGTAATTCTCCACCCGCTTTATGTACTAGTAACAGGATTCGTGGTAATTCCCCACCCGGTTCATGTACTAGTAACCGGATTCGTGGTAATTCCTCACCTGCTTCATGTACTGGCAACTGGATTTGTGGTAATTCTCCACCCGCTTCATGTACTAGTAACAGGATTCGTGGTAATTCCCCACCCGCTTCATGTACTAGTAACAGGATTCGTGGTAATTCCCCACCCGTTTCATGTACTAGTAACCGGAGTCGTGGTAATTCCTCACCTGCTTCATGTACTAGTAACTGGATTCGTGGTAATTTCCTCACTCGCTCAAAGAATATAGTAATATAAACCTGAAATGGTACTCAATATATTTAGATGGTGGTGTGGTCTTCAAGTACGTGATCTACAGACACTTGTCTGTCAAACAATACACTTGATAATGAACTAAACACTACCTGAGATTTTGCTTTGGTATGACTCAATAACGAATCGATACGTTTAGCATAAGCGCTAATTCTAGCTGCACGATTTTAAAGGCGGTTCGCAGGCAGCGATTAGGTTTCCAGAAATCTAATAACAAGGGCATGGAGACGAACCTAGCACAAGACTAGTGAAAGACCGGGTTGATTATCATCGAAGATAACTGATAAACGTATATATCAGGTTGAAGTAAGAAAACTTCCCTGTGATATCTCTGTAGAGCATTATAAACACAGGCAGACTTCCTTGAAGATATTATCAGACGACATAACGGCGTCAGCTATGACACGGTAAATGCCTAAGAAAAACATTTGACATATGTTGAACCAAACGCAACAAAGACATGGCATTGTGTTTTTTAGGCGTCAGATCTCTATTAATTTCCCATAAAAGACAATTTTTAATGTGCACCAAACATTTGATGGCCAAAAACCACTGGTGTCTACCTTGTCCAAATTCTGATACAGCGACCAAACAAAATCTTATATATGTCGACCATCAAAATCTTTACCATCTTAATCTTACGCGAGCAGCTGTGATGGACAACGCTCAACACCAGAGGAACGTTACTCCCAGTTGCCAAGAATTTTAATCTTCTGTCATTTATACCTGCTTGAAGCTTAGACAATGTATATTTTTTTCACACCAAACATGTACACCAAAAATGGCTGGTTACGAGCAAAAATACATTTCCCCTAAAATACACAGAATTACATCCCTTGTGGGTTAATCTCTCTGGGAAATCAAGTCGGTGTCTTGTGCACGAGGACAAAAAAAAGGATACAAAGTTTGTGACTTTATGATTCGGAGGAGAAGCCCTTCCTCGACATCACCCCCCCCCCCTCAGTTCTGTTAAATACCAGATAGCCCGGCGGTAACATTGACCTGAAGGTAAACACTTCACTTCAGTCACGTGTTAAAATCTCAATGGCACTAATGGAACGCCAAGACGGGATATAGGGCATACTCGAGTAGCAAAACAGACTACAGCTAGATTTTACAATTTTTATATTAACACCTCTTGATCTTTTCTGTGTATCTCTCTGTCATTTTTTTTTTGCTGACAGTAAACCACAGACCTTTGGCAAGTCACTTGCGAACATTGCCACGTGTGACATATGCAATATGGTCTCCAGTTAAATTTATGTAAGACAACACTAGAATGCAAAATCGTCGGCTCATTGACATCCTTGCAACCCGTGGAAAGTGTAAGTAGGGGAATCTCAAAAACTGAAATTCTGTACATACAGCGAAACTGAACGGTCGCATAATCCATACAGGAAATAAACAGGCAGTATGAGAAAAATACACGCCTCGACGCCTGGCACAAGAGCTACGACTTACAGTATGTTCCCTGTTTTCCACAAGGGACAAGCCAGACACATGGATACATTACCACTGTGAGCTCCAGTGGATATATTACCAATGCGGGCTCCACGTGTTATGTATACAATTATAGTTTTACGAGGAGCAAAACTTCGCCTTGGAGACTAGATCTTAAACTCAGTCTGCCATCTGGGGGATTCTTAAGGGTAAGGACGACGGTAAAGTGCTGAAAGGTGAAGTGTTAACATTGTATGTGTTAGCCTTTTTTGCTGCGCAAGAAAAGATAAAAAAGACACATGGAATCGATTTGCTAAATTCTCAACGCATCTGTCGCACTCTTCTGAACGTTTATCAAAAATTCATAGTACACATTAAGGAAGGGAATCACGATGCCGACAGATTTGCTGGGATCAAAAACTTTGGTCATAGGCTTTTGGAAACTTAAGGGTTGAGAATATATTATCAGCCCGGCTACGGTAATATTGGTTCACGTCACGCTGTGTCGGCGGCGCACAGGAAACAAGAAACGACGGAGTAACAAATAGGTAAAGGAGAGTCGGAGGAAGTTCTTGTATTGTTTTCTTGGCTCATGTATCTTATAACAGACGAGAAAGCACCTTGTAGTTGATAGAGGCAATTTGGGTGACTTTATTTGTCCAGTGAACTAGCCCTACCCTTTCAGGCGTAAAACGGGTTCATTAGCGGTCCATCAAGATATAAATGTTAAATCTGTCCAGGGAGTGGGTAACCAGTGAAGCCGATAGCAGATCTTGTGGCTACTAGCTGTTTTGAGTCGTCGTCATTTGTGTAACCCAGCGAAAGGCAGAATGATGCCCGAGAGGTAAAAGGGGTTACAGTGATATGAGGTGTAACGGCTCAGGCGTTAAAGTGTAGTTTATTTAGATAAAGTAGATACGATATACTTACACCTAATACACCGAATAAATACATGGATTTACTTTACAAACACAGTATTTTATAAATACTAGCATTTATTTTATAAATGGAATCGTTTATGTGGTAAATTGGATGGGTTTATTGCTTATGCGGAGTAGCTGAAACTTTTCAATGTATTTGACCAACATTATAAAGCGGTCTTATTATGAGTTGTTGGATAAACATGTTTAGATATCTTAAAATTAAACATTAAGCACGCATTTTATCTATTGCAAAGAGATGTTCATCACGCGTTCAAATGTTAAGCATTTGTTTTCAGTGTACAAAAACATTGTCATAATTCTGCCATGCGTAGGGCAATTGATGTGTCATAATCAGCTGGTTTAAATGCTAGGATACTTCTTAATAAATACTAAGTACTCCCAATAACCATCCATCTCGCTGTGATTGTCAATAAATCATATTTTAAGACATTCCCTTTGACAAATGATCAACGCGCTTAATGTACACTATCCTATATATGGACGCATCAATTAGGATGTACTGGTGAAAACATTCATCTCTTCTCTGAATGCTGTATTTCATACGAAACGTATAGAGTTACTTACCGAGAGTCCATCACTCAGTAGTGACAGGGTTAAAGGTGATCAAGCTACCAAGACAAGTCGCTCCACGGATTTCCCATCCTTCGTTTCCTTCGGCTTCTTGAACATGACTTTACTAGCTCTCTCACCAGCGTGGTGTATCAGTGGTATATTGCAAATTTTTTCGTGTTGGCATCTTGTCGGCGATGGAATGGACGTAAAACATTTTCTCTTGATAATTCTATTACACCTGCACTGTTTCCAATCTCTGTAGATCAATATGAGTAACGACATCGCCCTTAAAGCAATAGGTAGACCATCAGTGGCAATTTGGAAAGCAGATGCCGCCGTAAATTACCCCACAAGTTCGCGATCGATTTCCTTCGAGGAAGTGCAGTGACTGGCCATGTCGACCTTTCGGTGTGGACTTAGCTGAAGTACTGACTCTTCAGCATTTACACCAATCCACCCTCTTCGTTTTTGGAATAATATCCAATATATTCAATAAAATAGACCACAATACACAACGTGGAAACATGCAATAAACTTGTAATTTCCAACAAATCAACAGTTACGGGGGCTTTCGCTTCATCGCTTTATGCGCTTGGATAAATATAAATATTTCCTGCTTCGTGCACTAATACTATCAAAGTTTTCGTCAGTCATATACGAATGGATCAGAGAAGTGTTTTATGGCGTTCTGAGCGTTTACAACGTCATATATTAATAACTGGAAGCCACACTATCAACCAGGTGGAAAATTGTGCAGGGGTATGAAAAGTGTTTTCTGACCGTGTTTTATTCTACAGATCCTACAATTAGCCGGGAAAATAGATTATAATCGGTCTGGGGGAGCGAATAAGAATGAACTGAAGCACCCAACCGGTAATGTTATATCCGCCTGTTTGTCGCTCGATGGTATTGAGAGCATTGTCAAACACAGACACTGTAACATTCGCCTCATTTATCTAAACATGCACTGTTGATTCATTGCACAGCTGGTCACTAATTTGTGTATGTGCATAAGCTGGATTTAGTACCTTGAGAGACGGTCGCAAACATGCGTACCGCCCTATAAACACACAACGCGCATTCGTCACAGGAATGACCTATTGATGATGCCAATTTATATAGTCTCAGTATCGACGCACAGTTATGACCTGTGTCTCTTACCTACAATTACATGATAGTTATACAGCGGGGACGATTCAGCTTAAGCACTGGACTTAATCAAGCTTTCCATACCCACTGCAAGCTGTGCGGATAAGCGAAAACGTCCGACGAAAGAAAATAATAGCCTGGCGCCGACACGGCTATTTCGATCGTGATGAGCTGCATGCTCTGGGCAGCCTGTTCCACGTACACTACAAGCCTAGTCACTTCCAGGACATTGCACAATCTGGTTATTACTGGCGTGTCTCGCATCTCGAAGCTAACAGGTCATATTGTTTTTTAATTGGGCTTGGGCTATCTATGGATTCTTGCATCGAAGCTTAAGCTTAATTTGTGCTAATAATTAGGATATAAACGTCTAAATGGACAAGCTCCTCCGTCAAAGCAAATGAACGTTGAAATCAGGTGGCAATATTGATTAGATTTAGTCCAACAAGTGTAGAAGGTGGAATCGCCTAGATGATACATTCACACGACACTTGTTCGCGTGTCTTCACGCCCATACCAACTTACGTATCATGGCTTCAGACGTCAATGTTTACCATGCTGAACAACATATCCCCAGAAGCACGCCATGCTGGTGAGAGGTAATTAAATTGTTCAGGTAATAATACGATGTCATTAATTACGTTCCCTAAGGTTATCGATCATCGGAAAAACATATAATGAGCAATCTGTGTTGGAATTTTGTTATTAAGAGTTATATGTCATCACCAGTACTGGCGGTCTTTTTGTGCGACCAGGTACTTTGACGCCGTGCATACACTGCACAGCTGGGTCCACTTTAATAAACCTTCATACAAAGGGTTTCCCTCGGAAATGACGTCATCTCAACGTAGACAACACCTATTTAAGAAGCACAAAGTTTCGTACGTAATTGCATCAGAAAAAGTTAAACTTTGTTCGATATGCTATGTCGAATGTATGAAAACAGGGAGAAGTTGAGTTCGAAAAAGTCCATAAAAATACAGAGTGCGTAAGTAATTTGAGGATGCACAGCTACTTCACGACGCAGGCTTCTAACAGGAGGGACAGGATGGAATCAGGTAGGATCAGTAAGAAAATTCGCCAGGATCTCCATGGATTTTTGCAATACAACATTTATTCTCTGCAGTGGAGACTTATGCTGTGTCTCTTTATAGCGATGGCAGATTTGTGAAACACGACCGTGTAGAGGTGAGAAGAACATTAATGAGCGTGGCGAACGTTAACAAGAAGTTCTTGCACAAGATGGTTAAGGTGTTTCATTATAGCAGTAGCGACACCGCATTAGAGGATACAGATAAGATATACCCTTCGACTGCTGCACCGGAAGTTGGAGAACAGGGTGATATAGTTATTTAGCTGCACTCACTGGGTAGTGATATATTCACACTAACATGACGATGACTCCAGTTTCCAGTTTCTCATCAAAACAACGAAGTACGCAAGCTTAACTTACAACATTTTGTATTATTAACGCTTCATCGTCCTCACCAATGGCAGTGACTTTTTGATAACAAAAGGCAACGAGAGCATAAGTTGGCTGTAATAAACGAAACATGCTTGCTGTAAAAATGGCATCAAGAAGCCAGTTTGGGCGGACGCTTCAGACATAAAATATTGGCCGTTGATTCCAATATCCCATGGGATAAATTCGACACTTTAATGTAGATACCGCACCTGTGTCACTTAGTTGTCTCCATGACTGCACAATGGTGTATAGAGGGCAATTGTAATTCAACGTCCAATGATTCAGTGATGAATTGCAACAAAAGTCCTCAACGAGAGGGGAAATTTCATCAGTACACAAACAAGAGAAACAATAATAGCGTTATTGTTGGCATGAATAGCTCTCTTATAGTGGGTTATACGCCATGTAACACAAAACTTTACAACACAGATAGTAAAACCAAAGAAGACACGACAATGTGATAGTCGGCAATTTTTCTCAAGTATTCACAAGTAACCAGTGAAATCCGGCATCTAGGGATATGATTTACTTATGCCATATGAAGTGCCGATGACATATCATTGACCTTGTTTATAACATAAAGTGACTATCTGATCGAAACAAAAGTACAAACTCATGTGCCTGTCAAATATCCGTCTAAGAGCTTGCCCAATTAACAATCCAAGGCGGTAAATCTAATGACTAAAACGTCTGTGGAAATTAAGATATTAAAGACACTTACTTATTGCCTTAATTTAGAAACAAAGATTTGTGGCCTGATTTTGCAGACTTTCCCTAATTAGGAGTTTATCTAAACCTCTCACAATTACTTACAGGCCAGATGCCATCCCCTCGTCAAGCGTTAAAGTTAAGGGACTAGCTAACACGCCTAATCGTGCCGTTCCTTTAACAAAACAATTATCACTAACACAAGTTCCTTCAGAAAAACTGACTCAAAATAAAAGCACAAATTAAGCAGCGAAACAAGCACGTGGTCCTATATCAATTCGATACCTGTCGTCTGCACATGCTATTTCGATGACGATGGCGTTCTGCACTCTCCAGCCAGTGTCCAAGCCGTTCACTTATTAACCCCTCTCTCTCCCACTCCACTCTCCAGCAAGCGTCCAAGCCTGATTAACCCCTCTCCCTCAACACCCTACTCCTAGCACTCTTGCGCTGTCGCTATATGCGCCCTATAGGGGAAAGCCGGATACCTCACATCCGCAGGATATCCCTGGGGATTTGATTTATTCATCATTACTGTATCCAGAAGACCAAAGGCCGAGCTGTTGCTTACGTAAACGTAGGAAGATAAACTAGGATGACATGGCGGCCGCTCAAATCGACGGGTCTTCCGGACTCCCTCTCCGGCTAAATGGGAAAACCAACAAGCAATGTTCCAAACCAGCACCTAAAGGGAATCGATTGATTTCCTTCGCTTAAATCTTCTCTCACGGCCCATTTACCCCTAGCGGAGCCTTTCTTCTACCCGACAATGACATAGCAGTGAACGCGGTATTGATTTAGCCAAGTTATAGCTGGGTTACATTTTATTATCCAGCTCTGATGTAATATACTGAAGTTGTGCGATATCATCGCTATGAACGTGTAGATTAGATGATAGCGACACCAGCTCGAATGTCTTAGTATTCATCACCAACACATTTCATAGTGTCAGATTCAAGATTACCGGTATCTGGAACTGCAATCATTATTTATATATTCATGTATTATATACCATGTTCTGTTACAATGTTTATTTATAAAAAACGCCTGACTCTTCACAGTCTGCTTAAACATTAAGGTAAAATGGTTACGGTACAATTTGTTTTGTCAGGTAATACCCAAGAATGTTGAAATCAAAAGAAATCAACATAACTTTGGTATCCAGACACAGCAGTCGTGGGACTTACAAGATGGCATTAAAATGGAGAATAAACGTTTCAGCGATAAGTGGGCTTATCTTGATTATAAGTGAGCTTGTCCTCGACATAAGGGTGCCTGCTCTGTTACATATGAAAAAAATCAATATGACAAAATGGGTTCTTGAATTTGAGGATGTTGGTTTCCAACGTTACGTCTTTGTGAGGTGACTATATTTAGATTGAAAGACACTGCTTGCGGTATGTAAACATGAAAGTCAAAATACAACTAAACACTGTATGACTTTCCTCAGAATAAGTTTCCGTGTAATTTTCTGCATTTCCTCATATATTTAGCAATACATGCATTTCAGCAAAAGATCCTGCTGAACGTACTATCTACGTTACCTATACCAAACTGTATACTCTGCCCTACCGCTGTAGTCAACCATAAGATTTGTCGCTTGCAGACTGGTCTCGGAACTCACAATATAGAAAACCATTTCATTATCTTAAGTTTTTACAAAATGTATCTACATTTTTGAAAAACAAGGAAATTGTAAACTCCAAACACACCAGAGTTTATCGCCTGGCTGATGAAAGGAAGAATGAATGAAAGAATGATTATGGCTTAACGCTTGTCACTGATGATCAGTGAAAAAATTGTGTTACGTACACCCATAGAATATAACACTCATTTCCTTCGAAATTGTTTTCTGTGTTATTTTAGACAATATGTCGAAATAGATTGTCTGACTAAATATTATTATGACATTCTCAGCTGTATTTAATAATGTTAAGCAAAGTTTGAACCAGTGATTTCATTATATAAAAATACAAATCATAACATTTTTTCATCCACAGTTCATCTGATAAGAGATGTAACAAAATTGCTCGTGAGTTTTTAAAATTACAAGTCAATGTTTATGATAAATCAAATAAAATTTTCTACCTACAAAATGGCTCTTCCGGATCACGTTTACTGAAAGACAATAGTAAAGATCTGCTTTTTTATTCTGAAATTGTCAACCAAGTCTGCTTTGATGTCGCCCTCAGTTTATTGGAGAATCGTTGTCTTAATTGATCGATTTGCACACGTCTCCGTGGTCTCCAATACAGAGGACCTTAACCTAAGTAGAGAAATCATAGAGGCAACTGTCTCTGGAAGATGAGAGACAAAACCATTGAGCCTTGACTTTCAGACACATAGTCTTGTCCCTAATAACGGTTAATTGACTGTACCGTTATCCGCAGAACCCGTTCATTTGTTCCTCCAGCCAAGATCCGGTCCACTCTGTCATGAGCACCATGCATCAACCGGGTCATAAACTGCCCCTAGCGCCTATTTGATTAAATCTTACATTAGGGAGGCTAGACTTTGGGATATTCTCAACTTCCACTCACACCTAACTTCGGTCAAGGTCGGGATCGACCAGCTCCTAATTCCCCAGCACGACATCTTCACATCTACACTAAAGCCCACTGAACCCATCCTTAAAGTTTATATGTACCCTATTGTTCTGCCAACTCTGCAGAGATTTTCTCCCCGTTGATATTGTTTTATAATCTCAATCCCGCATACTCCAAATAGCGAAATGAAATCTTACAGACGATATTCGTGTAATACGGAAGAAAGAGAGGAATAAATGACGTAGAAATCAATATAAGTTGTGCTTCAACAAATGTAGCAATGGTGTTTCCTGCTGTAATTAGGGTGTTTCTGGGAGTTTTTGCTGTGTCTTTTCTAAAGCGTGTGAAGATTACTCCCAAACGGTTTGTACCTTAAACTGAAATAAATAAAACATCTGAGAAAAATATCTAAACTCGTTAAAAAAAGTGAATTTGTATGGTCAGATAAATTAGAGAAAAAGTTTCTGAAAAATTTGTCATTATGTAATGCTAGAAAAAATGAAATATTATGCATGGCTTGATGCCACTTTGGTAATCAAACAATTATGTCGTGACCATTTGTGAAGGAATAATGTCTTGGCAAAACATGTTTCATCTATCATCATCACTGTGCAAACAACTGTTAAAAAAACACACTGATAATAAATAGATTCCCAGAGTAAATCAGCTATGGCAATAGCAATGTATTACACCTTATTAGACGTCTAGCTCTAAGTGAATCAGGTATCACTAGCAATAATGGACAGCATACCAGACATTCCATCCCATATACAGTTATCGAAACCATCTATCAGCACGGTAACTTTCCACCTACCTGAGCCCACCTGCCTAAAAGCACAAATAAGATGTCATTTAAATATCCAGACGTATAGCTCTAACTGAATCAGGTATCACTAGCAATAATGGGCAGCTTACCAGACATTCCATCCCATATACAGTTATCGAAACCATCTATCAGCACGGTAACTTTCCACCTACCTGAGCCCACCTGCCTAAAAGCACAAATAAGATGCCATTTAGATATCCAGACGTATAGCTCAAACTAAATCAGGTTATCATTGGCAATGTAAACAAAGGTTTACGTTCCATTCCGTATTCAGTTAGCGAAACGGTCGATCAGCACAGTAACATTCGACTTACGTGAAAACTTCCTTGTATTCCTGATAAGACAACATATACATATATACATATAATCGCTAAATTCAGATTACCAGTTTGTAATCACCAGTTCAGATTCTCTGACATATTTCACAGAGATAATGGGGAAATCCAGGCTTCTGAAAATGCCACATTATAATAACTTTATATTTGGCCAACTCAGGCTTTGGATAGGAAATTTTCAGACCGTTTCCACATTTTCAATGTTCATACGGGCCTTGGCGACAATAGTCAGTTCCTAGCGATTGTGTGAAAGTTTGCACCGTCTAAGACTCGTTGAAGGCTTCTTGTGTTCCACCAATATGGCGTCTATATCAATACGTCGCACGTGAGAAAGTTCGTCGGTAACTACAGTTGTTTACCGCTATCACTGTGCTTTCCCCCAACGATAAAACTCACCGATATCGTATAAGAAGACATTTCTTGACTATGACGTTAAGCAACACTCAAATAAATAAAAAGATGAATAAACATGGTAAGCCATATATAGGAGTGAGTCATGGGTTTATCGTCATATTTAACAAATTTTCAGTCATATGACGACAAAGGAATACTTGCAGTCAATATATAATTGATATATTTAATATACTGGTACACATTTTTTTTAGGTTAAGTACAAACTTGAAGACCTAACTTTAAGTTAATTCTGGTATTAAGTTTTAAACCAGTTTTGAATAACTGGGCCCTGGTGATAAGGAGTGAGTGAGTGCTTGAGGTTTAACGTGGTACTTATTTTTTCAGTCATAAGACGACTAAGGAATCCTCAGAGCGCAAGCAATGTTCCTCCTTGTTGCCGGATGGATTTCTACCGCTTTTTTTATCTAGTGCTGCTTCACTGAGAGAACTTACCGAAGGCAAGTTAGCAGCCCCGCCCGAGCCATTATACGGGTCAACCCTTCGCTGCACTATCCCCTAAATGCTGAACGCCAAGCAAGGTAACTACAATCTCCTCTTTTAAGGTCTTAGGTGTGACCCGACCCAGGATTGACCCTGGATCTACAGGCCCGAAGCGGTCATATATAGGAATACTTGGGTAATATATATATATATATATATATATATATATATATATATATATATATATATATATATATATATATATATATATATATATAAATGGTGAACTATTTATTATTCCCGCAAGACAAAGGTTTGACAAAACTCATTGTTATTTGCAAAGAAGAAAACATAAATGGTAGTGACATGGAGGAAATACAAAAAGAGGGAAATAGTTTGGAACTCGCAATCTCGTTATAGGATCATCACAACAAGTAAAATGGTGGCGCATTGTCATACCCTCCATGGCGGATCCAGACGAAGCAGTGCTCTAACGGCTACATACATAGAGTAAATATCTCCAGTAACGTTTTAGCGAAGAATTCGATACATACTCACATCAAAAATGTTATCCAGCAGTATCCAAGTCCTTGTAGGCAATGACAGAGTGGGCACTCGAGAATTCCTTTTTTTATATACTCACTGATCTCAACATAAATGTCAAGTACAAAACTCTCACCAGTCTAGTTAACAAGGCGCCAACGACGGCGACGAACGGACATGGCTCTCTCCTTACAAATTAAACTGTTCCCTTTACAATACGAGTGCTTTGGGAAATCATGATCAATGACGTTCAGAGTCTATCCGATATTATTTTGTAGGTACAAACCCACACGGACGGGAAACTAATCCAATTCACGCACGCTGCTCTGAAAAAAATGATCGAATCCCATTGTGGTGTAAATCAATGCTTAAATAAATCACACAATGCCAATTATTTGTAGAACTCTGTCCTACCTGATAAATGCAATTCAAATATTTGCCAATAGAGCTAAAATAGCGAATGTATCACCGAGTACATAATCAGCAGAAGTTAGCAGACGCGGGGAGATACTCTTTATCATTATGTAGTCTAATAGGTTGCTTTAACATAAATCAGCAAACAACCTGTCATCATCACGCTACGTTTTCTCTGGAACAATGCCTATAAAACGGGCGTCATCAGGTGGCAAACAATCATATCCCATGCATTTATCTATGTATGAGTTTGATTGAAATGTTGTTTGTTGCGCAAGTAAAGTAGCTTTTCATTAGACAAATCCACTGGTCCTTTGATCACGGCCACGGTTTGTCATTTACAGAAAGATAATGTATCTTTCTCCTGTCCTTTTGTGTTGTTCCCACAGACGTTTATTTCGCTCATGACTTTTTGTCAATAGAATTTTCTTTATAATAATCTAGTCACGCGTAGTAATCACTTTTGGTAAAAACATTCAGAAACCTTCACGAAGAAAAGCGGCATCAAAACGCAAGGGCATAAAATCTGCTAACGCCTGAATCAGGCATGAACTGGACATGGCAAGGGTTCTCTTACCCTATCCAGCACGAGCAATACAACTGCATTTGTGAAGATATCAAATAGTGGTGAGAATTTGGACAGAGGTGGAAAGACAGTCAAACATTTTTTCCAGTGCAGTGTAGCTGCACTACCATGTGGAACAACATCATCATAAAGTCAAGGAACTATCGCTGTGCATTTGCTTGGTTAGAGTTTCACAGTATTATTTCGTCCTTTTCGAGACTCGTCGCTTCCTCACTAAATCGACCGGCCTCGATTGCTCAGTTCGTAGAGCGTCCGCTTCGGGGGCGGTAGATCAGGTCACACTTAAGACCTTAAAAGAGGAGTAGCTTCCTCGCTTGGCGTTCAGCATGAATGGGATGTGCAACGACTGGTTAACCCGAACCAGTATAATGGTTCGGGTGGGGCGACTTACATGCCTTCGGTAAATCGTTTCAGTAAAGCAGTACCAGATAAAAGAGCAGTGGAAATCCGCCCAGCAACAAGGAGGCACATTACACTTACATACACCCTAAGAACTCGATCGTCGTCATATGGCTAAAAAAAATAAGTACGACGTTAAACCCTAAGCACTCACTCTCTCACTCCTCACTTAATCACCAGTGCCCGGTTATTCAAAACTGGCTTAAGACTTAATTCCAGAATTAACTTTAAGTTAAGTCTTCAATTTTGTGCTTAGCCTAAAAACTTGTGTACCAGTATATTAAATATGAACTATAACCTCTGCTGTTATACTTTGGATTTAGAGAGCTTCATTATCCACTGAGTTTGGCTAAAATTTTAAATATAAAATATGACGTTATACCAGCATTAGCTAATGCACTTTCGAACAACCGGGTCAAGAAAACACCTGTAAAAGCAATACTTAACTCGTTGTGCTTACACAGACACATATCCGTACTCACCTTTAGGCAGCGCCAGTCTCATTAACAAATGTAAAAAAAACGAGCAAAGCCCTGAGGAAAAACACAGTATCTCCAGATACCTAGCACACCTCCGGACAAGATACCTCGTTGGTCCAGAAGCGTCGTCTTCGGGAACACGTACTTTATCGCACAGCTGTTGAGGTTTCTGGGTGCCACATCACTGATTCGACAAAAATGCTACAAAACATGTACAGGATCATGTACTCGAAGGTTATTGTAAATACAATTGCGAAATATGCTCTGATTGGTTTTACATACGACACTCATATACTGTTATTTTGTACACTTTTTAAAACATGTCACAATTTTGTCTGCTGTAAAAAAAAATGAAATTTTCTCCTATGTTTGCTCTTCGTACCTTTCTACCCTTTCTCGGTTTACCGTATTAACAAAATGTAATGAACTCTTCATCCACCAACAGCAGTTTAAAATGGCACTGTCATGTTCAGTTTTTGGTATGTGAAGGAATAGTTTGTGATTAAATCCTTGTATCCAACTCCAACTCGGTTAGTCTCCAATGCCGACTCTTAGATATTATGGTTTGCTGCATGACGAATCCATAGAGCTGTATGTGCTTGTCATAGTTAACTAGTTAATATGATCAGTGTAATACGCCTGGAGTTCTCCATTATCCAATACTTTACCAAGTACAATATGACATTATTCAAACTGGGAGAACTGAGAGCCAATTTTTCTTATTATCCGTTATTGCATCTGTTACAAATATTTACACTCAGAGTTCCTTTTACGTGTTAAAGGTGATATTAATCCAGGTAAAGTCACTTAAATCAGCAGATAAAAGAAATATTATACCATATTGCCAGATCATATATCAAATTTCTACCTTGGTTGTGTCAAAAAATTGACACTGCAGGAGCTTTAGCCGTTATCTTTTCTCTTCGTTACAGGGTTACGATATGCCAAAGGCAAGCATTATTTGATGGGAGAAAATGGCAACAGGCCTGCTTCGTAAGACGTTAATGGTTACCTTGGTGTTTAAATCACAAATGTCCATAACTCACGATTTTGTAAGGATATCGAGCCAGCTTGAAGTAGAGATGTTACATAACACTGCATAGAGAAGCATATCGATTGGAATACAGCCTTCCTCGAACTGCTGTGTTTATATTGGCTATTCCCACACAGGAACAATGGTCCAATGTGGACTCGTTCTGAAACGCAGTGCTTTTACCCTGTGCTTATTACGCCCCGATGCATAATTTTGTACTGCCATTTATTCTGACAGTACAAAAAAAACCATAATAAATGTTTTAAATCGTGCCATGAAGTGCTTTTCGTCACAATGTGAATCGATCAAGGCTCATAAAGAAACAAACATATTTTCTGAGTTTGAATTTCAGATGCAGATAATTTATCGTAACACGTTTACATTTGGGGAATACTTGTGCCCTGGAACAAGGTAAACTTTCAATGCTTAACTCAGTTTTTCATAATTCAGAGCTTATAACTCTCGGTCTAAATTTTAAACCTATTGATTACATACGCCTAGGTTATGGAAAAAATGTGTATTTCTATAATTCATGTTTCCAGCGGTGCCTTACACTTGGGTGAAACTTTTGCTTTGCAACGCCCAGGAGATTACTTCCGCATGGTTTGTGTCAGTAATTTACAGCTCTAACAGAACAGCATGATGGAAGGCAATTCTTTACGCTGCAACTCCACCACCTTAAGTAGTATGAAGATTTCCATTTCGCCGTTCTTTTTGTCAGATGGAGCTCCGATGTAATTTATTATTTAACAGTCCGGTAAACTAAGATTAAACCCAATTTGTTTTCTGCGGTTCATGTTCAAACAGGCCAAGTTTGTAGATAGCAG
The DNA here is from genome assembly GCF_032854445.1 of Liolophura sinensis. Taxonomy (NCBI): domain Eukaryota; kingdom Metazoa; phylum Mollusca; class Polyplacophora; order Chitonida; family Chitonidae; genus Liolophura; species Liolophura sinensis. The sequence goes on from NC_088295.1 coordinate 26,807,613, forward strand.
TCTTACAAACGATTAAATTTGTGATTTATGAACACTTCGTGCTCGCAAATTCCCATAGAGTACAATATGACAAACCAAGATCTTGTTTGATGTGTACTCCAGTAACTTCACCTTATTATTAAACCTGTCAAATAAGAAACCATTCACCTAAAACATCATACAGAACTAACTTCTAGTTCCCAAGTATTCTGGTATCTTTGATTCTGGTATCATCGACAAAAGACCTGACTCCAATAACAGCTAAGCTGAAAAAGCATGTTCAGCCAGTGCAACAAGAATATCCAATATTTTGAATCCATTTATTATAGTATAATAAATAGTATAGCCATGAGACCCGATCAAATTGTAAAGCCATTCGCACAAATAAACCACGCACACAAGCAAGCCATCTTTAGCTATCAATGACACAAGCAAGCCGTCTAACCCGGTATCAATGACACAAGCAAGCCCTTGATTCCCTGGTATCGCCCTCACCTGCAAGACCCGAACTCCTCCTCCCCCTCATCACTTACGCCAGAAAGCCATCCGTCAGTAATACTCACACAGGCAAGGCGTCATCCATTGTCACACAAGCAAACCATCGTCCTTTGTTACTCACACAAGCAAACCATCCCCAATGTCATTCTCACAAGTAAACCATCCCCAATGCCATTCTCACAAGTAAACCATCCCCAATGTCATTCTCACAAGCAAACCATCCCCAATGTCATTCTCACAAGCAAACCATCCCCAATGTCATTCTCACAAGTAAACCATCCCCAATGTCATTCTCACAAGCAAACCATCCCCAATGTCATTCTCACAAGTAAACCATCCCCAATGTCATTCTCACAAGTAAACCATCCCCAATGTCATTCTCACAAGTAAACCATTCCCAATGTCATTCTCACAAGTAAACCATCCCCAATGTCATTCTCACGAGTAAACCATCCCCAATGTCATTCTCACGAGTAAACCATCCCCAATGTCATTCTCACGAGTAAACCATCCCCAATGTCATTCTCACAAGTAAACCATCCCCAATGTCATTCTCACAAGTAAACCATCCCCAATGTCATTCTCACGAGTAAACCATCCCCAATGTCATTCTCACGAGTAAACCATCCCCAACGTCATTCTCACGAGTAAACCATCCCCAACGTCATTCTCACGAGTAAACCCTCCCCAATGTCATTCTCACAAGTAAACCATCCCCAATGTCATTCTCACAAGTAAACCATCCCCTGGTTTTACTCACACAAGCAAACCATCCTCCAGTGTTTCGCACAAGCAAGTCATCATCCAGTGTCACCTTCACAAGCAAGCTATCCACTGGTGTCACTCACGCTAGCAAGCCATCCTCCAGTGTCACACATCTAAAGCAAACCATCCCCCATTGCTATGCACACAAGCAAACAATTTCCATTGTCATTCTCACAAGCGAACCATTCCCTGGTGTTACTCACCCAAGCAAGCCATCCTCCAGTGTCACACATCCAAAGCAAACCATCCTCTGGTGTCATTCACACTAGTAAAGCATCCTGCGGTGTCCCTCACGCAAGCAAGCCATCCTCCAGTGTCACTATTACAAGCAAACCATTCTCCATTGTCACTCAAACAAGCAAACCATCTTATCGTGTCACTCAAGCAAGAAAACCATCCTCCATTTTCACTTACACAAGCAAACCATCCTCTGATGCTCACAAAAGCTCACTCTGGTGTCACGCACACAAGCAAACCATCCCCTGGCATTATTCATCAAAGCAAACCATCCTCCATTGTCACAAATCCAAAGCACATCGTCCTCTTGTATCACTCACACAAGCAAACCATCCTCTGGTATTATTCTTTGAAGCACACCATCCTCCATTGTCACTCATATAAGCAAACCATCCTTCATCGTCACTCACACAGGTAAGTCATCCCCCGGTGTTCCTCACGCAAGCAAATCATCCTCCAGTGTCACTCACAAAAGCAAACCATCGTCCATTGTCACTAACACAAGCAAACCATCGTCCATTGTCACTCACACAAGCAAACCATCCTCCATTGCGACTCACACAAGCAAACCATCCTACATTGTCACTCACACAAGTAAACAATGCCCTTGTGTCAATCACAGAATTAGGCCGTTTCCCAGTATGACACACAAGCCTTTTCACACACAAGCAAACATAATGCAATTCACAACTGTGTCACTCACAAAAGCAAGTCATTCGTCAATTCACAGCTAATAGAGCTCACTCAAACACGTTATCCACCCATTCACAATCGACTTTTCTCATACAGGTAGGCCTTCAGTCGATTCCCAACTAGTAACATTTTCATGCCAGTTTTCCTTCAATAAATATCTACTGTAGGTATCGTTGCGTGCAATTTCAATATTATAAACCGAATCAATCAGCCAACCAAGTCACGAAGGATCATTTTTATGACAATTTCAAGTCTTTCTTTTTCCTGGAACGCAATCAATCACCCACAAGAGTAAATCAACCAGTTAATCGACCGGTCGCTAAATGTATGCGTTAAAATTCAGAATCCGCTTTTAATGAAAGAAGAGTGTCTTAAGCCTGGATGTAAGCTGATTACCAGATCTAGACTTCATTTGCCAGCCTTGCCCAAACCTTTGTGTCTTCACTTTTGATAATGACCGTGTCACACATAATGCTGACAAATAACTAGGCTCCAGATCAAATATCAAAAGAAACAATCTACTTGATACGATCGATTGTGGAATGTGCCGTTCTTAAACAGGCTCTGCAGATACTACATTTAACACTGTTTTACTCTTACCCGATGACTTTATTTCAAACAAAGTTCCACTACAGCAGGTATAGGATATATTAATTTAGTAGATTTTTACAACACGAAACAGCATAACAATGTCGAGCCAGTCTAAACGGAGAAATAGTCCACTCCATACCTCGGTGTAAAAAAATCATAACAAACGACCTCTTTCCCCACCCTACTCCGCCGCAATCCCCAGACCAATTAAAGATGCAGACCGTGCCTGGAATAAGTAGGAAGAGAGACAAAACTGTCTACTTTAACCCAATGCCGGAATCCTGTCGGTGTGAAAGGTTTCCGTGGAAGGGGGTGAATTGGGTGGTATGAGGGAGGGTTGTTCTGTGGAGTGAAGGTATAATGAAATTAATTGCTGCATGAAGCACGTCTTTACAATGATCTTAATTCTCAGTCGACATATCTCGCCATCCTATCATCAAGGTTGACAGGCGCATGTGCTAATTTACGCACGAAGACGAACAAAGGCTGAATTACATGTCCCATTATTATCTTAGTTCGAATCAGCAAAATTTATATTTAAGTGCCTGGGTACAACGAATTCAGATTTATCTACGTCCTGTTGATTTATTAAATTTGAAGTCAGCTAGAAGCACAAATAAAAACATATATTGTCACCAGTTTAATGACCTGCCAATAGGATTACCATGAGGATCCAATAAGATTACCATGAGGTTCCGAGATCAGTAATCAGCAGTTGTTCAGCGAGGACAAGGATTAAACAGAATGAAAATACGGAATGCTTCGCCAGTACAGAATGTATTTCTGTACAGAATGCTTTTCAAATACAGCATGCTTTTTCAAAACAGAATGCTTTTCCACCAGAGAATAAAACGGTTTGTATCATGAGATAGTCAAAACCTGAGACGATAATAAGATAATTTTCAAACACTCAAGCATACATCACATGGTACTGGTTATTTATTTATTTATAACATTGGTGTTTTACGCCGTATTCAAGAATATTTCACTTATACTACTGCGGCCAGCATTGTGGTGGGAGGAAACTGCGTAAAGCCCGGTGGAAACCCACGATGATAAGCAGGTTGGTGGCAGACCTTCCCAACTACGATCACAGAGGGTGCCAGCATGAGCTGGACTTGAACTCACAGCGACCACATTGGTGAGAGACACCTGGATCAGTACGCCGCCCTAGCACGCCACATAACACTTGTTTATCGATTAGTTGTTCTTCATCACCATACTCCTGAATGTTTCACTTCTAAGATAATGGCCAGTTTTGTGGGCGGAAGAAACTGCAGTGCCAGAGTTAGTGATCCAATTTAATGGCGAACATCTTCACGTCTGCCCTGCAGATATGCACACCATAATGTGGAAACAAGTTCTCTTCAACGAAGTAGCCAAACGACCACGCGAGCACCGAGAAGCATGCTTTTGTCACCGAAGTATCTAGAACAATTAAGAGCTCGACTATAACACTAAAATTTTGAGTTTGTCGTAAATCAGTAACAAGAACCCACGCACATATATCTGTGCAAAGCACTCTCATAACGCTAAATGTCCTTTATATTCACCTATTATTAATCATTATCTATTGCTTTTATCTCCCAGAACGTACTAATAATGCTCCAGGGGATTCTGTTGGTACCATTGATCTTGCCAACATTAAATGTCACTTCCTTGGTTAGGCCATCACTGACAATAAGAACTGATGCCGATTCCATTCCATGTTCCATCCTGGCATAGACTGAACTATGGAATATTGGACAACAGAAATGATCACAGGTGAGATAGAGTCTCATTAGCGCATGAATATCACTTGAATCGGAGTACAAATATCCTTACCATACTCTTTACTGTGCATGCGCAGCTTTCGACATTCGCTTTACATCACTGCCACCACTAATAAATTTTGTACAGAAATTTGAACAACTGAGGTCACTGTGGTGAGGCAGGAAGTGATGTCAGAAACTACAAACACTGTCTTAACTTTTGTCTCGCATGCATTCGTTCTAACGGAACAACTATTGACAAAAGTTGATTATATGTTGGCGGTCGGACATCAGGAATGAGGCTAAGCCTAAAGAAAGTTTTTCCAGTGGTGGGAGTGATGTTAAGTGAGCAGTAAGGAGTATGTTGTATGAGCTGTAAGGAGGATGTTGTATAAGCAGTAAGGAGTATGTTGTATGAGCTGTAAGGAGGATGTTGTATGAGCTGTAAGGAGTATTCTCTCCTTAGATGAATTCGAACAGACGACCTCAACAACATGTTGTCACTCACTTGTGTATGGAGACACGGTCAGAGACCTTAAAACGGGGTAGGCATTGCTTTTATCCCATTTGAAGTATATGGACATGCGAGGAAGGATGGGTTAAACACAGAAAGGGTTTGCCTGTTCCCTGATAACAATCGTGTTTAATCTCCGGATTTGGTAACAATGCTAACAGACATGCTATCAAGATCCTCCGTATCAACCACTGAGGTAATAATTGCGGGGTAGTAAGAGCATAAATGTTAATGGTCGCGTTTGTTATGTCATTACACACATGCGAGTCAATACACGCAAGATCTTCATAATCAGTACAAAGAATCATATTAGCTGGAAGCATTGGGCAAGATACAGGAAAACATCACTTTTTATTTGAGATTGCACGATTGTTCAGTACAAACATCTAAGTCCATAGATAAATAAGTAACTTAAGCAAGAGTATGCTACATTATTGATGTCATTTCGCCCTCCAAGGTTTTGTTGGCCTACATTGCGGAATGCGCCACAGTTAAGCGACTTCCTGTAAATTTTCTGTTGATCTTGATAGATTTTATAGTATATTTATCAGACCTGTAGGCTGCCGCTTGCGCCGTTTAGCGATCATCTTCAATGTCTTATTTCACAGATGACAGACTCCAGTGGTGATCACTGAGGGCGATATATAGCATGTTGGTCGCTTAAGCTCTTGCTCTATCCATCCCTTAAACAGGAAATTAAACTCTGTAGAGCGGATTGAACAACTCGTGTAGAACGTTATAAAAATTAACTGTTCCACATGCCTAAGAACAAAGGTAGTCCTCTAAGCCAGGAAAAAACCGTCAGGTACAGATTAAACGAAAATTGAGCACGGTATATAATGGATGGAGCGTTTCTTTACACCTCAGAGCTGTGAGAAACTTCTGAGAAAGTGGGATTGGTCTACTTATTATTTCATTAGCGGACGATGGTCAAGCAGAGAGTTTTACAGTGCACTACAGTCTACAGACAAATTACCTTTCCCAGGCAAATAGTCATAAGCTTTTCCTCTAAACGAATGGCAGCCCAGTCGTGACTGTACACCTGTGTCTTTGTCTGGATTTTCTTTAATTATGTTATTATTATTTGGTTGAATGTAAATCACTTACCGGTACAGTAGTACATGTAGTATAAGTGTACACTTCTCTCAGTCCTTTTGGCAGTCATAAAACGGTTTTTCGGCTCATCATATTAATTTGAAATCCGATAAATGGGTTTCCCCATTAGCACTTACAGAACAAGATCGAGTTTGGGGTCCTGTTTAACCAATTATGGACGCTTTGTCCTGTATGAGATCAACTTTGACACTTTGACAGACTCTTTGATTTATTTATTGATTGATTGATTTATTTATTGATTTATTTGATTGGTGTTTTACGCCGTACTCAAGAATATTTCACTTATACGACGGCGGCCAGCATTATGGTGGGAGGAAACCGGGCAGAGCCCGGGGGGAACCCACGACCATGGATTTTTGGGTAATTTCGTTTGTCATTGTTGATGACATCAGTGCGTGATGTATAGTTTACTGTAACAACCTGTACATGTCGAATTCATACATACAACTGCGGTTATATCTATGCACTATTTTCAGTTTTCTCTGATCCAGTCATACTTGTCCAATATTTAATAACCCCTCCAGGTACACCTTATATCCGCATGACATACGATAAGAGGCCTTAATTATTGCATATTTGATAAATCAATTATGCAATTAATCCCCACCCACAAGAAAATTCATCAGGTGAGATGAGAACATGAATTGAGTATGTTTTTTCGAATACCAAAAGAGCAGCTTTGCATATGTTAGAGTAGACACTCTACCAATACAAGTTGTAAGGGGGGTGGGGGGTGGGGTGCTCATTCACGCTTTACAGGTTCTCTTTTTCGTTAGTAAATGTAATTTTTCATAGTATGTCATTATATATATATATATATATATATATATATATATATATATATATATATATATATATATAATATATATATATATATATATATATATATATATATATATATATTATATATATATCATTATATATAGAATTACATGTTAAAGACTTGTTATTATGTTTGCAATAAGTCGTTATCAATATCTGACGTAAACTGGTTGTGACTGGAGATCGATAATCAAGTGTGTTTTTTTTTATACACTTTGTTAAATGTGTTATTTCTTAGGCCAGATCTTCATGACCTGGAAATCCTTAACAAAACTGACATTCTCTGACCTTATCTTAAATAATGACGTCAAAATACCATTAATCATTCAGCGAATTGGGTTTATATGTGTCCATCCTATTTAACAGGCTGCCTTTCTACTGCTTACGGTGTACTCCAATTTCTGTCGCACAAGATGAAAAATCTCAAGAGCCCCCTCTCAGTAATAAAACGATACTGACACTGTCCTATTAACGCCAACGGAGTGGCCATCCAGGAAGAGATCATTAACTGATCTGTCACCTACTTACCTTTACAGCCCGTCCTAGTGGCCAGCTAAAAAGGGTACTCTTCATGTACTAAGCGACCAAAACTCAATCGGATTTGTCCGTATCGTGAACACTATATCACACACGGAAGCTGCTAAAAGAGAGGGCAGGCGATGGCCGAAAAATAGGAGGTTGTTATCAGTTTGACTGTTTCACTATTATCGGATTGGTTCACAATGTCAATGACATATATGTGGAATGATTTGTCAAGGTCCACAACCAGACTAGCAATCTTCGTCAGATTCGTTAAATAGTAGGCGGAACTCAGGTGGGTTTTGCCCAGTTTCTGTTTTTTAATCATTATCCATATCGTGGACCATATTAGTTTATTATTTATTTGATTGGTGTTTTACGCCGTACTCAAGAATATTTCACTTATACGACGGCGGCCAACATTATGGTGGGAGGAAACCGGGCAGAGCTCACAACGACCGCATTGGTGAAAGGCTCCTGGGTCATTGCACCTTGCTGGCATGCTAACCGCCTCGGCCAGGAGTATATATATATATATATATATATATATATATATATATATATATATATATATATATATATATATATATATATTTAGAAGAAACATGACAAACTAGACTTGTTGATTTAGCTTACTAGTTTCACCGTATCATGACTTTTCTTATGAGCTTTTTTAATTTCAACATATCTTGCGACAGTTATATATACATGCAGGTAGATTAGGCCATGGTGATCAGTCCTAGTTACAAATTACACAAAGTTAGAATATGTTACAATTAGAGCAGGTTAAGACATATATTCATATATATATATAGCCATTACAGAGTCAGTCACTGACTGAACTGAGGGAACCCTCAAAGAAAAAAACTGACGAGAAGGTAATTCCATTTGTTTCAACACATAATCCAATAATAACACCATCTTCCCAATTATAATGTATACCTTACCAAATCAAAAGAACAGTGACAGGTTGAAAGATATTCTAGCCTATTGTAAGGTCAGTAATAGCAAACGACAGGCTCCAAGCCTCAAAAAATGTTAACTCGCACTCACTTTTCAGAGAAATCCGTGACTCCATCGGTTTCTAAATGCAATAAGCCTAGATGTGGAGCATGCATACACATGCTAAAAGGATCAAGTTTTCAATGTGAGAGAGAAGATTCTTTGTTTAATGTAAAATTTGACGTGCTGCACTGTAAAAAATGTTGTATATGTACTTGTTTGCATGGGGTGTGGCAATCAATATAAATCTCAGATCTTCGCTCCAGATCGCAGGGTCATCCGTTCGATGCTAATAAAGACGCATCGTGATTAGCCGCTCTGTGGGCATTCATATTCATATTCCTTGAAAATAACATGAAGTTTGAAACTGCAGTTGGAATATAACAGAATGTAGAAAGTCGAGAAGTCGTTTTATTATTTTTCTTTCATATATTTATATATATACATACGGGAATATATGTCCTGAGCAATATTGTACGTCTTTCTCATTACAGAACAGTAACAATTATCCGCCATTAAAGAGCTATCACCGTAATTAAATGTGAAATGAAATGAAGTGATCAAAAGCATGCAAGGGCAAAAAATCAGCCAAACAATGCGTGGGCAACTGGGCTTTGATAGCTGACGTGTCCACGCCCAATCTATCTTCTCACGCCACAGCATCAAGAATCAAAAACATGTACAACCGTCCAATAAATAGCCTGGATATCACATTCTTGTCTCTTTGACGCTAAGCCCTAATCATAAATTCATATTCTTCCTGGGGAATCTGAAATAATTTCTGTTCCTTAAATTGTTGGCAATAGGTAGAATTATTCGACAGGTTTTAGTGGTTTACACATGTGTCTAACGTATTGTGTAACCACTTTGTTTCAAAATTGTAACGTTACATTTACATCTATTCCTTTTGTTTTGTGTGTTTGTTTGACTGGTATTTTACACGGTAATCACTTATGTTTTGTCGGCGAGCAGGTTTATGGTGGAGAAAGCCTCACAGGGCTCAGATAAATGTATCTCACCAGACATCTGATAAACTTCCTAACTTAAAAACCACAGCACAATTAGCGGGAGCTGGAGTTGTATTGGTTACTTGGTTTTTCTTAAATCATAAATATGTAATATAACTTAATACAGGTATTAACTAATACATTTTTGAACAACCACGCACAGGGACACCGCATCGGACGGTATGTCCAGACGCTTGAAGACTATGCTGCATGGTAGCCCAGTACAATGGAGTGGAGATTTAAGACATTAAGATTTTATAATATGGTATGTCGGCAAATATCCAGGGTTCACTCTATGCATTCATTTACGTTTATCTCTATCCCAATCTTGATTGTGAACTTAATCGTTCGTATGACAAGCCTACTGAAACACCAGAGGATCAGAAAAGACATCTAAGTATGTTAACTTGTGTAAGCCGTCTGAACCTAAAGTACGCTGAACACTCGTTTTTAACTTATACAGGCATCTGTTGCTCTCCTTCTCTCTAGCCAATATTGAGCTGGATGTATACAATTTGATATTCGCATTTACCCTCCAGGCTGCATTGTTTTTAAATTATTGGTTATTATATGTGATGACCACACAGCTTGCTGAGTAATTTTGGACCATTGACGTCTAATGTGATATAATTAACATCACGGCATATTTGTTTCACCTCATTCTACGTAAGCTGCAGTTCAGGTGTGTATATGTTGCAGCTATTTCATCATTTATATGAGCAGCTAATGTAAAATCATAACTTAGGTAAACTGACAGGGCACCGGATTTCATTAGGTATTTATGACCATTTTCCAGTTGACACTGTCGTCCCAGCTTTGGTGTTAGTCTCTGTGATGAAGACTTTTATTCATTTATCTGTTCATTTGATTGCCCTTTTATGCCATAGTCAAGACTGTTTCACTTAAACGACAGCGGTCAGCATTAGGGTGGAAGGAATCGCCTCCCACCATACAGCTCGGGAAAACACACGCCCATCCGCAGGTTGTGTCTGGCCTTCCCTTCGGAGAGGAAGCCATCATGAGCTGGACTTGAACTGCATTGGTGAGAGATTCCCGTGTCATTGTCTCGCGCTAGCAAGCTAACATGTGGAACTTAGCCACAATCATTCATTCATAGATGAAAATCTTGTTTAAACTTAGCCAAGGTCTAATTGAGGTATGTTTATTTTGTCTTATTGATGTCTATCATCTGCAAGAAAAGTCATAAGGTACCATAAGGGCTTGATCTTAGCTGTTTTTTTATTTGAGTTTAAGATTAGCCTAAAAACAAATTAAATATCAACCTGCTTCCAGAAGCTGATCATGTGGAACAGAATTGGGATGAATCAGGGGAGACAACCCTTATCATCATTAAAATAAGATACAACATCGGAGAACGCTAAACTAGTTGGATGTCGACATGTGAATGTTTGGCATTTAGCAATATCCAGACATACCGGTGCTTGACATCGGGTCAGGACACTATTAGCTGAGGAATTACGCGGTAACAAATTACGTCTGATGGGCCACATGATTCCTGGTATTAACTCGACATGACGATGTATCAAATCCTCTGGATCGAAACCAGTCCTATGACGATTTTTCAAATGAACCGTCTGATGCGTTACCTAGAATAGCCAGACGTTGACTCATCTCTCAACAATCGGCTTAAAACCAAAGTGATATATCGAATGGCTGAAGTGGTCTTACTTCGCTTAACCCCGGGCAAGGGTCATATGTTCTTCGTGATGAATAAGATCACCAGGTTGGATATATAAACTGCTACAATGAAATCGTAACTGAGATCTGAAACATATTTTTACCAGAGATATCGTTTGAACCCTAATTTCTTCCTTTGTGTAGTTCCTAGTTCTTTTCCGGTATCGTGTGACCATTTGCCAGCTATCACACTGTCACCGTCTGGTTTTACTCCCTATGTTGGACGTCTTTAACTATATCGTATTCCTGCATAAACCAGGATTGTGCTGGTGGACTAAGCACCCTCGAGGCCTTGTCCCTTTTACATTGTTTTAATGTGATCGTATGTTAAATGTGATAACAACTCAGCATTTTGAGTTTTTCTAGACCAGTGAGGTCTAATAAATTGCAATTAGCATCCTAATTCTGCTTAACCCATGATGCAAGAGGTGTGTGTAAATTTTTACTGTTTAAGCATTTACATGAACAGTTAGAATAAAATCCTGACTAAGGTAAACTGATAAGAGGCCGTATTTCACCGGTTACCTGTGACCATTTGCCAGCTATCACACTGTCATCACTGCTCTGGTTATACTCTCTGTACTATACGTCTTTAATTATATTTAGGGGTTTGTGCTGAATTTTGTTCTGGGAATTTGTCTTGTGATTACTGACCGGGAATTATCCATTATGGTCGACGCCTGGTAAACGAATGTCTGTCTCGGCGCCTAAATAAAAGCCTCGTGACAAATAAGATAACGTTGTCTAATTATGTGCTAGCTGGCTCAGTTACAGCTTTAGGCCAGCAATGTTTGCCAGGTACACATGTAACTAATTAGTTCTGGTTGTCATCAGTGCACACGTCTACCACCTAGACACAGGAATTTCTCTCATGTCAGACAAAGTCACGTGGCTATGTCGGAACATCGTTACCCTGGATAATCACACACCTTTCTGCAAATGTGAGTCCGGCAATTTCATACATGTATACTCCAATATAGTTTTAAGCTGAAAACTTAGAACAGTGCAGGCTGAATCCAACGAACGTTTGTCCAATGAACGTATGACGTGCTCTGAGCATGCGTACTGATGCGCGCTCAAAACCTCTGTCTAGTTTGTTACCGAACTGGTAAATATGCCCATAAACATCTCAGAAGAAAATGTATGATGAGTCTGAAAGGTGTATCACATATTAGAATTGATTGATGTGGGGAACTATCTACTTTGCATATCAACAAGCTTCTTCTTCGCCTTTATGTAGAACAGGCATGTTTGCCTTCTCAACATCCATTTGCAGCTGCTTCCCCTCGTCATGGAATGGACAAAATTGAAAGGGAAACAAACAGATGTAGCAGACGACCACCTGTGACGCCAGGCTGCTCCATCACTCACCAACGATAATCATTAGACGACCTGCCATAGCTTATGACAATAGATAATCATGAGCTTCGCTTGCCATGATTTGTGGATCGAGATCACGTTGTTGTCTAGACCCTCATTATTGGATAACAACAGATCTGGCAACTTGTTTATAAGTGATACCCGGACACCGTGCCACATACGAGCCAAACCGTTGACCGTGTAAAGGAAAACATGAATATTATTACCTTATTTGTTTCCCATCTTTCACTTAGAACGAGCAAAATAATATTTCCATGAACACGCGCTGATTAGACTTTGTTTTTAATATCTCTAGAAGACCCAGAATGTCTGCAATCTGGTATATGTTACTTGCCTGCTTTTGACTACATCCCATGACAAAATCTCCAGTTTTACTTGGTGCTGATAAATTGTTTATTTACTATTTTCTGAGATTAATTTTTTTTAAATATAATAAAATCTGCAGATTTTTGGCGTAGGGAATTTTTTTCTTGTGTTCCTTGTTTGTTTTCATATTTTAAGGTATTACATGCATGTCATATATGTTTTTCATGCCAAAGAAATTCCACAAAGTTTTAACCTCTTGGTGAGGCATGCAAAGCCTGAAATGGAATACATTTTTTGTAGAATAACATATGCATTTTATACAGCCCATAAACACTGCACTGCGTTAAACCAGAATCTCTATTCCATTTGTAATATAGTTTTAAACGGCTGGCCAAGTGTCCCAACAAAAAATAACTCTGTCAGAGAACCCTATCTGTCCAACAATGTTGACTATATACACTATTTGTATCTTAGTGTCCCGCTGGTTTCAACAGTTAAAAAGTGCTGATTCACTGTAACTGTTCGACTCTGCGTTGGTTGTGGCTATCAGGAAGTTTGTCATGTACCTGGGGAACCTGCGGTGGTTCACACTAGACACCCGGATTTCCTTCACCCATGAAATTGACCGCCTTGAAACAAATAATTGATACCTAAGAGCTGCTTTAAGTACCAATAATAAAAACCCGGGTCGGGTCATACCAAAGACTTTAAAAATGCTGCTAACTGCTGCCTCGCTTGTCACACAGCACTGAGAGGTTAGAGCAAGGAAACATAACCGGTTGACCCTGTGCCATTCGGTGTCATGTCTGGTGTCTTCGGCATGATACTTCAGTGGCGGCAGGACTTTGGTGGCATGGACTCACTCTGCCACAAGAAGACACAGTATATGTGGACACACCTATTGCCTCCTCGTCGTCATATGATAAAAAAATTGTTAAGTACAACGTTAAACCCCAAATTTAACCTTGGATGCACATATCAGAAAGTTTCAACTAAAAAGAACTAAGTGCTATGTTGAAATACACAGTGATTATTTCTGCCAAAATTTCGTTTACTTCTCTTCAGGGAGCAAAAGATCCGAGTTTACACTTTTATCACTACAGTACTGTTAAATCAATGCAAGTCCCTCCATGATTATTCAATTACCGTAAAATACAGCTGCGCTTGCAGGCTGGGCCATTTGGGAAAGTAGCCAAGTACATTAGCGTGACAACGCGCATCAACCTGAAAGTAAATTATATCGGACATGTAGAGCTGACTGGGTGAATAGTCTACAACAGAGTGTCCGTGCGATCATACAGTAACAAGAGGCCAACAAACCCCTTGTGTTTTGGATTTGTGAAAAGTTTTTTCCCCATATCACCTACTTTACACATCAATTATCTGGGTAAATACCTGGAGCACATTCCTTACCATAAAAGGTTTTCCAGTCTGAATCCCAAGCATTCCCAGCTTCGTAGAATAATCGGCTACATTTTTCCAAAGTGCAACGTAAATCTGCCTTTGTGCGAATAAATTTATCTGAAAGAAAGACGTTACGAAGTAAAAAGATCGAGAGTTACGAGGTACTTAAACAACTGTTTTACTTTTTCCCATTCGTGTATTATTTTTTTTTTATTTTTCCAATAACTGGCAATCGGATTTTTTGTTTTGTTTAAATTACTCCACGAAAGTGCAATTTCAGTAACTGTGAGCAATAGAAGACACGTTATATAAAGAAAACTGTGCCGAGGCCGCTTGTCACGTTGCTCTCATACTTAGAGCATTTCTTTGTTGGATTTATGTGAATATCTCAAGATTTTCTGGTATAAAGTAACCTGTTGGAAGACACAACATTAATATTGCACTGGTTACTTGTCAGACATGGGAGCGGTATGATAAACTAGCTCTTTCTTTATAAACGTGTGTAGCAATGTTTTTTTCAGTTCTGGTTTAATTTTATGTTTCATGTGATGGATATCCCTCATCACACCTATACTGTTTTTTTATTCTTAAATAAATGACATCCTTTTTATATTGTTACATATTATTGTGATTATACTTGAGCAAACGAGTGACTTAAACGGATGTCATGAATTTATGCTTCAATCATCAAGAAACATTTCCTTTGAAATTCCTATGAAACATTCCGTCTAGCCTTTCTTTGTACCAATTATCGCACCATGGTTACTGCTTTCATTTTGTTGTTGTACATGGGGCTAAAGCTATTATATTTTACATTTAATTTGATGGTATATCTGATCTGTGAACACATGGATGTGTCGCCTTGATGCATTTACACCTTCTATCCCAGCCTTGGGTGCTACATACTCGAACCTGTCAGGGTGTTTTCTGCACAAACTCAATGATTTCAATCATCAAGATACCAACCTATGGCTGGTCAGTGATCCTCACGAACTTCATGTAACTCGACCTTAACAGCTGACCGGATAATCGCATCAAAGGCCCCAACAGCTGGGATATACAACGGGAAATCTACGGGATTCGCCTCCGCGGCTCTGACACCTCGTATGTACTAGCGATCTTCACAACTCTGCGCCCTCAAAACTCCTCTCTGGTTTGTTGGCAGACATAAACACCTTACAATAAAGCGTATGGTGAGTCTGAAAGGTGTATCAGGTATTACCATTGCTTGATCTGAACAAATGTTTAGTTTACATATCAACAAGCAGTTCCTACATGTAAACCCGAATTCACACGATGCAATTACAGAGTCGACCCGTCTAAGTGGACTAATCGAATCAAAATATGACACGTGCTATTCCATGCGGCTGTGGCATTCGACGAATGGCATCAAATTAAACGAAGCGTCTGAAATAAATAGAATGTCCTATTTTCGTTCAACTTGTGGTATTTGACAAGTCGATATGACAAATCGCGTCGCGCGCATCATCGTGGCTTGGTCCTAGCTTAATTTAACTCAACACGTAATACTCGGGTAGTTTAATACTATCGCTTGCAGTTAACAACACCAAACAACACACCCTACAAATTCCAGTACTTAAGCACCTCAGGGACCGATTCCACAAAGACATTTCTGACTGACGTCAAAAAATGTAAAGCGATGTCGTAATGTTTAGTCTTCGGCAATGGAATGGAAATTTTGACACATTTGTTTTGAGAAACATTGATGAGGTGGTCAAAATTGTAATTTACGGAGCTCAAAAATAGGCTCTGAAATGTTATTTCAGATTTTTACTAAAGTCAAAACTGGCCTTGTGGAGTCGGCCTCAGATGGCTGCAATATCTACGTGGACATGGGTTAGACCAATTTGCAACAGAGCAGTGCGATATCCCTGGCCAGAATCTATGGGATGTAGAGACTGAGTTACTAGACATCTCTGCTGGCTAGTCATTTACAATGCACACTACCAGTATTTTTTTACGTTCACAGTTGTCAGATAGGGGTGTTTACACTGGGCAACCGTCATAGTATTATTAAAATTTCGTGAATCTGGCGTTAAACACCAATCAAATAAATAAATCAAGACCAGAGGCAGATAGCTATGAGTGCATACACAATGTATACACAATGGAAACAGGGCCCAGAGAATGAGGGACACCCACGACCATCCGCAGATTAGTGGCTTTTCCACGTACGACCGTAGAGGACCGGAGTGGAACTCTCACCGCCCATATTGGTGAGAAACTATTTAATCATCATTCTGCGCTAGCAGGTTAACCACTCAGCCACTGAGGCCCTGTTCTTGTTGTAGGCCTGCGCTGTAATACCAAAACACTAAATTTGCACTAGCGTAATTACTGGAATACGGGGTCGTCACGGCATTTATGTTCAAAGCGAAACCTTAGGTTAATAGGTTAAACCGGGATAGAAATGGCAACTGGTGAAGGTTGGCTGGTTGCAGCGAAAAGTCAATCAGTTTGGCGCTCCAGGGTCGTTTTCAAATTGGCCCTTTGATTTGCCCGGTTTTATCGATAGAGCTAGGTAGACACGTATCACATAACTCAAGATCAAAGCCGTTGATGTATCACACTCAGCACCCGGCCGACACATTCATCAACCCGTTTTGACCATAGAGTGCCGGCATACCTATGTCTGGCACCTTGTGATCATCCGTCGCAGTAGCTGGCGTCTTGTGCATGCCGATAGTTTGAGGCTACACTTATATGCAGACTGTGATAGCGCTTCAGTCTACAGCTGTCGCTCAAGAAGAAGAATGTCGACCCTCTCTGTAGTTCTAATTAGTATGATTTGTAGACAGTTCTAGATGTGGACATTGTATATAGGTGAATCGCGTGATTGGCGGGGGTTAAATCCACTATCACGAACACCTTGCTTATTTACTGATGGAGATAGACCGGGAAGACATTTTCTGAACTCATGATAAATGTAGCATATCAAGTGAAAATGCTCAGAACAAACGTATTTTAATTTTTTTTCAGCTTTGGCACCCAAGACATCTGCACACCTCATTATTACGTGAGCTCCCTTGGGAAATTTCGCTGCAAAAAATAGCCCATGTTGTAACCGTAGATCGTTTCATTTGGCGCGAAAGCTAAACTGACGCGTCCAATCGTATCAAACTACGTTATGCCGCGAAGGACTTTCTGCTCTTGGTGTTGTTATTGTTTAAACTGACCTTTCCCTCATTTAATAACGGGCAGTTTCAGATTAAAAAGGTGTGTTATTCAAAACACAAAAGAGTGAAGAAGACCTCATGTCTTAGTCTTTGCGCCATTACTTGTTTTATCTATAAAATATCGACGGTTTGTGCAATCAACACTGATCGTATCACTGTGTATGTACGTATGTATGTAATTATTTATTTGATTGGTGTTTACGCAGTACTCAAGAATATGTCACTGACACGATTGCTTCCAGGATTACGGTGAGAGGAAGCCGGACAGAACCCGGGTAAAACCCATGACCATCCGCAGCACTGCGTATATGAGCATGATGACAGTAACCCGGCTCAAATGAACTCTTGCCAAAGCTTGCAAATGTGCGAGAAATGGGCAAAATGCTTTCCTGTTGCGTGCATTGGTTTCTGTTAATATGAGGGTAAAGACTTATCATGTACAAGAAGAAGCTGTTGTCCTTCCCGCACGAATGATCATGGATATTTAATGGCTCTGAGTCGATGCATACCGTGTCTATCTCAGACATGCGGGACAATGGCACAAGAGTCAGCTTACTACTTGATTGCTTGTAGAGTGGCGAGACAGAGTTAGTAGAAATATACTTGGTGGGATTATTTCGTCTCAATCTAGACACATTGTCAGAGAAAAACACTAAAAAAGCTGAGATACACAGATGTATCAATGTCGACGAGTCGGCCGTACATGATTACAGTGTCAGCTTCCCATTAGTGGCCGGGGTGTTACATAGACCTAGAGTAATGAACTGGGTGCTGGCGAGGGCAGATCTATCCAAAATCTCCAGTGATTCAAGCTCATATAACAGACTGGAATTGCAATTGATCCTCACCAGTGGCGATTTGAGACGGACCGAATGGGATTATCACTCAACGGAATAGACCAATGCTCGCAGATCGGGCTGAACCCGCTATTGAAACCTTCGATTGCTTTAAAGAAGGACACAGAAAATTGAGCTGCAATTTAGTAGCTTTTCGTACTGTTTGACAATCACTAACTAATGTTCTCCATTGACCAATTCTGCCCACCAGCTGGATTATTATCCGAGTTCCAAAGGCCCGTGTTCGTGAAGTTACTGCCACGTTTATAGCCAATCAAGCATTAAACTCTTTGGAACAAATCCATCCAGCATTGGACTGAGCTACAGCCTCAGTACGACAGCCTTGGGCGTCTCCCAGACACTGTTCTGTAGTTGTAAATAGTTCTTCCTCTATATTTCCAGGCCCTTTGACTGAGGTCGAGGTACTCATTAGAGTTATAAAACACAGACCCGGTTAAATATTGTATAACCGTAGATGATTTGGGATTGTGCTGGATTCTTTCCTCAGGCTTCAGGCTCTAGGTTCACCACGTCTGTTACCTATCCGAGTGAAATGCCACGTTTAGAGGCTGTCACTTTACAAGTTGTTACTTTAGACACCAGTGTGCCGAGAAAGTGTTCTTAACGACTTCACTTTGCGTGTCTAAAATGTAAACATTTTTTTAGGAAGAATAAATAAAATTATCCCTGGAATTCATTTGCATTTTTACGTGGATTTATAGTAATGCAATGTTTATAAGAGTTAATGGTGATTTAGAGTGAAGCTGTTGATTTTGTGAAGATCGAAGGCTGAGGACAACAGTCGATCTGACAAAAGGTTATCCGTATTGAGGATATGACATCATTAACAATGGAAACATGGGTCACTTCTCTTTAAAGATAATGTACATTACCTTGGATTTCACCAGGTACGTCTTTGCTGTAGACTTGTATATCCCGTTAAGAATAGAACACAATCTGTATCTTAGCTCAATAGTGTACATTTCATAATATTTCAGTTCTTGGGGAAAAATACTTACAGTTTATAAAAGTTGTTCGCAACATATCCCTTTATTTATTTACTTATTTGATTGGTGTTTTACGCCGTACTCAACAATATTTCACTTATACGACGGCGGCCAGCATTATGGTGGGAGGAAACCGGGCACAGCCCGGGGGAAACCCACAAACCATCCGCAAGTTGCCAGACCTTCCCACTTACGGCCGGAGAGGAAGCCAGCGTGAAATCCCTTAATGATCGGCTTTCTTCACTGATGGTTCTAAAAAGAATTTTATATATAAGCTGATTAGAGAGCTTAGCTTTGATAAAAAAATAATAGAGTCCAAAGCCATTTCCCCGCCTGGGTTTCTAATGTTCCGATCTAACTTGTTTTAAAAAAAGCCTTCGTCAAGTTTAGTGTTGAGCATGTGGCTTAGCCATTGCTGCTAGAATAGCTTTGCTGATGGTCTCTTAAGCTACACGTACTGATATTATGATACGTTGCACCTTATAACCTGTACAGTAACACACAACTTGTAAACTATGTGAAAGTGAATAGAAACAAGGGGATAATCTTTTGAACGAAATGTTTAAGATCCTCATTAGACACTCACTGGTGGATAAATTTTGTGGGTTATTTCCTATTGATGAGCAGAGAAAATGTATTATCAAACCTTCTTGCCTATAAGCGTTGCTTGGTTTTATGAACCAGTGGCGTCTCTCTTATAACAGACAAATGGGCTCTCTCTAACCTGTTTCATGATATTAAAATACACAAACGATTCTTTTTCAAATCGCAAACAAATGTTCCAAAAATTCGTAACTTTTCTATGAATAATATTATAAATGACTTTCTTACATTACTGACATGCCGGGAGCGACTCCCAAATGTCCAAATCATTCTTCGGCTGCGAGCACCGTCCACACATGGATCTGGAGCGAATCATTTTCAGTTAGAACGATTCTTTGTCAGAACAAGGCCAAGGGAGATTTGCAGTATATTCATCATGCAAGCACTTAAAAGGAAATGTTACTTAAGCAGTATCTACAATCTATCTTTCTTCCATCCTTTTCTTGCCTAGTCAGTGGTGCTTTATTTTCTTAACAACGATAAAAGTCATTCGAAGGCAGTAAGACTAACCGTGTACATATTCCACTGATGGCGCAAGATTTCCAGCACATAAGGATGAAAACGGATTTCATTCGAAACCCAAGAGAATGAAACGAGAATAAGGACTTCACGCAGTTCGGGTGCTTTACCTTCTAAGTGCGCAGGGTTTGTGTAGTCAACATTAATATCACTGTGTATGTATGAGCGTGTTGAAAGTATATCCGTTCAATTAAGTGTTCTGGATATATGGATATATCCATGAGTTGGACATACATGATTACACCGCCAGCTTTCCATCGTGGTCATCTGGCTTGGGTGTTACATAGATCTGGAGTAATGATCTGGGTGGTGGAGAGGGCCTCTCTATCCAAAATCCCCACTGATCCAACCGCACATGTTAAAACACCGGCTACATATGCAATTGATCCTCACCAGAGGCGATTTGAGCCCGACTGAATGAGATTATCGCTCAACAAAATACACGAACACTTGCAGATTTGACTAAACCCGCTATTGAAGTCGTTTGCTTTAAAGAAGCACACAGTAGTTAGCAGCTTTTGCTACTGTTTTCCATGCTATATCTAATGTCCTCTATTGACCTATTCTGCCCACCAGCTCGATCATTACTCGAGTTCCGAAGCCTCATGCCCGAGAAAATACTGCCACGTTCATAGCCAATCAAGCATTAACTTCTGATGATTAAATCATTCCAGGTCAGTCTAAACTGACCTAAACGCACGCATTCCCTAGCACTCAATTCTACATCCTTTGGCGTCTCCTAGACACAGTCCTGTAGATATATAAAGTTCTTTGTCTATATTTCCACGCCCTGTGGGTGAACTCGAGGTACTTATCACAGTTGTACAACAGAGACGGTTCGGATTGCCCTGGATTCTTCCCTCAGGCTTTAGTCTGTTGGTTAAGTACGTCTGTTGCGTGCCCCAGGGAAATGCAACACACGTTTAGAAGCTGTCTGCGAGACAAGTTGTTACTTTGGACGCCTGTGTGTCGAAGGAGTGTTCTTTAACGACTCCACTTTCCATTTCTAAGATGTATTCAACATTTCTCTTAGCATGAATAAATCAAATTACAAAAATATATAGTCTCTTGCCAATGACAGCGTTCAAATCCGGATGGAATATTCCGGCTTCCGAAGGCGAGTATTTTTCCGCGAAAATAAGAATCCAGGCTCTGCACATTCCCCAACTGCCTGTAAATGTGTAACATTCCGGATGTGGGCGGACAGGTTCACAGTGTCGTCCGTGATGCCGAGGTGTTGATGTATGGTTCACTCCTCGGAAATATACACAAAGTCACATTCAGGGTAAACTAGGATGAAATGTACGTAATTGCACAAAAAACACAGTGAGTGATACAAACGTCTCCAAAAAGTGGCAAGTGGTGAAACACAAGCTTACAAAGTGCTCTGTACAGAAAATGAAGTACAAATGGTAAATGTCGGATGGCGTGAAAGCCGATTCTCCAAACCCAGCAAAATCCTTTACAGTGGATGGTAGTAAATGTGACTGCTCTCAAGTGAACTTGATTAAATGACTGCTCATAAGTGGACTTGAATGAATGACTACAAGCTCAACAACTGCTTCGCAGTTTATATTTATACACTAACGTAAAATTTAAACGTAAAATAACGTAAACGTAAAATTTACTTATTTATTTATTTGATTAGTGTTTAACGCCGTACTCAAGAATACAACGGCGGTCAGCCTTATGGTGGATGGAAACCGGGAACACCCCGGGCGAAAAAACCACGACCATCCGCAGGTTGTTGACAGACCACCCACGTATGGCGGGAGAGGAAGCCAGCTCGAGCTGGACTTGAACTCACGGTGACTGTACTGGTTAGAGACTTCTGGGTCATCACGCTGCGCTAGCGCGCTAACCAATTGAGCCATGGAGGTCCCCTAACGTAAAAGAAAATTAAGGATGGTTTGATCGTAAACTTGTGTACAACACTGACACATATTTCCAGAATGTACACCCTATTTACAAGGAGACTAAACTCATAAACACCGAAGCCTCGAGAACGCTCGACTGAATTACAGTGCAGGCTGTAACATACACAGAGGGGAATATGTAAGTCAGACACTGATAAATAAAAAAATTTAAAAAACACAATAGAGTGTTTAAAGACTGGGTTAGTAACAATTGTCACTTATAGTGAAGCTTGAATGGGATATACCTAGGATAATAGAATATGATCTTGTCAACATTCGAAGACAAAGAATCGCTCTCGATTTATAGATGATATCGATTATGTGTCTAAGGCATAAACAGAAGAGTCTCTCTTTTCTCTTAAATAAAAATGTTACTTAGATATTACATGATGCATTTTAATACCTCCGACCACTGACCATCTACCATATTTTCTTGCTATTTTGATTTTTCCCTCTGTGCGCCCTATTATCTATTCGCATTACAAACTGGTTGAATTTGTACCTTTCTATAAAATAAATTACATCATGCCATACTATATTTGTACTTGACATCTGGGGACAAAAAATACATATGTTTGCTACATATGCTTGGATTGAGTCATGCATGGTTACCCTCGTGGTAGGTTGGAAATCATCTGCTTTGTTCCCCGAGGCTTCAAGAGAGAATGGATGAATGAATTGTTGGGCTTAAAATTTTTCTGTCATATGACGACGGCTTCAAAAAAGAATAGTCTACGTATACGCTGCATGACAAGACTGGTTAGTCTCACTAAAATGCACAAACGATTCTCCTTTAAATGACAAATGAAGACGAAATTACTATTAGTAACAATGTTCCAACAAACCCTTTACCTTTTCTAAAACCTTGCACAAATAAGATATTTACATTCCTCTGCCAAGAGTAGGGTTCAGCATGTGGCTTTGTATATATGTATGTATGCTTAAGACTTTACATCGTACTTAACAATTTTCAGGTATATGACGACGACGCGGTGATTTATTGTGGCTGGAATGACTTTGCTAATAATCCTCACAAACTATACATTGAGTCCATGGTAAATCCAAAGTAAATGTGTAAAATGTGGTTTGTAATCTGCAGGATGATTGTGAATAACAATTAGGGCAATATTCTTTATGATAGGTGACACTTCAGAACTAGTAGGCCAACAAATATCCTGTAACCTGTTTGATGGTGAATAAGAGGAGGGCATAATCATTTGAATGGTGTGTTTTAGTTCCCGCTTAGACACTCACTGGTCCACAGATTTTTGGAATTATTTCCCAACGATGAGTAGACAGAATTGATTATCAAACTTTCTTGTCCTTGGATTTATACAGCCTTATGTCAGGACTGATGTCAGACACCTGATGATATTTCTGTTTTCTGCCTTGGTGTTGCCTGGTTTTGTAAACCTATAAAATTGGTTCCTCGCTTATAAGATACAAAAGCGTTCTTTTTAGACCTCTCTCATGGCATTAAAATGTAGACATGATTATTCCTTTAAAAGAAACAGTTGTCATTAGTAAGAATGTTCCAACAAACCCTTTACCGTCTCTAAAAACTTTCATAAATAATATATTTATATTCCTGACATGTTTTGAACTATTCGGTGCGCAGGTACAAACCGTTCTTCGGCTGCCAGGTGCGAACACCGTCGATACATGGATCATGTGGAAATCAACATCTTAGATCAATACCTTGAGAGAGTGTTTTGATGTACATTCCTCATGCATGCACTTTATGAGAAAAGTTACTTAGGCAGTATTTACAATCTAACCTTCTCACACACTATTCTGTCCATTGGAGGTTAATTCTGCTCTATTTTTTCTCCAACGGCAAAAGTGTTTTCGTTGGCAATGGGCCTTATGGTGTACATCTCCAACTCACAGCGCCAAGTTTAGCTACACATAAACGGTTCCCCTTCGTGTCGGAAAGCTGTTCCTTGATTCATCACTTAACTGCAGTCTTTAACCATGGTGTACTCGACAAGTCTAGTGACGATGTCAAGGATGTTTCTGTCATTTCAGATAAAAAAGATGTGTTATTCAGGACGCGACAAGAGAATTTGACATGACTTGACCTTCGTGCATTTCACATCTGTGGAAAAGTATTTGTGTATTTGATTCTGTGCATGTTTGAGCTGTTGAAAATATTTCAGGTCGAGGAAGTGTTTTGGTGCTAAATGTGCAAGAATTACTTTCTAGTTGCGTGTATTGGTTTCTGTGAAGATGAGTCCAAACCCTTATCATGTACAAGAAGAAACTCTTGCCCTTCTCGCACGAATGCTTGTTCGAGAATTATGTTTTGAACAAAGGCCGATTGAATTAACTGTCAGCTTTTCATTATGGACGTATCTCGGCGGCCAGTGTTTTACATAGATCTAGAGTAATGAACAGGGTGCTGGCGAAGGCAGATCTATCCAAAATCTCCAGTGATTCAAGCTCATATAACACAGACTGGAATTACCACGACTGGAACCGAAATATCATTTAACAGAATAGACCAATGCTCGCTGAACCCGCTATTGGAATCTTTAAAAGATTTTGCTTTAAAGAAGGCCACAGAAAATTGAGCTGCAATTTAGTAGCTTTTCGTACTGTTTGACAATCACTAACAATGTTCTCCATTGACCAATTCTGCCCACCATCTGGATTATTATCCAAGTTCCAAAAGCCCGTGTTCGAGAAGGTACTGCCACGTTCATAGCCAATCAAGCATATAAACTCTTTGGAACAAATCCTTCCAGCATTGGACTGAGCTGCAGTCTCAATCCTACAGCCTTGTGCGTCTCCCAGACACTGTTCTGTAGTTGTAAATAGTTCTTCCTCTATATTTCCAGGCCCTTTGACTGAGGTCGGGGTACTCATTAGTGTTATAAAACACAGAACTGGGTAAATATCTTAGGAAGAATAATTACTATTAGGATTTGTACTGTTACCTGGGATTAGAGGACGAGTTACCTGACATTTATGAAAGTAAATTGTTATTTAGGGTGAAGCTGGAGTATAATTTACCCTCTGATTAGATCTTAACAACATTCTAAGATAAAGGATCGCTCTCGATGTCTCATGGAGGACATCGATTATGTGCCTATGGTATCATGAACAAATCTCTCTTATCTCTTAAATAAAAATGTTACTTGGATATTACATGATGTCTTTCAGTTTCACTGGTTACCTCTGACCATCAACCGTCTACCACACTTTCGCCGCAATTTTGGTTTTCCCCTCTATGCTGCCGACTACCGTTTCATTCGTTTTACAAACTAGTTGAATTTGTACCTTCCTATAAACTAACCTGCAATATGCTTTACTATTTGACATCTAGGGACAGGTCAAGAAAGATATTTGCTACATAGGCTGGAATTGGGTTACGTATGATTACTCCCATGATACGCTGGAAATTATCTGCTTTATTCTCTGAGGTCCCAAGAAAGAAATAATGAATGAATCTTGGAATAACGTTGTACTGAATTTTTCAGCCGTGTGGCAACAACTTCAAAAAAGAATGCAAAATATACATATATGCTGACAAGGCTAGTTAGTGTGATTAAAAGGCACAAGCGATTTTTCATAAAATGGCAAATAAAGGTGCAATTACTATTAGTAGCAATGTTTCCACAATCCCTTTACCTTATTTAAAAACTTGCATAAATAACATTTTCACATTCCTTAGCCAAGTGTAGTGTCGAGCATGTGACTTAGTATATATGTATGTATGCTTAGTGCTTTACGTCATACAATTTTTCGGTCATATGATGACACGTGACTTAGTCACTGCGGCTACATTGGCTTTGCTATTAATCCTCACAATCCATACATTGAGCCGATGGTAAGTCAAAAGTATGTGTGGAAAATGTGGTTTGTAATCTGAAGGCTGATTGGCTGATTGTAAATGACGATCAGAGACAATATTTTTATGACAGTTGGCAATTC
The DNA here is from genome assembly GCF_032854445.1 of Liolophura sinensis. Lineage (NCBI taxonomy): Eukaryota > Metazoa > Mollusca > Polyplacophora > Chitonida > Chitonidae > Liolophura > Liolophura sinensis. Next base: position 26,833,909 of record NC_088295.1, read on the forward strand.
AAAACTAGTAGACCAACAAGTATCTTGTAACCTGTTTGATGGTGAATAGAAACTAGGGTATGATCATTTGAATGACATGTTTCAGTTTCCTCGTAGACACTCGCTGGTAAGCAAATTTTTAGGGTTATTTCCTAATGATGAGCAGACAGAACGGGAATTGCAATTGATCCTTACCCGAGGCGATTTGAACCGGACTCAACCAAAAAGACCAACGATTGCAGATCGGACTCAATGCGCTCTTTAAAGGAGAAGAAAATTTAAATATCAATAAAATAGCATTGAAAAGAATATGCATTTTCTCGCAGGTGCATGCCATAAAAACTATTCTAATATGTACCTCAAGTTGATAAATTATAAATGAAAGTCAGCGCCAAAATCCGCTGTGGGCGACTCCATTTTGCCTAAGAACTGAAATCTTCTGTGTTAGGAGAAGAATTGACGTCGGATAACGGCGAAGTGCAGTTTGTACATTTCCGGTAGAACTGTTCTTTCCAGAAGGTAGCGAACAGTACTCAATCCTACAACATAGGGCGTCTCCAAGACACTGTTCTGTTCTACATCTGTTTTTACAGACCCTTTGACTAAGATCGGGGTACTCATTACGGGTATACGACATACAATTGGCTCAATGTCGTGCTCTGTTTATTAGCTGATTTTGTATTGTGCTGGACTTCACAGATTTTCACATTATAGTTTAACCATGTCTATTGTCTGGGTGGGCCTCCTGGCGCAAGCCCCCTGTTGCCTATCCCCGAGCAATACGACATATGTTCAGAAGTTGTCTTCATGACAAATTGTTATTTTAGAAGCTGAAGTATTGAGGAAGCGGTATTAAACGCCTCCACTTTGCGGTTCACAACATCTTTCATGGTAAGAATAAATAAAAAAATTCCTGGAAGCACTGCACAGTCTGTTAGACTGAAACACTGACCTAGGTGAGTCAGCCCTGATTCTGCTACCTTACTTCTTTGATAACTGCCTCTACTACGTCAGGTATTGTAAATATAAGCATTCTCTCTCCGCCTTTCTTTCCTAGCAACAGAGAGGGATCAGTCATTTCCAGTAAAACCAACAAGAAACACTATTTATTGATATCGATAAATGGATTAGTGATATCGAAAGTGAATTAGTGATATCGATAAAAATTTATTGACAACTATAATTAATTTATCGATATCCATAATTTTCCAGAAAACGTGCCCCTCCCCCCACAAGACTATCGTAGCTTGCAAACTCTGAAATTGAATAGAAACAAGTGGACAACAATTTCCACGATGTGTTTCAGTTTCCATTTAGAGATTAGCTTGTCGACAGATTTAATGGGTGATGGACTAATGATAAGCAGACAAAATGAATTATCAAACATTTTTTGCCCCTGGATGTGTACAACGTCATGTCAGGCAGTTACCTGGTCAGGTGTGATTTCTGCGCAGGTGTTGTCTGGTTTTATGAACAAACCTAAAATTGGTTTTCTCGTGTATAAGACACAAAAGTGTTCATTTTATATTCTGCATTGAAAGGCAGTAACGATTCGTTTTTAAATTACAAACAAATGTCCAATAACCATTAGTAAGAATACAGACCCTTTTATCTTTTCTGAAAACTTGCCTAAATAACTAACTTATATTCCTAACATTTTTGAGCGACCCAATGAGCATTCTTCAGCTGCAAAGTGCGAGCACTGTCGATATATGGATCACGTGGATATCAACTGCAGTTAGCATTTTTTTTTCCTCGAATCGATACCATTTTTCGTGCACATCTCCATCTCATAGCGATAAACTCCCACACATAAGTATTTCCTTCAGTCATTATCTCAGTGCAGTCTTTAACCACGCTTTGGTCGAAAAAGCTAGTGACGATGCCAAGCATGATTCTGTCATTTCAGAGAAAAAGACGTGTTGTTCAGGACACGACAAGAGAATTTGGCATGACTTGGACTTTACCCATTTCACTTCTCTCGAAAAATGTAGGTTTGTGTAGTTTGAACTCATTGAAAACATTTCAGTTCGAGCGAGTGTTGTGCTGTTAAATGAGCAAGGGTTGCGAGAATACTTTCTTGTTACGTGTGTTGGTCTTTGTGAAGAAATGTGTAAAACCTTTTCGTGTGCATGCAGAAGCTGTTGCCCCTCCAGCACGGATATATGGATATATCAATGTCCACGAGTCGGCCAGACATTATTACACCGTCAGCATTCCATTGCGGAGATCTCTGAGCGACTGGATTGTTACATAGATCTAGAGTAATGAACTGGGTGCTCTATCCAAAATCCCCAGTGATCCACGCACATTTTACAGAAACTGGAACTGCAACTGATCCTAACCAGAGGCCATTTGAGGCGGACCGAATTGGATTATCACTCAACAGAATAGACCATCGCTCGGAGATCAGACTCAACCCACTGTTCAAATCTTCGATAACAGGGTTGTAGCTTAGTAGCTTTTCGTACTGTTTGCCATGCACTAACTAATGCCCTCCATTGGTCAATTCTGCCCACCAGCTGGCAGTTCCAACGGCTCTTGGTCGAGAAAATACTACCACGTTCATAGCCAATCAAGCATTAAACTCTTACGAGCAAATCCTTCCAGCAGTAGAGTGAGCTTAATGCACGGGTTCCTAGCACTCGTTCTGACAGCCTTGGGCGTCTCCCAGACACTCTCCTATAGATATAAATAGCTGTTCGCCTATATTTCCAGGCTCTTAAGGTGAGATCAGGGTTCTTGTTAAAGTTGTACGACACAGACGTGGTTAAACATTGTGCTCTATATATTATTTGATTTGGAATTGTCCCGGATTCTTTTCCCCAGGCTATAGGTTAACCAGTTCTGCCGCCTGAATGGACCTCCTGAGACAAGCCAACTGTTGCCCATCCCAGGGCAATTCGACACAAGCTGTCTGCGTGACAAGTTGCTACTGTAGACACTGGTGCCGAGGAAATGTTATTCAAATCGTTTACTCTTTTCATGGCAATAATAAATAAAAAAAGATGGCTGAAAGTCATCTACCTGGAATTACAGGACCATTAAATAATACGTTGTTTATGATAGTTTGTCATTTAGACTGAAGCTGGAATAGAATTTATCTTCACATTTGATCTTATCAGGCTCAGTTTTCCTAAATCAAAATGTTACTTGTGCAGTATATTAAGTTTAGAAACTTGTAGAACACAATTGATACCTGAGTTATGTCCCCTAAAATGGCCTACAAGATTAATTCTGGTGACAAAAATACTTAGACAGCTCGTGAAACATGTTTGCTACATATATTGAGATGGGGTTTTGCTATCTAGATATCTTAAGAGATTGGAAATGATCTGCTTTCTTTACTGAAGATCTGAAAGAGAATAATCAATATATATGTGCTGACAAGACGGTTTAGTTATGATAAAAAAAATAGCTGTCGATGTAACTTTAATGTTGAGGCCAAGAAGATGGAGACATTTCCCATTCTGAATTTCGAGAGTTCCAATCTAAATTGTTTGAAAAGAACCGTCGCCAAGTGTGTTTTGTTTTAATCCTCACAAACCAGACTTTTCGTGCACATCTCAACTAGTCACAGCTCGTAACTCCCGACACAAAAGTTTCTCCTCTTTATCCGCATGCGGTTTTATTCCCTGAATCATTTATACCTAAATGCAGTCTTCAGCCATGGTGTATTCGAAAAGCCTAGATGACAAGCACGATTCTGTCATTTCAGAGAAAAAGGTTTGACTTTGCCTGTGTAATCGATACTGTGTGGCTATTGAAAATATTTTAAATCGAATGTGTGTTGTGTTGGTGAATGTGCGAGAGTTCGGAGAATCCTTTTTTGTTGCATGTATCGGTTTCTGTGAAGAGGAGTCCAAACCCTTATCGTGTACAAGAAGAGACTGTTGCCCTTCCGGCGAGAATGTTTGTTCGGGCATTATGTTATGAACAAAGCTCGATTGAATTAACATATGTTGAAAGATGCTACTGTTCCAAATTCATGGATATTTAATGGCTCTATGTCGATGCATACCTTGTATCTCTGAGGCATGTGGTCCAAGGGCACATGGGTCAGATTACTATTAGATTGCTTTCAGAGTGTCAGTAGAAATATACTTGGTGGGATTATTTCGCTTAAACCTAGACACATTGTCAGAGAGAACACTAGAACTGCTGGGATATATAGATATATCAATGTCATTGAGTCAGCCGTACATGATAGCACTGTCAGCTTTCCATTGTGGACACCTCAAGGCGGCTGGGGTGTTACATTGGTTTAAAGGAATGAACTGGGTGCGGGCGAGGGCATCCCTATCCAAAATCCCCATTGATCCAAGCGCAAATAACACAGACTGGAATTGAAATTGATCCTCCCCAGTGGCGATTTGAGACGCACCGAATGGGATTATCACTCAGTAGAATAGACCAATGCTTGCAGATCGGGCTTAAGCCTCTCTTCAGATCTTTGATTTCTTTGAAGAAGGGCACAGAAAAACGGAGTTGCAATACAAACGTTTAGTATTGATGGCGTGCAATGACTGACCAATTGTGCCCCACCAGATTAACATAGTCCCAAAACCCCCTTTTCGAGAAGATACTGGCAAGTTCTTTGCCAATCAAGCATTAAACTCTTAAGAATAAATCCTTGTCATCAGACTGAGCTCAATGCACGGGTTCCATAGCACTTGATCCTGCAGATTTGGGCGTCTCCCAGACACTGTCCTGTGGTTGTAAATAGTTCCTCATCTATATTTCCAGGTCTTTTGACTGAGTTCGGGTTGCTCATTACAGTTATACAATATGAACGTTGTTAAATACTGTGCTGTATTTATTACCTGATTTGGGATTGTGCTGGATTCTTTCCCCTACGCTTCAGGTTATAGGTTAATCACGTCTTTTGCCTGGGTGGGCCTCCTGTGACGAACCACTTGTTGCCTATCTGAGGGCAATCCAACACACGTGAAGAAGTTGCCAGGGCGACAAACTGTTACTTTAGACACTGACGTGTCAAGAATGTGTTAGTAAACGCCTTTACTATGTGTTTTTGAACATTTTTCTAGGGAAGAATAATCTAGAATCTAGATCTAGAATTACCCAAATTCTGTACCCTCATCACATTTAGGGAACAACAACATGAAAACAATGCAAAGGGACTAAACCTGTGGGATGATTAGTCCATTAAAATCATCCTGGTTTATGCATAAATAGAGACCCTTAATACCATGTTTACACGTGGGCAGTTAATTATCACTTAGAGTGGAGCTGAAGTAGATTTTATCTTCAGACTTGCTCTTGTTAACATTCAAAACTAAAGGTTAACACTCGATGTCATGCTGTAGATATCGATTGTGTTGCTATGGCATCATGAACAGTAGAAGATGGGCTTTCTACTTTTATAATAAATTGTGCCCTGATTGTTACATAGGCCTCCATTTCGACACCAGTAGAACAGAATTTGTACCTTTTGATAAATCCTCTTGTAAAACCTAGAATATCTATGCTATTGAATTCTAGGGTAAAATACTTTGACAGCAGATGATTGCTTATTGATATTGGGTTGTGTTATGCCTGGTTATTTTAATGGTAGGTTGGAAATGATCAATTTTCTTTATGGATTGTTCAACAAAGAATAATAGATACAAATGATAAGATTGGTTAACTGAAATAAAGAACAACAGTCACTATAATTTTTATAGGGAAAACAAGATTACGTTAATCACCAAGAGATATCTGCTCATCTTCAGTATAATTACTTTCAAAAGCGCCTTCGCAAAGTTTCGTGTTGGAGAAATTAATGCTGTAGAATTCCTACAGTCTGTGGAAATTAATTTACTGAAAGCTTTTGTATGGAAATGTTATAGAAAACTAGATGCATGTTATCTTAGAATTTCCTGAAAAATTAAAATGCTATCTCCTCTCATTTAATCCATGCGTTTAAATAGCATGAATAGGTTTATGTCATTAAAAAATGTAAATAATAAGACGATGATGAATGCCGAATTTTCCCCTGACATCAGGACGTTCAAATCGTAATTGTGACACTGTACTAATGATACACACGTAGTTTCAAACATGTCAAAATCAAGGAGATAACATTTTTATTATCTTCATCTAAACCTCAACTTCCAATCTAACGTATAATTGGTCTTCATTTTCGAAAATCAGTGAAGTTTATGTGGTTCACAGCTTACAGGGAACAAACAATCAAAAGATATCAATGGTCACAAGCAAAATATCAAAGAAGTATATACCTGCTTTATAGATCATTGTCATAATCGGAAAAAACTTTACTGATTAAAAAGTGATGAAACCCGAGAAAATACCAAACTGATATATACAAAGTACCAAATCAAGAATCAACCAGATTTATGTAGATTCATTTGTATGATATGAACATACTTGTGTGTTAATAACCAGAGCAAGCTTATCCTCGTCTCCTTTGCATTAAGTAACTGTAAATGTATTTTTCGAACAACGAATGGCGTATTCCATTCATCCCCATCAAAACACCCAAACAAAACAAGATGTATGTTTGTAGTGTTTGTTAGTTAAAACCATTCTGTGACAATATGTGATATAGCAGAATACGGGATTAGCACTTAAATGCAAAATACACTATGCTCTGACAGATCTCGTTCGATGAAAAAAACTTTCTTTTCTGGAAGAAGTAATTTGAAGTAATTCGCGCAGAAGCCGGTTGGTGCATTAAAGGCATTAGGAAAATGGCAGTTGAAAGGAAAACAGGTACCCAAACACGGGTGAATAGAATGATCCTAAACACAGGAGTAACTAATAAAGCGTATTAACGTTACAAGTCTGGTGCACAGCACTGTGATGCACTAACGGAATCATGTGCCAGAACTTAACCGCAGTTTGCAAAGTAGTGCTTAAGTGATTAAAGCCTTCAGCTTTACTTTCTTTCGACGTCAGTATGTTCTACAAAGAAACACAGGCAAAGTGTATTTATACCAGATTTTCCACCTCTATTTCACACGGCACACTGTAAGAGTTTTAAATGAAATATGTTTATTTGCCACAACCATGGAAATGATGTTTCGTCAAAATGCAAACATACTGCACACGCCACTTTAGAAACAGTGTATCATGAACAACGTATACAACAACTTAACATCGGTGGACTTGTAAAGTGAAGTGAAAGTAATCAAATAAAAACGAAAGATTAACAAATGCGAATACTGTGCCTTAACGTCTTACTTATCAATATCAAGCACCCGCCGATTTAACCTTTTGGCGGTCAAGACTATAGAAAACGATGTGGATCATATTAAATGAAACCTTTCACAACTGTATCTGGACATTTGTAATGAAAACATGTATCTTCGCTTGCTATATCCGACAGAAGATGCAATACGTATTAGCTCATGTTTTACTACTAGCCTATTGGTACCTCATTAGCTAGTAACACTACATTTTGACACTTGTTTAGTCATCAACCTCTAAGGCACTTGAACTGGACATTCTTAACATTCAAGTGAAGTAGAGGGAAAATAAGCAACAAATTGCGCCTATACATGTGGTTGCTACATATCACATATATTACAGTCGTTGTAGAGAGCATCCATATACTGTATTCTACGTAAAAAGATGAACTGTACAAGGAATGATGTGACCTTAACAGAATGATGTTAACAGTCTCCTTTCTCGAGGACCTGCTATTAGTTTTGCGGTCTTATAGACGGACCTTTTCAGCCCATTACGATTGTGGATTCTACAGAACTTGATCTTTATGAGATTAGATCAAATGGAATTAACCAAGTGACTGGCACATGGGATCAGCTGACAGGACCATGGTATCTGCTATAATGCCCAGGAGTTCCTAATGCTGACAGATGTCTTCCTGAAGGCCTTCCTATGCATTTGTCTGCTAACGAAATGTCATCACTGGTATCCGTAGAAGTAAGATGTCCACCGGTCATGGTAATAATACCCGACCAGTCTAACTTTTTCCTCAGGTATGATTGGCTTCAGGAGTTCTAGACGAGGAAGAGTCCAGACTACAATCAACCAAAGATAACCATGTACATTTTATACAGGATTAAATTCACCACGATAATAATCCGTGTCTACCATGGTAGCTCCCAGCGGGCTTTGTGGTAGAGGTAAAGTAAAGGCAAAGAGGCGTGGCATTAACAAGACAGAATCTGTCATCTTATGTATGCGTGGGCATAATCCTTACTTTCATGCTGACACCGAACTAATTCCACCCATAGAAGTGACCTCTCTCAAGTTACAAACACCGCTTTGACAGGTATCAGTGAAGAAGACGCGTTGTATTCTTGTCACATTGTCTGTTCAATTCCCTCCCTAACGAAATGGGTCAAATTTTGATGCATGATATGCATAGGAACTCTGACAGACCCAGACTCAAAAGCATCAAGCGGTCATATTTTAACAACCACGTTATCAATTTCTGATTCTGAATAACTTCAAAGGCACCCAGGGTTTTGCTCTTTGCACATTATTGTTAATAAATCGGATACAAAGAGTCTGTCCGTGGATGGCAAATTTAAAATGTTCATCACCGTATTCCAAAGGGAGCCAGGAACCACTGAAGTGATCTACATTATGTGCTCCTCAACTACTCCACGGTATGGGCAAATGCCTTCTGGCAACGCTGATTCTTTTAACATGCCTAATGTCACTAATTCGTCGAGCGTTTCATAATAACCTATAACCTTCTACACCTTCTACCAACGTTTTTTAATAGTTAGATCTATATTCCGTTACGCCTGAATAACTTTTTGGATAAATTAAGAACCAGTCAAAATTTAATGAAGAGATCTATGACGAAATGAATATACTCAGGGATACGAGAACGTTACGTAATGAACACCGTTGTAACTATTACAAGCGACGGCAATTCAGCCTTCCAAACACAAGAATATCTTCACAACAACGAAATTAACCTGCCCCGTAGTTTTAAATTTGGGCACATGTGTATGAGGAGCGGAGTTTGACCATATAATTTGGCTTTGCAATTATGGGTGTCAGGCTATTGACTTATATACACACAGCAATAATGGAAGAGTCGACGGCGTTCGATTTCCTTTGTGTTAAACCATAAGAAAATAAAGACTGGTTTCTCGTCAGGGGTTCTCCCGTAATGATATATCCCATATATATATATATATGTATATATATATATATATATATATATATATATATATATATATATATATATATATATATATATATATATATATATATATAGTGTGTGTGTGTGTGTAATCCCAGGTCACAGCCAGCTTGTTTTCAGCCAACATAACCAAACGGCATGTTAATAAAGAATTGTTCTAACGCATTCACAATAAGAGAACAACACTGAAAATTTGAAATGTGTGAACAGTTTGAAGAAAGAGCAGGAGAATGTGCAAATGTTTGGTCACCAAGTAGGGTATACATAGAAACATCCAGCCTTGAAACACAGCGAATCAAGTTTTCACAGACACATTCACTTCTTAACTAGGTGCACACTCGTTCATTTCACTCTTTTTTGCCTTATTAGACGAACGTTTCACCTTGGGTCGGCTTCCTCGTCTGATAAGACTGCGACTTCTTGAAAACTTCTTTGTCTCTTTGTCACCTTGTTCCTCTGAGCTGGTGTCGTCGGAAGACACGACTGTGGTGACGGAAAGGCGCCTGCGCAACATGGGCTCTAACTTCCTCATGTAGGGCAGTTTGGCCTGGTCTAACAGCAGCTTAAATATATCTAATACACTTTGTCCAGTTTTAGCCGACACTTCCAGGAAAGACTGCATTCCATCATCGTACAACCAATGAATGACGTCTTCCTGTGTAACCTGTCTGTCCTCCTCGCAGTCAGCCTTGTTACCAACGACAACACAGGGCAAATCCTCGTAACTAGTGCGCTCTTCTTTTATCTGTTCCCGTATCCGCCGAACCTCCTCGAAGGAATGGAAATTGCAGATATCGTACACCAAGACAAAGGCATGTGCTGTGGAGATGGAGAGTCGCCTCATGGCAGGGAAGGCAAGATTTCCGGCCGTATCAAGAATATCCACTTTTATAAGAGATCCCTGAACATCGTACTCTTTACAATACAGATCTTCTATTGTTTCTTTGTAGGTGTCCGAAAATGAATCCTGGAGGAAGCGCTTTATAATGGAACTTTTCCCAACGCCTCCTGCTCCAAGAAACACCAAACGATGCCGTTGCTCGACGTCTGCCATTCTTCCACATTCACTTTTGTTACATTAAAAGCAGGCCTCACTTACACATCCATTAGCCTTCGCGGCCGATCTCCGAAAAGACTTTCGGAGTGTAAAGATCTTAAGCATGTATACAAAAAATCTGCGGCAGCGTCTGATGTTTCGTAACACCAGCGGGCAAAACAAGGTTGGTGTTTTCGTTCAGTCACCAGGCTTATATTAATGACGTATTATCTGGTTGTAGCAGTATGTGTAATTTACTCCGTAAAAGTGATCCTGTGTCCACCAGGATAGAGGAAATACCTCCTGAGTCCACCGCCAGCCTTCACACTGTCTTAAAACGGTAGCGCCCTGGGCATGTGATAGCTCGCCACACGTGGAACTGGCTGGACGTATCTGAAAGAAATTCAGAATTGGAATCAGATTGACAATAGATGTTCAGAAGCACAGTCACAAAAGTATACCCCAGTGTAACAAAAAAAGGAGATCAGGTTATTTATTACGTTTCATTTATTTTCACAGAACATAGTCTGAATTCTAGGCCAGACCGACTCCCCAGATGGATATTAACGAGTAACCGTAGGACTTCCGACAAGACTATTACAATAAATGCCATTCCCACTGTACTGATATTTGGTTTCTAGCAGTAGCGATAAAGGCAGGAAGTGTCTAATCGATTCACAGCCTACGGAAAGGAGTTCCGTATAATGACAGGACTCTTGACCAAATCTACCCCACTCTGATCGTCATCTATTTAGCAGAGTGTCATCTCTGCCATAAACCTATCATGGCTGCAGTGTACTCCCTAGACAGAAGATCCATTTGATGCTGTCGTGTAGTAAAAATCCTTCAAGTCAATGTTCTTTGGCTAAAGATCGCCGGTGTACCAACGATTACCTGTGTCAGATAAACCAGTGGAGTTGGCTTAACAGGCCACAGTAGCTTCGCGTGGACATCCCTCCTCTCCATCAGCTTCAGCCTAATACCCTGAAATTGCTCGGTGCTGGGATTTATTACGAGGCTGTTAACTTGTCCTGAACGCAATCCTATGAACGATTTATGAACAGATTGAATAATATTTTTGGCGTGATGTTTGTGTTTTAAGGCTATCTAAACTGTATTAATAGTGAAGAACATCCCATTTTGTATGACTACCGAGCTGAAAGTAATAAGTCCGTTCGTTTTATGTTTTCCCTATTGTTTCCTGCTTCCGATGCAATCCATCAAACCTTAATTTCTACATTAAAGAGAAAATCTGCACCCGTTTCCAGGGTAACACGAATTAAACGGCGTTCAAACATCATGCCGTTGCTAATCTAGTAGTTTCGCGTAGGAGCCGCGTCCAGATAAACCGTGGTTTTAGATAAACCACTTCCGTATCAAGCAAATACGATACAAAAAGAAATGGAGGTATCCTGGTGCTACATGGGGAGCTTTATATAGCAGTAGTCTGGTCTAGCACCACGATACTACATCCGTTTCCAGATTCAAGGCTGGCACAATCATTCCATTACTGTAGTTTGCCGCATGGTACGGAAGACTCAAATCTGTCTGGGCATCTACAATGTGATGAACTGATTACGAAAGCTACAAAGCGGTGCCACGATCCGTTATACTTCTCCACACGGCGCTCATGTCTACTCGCCCCAGTGCTTAAAGATTAGCAGCTAATCATCAAATTCATTTTTTTTTCAGGTGCCATGAAAAAAGCACCCCGGCGTTCTGATACGTCTATCCTTTCCTCTCGGAAGAGCTCATGGCAAAAGCGTCTGCTCTCGCTCAATGTCTATGCATTGGGTATTGTCTTCACAATCTAACAACAATACTCATGAGGCTTTTATTTCCACAAAATAGAGTTTCTCCTATATTTTAGTTCCTTGTTTTATTTCCTTGGGCTTTTAGATCCGTGTGAACGATGAATGAACTTTAAGAGAAACACAAACACCAAAGAACAATTGCTGGCTTTGTTGTTGATCAGAATTTGTTGACTGCATACGTCTGGTTTCTTGAAATTTTGCCGTTGGGGCAGGCATGTCCTAAGCAGTCTCTGCTAATGTGTTAAAGCCCTGAGTACTATTTTTGACGGGGTGATTCTTCTGTATATGGCGGTGAAATTGATCCTAACAATTCTCCAGGATAATCAGGCGGATTAAGACCAGAGCTTTTTCAACGCCGGTGCTGGCCCTGTGAGAGCAAGAATGAGGGAGCAGCTGATACTGCCCTCTGTAGAGCAATTTAGCCAGCAACAGTAATTGTTTAACATGTACGTAGGCCTGGAATGTAAGAGGATGTGTGCCAGAAATAGACAATATTGGCGGTTATCCGAGACAATGCGTACCAGGCATTGCCCACGACCAGTTTCTGACAATCAGTATCTTCAGTGATCTTTAATAAATATTAGAGTAGCATCGACGTGAGTTTAGCGAAGGTAAAGTTTATTCATTTAGTATAGAAACGTTATGAGGGCTTACAGCTGGTCGAGGGAATTATGAACTAATGCATGGTATCCATTTTCAATCGAGCTTGTCTTCCATTCTCAACATTTAAGAATTCCTACACAGTAAAGATAGCTTTATACCCAACACATAAGACAACTGGCTGAATTAATAAGAAGATAAACACATTTAATACCTCAGGAGGTCAGTTGTCCTATTGTTAACTCGTGGCATCCAATAAAAGCGTTGAAATCTCTTTAAAAATGACTGCCACACATTCAGGCAAGAATAAAAACAGTCAGAATTATAAGAATAAACGCATAGAATAAAACTCTAACTGAGGTAAATTTACAAGATCCAGATTTCACCGGCAAAACGTTCGACCATTTGCCAATTATCACACTGTCGTCCCTGCGCTGGTTATACTCTCCATCCTGTAAGTCTTTTCGTATATTACATACCGGGTATATCCATTCTGAGCTTACATAATCAAATGTAGACATTAACACGGTTGTTGATATTTGCGCTCATTTCGTTCGTGCAACTGCAAACTGTTACCCTTTCACAGAACAGGACAAATCAATGATAGTGTACTTTGAAACCTTTCAAGCCATCAGACTTGCAGTTTTCCAGCATGGGCTAGATTGTCAGTGAATACTTGCAGTTTACAGGCGTTAGAGTCTGGCTACTACAGACAATTGCTATTAGGGAGTTGTTCCAGCAGACTACCAGACCGCGGAGTGGAATTCGGTCCAGATATGCGTCTGTATTCAGGAACGCTGTCGTAGACAGACCACGTATAAGAGTGATTGAACAACAGAAGCTGGGGTTGTGCCATGAGCCAAGAGCTAAAGCTTGTCTATAACCAATAAAATTACATTATCTTCTCATTTATCTGCCCAATTGCATCCGTCCTCCCTGCCCATGCGCTAGGCTTATGTCGCCATGATCTTCTCACTTGGCAGTGGAAAGTGTATTCAGGAACAAACCTGACTTCACACTGTGGATCCATACAATATTAGAGACAAGCGGGAACATCATCCGAGGTGAAAGACATGGATCTAGCAGTGCCAGGAATTCAGGCAAAAAAGAAGGTTTTTAAGTAAGAAAGTGTTACACGCAGTCATCAGTTACAACTTTGAGTGCTTTCACAAACAATGCAACCAAAGAAGTTTTTATTTCACATGCTCTGGGAATTCGAAAAAAAGATCAAATTTGGACGGAACCCAGAGAAAAACTACGAAAACAGAAGTTCATAGCTTCAAGTGTCGCTAGAATCATTCTACGGCCTAAAACTATATTGGCCATATTTCAGCCACATCTTGGCGAGAAGTGTCTCCACAAGCTCACAGTCCTTGAAACTTTCTACGCTAGCATGTTTCAAGGGTGTCATTCCAAACATTTGCCACCCTGTATGTTAGCGATGTCCAGAGAAAAACTCATCACTTTAATTGGTAAATAACAGACGGGGAATCCAGTATAATTTAATTAGAACGAGATGTCATCGCCATTGATTTTTGTGGCGCTCTGAGACAGCTGTTGAATTGTATAAGCCGCGTTCTGACCGTCTGGACGGCTTTTCCTGTCAAAATTCAACAGCCCTAGATAATCGATCCTCAGAGCGACTAATGAACTGCAGTATAGATTATAGCCTCAATGTTAAAATGTAGCCACATTATTACTGGTCCGGCACATTCCATAAACGATGCTGTGTAGCAACATCAAAGGCGAAGCGTACAAAGATATTCCCGGGCGTTAAGTACCCTGATCAAGTTATTATCATTGCACAAAGTCGAAAGATTAAAATCCGCAGGAGGTCATTTGGCGTTCATACAAAAACCAACAATTGTTCACCTTTCTACACATGCACAACACGAAGAATTTATGAACTAAGCCCTAAAGGTAATTATAGAACTGTCAAATCTAAATCACCTACAGAACGAAATACTTCCTAATAGACGGGCGGTAAAGGCAAGAGTAAAGCGTCTCAATAAGAGACGCCTTTGCAATCATTAAACATAACTGATAGCTAACATGGAAGGAATATATAGCGATATCGTATAATGGGGAAGACTGTTAAGATGCGTGGATTGCTAGTCCTACAAACAGTTTCTCAACGGTATAAAAATTCACAGTCTTAGCACTTTTACATAGAGTAAACATGCTTTAATTTTCTAAACTGAATATTTTACATGTGTAAGATGAAAATTTCATGAAGCACATACCGCAAGCAAAACTTCTCTTAACAGAATTTTATTATCTCCGGACTCTTGATAACTAGAGAAATGAGAAGAGATAGTAATGTATATTTTGATCTAAATTCTGATAAATTTCAATTAAATCACAAAGCTTACCGGCCTAAGTCTCCCAGAACTGACCTACATGCCCATCTGGCGAGTAGCGTGTCCCTCTTCTGCTCTGTTCTTCACAAATGCGCTTGTCTACAGCACATTCCACAGCCATCCTAAGAAATCAATCAAGCTTCTTGCGGAGGGCAGTGCGCGTAGAAAAGTATGGGTTTGAGCGAAGCAAGTGAACCGATGCTTTGGTCCCGGTTAACTGTTGTAGTCAGCGTGCACGTTTACATAAGCCCATTCTGAGGTAATCATGTCCCGCCCACAGCTATACACTACCCAGCTTTTGTTTCTAACGAGAATAGGAATCGACCATATACTCTCCACATTTGGCTAGGCGTTGTCTTGGAGGGCTTTTGCCAACACGGCTCGAAACTTGTCGGTTATATGTTCTGTACGGGAATGTCCTTATCGATTCGTTTTGTTTAAAACAATACCCTTGTGTTAGAATTGAGCTTTTAGGGGAGCCCGACTGTGTAATTGCTACTGGAATGGCCACATTTCTTGTCACTATAAAATTAAACAGCTGACGGATATTATGTCTGTGTCTCTACCCGAACAGGTTTGCGGCCAGAGGAAGCAGATCACCGTCGCAGTGTTCGTATCCCATCTACATTAGTTGTTATGTTAAGTCAGAATGGACTAAACTAACAAACCGTTAAAGATTCCTGTGTGAAACTCTCAGGTACGACCATGCCTCTATGGCTTTGAACATTGGATGGCCGGGTCATCATAATGCAGTAGAGTATATGGCCCTCTTGTCACAGACACATGTCTGCCTGACGTTGTGATGAAATTGAAGACTCAATCCCCAATCCCCTATCCATGCAATTGGGTTTAGTCATTTCTATCCGTCTTTCTCACCGGTTTAACGTACGACGCAAAAGTATATTGAGTGGCATAGCTAGTCGAAAAAATTTGTCTCTGCATGGAGGCATCATGTCGTCCTCAGTTCCAAATAAGTCCTTGACATCCGTCGTTAAGAATCCATGACCGTCTTTATAAGGAAATCTGATGAACTCTAGCCATATTTATATCCAGCTGCATCTACAAGAAATCGTCATCCTCAAGATAGTCGTAGTTTCTTTTTTCTAAATAAGTAATGTTGAGCACAGCGAAGAGCTCAGTGGAAATGGAACTGCTGATGGTCTGAAGGTACCAGCGGTAGCATATATGATCGATTTATACCCCACCCATTACAATAGTTGACTTTTATGCCTAAAACTATACCTACTATTCTGATTATGAAACCGAATCAATCTGCATTCCATTACTGATGTTCGTGAGCAAAACTATCCACAGCCATCGAAATCAGCAACTCAACTGATCCAACCCGTTACAATTTACAATTTCTCCACTTAGATATCGCTCTTATAACATCTATCGAAAGCCAAGTATTAAATCACAGTCTTGGGAATACAAATGAATTTCACGTAAACAAAGACTTCTCTTTCCAAAAAGGGTATTATATGTGAATGACACAGACCAAAGGAACGTTACATGCCACATGCATTTGTGGCAAAAAAATCTTTTTGGCTGAATATCCACATAACATAAATTTGACATTAATTTTAAAGAAAAGCTTTTCCCTCTAGCACAATACCCTTTCAAACATCTCACCAGTTGTCGATAACGCGATGTCAAATGGATATTGAGATTTTTGTGAGAATCATTACTGTGCAAATGATTTCTCTGGACTAAAAGGAAGTCATTTGTTATAAAATGACCGCAGATTGGCACGACAGAAATTGCAGTCAGAACCTTGACCAAACAAGTGATAGTAAGAATTCCTTGAAAGCAATTAACGACCTTTTACTCTACATTTGCATCCAGAAACCGCCATTTATATACTGGCACGATATTAAGCCCCTCTCAAACAGAGTTGATTGAAAATGCAGTTCTCCTAATATAAGCTGACAACATTTCTGTATGATCGGGATTTTAGCCCGTGGACAAAATGACACTTTGTCGTTGGTGTGATGTATTGATGGCGTTTTAACTACGCAAATCTCTCGTAATCTGTTTCCTGTTAGAGGTCTGTGACAACTTCCCTTGTTACCATTAACCCTGCTGTCAGAACAGCTGATGGGCCTGTGGGCACCCAATACCAAGACTTTATTACAGCAAATCTCTCTGGGCAAATTAAGTTAGCAGGGACGACATGCTAGCGATTTTCAATGAGAATGAAAATAGGCGTTCGGAACTGATAGGATGCCCACTTTTTTCATTACAGTTATGAAGTAGTTTATTGCCAAGCCCTAACGAGAGTATAATCTATACAAGCTGTCTTTATCCTAGAGCTTTACTGATAACAAATCTACGTTATTCAGATATTTGTCCAATCATTATGGGGCGTATGCGTGATATAAGGGATATTAAAAAAAAACTACGCAGGCTAAATACTCACCATTGTAATCTCTTTACTTTTTTCTCGGGTAATCCGAGTAGAGCCGATTAGAATGTTACCAGCCCAGCCATTGGCGCCTCTGAAGCGAGATTTCGATGGAATCTCTGATACAAAAATCTAGTGTACAGATAAATAACAAAGCCCAACTGCTACTATACCTTATATACATTGAACCTGCTCAAGCTATGTAAAGGGAATCAAGCCAACCTCAATTTCTAGTTAAGTTGCCAAGACGGCTTTTCTTTTCTTAAGAAGCGACCAAATGCAAAATGAGAAACAGACCAAAAGCGTTGTTGTGTGATGTCCTGATATGTCCTTCATATTACAAAAGGACATTATATAATACTGAATGGAGAACTAGTACTTTCAACGTTCATTTTAATAAAACTTCACCTAAGTAAGAGAAATCGTTTTCTGGTTAGCAAATCTCAACTGAAATGCAATCGGTGTTAGTAGGGAACGATTTTGTCTTGATTCTCCTATTAAAAGAAATCGCACTCTTCAACTATAAAATAAATGGACGACATGCACACTTACCCATGTTAAATTATCCACGTAGTTAGCCCAACCAGATCTGAGAATGTGCTTCAGTACGAGAGTTCGGATGACTAGAACTCCACTGCACAGCACCTGGGCTAGAAGTGTGCATAGATGAACCCAAGCAGAGCGCGCAACGTTTGACAGCCACACATCATTGGCTCTCTCTTCTTACACAACGTTATAAACGGAACCTCCCTCGCAGGTGTGCTTAGCTCTGAGTCTATTACTCAGACATAAAGTGCTCTCGCGATTGTGGGACTATCTCTTGTAGCTTATGGCAATGCTTGGAATCTCCGTCGCATTCGACTATCTATAGGCAATTAGTCGTCTGTACCGCTGGGACGAGCCGTCTGTCACATAGCTTCATTTATGGGCGGAGACATTTACGGCGCCTACTCAATGTCCGTAGAAGACAGCCATCTGGAGACTACAAAGTAGAGCTGTCAAAGTGGTCACCAGCCAACCCAGCTTCTGAAGATGGTAAAAGCAGTTTTGCAGGTCTAAATCCATTTTTTCTACTTTTTCTTTATTTTTTGTGCAAGATGGGCTTTGAACAGATATTCTCCACTTTCCAAACAAAAAACAACACCTTTAATGTTCGATAATGATTACACCAGGAGTCCATATGTTGTCAGAAACCACACAAGTGTTGTCATCTTTCCTGTTTGCTCGCGTTTAGAAGCCCATCAGCACATTTTCCTTCCACAGTTTTTGGCAGCCAGTGTTGTAGCAACTGTTAGTCGATGGAAAGAGGATAATGAATACAAAGTAAACAATTTCCAATCCATTCTTTGTACAGCAAAAGAATATCTCTTGTGAAACCTTTTTATAACTGTCGGGTGACTTCTGTATCATGAAAACTACATCTTATTTCCTCTTTTCAGGTTCGATATCTCGAATATCTTAAACATTTTGAGTTTGATTAGATTGCCTAATGGCTGAGTTGATATGAACGTAAATTGCTTTTCTAGATAATGTCTTTTCGATGCGCATAAAAATAAAAACAGCTGAGCGCAAATAACACCATATCACAACAAAACCAACGCAGTAACGATTATTAGAACCTCTCTCTATACAGAATATACCAAAACGTTATTTGTTGTTTGCCCACGACCAGTGTTGTTATGCGAAACAAGATACACCACCATGTACTGGGAAACAGCATATGATGCTTGTTAGCAATACTGTTTAACATAGATGATAAATGACGGCTACTCGATCGGACCTATTACCTATACCTATTGGTGAAATATAGACGTCGCTAAGCCGTTAAGAACGGGTGTATGTTAACCCTAACAGAGGTAACGAGCCTCCAAACACCTGCGCCGCCATCGTACAGCAGGCAGAAGATAATCTTTCATTAGGCTTTGGACGGTATAAACAATTCTATAAATGTCCAAACGCATTTGTTACAGATATTTACATCAAAATGACCTCTGGTGTATTTCTAACGGGGTTTACATACACAAACACACACAAAACTGATTTTAAAATAACCGATCTTTATCACACAAAGCATGGTGTGTGATTGGACATAACGTGTAGCATACAACTTTGATGAGACTATAGTACTAGAATATTTAAGCATTCTGCATTTATGTTCCAGATGTCTCCAGAAAACGTACATTAAACAGCAATACTAACAGGGATAATTTCGCACAAGTAGGCAGCCCTATTGGGTTTGAGAGTTACTTAACCAACTCCGGCCATTCTTCTGGGCAAATGTAACGGTTTACTCCGCTTGTCCTGTTGTTACACCACTATTACATTGTCAGACATGCGCAATTTGACAAACCTTTATTTCTTAAGTAAATGTAGGGTAAAAAAACGCTTCCATGTATGTTACGGCATTACTACAGATTAATAACTGAAAGTTCATCTGAATCGGCTAATCGGTTATTACTAATTACACAACACGTTTATGTAGTTCTTTAACCGAATGTGACAAGCGACTGTGTTTTCCAAGAATTTCATGCGCTTTAGTCCACCATCGGCAAGCTATTATTATTCTGGAAAACTGCATACCTTCTTTTGGGTATAGGCGTACGTATGCATATTCATTACGTGCTGCCGTTTCCTTTATTATAGCTTTCCTTTCTCTACTCGCTATGCATGACGACATCTATGCTGCTGCTGCCCCGCGTTCCTGGAAAACGCTTTGGGTCTCATGATATGTCTTAATAAGACTGTGCAAATTAAAGTTTATGACAAAAAATGCTAAAATCGTGAAAGCCCCCAAAAAGTATTGATTTTGCAAGTCGGGCAAGTAGACAACGAGGCGGTCTTTCGAACGTTGTGATCAATGTAAGCGACAAGAGGTTGGAAGTGTACCCAACCGATCTTTTCACGTTATACTCATAAATTATTCAGTTTAATAAAATGATCAATTATTAATCTCTTTCACCAGAAATAGTGTTGCACATTAGTTTAAATTACGCTACGGAAACGAAAAACTTCAGCTTTGAGCAGATTAAATTCGTCACGTTCACAAAAATACTCGCTGAATGATTTATGATGATTCGTGGCAAACGGTTTTCGTGTGTTTCATAAACATTTGGCCACTGTGCTCCTAATTAATACAATGAAAGCATATAAATAATTTCAAGCTAGTTACAAATATGAACATTGTCTTATAATGTAAATATCGAGACCGCATAAAATAGCAACGTCGTGGTGCTGTCATAGATCTGTATGGACAGGTTTTGCATGATTTATAACATCATTATATTATAGCGACAAAACATCACGTTGTCATTGTTGTTCTGATTCTAAATATATGACCATGCTTTTCCGCATTTTTTTCGTAAATCACGGGATTTCGATTAAGTGGTTTTATCAAAGCAGCTAGTCATTGACAACGCGCATTGTTCGGTTTGCTTGTAGGTTTGGTGAAGGTTTAACCTCAATTTCAATATCATGTGAATCAATTAACAATGGTGTCTCCTTTAGCTCTCTTCAGGTGTTCAGACATCTTGTTACACTGAGGCAGCGACGTATCTAGAACGGGACTGGCATACTTGTAAGGCTACCACTATCGGAGAGTAAAGATGAGAAACAACTGGCTTGTTTAACTCTCAGACCAGCGATAGGCCTTCATCCAACGTCCAGCGATTCAGGCCAGCGATAGGCCTCTATCCGCCTTCATTGGATTTAAAGGAGTCAACAGATAGACCTGATGGTGCATCTTATATGGATCTATATCGGTACACAGACGAACAAGGTCTCCATTCATGCCGCCTTTACGACAAAAGGGATAATTTCAATTTTGATATTGTGAATTATCCTTATTTGGATAGCAATATACCAAAGGGTCCTGCATATGGCGTATAAATATCTCACCTTGTAGTATTTGACAGATCTTGCGTAGATTGTGATGACTTTAATCTGCGTCACAAGGTGTTAGTTCATAAACTAGTTTGTCAAGGATACTCCATCAAACGCCTTCATTCTATGTTTCTCAGATTTTACAATGAGTATAACACTCTCGTTGGCAGGTATGGACAGAACGTTCAGAATCTCTGGCGATCTGCATCGTGATCTACAACATAAACAGCGCTGTTATCCTTGTGTACAGATCTATGGCGTACATGGTGTTTAACAATATAGATGGCGTTGGTGTCAGAGTGTAACCGTCTATCTTGTAGACAGCTTTTATACAGACCAGCATGTCATGTGTAACATCATAGATGGAGCTTCTTGTAGTATGAGATCCTTACACATTAACGGATTACTTTTGAATCACAATCTGTTCGGGTAAGGTCTGTAACGCTCGTCATTTTCGAACTGTATCTAACACCGCTTAACCTGGGGCTAAGTGCCTTAAAGGCAGCCATCCTCATTACATCTCCATGATGCCTTTACCAAGAGCTGCAATCAAAGCTCGACTAAGATACCTTATTTAATTGTTATTTCATCTGGAACTCATTCATGGACTACGAATTTGAACTTTGATATGGAATTCATGTCTGGAATATCCACTGTCTGCCCGGCATCATTGAAAACTGATGACCGCTTCTCCCTAGTGTGTTACCAGCTATATTTCCTATTTGTATAATTTCTTACATACCTTTGTCTTTGGCAGCTAGTGTTAAACGTTGTTTTGGAAATGGATCTTGCGATTATCGACTTGGAACACCCTTTACGGACCACTAATGGTATACGAATGTCGGCTTATATTTACACAAGATCAAACAAAGAAACACGAACACGATGAATAAGGTGAATACATTTAATAATCAGTCCACGTAAATACAGAATCCCCAGTTAAGGTGAATTCCTCAAATTGCGGATGACAATTTGATAAGTGGTTTATTCCCCGGAATGTTTCCTCGGAAAGATACACAAAGTCTCTGTCAGGGTAAAGTGGGATGAAATTTACGTAATTTAACAACGAGACTATGAGCGATACAAGCTCCAAAATAACGTCTCCAAAAAAAAAAATAGCAAGTGGCGAAACACAAGTTCACAAAGTGCTCTGTACAGAAAATGGAGTACAAATGACCAATGTCGAATGGCGTGAAAGCCGGTATCTCCAAACCTAGCAAAGTCCTTTACAGTGAATAACAGTAAATATGACTGCTTTCAAATGGACTTGAATAAATAACTGCTCACAAGTGGATTTGAATGACAGACTGCGAGCTTCACAACTGCGTCGCAGTTTATGTTTATAGACTAACGTAAAAGAAAATTCTGGATGGTTTGATCGTAAACATGTTTACAACACCGATACATAATTCCAGAATGTACACTATTTACAATGACACTAAGTTCATAAACACCGAAGTCTCGAGAACGCTTGACTGAATTACAGTGCAGGCTTTCACATACACATAGGGGAAAATGTAGGCTCTACACTGACAAAAAAATATAATACAATGTTTAAATACGGGGTTTCGCAACATGATACACATTGACAACGTCGTGAAATGGCGGAATAAGGCAAAAAAGCTGTCTCAAATCCTCACATAAATACAGGCAAATAAAATATTTCTGTTGTGTTGAACAATTCCCTACTTTCTGTTTCCAGCTGAACAATTTCCTACTTTAATACTCTGCTACATTTTGACTCGAGTGTATAATGTATCCAACAGAAAATAAGGTTCTTTTTGATTTTAATGCGACTAGAACAACATCTCAGTGCAATCTACCAAGGTAAAATATCAATAATACCTCAATTTTAGAGGTTCTTCTCAGATGTACGTCTGTGTCTGAAGGATTCTACTTAGCCTTGTGGAAGTTCGCTCTGTAGTCAAGTCAGTCAGCCTTAAACGATTATAAATTTGTCGTGTGGTAAGATGACTCATGACAAAGTATGTTTACAGTGAAAACACTCCGTACGAAATCGCCGGTGGGTTATTAAACCTGCAAATGTGATTTCGGCAGACATCAATCAAGATGAGATTATTCATTAGCTTTCACTTATTGGTCGCATGAAAGAACATGTTTGTCGAAACTTAGATTTAACTCGAATGGCCAACGAACCAGATATCATGCGAGCAAGAGACAGAGATTGGAATGGAAGGATCGGTGGAGTGAATGAAAACGGAAAATGGTCCCTGTTAAGTAGGACTCCCTATGCCACAGGAGTCTTGAAATCTTACAAAAGTTACCATGCATGAAAAGGAAAGAAATTGTGTCACGTGACAAAATAACATATTTATTCACTTGATTACCCTAGAATAGTTGTCGTATATGGCTGTGAGAAAGGTTTATGAGGTTGTGGGGGTTGGGATTTTGTCCGTTTGGAATCACCATCTCTCGCCAGTTGTCTGACGAACTAAAGAACATAAAGTACAAGCGACTGAACTGAAACTGACTTTATAACACGCGATCTCATATTTGATAAGGGATTTTTGTCAACTGCTAAAGACGCCTACAACCTCTCAGCAGCTGAGGTTGTATGTAATACGTCGAAAGCAACTGTAATCATTATGATGAAAACTTAGCAATATAGATTTGATTTCAGACACTGAAACAGTGTATATACCGGCTCTAATGACACGATTCCAGATGTCCCACAGCGCTACCAACTGAGCAGGTGAATACTTATTCACTGCGTTTAAGGGGATTCCACCAAGCAAACTCTTCTCATCTGGCTTGGAAGCTCGTTTAGTGGAGCACTTGCAACTGGACACACGAAGTCTTCAGTTCGAGCTTCACTGAAGAGAATATCCACTGGTCTCGAAGCAGTTGTTTCAAGATCTAAATTGGCAGCTAAATGTAGTATGCATTTAATTTGATATCGTATCTGTTTATCTTAGCTTAACCATTCGCTGAGGGTTTGGCTGGTTCTCATCTGGGATTTTTCTTCCTATTCACAAACTGGCTTCCTTTCCACGTGGGAAGAGAAGTCTGTAATATGAGAACGATGTTAAGTTTCCCCTAATCTCAGCCCGGTTTCTTTCGGCCATAATGCTGACAGAAGTGGTACAAGCGAAAAATTCTTGAGTACAGCGTAAACTATTAAAGTAAATAAATCTTATTCACGGGACTTTTTTGAAAATACAAAGCTGTCCTGCATAAGTGGGCTTGTTTTTACAAGTAAACTCAAGTGTAATTAGTATTTAGTGTATGAAACAATTACGTTTTTGTCTCCTTGATTTATGCAAGGGTTGGCAAAAACACACGACAACTTTAAAATCATTGTTAACTATGTAGTACCCAATTCTTAACTTCAGGAGATGCTAAATTTTAAAACTAATAAATAAATCACCTCTAAATCTGTTTTATAGTGAAAGGAAGAAGACAAATGTGTTAAGAAAAAGTTTTGCAAACAGGCACTTGAAACAGATTTTTCTAACGGTAAATATAAAATGAGAATTTTGCTGAAGGAGGATAGAATGATGTTAAAATGAATAATATTCATGTTTAAACCTGCTCGGCTAGGAGAATTGATTGCTAATAATGGAGGAAGAAAGCCTGTTTGATTGATTGATTGTTTTTAATGTTGTACCTGACTACAAGGACTATTACACATTGGAGACATTTTCCAGGAATTAAAGAATCCTTGCTGACTACACTCATTTCAACCTTAAGCATTTTGTTTAATAAGTGTATTTCTAAATTACATGCGCAATCTATTGCTCCCGAAGATGGCTTTGACGAAGAGATATATGTTGATATGAAGTGAACTTTAAGCCAAGTTGAGGGGCCTCCATGGCTCATTTGGTTAACGCGCTAGCGTTATCCTGGAGCCTCTCACCAATGCGGTCGCTGCGAGTTCAAGTCTCCGGCCGTAAGTGGGAAGGTCTTCCAGCAACCTGCGGATGGTCGTGGGTTTTCCCCGGGCTCTGCCCGGTTTCCACCCACAATAATTCTGGCCGCCGTCGTATAAGTAAAATATTCTTGAGTACGGGGTAAAACACCAATCAAATAAATAAATAAATAAATTAAGCCAAGTTAAGCTGACAGCTAACCTTGACAAGCATTTTCTATGTCGGTGAACTTGAGATACGCCTCTTTCTTTCAGATAATTTCCTATAGTCTACTATATTTCCATCAGCATTTTTTAAGCTTGTCCAGGCAGGTACACACTGAAGTGTGGGTTAGTTCATGTAATAAAAGCTGCAAGATCCTGGAATTAGCGCAGCCATTACTATGGTGCCGCGAACTTTAGCGGCGTGTCGTCTGCCACATAAGTGATCTAATAAAGAAATTCCTTCTAGATCTACAACCGGCCAAGGGAAGCAATTAAAGAGGCTGAAATTTGTTTACGGTACATGGAATCGAATTGCAGGTATTTTCTGTGTGGCTGTAGGCTGTGAATAAAGTCTTCTACTGCGCTAATTGGACTACAGTACAAACAGAACAGCATGAGGGCCTCTTTGACCGAATGTCGGAGCCTTATTAGGCGACGGGGAATCTGTCTCTCTTAAGACCACTGAAAGGTCCTAACTCCCATGCAGGTCTATGAAAAGGTTACTCTGGAATCAAAGTGCCATCCACATGACACAGACTACATTTGGGGTTTTATTTTAAAATAGGAGGACACATCGAACACTTAATTTATTCACGATTCTAAATCCATAAATGTACCTTATTTTATGTTTTTTAGCCAGACCATATAACACTTGACGTCACAAGCGGTGTAGGCCTAGATAGAATGAAATACCACTCGTTCGATCAGAAAGCGCTGAAGTCGCATTTTATAACCGAAATAAACCCATTACAAGAAGGCCATTTGAAGCAAAAACAATAAATATGCGAAAATTCATGCTGGTTTTACATTTCTAAAAGCGATGCCAGTGGCACTTTAAGGGAGAATTGATGAAAACACACCTAATAACTAATGAGTGGAGAGAGAGAAAGACAACGTGTTAAAATGTACTTTTGAGATTGTGATAATGGCCGGAAAGACTTGCCTTTACATGTTAACTTTCATGGTTTAGTTTTACAAAACTAGACTTTTTTTACTCGAGGGACTGGAATTAGCATGGAGCCAGAAGTTGCTTGTGTGGAAACCTATCTTGTTCTTTATACATTTTCAGTAGGGCAATCTGTAATGGCACTACAGTTTAGGACTTGATGTGGCAGAACCTAACATGCCCCGATGGCTCACTTAGTCCGGTTCGAGAGCGGTAGATCCAAGGTCAATCCTGGGTCGGGTCACACCTATGACTTTAAAAGAGGCAGTTGAAGCTTCCTCGCTTGCGTTCAGTATTTAGGGAAGTGCAACGACTGGTTGACCCGTATCAGTACAATGGTTCGGGTGGGGCTGCTTACGTCTAATCGGTTAGTCGTCTCAGTGAAGCAGCACGAGATAAAAGGGCGGTGGAAATCCGTCCTGCAACAAGGAGGCACATTACATGCACTCTAAAGATTCATTCGTCGTCATATGACTAAAAAAATGTTAAGTACGACGTTAAACCCGAAGCACTCACTCACTCCTGTAACTTCATTTGACGGAAATTCATGGGAATCCCATTTTAAATTCCTGCAAATTCAAATTGTTCTGTAATATCATTTTGAGGCAGGTTAGTGATAAAATGTAAACTATTAGAATGAATATTTCATTCTTCAAACAGGTACGGATCATTGAGATTTTATTTACTTTCTCTTCCCAGGAATTCCTGAATTCCGGTCAAAAACAGAGCACTGTTTTCTGGAAGTTGGTTTCCTGATCAGTGAACGGATTTATCGTGTCAGTAGGCCTATACGACATATAACTGAGATATTATTGACTAGAGAAATAAATAATTCTCTGAAAGTTCAATACTAAATACGGTTGTGTTGTTCGAACACAGCCATATTATCTGAAGCCAGACCTGACCAGGGACTAGCTAATAACAGTAATGATTCAGCATGATTATTCCATCCCCCATTACAAACTTTTATAGAAATGTAATTAATGGACGCCATCTGCATCCTGGGTTATAGAAAAGTTGCCCTACATCTAAGTTACTTGTCCAGTAGGCAACCTACCCTACGACCACACCACGGATAACTAGAATTGATTTGACCTCTGGGATGTTTGCGACAGCTCAACTTTGGCGTGACTCAACAATTTATCACCACAAGAAACAGCCTACATTTCGACATGCGAACTGACGACTTCACTGGCCAGACTAGCAGGCTTCAGGGGTCATTTGCGGTCCAATTGACAGGTGTTATGAATGGCCTGCAACAGAATAAGCAAGCTGCGTGCGCTAGGGGAAATATTCAAAGGTAAATTCTAGCTGGTCACTGGCTCGCTCTTCAACTATATGGCAGGAGTAAGCAAGCATTAGAAAGAGGTTGAGACGAAATGTTTGATTCATCGAGCAGCCTGCGGTAGCAGTCTTTAATGTCTGAAGGTCAAAGACAGATTCTCAGAACAGTCACAACTGATGTGGTAATAAGTTTTGAGCTGTAACCTTTGACCTTTTCCCAGAAACGGAAACGATCTTGGGAAGACCATTTAAGGATGATCATAAATAACCTCATTTAATCTAGTTTTGATTTATTAGCCTTTAGAGGACACCGACAAAGCGTGCTACACCAGTTAGATAATTATTTACACTTCATACCAGGAATGCCAGCCAGTCTGCTAACAACTGGCTTGTTTTCCCAGATGGATGAATGTCAGTCCGTCTGGTTCCGCTGGAGATAATTTTGCGTGTATTGCAGAGTTGTTATACCACAAAACTGCCTGTGAGACACTCGGCAGCAAGACTACGTCCCAATCACTTGTAATAAGCTTTTCTTATACTTGTCTGTGTCCTGAGGCACTATCACTGGATTTTCCTAGAAGCTTGACCAGGAAGACAGAAATCCTGGTCAGTTGCGTGACCATCGTTCAGACTTACGCCCTAATATTAAAGGCAGTTTGTCAAACGATAGAAGAGCCGGTGCGCCGTGGGGAACTCTAGCACTCTACCAAGTGAACAAAAACGAAAAGTCACCCTGAAGACATTTTCTCTGTATACGTAAATACATTCTGTGTAAGTTTAGGATTATATGCATGTCGGTTTTATTAGTAAACTATTAAAAGTGTTATATTAATGTTTGCACTCTTTAACATTAAAGTAACCATTGATGACCGTACAAATTTTACATACTTCTCTACCACTCTCATACTTAATCAAATCTATTTCCCCCGGGCTCTGCTTGGTTTCCTCCCACTATAATGCTGGCTGCCGTAGTATAAGTGAAATATTCTTGACGGTGTGAAACACCAACTGAATAGACAAATGCATTAAGAAGCCATAATTTCTAAGCTATTACATGTATACACTCATTTACACGCATGTCTGTTTACCTATATAACCCGAAAATTCCCCAGCTTCTCACACGACTTTGCACAGAGAAAGCCAACATGCTTCAGATGTAAGATGATGATATAAAATATCAAAATCTATGATTAGTCTCGAAGAAAATTGCCCAGGAAGTTCGCCAGACGATAACAAAGCTTACCCCAGACAGAAAATAAGCTGAGATTTAAGGGAAAGTGTATAAGGAATTATATGCTTTAGACGTAAACATTCAATGATTTATATATAGACCAGACATGTTTCCTATTTCAGTCATCTCCATTTCGCAACACCAATGCCTGCTATCAGAGAAGCACAGGTCAGATGAGTACACCGTGTGGTGTCTTCTGACGGACGCGTAAAGGACGTATTTTCTATTCTCCAAATTACCTTTCATCACCAACATATAGGCCTAAACCTATAAGTTAGATTCTCTCGTTAACTGAATTCTTTTGTACTCCCGAACAAAGCATCGTATTTCAAAGAATTCTCTAATCAACTGGATACCAGTATAGCTGTTTGTGCCATCTCCAAATTAACAATGTAGGTGTTCCTGCAATCGCCGAACTAAAACTGTAGCTGTTTGCACCAGCTCTGATCCAACAATGTAGCTAACCATTAAAAGCTAGTCCAAATGAGCATAAGTTCATAATATAGCTGTGACATTCCACAAAAGTTGATGCCTCCCTGCTGTCAGCCTCCCCGTTAAGCGAAAGGCACATGTTAAAGAGAAAGATGCTCAACATATAAACCATCAACCAACCCGTATGTTGTGCATTTAAAGACAAATAAATGTAGCCATCGATGCTCATTGCGGAAGTGAAGCCGATTTTATACCGGTATTGTGCCCCCTTGGGTTATAGCTGGAGTTCAACAATGGATGGTTTTCTCTGGGATTTCACACCCATTCGGGTGACCGTTTTCGTGGATATGAAGTGTCCCGGAGCCGTGCGTTAAACTTCAGTCAAATATAAAATAAAATAAATTAACTATATGTGAATAAGTCTAGATGTCCAGCTGGCAACGAAAATGGGTTTTCCGGGTTAATGATTGCCAGACTAATATAAAGGACATGACCATATACAAAGCCGAGATGGTGAAACTAAATTCAGCAATAAAATTAATAGATATTATGCCAAAGAGAAGCTATAAATAATTTTCAGATTTGTCCTGCACATAGGCGATGCTTCGAAATCGCAGACGACACTAACCTGGCCATTTTAGTAATATGCTTTCCAGCCGTCCTGTACAAGCCATTCATTTTTGACCATATCATGCAACATAACACTATATATTCAAAGGTCAGCTATACATATACTATGTGTAAACCCATCAGCATCCTCTGTTTTGCTACCACTGAAAGAAAATTTAGAACGTCAAAGTCAAGATCCCCTCTCTCTTGTCATTAATGTAGCCACACAGGTCTACATGCGGGCGTTTGATTACCGCATGGACCAACTCTCTCGTTTAAATCCCACAGAGGAGACCTATACTTGTTATGCACGGCTAGTGTTCGAGTAGTTTGGAAAATCGATTGTGTCAGTTTTGCGAAGGAACGTAGCATTGGTTGACTAGTACACAAGTCTCCGATGTGTTCACAATATATGCAGATTTCATCGTATTGTTCCAACCATGTTTATCCGGATGTTTAAGCTTGACTTAATTTTAACACCTAGTTATGTTGCTTAAAGCTCTATTCAACAACATCCAAGAATGGGAAGACGGTTAGATATCAGTAGCGTCCATAGACTGACTAACTGACTGAGTGATTGATAAATGATTAACGCTGAGTTCAAGCATTTTTCACTACTATACACTGGCGGTCAGGATTATGGGTGTAGGAAACCGGATTGCCGAAACGGATTTTCGCAAGGAACTTAATAATCTTTTAGAATGGATATAGTGTCCTAGCCACAACACCAAGAGCTGGATTCGAACACGCCACTTCATTGGTCAAAGATCTGATAGTTTAATAACTACCTTAGCTCAGCCCCTGAGCATGCATTGAGGGTAAATGGGAGAATCGATTATTGTTAGATTTATGACAAACCTACAGAAGTTAAGCGACATTCAAGCCAGCGGGAGCTTAGTTCGAATCCAAGCAATCATCAGACAAGGGCTAGTTTTCATCAACCAGCGAAACCCTCTGAGACTTAAAAATGGAACAATGCAACGAAATTGAAGCGATGACACAATACCAGGTGTATCGTCCTATCGTTTACGCTGATGACCTTAACCGGTTTTCATACTCAAGAAAGTTGTAGATACATACATTTTTGTATTACCACATCTTGGTAGAAATCTATTTCTTACAATGTTTATTTTCCTTAGAAATGTGTCTATGTAATGCTTCCACACAAAGCTTCGTTATCCCATTGTGAAATACAGAAGCCTGATCGACGCTTTGAATTCACAATCTCATCGGCAGACGAAGAAGACATTGACAGTCGCAAGAATTGTATATTTAACTCCATCAGACAGGACTCTTTTCACCAAGCGAACAGGCTAACAAAGACAGCGACGCCGAAATTCTCGCGGGATTAGACCCGTTCGTGGACTTGTTTGTCATTCTGCGTTCACCTATAGCCGATAGTTCACTGGAGGGGAGTTTACCTGTTTGCTAAATAGCTCACCCAGTTGTGTACAACACCAATATGATAAACGGCGGAGGTATTCTAGTGCCATGGCGGATTAACTTTGCTATAGTTCATAGCCCTAACGGATCAGTGGAGAAAAATACAAGGTCGCGAAACCAAAAGGGGGCCCACTGACTCAGTCATCACACGGACTTGCTTTTGCCCAATATGATTTCAAAGGCAAATCAAAAAGTTACCCGACAACTTCCGCTGTGTGATAACAGTCATACAGAAACTGTGTAGGAACTGGGCAATGAACTTTCAACTTTCATGATTCAAACATTTAATATTTGCAACCTTCAATATAGACGACTCCAAGCACTCATACATTCAATAAACACCGTTGATTGAACGTTATTTCCAAATTTCAACAGTTGTTCTCTCCAACCCTACGAGATCTGCGAATAAAGCAATTTCTCCAAACAGGGGAAACAACATTGACCCGAACGCCATTGTGTATTACAGGATACCTCGGTAAAACGAAGTACAGCAATGCACATAGCGGGTCAGATCTGTATCCCTTTCCCCTACGTGACAGTGTTACAGACCCCTTCAATGAATCAGTGTACCCTGCAACGTGTTGTCCTCAACCTTGTTTGCACTATGTGTTACTACAGGGTGCATGTACGCTTCAAGAATCGGCTATAGGGGAGAATCCCTCACGACCCAGCTATGTCGTGGCGATAAATCGAATGATTGCATAAAGTGTTAAAGATTTACACACAGATTCGTTTCGACATCACCTCGACAAGCGGAATGTCTTATCGCTGGTTCAGAACACATAATTTTCTGTCGTTCGTATTTGCCAGACCCTTGTACCGTTATAACGAATGTTAATCAAGAAGGTTATTCGGTCGTTTGAAGGCATTGTTTGCAACATAGTTCTGTTGCTCTAATGATAAGTCTATTTTCAGCCGCCAAGGACACCGGCAAAACGTCTCAAGAGTTTTATTACTTGAAACTGATGTACACAATTAAATAACCTTACACAAGTTGCAAGGCTTCTAAATGTGATATAAGACAGACGGGAGCAAAGGAGTATTTGCACAAGCACAAGTGGAGTAGCACTTTAAGCAGCGGCAAAAGAACAACATCGGTTCCGGGACATGAAATACAGTCCACAGAACGCTGTTAATGTGGCACTCAGGTCACTTTGGAGAACGTTTGGGTTCTTCCGGAAGAGACGTTCCAAAAAGTTTAAAGGTAAAGAAAACACCAACGTGGAGTAGAGGTCATCTGAAAGACTATTAAACACTGTTGACAAAAATAGTTCGAATTATTTTTTAGAATTTTTTCAACCTAGGAAAATGCGTTTGTACTTTACAGTGGCCTGTTTTGAAAATATCGGGGCTAGTGACGTCAGATCAGGTTTATGTCAGTTAACACAGTCACATAGGCTGCTATATTTCACCATTAAACATCCATATACATATAGATTTATGAATGCATTCACCCAATGGGTCTTGAAACGGGCTATTTCAAGCAAAATATGGATATGACGTCAATACCCTCTGATTCACTACAGACTACAGTAGAAGCTGATGTTTATTAAACATTTTACTTCTAAAAAAATAAATCGAACTATTGTGTCGTTGAATATATGTCATCAATATATGTCGTTGAGTATATGTCATCAAAAGGACATTTTCCGGCTGTATTTTGTCATTA
Source organism: Liolophura sinensis (assembly GCF_032854445.1). Lineage (NCBI taxonomy): Eukaryota > Metazoa > Mollusca > Polyplacophora > Chitonida > Chitonidae > Liolophura > Liolophura sinensis. The sequence goes on from NC_088295.1 coordinate 26,866,833, forward strand.
AGAGTGATACAATTCGGATACAATTTATTTATTCCAGATACATCTACATCTTTTCTGTCATCTTCAAAAATAATAATTATTTCATATAGTTGTTTTTGGAAATTACACCGAGGAAGTGTCTGCCAGGACATTTAAGAGCATTTTTGAATTATGTCGAACTAGGCTCGTTATATTCATATAGTCAGACATCACGAACCAACATGATATTTACGTGCCAAAGTATACTGATGAAGATAAGAGTGGCAAATGAATGTCATCCTTCGCCAAAAATTTCTGTCGTTAAGGTTGATAATGAACCAGAAACATTAAGAAGTAACATCTGTGGCATAGCATTATTTCACAGACGAGTTTTTCATAATCATGCTGTGAAATTCGACACTTAATGGTCCTATTCTAAAATATTAAAACATCGACTGGCTTAGGGAGGGAATATGAACATAATATTGTTAAATATTGAATATGTGGGGAATTTGCAGGTACCCATCTGGTCGTTAGAAATTTAATAAGTTATGATGCTTGAAAAGTAATTCTCAACAAATATGGCTTTGATCTATGGAAATATGTTTGATTTATTTAATGGGTATAACAATATCGATAATACAACAAAGGGTTACTAAGCAATTTTCCTGGCTCGCTGTTAATGAACAGGCAATATATCTAAAGCATACGTTACATAGATTTGTTGTACACTGTTAGAATTAGGAGTAAACGTTCAGCTCTTACCGTACATGTTTAGGCCTACTGCAGCATGCATGGATGAGGACTACAAATATAGGCTGAACTTTTCGAGGAAATATTTTAGTAAAAGTTTACTCATGAGCGGTAAAAGATTACCAAGATACATGTTAACCGCCGTATACTTCTGTGTGAAGTGAAACTTTTCTGAATAGGATGTACGCTCAGCCGCACATTTTTCCAAAACCGTTTATGGGAATTATTTTTTAGAATTTTAACAGTGTGCACAGAGTTCAGCACTTGTGTATTTCAGTGTTGGGGAAGTTGGGTTTATGAACGTGAAAAGAATAATCGTTTAAACATGAAACTTTACTTTTCTCCGCCAACATAGCTGCATGCACATGGAAGAATGAATAAGCAAATGGATGAGTTGTTATATTATTACGCCACAAAGGCAAAATTTCAGTCATACCGTGCCGAGTACATGTAATGCATGAACGTATCGTTATAAACAATGCCGTACTCATCATCATTGAAAGGGCTATATGCGTGAGTTTTGGACACATTCTTTTTAATACGGGCAAATATTACTCAGATTTCTAATGAATAGAAAAAACAAAACTTTCCATTTTTAAATTCTATAGTAACAACTTCTTGTGTAACTTAAAACTGAAACAAGAACCAATGCAACTGGCAGATGTCATTCTGCGAGAAAATGTTATAGAGTGTTACCCTAAAAATATAAGTTGAGTTGAAAGCTGAGTTGTTGAAAGAAGGGTGAGATCAAGAAGGTGACAGACAGGCATTTAATGCGAGGATGGAGACCCTATTACTCAGTCGTTAAAAAATCCATAAAATGTGATAAGTTAAGGGTAATGAAGACCGGGTTAGTTCTTTTGTCTTACTTGGACCCGAAAGAAAGATATCAAAATAATTACCAAAAACTGGTTCTGATTCCTAGCACTAGGAACAAAACACAAACCCTATCACGTGTCAGTTGAAATAAGCAGCCTTCTGGAGTGGTTTTATGCCCAAGGATATTCTTTTTGCATAGCTCATTGAATTTTGATCTTTGTTATCCGTGACTGCCTTGTACGACCGAAAACTGTGCTCTAAAAACAAAGAAGAATATAAAACAACGCATGTCAGAAGATGATTCCTATTATTTTAAAAAACGTGACAGCAGATCAAACTATAAAGTTTTCGTATAGCACACTTCTATACCCATGATCTGGATCCTCATTTGTCAGCGAGTTTCTTTAACACTGAAGAAACAAAAGACCGCCTGCTCTTCTTTCGGAGTTCATCGCAATATGGTGGTCAGGGGCCAAGGAATAAAGCCGCACATGACTGTGATAGAGATAATGAAGCAAAAAGCATTTACGACCATCACGAAGTGACCATAACTACACTAGAATATTGTTACAGACGAGAAAATCGGCGATGTAGCGATGCATCAATATAGTATGTATGTACGTAAGCTTGGCGTTTAACGTGGTACTAAAATAGCGGCCTTGTTTTACATGCTTAGCTATGCTTAGTTATACATGCATGCCTTATAGCTGAACCGCTGCTTATCAGCTCAAACAGAACAGAAAAAAGACATTTTTTTTTCAGTAAAAAGAGCAAAATACTGCCCTGTGCTGGATCTCTGATGGAGATTTGCAACAGGATCCTAATTACAACTTTCTGTAAACAATTCACTTCTAATTCCCATCGTAAACTAGAGACTAAACTAGATGACAAACTTTTTTACCTTGGTTTTATCTCCCTACAATTTCAGCGATTGTATTGCATCAAAGTAAAAAAGTGTCCACTTTAAGACTTCCTGACAGTGATTACAATGTTAGGGACGAAAAACAACGAGGAAAGATTTTCAGTCGTTGTCAATTACATCGCAAATTGTTACTTTGAGGTGGATAATTCTAAAACTCAAGAGACGCTGCCGGTTACTTTGACATAGGGGTAAACTCTAGGGCTATTTTCACAGGGAATTGTTTTTACCGCAAAGCTGCTAGTGTTGTTCGTATTGTGTAATTATTCGACCAGGGACTGCCATGAAGGATAGATGTATTCCCTTAAGGCCGGATAATGATTACATTTAAACTGTTCATTCCCATTATCTGCTTCAAGCCTGGCTGTGTGTTGTTGATGCATGGATAACAAGCCGAGGCGAAAACTCAGGGGAAATCAAAGAGAATTCGCAAATAAAGTGAACGGAAACCTTCCGTCAATTGTCTGTTTGTCTTCCTTGCAGGTGCTTTCAGCACGCAGAAGAGCTTAAACCTTTCCACTGCAACCTATCAAAGTGATAAGTACCCTTTCATGAAATGTTTACGTAAATATACAAAGACATATGGGCAAAAGAAAATGGATTCTCGAATTGTGAAGAAGCTTGCTATTCATTACAACGGCAGGTGCTCCTTCCAGATGCTGTTCGCAAAATAAATTTTATGGTGCCGGCATTTTTTAACGTGATTCAATTAGGCAAATGGCTCGGAAAAACTTCGTGTTTACCGATTTAAAAACATTTGCTTTGTATTAGGAAAATAAGAAGGCATATATATTAGCTCATGTCAATGAGTGTCAAGCTCAGTCCATGTGTTTAGCTGGCGAAAATGCAATTTCTCCCTCTTACTCGCAAAAGGAGAAGATACAGAAGCTTTTCGTTGGTTTACTGATTCTTTTTCCATTCTGGAGCAAAGTGATGCGTGGAATTCTTCCAGCTAACAACTGTTTATGAATTTCCCATCTGCTGCCTGAAACAGTTGATGCTACAGGCTCAAGACTCGCCAGGCATGCGCAGCAAGGAAAGGCGCGAGTATCCTGGTCAAAGAATATCTATTTGTACCGAAAGTGAGGCTTCCACTTCTACACAATGCTCCTGCTCTCTGCTAGGTCTAACCTGTCGCTTACCAAAAAGCTCCCATTCGAATCAGTTGAAGGAGGTTTCCTAAAGGTCGTGTATACACAAACAGCAGAAAACCTCTCTTTACGCACGCTGGCGGCTATTGATTACCTGTCGGTAATGGTGGACTTCAGACCTTCCCCTTCTCCCAAGCTTAATTCTCAGGATTATTCACGTCAGTTACACTTCGAAATGAAGACAAGATGCAAAACCCAACTCTTCACGTACGAAGACTCGCCAAGTTCTGTGCCGTGAGTGAAGAGCAAGTAGGAGAGTCCTAGACCTCACACACATGCCACGTTTTTGTGTGCCATTTTAGATCGGTACTTTAAGTCTTTGATTTTTTTACTTGCACTCATCGTCGCTTTGAATTGCCATAGGCTGTACGTTAAAGACGGAGCTTTATTCTGGGCACTCCTGTATCCTCCACAGACAAAACCTGTCCGCCGTTACATGAGTGAAAAATGCATCATTACAGCATTAAATACGAGTGAAAGAAATAAATAAGTTGATGATGAGTGTATTTAATTTCACACAGTTTGAAGACATCTAGTAGTACATTGGTGCATATTATCTTTGCTTTCAAGTACATTTCTTTCATAAATGTTTTCTCGTGTTAGAGATTCACAATGTCAATTAAAATGAAAAGAGCACTTGATTTATTTATTTATTGGTGTTTTACGCCGTACTCAAGAATATTTCACTTATACGACGGCGGCCAGCATTATGGTGGGAGGAAACCGGACAGATCCCGGGGGAAACCCACGACCATCCGCAGGCTGCTGGAAGACCTTCTCCACGTACGGCCGGAGAGGAAGCCAGCTTGAGCTGGAACTCATAGCGACCGCATTGGTAAGAGACTCTTGGGTCATTACGCTGCGCTAGCGCGCTAATCAACTGAGCCACGGAGGCTCCCAAAAGAGCACTTGAATATGGCTTTCTGGTTGAAACTAGAATATGGATATCTTCCCGATGTTGAAGAGAGACTTTTATTTTAAAAAAAACTTGAGTCGTCTGACGAGACATGAGCTCGTTGTGTAATAGGCTCCTCTCCTGGCAAGTTAGTTTGGGGTTAGTGCTGACAAGGCACATACAGTGACCAATATGATATTCCCACAATAATGCTGGCCACCGTCGTCCAAGTGAAATATCCTTTGATTACGGCGTAAAACACCAATCAAATAAATACATGAAATATTCCGGAGTAAGGCGTAAAATTACAGTGAAATAAATATAAAAAAAAATAAAATTGGGGTACGTTTCCTTCGAAACGGTGACTCGAGTCAAATCCGACTGGCATTTGTTTCAACGTGACCACAACTTGTCGTAGCTAGTTTGACCACAAATCGTTGAGGCCTCCGTGACTCATTCCTTCAGCGCGCTAGCGTAGCGTAATGACTCAGGAGTCTCTCACCAAAGCGGTTGCTGTGAGTTCAAGTTCAGCTCATGCTGGCTTCCTCTCCAGTCGTACGTGGGAAGGCCTGTCAGCAACTTGCGGATGGTCGTGGGTTTCCCTCGGGCTCTGCCCGGTTTCCTCCCACCATAATGCTGGCCGCCGTCGTATAAGTGAAATATTCTTGAGTACGGCGTAAAACACCAATCAAATAAATAAATAAATTTGACCACAAATCCATTGCAAAGGCAGGAGTGAGTTATACTCTATATAGATGGGCCCGAACTGCCTTAGACGGAACAGCTTCCCCGTTATGTGAAAACAGTTACAATTGAATTGGCGTGGAGACGTTTTTCGTCGTTTCCCCACTAAAGCAAATGTGAGATAAGGAGAGACAAATCCTTGGAAACAGTGGACATTTATCTTCATCTAAAACCTTTTACCTCACGAAAATGCCACTTTCCAAAATGTCTTTCCAAAATTCATCTTACTGGGGTAAATGTGCATATCGCCTTTAACTGGAATTTGTACAGCCATTTTGCGTGTAAGAACTCTGATTTAGCTTTCCGCTCGTTCAGAGGTGTATTATAGCTTCCTGGGAACGATAGATTCCCTGGGACGGTTCGGCACATTGTGACAAAAATCATGTACCAGATGGAACCCTTTCTCTGGAATTATTTGACGGAGTCACTGATGTGGACGAAAGTATGAAATGGACCATCAATTTCCGATTCAGCACCCAAGTCTGCTAGACATTACTCTTTCTTAGTATTGATCGAAAAAACATCCTTTCATCACTGGTGGCCAAGGTTAACAGCGAGCTGTTGCCTAAATGTTTACCTAACCCTGACAGAGCCACGCAGGACCCCTCATATACGCAACAACGATAGTCCCTCATATCGAACGCACTGTGGTGCTGTACCTTATCTATGAGACCTGAGTATATAGCTGCAGCCTTCCACATGATATATCAGACAATTCAAATCTGTCTTAGTGTACCCGTTCAGTGTAACATTTTGTCAATGCAAAATGTATTTTATGATGATTTTTCCTCAGTTAGCAATAGTGCCAGCTAAGACGTTTCAGTTACTGAGGACGTTTTTGTTTTGTGTAGTATGATTTATCACAGAAACAAATTATGCAGCAGTTTGGTTATCTTATGAAACCTAGAAATTATCCTCAAAGGCGTTAATATCAATTCTAATCATCGTGAATAATAATAGGTTTAACGCTTTCCCCCGAGTTTCGGTGGCGGCTTTAAGCCAGCGTGATTGTCAGTCGCCAGACGAAATGCAGTAGTTTCCGCACTCAAGCTTGGTTTCCGCCGTTATATAAGTGAAACGCAGAACACCAATAAAATAATTAGATCTATTTATTTATTTATTTGATTGGTGTTTTACGCCGTACTCAAGAATATTTCACTTATACGACGGCGGCCAGCATTATGGTGGGCGGAAACCGGGCAGAGCCCGAGGGAAACCCACGACCATCCACAGGATGCTGAGGGACCTTCGAACTTACGGCCGTAGAGGAAGACAGCATGAGCTGGACTTGAACTTAAAATAATTAGATAGAATTACCGTTGCCAATAATATTTGAAGTCAATAATTTGACTTCGCAAGGAAAGCAGCAAACCCGTCTGGTTACATATTTCTTTATTTTAAAGTTCTAACACCCAGTTGTTTGAATTCCTATTTACAGACTCCCGAAGATGTCATGAGTGAACTTACTACATGTATTTCGTCCATCTTCTGTAATGAAAAAGATATGAAAAACTTTATGAAATGTGCTCACTGTGGTCAGTAAGGCAGAAATTTTCATTCTTGCCAAACTGTGACGGAATGATACATCGTTACAATGTTGCCTATCGGAGCCTTGTGCTCTATCCTTTAGTATCATTCAACAACAGTTTTCCTCGCGGTAAAGATCAATGTATGCATTTCGCGCAATTGTGGTTCAGTAAATTAGACTGAGTGGATATGTCAAACACAGTTAACAAACAGACGTTGATGAATGAACGTGACATTGTCCCACTGCATACAATGGTTCTAAAATAGAATGTTCAAAAATTTGTTCAAAGTTACCGGTGAAGCAACGGCAAATATTTCAGATAGTAAAAAAACTTTGAAGGAAAAAAGTTCTTAGGACAGGCAAACTAATTTATAACTCATCTGTGTAAATTAGATTTGGTTATGTAGGATAATTGGATTTAGGCCACTTTGTTGCAGAAATTTGTTTAATCCACCAACATCTTGTGGAATACTAATGAGCAATTGGCTTGGGAGCAATCAGTTTTTCTGTACAAACGTCCGTCAAGTGTTACCCTTGTGATGGAGTGACCAACGTGTCAACATTAGCATAGTGGTTCTGTAACCAGGAAAAATAGTTGTTGCAAAGTTCAAAGTTATGGATATCTTTTGTCTATTTCTAAAAAAAATATATAAATAATGGAAATCGTCGGTAAATATTACAAAAATGGCAATACTTTTCTGTGACGATTTAGGTGCATGGTGGTGTCAGTGTAGTTGACTTGTATAACTCTCTGGTCCCAGTGAACAGTCACCGGGCCGAGACAGATAGTTATGATAGGCTGCAGAACACAGACTGTCCGTCACATGGGACAGGAAATGAAGAGGAGGTAACTGTCATCATAAAGATTGCAACCATGAGCTTCATAGCGGAAACTGTTTTCAAAGAAGGACAGGGCAGTAAATGCGTCATTGCTTTTGAAGATAAAGCACTTTCCGCTTGGCAACTGTGTGGTCGTTGTATTAATAAATTTCAAACCTTTCTTGTTTCCATGGAACCTCAGCGGAAAAAATGAAACCTGATAATTTTACTGCAACGACCATAATAGTGTAGGCTATTGGTAGACAAGCTGTTGGTGCATAAGAAAACAAGGCAGTATACGTATTACAGGATGTGAATGCTTGTCTGTCACTGCACCTTTCTGGATAAAATGACACAAATGACGCAGTCCATTGAAATGGTGTATTAAGTACGCTGCAGCTTTATGTCATTGCTGTACATTTTTTTGTGTTTGGAAACGACCATTGTTAGTTTTTTTTAACAGTTGTCAATCATCTGACCTTATATACTGTTCCACTATATCTGTCTTGTTGCAATAGTTAGACCGGAAAATGAACTAAATCAACCTCTCGTATGGCATGAACACTTTATCCCATTACAGTGGGCTCTAATTCACAGAACATTCATACAAAAAATATCCATTTGCATCACATCAAAAATATTTACAATTATTCCAAACTTACAATGTAAATGTAGAATGTAGCAGCAGTGGAAATAGCATTTTTGGTATCATTGCACCATAAAATGTTCCTCGGCAAGACAAAGATGTGTGTAGTTATTCTCTAAGATTTCAACACTTCGTCCATTGGCGTCCTCCTAACATGAAGCGAGTTTATAGTATGATGAAAAAAAGACAGATTTCAGCCTAATCGGTAAAATTTTTATTGCATGAAAACGTTTAGATTTTTTACAGGCACGCTGAATGGTGGTAAGTGGCATCCACGTGGTTTTAAGTATTCGGCAACAACCGCTAACTGCTAACCTATGTGACCCAGTACAATATCGCACAGCAGCAGTGATCGTCAGTATCCAGCTTTGAGGGATAAATTTGCTAGAGGACAACATAAATAGCAATTCAAGCACAAACTACGTGTAGAGAAAGAAATGTCCTCTTAGCAGTGTGCCACTGGATAAGGATAGAGAAAAGAATACGGTGACAGACCCATTCCTCTTTTCACGGTCTTAATTTTGTGTGTGTTACCGGCTTTATTTCTTATTTGTATAATTTCTTACATACCTTTGTCTTTGGGAGTTAGTGTTAAACGTTGTTTTGGAAGTGGATCTGGGGATTATCGACTTGGAACGCCCTTTACGGACTACGAATGGTATAGGAATGTCGGACTTGACGCTTATTTTTAATCATTATCGCCCACATACGTTAGTGGAAATGGCTTTTACTCTATTTTTTCTGTTTACGGCAAGACGATAGTTTTTTTTCCAGATAAACCGTTATGTTTATATATAAGGAGGTACACTACACAACTGGCCTCAACTTTTATGGCTCTGAGATCTCGGGTCTAATCTACTTTTTAGCTGTCAAGGTGACATTATTTAATACCAGTCCACCGTAATACGTTGTTCCAAAATAGTCGCAGCTGGAGATGTAAAAGTAAACATAGGGGGCGTTGTACAAAGTACCGATGATAACGTGTTGGTGTCCGAGTACAGGCATAACGTGTTGATGTCCGAGTGCAGGCGGTGATACCGCGTTGGTATCTGGAGACACGTGAGGATCTCCGACTACAGACGATGATAGAGCGTTGGTATCTGGACACAGGTGTGGATGTCCGAGTACGGGCGGTGATACCGCGTTGGTGTCTGAAGACACGTGAGGATCTCCGACTACAGACGATGATAGAGCGTTGGTATCTAGACACAGGTGTGGATGTCCGAGTACAGGCGGTGATACCGCGTTGGTGTCTGAAGACACGTGAGGATCTCCGACTACAGACGATGATAGAGCGTTGGTATCTGGACACAGGTGTGGATGTCCGAGTACGGCCGGTGATAGCGCGTTGGTGTCTGAAGACACGTGAGGATCTCCGACTACAGACGATGATAGAGCGTTGGTATCTGGACACAGGTGTGGATGTCCGAGTACGGCCGGTGATAAAGCGTTGGTGTCTGAAGACACGTGAGGATCTCCGACTACAGACGATGATAGAGCGTTGGTATCTGGACACAGGTGTGGATGTCCGAGTACAGGCGGTGATACCGCGTTGGTGTCTGAAGACACGTGAGGATCTCCGACTACAGACGATGATAGAGCGTTGGTATCTGGACACAGGTGTGGATGTTCGAGTACAGGCCGTGATACCGTGTTGGTGTCTGAACACAGGTGAGGATATCAGACTACAGACGATGATAAAGAGTTGGTATCTGGACACAGGTGTGGATGTCCGAGTACAGGTGGTGATACCGCGCTGGTGTCTGATTACAGATGACGATGTCCGATTGTAGACGATGATAAAGCGTTGGTGCCTGGACACAGGTGTGGACGGCCGACTACAGACGGCGATTCTACGTGCACCCGGAGATAACGCATTGCATCTAAGCGTCGTCCGACATTCGTATACCACTCGTAAACCATGAACAGGCGTTCCAAGTTGATAATTGCAAGATTCATTTCTGACACAACCTATAACATCAATTCCCAAAGGAATATGTAAGAAAGAAAATATGAAAATAGTAATTAAAGCTGGTAACATGTAAAAGAGAAGGAGCCAACAGTTTTCAATAATGCAGAGAAAACTGTCGATTTTCTGGGTATGAAATTAAATTCAAAACTTGAACTCGTAGTACATGAATAACTTAAAGCTGTAAAAAATACAAATATAGCTACCTCGGTCGTGATTTCATCGCAACTGTTTACAAAAGCAACCAGACATCCGGTGTCCGAGAACTCAGTTATGAGACTGTACTTCGAGGCTAAGATTGTGAGTCATTTAATAGCGGCTTTCAAAATTGCTGCACAATCTGAGCGGCAAACATTCATGCGCCGATGGTTCGTAACTTCTTTACTTTAGTATCGTCTCTCGTGAGAATTTGAGGTTTCTTAACATCAACAGTTACTATCAGTATTTCGCAGATCAGCTTAAAACTTGATCTCTCTCTAAAGCATTCTCTTCCTTACAATGGTTTTACCTTGCATGTATTAATTGTGTTCACATTTTACTTATTTTACTCTGTTGTAGGCCTACACTTTCCCTCTATTTCCTTCAAAATCTATTTGCCCTTACAGTCCCTTACAGGGACTGGCATGTAGAAACTAAGCATCCTAATGTTAAATGTTCCCTTTTGTTTGATAAAAGAAAATACAGATAAATCACTTCGAAAACGCACATTGCTTGCACAATGGAAAAATATCAAGAGACAGCAATGTTAGTTCATGCTTATGGACAAGGAATGCTATCCACGATATGTTAACGATAAGACGAGTACATTACCTGTAGAGCCTTTCCTCATTTGTATTTAATAGACAAGGGCCTTTGCTTCGTGGTTCAGACTTACATAAATGACGTCCTGGACCACAGCCTGTCACATATAATTCAAACTGACTTGTTATGCACGCATCAATTCCATTCATGACACTAGTTTTCCAGCCAATATCTACTTTTAAAATCTACCCTGTCAGTCTCTATGGATAAAGGGACATGGCCATCCGCTCGCAAATCACTGCATTCTGCTGGCATATCGGAAACCCAGACAATGTGCCACTGTTACCATCAGCTTGGTTTCGAAGAGAGCGAAACACAATAATGCAAACGGATTTTTCTTTCAGATTCTGATCCAATCTGTGGAAGACTTGAAATAGCACGGACAAATATAACACCCAAAAACTTTTAAGAAATCTGCAGTCAATAATTTGATCTGCAAATACCGGCGATGGAAACAGTTAAATGACTTCAGGATGGAAATGTTGAAAGTCGCCAATATGAGATTTTATCAGTTCTGACCAAAACCATACCGTGCGCTGACGTAGAGATAATCAGTTCTCGTACAAATAATAGACATTTCTAGGGAACCCATCTTGGAAGCCTATTAGCTTAAATGACACATGGTACCCAGGGGGCAGTACAAGGTGAAATATTGTTAGACAAAAGTCACGTCTAACTACAAGAGTGATTTGCGCTGCCACTGCTTATATATATATATATGCACAGCGAGTGGGCTGGTCTTCTGGAAATGAATCCCTCTCTGGCATTTCATATGGAAAGCCCTCATTTATTACATGTGTCCAACGCAGGTGATCCCAAGTCTGAAACAAGAGCGATGGCATTATTTTTTTTTCGACGTATTGTTTTTATGATACACGCGTATTTTGAAAAATAAGACTCAGTAATAAAAGCTTGTAAATGTCTGTCAAAAGGACATATGGTGCGCTGAGGAAATATATTTTTCATTGGGGTTAGGTTTTTATTTGCGTCATAAGTTCTTAACATGTCTGAACCATACTTAGCCCACGCATGAAAGTGTGATGCCGGTCCACACAGCGTTTTGTGTGAAATATTTACAATATATATAATATCACGGCGTGAAAAAAGAGAAAATGTTTCATTTGATACATGTTTGTATACAAAATTTTGCTAACACTTGGCCTCCTGTATCCTTACTGTTAGTCGTTAACACGGGCAAGCTATACCATATAAAGATACGTAATCCTTTCTCCATGTCAGGCTTAATAAAATAATTTTAATTTGCGAAATGCCCCATTAATCCCATTTAGCAGGGCAATAAAATGAACGTGTTACTGTAACGTGCAGTTTGTGTCCTTATATATACATTTATACAAATATGCAAGGAGTTTAGGAAGCAAGTGTTGAGATTTTAAGAAAACGCCACGATTAACAAAGGGCATGGTGTCTTGGTTTTATTGAGTCTAAAAGCATTTTTGAAGATTTTTAAGCAGATGTTTGAATGAACATTTGATAAATTTGTTCGAATATTGTAATGTTAGATATAGGCTTAACAACGTTAACACACCAATGGTGTTAGCATTTCCCCAGACGAAGTACTGGACAGAGTCTGACCCTGCATGGTGCACTGTCCACGCTGTGGGGTCTTAAATGCAATTAATAATTATTCGATTATTACAAAACTCAGGAGACTGACGACATGTGATGTTTCGGTGAACATCCTGAACACAACAAGCACATCCTACGGTCATTTCGAACAACTCGGTGGAGGCTACATCCTCTTCACTTATGTAGACCTTGAATGATCCGAGGCAGCCAAAATTGATTTCCCTGGAGCTGCAGTCCTGTAGAAAGAAGAACGGTGTTTACGCTGCGAGAACATATATAGACCTACATGATGACAGGAGTATGCCCTGAACAAACCGAGATGTCAAAATGACATGTATTAAAGAAGCATAGGGAATAGTTCTCGACGTGGTCTCGTGGGTGTAGGCGATACTATGGCCTTGTGCTGGTCTATTGGGAAAGAGTGTGAATAATATCATGTGCATTTTGATAAAGTCTTCCCCGAAGGGCCAGCGTTATTTGTGCGGATATGAACGTCTACATACGCCTTTTCGGAAGAACCATGCTGGCGCCAAGCCCAGCGCAATGACACGTGAACCATATATAATTTACCACTCCGGAAGATCTGTTTGTAACATCGCCTCCTTCAAGGAATCCTGCTAGTTTCAGCAAATACATCCAGAATTCATGGATTTTGTGGTTTGTACGAGATTGCGCAGCATATTCGCCATTCCACTGTCAATATTAATAGTGTAAGGTGTTATGTGCACAACTGCCGTCAGCTTCTAAATTTAGCTTGCCACTGTTTACATATGCTGAGTTCAGGGCCTACTGTCTGCCTCTGCCTTAGAATGTTCCAGAATACGCTCAGTTCGGGGCCTGTTTGTTTACAACAAGTGTTCAGGAGTTTTCTTATTCTAGAAAATTCCACCAGTCTATATAAGACCTATGAAAGCAGGTCGAAGAGGAGAAAGGAATTATTGAGAGTTTTGGATGCTTTCGCTGTGTGTTACCTTAGTAGGCCTTTTGTGCTGACTTTTGGTGTCTTTATAGCCCCTGGCTTTGTTATATCCTATCTCCACCGAGCACTTTTTCAGTCCGAACTTGTATATTTAATTTGTGCTCTTGTGTACACAGTACTTATTAGTACACGGACCCTGTCTGTGGAATTTTGTGTATATTTCGTCATACACTCAGTTATACTGTGGATTTTCCCTCTTAAGAATATTGCCTCTGTGCATTTATGCTTGTATGGTTTTCAGCATTGTGGAATATATGCGTCCGTTTGGACTTGGCACCGTTGTAAGTACTTTAGTATTTGTATAGATACTGCTATCCTTTCTTGTTAAACTTAAGTACTTTAGTATTTGTAAAAGTCTTGTTATCTGTTCTTGTTAAACCTAATAAATTGTTGTAAAATAAAATCTGCTGGTTTTGGTTACTTTTTTGTGCGGCTAAACTGTCGTGTATTTCGAACAAGCCATCTCTTTATAACGCAGACAGTTTGGGTCGTAACAAAGGCCATAGCTTGTTTCGGCGAGATATTTATTTGCTTTTCTCCCTGTGTCATTTGTTGGCCAGTTAACAAGCGGTCATCCAGCTATGAGCAGAAGGGATTAAAAAATTCTGAGTTTACTGTTCAAGAAGTCCGTCGGTTCTCATGCATATGAAAAAGAAATATACGGTAAAGGCCAGTTGACCCAAAATCCCCACCGGCAGTTCTATTTAAAGGAACACAGAATTGACGCTGATTGGCATATAGCGGACATATGGGGTGACCCTGGAATAAGGCGCCTGGCATTGGTTTCACTTGAATGCGTATCGAATAAATCTAAGCTAGATTGTTTATCTTCCACAGGAGCCAATCCGCGAGTATTCTGAATGCCTTTAAGTGAAATCTCAACATGCATAATGGACAAAGTGCTGGACCACTGAACGTGTAAACTTTTTAAGAACAATCCAAATTTTCTATAACCAACACTTAGGGCCCTAGAGTACGTGGGAAGGTCTTCCAGCAACCTGTGGATGGTCGTGGGTTTCCGCCGGGCTCTGCTCGATTTCCTCCCACCATAATGATGAACGCTGTCGTATAAGGGAAATATTTTTGAGTACGGTGTAAAACACCAATCAAATAAATAAATAAATAAATAAGTAAATAAATAGATCACTAGATACCGAACCTTTAAGTATCCACTTTGTAGATGACAGATGCTGACTAATGGTCAATGGCCATTCTTGTCCAGGCTAGGATGACCATTGCCTCTCATATCGTTTTGGGTCCTTGGACTTTCCGGGTCCTTAAGCCATGGTGACATGGAGCGCATATGTTACGACATTATAGGCATATACATGAACAGACTGTTATCACTGTTTTGGTTTTATTCCCTATAGTATTCTATTCTGTATTCCTGCATTGAACCTCTATGCATGATATTGCCTATACCTTGTTATTTTTATGATGTTATTGTAAATTAAATGTAATGAGAACACAGCATTTTGAGCAATTCTAGACCAGTGACGCCTAATAAACTACAACTAACATCACTGTTTTTTAACCTAATTCCGCGTAAACCAAGGCGTTAAGGGTGTTTACGCCGCTATCTTTTTACGCACATTCATGAATAATTGGAATAAAACCACAACTGATGTAAATAGACGAGATTCCGGATTTCACCGGAAATACATGTGACCATATGCCAATTATTCATTCAACTACAGGTTTTACTCCCTGTCCTGCAGTCTTGTATATTGTATTGTTGCATAATGCCCGAGGCCTGGTCCCTTTTCCTTGTTTTAATGTCATTATATATTAAATGTAATGGCAACACAACATTTTTAAGAATTTGTCGTCACTTACGGCAGTTGTACTGTAATGTAATTTATAGCGAAAGGTTGTATTTCCAGTCGTCCAAGGCAAATATCATTGTATAATGGGGCTGAGGTTCCAAGAAGACATGTGATATGCCTCGGAGATAACAATGTGCATCGCGATGTTCCTATTGAATTCCATAGTTCAACACGATTTATCTTTTTTTCTTTCTGTATTGGGGTTTAATATATCTTTCAACTTGCATTGGCCATTTCACGACAATGTCTCCTTGTAGAAGCTATGGAAGCCGATAGAGGACACTTTACCACCTCGACATTTCTAATACAGGTCAAGGTAGAGAGGTAACTAGGTAGCGAAGCCAGGTAACGATGTAGTGAAGCGGGGTAACGAGGTAACGAAATAGCGAGGTAGCGAGGTAGCGAGACAACGAGAGAGCGAGGTAACAAGGCAGCAACGAAGCGAGGTGCGGGGCAGTTATTATAATCACTTTACTGTCAGTCTGAAGCCTACACTGGGTGTAAGTTTGGTTGAGATGGGTTCTTGCACCCAGCTGCCTTATTAAGTATTACATCACTCAACACGACTACGTCACTCAAATTTCAGTGGCCGATGAGGTTAGCTTGCTAGTGCGGCGTAAGGACCCAAGAACCTCGATCCAGTGCGGCCCCTGTGAGTTCAAGACCAGCCCTGACCGGCTACCACACTGGTCGTACACGGGAAGGTCTGGTCGTAGGTTTTCCGCGGTTCTGTCTGGTTTCCTTCCAGCATAATGTTGACTAACTTCGTATAAGTGAAATTTTCTTGAGAACGACGAAAAGCAACGATTGAGTAAATAAATAAATAAATCTGTTTAAATAAAGAATAAGTCAAATTTCAGTTTCCTACCACCAACCAGTACTGAAATATGGCGCAGTCAAGATTAATATGACGGACAATGATGGAAGGAAAAGCGGCCACTGTATACGCCAATTCCCATAGCTTCCCTTCACATCTCAGGAAAACAGAAGTACTGATTTAACTGGGACTATTATGTAATAGATCCAGAATCTAGCAATTAAAGTGTGTTGATTTTAACCGGCATCACATCCGGCCAGGTGTCTCAAGAAGCCAACATGCACGCGGTGTATGCCTCAGCCTGACACTAAAGTGATTATAATAACTGCTCCCCACCTTGCTACCTCACTAATTCGCTGCCTCGCCCTTTGGAAAGGCCTGTTAATCTCGCTACCACGCTGCCTCGCATCGCTACCTTGCCACTTCGTTACCTCGTTAAGTCGCTTCGCAACCCAGTTACCTCAATGCCGCGTCCGTATGAGAAAGGTGGAGGAAGCGAAAGACCCTCTATCGGCTTCCGTAAGAAGCCAAATTCCATACCGATCTAGTGATACCCAGTTTCAGTGGAACACCATATCGAAGATAAGAGGTATCATGTCCCACTTTGTCAGAACATTCTGACTGGCCATAAATATAACTCATTGTAGTTCAGAGAGATAAACACTGTACGTTACAAGTATCAGGCAGGTTTCCAGCCAAATGTGCCAGTGTGGGAGACGTAGTATCATTCAGACAAGACGTGAGTAACACACCAATACGGATTAAATGTATCTCATAAACCCACCTTAATTTTCACAGACTGAATAAATTGAATCATATTTACCATGATCAAAATAATACCATGTGCAGACTGTCTGCTATGTGGAATTTGAGTAGCCGCTTCTACCCACAGCCACTTGCGTAAGGTGGCAAATTGAAAACGATGAATCATTCCCACATATGGTTTGTCCGGGTTAGCTAATGAAGAAATCCAATATCGGTAGAAGGAAGCATCAACAAATTTCCAAATATAGATTTTATATATTGCTTGAAAAATCAGACTTATATTACATCAGCAGAGGTAAATTAAGTGTAGGCTAATGATAAAAATGTAAGAAAACTATTCAGATGAAGATATGATGCGTGGTCTGGAGATGTCATGACATCCCAGTCGATGATGCGTACTTTTGTCTTATACAGAATTTGAAGATTTGGTCACAAAATCAGGACCTTGAGATTTAGCGAAGCGTTTCAGTAAACGATACGTCGATCACGGCCAGGCCATCCGACAAGCTGCCCATTAACGACGACGAGTCGACTCTGAAGCCAGCCGGAAGTTAAATGGTACGTAATCCCAACACCTAAACTCTTAGTCGTAGAAAAAGAAAAGCCAACGAAGCATTGATTATTTCACCCTAATTCTCCATGGTATACAAGGCATGGTGACATTTATTCCATTAGGACTTGCCATTGAATTTAGTTAAACGGACAGACATCTGAAAATGGAACACCCGATGACCTATTATCCTATTATCTCTGTGCTGAGAGTCTGGTCGCTGAGGTCAAGGTACGAGTGTGCACAGGCCGGCCAGTATGCCCAGTGCTTGTATAAAGACTGGCTTATGGGTAATGAGCCCATATACGAGAGAATAGTCTACATCTGTATTGGACTGTATCATGGCCCGGAAAGGCTGACCAGAGGCACGTAATTTGCACTACAGTCTGGCCACTCAAATCCCAAAATCGTTCCGGCAGCCGACTTTATTGAAGGTTTTATTAGCGACTGAATTCCTTCCCACGCAAACCCAAGTTTGTTGAGCTTCGGAAACCGCAATCATAACAAAGTCTCTTGTTGCGTTTGGTAATTATCCTATTACAAAGATCTTCAATTTTAACCTTTCTTTGGTAAAATAAACATATGTGCGCAGACGGAAAAAAGGGAATAGTTCATGTAAACTATAGTTCATGTTCCTGGAAGCGAACAGCAGTGGTGCACTTGTCTCTTGCCGAAGTCCACTCGTTTTAGCACGCTTAGCTAACATTAGTCATACCAAGTGTTAGTCGTAACAACAAGCAGATGCGAGGAATGATTGGAAGTTGACAACTGGAGACGCTGTGGTTTTTCTACCTGTAGGCGCCGTGAGTAACATGTACAGAAATAGCACGCTGCGAACAAGGTAGTACACGGTTATGTAAAATGGAAACAAAAATTGTTGGTATATCTGTATAAATATTGGGGACTATTCTCAGGCTGCTGTTTTTTTTTATTTCCATCTACCAACTATAATAGGAGTAATAACAGATAAGCAATAATCTCAGATAATTCTGTCTTTCTGACAGTTAAAGCGCTGGTTCGCGTTGACAAGTGTCAAACTGTTAACGACTTAGAACACGTGTTGGAATTCTTGAGCTTTCACTGTCTGGGTTGTAGCTTTAAATCCAGAGGTTTGTCAAATACCGGGAAAAGATCGGTGCTGTCCTCCGGTTTTCTCCGCAAATGAACTTAGTGATTTATTCCTCAGTTAATTATATAATTTATCATCTACAACCCTATTTCATTTTGCAAGCAAAGTTTGTTATTTGAAATAGCTACCAATCAATCATTTTGTTTCAAAGCATTCCTGCTGTTGAGAATTCAGGAAATATTCTTTGAAATTTTGATTCCATGCTTGTTATACTAGCATTTGAATGGTTGTCAAAGTCGCTTTCAACTATATTCCATGGTATGGCTGCATAATCAGTCATACAACAATATGCCATTTGTATCACCTTGGTATCTCCAGAGTGGTCTAAATGGCGATATTTGTTATAATCATATAATATTTGTTAGAAAAATAAGATTACTTATCTGTCAGTTTTCACACCTATAAAGCTTGACAAGAGTTCAGTTCTCGCGTACATAAAAGTCCTGATTTCCGATTCTGGTTATCAACTCTTAGTTTGATAAAGGAAATGAAAAAGACACTATTAATATGGTAAAGCTAAACTCATTTCAGGGATTCAGCGCCTGATTGATAAAGTAACCTTTGTGAGGGACGATACCGTTAACTGAATCATTACTTCCCTCATGGTGTCAAATTTAACTTCATAAAATGTGAATTTTTCGACAAAGTAAATCGACTGATTTTAAACAACTATCAGTGAATGAGCAGCTTTGCACTTCGTTATGGAAAAATAAAGGCTTTTTCTCTCATTCCGGGCGATCCGTCTTAAATGTCAAAATTTCCTTACCGAATTGGCAATGACTCGTTACAAATGCTCGAAACTATTGATTTTCTTTCAAAGGTTTCAAGCCCTGTGATTTGTGGAAATTCAAGTGTTCTTTGAGCTCGCTTTAAACACCTCACGGGAGTATTGATTTACTGGCACGTGAATTCCTTCATGCCCAGACAAGACAGTGGGAAAACCTTGGCGAGTCCCTGGAACGCTTGACACCCAGAGACACACGACATTAGTGAAGTCGTTATTGGCAATTTTTTTCTCTTCTGTTGAAGGGCTTAAGTTTTAAGCCTTCAGCATTCAAACCCTGTCACTCGGGGGAATTGTATAGGCTAGAACCAACAGAGCTAGCTTTTCTGAAACCATATACAGAAATATCTCTGAGACCCTTCTTTGACAAAATCGAATATCCAAGACAAAGTGAGAAACAGTTTGACCTTGGCAACAGAAAGAGTGAAAAACAGTTTGACCTTGGCGACAGTTGATACCCAAAAAAGAGTGAGAAACAGTTTGACCTTGACAACAGTTGATATACCTAAGGAAAAGTGAGAAACAGTTTGACCTTGACAATAGTTGATACCCAAGAAAAAGTGACACAAACCTTGACCTTAGGGTATCGCGTAGAATTTATTTTCGGTAATGGTAAAGTGTAGTGGTGTCACTGTTTACATAAAATCTACAGAAATGCTGCAGAATCCATAAATAGGTCATGATATTCTCCAGCGGGGAAAGTTTACACAACTACATGTAACTAGACGCCCATTAATTTGAATTTGAAACCATACGATGTGCATGGATTGATGTTAACGGCCTTGACATTGATCCATGCACTTTCAGCATCGACACACAGCAGAGGTGTTGTAGTTCAGTTCCTCCGCTCTTCTTGATATTTAAAAAATAATGCTTGAAGGCGGCAATGTAAATTATCTTACTTTCTAATCACACTCGTAGTAAATGTGTTACCTCAAACTCGGGACAAGCTATAAAACGCTCACTGTCCCACTTGGCTCTTAATAGCATGGCTGGCAATAAATAACCTTCTCTGTGAGAAGGTGTGCTTAATTAACTTTTTGTATTGGACAATTTTTATGATAGATTTCATAGACATAAACATAAATGGGTTTAAATCAGCTTATTACGTAATGTTCAATATATCCCATGAGTTATGAGTTCTTTTCCTGGCGCAACCTTTGTGCCGACTTCGAAGTTTTTTATATACAACATTACACGTCTAAGTAGACACCCTTAACCTATGAATCGCTATGACGGATTAGCTGTTCATGCACATATATTTTAACGATGATCACAGACTTAAGACGATCTGCCTTGACACCTTTGACGTACTCTAGCTCCTCCAGGTCTGGCAAAGTCTAAGACGTGGCTTCCTTCGTGTTTATATGGTAATCGAAACATAACTCGATTTTACCTTCATATATGCGATGTGATACGTCTTCCTAATAATGAAACAGCTCGTGGCATAAGTCTTTTTTTCCGGTCCCACTGATGAGGCCATGTGCCCGTGGGAGGTCATAATTGGAACCTTTATCAGATCGATATTAGTCAGTAATATCTTTTCTATTAAATTATTTGCCCTAAGAAATAAGCACTGCCTGTCTTATGTCAGACAGGTATCGCGCAATTACGGAGTATTGGAAATCGAAATTACCCTTATACAGGACAACTCCGGGACAGACATGGTAATTCCGATCTCATTCTGACCTACGTTTTCTGAATCTTTAAAGAAACTATTTCACAGATAAAGCTAATCAGAGGAATAGAATGAATGAATGATTATGACTTAACGCCACATCGACAATATTTCAGAGGAATAGATACATGCTCCTTACTGTGGGCAACTATTTTAATTGTTATTTTTGAAATATTCACCCATGTCACCCATAAATCGCCAACCTTTCATAAAAATGAATCGAAGAACTTCTCAACCAAGACAGTTATAGATCTGCACAAATACTTTTCTGGATCTAGAAATGAACTTCATGACTTCTAGAATACACTAAAATTCTAAAGCATTTGAATCAAATATGCCTGTAGGAGTTATCTCCCTTCTAACATTGATCTTACGCGCAGGTTGAAATATCTATGTTTACGATAATCCGTTTGTGGTATACCTTACATTACCGTTTACTAAGGCTACCATTGCAATTACACATTTCAGTGTTAATATACCAAGTAGAAGTGTAATTATGCAGTATATGTACCTATTTACCAATACTCCACAAGCTCTAGGCTCTATTGTTTCATTTAGCCTAAAATAGCTTTAGTTTGACAAATAACGAAAAGTTGTTGTTTACGACATTCTATTGCAAATCAAATATTTGAAAGGTAAAACAATCTGTAATGAAAACACTTTGAGTAATTGATGAGTTTACGTGCTGCATTATTTCAATTAAAAATAACTGCATATTTCGGGGGCTACCGTGGCCGAGATAGCCAGCGTGCCAGCTCGGTGAAATGACCCAGGGGCCTCTCAAAAATGTGGCAGCTGTGAGTTCAAGTCAAGCTCATGCTTGCGTCTTCTTCGACCGTACGTGGAAGGTCACCTTAATGCTGGCCGCTGCCGTATAAGTGAAATATTCTTGACTACGGCCATATTTCAGGGGGCCTTGGTAACATAGAGCGGCCAGCGAAGATAGTGTGGGCGTTCATGCAGTCTAACGCTGTTGAACTTCGTTGAAGACCACTTCTCTCCCATCAGTATCGTGTACAAATCTGCATATACGTCACATGTGTGAAAGACTGACAGTTCAACATGTTAGCTCAGTATGACGCTAGACAACAGTCCAATAAATAAGTAATAGAGTATTTCCTAGGCAAATACTTATCACATAACACTGGTACCTGTGATTGTTTGATAACATATATTTAATAATTTTAGTACTCCCGACAAAATAATATTTTGATAAGTAAGTGTTATTGCTTGATGAAAGCTTTTCTTGATTGTTAATTCATTTATTTGATAGTTATTTTTAAGCCGCACTGAAGAATATTTCACTTGTACGACGGCGGCCAGCGTTATAGTGAGAGGAACTCAGGGAAAGCCCGGGGTGAAAGTTACGACCAACCGCAAGTTGCTGATTGATCTTCCCACGTACTCTCCAGGCTCCCACGGAGAGGAAGCCAGCACAAGCTGAACCTGAACTCACAGCGACCACATTGCTGAGAGGCTCCAGAGTCATAGTGTTGTATTAGCACGCTGACCACTAGGCTACGTAAGCCTCGATTCTCATGTACACATAAATAGCCTAGCGGTACACGAGAAATGATGGATGATATGAAGGGCGAACAGAATTTGAGCTGGTTTTACGCCACGTATCCGAAAACTTGTACAAGGACTGAAATGTAAATTATAAAGAAATAAAATAAAGTTCGATGTAACTGGTAATTTTCTGGTAACTTTACATCAGTTATAGCGGTCCTTCTAGTTCGGCCATTCCTCAGGCCGTCGTCAAGGTTGAACGCTGTTTAAATGTATAGGACAAGCCCAAGAAGATAAGAAAGGATTTATCTTATTCAACAACCTGAACATGATGGAATAAATTTATGCTCGTGCTAAATATAGAGCACAGTGTAATAGAAACGGGTTTGGTTCAGTTTATCTGTGAGATGATATCGAACGAACCCCGTGATGAAGATAACATGTAACGTTTTTAAGTTCTCTCGGAAATACTTCTTCTTTGACTGCTGAAGGGAAACAACTCTGACAACACAAGTTGTTGGCAATCTTCGAGCCACTACAAACATGAGTCCAGGGAATTTGGACGGATGATATACGGGTGGTGGTGGAGAGGGTGGAGGGGTGGTGCTATTCTATGTCTGATTCAATAATTAATGACAGGTTGGTTTGATCCGCCTGAGAGTTCTGCCGTTTGTTCGCGTATTGTCACCTGATTTGATCTTTTTGTCTGTCTAGCAAACCTAGTGTTCAAGAGGCACTGAATACGTACGTATGGACAGTCATTATTATGCTTTGTAACTAAGGGCTATGGGTAGCTCATGACTGGTATGTCAGTATTGCCCCTACTCTCACATGGGCTATGGGTAGCTAATGAGTGGTATGCCAGTATTGCCCTTACTCTTACAATGCGCGCGGGCCTTCATGGTGACAACAAGCAGTGTGCGACGCACGTGTTGAGTTTTGCACAGTCCAACAAATTTTGTATTTTTTTCTTACAAAATGAAGGTCATCGCAAGGTTTTAGTTGTCATATTAAGGGTCTCCTGATGTGAGATATCTGTAAATTTGATTTCAACCATATCTTTGTTTACACAGCCTGACGAAAAAATGCTCAAAATAATCATTATCACAGAGTGAATATAAGAATAATCTATGTTCAAAGACAGTGGCATGGACCAAATCATGCATATATTTGTGAATGATTTTGTCTTACAACATAATGCCATATATTATTTATAAATTTATTTATTTATTTGATTGGTGTTTTACGCCGTACTCAAGAACATTTCACTTATACGACGGCGGCCAGCATTATGGTGGGAGAAAACCGGGCATACCCCGGGGCAAACCCACGACCATCCGCAGGTTGTTGCAAGACCTTCCCACGTACGGCCGTGTTATATAATAAGAAAGAATTTAATTAGTGTATAGTATTGATATGGTCTGTACAACCTATAGTGGTCTGTGTTACTGAAGAGTGTTTTGATGGGCTGGTTTTTGTCCTGTGTAAAATGTCACATCAGCGAACGCTTGAACCTTGTCGCCCAAACCCTTGAAATTTCCTATCAATATCTGAATAAGATCATTGTACGTGGAACCTTGTCCCACATGAACGAAGAGTACAGCTGAAGAGACAATAGGGTTATATAATACTCAACATAGCTTTTGTGGCCTTACACCTCATTTCGTCCTCACCTCGAACACCAACAAAAATTCATGAAAAGTAATTATCGAATGACTCTCTACACAATGCTCCCAATGCAGCTGCAACCGTGTGAAAAAAAAAACGAAATATAAACAGCTACTCCCGCTGTCAAGACAACAACAACGTGGTAGAAAGTAGCTCGTTTTCAAATCAAGCGTATTTACTCATCAATGTCACTTAATATTGAGGATTTTTCGTGTACATTTATAGTAATACTGGAGCTGAGGACTTGGAGAGAGGTATGTAACCCCAACAGGTGAGCTGGACATTCTTATAACTATGTGTATTGCTGATACTGGTGATTTGGTAAAACCTTTTCTGTAGCCTTATCTACTCTCTGTGGTGTGTTTTCAAACTAACAATAAAACTTTGACAGAATTTTACATATTCTTTTTCTCCTTAATGATCTCTTGCCTTCTACCAATACATGTATGGTGTGCTTATCTCAGTAACTTGTAAATCAATAACTTGTAAATCAATAACTTGTAAAAACTCGGTGAATGAACTTCTATTTCCTCCACATCATGAAACTCTCCTCCATCGTATAAGTGAGTATGGCATAAAACAACAATCAGATAAATAAATAAATACATAAATCCATGCCTGACTCACTGGATCACAGAAAGGAAGACACTTGACATACCACTATACCCACTCACAGTATCCTGACACTAGAGATGTCACCCTCTCTGTCACTGTATTCTGGTAGAAGATATCACACCCACTCTAACACTAAACATGACACTCACGTGGTCGTAGTATTCTAACACTGTATGTGACCCTCTTAAACCTTTCACAGTGTTCTGACATGACACAACACGTATTGGACAAGATGCCATCCTGTCACCATATACAGACGTTAGACATACCACCTCACCCTGTCACGGTATTCTGACAATAGACATGATACACAACTCACATCATTGTGGCAGTGGACAAGATATCCACCGGACACTAGACATGACACCAGTCACAGAATTCTGACACTAGATATGACATCTATACTGTAACAATATTGAGACACTGAACATGACACCCACATTGCAAACTTCAACCTTCGCAGCAAACTGGAATGGCCCCTCATCTTGCCCCAAAATTATGACGTAACACCCGCCCTGTTACATTATGGTGACACTATACATGACACTCACCACCTCTCTGTCACATTGTTCTGACACTAAACATAACACCTACCCTGTCACACTATTCTGACACTATACATTACACACATTCTGTCACAATATTCTGACACAGCCCTGGCTCATTCTTGCTTGACAGCACCTTAAGCCTAGTGGCGACCGGAAAGAGAGAATATTTCCGATTTGAAAGTGTGAAACATAAAATCTGACGCGTTGTGCCATTGTGGTATATCCTTGCTGATTAGGTTTTCATCTTCAGTTGCTTCTCTTAGATTCCGTATTAGTTATTTCATCGACAAATTCAAACATTGAAAAGGGTAGTGAATACATCCAGCAATAGGGTTTTATCATACCTGTTTATACATTCTGAATGCCCACTAAATATTTTTACTGACAAATATTTGATGCTCAAGTGTATGAAAATTAACTCTCAGCCCAGACTGAAGTTTCAAATTAATAGAAAACTGGTTTTAACCTTAAGTATACATAACCGACCTCTCAGACCATACCTAAGACTCTCACATTTCTAACTATGGTCTCTATCGGCGACCAGCATAGGCTCAAGCCCTGCGGACAACTGAGATTTATTACTTGCAGGAAAAGATTGGCAAGCAGTGTAGAGTGTGTGGAGGAAGTGTGGGTTGCAACCCTCAGGTTATTCCAGATTTAGAACAAGCTCCAGTTTCATCACATTAAGTTCATGAATCAAATGGTGTTTATCATAACCTGTATGAATTAAAAGTTCACAGAGCGGTCAATAATCACCTATAGACTATCACAGCGTCGGCGTAGGCCTCCGCTGTATAAACATTTCTGAACAAAACTGAATACTCGACTTGACAAAAAAGCATCCAGGATTACGTGAAAATCTGCGGATAAATGTCCACCGTGTGTTTCTTCTAATTCCCCAGGTGACGGCACGCCTCGATCAATCCTTAGCCACTGACACATCCTGAGGCAGGCCGGATTGTGAGAAGAACGCAAAATCAACTCATTATTATCTCACTTAAGGCGAACAATATTCTTGACTATTAATTTAAGTGAATTTAAAGACTGATGAATCCGGGCATACAGAGAGTGATCATCAATGATACGAGCTTATTATGGAAGATTATTTTTATATTCCTATCATTTTCTTGGTTCCTTGAGAGTAATCCCCCTTTCTCGATTCGCACCATTCTGCAACCCGAGAAGTGCCCAAAAAGTTCGAATTCGCGTAGTTCTCACCAGAAAACAAGTGGCCACATCCCTCTACCGTAAAATACCGTCTATAAGTAAAACTGCCTTAAGTATAATTGATTTATACATCAAAGTGTAACGTGGAAATCTACTTCACAGAGTTAAACCGCCTACTCTAACATTTCCAACGACTAGCCGGGTCACTAGATATCATGGTAGCAAAGAGATCGTTAAATATGTGCTTATTAAAGTAGGTATCGATTTCATAGTAAAACAAATTAAAAACGGGAGACAAATATTTTAATAAATGGCTTGATATGTTGAGAGTCTCACTGGGACATGTTCACGGTGTCTATGTTTGGTTGGAAGTGAACACCCGTTGTGTAGATATAAAATAATGTACACTTTATATAATGACTGCAAAATGTCCATAACAGCACGAAGCCTTTGCTTCACACAAAACACTCATCTGGCTTGAGTATGAGTATGTGAATCATATGTTCCGTTATCTTCATTCCTGCTGTATTCAAGCAGATGTAAATGTGGCTATGTTAATTCACTATACCATTTGAAAATGAAAAAAATGTATAGCTTATTTGACTGTTGAGATGTGGACAAATTGCACTTTGATACATAACTTTATATCATGGCTCACATGGATGGGAGGTTAGCCAGGTGCAATTTCAAGCAGCAAATGTAGCATTTGAAAATAAGAATAAAATATCTAGCTTGTTTCACTGTTGTGACTTATAGCAGTGATCAAAAAGGACTTTGATATAGAGCTTTACATATATATGGTAATAAAGCCAAGTGGCAATTCCAGTAGCTAATGTGAAGTTTTGCGTGTGGCAGTGTGGTTTGTTCCTCGCCTAATCGTCTCTTAAAAGTTGACAACGGTAACAATCAAAGAAATATGTTTATCGAATCAATATAAAGGGCAAATCGGGTCCAAGCTGGATGAAACCATTTATTCTTGTGATGCACGAGTACTAGTTTACTTACCTGTTCGCCCACAATTCATCATCGCACAGGCATGAATGAGAAACAGACTAAACGACAGGGCCCGATTGACTTTAGGTGGAAAAGGATCCCCTTACTGATAATGATACATACGTGTATTTAATTTGTGGAGTCAGTTGTACGAGACTAGATTCTGTCTGCAAAGTCTGAAACATGAAGCAGAGATTTATGACTGTACCAGTATTCAAGGATAAGCACTTTTACTAAAGAAAAGACGGCTTCCCTTTGCAATATAGAAGAGCAAGACTTGAGAGGATATTCGCCATGTAAAATAAATAATGCATTGTCTAATTCAATATATGTCCATACTTGTTCCATGTTTCATAAGTATGACGGATGATAAACCTTATGTGCTCTACGTCTTGACAGCACGTGAACCGTCTTGGAAAAAATAGCGTCAGTGGATATGATGGAAACGAGGAGAAGATTTCGCTTGGGATTCTGCGCACCAGGGCAATATGAATATTTCAGTAGCCCAAGAGCAGAGCTCGGAGATGAGTAGCAGAGTGGAAAGCCCCGACTTTGTAAATTCCTTACTTTGCCTAATGGAAATATAGTTTTACAATACTGTGATGCATTTTAATGTAGATTAATTTTGACTAGACCTCTATTTGTGGTCGTAGATTCAGGATTATACGAGTGTGCGACAATAAATTTCGAGATTTCGAGAGGGTAGAATTCCACAAGTAAGAAGGTCTGCTATCAGAAGTGTGGATGAGGTCTGTTATAAGATCGCTATCACAAAAACATGTTAAACGTCAATATAAGTCCACCCTATGTCACTTCTTTTTGTGCTCGCTGTCCTTTCTTCTTCTCTGCCCTAACGTAGAACTGATTTATTCATTTATTTATTCATTTGATTTATGTTTTAACGCCGTACTCAACAATATTTCATTTATACGACGGCGATCATGATAATGGTGGGAGAAAACCGGACAGAGCCAGGGGCATACCCACGACCATCCGCAGATTGCTGAGGAACCTTCCCACGTACAGCCGGAGAACCTAAGAACTAGGAAATAAATCTGATGCTATAGGAAATATCGGTTAGTCTCACTTTTCTCTTTACATGAAAAGACATTTTTGACAGAGCACCTGACAGAACAGTTAAGGAAAGCGCAACAGCATCAACGGTTTGGTTATTATTTAAAGAAAACCAAATATTAATGCATTATTGTAATAGTCTGAAATAAGCAAGACCTTGATAAATCATTGTCATCATCATCGTCCTCTTCATCATACTGACATTTCTCTTCATCATAACCAACACCATTTTATTCATAAACACTGTCTTCATTTCCACCACCTTCATTGAATGCATTACATATGTACTTCCGATATCAGAATACTCGTGACAAGAATCATGTATCATCGTGATGTTTTAGGGCAGCATCAGCATTTCCTCTAAGAGTTGATTCAGTGATATCATTAGTATTGTCAACAAGCCTATTATCATCTATACCAGAAAATGACACAGTCAGGTTTAGTCGTAGAAAGCTGGAATCAAAGGGAATCAGTGTTTTAGAAATTTCTTCACTCGTCATTCTGTAAGAATTTGAATTGGTCAGTTTGGGTACATGACCAGTTTTGTTAATTCTAAACATCCTGTGAATACTAGTCCAACAGATAAAATTTGTTTAATGTATAGAGTAATCAAGTATAAATAACGTTTCTTGTATTCCTTTCATAATAGCATAATGTAAATTTAGTGTATGTCAACATCTGAGGTTACAACAGGAGGATATAAAGAGGCTGGTTAAAGACAGACTTTATTACATTTTGCCATTGTATAGAGGCTATATCGGAAATTTTGGGCAAAAACCCATAATCACTAATCAAATGAAATCCTTTTTTTTGTATTTATCAAGATAGCTCTAATTATTGACTTTGAGTAAATATCAGGTTAGTGTCTGCAATATTTACTATTCAGTGTTAAAGTGATTCTACAGATTTAAAAATGTTAATGCGACCATCATTATAATTTTAGGAACTATTACCAGTTTTGAAAGATGACACCTGCACAAACGAGGAGTATATTTTGTGAAAGGTATTTATTTGAGCTATTCTGAAATAATAACAAAAATTCTGCAATTGCTCTGATAGATTTTTTGCTAAAACATCTACGTTATGACCTTTTCAGGTAAACAAAATTGTTGTTTTCATTGCAAGATTAAATTGGATATACTGTATGCGAAAGCATTGCATGGGTTTTACAGCAATCCAGGTTTACTGAACTTAAAAGTTTTAAAGTTATCCAGCAGCAGGCGGTCAGCAGTTAAGAATCAGCGAGTGTTTCTCGCCGCGATTCTATTGATTTTGCGTGTAAGATACGGGACAACCTGGTTCAGCATAGCGGACATTGAGGTTATGCTGGGCAGTAGACTGGACAGGAACATGCCAAATGACCTGTAGTTGTCATTCATGTGATAAGATGTGTGCACATCTTTGTTAACATGCAGTGTATCTGAAATATTTATGCCTTTCACAGATTTATGGTAGTGGCTTTCCATTTGTAACGATTAGCCTCTAGTATCTCAGAAGGTCATGATGTGACATTAGCAGACTTCATTTCCAGATGTAAGGGCAGGGCAGTTCGCTATTCTTGGAAATTTGCAATAAAAAATCATGGATGAAACTTTGACGACACTAAAGTCCATGTTCTGAATTTGATATGATAAACAAACATGGAAATACTGCGCACGTCATGTGGGTCGCTTTGACCTTTCTTTCAATAAGATGATTATGGCTAAATACATTCTTCTCGTCCTTTTCTGTCCACGTCTGGAAATTTGGACATAAAACTGTTTTATACACACTGTATTTTTGGTTCTATACTTTTCTGAATCATTTGCAAAGATATATACCACATTATTATTCTCAAGTTCATCCTTTTCATGAAATAATCCCAAGAAATAGGTATGGCCTGGTTAATACGTCTTTGTGAAGTGAAGAGGTATATAATGCTGTGTTTGAGTGTTCAGATGGGGTGAACGAAACCACAAGACGTCGTCCACACACAGACACGCAAAAAACACTTGTGTTGTATGAACGCAAACTTGTGTTCTTTCCAGCAAAAGTCTTGTGTCATATTTGAACAACTTTATTTTGTGTTGAATTAACACAAGGTCTTGTGTTGAAAGAATTAAACACAGGATGTGTCAGATCCTTGTAAGCGGCCGTCTGCCATTCCACACTGCGCATTATATGCATAAATTACCTGATTTTGGTTCAGCACATGTTTGTGCTTTATTCTTTTTGCAACAAAAACATGTGTTCTTCACTGTTATTTAGCACATCTTTTTATTAGGATAGCACATTTCTGTATTGAATGAAAACAATACAAATCGTTGTGTTTGATTTCAACAAAAGGTTTTTTGCTTGCTAATTAGATATGGCCACAGTTAAATACAGCGTTGTGAAAACCCCAAGCTTGAATATATCAACCTGTGCTGATACTGACTTCAGGTGAGTAGGGTTGTTTCTCAATGTAACGCCGCTCAATATATACAATACTTAGCTGATATATAAGTAAGTAATCGCCAGGGTTATAAGACGTAATTTTCGCCGCTTTAAGGCGTGGTGTGACAATTTCCCAGGTAATTCCCTGCAACCTATATGTGTGCTTCATCACAGATTATCACACAAGGCACAATGAATGTATGAATAGTACATGAGACCCGTTGATGGAATGGGATGCTGATCAGGCCATTGCTCGTAATGACTTTCCGCCTAAGGGGGAAATGCTTAGAGCCATGGCTTCTTTCCGGACAGTAGGCCTACCATCGCGTTGGAGATGCAGACCAGGGAAATGGCTATATGTATCGCTTCATGCCGGACTCAGCCTTCTTTCCGGGTTACAATCGCGTATCCCTATCTCTTATTTCCGAGAAATGCCCATCTCTAACACTTCTTCACGATTTCACTTAATTTGCATCATTATTTTCTGTCCTCCGAATGAGTTATGGTAAAACAAACAGAACATTATTTATTTTACTTGACTGTTTGACACCATGATAACGAATTTTTCACTTCATTATACGACGAATGTCAGTTAAATTAGTACAAAAAAAAACTGGAGAGCCCGGAGCAAACCGCCAACCGTTACCAAGTGACTAACGAACTTACCCACGTATGATGTACTCCATATTGATAAAAGATCAAGTGGTTATTAACAAATGTAAGACTCCGAGAACACGTCAGTCGTCGAACGCTTATTATCGCCAAGGTCCCATAAGCAATGAGAGAGGGAATACGGTTTGAATGGCAAATCTTACTAAGCATCGTTCCGCTTACCGAATGAGATGATAGCTACACTATATTACTGTAAGGCAAGTCAGTTATAAACTTACTAGACGCATATTATCAAAGAAATGCAAAAAATTCAGTAAAGATATATTCAAGGTCGAACACGGAACAATATATTATATTCGAACACGTGTTACTTTACGTTATCTTATCTTATAATTTTAATTTGTCACACTGAATGACTATCAACATCTATTTGGCGCTTGGATAGGATCGCTGTGTGCCACGTTCCGTCTGGTCCGTTCGCGCACAAATTCCCAGGCTGTTTTACGTTTGTGTCATTTTCAGACTTCGAACAAAAACGGTTGTTAGCAAAACTAGGAAACGCCGTTTAGACTATTTCAGGTCAGCTATTGTCACAGTCATTAGCTAATGACTTGGTTTGATGTCTGAAAATGTGAGGTGTACAAAGCGCCTGGTATTCGAGCCTTGTGCTAATTATTCGCCGGAGTTACTATAACTCTCCAACACCTCTCTGGCACTGTGTAATAAGCGTCTAGACAGGGATATTGCATAGCCCAACATCTGACGTAAACAATCAGTGTAATGGGACTCTTTTTATGTAAAAGTCTATCACTTCATAGCGTGTTCAAGAAGGGAAATCTAGGACAATTAGCGTGATCAAAGGCTTATTTCCAGCTTCATTCATGTGGCACATTTCAATGATATTTCACAAAAAATGTGTTCAGTACTTTCTCAGCTATATTAGTAAAAGGCATAAAAATCGATAAAACGTAAAAGAAAAAAATTGTGCCTACTCACATATCTAATTACCAAAACCCTCACAGCCTTAATATATACCTCGGTAAACTTTCAATGCGCTTAATTATCGGAATTTACGACCTCATCGATTTAAGAGTTATCAAATGCAGATCTACCAAACATATTTAAACGCCTTAAAGCGTAAAATAATTACCAGTACCAAATTAGTTCATGTCTTAGTCAATTTATCATTGATCTATGTCGAGATCAGAAGGGTCATTTAAGTATCTCGTTTTGACTCTAACCCACCTTCACATTACTCCTACAGCTCTGAACTTTTGTATCTGGGTTTCATCAGAAATGTGTTTACCAGTCTGCAAATTCCAGTTAATAATTGGATCTTGGGAGAAACAATCGATAAATAACACAGTCTTAGCATAGTCTTAAACCTGTAACGAAGTCTTGGACACAGTAATTAAATATTTGCAGCAAACAACTTGTGAATTCTGACGGACACAAAGGCAAGTGTCTTGTCGTTAAACGTTTTGTAATGTCCTTGTTAATAACATAGCAGGTTTAAGAATAATGTCTGCAACGGTTAACTGAACATAATATAGGAAAGATCAGTTTAATTAGCCTATTCCTTAAACTAATCACCTTTGGACTCTTGCCTAACCCTGTACTCACACTTCTGAGTTACCTTGACAAACTAAAGAGTTCTTCCTCAAGTGTGAGTGACAAATTTTTGGCTGGATTTTGTTTCTGAGCTTCTTCTGAAGCAAAGTTACTTCATATAGGCTACATTCTCTTAACTTTGAATCTGTTACTCCTGGAGACTGAATGCTGACTAGGAGTTATATTCGCGTGTTTACATTTGTGCATTTCGTTCAGGAAACATTTAGTTGTAATAGTGCGTGAAAAAAAACGTATACTGTACTTCCCTGAAAGTGGTCCAATTACGTATTATATTACAAATTTGCAGAATCATGCATAAGTCATCTGGCAAAGTAAGTTTGATTGAAACATCAACATCAGCCCAGTCAATAATGAAGGAGGGCAACCATCCATTGATGGTAAAAAGTCGTCGATGGTGCTCTTTTGTGTAGTCTTCTATGAGGCTCTCTGGAGATCACTTACTTTCCACTAATATAACATTCGTTACATGTGAGAGAGTTCGCCATTAACTCGCCCAAGGTTGGTGGTTTACTTCTTGCAAGCCGGTTTTCTTGGACCCCCAAAAATTGGTCAACACGTTATAAGTGAAAAAATTTTCAGTATGGCATTAAACAGCCATTAAATAAACAATTGAAGTTACCTGTTAAAAAGCACTTTTCAATGTCCATTTGTCGAATGCCGTTTTGTCAACAAAACTGATGCACACATATATATGAATGAATGAATAAGGCTTTACGCCACATCGGCACACACACATATATATATTTATATGATAGTGGATATTCTGAAATGCACTAAAATAAGTAGCTTTATATCGTAATTCGATAAAAAAAACTAAAAGCTTCCATTTTCCAATCATTTTTCGTGTTATGTTTGTCCATATATGTACATGAATGGATACATACATAGGTCGGAGATGTCAGGGACTATTTGCACTCCGCACGAAAGTATCTCCATTTTAAGAAATTGTGACAACATTTGTCTAACCGCTAGAGTATAAACTTACACATTGCCGTTGTTGGTGTGGATAGGCATTTTTAGTTTATTCACCAACAGATGAAGAGTTTCGTGCTTAAAACTAATTTTTCTTGTCAAAAAAATCCCCATTAAGCACACACAACTCCGTTAGATGGAATGGATAAGGCAATAGACAATATCATGTTCAATTCCGCGAAAGTATGATGAAAACATTTCGCTTGTTGTCGATTGAAATATAGTCGAGCTGTCAGGTATGGAGTTTTTAATGTTTCCATTTAAGATCGCTAGGCCTTCAAAATTGTTGTATCAGAGGCGATAAAGAGTGGTTTTATCGGGGCTTTAAACCCCAAAGCTGATGCTTGTAATATAAAACCCAAAGGTAAACATTGTCAAACGAGGAGATATACTTTGCACATACATTGTTTCTATGGAAGTCCATTGTGCATAGTGAAACAGTTATGTTATTAATTTATCCCTAGGCTTTCATCGTCTAAAGTTATGGAAGTGTATTACTCTATTGGCCAGTGATCAGTGACATATTGCTTTTAATCAGCGTGCACTACCACGTGTGAATAATTCAGAGGTTTGAAACACTTGATCATCTGATCAGTGAAAACCTTGAATGAGCCAGCAACTACGATATCTATTATTACGGCGGATTTTGCTTTCATCTCTCAGCACTGAGCTGCGACCAAATACTCATGACAACAGTAAAGCTTTTTCACGTATTTGGTAATCGAACATTTATAACGGTACGATTAGCGTACTTTCGCCTGTACTTTATCCGACACTCAGCACTGTGACATGGAGCGCGATTGGTTCAACAGTGACTTGACTGGTCAGTTTACAAACGGTTTTTTGCGAGGGGAGCTCACAGTCTAGTCTCTAGGAGTACTGAAAAACAATTTTTTAACGGACCGAAAGAGGGAGAGCTATAGCACGTAATCTTCCTGCACTTAAAGGAACAGAAAACTTGTGGAAGTCACAACCTATGCAAACACTACAATTACCTCAGTAGGGGCTCATGTATAACCTTACAAAGTAGTAAAAAAAATGTATAAAATAGAACGAGTTATTGGGCGTCACTGGCCTAGAGTTACTCAAAAACACTTTATTGTCATCACATTTAATATATAAACACAATAAAACAATGCAAAGGGAAAAAGCCCTTTGTCGATGCCCAGTGTTTACTTGCAGTTGTCATACTTTTGGCTACTCATATTGCAACAACTCGTCCCTTAAGACGCTGGTCTATCAGTCATAGGAAACCCCACAGATCTCGGGGCTTTGTTGAAAATAAGCCTTGCCGGCGACTATTTGCGCACTCTAAAGTTCGATGAAGACCACTTTTCACCAATATAGTGTATTCATTTATTTAGCCTATTTGGTTGGTGTTTCATGCAGCACCCAAAAATATCCTGCATAGTGTATATCGTACGTGGGAAAATTTGACCGTAACTTGCCAGAAGCTGGTTGTTCAACCAGGGTACTCCAGATTCCTCTGCCCAATAAACTGACCGTATATTTATTTATTTATTTATTTGATTGGTGTTTTACACCGTACTCCAGAATACTTCATTTATACGACGAAAGGAAGCCTTATGGTGAACAATTCTTGGATATGATACAATTTCGTCCAATGACAATAGCCTGCCGACAATGTGCAGTGTTGATGCAAGGTAGGTTGATTCCAATAGGTCTGCAGGCCTTCGTAACAGATCAATCAATATTATCACGACAAGAAAGGCTGTAAATTACATGTGCGTGTAATATAGAAAACATGCTAACGGCGTAATTTGGCTAGAAAGTAATATAGTTACGAAGTTTTAGAAGTTTCAATTGCATGTATGTATGTAAGCTGATGTAGAATTAGTCACAAAGAATCTGGGGATGACCTTGGCTTGATGGACTTCTCATGTAGTGATTGTAAATTCACTTGTGTGTCTCTAACAATTAAAAGTTTCATTTATTTGAAACGTTTGCGCAGCTGTTTACAGCCTTTTGTACATTTACAGTCCCATGGTGGTTCGAACAAAGTACACACTATTTGTAGAAATAATGCTTTGTGGCTAACCTTTATATGGCCACGTATTGTTGATATATCAGCAAGGGTTTGGCTATCATTCATGGCCAGTCGTTGAGAAAACGTCAATATTCTTAATGTTGAGTGCATGCTGAAATAAACACAATCGGCTGATTCTTCTAACATCAGTGTCGCTTGTCATTTGGGAGTGTGATAGAACACGTCAGCCTAGCGACAAATCAATACACTGGTGCATCCATCAACCTTCTGTACATTTTAATTATTGATGATTACCTGGCCCGACTTGCGCAAACTGATAAACGTAAGCTTCTAGGAGTTACCCACCGATAGCAGAAGCCAGTGCCAAAATACACTTGGGTGGCTATAGATTGCTTAGGTTTTCCAAGTGGTCTTCCAAGGAGATCAACCGCTAATGTCATCTGAGATTGGATATAACCTTTAGTCTACCGGTGTTGCATAACAGTTGTTCTGTCTCGCGCAGTTACTGCCGGCTGAACCAAGATCAGGATGTCTTCCAATACGATTAGGGTGAGAATAGATGAAGTTGAGCTGATTAGCGGCGAATATACTCAGACTCCGTAGGTCTGTCTTGTGGAACTTTTCACCTTCGCAATGCAATCGCATGCCCTTCTGGGCTGGCTCGCACAACTATCATAATCGATATGTCTATAATGTTGCGGGACTGAGTACCCCTTCACCATCCGGACGTCTCATTGCCACAAGAATTAAGCGGTCCCAAGGTAACTGTAAATTAGACGCAGAACAGAACTGCTACTTAATTAACTTGAACGTGGCAAGTCATAGTCAATCCCTCTTTGTTTGACCTCTTGTGAGCAAGAAAAGGCTAATGACTAGAGGTGCTCCCAGTGGACTGAGAACTGATGATCCAAACAGCCTGGGGCAAGCCAAAAGTTTGGCCTGCATTATTTGTCTGGCAAACCACTAACGGACCGAAGGTCAGCGAACCAGGACTCCTGTTTGCAGGATGGTGCAGTGTGTAAGATTGACAAGGCGACTGAGGTGAAGCGAGTAAACAGCGAGCACGCTTCAGCAGAAACTTACCTAAACAGGTAAAGGCTGTTTATGCGAATAACCTTCAGAACTTCACAAGCTAGATATTGTTCCCTGTCACAGTTTACCAATAGCTAGGAGCGGCGTTTTGAAATCAAGTGCTGAACACGAGGACAGTATACCTGCAGTGAAACAGTTGTACAACTGTGTCCGTTATATATTTTGCTCCTCCATTGCGCTCCTGCCCAGCTGAGCGATGGGCACTGTATCCCAGTATTGTATTGTGAGGCTACTATTTGTGGTCGCACCGGCAATGAATTTCATTTGTTCTGTTCTACTCAGCCTTGGGACGTTCACAGAGGACTGGGAGTATATAGATTTTGATATGGCTCTGTTAAAACTGACATTGGAACCTACGGGGGTTATTTCCATACCTAACAACACAACGTCTTACTTCATAATTAATCTGGAAAGGGTAGATGGAAGTTCCACGGGCCTTACCAACTCTACGATAATACCTGCACGGCGACGTGGAGGGCTGTGGAAAATCTGCAATGTTTTACCAAGTAAGTGATTTAACACAGTCTTATCTAAAGAGATGGAGCAATGTAATCAGTACATTTACAGTTCAATAATATCCCGTTTGTGAATTGAATTCCAACGAACAATGCATGCCAGTAAGAAGCTCGTTTCTTTTCAGATGCATTAATCAAAGCTTTTTCCTCATTTGAACAAAAAGTTCAAACAAACTTTTTCACAGAACTTTCACCAGAATAAAATTCAATTTAGTTTTAGAAATAATTCATTTTTTTAAATTATGGACAAAAACATATAAATAAGTTCTACTAATACATAATATTGATACGACAAACGACCAGACACCATAACCCGAAACAGACAAAGAGAGCATACTAATACAAAGTATTGATAAGACAATGAGATGTATCACCTAAGAGTCACCTTAGCTCGGTGTCCGCAGATGTTTAGCAGGAGTTATTGTCATAGTAGATTAGACATTATTGCTAAAAGACAGAATTATCCAGATGGTATAGGTACAGACTTGCTCATTCCGACAGACAGTTCAAGAGCTATGGGATATCATTACGCCATCCGGTATATGGTTATATAACTGAAGCACTAAAGATGCTCCTCAGTCAATACATCATCCAAACAGAAAACTGTAAACAAGAATAAATAAAGCAAAGGCTGCTTGCTGTCAGAAATCTATGCGATCCAGTCGATATTTAGCCGATAGCTATTTAACCGGACAAATTTTTTTCGGCAGCATAGAACAATTACATCTGTACAAATTTATCATTTGCTAAGACAGCAGAGGTATCGACGTTATAACCTATTCAGGTTGAATGTGAATAAATCATATGCAAGCTCAATAAACCTGCACATTATCAATAAACCTGAGAGGGTTATTAAGGAAGACAGTAGCTCCATGTTACACAAATGAGTGTGTACATGGATAGAGTAAAGGGTTAGCATGCAATGCTACCTAACCGCCTGTTAAATACATAACTAGTGAGCCTAAATCGGTAGAGAATGTATCAGGATATCTTCCATATATACCTATATCGCTGTTTTAGATTAGAATGGAATGGAAGGCAAGGGTGGCACCTCACACCTAATACAAGGTATGAATTTACTTTATCTGCCACCAGCCATCTTGTTCTCAATGTAAAGCCATAGATGACTTCATACACCAAATACGAGAGATGTAACGATCTTATCTACCATCACACTCCATATCCTCAATATTAGACACATATGACATCTAAATTCAAATACGACGGATAGAACAATATTATCTTCCACAGCAATCCAGCCGCCTTATCCTAAATGTAAGTCAAAAATGACATCTAACACCGCCTATTCCCAATTAAGGTCACAAATGATCACAAATGTGTCTAATATTGAGGATACGGTGGCTAGAGTGTGATGGTAGATAAGATTGTTACAGCTCTCATATTTGGTGTGTGATGTCATTTATGACTTACATTGAGGATAAAAATATGAGGGCTGCAACAATCTTATCTACCAACACACTTCCTCGGTGTAATCTGCATTTGGTTCTCCATCTTGATACGAATTACAACCAAAACTAATCATTTCACCGCTATAGCCTAACAGTACTGCTGGTGTTTTAACATGGCTTTCAAGATTTAAATATACACGGGCAATATCGCCACTATGTTGACCCACATGCTGCCGCAAACTGCCATGTAACCCTATCAACCGATGTGGCCAATCTGACACTGTGTCGTGAAATAAAACCTTGCTGTTCCTAACATCAGCAAGA
Organism: Liolophura sinensis; assembly: GCF_032854445.1. Taxonomy (NCBI): domain Eukaryota; kingdom Metazoa; phylum Mollusca; class Polyplacophora; order Chitonida; family Chitonidae; genus Liolophura; species Liolophura sinensis. The sequence continues at coordinate 26,906,503 of NC_088295.1, forward strand.
GTCAGTTATGTGGTTCGATCTGTTACCTGATGTGTTGAACACATTGGCGCCGATCGAAACGACAGAATGGTTGCCTTTAACATTGGTTAGTCACACGCCTGGGACAATAGCGGGGTCTAATTGTGTCCTTGCTTTACAATAAAGAATTGATTTGATCGAGTTACCTGTAGTCTGAGATCAGATCCGAGACTGGTCACCTATTTCTTGCAGATTAGTGTCTATTACGTTGATGATTGCCATATATACTATTTATTCCGCACTCAAGAATATTTCACTTATGCGACTGTAGCCAGCATTATGGTGGAGGAAACCCGTGTATATTTGACTTTTTTAAAATAGGAACTAAAAGCCTGATAATTGCCATACAATTACTGTTGGCTGAACTGACTATGTTTTCCATTTTTAGCGATCCTAATACGTCTAATCATTCTGAGAAATGTAAAACCACAAAGCAGTATCGGGATTCGATATTTCATGACATGATAATTATGCAATACAATGAATTCTGACGATCGGTAAGATGCGTTCGAGATTAGTTTACTTGTGATATGGATTCATCTGCTCTTCAAAGTGGCAGATATATACATCCGGGTTTTCGTCAAGCTCTACTGTAGAAAAGAGGGGGAAAAAACAGCTAAATTGGAAGCAAATATACTGCCGAGCTGTGAAATTCTACACCTTGGAATCAATGTTGGGATATTTACGTTATTTCCTCAGATAGCATGTCTTGTTGACACTAGTGCATGCTGGCAAGATGCACTCATAGTACAGTACACAGCTGATTACTGTCCTCGTGATCTTACAGGGGAAGGGACAGTATTACTCTTATTTCCCGCCATGCCCCTAGTGTCACGCGCAACAAGACTTCGTGTTCATGCTTCCTGTTCATAGTTAACACTAGCAAATATAGCGAAATGAAATTACTCTCTATAGGTACAAGATTATTTATTGATTTGTAACTCCACGCTAACAATCCAGTTCATTCCGTGATGGCTGTCTATTCGATTTTCTCTCTCTTATCTCCTTGTACTAAATGGATGCCAGCATTCCTTGAACGACTCTTTCAGGAAAAAGCCGTTGTCCCTGCTAATTAGACTTGCCATTTTTTCTGTACGTCGTTACTTGTTCCGACAGGCATATACTTTGTTTCTTTTGCCGACCCAACACCTACATATTCCACCAGGGGCAGTAAACTTAAGTGTACTTCACAAGCAGATGTGAAACCTTGGGGAATAATTATTCTTCTTAAAATTTTAAAAAGTCGAAAAATTATTTTCTAAAGTCTAAGATAGGTAACCTGTTATTTACGATAACAATTTGTGGATTGACAACGTGTGGCTTTTTTTTTTTTGGTTTAGTTAGGTATGGCAATTGTGTTAACTTTTAGGCCGTGTGAAGTGAATAAAACTGCCCCTTGCCTTCAGAGCAAACATCAATGGAACTTCCTAAGCTCCTATTTAAGAATAAAAAAAAACAAAGTTTCGTTTGGATAAGCACTATAGGCACCCCAATGAAATGTCACCACAATAAACAAAGTAAATAAAATGTAATACAATGTGATGTGATGGCATCTTTGGCTTCTATTTCACCATGTGATGACCTAACACTTTTGTTGTTCCACACCAATAGCTATTTTTTGGTGTGTGTATTCGAATCTACCGACATTATCAGATCATCAAAATATACACGGCTTAGAAGCTCTACTTTATCCGTGGATCACAACCTCTCGGGCGTTAACCCCGTTGCCCGGATGCTGCTAATCAATGTGCTTATCAGAACAGCGTGAAAGAGAGAGTGGAGTATTTGCTGTAAGCATCAAACCAAAATGGCTTATTAGTGCCCTGGGCAGTGCCAGTGTAAACCTGTAGTCTTATCTGTCATCAGAAGTGCTATTGTGAAGCCTTGTGTGAAAGGCCCGATAACCGTGGGGTGGATACAACCAATCGCCCAAAAATTATTAATTTCCACTTTGTCATGGAATAGTTTTTATATGGCCTCTCCTTACCGTTCAGTCATTCTGTACAAAATCAGAATATGTACCTGTTTGTTTTGATAAGTGATATTGTTTAGATGTTTCGTTACCGGGAACAATTCCACGGCTGCAGTTCGCTGGCAATGGAATTAACCGGGTGCCTTTGATGAACTGGCATAATAGCAAACTTGGCCATATTTTTTAGCATTGTGTTCATTTGAGCATGGTGTGTTTAGACGTTTAGATACGCAACAATTTCTATGCATGCCCACTCTGTACCAACTCTGATTAAATGGGACTTGGTCGTGATTATATTGCATGGCAGTATCGTGATCAGCAAGCTGCCGGCCTATTCCTACAAGTCACGCAAGCTCAAGGCCTCATAGAGTTTCACACCAAACTTCCGACCTGGCCACTACCTCTATATATATTTTTATGCACTATTTGCTAATTAGTAATTATCATTATTAATACTAGAACTATGCAATCTTCTTATTGAGGTAGAAGTCAGTGAATGTAATGTCGGGAGAATACTCAAACATAGATCTTCAATTTTCCAGTACCTATTTTAACGTTTCGCTTAAGTTTGCAGTTTCATGATTGTTACATGGTCATGGTCGTTGCTTTGAAGTCATAGTTGGAACAAATAAAAATAAAAATTCTTCGTTAAATCCATTAAAATCATGGTGTACATAAGGACTTTTCTCCAGATTTCTCGCGGGATCTGATCTAAGAATTCGTATGACAGATCTTGGCCTTCTCTTTCCGACCGAAACCAGGAGCTTTATCCAATGTGACACCACTTTGACGGATTAGGGCAGTTTCTACTTAACCTCTTAACGTAACCGAGAGGATTTCCTTTTAGCCACGAATTTGGCAGCCTTGACTGACTTAAGAGTGGACATTAACAGAAGTGTTGTCATCTGTCGCTCGGTTTTACGACAACCATTTATCGAACGCCGTATTGCAACACACACTCACATCGGTGTAAAACTCACATAATACCAGCCTGACTCGGTTTATATTATTGTGAACTGTGCGGCATACCTATTTTACGATCTAGCCTCAGAGCTTAAAAAACACAACACTTCATGAAGGGTCACGTAGAGGTGGGCCTCTAACTTTGAGTAAACATAGGCGTGTGCTCGAGATACCGTGAGATATTAATGTCTTACCATAGTACAAGTGACTGATGAATGCAGGGTATAATCCACGACCAATTTATAAGGTAAATAATTAACACATATGATAACTATCGGAGCCAGATCGGCTAGTAGCTAAAATATTGGGCCTTGAACTAGTAGCTCACACTTTAATAAATCATTGAACCGTATGTCATGTCGCCTTTGATGTAGTTCGTGTCGACCAGGTGATGGCGCCATTCTTGTCAGTGATGGCAGAATGGCATAGCTTGCACACGTGACTGAGGGCATCAAGAGCTCAACGCTTCCTGGACCACCAGTGTCTATACCCTTGACCCAGGACACATATTCAGTGCGCCTGTTTTGCGATGCATTCAAGCATAGCCATAGCTAGGTATTATTGACCATAACCCCCCCCCCCCCTCCCAATCCAATAAATAGTCCAATCTAATAAATAGTCCAATAACTCAATCATTCTCTGTGAATAGAGACATACGGCTTTCAGTACACTGATTAGACGCCATTGTTGTTAAAGATGATAACACCTTGATCGCCCAATAAACAAGTCAAGCAGAGGTCATGTGTGTTACGAGTAGCACGTGTTTGACTTCACTCGTGTTGACTTATGATGATAATATCAACTTGTAAATAAGTATATTTGACCAAATGAATGATTTATTTTTGCTTGTGAAATATATCGCACGCTTAATGGTTGGAATGAAGTAGTGATTATATAACATTAATTTCAAACTACGCTTTTTAAATATAGTTATTTTAGTTTAACTGTAGACTACACCACTCAGCCTTATACTATTGTTATACAAAACTGCTTGTTATCTCATGTGCCCAGACCTGACCTGAGACACGAATGAATGAATGAATGAATGATTGAATTATTGAATGATTGACTGATTATGGCTAAACGCCACTTTGGCAATATTGTAGGCAGATCGTCGTGAAAACACGCTTGAGCCAGGATTCTGAGAAATGAATGAATGAATGAATGAATATTTCAGTTATATCGTGAAGATCTTGATTTGCCATAAATTGATTTGGAAGCCATCAGTTTCTGGATTTTAAAGCAATAATTATTCATTCAATATATGTAATGCTCAACCAATACTGTCTATGCTTTGTTCCCTTTTCAATCTAACCAAAGCCCCTTCTGTTCGTACAACTTTTGTCTTCTCAGTTTGTGGACCGAAGAAGCAAAAACATATAGCAAAGCATATAAAAGCCTTATTAGAGAGGCTAGCATTGCTTCGTTGTATATAATTTTTTGTTTCCGGTAAGTTGTTCTGAACTTCACTGATCCTTCATGTTGTGCTTAACACATCTGTATTTGTCAAAGGTATGCGATATTTTCGGTGTACCAAGGTAAAAAAAAACCCAAATGTAAATAACAATCTTTTGCACTGTTAAATATTATCTATATATCTGTATATATAATTATAATAGGAAAACTAAATTGGCCGGGTTCATTTTATCGCGTTGCGAACGTTCTATAACGTTACACTGGTACAACGATTACAGACCGTTACCATAAGAGACAGAATGATTTAACTCTTTTTAAAGTGTGGCTATTTATTTAAAACTGCAAATGTTTTATATTTATAAACACGCTCTGGAAGGCGCTATACAGTTAGTATAAAACTTCACTACACATGTATAGGTAGAAAAAAAATTGTCTAAACACATCGTCCAGAAAACCAGTTTGGTTGATAACTTTAATATCTCATCATCTCATAAATATATTAGTGAACGAATTTTAGTTACCTGAATTAGTAACAGTCAGCAGTCTTCAGTGAAATAAAAGCTGTAACAAAGACATGTGTTATGTCAACCACACAAAAATATTAGGTAGCCTATAGTATTATAGCCATAATCATCACAAGATTGATCACTGGAAATTTCTGAAATATTTTTATCTCATCCGCTCTTCTTCTTTAAGCGTTCATAATGTGTATAGACACAGGACTGACAATATAACGGGATCATTTTTGTACGATCAAAAGCTTTAACAAAAATGTATGAAAACAATACCTGTGGAGGTGAACATCCTGAAAGCTTGTTTGACGTCATAATTTGTAAGCTCACAGATTGCTATTGATTGACATATCAAGTGTTTGAAACCTTGTAAAATCTTGACCTAATTGTTTCTTTACTGACCACGTTTTGTGGTGGAGAATGAAAATGGCTAGTTTGCCTCAGTTTGTATTTACTTTTCTTCAGACGAAATTTACCTGGAGCACCCAGATGTTCCCCAATGCCTGAGTTACCTGCACATCTATCACAACCACGAAGGAGGGTACTACAGATCCGAGTACAGGATAAGTAAGTGCTCTGATATCAGCTTGCACAAAATTCTCTCTCTTTTTTATTCCACTCTTTCAGACCATGTTATTGATCCTAGGGGAATTTCATCTGATGGTCCTAGTTCGATTTCTCGTGTTCGCCATTAGAGGCCACATCTGAAGCAATCATAGGAACACATGTGTGCCCTCAACAGAACTGTGCCACGCATTAACTTGCCCAAGCATACATGCGCTATAGCCTCCAGGTCTGTGTCTTTTATGCATACACTGGTAACAAGACTTGATTACCCATTAACTGAACTGAATCATAACTGTAATCGGTCATCAGAGCTGAAAGGTACAGTTCTTGACACTTTGCTTCAATCAGGGTATGCAATGAAAACAGTTGTTTCTGTTTGCCGCATGATAAATCTTTTTAATAAATTTATTTCCATGTCCCTTCTCTCTTCGTTTCTCTAAAAAAATGCAAGTTGTGATGGCGTGCATCGCCCAGATTGGTATCAGGTAGCGATAACAAAACCTGGAATAGAACCAATAAGACTATACTTCTAGATAAATTGAAAAATGGCTATGCCCCTTTCCCCTTTACCTAGGAGATGTACGATTTAAACATATGGCATGTTATTGTTTTTAGGTATAATTTTCCAAAATCCCAACACTGCACTTTATACATGTAGTACCAGTATCTTTGACACAAGTACTGAAAAACATTAAAGACTAAAAATCATTCATTGTAGATAATATCGCTGTTTCCTAAATACCGACCTATTTTTCAACCTTACTAATCAGGCTAACTGTCATTCGATGTCTCAAAGGGACCATGTTTAAATGTTGGTTCAGACCATTCAGCACTGGCTACCGTACTCAGCTACAATATTGCAGCTCCGATAGTCGTGTTCCGTAGAACTGTGTACATGGCAGCTTATTTTCCTTACCTAAGACTCTCGCAGAAATTCGTTATAAATAATCGCAGATAAATCATAACTGGATTAGCTTTCCATTTCATTAAAATCCGATGGAAACGTCAAACAAATGGACTAAATAAGATGATGGTCTAATTGACTATAATGACCACAGGATTGCGTCGTGGTATTAAGATGTTTTCAAATCAAATGCTTTTAGAATGTTCGTCTTTCGTCTTTGTATGTTATCATGGTATTGTGGTGATCTTCCAGTGTCGCGATGACCTAGCATTTCTTGTATATGTATATGTGCTGGTTACATGCTAGGAATCGACAGACATCTTTCATCTCGACTTATATATACATCTGCAGATCGAAAAGCTATGCCTGCTTGTCCTTTGTCTTCCCCTCTCCGTTACTACCTCTGAGGGGAAGAAGTAATGAATTTTGCTGATGCTTAACCCTGCGCAGAGAAATCATGCCATATCCTGAGGATACAGGTTGTCATCTAATCGATCAGTCAGAGGCAGCATTGTAGAAATTTCTATTCTTCGATGGAAAGTTCTCTGATCTAATTAAATCTTACTGTCGAAAGAAATGAATGACCGTTTACACCAATAAAGGAACAATGAGAGCATACCATCTCGTAAATTGACAATATTGCCAATAATTTATGCTTTGATCAGAAGTCTAATGCTTTAGTATACATAGATTTTATTGTCAGTGATAAGAATCAATGAATCCAGTCCTCTTGAGAATAAAAGTTGAGAATAAGTTTACGTTACAGCTTCAGACCTCTATCACAAAGGCTAGCATTCAAGGCAATGAAGCCTTCGAAAACACGCTCCTGGGGCAATGATATGGGTGCCAAATAAGTGGGAGAATGCGGACGGACCCTAGAATAAACGACCGCTCCCGCAACATGTAATAATAGACGGAGTCAAAGGAAACTTGATTCGAATATGCTAAGTCTAAATAGACTAAGGCGTTCAGCGAGAGACAGGATAGTTGACTGACATAAGTAAAGAAATGCAGCACAGAGAGTAAGACCATAACTGCGACGACAGTGAGATAGCCGGCAAATGGTCACACGTAACCGGTGAAATACGGTCTCTTGTCAATTTACCTGAGTCAGGGCTTTATTCTGTTCGTGTAAATGTATAAATAGTAGCATTTTACACGTCCCTTAGCAGCCAGCGAGGTTTTACAGTCATTGTCATGATAATCTTGTGTTGAAACGACCTCTGTTTATATGACATAAATACGTCCACCATCCCAAACATACCTACGCCATGTAAACGTGTAGAAGCTGTTTTACAGTCTTGCTTAATCTGAAACTTTCCTGGAATGGAAACGTTCAAAGATACAACTTTTGTGCTTGGAATAAAGAATGTGCGTAACAGATGAGATAAGATTTTAGTATGTATTTTGAATACATTTTGCTTTAAGAGTCAACTATACTTCCATTTGTTTGTGCAATAAAATAGTAACCCCTGTCGAATGGTTAGTCCTTTTTGATAACCGAAATCCTTGGCAATCTTTTACAATGTTGGCAATCTTGGCTAACGGGACATTATAGGACCACTGTGCAAATAAACACCAATAAGAAAGCTCCATCTCTAGATCGAGTCCAAGGCAGTGTAATTTCATTAAATGTATCCACGCCATTTCCCTATCATCACTTAAAGCTTAACCTTTTGATTTCCCCTGCCGCTGAAGACGAAAATGAATCCTAATTGAGACCGACAGTTTCCGTAAGAGGGGATCTTTTAGACACGTACCATTGGAATTAGTTTGCCACCTTAACTCATGTAACTTTTATCTGTCTCTCACTGAAATAGATAATTGTTCCTTGTTACATAAGAGAATTCGATGTAGTCTTTCAACAAATGAAATTGCTCACTGCAACTCGAAAAAGAAACTGCTGTATACTTAGAGATATAATAGGATCCCTGGAGTAAGGATGTGTCCATACTAACACCTTGATGATGATTGCCAGGTTTAGGAAACTGAGAAACACACCATGAATAATAACCACATCTTTCCAAGAGCCTTTGTTAGTTTTGTAAACTTTGTGCAATTATGATATAAACGAAATTTAAAGAATGTGTACGACATTAACTGGTTCGTTGTAACAGTATGTGCACGGAGATATTTAAGAAATGTAAACTTCCATTTACTTTAACTTTTGAATATACTATGCATCTGCTATTAGCGTTGTAGTTTGTCCTTTACCAGTTTGGATGTACGGCTGTTACATCTGAGCGTGACAAATAGCAAATGGACCATGATCTATTGGACAATTAACCAATAAACCAAAGTGATTCTATATGACACTGGTTTTGTAAACATAAAAAAATGAGTGGTTCGAGCAAAGTACTAATCACTGTCGACTCACTTGTGGGGAAAAGTTTTGCCCAAGGCCTATCAGCTTCGTCAATTACCTTTCAGTAGCACCTGCGGGTCGCCACCATTGCTCATTCCGTTACCACATCTATAATTCAGTCTACAGAATGCAGAGTCGCCATTAAATCCAAATGTAGCATGTCCTGTCACAAACGTGCTAAAAAATCAACAAAAACTCGACGGGAAATTACCTCTTGGAAGGAAGGTTGTTTTGATGCTTCCGAGTAAACAGCTCTTTCAAGCTCATATTCGACATATAAAAGAAACCATTCCCCATTTGCCAAACGTCGCGAAAATAAATCAGTGCCAATACATAATTAATTCCATAGAGCTGCCGACATTAGCTGAGGAACAATTTATTAGCACCGGTGTCAGGAATGCCGTGGCAGCTGAGCTATCACGCCTTTTACAGTCAGAAGTAGGAATGGTCCTCAAAACGAACTATCCAAGCTATAAAGTGATAAACACGTGGTTTGAAGTTTAACTCTGTTGCAACTTTGTATGTAAATGTGACTTCCTTGCTGCTTTTTCATCAGAACTTTTGTAGTGTAAAACCATTCTTACTATCACTGCAAACTTTGCTCGAGTTAGTTAGTTAATTGGTTAGGTGCTCCTGGGCATAAGACCAATTCAGTGCCAAAGGTATAACTTATTGATCATCTCAGTCTACAGATGATCATCAACCCTATAACCCACCTCAATAAGAAGTCTTCTTCTTGTAGCGATATTTGAGACCACTAATATTAAATTGTGTCTTTGAATCATGTTTCGTAGACGAAACATATCTAGTTTTATTTACGTGGAATTGTGTCTTATAGTTCAGCCCGTGTCATCAGTAGCCAGATCTTCTTTGACGAACTACAGCTGTACTTTTCCCTCTTGTCAGCTGTAACAAGATCACCTATGACTAACCATCACTGCACCGCCAAGCTCCACAGTCGGCTTTACCAGATTTTCTTTAACTAACAAACACAGCACCATCTCGCTCTTCAGCCAGTTTAACTAAACCTTCCTTGACTTACTATACTGCGCGCCTAGCTTCGCAGCTTAGTCAAATCTTCTCGCTCCACAATTACTGGAGAAGGATCTTCCTTGACTAAGCACCACTGCATCGCCTCGCTCCTCAACAACTGTAGGCCTATCTTCATTCGCCATGAAAACCGCACATCCTCGCTCTGCAGTAAATTGTAGCCGGATCCTCTTTGACTATTTATCACTGCAGTAACAAACAGGTGCACTGCCTCGTTCCACAATCAGTTGTTGCCAGGGTCCCGTTTTACAAAGCTGTCGTAGGACTGAGCCATGCCCATTTACCATGGAGATCAATCTGCTCACAGATGATCTTTGACTCACTGTCACTGCACCGTCTTTCTCGAAAGCCAGCTGAAGGCAGATAATCGTTATCTAACTAGTACTGCACCACTTTGATTCATTCAGTTGTAGCCGGATCATCGTTGACTAATTAGCACTGACTCAAGTAAGTTGTAGCCAAATCATGGTTGACTAACTAATACTGTACCACTTTGATCCGGTCAGTTGTAGCCGGATCATCGTTGACTAATTACCACTGCACCACTTTGACCCAGTCAGTTGTAACCGGATCATCGTTGACTAACTAATACTGCATCCCTTTGACCCAGTCAGCTGTAGCCGGATCATGGTTGAGTAGCTAATACTGCAACACTTTGATCCGGTCAGTTGTGGCCGGATCATTGTTGACTAATTAGCACTTATCGTTTTGACCCAGTCAGTTGTAACCGGATCATCGTTGACTAACTAATACTGCATCCCTTTGACCCAGTCAGCTGTAGCCGGATCATGGTTGAGTAGCTAATACTGCAACACTTTGATCCGGTCAGTTGTGGCCGGATCATTGTTGACTAATTAGCACTTATCGTTTTGATCCAGTCAGTTGTATCCGGATCATCGTTGACTAATTAGCACTGCATCTCTTTCATCCAGTCAGTTGTAGCGGTGCGATCGTTGACTAATTGGCACCTCATCGTTCTGATCCAGTCAGTTGTAGCCGGATCATCGTTGACTAATTAGCGTTGCACCACTTTGATCCAGTCAGTTGTAAAAGTCAATAAAATGAATTTTATACCTTGAACCTACATGTAGCTATCGTCAGTATGATTAGACCGTGTCTGTTTCTTTGTCCTCAGTGATGCAGCTCACCCGGTCGGCGGAGACGTGCGCCATTGTTGCCTTGTTGGTTGTAGGATTAGGTCTCATCACTGGCTTTATCTCGGTTCTCCTGCACCAGTGTGTTTGTTCTATGGTCACAGGCATGTGTCTGTTGGCTGGAGGTAAGACATACAAGCTGCTCACACGTTTATCATTATCTTCTGTATGACATTTTGCTCTCTGTTGTAGTCTTTATCTTTTCCTCAGCTAATATTGTAAATATTTTTGGAATTTATTATTTTACAACCGATGTAATGAACTGCCTTAAACCTAAATATTAGACTATTGTACAAAATTGCAAAAAATATCTATCTCATGACAAGCCAGTATGTTTGGTTTTCATTGTTTTGCAATTTCCTCAAGTTCTTTTACCATTTCATATAGTCCCCTCATATTTTGCCAGTAATTTAATGACAACTTGGCATTACCCCTCTTACTGGGCAAGATTCTGACAATCTTCCTCCGTTCACGATATGTAAAATGTCTGCAAAATAGGCATTTGAGTATCAAATGATTTGCGAGGTTTGCTTATCAAATATTTGTTTTATTATTATTTTTCTTCAGTTTCATTCGGGGTCTTTTTTCGCCGAGTAGTGGCCTTACTTGGAAAAGACCTGGACATTATGCTCATCAAATGCAAACTACAGATACTCATTACCCTTACTATAGATTAATGGCAGTGAGCCTTTGGGCTGGTTCCACGGAGCACTCATAATGTTACATACATGGACATATAACTGCCTTAACTACCAGCCACGCATTCGCGCCATGATTGATGCGTGACACGCAACTCTTCGAGTTCTTCGTGAAAAGTGCCTTGAGCCAGTTATCCATATGTATATATGTGAATTGGTGTTCATTCCTTTTGGCCTTGACATTTAACCAGCAGACAGATTTAAAGATAACTTAACGTGTCTGTTTATTAGGTCTAGGACTAACTGAGCTATTGATGCGGTAGACAAAACCAGTGTGTAATTAAATATGAATTGTAGGCAGACGGTTTCATAAAGAATCACTATTTGCCAATTAAACGTAACTTTGTTGTAATTTACAACTCTATGTTTGCAACATGTAACCCAACTCTCAAAACGAAAGAACAGAAGGTAGAATTTAATTCTGTAACTGTTGCAGCAGATTATTCTGTTAAATATAGGTTACATTTTCTATTAATTCAACGTAAAGATTGTGGTAAACTAACAAGATATTATGTTGATTATGAGACAGTATTACATTATAGCAACAGAAAACATCCTTGCATCACTCAGACCACATACTTTCTGTTAAAATTAATAGGTTACTTTTTTTTAGTGTAACACTTTAATGCTGCTCGGAAAGTAGGCCACTTACTTTCTCTGCTGTGAAAGTCTTAACACACATGATCTTAGCGTGTCAGGTGTTTCACGGATTATTACGAGCCTGCTTCTCAATTTCCCTGGGCATGGATGATAACCCTCAACTAATATTCCAAACAAATATTTTCCATTGTCAGATTCTGAACGATTCATTGTTCATTCTTGGCAAATATCGAAATAAAGTGAAATCAAGGACGTCTTAGGAAGCGTTTGATGTTAGGGCAGTTGAGTCTTTTCATGACATCAATCACAACACAGTTGTAAAGGATTGGTGATATCTGGCTATGGCTCGTAAGCCGGAAGAGAACAAAAACCTTGTGCTTAAAACTAAGTAAGAGTGAACTAAAACTCCCATCATAATAGTCAACATCGAACGAGACTTTTATGAATTTTGTTTGTTCAAATTTCCATGTTCTTTTGTTCTTGTGAGGGGGTATGACATCCTTGTCCGTGTAAACCACACGCAAACGGATTATGATATCGGACGAATTTAAAACAATTACAAAAGATTTTGTGAAAACCATCAATCGCTTACAAGTCTTTCGTGCAATGACCTCAACCATTAAAGTTTAAGAAGTATGCAGACGTATTAGTATTGTTAAAACATGCATCAATATGTTTAAATGTTCACGTCCTTCTAACTGTTGAAGCAGTAAGCTGCATTTGTCACGAAAGTTTTATCTCCTCCAAACTTAAAATAACACTGCAGAACAATGAAAATTACATTAAAACCATAATAAAGTATTATGGTTAATAAAATAATATGAGAGTAAACATATTTGGTTGGAGAATTAGGCAAGATCTTAGTCATCCCAACAGTCATATTCAAGCACAAGTGTTGTTGTTTATTGTAGTTTGAAGCTATTTACCCTTTATAGCTTTCTTTACCCTTTTTCTTTTCTTTCAAAATATTTCTTAAACAAAAACTTTTTTATTTGTCAGGTTTCTACACTATTTTTACCTCCAGTTTAATGGTGATTCGGACCAATCAACTGCTCGGATCCCTGGTCACTGCGGATACGTTTGACGGCGACATCCAGTCAGTGCTAACGGCTAAAAACATATCAAACGGTTGGTCAATGACGGTCACATGGTTTACGGCTGTTTTGTGTTTGATTTCATCGGCAGCGTGGTTTCTGCTGCTCTCCATTTTGCGGAAAGATATGTCACGGGATATAATACGTTACAAACAGTTTTGTGGTGAATGAACGTATTTACCGTTGGATGAAATGAAACCAGTCGTTCTGACATGCATACATCTGAAAAAAAGGTGCCAGCTGAATTACATGCTGGTGACTGTGTGAAAAGCTGACAAGCAGATAAATTGTTACAAGATGGATGAAAGCTGCTAATTCCACCAAGAGTTGTCGGCTGCATGAAAATGGATGCCGTGTTGTCATGTTGCTAGCTGAGTGTTTTAGCCCCTCACTACAATGAAGTCAGTGTAACGCATTCTTAATAGAAAAAGGTGCACAGAAAGGCGTTAATTGCTGAGCAGATGTAACAGTTACCACACATATTTGTGTGGGTCATAAACAGGAGTAAGACGTGTTTTATAGATTTATTCTCTGGTAAAATCCGCCTCACATTTATGAAATTTTGGGTTGACATTGTATTCTACCAACATCTATCACCGGAATAAGAGCTACGGAGAATTTTGGTTTTACTTTCACGGTGCTTAATCAGCACGCAAATACGACCAAAACATATCAGACTTTGGTATACCATTTTATTTTATATTTGAGATACAGTGGAGATATAGAAGAATAAGATCGTTCATATTTTCATTTTTTTTTTCAAAATTCTGGTTTGTCTGGAACACTTCCACAAAAAAAATGTATTACGTGTCTTCATTTAAATCTCAACATCGCACTGTGGTACTTTAAAATGGATTTGTCGTTTTATTTTGAGTTTTTGACGTTATGTATCCACAAGACACGCTTTCCCATGAAGTTAAACAGAACAGTTTTCCCATTTATACCCAAACGTTATACAGAAGCGTGTACAGTAAGTGATAGACAAACAAACTTCCCCAGTACCGTTTTCGGAAACCAGGCAAACTTGATTTGTGCGTACAAATCGAACACAGTACCACGAGTGATGGCGCTTCCACTTATATATAGCTTCTTCCTACGTGCTTTTCCATGCATATGTGTTTCAATATTTGTTCACGTACCATAGCGAGATAGAGAATCATGCATTATAAATGCTTTCCTAGTCATTGGTAGATAATTAAAACCGGACCGACCCTATCGTTGCCAAGGTAACCGGCTTTCCTAGACTAAATTTATCTCGGATTACACCTGGCGATATTGCTTCAATATACAAGATATTATCGGGCAAACAATCCGCTGTTTTTTATCTTTCTTCCACACACCAATAACACACCAGTGGCACATTTTTATTGACAATCACATCTAATCCTTGAAGCCGGTGATTTGTTTCTGCTCATAAAGGAGATGGATGACATCAGCTGAAGGTAACATTTATGTACCCTTTAACACACTTTGACTTCAGTCATGGTCTCTTTTATTACACACTTTCAAATAATAAATTTTAATTACTTCACAGATATCGTTGTGCGGTTATTCTTTATTTTTTGCAGGAACTGGAATTGTTTATAAGGACAAGAATCCCATCCATCAACAGGCACAACAGAGGCTGTGCTAAATGACAAGTCAGGGGGCAATATTAAAATGAAAAACTTCTTTCTATGCTGAAGAAATCATCAATTATATACATATAGCTTCATGTCTGAGTGACATTTATCTGTATGGGAGTATAGTAAACACAGCTCGGTGTTGTAAATGAACTGATACCATTCCTATTCAAAAGAAAATCCCTACTGGGCTTAAAATGTTAATTGCTTAATTCACCGGTTATCCTTGATCAAATGTTAGTTAGCCAGCTGCGGTCGTTCCTGTGGGTGTGCATATTTGTAACGTTAGTCACATGAGAGCATATTTGTCATGTTAGTCAGATGTGTGCATATATGTTATGTTACTCACACGTGTGCATATATATTATGTTACTCACACGTGTGCATATTTGTTATATTAGTCACACGCAATCGATACAGCGACAAGGCCATTTTGGTCCGTGGCGTCACGTTTATATTGTGCTTGTATATGATAAAGTTTGCCACATCCTTCAACACCGCAACTGCTTAACGGAAGGAAGGCATGCACCATTGGTAAAAGGAAAGCAGTTCCCAAAAGCAACGAAGAGCAGGCATTTAGCTTAGTTGTTCAACTATTTGCGAGCGTAGCATGCATCCTCTGTAACATTTAAGTGAAATCAGAGAAAAGTTGTCAAAGCGAACATAAAAGTGTTCCTTCTTCATAAAAGATTTGTGTATTGCCGGTTTTCCTTTTTATCTAGTCGATGTGTCCTTGACGATGATACGCATTCTGATTGAAAGGGAGACAACTTTTCTCGAACTAAAGGGGAACACTTTGGCGAGAGGATATGAAATGTAGTCAATAGATACCATGAAATCAAACTATTGAGCTACTTGACTTCACGGCATAACTGATTCTTTAATTATTATTTCATTTTAGTTATTATTTCGAAGTTCCAACATGGATTTTATGGATATCGCATGTATCAATTATACCGCTGAAATCTGGGAGAATTTTGTGAGGGAGTAAAATTGTATGAAAAAGGGATATATGCTATTCTTCCACGCTACTGGTACCTAAGTTGATCGTCGGACATTATTTAGGTATTGCCCAAATGGTACATATTTCATTATTTTTTGACTGATTTCATGCATGTTAATTAATTTTTGTGAATTATTATTTCAATTAATTAGAATAGTATCCCGAACTGCACGCTTGTTACTTTGCTTTATGAAAAATGTGTAATGCGATATTTTATCGCGATATTTATAGAGAAACAGTATGGGGAAAGTCGAAATTGCGTTTCAAAAACACTAAATCAGGCTTGCAAGAACTGAAAGAAACGAATCTACATGTATGTGAATAAGAACTGCTGGTGAGCCCGTGCATTGCATATAACTTATAGTTGGTAATTAACAGATACTGCAACGTCATCATAAAAGCACAAAATTAAATTACAGGAAGCCAATGATGTCACTCTCAAAATTCAAATGTGCGCTTTAGCAGTACTCTGTGGTTAGGTGGGACCTCAGAAAATGGCTAATGGCAAGTCTTGGAGTCAAGAGGGGCACAAGCTAGTTTTTTTTAATTTGCAAACGTATTTGGAAATCCCAGTATAAATGTAGGAAATCACAATATAAACGTTATCTATTTTATGCGGAGGTGATATTAAAATCTTGGCCCTAATTAAATTAATACAATGGACTATCCAGCTGAAAAACCTTTACTCCATTCAAGCTCTCTCGACGTTTCTGCGACTCTCAAAGGCTGATAGTATCATGTTTGTTTTCGTTGACGAGGAAATATTTGCCAGTGTCGTGAAATTACCTACATTACATGCCACATGCTTTAACAGACGATAACCTGCATACAACAGGTAACACTTTCAAGTCTTAGCTTAGTTACTGCAAAATAATGAAGTGTTCTTATTGATAGTAGCTTGACGATTGGTAGATCTATATGAATGTGAGTATAGATGCTTTGATTTGATAGTAAGTGAGTATACATAGCATTCGACTGAACTCATTAATTGACTGATTATTGTAATATTGAGCGCCATGATCAATAATTTTCATTCATTTCGAAAGTTTACATCTTCGACATGATGGACGAATTTTACATGCTTTCACCCTCACCTCAACAACGCTTGTATTACTTTATTGCCAGAGATAAAAATAAGGAATGGTAGACAATAATGTGACCCTATTCGAGTTCTCCGGAAATATCGCCAGTCTCGAGATTTTGCGAGTTAGAGGTAAAAGATTGCAGAAAAACCTATAACATTAAGCTAGACTTGCATGCACGACAGTAGCCTAGATAGCACCTCTTGGTTATTTCTACCTCGACACTTATACATAACAGTGCATCCCAACTTAAAACTCCATCGACATTTTGTAGACACATAGCCCACCCATTCGGAAGGAAGGAAGATGACCTTTCTTCCAATATCAGATGGCGAGTCACAGGATAATGTGACAGGCCTTCCCAAAATCTGTCAAAAACCTTAACTAACTGCCGTCTGTTGCGAGATTTCCATGGAACATATAAAATTCATGGGCACTGGTAAACTTTTGCTCACATTAAGGAGAATGGTAATAAATAAACAATTGTATGCACCCGGATATGGTTTGTCATCTGTTGCTATTTGTTATCGGCGTGTTGTTCGCTTAGTTATGCCGTTGCTATAGATATACGTTTACATAACCGTGAATATGCACTGATTCATGTTACGACTAACAACTAATAATTGCATCGTCGAATTTGAGTATGTGTACGAAGCACGGGCAGTGTTTGAACATTAGGAAAATACAGTATATCGTAAATATTATCTCTTAGGCTGCTAGGCTGCTAAATTTCCCGACCACGTGGCAATTCATGAAGTAGTGAAGAAACGTACATCGCCCACGTGTGACAAGATCTTACTGTTATTGATATAGACTACACAGTTTTCAGAATTCCTGGAGTAAAGGTTTATCCATATGCTGTTGTCTTTTTATCCTTGTCCTTCTTTGACTAGTCAAATAATCACTGAAAAATAACTCTCAGGAGCCTCAGTCCTAGTGTTTAGCATGCTAACAAAGCACGATGACCGAATGGCCTCTCGCTGGTGGAGAAAAAGCCCAGCACTGAATACTTATCCAAGGCGGATTGACCAATCAGAAACCCAAAATTTTCTATGAATTGTGATCATTGTTAATAACACATGACGGTCTACAAATTATATAATTTGTGTATATTAAATATTACAACATACGTTTCATAACGAGTTACTAAAACGTAGTTAAAAATTTAACAACCCATGTGTCGCCAAAAGGGCAAACCTTACTTCAACATTGTTTCTTTATGTATTTCAGTGTTATTGTGTTTTATATCCACGTTTAAATAAGAACTGCTTCAGCAAGAGCTGTGGGCTTTCAAATCCAAAAATTAATTCAAATTCCAAAATTTCAATTTTTGAGCGAAAGTTGAGTAGGTGCGTAGTGTAATTCAGAACGATGTTTACAACCATTGGACATCAAGGGAGACTACCCCCTAAGGAAACTAGGGACGTCTTCATTCCTCGTGAAGATTAAGCCTTCTATCCTACTTTGTAGACAGCATAAAGAGTAATAGCTGTGAGCAATTGATCCAGCTCAAACCTTTACGAGCTTTAAGGACACCAAAGGCAAACCATATACATATGGTTGCCAGGACAACGCAAACAGGCTGATTGGTGGCGGTATTTCTCAGCGCGGGCTGCAAGGGAAATGCCTGAATCAATACATTTCAGTCTACACTGGCCCAGTGCGTTAAACGTCCATAGATTCTGTCAAGCTTTTATTCTAAAATTCTATAGAAGGCGTGAGTAGTGTGCGACCTGTAAATTACAAAGGTCAGTACGAGTGACCTGCTGAGAGAAGTCATGTCAGTTTGTCATCATCTGGCCCGAAAGTGTTGGAAATTTGACCATTTCACAGGTGTTTAAGCCAGCCATCTGCTGAAGATGTTACCCACAGGCTGGACGAGACCGTAGAACAAAAAGCACAGCTGGTTATGGCGGCCAATACACCGCGTTGTGCTGACGTCTAAGGGCACAAAATGGCGATTTCACCCCTTCACATAGTTGTGCTGAATGCAGTGATATTTGGGGTCCTGGCAACCATCTTCACAGTGATCGCGGTGGCCACAACGGCATGGCAGGATTACAAGTGGGACTACAGTGCACTGCAGAAGTTAAACGACACTAACCACTGGCAAATAATCGAGCCATCGTCGAGTGATGGCTATTACATAGCTAAGCAAAAAGTGACGAACACAGTGAACGATACGGAGATTACGGCATGGGTGGAGAAAGAGTTCTTGTACGACACGTATACTGGCGTCTGGCAGATCTGTAATTCTCTGTCCGGTAAGATTCGTCTCCCTGCATTCCAACATTAAATGTGGAGGAATTTCTGACGTCCGTTACCTGTCAGGCTGATAATAATTTATTTAGCACTCGGGATTATGAACCGATGCTTCCCGACACAAAATCGATAGTATCTTGTAAAATATTAACACATTCGCTTTCTCAGAACACTTTGCTTGTTAGATGTCCACATACGGGCATATAGTACATAATGCATGCGTCTTCCCCGGAAAATGTGATATCTGAGGCGTGAAGATACCAGTAACAATGCAGTTAAGCAAAACCTTTGACATTTATGAAACCTACAAGACCAAGAAAAACAGCAAATATATAATTCCCTTTCTAAACGTGTGCGTTAGTGGAATATAACATTGTAACCTTGTGTCTATTTAATGTTCATGGTTTTTAACACTTTGCAATCATTTAACACAAATGTATTTTTTCACAGGTTCAATGCAGCTTCTCTTGACGATTACAGCACTGCACTTCATTAAAATTTATCGTGTATAATCCTAGGAGTGAAAATATGAGATTGTGTTTGCACTCTAAGGGTGTATTTTGTAAGTGATTTGTACAACACAAGCTTGTTCAATATGACTGTGTTCCCTATTTAATGATAAGAACAAAAAACTCTCCAGTGCTTGGAACTTTCTGCTGTAGATATGTGATTATTGTAAAGACGCTTCACAAGGTGATAGTTTCTAGTGGTAGTTCATCGTCATCGTATACACTGCTTAAGAACATCCAACTATAGACTAGCCTTATTTACCTAGTAAATTAGATTTAAATCTTTGCAACTACAAACCACACCCTTTTTCAATTCAAGGGTTTTATAGAAATGTACCAAATGTAGCAATTGACAGTTCAATGACCAATTGGCGTTTTTTGACAACCGACAGTTTGAAAAGTTTGAACCATTTCATATGTCATATTTCTCAGAAATGGTATGTGCAAGATGAGGCCGGGTATGTGTTAGTCGATAGCAAAATCATCACCTTCTCCTGTGGAATTGCATGTGTCAAGCTGGCTGGGAATTCAGAGGAGTTGAAATGCCATAGACACACGACTTTTATCACATGTCGTTCTGTTGTTGCAGCTATTTATTTCATTTACGTTTTGTCATAGTTCACATTGCTTTACCTGCATTCAAAAGTTACAGGAAACACGTGAAATGGGAACTGATGTGGGACATATACACAACTGTCCATACAGGCCAGACGTGTGGAGGTCAATCTAATTACCCCTGATTAAGCCTCTGCTTGGCAACAATAATCATCGGTGTTGAGCATTGCTTTCCAGGTTGAGACACTTACACGCAGTAAGCATAACCAGTTAGAATAAATCCCTAAATTGAGCAGAGGCCATATTTCGCCGATGACCGTAACTCCTGATTTGGTGTTACTCTCTACGCTGTAAATCCTTCATTATTTTGAGTCGTAATGGTCAACTTGATACAAATAGCAGTTTTTTTATTAGCAAGTTTTCCTACATGAAATTTAAGGATGTCCACATTTCTGGGCAAGAATGGTTCATTTATCTGCCAGAAAAGTTCATCTACACAACTCATGGTACACAACATCAAACACAAATGTATGAAACATTATGCTGGTGAATGTTGGTACCTCATGTGCTTCATGCATTATGCGCTTTGCCGGTTATATGCTTTGCGCATTACGTGATCTGGTGCATTATCTGCTTTGCACATTACGTGATCTGTTTGGCGCATTTTATGCTCTGCACATGTTTGGTACAATATCAGAATACTGCATTACCTCATTGCTCTATACATCTTTGATACACGATCTGACTGGTGCATTATCTGCTTTAATTGAAACATACGCGGTTATATATATGATCTAGTTTGCAAATAAACTGCTTGGTAAACTTACGGCTTGGTACATGATCTGCTTTGTACACTAACTGCTTTGTACATCATCTGCTTGGTACACAAACTGCTTTGTACATGATTTGCTTGGTACACAAACTGCTTTGTACATGATCTGCCTGGTACACAAACCGTTTTGTGCATGATCAATCTTATTAATGGTCAGCCGTACTTTAGCCTATCGCGAAACTTGTCGTTTACCAGTTTGATGATCCCTCTATGATTGGAGTGGCCATTCCTTACCACCAATCAAAATTGTTGATCCATTGTACGTGTATAAATGATTGAAAGAGCAGACAGAAGCAATTTGTTTTACAATGTCTGCGCCAACAAGCGGCCAGAACAACCTTCGCACAGTAATACAGCCCACATTACAGTCTCCATATACCTTTTAAACAGAATTTCCTAATATCCAACCGTAGTGCCGAGATTCATACAACAAGAGATAAAATGAAATTCCTCTACTTAGGTTATATTAGTTTGCTTTGTCGTACAGTGGATGAGCTGAAGGTATATTTTTCTTGTTATTGAAAAAACATGCAGTACAGGGAGTGGCTACCAGATCTGGCTTTTGTGAGATTGGAAACAGAATCTACCTGATCAGGATCTGCTTGCTCCACACAATGCTCGAGACACGATCAGCTTTGTACATATGTTGCTTGATGCATGATTATCAGTGATATATTATTAAGTAATACGATCTCCCATCTGAGTAAACAGAACGCCGCCCAAAAGTCAATGACAGAACTCTACATCAGTCTACAAGTAGGTTTACTAAAAGTTTATCACGAACCTTTGTCAAGAAGCCTTCCCCCCCTCTCCACCTCACCCCCAGATGGATAAATTATGAACAATTATGAAGTACCATTTGTGACATGCATGTGGGGAGTGGCAACTATTGGTTGTATATGCAAGAGCCTAATCACTCTAACACTCATGATTAAGACATTTTGGCGTTTATGTGGAATGTGCTGGCAGACACTGACAATCCACACTGTAACGTACCTACATTGGCTCTTTGGTTTTGGGTCTTTCCAGTATCATTGAAAATTGCTGACAGCTTCCTTTTCCATGATTCCTCCCTAATTTTGTACTTTAAATACTTCCTTAGTTCTTCGGGGTTTGTGTTGAACGTCATTTTGGGAATGAGCCTTGCAATTATTGACCCAAAACGTCCACTTTGATTTACATACGAATGACTGTGTCGATGCATAGATTTGTAAGAATTACAAATGATGATCCATACTATAACTTACTTACAATGGTGTGCCACAGTCAGGATGATGAAGACAATGATGATGATGATGGTGATGATGATGATGATGGCGGTGGTGGTGGTGGTGGTGGTGGTGGTGGTGGTGGTGGTGGTGGTGGTGGTGGTGGTGGTGGTGATGATGGTGGTGGTGGTGGTGGTGGTGGTGGTGGTGGTGGTGGTGATGATGATGATGATGATGATGATGATGATGGTGGTGGTGGTGGTGGTGGTGGTGGTGGTGGTGGTGGTGGTGGTGGTGGTGGTGGTGGTGGTGGTGATGATGATGATGATGATGATGATGATGGTTCTGGTGGTGGTGGTCGTCGTGATGGTAATGATGATTGATGATGATGACGACGACGACGACGGTGGTGGTGGTGATGATGATTTGTCTTAGTGGCTGCTCCATTCTAGCGAGTGACACACATTTGTCAGAATGATGACGATGATGGTTTGTCTTTATGGCTACTCCACTCTGGCGAATGACACGCAGTTGTCAGGGTGAAGGTGATTTTTCTTGATGGCTACTCCATTCTACTGATTGACACTCAGTTGTCATGGAGATGGTGATGATTTGTCTTGATGGCTACCCCATTCTAGCGACTGGCACACAGTTGTCATTTTGTGATGACCATGGATGGCTATTACGTTCTGGAAATTGACACACAGGTGTCAGGGTGATGAGGATGATGGTTTGTCTTGATGGCTACTCCATTCTAGCGATTGACACAGGGGTCAGAGTGATGATGATGATGAATTGTCTTCACGGCTACTCCATTTTAACCAATGCCACACAGGTGTCAGGGTCATGATGATGATGGTTTGTCTTGATGGTTACTCCATTTTAGCGATTGACACACAGTTGTCAGGGTGATGACGGTATCCTAGTTACGTTAATTAGAATAATTAAAGAGCTACATGTACTACAGTGTGAGGACCTGAATGTCTTGAAAGGAAGGTTAAATGATAAGGATTGAGATAATCTGAATTGCTTTCCTAAATTTTTAAAAATAGCAATGTATTAAAAGAGTATTTCTGTCGTTTCCAATTTTGCCTGGTGTGACGTCATGCAAGAACACTTGGTGTCACCCATCCCTGACGTATAGCAACTAATGACGTTTCACTTTCAAATGCGCATGACGTCATTCCAGCATAACTGCCTTACTCGACGTCACATCTACTTGACTCATCGTGACATCATATCATATCACATGAGAAAAAATTATACGGAAACTGCCAAAGATTTTGTTTTTAAATAGTGTTATTCATCGTAAGTCTTTTTGAACCCTGGTGTTAGCTCTGTTTCCTAGGGTACCCTTCATATCATTTTAATATTTCCGCATATCTTCTCTGAAGACTGAAGTAGCACTTTAAAGCAAGATCTCCACCCTGAGACATCAGTACGACATGGTCAAAAACATTGACAACTTAACAAACAGCACTACAGGTTATATCTCACACTATAAAAAAAATTGTTTGACAAACATGTTAAAGAAAACCTATGTATTTTCCTTGCCATATGAACAGACAAACAGATCTGAAACTGCAGACTCCCTTGAAACGTGTGACGTCGAACATCTGCTTCGAATGGAGGCTTACCTGTTTTTGCTATCACTGTAGAATAGTCTACGGTTACTCGTTTCTGTGGATAACGAAGACAATGAGACACAACAATGGCGAAGTCGACTTTCCTCCCCTAATAAGATGATATTGCAGTCACGTGCAAATATGTGGATACAAACGTGATTCCTTGCATCTAGTGTTGTCTCAACAAAACTAATTAAAGTAAAATCGGTTTTAATGTGTATGTACAGTTAAAGAACCAGTCCACTTTCAGAACCAGAACATCAACGAGACCTGTTCAGCTGTAACACTTACCTACACTCCACATATTCACAACACATGACATGTATTTATAAAAACACATGCACTGATGTGCAAACCCCTTGCTGTTTTTAATTGAATCCAGACGTCTTGTTCATAAACGAGTTACGTGTATAAGAGTTACGTGTATAACTATACACACATACATTTTGTTAAAACATAGGCTGGCATTCTTTTTATAAACTGACGTTTTCAGTAAATCATTTCAATGTTTTCTTCAAAACATTGGTGTTATATAGAAAACATATGACATGTTTATTAGAGTGGTCAACTAGCCGTTTTTATTTTAACATGTATCAGTTTCGCCTATCAGTTTTTGCTGTTTATCATTTAATATTCCTTTTGAGATTATTTTAATATGGTGACAGTTAAACATTTTCTACCTACTCTTTGATTCGTGTAGGCAGAAACCTATGGCATGACAAAAACACCAGACTGGTTGACCATTAAGTGGTTCGGACAGACACAACATCCACAGTGAGCATACACCCCAGCGGGTTATTGGTGTTATGCTGACGCACGTTGTATTATGCAAAAGTTACCTCGGCCTTGGGCTGAGTGAAAACAAACGGGAAAAGCCAATCACCAAATGTACCTACAGTATTAATAAAATATTGACATTTCTCTTCACTTTAGGGCAAATTTCGCAGCAAACAGATTCCATCGATTATATGTTAATCCATTACATATTAAGAGAGATTCAGTGCGCATGCGCAGAAGTATAAATAGAGTCTATTAAAACCGGTCTGTCTTTGAAATTGTTTTGTAGGGAAAAGTGAGCTATGAGAAAATTTTCTTCCAAGATTCTGACATTTGTGTTTCACTACAAACACTTCTAGGTAGATATATTGAACTCTGGTTAATATTGTTTAATAGTTAGCGGTATTACTGGGGGAAAGTGGAAATTAATATGTCAATAGAGATATGAAGTATAAGCTAAAAATCAATATCAGCAGATAAATAGAGAGGACTTACCATTGATTTATTTTGTACCCAGCAGTGTTGCGATATATCTTTCGTGTCTAGTTAACGGGTTGAGATGAATTAGTACTTATAACTTATTCAAAGTGGGTAAAAACGTATCAGTACGATAACTTGTACGTAAGCTGTAAACATCTGTATTCTTTTATTTCCGCCATGCGAAATGTGCCAGATGAGGACTGATACGTATTAAATTTCATCCAGTAGTATATTGAAATCAAATGGTCAAATGTTTGTTTTCATTCAAAACAAAACACGAAAGAGCCAATTTATTTCTCAGGTTCTGAACAGAAATTCGATCATATTACAGATGGGCCCTTTTTGTAATATTTCAAACCGAGTGAAACGCTTTTACATCCATCACATCCGTGAAATAGTTTATTGCAAGGTCCCCACAGTCCATGTATTCATAGATCTATATCAGTCAGTATGTGTGTATTAAATAGCAAAAACCTGATGTGAAGTCACAAAGTGATTGGCAAAGGTCACTGTAGAATCCAATTTTTAAATACATTTTACTCAGCTATTTCAAAAATCTAACCATTTTCTACATCAAACTATTTTCTGGACAGTGTTTTTATGTCTGACATACATGTATATACGCATTTAGCCTCTATTTGTACTTTAGTAACACATGCCCCTTAATGTAAGTCTCTGTCATTTGTTCGTATGACTGGATCACGTACCATATTAACAAGTTAGATATAGACCACTTAGCCTTCGCCGCAATCTAAGATATAAGTCTCTCAGCAGGGATAAGTGGGAAGTGTGAGAATAAGCCGAGATGTAATGTGGACGTTATTGTGGATTGGCCAGATGGTCAGCATCAGGGATATACAGCCCGGGTTAGTACGACTTAGGCCTCCTCCAGGCACGTTATTGATTTACCATTACCTCCGTATTCCAGTGCTCAGTTTTGGTTCTTGACACTCCTGGTAACTAATCAGTCTGACCACCCGCTTACATATCCACATAATCTGTTCCATTTCGTTTCATTGCACACTCTATCGTTTTGGTAGTCATGACATCGTAGTAAAACCACGCAGCGTGGGTGCATGTACACTATGGGTATCTCTTTACATATTGGTAGTCTATTGTTTCTTGCAAAACGGAAAACGTAAACCTATCAGCCAATACACTCATTTCATACGTACATTTTAAGTGAATGTTAGATGTGTCGTTCTTTCAGACGACAAAGGTTTATCAGGTTAAAAAGTATGAAAGGTAATAAACTTTATTTGGATGAAAGGTCAACAAACGAGTTTGAGGCGTATGTCCGTCTCTGTTAAAATCTAACGCCAGCAAGCTGCTGATGATCGTGGGTTTTCTCCCAACATAATGCTAGCCTTCGTCCTATTTGTGAAATATTCTTGAGTACGGCCTAAAACACCAATTGAATAAATAAATAAATTAACTAAAATCTAAGGAACACATTTTTGCGAATGAAATCATTGACTTAAATATTGGCACTGACATAAATACCAGTGTCTGGATTACAGTTGTGTCATTTCGTCATTAATTAGAACAATAACTGTGCCTTATGTCCACAGACGAAGCCCTTCAAGCCGTCGGGAAGAATTCCCGGTGCTTCGGTTTTGTGACAGAATATAACGAGGAAACAACACAATTTGATGAAAACGGGAAATGGTTGGCACGTAAGTATTTGCGGTTTGGTGGTGAAACATGCCACATCCACAATCATATACAGGATAACACTAGTGGGAAAGATGCTACCAGTATATGGAGGAAAGCGAACGGTATTTGCTATGTAGGCCTATGGTTCAGGATCATTAACGGAATCTAGGCGAATCTAAACAGTGGTTAGGACAATCCTATGAGAACATTATAAATCGTTCGTCATGTGACAAATTTTCGAAACACCTCTTATATACACATACAAACAACTACAACGCCACCATCCCCATTGCTCGCCGTAGCCAAGATCTCCCTTACCTAACTATTTCATATATGTAAAGCACAGGTAGACACCCACTTGTCATAATTTCCCTGCACAGTTTGTTAGTTTTCATCATTATGCTTGCAATCTCCTGAGGTTGTGATACTTGTTCCACCTCAAACAGATAATTAACTTCAGATAACATCCATTTGGGAACGCGGCGTAGCGATTAACAGCCGTTAAAACCGAGTTCATTGGGCGCAAAATTGCTTGGAATAGCGGTGAATTGATCTCAAAACAGCCGACATAACTCCAGTTATACAGTGTTACAGCTAGCGTATGTGCTTTAAAACTGTGGAATAGACCATAGTTTTATTAAAAATACCAAATGCATTTCCTTGAGGTTTCTGGTTCTAATTCTCCAAAAACGTCCGCTATGTGGCAGATTTAAGTTACTTAATTAAGGGCAGATAGACCAATATTATATTAATGTGACGAAAACTTATGGATAAACTCTTATTCATATCAGAAAGTAATCATACCTGAAAGTAATCTAGTTGTCTGATGTTACATTGGACGTGTAATTGTGATTACTTGATTGTACTAAATATTTCACATGATACAGACGATCTGTATAAGAGCAGATAATTGCAACGGCGACAACACGAAAATGGCGCAAAATATTAGTAAAAAAACCACTGTTAAGTTTTAAAACACCAACACATTACTGCGTGAATATTCAGTGGAACTCTCTTAGCGACTGATCGAGCCTGAGACAAGCAATCACCACTGTCAAACATTACAGCTAGAGAATGTTTTGGACATGGAACTGTGAGTCTTCCTACGTATGCAAGTCTAAGATTTTATTGTTAACGAAAGTGAAATATAAGAATAGTTTCATCGTGTTATTTTTGTTACAGGTATGTGTTATTGACGATTGATAACAACAAGAATAGTCAAAGTTCAGTGACATTGTGAATCTAACCTGGATCTATATTCCATCATTTGGTAACTATTTTCGCTTTGTTTTATTTGTTTGTACAAGGTATGCACAACTCGGCCGCCTCGTGCTTCATTGTTTCTCTTGTTGACCTGTTCGCCGCATTGGTGATAGGAGCTATAGGCATCTCCCAGAGACAAGTTTCCGTTTGTATGGTCACGGGAGTTCTTTATGTACTCGCAGGTAAGGTTTGTCTGATCATCTACACTCATGCATGTACTCAGAGACAGGTGTCCATGTGTATGGTCACGGAATTCACTCTGTACGTCGAGGTAAGGTTTGTCTGATCGTCTACACTCATGTATGTACTCAGAGACAGGTGTCCGTGTGTATGGTCATGGGAGTTCTCTATGTACTTGCCGGTAAGGTTTGTCTGATCGTCTACACTCATGTATGTACTCAGAGACATGTGTCCGTGTGCATGGTTACGGGATCCACTGTGTACTCTCAGGTAATATTTGTCTGGTCGTCTACACTCGTGTCTGTACCCAATCCTGTATGTATGTGAGCTGTGTCTATTCGTCTACACTGGTGTCATTACCCAGAGGTGTTCGTGTGTATGGTCATCGGTAGGTCTACACAGTAAGGTCTCCATGTAGTTTCTGGTGGAGTTTTGATTTTTCCAGGATATATGTGTGCAGTCAGCTTTGTGGATTATGGGCATGGCGAAGTCATATTTGAAGCGCTTCAATCGATTTTCACTTTCATAATGGCATTTAAGAATTATTGAATAAATGGTATTACAGAACTACAGATTTAGATGACAGAACTATCCAGGTTACAGATTTAGATTACAGAACTATCCAGGTTACAGAACTAGATTAACCTGGTCCAAAGGTGTTTCTATATGGATCAACAAAACCGTGGGATTTATTCATCGATAATGCATACCGTCCCTGTGGATAATTAGCATACAGTATAAAAACAAGTACGACAGTTTAACGTGAAGGTTAAACGCAGTGCAAAGTAAGTTAATCCAAAACACATGCCGACGTCTACTCACGCACAGCTATTGAGCCACTATCACAAAATGTTGATTTATTTCAGATATGGTTTTATTCTACCTGTTGGTTACAGTGATTAAGTTCTAGAATCATATCTTTGGAAAGTTATCCTATGTTTATACGGTTATCATAATCCTAATGGATTTTAAGTACTACAGATAAACCAGTTTTTTACCTTAGTCGAATGTTTGAAATATTGTAGCTTTAATATTATTGTTCTTATTTATTAAACTAGTTTGATAACAGCAAGTTCAATTGTGAACGAAATAAAATGATCCACAAATCAATAATAAAGTGCAGAAAGCGTAAAATTAGGCGAAGAAAATTTCACAGATTTTGGAAATTCTTCTTTTCAGCGTAATGCTTGCTTATATTTTCTACTCATCATCCTGCCATTTAGCATTTTGTATTATGTCATTGTTATACATGCGTAAACTGCTTCGGCCTTTTGGGTTTTATCACAGACATTTGCATTCATGTTACATCCACTGCTTGTTAACATAGTCAATGTTACATGTTCCTCTCCGGCCGTGCGTGGGAAGATCTGCCAGCAACCTGCTTATGGTCGTGAGTTCTCAAAACAACAAGAAAGCATGTTCCCATTTCTCGCACATTTGCAAGCTTCTGCAAGACTTCATTTGAGCCCTGTTACCGTCAACATGCACATACACGCACAGTGCTGCGGATGGTCGTGGATTCACTCGGGCTCTGCCCGGATTCCGCCCTCCATAAGGCTGGTCGTCGTCGTATAAGTCAAATATTTTTGGGTACGGCGTAAAACACCAATCAAATGAATACACAATTCTTTATTATTTATTCATTTATTTGATTGGTGTTTTACGCCGTACTCAAGAATATTTCACGTATACGACGGCGGCCAGCATTATGGTGGGTGGAAACCTGGTAGAGCCCGGGGGAAGCCCACAACCATCCGCGGGTTGCTGTCAGACGTTCCCAGTTATGGCCGGAAAGGAAGCCAGCATGAGCAAGACTTGAACTCACAGCGACCGCATTGGTGAGCGGCTCCTGGGTCATTACGCTGCGCCAGCGCGCTAACCAGCTGTGCCACGGAGGACCCAAATAAATAAATAAATAAGTAAATAAATGTCGCACGACTTCACCCATTGTTAACACTCGAGGTAGAGACAGAGAAGGGTATGTGGTAAGGTACAACGGTTAAGGAACGTATCTGTAAGAGGCTTGTCAACTGGCCTTTAGCTGCAAATTCAGCATAGTCGCTGAAAGACGCCTGCCTCACATAGAACGTTATGGGCGACTCATCACAGTGGCTGGGGCTGCCCTGAACTTAGCTATCGATCGAAACGACCCTTATCTACGATGGAGAAGCATTATACATTAAGTCCATGTGCCAGGTTCCAGTGTTAAAATGTACTTAAACGACATCGTCGCTTAGGCGGGCGTGCTGCGACTCACTGGATCCATTCTGTCATGTTGCCGTTATTATAGAGGCTGGTATAGTGTGCTAATCAACCAATTCGCCGGGTGAACAAAGTTAGGTGAAACGAATTACAAGCAACATATGATTCCTTTTAATGAACAATACACAAACGGGAATTTCTGTATTAGACCTTAGACCTTAGACCTTGATTTTTTTAATGTTTTTTATTTAGGAATTTGGGGATTTTTCATAGTACTGACTGCACTGTGACAGTCTATTATTTGTGCCTCAGTTGTTCATGTTTCTTCACACTTTTTATTCCAGCTGTGTTTTCGGTGTTCGGCCTAGGGATTTTCCACAGTAAGAACAACAATGAGAAATATGAGTGCTACGCTCTGGAAAACATCCCAGAAGACCTTTGCTCCGCCCGCACGGTCACTGTCCTCTGGTCGCTTCCTCTGGGCTGGGTTGGGGTTGCCTTCGCTCTCATCGCCTGTTCTATCTGGCTGTTTCTGGCACGAGCGCTCAGAGTCATCAAGGCTAAGACGATGAACATATAACCTTCTGTAGACAAGTGCCATCGAGTGCTGTACCAGGCCGCTTATTGACTAGATCGTTTTCAGTACGCATAAGCATCATTCTCTAGCCGTAGAGTACGTCAATATCGCCTCAACAATAAATCTCTTAGAACTGTAATCCTCAAGACTTACAATGCATATACACTTAATTTCTAGTACAAGAACGGTGGTAAATCCGTTACTAGACCCACCGAATTTCAAATGTGCGCGAATTGCAAAACCAGTAAATCACAAGGCTAAAATAGAGCATTTCATAAAAGCTTTTATGGGTCATTTAAGCATAATGAATGTATGTTATACGTAGAGACAATCCCGAATACCACGTGGAACTGTCAACCATTCTAAAAATAAAGCCAGCTGTCAACGTTTGTATGTACTGTTTAAAAGTCATCGAAGATTACTAGAAAGGAACGTTGAAGTTTTGCAAGAGAGGGAAATTAATAAGAGTAACTTGTTGAACTGAGTAAGACTTTTTATATAAAACACTTAACTTTAGATATGAATCGTTTAACTCATTACTTGTTTGTCTGTGCAAGTGCAATGTCTGAGTAATTATTTTATTCGAGGCCAAGTTTTGTTAAACTGGCCTTATAGAACTAAAGCTTTTAAATGTACCATTTGTTTGTTCACAGTGCTGTTATGAAAAGTATATCTTGTCCAAGCATGGTGGTAAGATCACACAATCTCCGCCACAATCCACCACCTTCAACCACTACGCTTTATGACCTGGATAAGCAAGCAGCAAAGCAAATGCAGAAAGCAACTTGTAAACGTTTTGCTTCCGTGTGTATAATTTCAGTAATCAGTAGATTTCAATAATTATTTGATGTTTTGATCGGCCGGCCTTTGATCTACAAGCAACACCATTTAGATACTTTCTTCAGTCATCTTCCACTGTATGAAGTGAACGAGCCACCATGTCGGTATGACAACACAACAAATACTGCTGTATATATGCTGGTAATGCCCCCATCATCGCTCCCGCGGTGGCATGTTTTTCCAGTTTCCGTCCTCAAAATTTCAACATTATCTAGTTTTTAATTGCTGTTATCTTGCGAAAACTCCACTTTGTGTTTGTTATCAACCAAATACCTTTTTCGCTGTTTAATATTTTAATATTATGTGAATGTTTTAAGCCAGATTAACCACCAACAAAACTTTAACTGTAACACAAAATGCTAACATCCGAATAAGCTTTAAAAATCCGAATAAAAATATTTTTCTTTTGTTTCATTTGGATGGCATTCTATCTCGGCACTGTAGTATTGAATTAAGCACATGTACACTATTACGTTACATTATTGAAGGTTGACATTCAGAAAATGTGCCTATTTAGGTATCATATAGCAAACTATTTCTAAAAGCTTGGGGTATTACACACTCTGAATTGTTCACATTTAAACCTGCGATTGTTGAAATATAATTGTTTTTTTTATGCTTTAACATTCTTTTCTTTATATAACGAAGGTTTATTACAACTATTGAAAGTTTTGTCTCATTCATTGACCCTTATTGTAGCAATGCAGTTTACAAATATTGAAATATTTCCATCGTTATATGGAAGGTTGAAAATCGAGAAAGGGTTAAATATCACACTGTTACTCTTCAATACGTGTTGTTTTCCACCAACAGGTTAGCTTCTTTGCACACCTTGTAAGACATTTGTATGAAATGTCGGTGACAATTCATATTAATAGTGGAATTTTATAATACTCGCCAAATATTATTGTTCTTGTTTATGTTGTTTTCATTATGAGGCTTATATGTCAATGGCCTAGTTGGTTATGTTGGTTAAAATCTGCACTTTATTCATGGAGCTGCAGGAGTACTCACACTTTAGCATGTTAGGTCTTTTGTACGCGTTATGAAGTCAAGGTTGTCAATTCTACATTCAGTCCTTCTGTTTTACATTGTACGGTGAACAAATATATAAAAACGGCCATATGTGGAAGCCGGATAAGGCCATCATCGTGCCATCGTACCATCGTTCCACGATGGCTCGAAGCGATGACACGATGGCACGGTGGCATGGTACCATCGCTTCCTGTGACATGGCTTCATGCAATCGTGCCATCGCTCCGCTCCATCGTCAGGTGATGGCCCTATGCGGCTTCCATAGCCATATGTTAGCATCTCGCACAAGCTACACAGTGTTTGTCCGTGCATAATACGCCCAGTTTTTGAGGTGTTATATATAGTTATGTGTTACTTATTATGACAGGTGATACAAATAAATACTGTCCTTGTTATCTGTTCAGTGTTATATCATCATTTTTCACATTCTGTTTTACGACTTATTTTCCGAATTTGCTGTCCGTGTTAGGTATATGTGATACGTAGCCGTAAATGCTTATGGCTTTTTTTAGATAGCTGGTAATTATTTATGTATAAAAGTACTATACCTGCACCTAAGTCATACCATACACCGTTTGATTTATGCATTGCAATGGCTTACGCGATCGTTTTATCATAGAAAGGCTATGGCAAATGTTTTTAATGTCAAAAGTTAGCTTCTTTGTAGATTTTGTTGCTATAAATGTACATGCTTTATTTTTATAACTCTGTTTGTGTATGAACCTAAATAATACTTATAATACCTAAAGGTGATGTTATACATATATATACATATATTTATCACATGAAATAAATACTCTTATTCGATCTCCACTCGTTAATTATAAATTTATTATAGGCTTTGTACATATAAAGCATCACCGTGTTGATAATTATTTTATTAGTAATTGTACAGCCGTGGTAGTATATATATATATATACTTCACATGTCAACCCGGTAGCCATGTTTACTTTGGAACGCTCCATCTGCAGGTTACCACACGGGATTGTACACATCTATCGACTACATGCTAAATGTTGGCACGCCTCCTGTGCAGCACACTATAGGCACTAGAAATCAGCGGGCATTGACGCACAGGGAACGTGATAAGAAACGTGACAGATAAATAACTAATCGGCTGACCACAAGTATTGATTATTTGTCTCAAAGCACGTGTCCAGGTATCATGTCAGCAGAAGGTAAATGTCAAAACATGTGCAATACTTTACAAATGAATCGATGAATAGTATGTATGTAATCGTGGGGTTTAACGTCGTACTTAGCAATTTTTCAGTGATGTGACGACGAGGAGTCATGAGGTGTGTGCACTTATATTGTGTCTTCTTGTGGCAGGACGAGTCCATGCCGCCACTTAAGCATCATGCCGAAGACACCAGACATGACACCCCACCCGCTCACATTATACTTACACCAGGCCAACCAGACATGTTTCAGAAGTAAATCCATAAGAATCTCTTCCCTGCCATGTCACTCCAAACTTTTGGGATTTTTTCCTTAAGTCCATCATAGAAGACTATTAGGGAAATTCTCTATGCTTACACCCAGCTCTTCGTGTCGTGACAGAAATGTGCGCAGTGTAAAGTTAGGCTGTCTAATCGTATGAGTCATGTGATCGAGGCCAGCCCTCGATGACACCGATGACACTACCCTATATACGATATGTGTGATGTTTTGTCAGAGGTCGATTCCACAGAGAGATTTCTTTATAACTCTCCGTTTTGGCAACGGATCTAGTTATTTAAAACTAAGCCTACAAACAGATTTACTGCTCTGTAGTCTACAGCGCTCGTTTAGGAGGTTCCAAAAGGAGTGGTGATTAGTTCCTTTCTGTCAATACGATATTCAATATTATATACGTCGGAGAGTTTGTCAATTACTTGTCAAAGGTATGCAATTTTCTTCGGGAACTCTAAAACCTCTAAAACTGGAAATGTCAGTTGTTGTGTAAGTGATCAGCAAGTGTAAGTATTTTTTGGACAGATAAATAAATGAGGTCGCTTTTGAAATGTTAGCAGAAGTCTATAATACCTTTGTGGAACAAGTCCATTGTGATCTGGCGGAGTGCAGTGGTTCTAGACGCCTGGTTTACTCCACCCATCAACATAATCCCGTTCGTTATATATAAAATAATCTCGTGTATTTGTATACCAATAAAATAAATAAGTAAATAGATAAACAAGTAAGAAAATACATGCATACTCATATCTGAACGAAAGGCCTAGGAACAAAGTAATTCAGTCTGTACAGTATCACGAGTGATGTCCCCTGAAAGTGGGCACATCTCGCATGGATACACGTTTACATATTTATTTGCAGCGGCGGCAATGTCGCCGTATATGAGATTGGTGTTTTTTTAAAGGCCGTCATCGTATGTTACAGCGGATATGATGATGGCGATCGGTTAGGTGAAAAACAACGCTTAAATCTGCGAATGGCTTCGAGACGGAATAGGATTAATTCTTTTAACAGCTCTTATCTTTGCCACAATAAATTCAAATCTGTCAATGTTCGTGGTCTTCCTATTTTCACCTAATAACTCGAATGTTTTCATACCTCCATTAAACAAATTTGATATAAACAACATAAATATGTATTTTGTGTATGTGCGTGAAAACTTTAAGTTATGATTTTGCGATATTTGCCTGTAAAACGTGAAAAATTGCGACTGCAGATATGACACTTTTGAGAAAGGAAAAGCGTGGGAAGAAGTAAAAGAATAAAGAGATGTCATTAGGTACGCTGTGTTTGGTTGCATGTTGTTAGGTTGTGAGAATTATATTTAAAGCATTTATTTATTCGATTGCTGTCTAACGCTTTATATTTAAAGTATTAATGTGCCTTTTCTTAATAGTGTCCCCAAAGGGTGTTCGTAAAAAAATTATTTATATAGAAGTACCCAATTCAAGTCAGGTTCCTGCTCATAGAAAATCTTAACCATGTTGCAGGCTGTAGTTTGGCAACATTTTAATTTAATTCGATAATAAATATCAAGAACATTTGTTTTTTTAAACCAGCTGTAATTTAGATCCTTGTCTTGTACGCTGCCAAACAAACTATGTGTGTTAAGTGGTCAAGGTGAATCACTTGTACCCGTTCGCCACTGAAAGTCGCTGAATGATGATGTAGTTATAAATTCAAATTCTTTTTGAATACACATTTGTAAATAAAACAAAAAATTGGAGTATGCGTCTAAACAATTGAACACTGGATCAATCAGGGTTAATAGTTCATCAGTCACCCTTATATTTTGTTTAAGAAAAAAAAACATGAAAAACAACAGTTCCCAAAAGAGCAGTTGTTATTGTCAAATTTGCCGTAATCTGATGATATAGTTTTCCAGGCAGCTTTCCATTGGTAAACTCACAAAGGTATTTTAATAAATAAAAGTCAAAGTCGAGATTTCAAGAAACGTGTTAATATGTTTATAACTGGTTTTTCAACATCAGGTTTTGGCATTTAATTATTTATTTATTTATTTGATTGGTGTTTTACGCCGTACTCAAGAATATTTCACCAATGCGACGGCGGCCAGCATTATGGTGGGAGGAAACCGGGCAGGGCCCAGCGGAAACCCACGACCATCCGCAGGTTGCTGGAAGACCTTCCCACTTACGGCCGGAGAGGAAGCCAGCATGAGCTGGGCTTGAACTCACAGAGACCGCATTGGTGAGAGGCTTCTGGGTCATTACGCTGCGCTAGCGCGCAAACCGACTGAGCCACGGAGGCCCTCTTGGGCATTTAGACATACAGTGGGAGCTCAGTGTTAAGATGCCCAACTCTGTTCATCACACGTGGGAAAATTCATCAGTAATTTTCAAAGGTCAGTGGTATAGCCAGGGCACTGCGGCTTCCTCCACCATACAGATTTAAAATATTCTCAATGCCACATGTTTTCAAAAGTTTTTACGTCATCTGAAGCAATGAAGTATTTGTCTTTAAAAAAAAAACAAGCTTCTGTAGTTTAACATTATGAATTGGAAAAGTATTCTACCTGAATAGTATTTTTTTTCAAAAATATGGACGTCTAACATATCAATGAGCAGAGCTTGTGGTGATTTTGTCACCGAGGAAATGCAAGTTTGGTAGCGAATGTGACTGATTTTACAGAAACAAATTAAAAGAAATGCTCATTGACACCTAATCTTCTGGCCATTGTTCTTCATACATGCAGGAAAAACGAAACATGAGAATATGCTGTGTGATTTATTACACGTATTAAGCATACACACAGGCTGAATCACAGTGTACGAATCGTCCACATAATGTTCACGACAGCACATATATAGTCTCCACAGTAAATATGACTGCGGCCGAGTTGCGACATAAATGGATCCCATATGCAATGATTGGCACTTGCAGATAAACAATTTCAATGAATCAGAAGCCATGTTTCGAGCCCTCAAACAGACTAATTTCAACAGTACATGGTTTGGTGACTATATAGTCGCTAATGGAACGTCAAACGGAATTAAATACGCTATACAAAAACAAAGAGCATAATGCATTAAAAATTACAATATCATTATAGCGTTATATCTATAACAGCATCAATTGTCTCCTACACTAAAAACAGAGTAAAACCTGATTTTCAGTAGAGTTAGATTCGTTAGAATAGAGGCGCCATCGAAATAAATCATCAACATCAGCAATGGAGTTAAGTAAATCACAATAATGCGAAAATACAAGTGGGGTGAACAAAAGTCCTCAATAAAGTTAGATTCGCTAGAATGGAGGCGCCATCAAAATAAATTATCAACAGCATAAATGACATAAAATACATGTGGCGTGAATGAAACTTAATTTCGTATCGTGGTTTGAACCAGAATTATCAAAGCACATTATCATTTTGTTAAGCAATTAACCTGTTAATATTCTAGCAACATCACTCATCCATTGTCAGTTTTATAAATTTAACCATAGGTAATGCGTTAGTTCATTTGCTGCAAATGGCTGTTGCATATTGTGCCACAGTGTACCCGTATCGACGTTTATCAAGTGTTTCGTTGAAATTTATATTGCCTGTGTACTGGTAATTTGGACATTTTAAAGGTTTATGGTTTCATTAGTGTCTGTTTGAGAGATGTAGAATGATACTTCATTCAGAAATTTGAAAGGTTCTAAACTATTCTTCCCCAGTTCAGAAAATAAGAAAGCTTAGGTGACATACAATGTCCGCATTTGCTGAAGTCACAAAAGAAAAAAGCACGTACAGCTGACTTCTACTATTCTGCAGTCGAAAGGTTTTGAAATGTTCTTCGCAGTGTCACAAAAAATGCATAGGTGACTTGCATTATCCACAAGTGAAAGGTTTTGTAGTGCTTTTCAAGAACTTTACGACAGACGAAAGAATGGATGGCTCGTATATTTGGAGGTCATTTCCTTTATACGCTCAGCGACTCTTAACAGAAAGGCTAAAGGTTTAATTTTGTAACGTCGTAACTCATAAAGAGAGAGTATGTTTTCCACTGGCCGAAAATGCAGCGCCTTCTGCGGCCTAAATTGTCGGATAAGTGACAATTCTTGTGTGTGTTTGTGATCAAGATATAGACCTTGTCATGCGACCGAAAATACGCAGAAATAGTTTTTTGTGAATACAAAACTGTGGCAATGGCTGTGTCTTCATTAAAGGAAAACACCACTAAAAGCGACGTAGGCATCACTAAACAGATCACTTAAAACTATACATAAAATACTTTAATTTATTTTTTGTGATTTTTGTAAAAAGAAACATTTGAATTATAAGGTGGGCTTTATGGATCATACTATCAGAGGTTATGAACTCTGAGATCACATGAAGTTTTTCAACTGTAATCACGACACTGAATGTTGGGATAACTCTGTTTACCCAGTGAATAAAGATTACTGAAATAATGTTACCAAAAATTCCTTCCTTCTGGTAAACATCAGGAAAAAAATGTTGACATCAGAGTTCCTAGATACCGTTAGAGAGGCTCAAAAAGCCCGCCATAGTTGTCAAATATTTGAATGCCTTTCAACAGTCTTAAAAAAAGCTGAAAAAATAAATGAAAGTATTT
The DNA here is from genome assembly GCF_032854445.1 of Liolophura sinensis. Taxonomy (NCBI): domain Eukaryota; kingdom Metazoa; phylum Mollusca; class Polyplacophora; order Chitonida; family Chitonidae; genus Liolophura; species Liolophura sinensis. The sequence continues at coordinate 26,945,560 of NC_088295.1, forward strand.
TTACGTATTGTTTTGAGTTGTCTGTAAGATGAACCTTACTTCATATTTTAGCTTTCTTTTACTTTAATCAATAGAAATCGTTGACACCTTTCTGAGACCTAAATAGTAATGATGGATTTTGGATGAATAGTTAGTGCGATTCGTGATTATTTATGGCATCACCGCAGTTGTACTGGGACTGGAAGCCTATTTCCTCTAGTCCCTATAGCAACAAGCTCTAATTTTTGGTGATTTTTGCTAAGAAACTACAAAGCTTCAAAGATAGAGAAACAAATAAACTTTGTACATCTCACTGGGCATCCATACCGTGAACCTGTAAAGAGACCGGTGGCTCTTTAGCCAATCAGTAAGCAAAATTCCGGGAAATCCCCTGACGTCATTCTCTGACAAAATTTACATTGCACTGTCTTGTAGACGCGGAAAGCAAAATAATGAAAATGCTGAAGGCAACACATATTTCAAGACCCTGAAGACATCAGGTCCAACTACCCGAACATGGTGGCTCTAATTATTTGTGTCTCTATAAATTTAATCGCTGTTATTTTTAGCTATATTTTCGTTTTGCTTTTAGTGCATGGAGAATCTATTGTGAACTGTGAACTTTATACTGTGACTAGTATATCAATACTCTCTTACAAAAAATCGTAAAGTTAAACATGAATACCATTGTTGCGAACCCCGTCTGTAAACATTGTATAATGTTGTTATTGTTTTGTTTTTTTGTTTTTCATTTGTCAATGTCTGACCAACATTTTCCTCTCTGTGTACGTTATAGCCTGCACTGTAATTAATTATCGAACATCCAATTATTTTGAAATTTTGCTTTGACCAGTCATTTTTGGACTTTTTCCATTGTACTTTTTTGACACTTTTCCTCCAGCATATTCACATGAACAAATGAAGCCCGAGCACTTGTAAGAATAAGCATAGATCTATAGCAGTCCAATTTTTAACATCTATGACTTATATAGATTTCCCCCACTCTAATTGTTCCTAACGGGGCCTAATGTGCTGTTTAAATCAGTGAAAATGCCATGTGCGAAGAACTCATTAAATCGGACAGCATTTGGTCACCGGCTTTGCGCGGTCGTACGTTTGTTGAAGACAATATGTCACCCTCCAATATGGCGTGCAAGTCTTTACGTTACGTATCTGAAAGGTCGTCAGTAACTTTTCACTGCTCGGTAGTTTACATCGGGTACTCCAGTTTTCTGCACCAAACAACTAACTGCCCTTCTGTGCTGTAAAAACTGTTTACTATATTTCGCGTTAAACAGCCAATAAACGTTATTATCAAGTTATTAGATATAATCGCGCATGTCGACGATCAGAATACTTTGTTATTACAAGTTCATCAATAAATATATACACAGAAAGTAAGCTTTGTGACATGTAACAGGACAATTGAACTCTTCCAGTTATCAGACTGGTGTTCGTGGTTACCATCTTGTGTGCAGTTCATATACTTTGACATATCATGCGCCTTAGCAAATATTTAACCGCCTATAAACCGACTGTTTGACATTCACTTTACTCTCCTGTTTAAATCGACACTGCGCCCTCGGGCTGGAAAGGGCAGTCATTTATGCAGGCAGGTTTCACTCCAAAAAAGGAAAGTGTGCATTCAAACATGGATCGATGGGGCATCGAAGGCTATGATGATATGTTAAATCACACCCATTGTTGTATCAGGTTGTTTCAGATGTAGTTCCCAATAAACGAGCTCGTAGACTACGGAGGTTCTCTTTGGAGTAATATGCTGGACAAATACTGGACAATGGTCAAGTTCTGTCCTGTTACAGCTGTGCTAATACAATCAGTGTGGATGGCTGCATCAACAAATGAAGAAACCTCGGTCAGAGTCGGTATGTGTAGTTTTTATTCGTAAATAAATTAAGTCCTGGGAGGTTGGAACGTGAATATAATCTGTGTCTTAGATTTTTAGCGATTTAGTGAATCGTGGCCTAGTGGCTTCTTATGTCTGGTCTGGTGGGTTCAAATCCGGCTTTGGACAGAGAATTTGTAGATTCGTCTAATCGTGAGACCTTTGTGATAATACGCGATCGGCGACACTCGTGTGGCCGCTTGTGCAATCTAATGCAGATTTAATAATACTTCTCACCCATATTGTCGGAATATTTGTACGTTAGAAGTGGGAAAATGCGTCAATAACTTGCCAAAGGTTGAAGGTTTACGACGCCACTCAATTTTCGTTACTGCATAACACTTGTCGTCTTGAACAAAGTGTTGAGCAATATTTCGGATTTCTTCTGTAGACCTATAAAATTCTGTGGGTATGAAAAAGAACATTAATAATTATTCTATTTGTTCCAATATTGTACCATTTTAAACGTATACAACATAAAATTATTTTGCTTTTTGTGGTGCCCTCGAGTGTACATTGGATATTTATTACCAACGAGACTGAACAAGCAAATCTTATAAAATTGTGGTCGCTTTATTCAACATTAAAAATCTTTATTTGGAAAACTGTTAATCAAATACGCAAGCCCACACAATATTGCGAACATTTTTGTACATCGCGTTTTAACAAGTAGCCAAACAGAAGGCATAATCACTCCCGCTGGATTTAGGGTTTCTCTCTCTCTATTTTTTTTTTTTTTTATTTATTTCCTTTTTTTTAAATTTTTCTTACAACTCTTGCCTCTTCGTGTTATTTATGCCTATCAGAAGAATGTTTTAAATCGAAAACACCCAATCTGCATAAGCTAAGAACGTTTGATTCATGTGATAACAAATGCGCATTGAAGTCTGGTGTAGCCACGCATAAACGATAAGTACACACAGTCCGTGTACAATATATTTATTTACTGTGTAAGAAAAAATACAGAGAAACGATACTTTTGTAAACAGAAAAATGCACTTAATCATCATGCTGTGCATCAATTATTGCTGAATGCCAAAATAGAGTTTTGAAGACAGGCTATGTTTTCATGTTTCATATTTGTTGAATAATGATATTTGTTGAACAAAGTTAATCTCGCGTGATGTGTTTGACGTGAAGATGATTGACCAGAGAACATATAGTAAAACATTGGATACAAAAAAAATATCCGTTTTCCGTATAATGTGAGGATATCATTTCCGGTGTTTCCGGTGTCTTTAACATGGCGATCCAGTGAGGCAACATTATATATATATGTTGCTACTGGCTTTGTGACAGCGTCCCGACTCATAGTGTTATGTGCACAACTGCTGCCAGCTTCTAAATTTAGCTTGCCACTGTTTACATATGCTGAGTTCAGGACCTGCTGTCTGCCTCTGCCTTGGAATGTTCCAGAATACGCTCAGTTCGGGGCCTGTTTGTCTACAACAAGTGTTCAGGAGTTTTCTTAGAAAATTCCACCAGTCTATATAAGACGTATGAAAGCAGGTCAAGGAGGAGAAAGGATGCTTTCGCTGTGTGTTACTTTAGTAGGCCTTTTGTGCTGAATTTTGGTGTCTTTATAGCCTCTGGCTTTGTTATACCCTATCTCCACGGAGCACCTGTTCAGTCTGAACTTGTATATTTAATTTGTGCTCTTGTGTACGCAGTGCTTATTATAGTACACGGACCCTATCTGTGGAATTTTGTGTATATTTCGTCATACACTCAGTTATACTGTGGGTTTTCCCTCTTATGAATATTGCCTCTGTGCAATTTTTAAGCATTGTGGAATATATGCGTCCGTTTGGACTTGACACCGTTTGTACAGGTAAGAACTTTAGTATTTGTATAGATACTGCTATCCTTTCTTGTTAAACGTAAGTACTTTAGTATTTGTAAAAGTCTTGTTATCTGTTCTTGTTAACCTTAATAAATTGTTGTAAAATAAAATCTGCTGGTTTTGGTTACTTTTTTGTGCGACTAAACTGTCGTGTATTTCGAACAAGCCATCTCTTTATAATGCAGACAGTTTGGGTCGTAACAATAGTCTCTTGCATATTACCCTGTAGCCCAGGACTACGCATTTAAAAGTCTCCTAATGTCAGATATCCATACAAATTCTATCATATCTTCGTTTCTGCTATCGCTCATATTATGGCGACGTAAACCCAAGCCCAACAACTAAAACCGTTTTAGGAGAATAACCTCGTACAATGGATGATTGAATGAATCAGGTTTAACAGCAGTTAACATCATATCGTGGCAAGAACATGTTAAAACTATACAGGAGACAGTTATGACTCTTAATATGAGAATGCAAGAATCCAAATTCAAACCCTAACATTAAACTCACCAGATCACTGGTGACCGTGTGACAAAATTTAAAGCCCCTGGTTGGAATTAGGGCACCGTGGGTCTTGTCAGTGGCTTGTAAATGGTCACACTAATTGATTTTACAGGTATTCTTTTTAGCAACGGGACTGTCCCTGATGACTCGCACAGATTAGTACAAAGAACTGTCAGTGAACTTAAACCAGACAAGAACGCTTCCATTGAACTGTCATGGATGCGAGTGGACTTAACACAAGGGCTGTCAAAGTACTGGACAGGTAATTATGAAAAGTCTTTTTTTTGCCTGCATTATAAAACCGTTCATCAAGTAATGCGTTTTTTAAATTACCCAGAGACTGCATAAAGTCTCACTTTCATAAATCATTTATGACACAAGCTATACTTACTATATCTTATCTATATCGACTGGTTGGCTTACTTGCCTTCGGTAAGTCGTCTCAATGAAGCAGCACTAGATAAAAGTGCGGTGGAAATCCGTCCTGCAACACGGAGGCACATTACACGTACATGCTCCCTAAGGACTCCTTCATCGTCATATGACTGAAAAATTGTTAAGTAGGACGTTAAACCTCAATCACTCACTCACTCACTCATCATATCTAGTGTGAGATTGATAAATGTAAAAGTTCTGATCCTCAAGCTATATCCTTGTGATCATGGACATTCGTCTATTTTGAAATTTCAGCCATCTTTAATCTATCCAACATGTCAGCTATCATAGGTGAATGTGCAACAATTTGATTTTCAGTTTCACACACAAAGGAGTATACTGCGTATACAATTTCAGTTAAAAAATGAATTTTGTCCTCCTTTTTTATAGAACGATCGGAGGACTGCAGTAGTTAAGCGAGATGTAATTAGTAGCCTATATCTTCACAACAACAGCTTGAGTTCCAGAAATATGCAGGAAAATAACCCATATGTAGTCACGTGCTGCGACTCATGCACGTTTCAAATTGTATCCCATCGAAGCTAAAAACAGTAAAGTTTATTAAAAATAAGTTGTGGCCAATAGCTTTGCTTTGTTTTGGGACAGACGAGATGCTTATATGTACAGAAAATACATGACTTCCGCAATGGAGTCCATTCCTTTTGAAACATTCAGGCTTCCTTCAGGCCGCAACGACCCTAGTGAAGGGCTGTGCCATTGCTGAAGAAACTTGCGTTTAGCGGTAAAGTTGAAATGATGTTAAGCCGAGAGGAAGCCAGAATGAGCTGGACCTGATCTCCCAGCGACCGCATTGGTGGCAGACTCCTGGGTCATTGCACCGCGCTGTACATACATCACTATTTTGAGATTGCTCTGATGTTAGATTTGGCAGAATTTTGTTTGGTCCATTTGTGTTAAATCTACTCGCATCAATTTAAAAACCTGATGAAGATGCCTAAAAGGCAACTGTCTTCAGTCTTAAGGCCCCTGGAGACTTATTTGATGGGCAATTTTTGTCTCAAACACCGTGACAAAAAACATCAGGTTTTTGAATGAACGCTCTGACGTTGGTTTGGGGTCATCCTAATTTTGCCAAACCTGAAGTCAGAGCAAACTCGGATTGATACATACCTAGTATTTAGTAACGCACCAATACAATTCAACAGTACGTAAACAGCTGTTCAGTATTCTAGCTATTATTGTTTGCATTTATTTTTCGTATATTCTTTTGGTTGTGTTTTACCCCCCTTGCATGTTCTCAGTTGACGACCTTCTTCCCGACGGCGTAGGTGCGATCATATCAATTTTGAAGTGTAGTCAAACACGCTTGGTTGATAGAATTGCCCAAATACAGAACATACCCCACATTTCAGTCAGTTTAAGAGACTGTGCTTCTCGGGGAAGATACGCCCTACCCACTGTTTTGGTCTCAACTGTACCAACGGAACTCCTCCTATCGATCATCAAACTGTCTCCATTTAAAACAATTGGGCTGATATTTGACCACTGGATCGGTAAGTAGCTGTCCAAAGTTGTGTAGTTGTGTAGTTGTGTAGCTGTGCAAATGACGAGAGAAATGGCGCTTAGGAATAATTTTTGGAATTATAATGTCGCAAAAAAAAATGAAATTTATTGTAATGCGGAAAAAATAATTAGTGATATTGTAATGTCGCAAAATAATTAGTGGTTTTTTAATGTCCCAAAAATAATTAGTGGTATTGTAATGTCGCAAAGATAATTAGTGACATTGTAATGTCGCAAAAGACGTTTTGGGTCGGAGAGGTGTCATGTATCGGCTTTTGCTGTGTGCTTTTCCTTAATGTTGTAGGTGTACTGCATTTAATTATCGTTGTCGTTCGTTATCACAATTTTACAATTAACACTGCCCTGATTAATTTCCTCATTTTAGACTCAAGACAAAGAAATCGACAGATATTTGCCTTGTCATCAGTCGGAGTATTTTCTACGCCCGCTGTTTGGAGCAGTGACATGAATACGGAAGACTTCAAGAGAGCTCTACAGAGAATGCCAGCACGAATCGTCATCATGGCAGAGTCGAAGAGTGTAAGAGCAATATTCAGTCAGGTGAGCTGCTAAAATATCTATAGTAATTGCACTCTTAGCATTGCCATGAAATACAAATCGAATCATCCCATTTATATTTCTGGAAGTACATATATAGAGAGAAGGGTCCCACGCCCTCTTTATATGAATCCCCATCTTGATTTATTTATTTGATTGATGTTTTACGCCGCACTCAAGAATATTTCACTTATACGACGGCGACCAGCATTGTGGTGGGAGAAAACCGGGCAGAGCCCGGGAGAAACCCACGACCATCCGCAGTTTGCTGACAGACCTTTCCACGTATGGCCGGAGAGGAAGCCAACATTGGCTGGACTTACAGCGACCGCATTGGTGATAGGTTCCAAGGTCATTACTCTGCGCTTACGCGCTTATCAACTGAGCCACGGAGGCCTCGATTCCCCATCTTCGCACTCCCACTCCACACTGATACAGGTAGAAGCCATAGCCGATGTCACATTTCTGACCAACAAATCCAAACATGTCAATCAATATGATTAGTTAAGGAAAGTCTTGAACACTTACCGTATTTTCTTAGATAGAGAATTTCTCTGACAATGCTCTCTATTTGTTTGCTTTCCCCAATCTCAGCCAGGCCCCATGCTAACTGAGCGGCTTATATTGTCACAGCATGTTAATACCACTATCTTTTGTCCGGTCACGTTATGTACTCTCTGCACCGTCTTACTGTTTACCTCAGGATGGTTGATAAAATTTCTCAAACAGTCTCATTTTCCCCTTTTTCCTTTGATGCAGGTGGTTTTGTTAAACATGATGTCTCACCAAGACGCGTGGATCGTTATCACTGATAACATGGCGACAGAAGAGGCGTTGTTGTTGTTGTTGGGTCCCTCGTCTAGCGCTAACCTTCTCCTTGTGCAACCACAGAAATCCTGGTGTTCCTGCTGTTCGGAGAATATCCAACAAAGTATGTGTGGCAATTTGGAGAAAATCCATCTATCGGTGAGTATTATTACCATGTCGGGCTGACTTGGGAACGCTTACCGGTCTGTAGGCGTCTCATCAGATTTTAGGGCTGTCCATTACTAATTATCAAATAATATGATACATCCTACGGTGAGATAAAACGAAAGTCTGCAGACTGAAGTTAATATTTGTCAAGTGGTAATTTTCACCTTTTACCAGGAGCTTGACTGTTATAACACTCACTTTGTTTCTTTATGAATAGCCATTTATTGTACTGACCCTTTTTCCATCCTTCTCTTTTGTTTTTCTTTTTTTGTTTCTTTTTACGCCTCTGCATCTCCTAAGCTTTTCCCTCTGCTCAATGCAGCTTTCATCTGAACTATATACATGAGATCTATTTACATGAAGCTGACTGCAACTGCAATTTTCTCCCTGAGTTCGGCCAGTACATACGGTAAAACCTGTGAATGAGACAGTCGTCACATGAAATAACAAAACATGTGTTCTATATAATTTAAACTATATTCATGTGGTTTCTCAAAACATTGCACGTATGACACGGTCTTTGTTGTCTTCCTCGGCAAAATTGCAACTTTGATGCATTCGTATTTTATTTGTCATTGGTTTACCGCCTGAATTCTTAGTTATGAGACCAGTTCTATAGAACAAAGGAAAACATAATGGACCCTAGAAAGCAGAGCAATAAGTGTCTGAGGGTCAAACAGTGAGTTACTAAATGTGAAAGTTGGATTTATCAGAATGTCAAATGAATGATCTTACCGTATTGTGTAATCATCTAAGTTGTTACAGCTGCTAACTAACTGTGCGTGGTTGCAGAAGTATAATCTTCATCACCCGCGATTGTTTCTGTGTACACACCAACTTGTGAGTCTCATTCCAGATGATTTCCAGTCGATTGATAGAAGCTGTTTGTTTACTGCATTGGGCTTTCGATCGAGGGAATAAAGAACAGACATTGCCTCCACGTGCTGGACCAGTGAGTTCTTAACCACAAATGACAATCATACATGTAACGCAACCATCAGCAAACTCATTATCTTACTATCCTGTCCCTGTATGATTTATTTATTTATTTGATTGGTGTTTTACGCCAAACTGAAGAATATTCCACTTATACGACGGCGGCCAGCATTATGGTGGGAGGAAACCGGGCAGAGCCCGGGGGAAACACACGACCATTCCCAGATTGCTGGAAGACCTTCCCACGTGCGGCCGGAGAGGAAGCCAGCATGAGCTGGACTTGAACTCACAGCGACCGCATTGGTGAGAGGCTCCCACGCCATTACGCTGCGCTAGCGCGCTAATCAACTGAACGACGGAGGCTCCTCCGTGTAGGATGAGACATTTATGATAACGTTGATATCACGTATATACACGTCAGGGTAAACACACTTATTATAATACTGATGTGCCGTACTTATAGGTCATTTATTCCAATGTTGATATCCTTTATATATAAAGAAATATAATTAAAGCGTACAGCACAGTGAATAAAACCAGAGCAGCGACGACAGTGTGACGGCCTCTATTCATTTTATCTGTCAGGGTTTTATTCTAACTACATGTAAATGCACAAATAGCAGCAATTTACACGCCCCCCCCCCTCCCAGCACCATGGCTTAAAAGAAAAAACTTCTAAAATCGAAGTAGGCATCACTAAATAGACCACTTGAAAATATGCACAATATATACTTTTATTTATTTTTTTGTGATTGTTGTGAAAAGGCGATCAAATATCTGAATTCTATCGTGGGCTTTGTGGACCATACTATCCGACGATAGGAATTCTGACGTCACAGGAAGATTATTCAACTCTAATCACGACATTAAGTGTTGGAATAACTCATTTACTCATAAGTAATAGATTACTGAAATAGTGTTCCCAAAAATTCGTTCCGAAAAACATCAGGAAAAAAAGGTGATGTGACATCAGAGTTCCTAGATACCGTCAGTATGGCTCTTAAAGCCCACCATATTTTTCAAATATTTAAATGTCTTTATTATTTATTTAATTTTACTAGTGTTTTACGCCGTACTCAAGAATATTTCACTCATTCGACGGCGGCCAGCATTATGGTGGGAGCAAACCGGGCAGAGCCCGGGAGAAACACACGACCATCCGCAGTTTGCTGCAGGACCTCACACGTATAACGGGAGAGGAAACCAGCATGTCCTGGATTTGAACTCACAGCGAAAGGCTTCTGGGTAATTACGTTGCCCTTGCGCGCTGACAAAATGAGCCACGGATGTCCTTAAATGCTTTTTTAATTTTCTCTCAAAATCTGAAAAAAATAAATGAAAGTATTTTTATCCATAGTTTTCTCTTGTCTGTATGATGAACCTTACTTCATATTTTAGTTTTCTTTACATTAAGGAGAATTAGGTAAAAACAAAGATTACAGTGATGTTATTTGCAATTTATTAAACTTCACGGTCTAGAATTACTCTATGTTATCCATAAAAATGCTATGTTTTCATCACGTTTAACATTCGATCACAATAGAAGAATGCAAAACACTTTTATAATAATTTTGATATCACGTACATATGCCTATAGAGAAACACATTTATTCCCATTTTAATACCAAATACATGTAGAGTAAGACGTTTGTGCCAATGTTAATATCCCGTACAAGCAACCTGGGGATGGTCGTGGGTTTCCCCCGGGCTCTGCCCGGTTTCTTCCCACCATAATGCTGGCGGCCGTCTAATAAGTGAAATATTCCTTAGTACGGCGTAAAACACCAATCACATAAATAAATAAATATCCCGTACACACAGGGAAAAGCACTTGCGACAATGTTCATATCATGCAATGTAGGCAAAAAGCTCCGAATATCTTCGCTGATTTTGCAACCCACTCACCCACCGGTCTCCCATGGAAAGGGGGGAATTACATTGCCCGGAATGACTTATTTTTTGTTTGTTTCTTGCTGCTTTTTTCCAGATGTTCTCCCTTAAAGACAGTGTACTCCAAAAGATCATGGAAAGGAAAGTCACGTTCGATATTATAGAAATAAGTCATTTTCCTCAAACTTCTGCGCATGTGATCGGAAGATGGTCTGAAACCGTCGGCTTGGAGATGAGAGATGGAGGGAGTCTGTTTGCCGACATCGTTGATTTTGGTGGAAGACGACTGATCATTGCCGCAGATCCGGTATGTACAGCAACACCCTCTGCATCAGGGCATAAGAACAATAATAACACCTACACATAGGGAAAGACAGCTATGGCAATGGTGAAATTCAGTACCTTTAGGGAAGAACATTTACGAACATTTATCTCGTACGTTTAGGGAAAGATATTTATGACAATGTTAATATCCCGTAATTTTGGGGGAAGACATTTATGGCAATGTTGATATTCTGTACTTGTAAGGAAAGATATTTATGGCAATGTTGATATCCCGCACGTATAGGGAAGAACACTTATGGCAATGTTAATATTCCGTACTTATAGGGAAAGACACTTGTGGCAATGTTAATATCTCGTACTACAGAGAAAGATATTTATGATAACATGTTATCATTTATGCCGATGTTGATGTTCCATACTTATAGGGAAACACATTAATGACAATTTTGATATCCTATACTTTGACTTCCCATAGAGAAGCACATTTATACAGATGTTGATATCTTGAACTTCGTCTAGTGAAAGATATTTATGCTACCGTTGGTATTCTGCACTTATAGGGAAGGAAACAATATGCCCATGTTGATAGCTCACACTTATGAGCAAAGATATTTTTGGCAATGTATCGTACATATAAGGAAAGACATATATACTGAGAAGTTATGGACATCTATCGTCTAAAATGTGGACGTGCTCTATGCAAAGATGCCTGTCATTCTATTGTACCCTATAACCTCTCTCCAGCTGCACAGTTCTCTATACCAAAAATATAGCGTTACTAAGCTAGGATTATGTAGATGGATATATGATGACGATATGGCGTATGGATCGGCTCGGATTTCGTAAGTGACTATAATTATATATTATGCGCCGTCAGGCATGTCCTAGTAGTGCTACAAATGTGTATTTGTTTTCACATTTCACCTAGCATACACGACAATTTTACTGCCTTCCTAGATTGGTGAAAGAAAGAGGCCATGACAAATATAGCACTTTGATCTGCCATGAGCACCGTTCGATAACGCTACCTCAATAGCCAGAACCTCTCATTCCGCTCACTCCGCCAAGAAAGGCTTCACACTGATATGACAATAGTGCTCTAATGTTCAATAATCAGTGGAGTGTATGAAGTTCCAACATGCTGGGAACTGCCAATGTGCAATTCGTTATTTTCATATACATGAGAAATAATGTTTATTATCTTGATTTCAGAAATCACCACCATTTGCTCGCAAAGCTGAAGGTGACACGGAATTTACCGGATTGGCAGTTGATATTCTTACCTATTTAGCAGGAGCGCTGAATTTCACGTGTGTTTTGAGAAAAACTCTTCTTACTTTTCGTTTCCGTTACCAGTCCTTATATTTGCATAACATATATTTTATTTACGTTTACCAAATTATGACTTTGTACTCGTTATCAACCTTATGACATTATTATTTTATTGACCTTATATAGCTTCGTGTATTATATGTTGCTGTAGGTTCTCTGAACTCTATATCGTTGCCCTAAGGGTTGCTTGTTCGAGTCCAGCTCTCGCAGTTTGTGCTGCGGCTTCAAGTGAGGTTTACCAGGTATGTGACGAAGGTCGATGGTTTACTCCGGGCACCCCTGTTACCCCCACCCATAAACCTGACCGTCGTCATATAAGTGAAAAATTCTTGAACACCTCGTTAAACACCAATCAGATAAATCAAGAAGTGCTTTTGTTTAGGCTTTATTGCTGCTGACCTCTATACTGACTTTGTATCTCATCAGATATGATTTTGTCGTGTCCCCTGACGGTTTTTACGGCGTTCCAATGGACAACGGTTCCTGGACTGGCATGATTGGAATGATTCTGCGTGGAGTAAGTAACAGTGTATGTTTCAGTCCAGGTCCTTCTATGATCTAACCACACTAGTTTTGTCAGGTGCCCGGTGAAGAATAGTAGCCATGGCCGCTGAAATGGAATATTTTTGTATACGGCAGTTTTGTTATGTCATCTCCTTCATAAAACCTTCATAAAACCTGAGAATAAGTACATCATACTGCCTCGCTGATGGGTCATCTTTTCTTATTATTGACAGAAGCCTTGATAGAAGACAGAACATAGAGAAGTGAGTAAAACGGAAACAGTTACAACTCAGTAATAGACACTGATTCTATAGGAATTGTGTGGGATGACATCACAGTAGTCACACCTAAGTGATCGACAAAATCACATTCCCTGATTTACGTGATGAAAGAATCACTTCACGTCACATCTCATTTTATTGATAATTTATTTGTGTGGGAGGCCTTACTGTGACACTAGTTGAAAGGCTGCTAAGAAATAAAGGTGAGGCCGCCGAAATTATAGCATGTATATTTGTGGAGATCTCCTTTCGCTGGAGATTCACGACAAGTGCGTGAGGTGAGAGGCGGCAGATCGAAGGTGGGGTCCAGTAGGACTATTGTTACACATGATCTTGCATTATGTGCCTGTTTACCAGGGGGCATTGAAAACTCTGGCATATTTTCCTAGGACAATTGTCTTCAGCATATTTAAGTGATACAAGCTGTATGAAATGTACTGATTGTTTTGTTGGGGTTTTTTTTGCGTCAGTCAGGGATTTTATTCCAACTGTTCACGACAGTGCATTAATTTGTATGATCCAGCAGGCTTTCAGCACCGTGACTTGAGCGCCGTAATAAGTGGTCTAACGAGGGCTGCTTTATATGGCCAGAATACAATCCTGATAGAAGGTTTCCATAATGTACACGAGAGGAGTATTTCAACATTTTCATATGAACATCTGAGATAAGCCAAAACAGAGCGTTTCTAAATGTTTTCAACTAGATTCTGTTTAGAATTTCTCTTCTTTTTTAACCAAACCTTTGTCATGTCTGAAATAATTAAATGTATATTTGTATTTAAAGATGTTTTCAATATTTGGCATAAGCGTACACAAACACGGCTTTCGGTACTACGCTGACTTGTCAAATTGTGTTGTTGACCTATTTGTTACTGGTTTTAAAGTTTACTGACTAAATACGTCACAGCTTTGGTTTCGCTCATTTAACCAAGGAATGTTAGGCCTTGTGTTTCACATTTTTTTTGTAGGAAGCTGACATGGCCATCGGGCCGTTCACGGTAACACATCAGCGAGCAGCAGTGATAGACTTCACCACAGCCTTCATGCAGCAGAGTGTTGGAATCCTCACCCCTACACCGGCCAAGTCACCTCAGCTTTTCCAGTTCCTTAAGCCGTTTTCTCTTTTGGTCTGGATAATCATAGCCGCCTTCATAGCCCTGACAGGCCTCTGTTTGTTCATGATTAACTACAGCACTCATCTGACTTCCAGCAAGGCAAACATCAAGCACCGGCCCCAGGAGATCCGACTCTTGGAGAATATGGAATTGGTCATTAGCTCAATCTTTGGGCAAGGTATAACAAATATAGTCTCCAATTTAAAAAAAAAAGAATTTCTTTTTACCTAGGCCTGCTTAAAGCTTAGCTGTAGGGTATGTCAAATTTCACCGGTAATACGTGTGACCATTTGTCAACTGTCACACCATATCTGGTTTTATTCTCTGAATGACTTATATGTGTCTTTCATATTATTTTGGGGAGCCTACGTGGCCAAAGGAGGTAGCACGCCAGCGCGGCACAATGGTTTAGTAGCCTGCCTCTCACCCATGCTGTCGCTATGAGTTAAAGTCCAGCTCATGCTGGTTTGCTCCCTGGTCCAGGTTACCAGCAACCTGCGGGTGGTTGTGGGTTTCCCCCGGGCTCTGCCCGATTTCCTCCCACGATAATGTTGGCCGCCGTCGTATAATCGAAATATTCTTGAGTCCGGCGTAAAACAACAGTCAAATAAATGAACAAAAATCAATTATTTTTCTGCGATTGGGTAATTTAACTGAATGTATTCAGTTTTTACATGCTACAAGGCATATACATGGATCACGTAGCTAAACAACTGTGACAGTACAATGATATAGCTTGGGCAACCGTGAGTTTAATTCCTTGCTTACTCGATCGCTGTATATTAATAGTAAGAGTTATTAGTATTGAAAATTTTATGATGACCACAATATCACTTGATCAGTTGTTATCAAAGTCAAAAATGACACCCAGTATCTAATGTAGCCTCTACTTTGAACACTTAGTGGTAAGTAATTGCTATTATGCTCTTTCGCCATCTACTTTAAAGGCCCTACTTATCATCCGACGGTGCTGTCTGCCCGTTGCTTGTTGGGGGTGTGGTTACTATTTACGGAACTCCTCCTCTCCATGTACACCGCTCACCTGGCCGCTGTCCTGACCGTAGCCACACCCCTCAAGCCAATCGACAGCCTTGAGGACCTAGACAGTCGCGATGATATGACAATTTTGGTGGAATCGGGTACAAGTACATGGACATTGTTCGAGGTATGACTGTATATATATCACTGTTAACTCGGCGGGTATTCCCAAAGTGTACAAGGGAAAGTAATTCCGTTGAGAATCTGTAAAATCACATTTTCTCGTAATGCTAGGAGATGGTGGAAACCAGGAAACATGTATGTCTAGACACAGACCTTTTTACCTCCACTTTTTGTTTTCATTCACAATTTTAATTCATTTAATTCTCGGACAGGGTAGATTTAAGACTTGGACGCAAGAAGCTGTCAACAACTCCATCTTGTGTTGTCTTACACTATGTCACACGTGGGAAAGATCGCAATTAACTTGCTAGAAGTCGGTGGTATATTCCAGACGCTCTGGATGCATGATGGTTAAATATTCGTACCACTACATTGTTAAATGTGTTAAGTCATAGAATGGTATGCATCTCTAATCTAAATTTTTGAAATCGTGTTAATCTGTTTATAACTGCAGCAATCAAATCTAGATTTATACCGCTCCATCAATGCCAAAAAGAAACCTGTTGAGAAGTCTGAGATTGGGATCGACGCTGTGAAGAAAGGCGGTCATTGTTTTATAGGTGGCAGAGTGTCGCTGCAGTTTGGAGTGTCCGAATCGTGCGGGGAGATCCGGGTAGCCGAAGAACAATTTTTCAGCGGCTCATACGCCTTTGTGCTGCCCAAACTCTCCCCTTTCAAGAAAGCTATTAATTTTCGGTGAGTAAGTGGCTGGTTGTATGACACAGGACGGACTCCATTACAGCTTATTGGGTAGTCATTGACGTCCATAACCCTATAGCTAGTCTCCATGGCACATTGCATGTTACGTCATCTGTAGAAGGTCGCTACACCTAGTGGAGAAATATGTCAACGTCTTGGGTGGAAATTGGGAACTGAATCATGTAAAATCTAATGTAAACGGCCTCTACAAAGAACTAGTCACATCTTGAAATCGAATCTCCGTATTTAAAATCTACAATTTCGCTAATCATTGTTGCTATGCAGTTATGAAGCCACTGACCATTTTTATATTTCTAAGCAACTCTAAAACTATTACTATGAAACACATTGTTATCCTTTCACAAAACTCTCCGTTGTCGTAATTTTTTAAGTCTGTTTCAAGACAAACGCGTTTGGAACATTTTTTTTCCCACCATGCATCAGCCGTTTCTCAAACTTTGCTGCGCAATAGAGAGAGAAAAAAATACTTCGCTACGCAGATACGTTACATAATGTGTTGGCGATAGGAAAGTTGCATACTTGCAGGTAATGCACTTCTGGTGGTCATCATAAGCATCCCTTAATACTCGTATTTTAACAAAGAGAAGTATGCCATTGATTTGTATGGTAGTCCCCTTGTCTGTACTCCTCCAACAGATTGCCCTCTGGAGCCGCGTTACTTAATATTGATAGCGCGATAGTGAGGAATTATGGGAAGTCAGTTTTACTGCTCTCAATGAATCGAACGGTTGAGCCACAACTCTCTGGAAGTTGGTGACTTTGTCAAGCTAATATTGTAGAAGGTATATGATGCGTTTGGCTTCATTGTTATATTTCTTCCCACATTTACTCGTCTCTACATTTGAAACCAATAGTGATTCGGCTCAACGCGATTTTAGTGTTTACTTTAAAAACTCAATGTACAGTTCTTGCATTTAAAATATGTGAAAATAAATATTTTGGTAATTTTACAACAAAATAACAAATTTATTTGTACAGTTCATGAAGAAAGCTTTCTTATAGTGAGAAGAGGTATTCTGATATACCGCCATATAAAAGGATAACGAAAAATTGAAATAAAAAGCTGTTTGGTGTTTCCATACAGGATCCTTAAACTGGTGGAGTATGGAATTGTGAAGAACCTGAAAGACCAATGGTTTAACACAATCAATGTGTGCCCGCAGAGGACTCAAAACAGCGATTTTATCAGGCTAAGCATGAAGACGCTTGGAGGAGTATTCTTGACCTACGGAATTGTGGCTGTTTTGGGCGTTATTATTCTAATACTTGAAAAGATACGAGTCAGACTTGACTTGAAACCTTCTGCGCCTCCATCATGTCATGGATAAAGCTGCCGTTTATCACTCTACTACTGCCAGACTTCTGCCCTCAGACATTTTACTTTGCAGAGCATTTTCATCCCAGAAAACCGACGATGTTGAAGCTCAGAAACTACAGCTCAATATTATTGTCTAATCAAGCTGAATCATTTGTGGAATAATTTTCTCTGTGGTAATATCGGTGCATTCCCGTAATATGTATCATGCAAAGGACATCAAACATCAAAGCTAAGTACCCTATTGATAATTAACAAAGTACTAGTACCGAAATAAATATTGCCAGTGATGCTATCAGATGTTTAAAATACAGAGTCAGTTGTCACACCGAACACATTTGGGGGCATGGTTGCTTTCGGAGATAAAATTATGTGGTGGAATGATGTGGATCTATTTTGACCCACACGGGAGAGCTCTGGGTTAGTCGCCTTTCACGCCAGACGCTGGACAACAGAGATACAATTCTTTTCACCCAGGAGATCTCATCGGGTCGAAATAATGGAGAACACTGTTCTATCTCCCTGCCCGCAACAGCTGATAGTGTTGACACAGTATCGCTGTGAATGCGAGCAATTGATCTACCTATGGACTGTATGTATGTGTCGACTGCATAAACATTTTACGAAGAAAAACAAAAACCCTTCGGCGTACCAAAACACCAATGTACACACAAAATGTACTTTTTGAACGTGATATGATTTTGTTTTTTTTGTGTGTGTTTTACGTCGTCATTCATTGGTTTAGCAATGCTTGAAAAACTCATGTGAAATGGAAAATAAAAATGTAATTGACGCAATGCTATTTGCGATCAACAGTCATACAAGGATCCTCTGGCATGTAACTGATAATCTGATAGTCGAGAAACTTGCTAAGAGTTGTCGCCCTTCCTATGTATTACTACTTCCTTACTGAAAGACTCGTTGAGCAGATTCATAAGTTGTTATTACCTTCACTAAAGAGGCTATGTTTCTGCTGATATTTATCTGTCTCTTTATTTGCTGTCGCCGTGAGTTCAAGTCTAGCTCATGCTGCCGGGTCCCCCTCACCATAATGCTGGCCGCCGTAGTATAAGTGAAATATTCTTGAGTACGGCGTAAAACACCAATTAAATAAATAAACAAATCAAATAACGTACCAGAATAAGGCGTTAGAAGTGCCCGATTGTCTTATTTTGCTTGAGAGGTCTCGCTGGCTCCGATGGTTAAGCTTGCCCGTTGCGACCACATTCCAATAACTAGTGTATAAAGTGATAAATTCTTGAGTGCGGCAACAATCAAATAAATAAAAGTTTTTCTTGACAACACTGACACTCATATTTCGGGTGACTTTACCCAGGTAATCTTTCGCACTTCTTCACTATCCCTGTCTGGTTTGTATGTTTTCACCATCGATTCATGTACTATTGCATGCCTACATCTTTTATCATGTTAATGCGAACTCGCAGCGACAGTGACTTTCAGAACTTCACCTTGTGCGTGAAATCGTTCTCTCCAATGTCATACGCTATAGGTCGCTTAATTACTGTTGATTATAGTGGATTATAAGGATTATTACAATAAGCTATACCAATATATTGAGCACCTTTCAGGATTATCTTCAGACTGACAATTTCAAACTCTTGTGTATAACCCGTGTCAGTCGTGAGCATTTCATGGTCCGTTGCTCACAAAGAGGACGTTGTAGTCAGGATACATAGTTGTGCACTTGCAATTAGTCTATAATCTACGGTTTATGACTGGTAGCTTCCTCGCGTTCAGCGTGAAGGGGATAGTGCAACGACTGGTTGACCCGTATAAGTATAATGGCTCGGGCGGGGCAGCTTTCTTGCCTTCGGTAAGTCATCTCAGTGAAGCAGCACTAGATAAAAGAGCGGTGAAAATCCGTCCTGCAACAAAGAGGCACATAGTATACACTCTAAGGATTCCTTCGTCGTCATATGACTGAAAAATTGTTAAGTACGACGTTAAACCCCAATCACTCATTCACTCACTCACGGTTTATGACTGTACCATAATCCAGAGATAAAAATAACGAATGGCAGACAAGAATGAGACCTCATTCGAGTTCCCCGGAAATATCGCCAGAGTCTCGAGATTTTGCGAGTTAGAGGTCAGAGTTCGCAGAAAAGCATATAACATTAAGCTAGACTTGCATGAACGATATACGAAAGGAAGGAAGAGGAGCTTCCTTCCAGTTTCAGTTCATTGCTGGCGGGTCACAGGATAAAGTGATAGGCCTTCCCAAAATCTATCAAAAACCTTAACTAACTCACCGCATCCCATCTGTTGCGAGATTTCCATGGAACAAATAAAACTCATGGGCACTGGTAAACCTTTATTTTTCGTTTGCCCACATTGCGGAGAATGGTAATGAATGGACGTTTGGGTGACACTCATATTTCGGGTGACTTTACCCAGGTAATCTTTCGCACTTCTTCACTATCCCTGTCTGGTTTGTATGTTTTCACCATCGATTCATGTACTATTGCATGCCTACATCTTTTATCATGTTAATGCGAACTCGCAGCGACAGTGACTTTCAGAACTTCACCTTGTGCGTGAAATCGTTCTCTCCAATGTCATACGCTATAGGTCGCTTAATTACTGTTGATTATAGTGGATTATAAGGATTATTACAATAAGCTATACCAATATATTGAGCACCTTTCAGGATTATCTTCAGACTGACAATTTCAAACTCTTGTGTATAACCCGTGTCAGTCGTGAGCATTTCATGGTCCGTTGCTCACAAAGAGGACGTTGTAGTCAGGATACATAGTTGTGCACTTGCAATTAGTCTATAATCTACGGTTTATGACTGGTAGCTTCCTCGCGTTCAGCGTGAAGGGGATAGTGCAACGACTGGTTGACCCGTATAAGTATAATGGCTCGGGCGGGGCAGCTTTCTTGCCTTCGGTAAGTCATCTCAGTGAAGCAGCACTAGATAAAAGAGCGGTGAAAATCCGTCCTGCAACAAAGAGGCACATAGTATACACTCTAAGGATTCCTTCGTCGTCATATGACTGAAAAATTGTTAAGTACGACGTTAAACCCCAATCACTCATTCACTCACTCACGGTTTATGACTGTACCATAATCCAGAGATAAAAATAACGAATGGCAGACAAGAATGAGACCTCATTCGAGTTCCCCGGAAATATCGCCAGAGTCTCGAGATTTTGCGAGTTAGAGGTCAGAGTTCGCAGAAAAGCATATAACATTAAGCTAGACTTGCATGAACGATATACGAAAGGAAGGAAGAGGAGCTTCCTTCCAGTTTCAGTTCATTGCTGGCGGGTCACAGGATAAAGTGATAGGCCTTCCCAAAATCTATCAAAAACCTTAACTAACTCACCGCATCCCATCTGTTGCGAGATTTCCATGGAACAAATAAAACTCATGGGCACTGGTAAACCTTTATTTTTCGTTTGCCCACATTGCGGAGAATGGTAATGAATGGACGTTTGGGTGCACCCAGATATGGTATATCGTCTGTTGCTAATTGTTATCGGCGTGTTATGCCCTTGTTATAGATATACGTTTACATAACCGTGACTGTGCAGTGGCTCGTGTTACGACTAACAACTGATGATTACATGGTTGAATTTGAGTAGGTATACGAAGCACGGGCAGTGTTGAGCATTCCCCTGGCTGGAGAACACTGCTAAATTTCCCGAGCACGTGGCAATTCATGAAGAGTGAAGCGTACATCGCCCACGTGTGACAAGATCTTACTGTTATTGATATAAACTACACAGTTTTCAGGATTTCTGGAGTAAACGTTTATCCCTACGCCGTTGTCTGTTTATCCTTGTCCTTTGTCTAGTCAAATAATCACTGTAAAATAACTTTCAAGCCTCAGTCCTAGTGTTTAGCGTGCGAGCACTGCACGATGACCGAATAGCCTCTCACCAGTGCGATCGCCGTGTGTTCAAGTCCAGCTCTAGCCGACTTCTTCCCCGGTCATATACAGGGAAAAGCCAATCGGCGAATGCAGTAACTTATCCAAGAGTACTCCCAAAAGAAAACTAGTGACGTCTTCATTCCTCGTGAAGATTGTACCTTTCATTTTTTCTGTCCTACTTTATAGCCAGCATAGAAAGGAATAGCTGTGAGCAAGTGACCCAGCTCAAAGTTTTACGAGCTTTAAGCACACCAAAGGCAAACCATACACATATGGTTGCCATGACAACAGGCTGATCCCAGCGCGGGCTGCAAGGGAAATGCCTAAATCAATACATTTCAGTCTACACCGTTAACCGTCCATAGATTCTGCCAAGCTTTTATTCTAAAATTTTATAGAAGGCAATAGGTCAGTACGAGTGACCTGCTGAGAGAAGTCATGTCAGTTTGTCATCATCTGGTCCGAAAGTGTCGGACATCTGATCATTTTACAGGTGTTTAAGCCACCTGCTGAAGATGTTACCCACAGGCTAGACGAGACCGTAGAACAAAAAGCACAGCTGGTTGTGGCGGCCAATCCACCTCGTTGTGCTGACGTCTGAGGGCACGAAATGGCGATTTCACCCCTTCACATAGTTGTGCTGAATGCAGTGATATTTGGGGTCCTGGCAACCATCTTCACAGTGATCGCGGTGGCCACAACGGCATGGCAGGATTACAAGTGGGACTACAGCGCACTTCAAAAGTTAAACGACACTAACCACTGGCAAATAATTGAGCCATTGTCGAGTGATGGCTATTACATAGCTAAGCAAAAAGTGACGAACATACTGAACGATACGGAGATTACGGCATGGGTGGAGAAAGAGTTCTTGTACGACACGTATACTGGCGTCTGGCAGATCTGTAATTCTCTGTCCGGTAAGATTCGTCTCCCTGCATTCCAACATTAAATGTGGAGGAATTTCTGACGTCCGTTTCCTGTCAGGCTGATAATAATTTATTTAGCGCTCAGGATTATGAACCGATGCTTCCCGACACAAAATCGATAGTATCTCGTAAAATATTAACACATTCGCTCTCTCAGAACACATTGCCTATTAGATGTCCACATACGGGGATATAGTACATAATGCATGCGCCCTCCCCGGAAAATGTGATCCCGGAGGCGTGAAGGTACCAGTAACAATGCAATTAAACAAAACATTTGACATTTATAAAACATACAAAACCAGGAAAAACAGCAAATATATAATTCCCTTTCTAAACATGTACGATAGTGGAATATAACATTTTAAATTTTGTCTATTTAGTGTTCATGAGGTTAATACTTTGCAATCATTTAATACAAATGTGTTTTTTCACATGTTCCATACAGCTTTTTTTTACGATTACAGCACTGCACTTCATTAAAATTTGTCGTGTATAATTCTAGGAGTGAAAATACGAGGTTGAGTTTACTTTCCAACGGTGTGTTCTTTAAGTGATCTGTACAACACTAGCTTCCTCAATATGACTGTGTTCCCTATTTAATGATAAGAGCAGCAAACTCTCCAGCGCCTGGAACTTCCTGCTGTAGATATGCGATTACTGTAAAGACGCTTGTTTCGCGTTTCACAGGGTGATAGTTTCTAGTAGTTGTTCATCGTCATCGTATACACTGCTTAAGAACATCCAACTATAGGCTAGCCCTATTTACCTAGTAAATTAGATTTAAATCTTTAAAACTAAAGTTTGACTGCCACCTCATTTTAAGTTATAGGAAACCACACTCTTTTCAATACAAGGTTTTAAAGAAATGTACCAAATGTAGTAAATGACAGTTCAAAAAATAACTGGCGCTTCTGACAACCGACTGTTTCATAACATCAGGAAAATTTTACGGAAACTGCCGAAGATTTTGTTCATGAGGACTCATCACTTATACGAGTTAAATAGTGTTATTCGTCGTAAATTTTTTTGAATCCTGGTGTTAGCTCTGTTCCCTGGGGTACCCTTCATATCATTTTACTATTCGGTATATCTTCTCTGAAGACTGAAGCACTTTAAAGCAAGATCTCCACTCTGAGACATCAGCACGACATGGTCAAAAACATTGATAACTTAACAAACAGCACTACAGGCTATATCAAACACTATAAAAAATTGTTTTAAAAACATGTTAAAGAAAACCTATGTGTTTTCCTCGACATTTGAAGAGACAAAAAGATCTGAAACTGCAGACTCCCTTGAGACAACATTGTAGAATATTCTACGGTTACTCGTTTCTGTGGATAACGAAGACAATGAGACACAACAATGGCGAAGTCGACTTTCCTCCCCTAATAAGATGATATTGCAGTCACGTGCAAATATGTGGATACAAACGTGATTCCTTGCATCTAGTGTTGTCTCAACAAAACTAATTAAAGTAAAATCGGTTTTAATGTGTATGTACAGTTAAGGAACCAGTCCACTTTCAGAACCAGAACATCAACGAGACCTGTTCAGCTGTAATTAAGTTACCTACACTCCACATATTCACAACACATGTATTTATAAAAACACATGCACTAATGTGCAAACCCCTTGCTGTTTTTATTTGAATCCAGACATCTTGTTGATAAACGAGTTATATGCATATGGTGGAACTATACCATACGTTTTTATTAAAACATAGGCTGGCATTCTTTTTATAATGCCGACGTTTTCAGTAAATCATTTCAACGTTTACTCCAAAACACTGGTGTTATATAGAAAACATGTGACATGTTTACTAGAGTGGTCGACTTGCCGTTTTTATTTTAACATGTATATGCCTATCAGTTTATGCTGTTTATTATTTAATATTCCTTTTAAGATTATTTTAATATGGTGACAGGTAAACATTTTCTACCTACTCTTTGATTTGTGTACTCAAAACCCTATAACATAACAAAAATACCCGACTGGTTGATCATGAAGTGGTTAGGACTGACACAACATTCACAGTGAGCATATATCCCAGCGGGTTATTGGTATTATGCTGACGCATGTTGTATTATGCAAAAGTTAACTTGACCGTGTGGGCTGAGTGAAAATAAACGGGAAAAGCCACTCAACAAATGTACCTATAGTATTAATAAAACATTGATATTGCTCTTCACTTTTTGTAACAAACAGATTCCATCGACTATATGTTAATCCATTACTTAAGAAGAGAGATTCAATGCGCATGGGCAAATGTATAAATAGTCTATGAAAACCGGTTTGTCTTTGAAATTGATCTGTAGGGATGTGAGCTATGAGAAATTTTTTTTTCAAAATTCTGACATTTGTGTTTCACCACAAATACCTCTAGGTAGATATACTGAACTGGTGAATATTGTTTACTTATAAGCAGTATTACTGGGGGAAAGCGGAAATTAATCTGTCCGTAGAGAAATGAAACATAAACTGAAAATCAATATCAGAAGATAAACAGAGAGGCCTTGCCATTGATTTAATTTCTACCCACTAGTGTTGCGATACATCCTTCGTGTCTAGTTAACGGGTTGAGATGAATTAGTACTTATAACTTATTCAATAAGTAACTGGGTAAACACATATCAGTACGATAACTTGTACGTAAGCTGTAAACATCTGTATTCTTTTATTTCCACCATGTGAAACGTTTCAGATGAGATCTAATATGTATTAAATTTCATTCAGTAGTATATTGAAATCAAAAACCCATTTGGAAATGGTCAAATGTTTGTTTTCATTGAAAACAAAACTCGAAAATGCCAATTCATTTCTCAGGTTCTGAACAGAAATTCGATCATATTACATATGGATCCTTTTGTAAAATATTTCAAAATGAGTGAAACGCTTTAAAACATAGCTATATGTTGGTACACCGTGGATATAAATGGCGTCACCTCCGTGCTTTGGCTTGAAATAGTTTATGTAGTCCTCTACAGTCCATGTATTCATAGATCTGTATCGGTTTAGCATGTGTATATTAAATAGCAAAAACCTGATGTGAAGTCACATGGTCACTGTACAATCCAATTTTAAATACATTTTACTCAGTTATTTGATTATTTGATAAAATAATCTATCAAACTATTTTCTGGACAGTGTTTTAATGTCTGACATACATGTATATTCGCATTTAGCCTTTATTTGCACTTTAGTAACACATGCCCCTTAATGTAAGTCTCTTTCATGTGTTCGTATGGCTGGATCATGTGCCATATTAACATGTTAGTTATAGACCACTTTGCCTTCTCCAAAATCTGAGATATAAGTCCTCCAGCAGGGATAAGTGAGAAGTGTGTTATTGTAGATTGGCCAGGTGGCCGGCATCAGGGATATACAGCCAATGTTAATAAGGCTTGTTCTCCTCCAGGCGCGTTATTGACTTGCCATTACCTCCTTATTCCAGTGCTCAGCTGTGCCTCTTGACACTCCTGGTAACAAATCAGTCTGACCACCTACCTGCATATCCACATCATCTCTTTCACATCGTTTCAATGCACGCTCTGTGATTTTGGTAGTCATGACACTGCAGTAAAACTACCACCCATTCTGAAAGTATGTACACCATGGGTATGTCTTTACATATTGGTAGTGTATGTTTTGATACGATAATTATAAATATATTCAACAAAGTGAGAGGTTATAAAAAAGCGGAAGTTTAAAAAATTGCACCAACACTCTATTTCCGGAAATTAATCTCAAATATCTTTACAATATATCAGTTGCACCCATGTGCAAAACTCAAGCATCCAAACATCAAAATTTTAAAAAAGACATGTATTCGTTAATAAGCAAGACAAAATGACCTTTAGACTGTCCCATAGACCTGCTCGTATACATCCAAAAATTATATCACAACCATAATGTCTCTCACTTGTGTTATTTCTTGCAAAAACAAAAAACGTATACCTATTAGTTAATACACTCATCTCATACGTAGAGCTTCAGTGAATGTTATATGTGTCGCTTTTTCAGACGCCCAAGGTTAAAAGGTATAAAAGGTAATAAACTTTATTCGGATTACGCTGTGCTGGCGCGCTAACCAACTGAGCCACGATGCCCCCTTCCGTCATTAATTAGAACAATAACTGTGCCTTTTATCCACAGACGAAGCCCTTCAAGCCGTCGGGAAGAATTCCCGGTGCTTCGGTTTTGTGACAGAATATAACAAGGAAACAACACAGTTTGATGAAAACGGGAAATGGTTGGCACGTAAGTATTTGCTGCTTGGTGGTGAAACATGATACATTCACAATCATATATGATGACACTAGTGGGAAAGATGCTACTAGCATGTACAGGAAAGCGAACGGTATTTGCTACATATGGTCCAGGATCAGTAACGGAATCTAGGCGAATCTAAACAGTGGTTAGGACAATCCTATGGGAACATTATAAATCGTTCGTCATGTGACACATTTTCTGCTGTTAAGTTCTGAAACACTAACACATTACGGCGTGAGGAACACAGAGGAACTCTCTTATCGGCTGATCGAGCCTGAGACAAGCAATCACCACTGTCAAACATTACACCTAGAGAATGTTTTGGACATGGAACTGTGACTCTTCCTACATGCCTTATGCAAGTCTAACATTTTATTGTTAATGAAAATGAAATATAAGAAGAGTTTCATGGGGTTATTTTTGATAAAGGTATGTGTTGACGATTGATAACAACAACAACAGTCAAATTTCAGTGACAGTGATTATTCTGGTATAAAAATGTACTCAATGTTGGTTTAAAGCTCATAGCTCATGAAACAGGTACATAATTCTGGAGTTTCTATGTTCTTACCTCGGTTAGAAGCCATTTAGATATTTATTTCCGACCGAAATGATTCACGTCACTTCGTCGCGGTTTGCGAAGTTCGCCATGATTAGCATTTCGGATTGGAGGCTATGTAATCTAGAATTGTGATAATTACGAAAACGGCTCATGTGTTATAGTCTGATAGATGGTCCTGCTGTCAAGATCGAAAACAAAGACCAGAGCAAAAGCAAAGGCAAGATCAAGCCAAGCCACAGAGGATTAGTTAGAAGATATCACAGATGTAAATTTACAGCATAGAGATTTGCCAGGGATCGCCGATCCTACCAAGAGGAGGCTATCGTGATTGACAGCGGGCAGAGGTAGTGTATTCGATCCTGCGAGAGTTTCGCGGGAGATCATTAATTTTCAGTATATTAAAGGATTTAGTGTTATGCTGAGGGGACTGTGATTATATGATTTAAACAGTTCCTTCTCTTGCATTAAACTGTACCTAAGGATAACGGTTAGATAGAAATTCCAACACATATAACTATGGTAATATTTTTAAATTACTAAAGACTGTTCACCGTCTGTAGCCGCGTCAACAAGCCGCCCAGAGCTATTCCCCCTGAAACTATTTCTCACAAACGGTATTGCTGATTCTGATGAAATATTTGATGATTTGACTGTATATATGTAAACAAATGGATTCCACTGGTTAGTGTTCGAACTGAAAAACAAATCTTCTGGTCTTCTATTATGCTGTTCTTGCTGATCCACTGAAATAAGTCGTAAGACTGAGTTCTCTTCCAAGAGTTGTACTGGAACAATACAGACTGGGAATGTATTTGGCGTTATAAATAGAATAACAGCATTGAAATAAATGATTGGAGTATTGAGAGTAAATCCATTTTTCTGTAGCGGTGTTTCCAAATACCCGAGGTAAATATCGATCTCACACGCTACCAAAATATAAAACTTTTTTTTTTACCTCGATAGAGATTAACTGGTGATAAATAGTGGGGCAGAGCAAAGCCTACATTCTTAATCTTATAGGTCATAAGACTGGGTTTGTTTTTTTGTTTTGTTTTTTTTTTTCAATCCACTACACTTCTCAATCTGTGGATGAATACGGCGTGGCGTTTAAATAAGCCACAATCATTCATTCTTTCGATGGGCAGCTTGAAGGCAGCCCAGAAGTTTGACAATACCAAGTCATTTGTCATTTGACCTGTTGGTGACACTATGGTGTGTTCTCAAACATGATACCTCCATTCACTGCCAGATACAAATGACTGAATAGGTGTGGCGAAATGCCGTCAGACACATTTGTAAGCAACATTACATTGCACAGCCCGGTCACAGATGTCATTGTGAATCTAACCTGGATCTATTTCCACCATTTGGTAACAATCTTCGCTTTGTTTTATTTGTTTTTACAAGGTATGCACAACTCAGCCGCCACGTGTTTCATTGTGTCTCTTGTTTATCTGTTCGGGGCATTGGTGATAGGAGCTATAGGCATCTCCCGGAGACAAGTTTCAGTGTGTATGCTCACGGGAGTTCTCTATGTACTCGCAGGTAAGGTTTGTCTGACCGTCTACGCTCATGTCCATACTCAGAGACAAGTGTCCGTGTGTATGGTCACGGGATCCACTATGTGCTCTCAGGTAAGGTTTGTCTGATCGTCTCCACCCATGTCTGTACTCAGAGACAGGTGTCCGTGTGCATGGTTACGGGATCCACTATGTGCTCTCAGGTAAGGTTTGTCTGATCGTGTACACTCATGTCTGTACTCAGAGACAGGTGTCCGTGTGTATTGTCATGGGATCCACTATGTACTCCCAGGTAAGGTTTGATCGTCTACACTCATGTCTGTACTCAGAGACGGGTGTCCGTGTGCATGGTTACGGGATCCACTATGTGCTCTCAGGTAATATTTGTCTGATCGTCTAAATCCATATCTGTTTTAGTGTGTATGCTCAGGAGAGTTCTCTATGTACTCGCAGGTAAGGTTTGGTAAGGCACTAGATAAAAGAGCGGTGGAAATCCGTCCTGCAACAAGAAGGCACATTACATACACCCTAAGGATTCCTTCGTCGTCATATGACTGAAAAATTGTTGAGTTATACGTTATACCCCAAGCACTCACTCACTCACTATGTACTCTCAGGTAATGTTTGTCTGATCCTCTACACCCATGTCTGTACCCAATCCTGTATGTATTCCCAGGTGAGGTGTGTCTATTCTTCTACACTGGTGTCATTACCCAGAGAAGGTGTTCGTATGTATTGTCATCGGTCGGTCTCCACAGTAAGGTCTCCATGTAGTTTCAGGTGGAGGTGATTTTTCCATGATATGTTTGTGTGCAGTCAGCGTTGTGGATTATGGGTATAGCGAAGTCTTATTTGAAGCGCTCCAATCGATTTTCACTTCCTAGTAATGGCAATTAAAGAATAATTGAATAGATGATATTTCAGGTTACAGAGCTAGATTAACCCGGTCCAAAGGCATTTCGACATGGGTCAACAAAGACCTGCCATTGATTCATCGATAACCCATACCGTCGCTGTTGACGATTAGCCTGCGGTATCAAACCAAGCACGACAGTTTAACGTGCAGGTTAAACGCGATGCAAAGTAAGTTAATTCAAAACAGACTCCGACGTCTACTCAGACATAACTATTGGACCACAAACACAAAATGTTTTATTTATTTCAGATATGGTTTTATTCTACCAGTTGATTACAGTGATTAAATTCTATAATCATATCTTAGGAAAGTTATCCTATGTTTTTACGGTTATCATGATCGTTAGGGATTTTAAGCATTACAGATAAACCAATTATTTACCTTTCCTTGGTCGAATGTTTGAAACTTTGTATCTTTACTTTTATATTTCGTTATGAAACTAGTTTGATAACAGCAAGTTCAATTTTGAACAAAATAAAATGTTCCACAAATCAAACATGAACTGTAGACAGCGTAAAATTACGCGAAGAAAATTTCACCGATTTCTGAAATTGTTGGTTTCATCATCCTGCTATTTAGCATTTTGTATTATGTCACTGTTATAAATGCGTAAACTGCCTCGGCCTTTTGGGTTTTAGCGCAGCATAATGACCCAGGAGTCTCTCACCAATGCGGTCGCTGTGAGTTCAAGTCCAGCTCATGTTGTCTTCCTCTCCGGCCGTACGTGGGAAGGTCTGCAGCAACCTGTGGATCGTCGTGGGTTTCCACCGGGCCCTGCCCGGTTACCTCCCACCATAATGCTGGCCGCCGTCGTATAAGTGAAATATCCTTGAGTTCGACATAAAACAACACTCAAATAAAGAAATAAATCACAGTGGCTGGGGCTACCAGAACTTAGCTATCGATTGAAACTATACTTATCTACGATGGAGAAAGAATTATATATTAAGTTGATGTGCCAGGTTCCAGTGTTAAAACGTACTTAAACGACATCGTCGCTTAGGCGGGCGTGCTGCGACTCACAGGATCCATTCTGTCACGTTGCCGTTATTATAGAGGCTGGTATAGTGTACTAATCAACTAATTCGCCTGATGAACGAAGTTAGTTGAAACGAATTGCAAGCGACATGTGATTCCTTTTAGTGAATAATACAGAAATGGGAGCACTCAAGCCTTAAGCCTTAATTTTGTGAATGTTTCTGTCTTTTTTCTCCCAGCTGTATTCTCGATATTTACGAACTTGGCAATTTTTCACAGTACTGTGACAGTCTATTATTTGTGCTTCAGTTGTTCATGTTTCTTCACACTTTTTATTCCAGCTGTGTTTTCGGTGTTCGGCCTAGGGATTTTCCACAGTAAGAACAACAATGAGAAATATGAGTGCTACGCTCTGGAAAACATCCCAGAAGACCTTTGCTCCGCCCGAACGGTCACTGTCCTCTGGTCGCTTACTCTGGGCTGGGTTGGGGTTGCCTTCGCTCTCATCGCCTCCTCTTTCTGGCTATTTCTGGTACGAGCGCTCAGAGTCATCAGGGCCAAGACGATAAACATATAACCTTCTGTGGACAAGTGCTATCGAGTGCTGTACCAGGCCGCTTATTGACCAAATCCTTTTCAGTACGTAGTACGTAACAGCCGTAGAGTACGTCAATATCGCCTCAACAATAAATCTCTTAGAACTGTAATCCTCAAGACTTACAGTGTATATGTACTTAATTTCTAGTACAAGAACGGTGGTAAATCCCTTACTTGACCCACCGAATTTCAAATAAGCGCGAATTAATTCCAAGCCAGTAAATCACAACGCTAAAAATGAGCATCCCATAAAAGCTTTTGTGGGTCATTTAAGCATAATGAATGTATGTTATACGTAGAGACAATCCCGAATGGAACTGACAACCATTCTAAAAATAAAGCCAACTGTTAACGTTTGTATGTACTGTTTAAAAGTCATCGAAGATTACTAGAAATGATCCTTAAAGTTTTGCAAGAGAGGGAAATTAATAAGAGTAACTTGTTGAACTGAGTAAGACTTTTATATGAAACACTTAACTTTAGATATGAATCGTTTAACTCATTACTTGTGTGTTTGTGCAAGTACAATGTTTGAGTTATTATTTTATTCGAGGCCAAGTTTTGTTAAACTGATGCCTGGCCTTATAGAACTAAAGCTTTTAAATGTAGCATTTGTTTGTTCACAGTGCTGTTATGAAAAGTATATCTTGTCCAAGCATGGTGGTAAGATCACACAATCTCCGCCACAATCCACCACCTTCAACCACCACGTTGTGCTGACATACCAGTTATAAAACAAAAATCAACCAGTAATGATATAAAACGTGTTTTTTTTTTTTTTTTTCATTACTGGTGGATTTTTATTTCACGACTGGTTCCGGTTTATTACAAGTCCCGTGTAGTTTATCATCTTACACAACAGGGCACAACAACATACATGTACAATCGTTTGGTTTCTATCCTCCACTGCAAGAGACATTGTTTATCCATCGTCAGTTTTGCTTTGATTCCCTATCATATAAAGGCCAACATTCATTCACGTTATATATACATTTATAACGTACAGTATATGGAACTACTCAGGCTAAATTAAGTATAACTTATCATTCCTGGCAAATCTTGCCAAGTTTATCAACAACGTGAAGCTAAAAGCTCAGGCAGTCATTTTTCTGCCCAATGGAGTCATCACAATGATAGTGTTAGCCAACAACGCTTCAAAGTACCTATCTAAACAAACACAACGTTGTCCTAAACCCAAAAGTCGATAATAACACCTTTTCAATGCGCAGTGTGTAGTATAAACATTTATATTTCTTGCTGGAACATACAATGCTATTTAACCTATTCAGATGATAGTCAAATCTTTATATACTCAGCATGACCAACAGTTACACAAATGACCTGTCTTTCTCCACTCGTCAAATAAAACATAAAGAAACTAAAAAAAGTATATCTAAACTCGTATATACGCAAAATAAAGAACAATAGACGTGACAAAAGACATGTCCACTTCAACAGCTACTATAATCGGCTCGGCAGAAGCTCAATCGATCGTAAAAGGGTAATGAAGGTAACTCGTGACTGTTATGTGAATTACTTTTAGAAACGTTTCTCATCAGTATACATGTATATCACGCCCATCGCGATTTGGTTGCTATGCATTTTCACCTTTCATTTCATTGCCCATGAACGCAGCAATGGATATACAAGCAGCTTTTACAAGCAACTTTTGCCATGTGACAGGCGTCACGTGATCCGATGGTGCTTTTTCATTGGTTAACACGTACAACTTGTTGGATGAAAATAATTATATTTCTTGCAACTCGCATGCAACATATTGCATACACTTAAAATTGCTGCAATTTCCTGGTTTACACAACGAGTTGTATGCAATTATTTGCATACTGTGAACGGGCAATTAGGTGAATATTTATTTTGTAAAGCGTCACGCCAAGTCACACGTCACAAGTCACGCCAAGTAGTGAGTTTGATAGAGGCAGGCGTAACCTTTCAACGCTCTCCATTTGGACTAATCCACTTTAACAGTGTGCGTTTTTGGATTTTCGTGTCGGCTCCATTTCATGTTGCCTGACAAAGAAGCAAAATAAGCTAAGTAAAACCAAAATTTTGGTCAAACTCGAAGCCCATCCACTAGTACGTTTCAAGTTATTCACACTTTCTTCTTTTGTGATTTGTATAATGCAAGACGAAGTTACGTGTACTTACCTTTCTTGTTCATTATAAGGAGCAGGTCATATATTGCTCAACTTGTTAAACATCCTCTCCCAACTCTTCATATTTTGTCACCAATACATGTACTTTATGACTGGTTTCCTCCATGTCACATTATACATATATAATACCAACAGCGAAGTTGAAACAAGATTTAAGAAATCAATTCAATTCGAATTAGACACCAAACATATTAAGCAATATCTTTGATGTGAAAACGGCGTTTCATTATTTCTCAACCTTTTTAATTGCTGACTATAGACCCATAGTATGTGCAAATCGTTCAGCGATTTCGCAGTTCGGACGTTGCAGTTCGGAAGTCATTCTGGTCACACTGATTTCTCAGCAATCACTGTGTTATTGATACACTGCACTATAATGTCTTAATTATTTGTGCGTAGACAAATAAAAACAGTTTGTTTGGTTACACACATGACGGCTGTATTCAGGCTTGTTTACATGCTGGCGGACTCCCTGCATGTTACCATGTAGACTGACTAGCTCATGTTATATAACCTGTAGTGGGTAT
Source organism: Liolophura sinensis (assembly GCF_032854445.1). NCBI lineage: Eukaryota > Metazoa > Mollusca > Polyplacophora > Chitonida > Chitonidae > Liolophura > Liolophura sinensis. Next base: position 26,979,208 of record NC_088295.1, read on the forward strand.
CCATACGGCCTAAAACTTCCCCTCCTTTTTTGAATAACTGCTTAACCCAAATTACTCGTTGAACTATAGTAAAATTTTTACGAAATCTTTTGGAACTTTGAAATTAAAAACCATGAGTTTACAGATTTAGTCAACCTATTGTCCGTAATAGTGAATTCGTTGCACATTTAAGAATTCAATGCGTTAATAGCGCCCTTTAAAATTACTTGAACACAATTAATACAATTTCGCGAACAGTCAAAACAAATGCACTGGATCAAAACAGTTCAAGCTGAAACTGTCAGTAATTAAAATATCTTAAAAGTTCAAATGAATTGATCACACGCATTTCACTCGATGCAAATAATTTTCACATGTCAGTGTTGATGTAAAAAATAAATTTCACTAAGGAAATTCACATTCCAGCAAATCACACATAGTCAGACAGATACGCGGGCCGGACGCGATTTCTCGTCGGGAAGCGTCTCGGAATATCCTGCTGGTTCGGTTCTGACGGAATGTCCAGATCATCGCACGGATCGTTGACTTCCACTTTAGGTAGGTTCATTCTCGGGATTTTCTTCAGATGAGAACAATTCCGTGCGTACTGTTCACCGTTAGAACCTTGGACGACTACCATCGATCCTTTTGTGAAGACCACTTTGAATGGGCGTTTGTCAAATTTGGTTAACAGTTTGTTTTCAAGTTTGGCTGCTAGGAGGACTGTATCTCCTTGTTTAAGGTTGGAGACACGGGCACCAGATTTCGCGTCGGAACGAGGTGTCATTTTAAGTTTGGCTTGTGTTTTGCAAATTGATGTTTCTCGTTGCACGAAGAGCTTACAGGTTCTGGTAGTTTGGCCTTGATTGGTCGCGCAAGAGCAGCTCGGCCGGCGATACATCTGATGTTGAATGTAGGGTTGCTCGATAATTCAGCAGAAACTGGTCAAGATCTTTCTTCCACTTTCCCGTTTCAATGAAAGAAGATCGAACAGCAATTTCTAAGGTCCGAATGAAGCGTTCTGCGTCGCCCTTTGCTCTGTGTCAGTAAGGAGTTACTTTTTCTGTGTTCGAAGCCTTGTATTTCCGCAAAAACGGTCCACAAAAATCGGCACTCACATGACAAGGCTTGTCAGGGATTTCAGTCATATTCAGTGGCTCTGGTTTTGGAGATTGTCCGTTTGCTTGACATGGAATACACTGACTAATTAAAGTCTCTTTGTCCTTGTCGATACCTGGGTACCAGACTTTTTCGCACAGCGATCGCTCTGTTTTCTGATATCCTTCATGGGCAAGTTTAAGGATGTGTGATCTGAGCATTTGTGGAATGATAATACGCGATCCGCAAAGAAGAATGTCCCCAGACAGTGTCAGACTCTCTGATTTTGTAGAACTGCTGCTGCCCTGGATCATGTTTGTCCCATTTTCCAGATGAAACATCTGCCGCGAGCTTTGTCATAACCTTGTCCTGTGTGGTTGCATTTGAAAATCAGTCAGAGTAAGTGACTTCGGTACAGCATTTTCGGCGATGAAATTGACATATTCATCGGCCTTGTTTCTGTCGGAGAAAGAAACTGTCGACTGGGGATGTCGAGACAGGAGGTCTGCGGGGTTGTTTGCCCCTGGTTGGTAAACAACTTTCATGTCGTATGGTTGTAAACGAAGCTGCCATCTCTGGAAGCGCGGCTTGTTGAACATCGGTGTCAGCGGCTTGTGGTCAGTTATCACAGTGAATGACTGTCCAAACACATGTAGATGAAATTTTCTTGCAGGCCCAAACTATGGCCAGAGCCTCTTGTTCCGTTTGCGAATATCTGCGTTCGACGTCCGAGAGCGTGCAACTTGCGTAGCAGATGACGCGGTGTTGTCTGTTTCCGTCAACCTGTGTAAGGGTCGCAGCAACACCGACCGGGCTGGAGTCAACGTAGACTTCCGTTGTGTTTTTTGGATCAAAATACGACACCACTGACGTATCTGACAGTGAGGATTTTAGACGATCGAAGGCGTGTTGGTGTTTGTCAGTCCAATCAAATTTCACGTTCTGTCCCGTCAGCTCGCGCAGTGGTTCCGTTATCGTCGCGTAGTCGTGAATGAAGCGCGAGACGTAGTTTGTCATCCCTAGGAGGTTTCGCACACCCGATGCATCCTTTGGAATTGGAGCGTTTTTTACTGCGTCCACTTTTGCCAGATCTGGGGATATTCCTTGCTTGGAAAACACAAATCCGAAGAACTCCATACTGGGTTTGTTAAAAACACATTTTTCCAGCCTGAGTGTAAGGCCTTTGTTAGTCTGTGGAAAACTATTCGCAGCGACTTGTCATGTTCAGTTTGTGTTTGGCCAAACACGATGATGTCGTCCAACAGGTTTATCACACCCGGTATGTCACTTAGCGTCGGTTGAATCACGTTTCTGACGCTGACGACAAACCAAACATCAGGTGCTTGTATCGCCGCAGGCCTTTGTGTGTGGCAAATGTTGTCAGGTACCGTGAATCTGGGTGTAATTCGATCTGATGATACCCTTGTCGCATGTCGAGTTTGGAGAATACTGTCGCTCCGTTTAGATCATGTATGATTTCGTCCATGGTGGGCGTTGGATGACGTTCACGAAGGACAGCAGTATTTGGGGGCCTCATATCGACACAGACATGGGCACTTGATTTGTCCTTTGGGACCACCACTACTTGCGATACCCACGGTGTAGGACCATCAGCCTTATCTATGATGAAATGGTATGTGAAATGGTATGCGTCGTGGTCGTTGAGCAATAGGTTTGACTGACGGATCTACATGTATTTTGAATAGGTAGCCATTTAATTTGCCTACACCATTAAATATTTCTTAGAACTCAGATATGACAGAGGTTCTTCTGTTGCGTGATTATTTTTCTTCACTATCGGGAGTTTATCAACTGATGGCAGAGGTTGTTGTGGTAGGGAACTATTTTTCTTCTCTGTGAGGAATTTACCCTGCTTGTTTATCACTAAAGGGAGATTGGGGCATAAACTGTCTGCCACTTTGGGGAGTGTGATAAGTTCTAGCTGTATAAATATCTCAAAACCTAACAAGGAACCTGAATTTTGATCCACCACGTAAAATAACAGCTGAGCACTTTTTCTCTGACGTTTCTATGTTTGCCTCAAAAGTACCCATAACAGGCAAAGGGGTTTTGGAACTACAGACAAATATTTTTGATTTGGGCTTGCCGAGTGAGACTTTTTTGTTTCGTTATTTCTGTGTAACATGATTTATCTACTGTCCACTGTAGCGCCACTATCAACTAAGTTTGGAACCGCTGTGCCTGCCATTTTGACTGCAATTTTGGGCTGTTCAGTGGGAAACTTTACACTGCTGCTTTTGTCACAAACGGTAAAACATACTCATCCCCTGATGATGAATCAGTGTTACCCACTGCTGCGCGTATTTGATTAACAGGGTTTTTGGTTCGATTTTGTAAGCTACGATACACGCTACCAAAATGGTTGAGTTTACCACAATTCCCACATGTTTTACCAGCAGCTGGACAACTTGTATTTCTTTGTGGCCAAACACCTCCACAATTTCTACACTCATTATTTCTGTGTTTTGGGGTTTGTGAAAAGGTGTGCGCTTTTTGCTGTTGTGTTTAAATTTGCCTGGCTTGTGTGAGAGATTGTTTACACTGACTGGGTCTGGTTCTGACTTTACTTCCATTTTCTGACTTTGGAGTTCAGATGTTTCTGTGTCTCGGGCAATGTCTAGAATTTTATTCTCTCATCAGTCTGCGTTTGAGATGGGTTGATCTGAACTTTTCCACCACTTGATCTGCGATGGCGTCGGGAATTCCGGGAATTCACAAGTTATTGCAAGGGACCGAAGTCGCGTGACGAACTGTCGCGTGACGAACTGTACCCTCCTGTTGATTTGCATCCTTGAACACGTACCGTTCGTAGCGCACATTTTTCTTCGGTAAGAAATATTCATCAGGCTTTTCTGATGCGGTTGCAAAGTCATCACCAGTGTCTTTGAGTCCTCGGAAAACGTCTTGAACAGACTCACCTGCCAGATGTAACAACAGCGCGCGTTTCTGTCGTTTTTGATACCAGTTGCACTTACGTACAGGTCAAATCTCTCACGCCAATTTTTCCATCGCGTGGCAAGTGACGACTGATCAGTGTCCGCTTGGAAGGGAGGAATTGCCGGTATGTTCAGCGCTTGAGCCATCGTTTGAATGTCCGTTGGCCTTGATCGCCTCGTTCGCCTTATTTGTGCATAGACAAATGAAAACAGTCTGTTTGGTGACACACATGGAGGCTGTATTCAGGCTTGTTTACATGATGGCGGACTCCCAGCTTTTTACCATGGAGACGGACTAGCTCATGTTACATAACCAGTAGGGGGTATCGATATGGCCTAAAACTTAGACAGTACATGCACAAACAGTGGAAAATGAAATATGTTATACCTTCGGCAAAAAATTTCTTTCGGAAATTTGTAGCATTTCTTACCAGTTCCTGAGATTAAAATAATGAGACAAGAATCGAATAATACACAAAATCGCTTACATGAAACTTTTTATCGGACTTAACCGACCACTTCTTACAAAAAATGCATGCGAAAGGAGACGCGCGGAGTCAGAAATTCGGAATATCTTGTGAAATCTTCACATCTCGTAAAATCCTCAAAAGTCTCTTAAAAATTCATGAAATCCTGTGAAATCTCGTGAAATTTCATGCAATCTCGTTCTGTGGGCGTGGACGGATGTTGAAGGTGAACGTTAACGCCCATGTAACAGCTTTAACTTTTTGAACTTTCGTTTCACAGGAAATGGAAAATTGATTCACTTTGTAAAATACACGGTGCGCTAAAATTATCTCCCCGTTAAAGGACAAACCAGTAGTGAAATAAAAACCAGCAAAATCAGCCAGTAATGAAAAAATCTCATTTTTTGTCACCACTGGTTGTTTTTTACTTCAGGACTGGTATTTCATAACTGGTTAATTTTTATTTCACTAGTGGCTTTATTTCATTACTACGAGTTTTTTATTTAACGACCTGTTGTTCTTTGCGAGTTACTTCATTACTGGAGGTTTATATCACCGCTGGTTGTAACAAATACTGCTGTATATATGCTGGTAAGGCCCCCATCGTCGCTCCCGCAGTGGCGTGTTTTTCCAATTTCTGTCCTCAAAATTTCAACATTATCTGGTTTTTAATTGTTGTTATCTTGCGAAGATTACATGTTGTGTTTGTTATCAACCAAACAACTTTATCGCTGTTTAATATTTCATTATTAGTAATAGAACGATGGCATAGTACCATTGCTTCCTGTCGTCGTGGCATCGCTTCCTGCAATAGTGCCATCGCTTCGTACAATCGCCGGTTTGTAAATATTTACAACTGGGTGGACCCGATTATAACATCTGATTGTAAATTATACCTTTCGTATCTTACAGTCCTTCGTGCAAGAGGGTGTCGATTGTTAGCTATACCTACGATCGAGATCTCAGTGATTTACAATCATTTACAAGTGGGTCTACAGTCGATTGTAGGTACACTCTCTTTGACTCACTTTTTTTACTTCAGAGAGTTTGAATGGAGAATTTTGGTCTCCTAAGAGGCCATGCAAGGTACCAACTTATCCTCTCTTTTTCTTTAACATGGCAGGGAATATAATTTTTATGGATATACAAATTATGTTTATACGACGACTAACATTGTTATCAAGTCAATTGGAATAACAGATCAGTAACTAGGTATACAAACATAACATAGAACATAAATGTCAAAACATGAGCAGTACTTAACAAATGAATGGGTGAACAGAATGTATGTATTTGTGTAGGTCTGCGTGCGTGGGGTTTAACGTTTTACTTTGCAATTTTTCAGTAATATGACGACGAGAAGTCATCTGGTGTGTGTACTAATATTTTGTCTTCTTGTGGCAGGGCGAGTCCATGCCGCCACTTAAGCATCATGCCGAAGGCACCAGACATGACACTTCATCCAGTCACATTATACTGACAACAGGCCAACCAGTCATATTCCCTTGCTCTAAACTCTCACTGCTGAGGGCCAAGCGGGTGCCATTTTAAAAGTCTTCAATATGACCCGACCCGGGTTTGATCGAGGCCAGCCCACGATGACACGGTTGTAGCCATACACTAGCCTGTGTGTGATGTTTTGTCAGAGGTCGATTCTACCGGGAGATTTCTTTATGTCTCTCGATTTTGGCAACGGATCCAGTTATTTAAAACTAAGCCTTTAAACAGATTTACTGCTCTGTAGTCCTTAGTAACAACCGGAGGTCTCCAGCGCTCCTTTAGGAGTTTCCAAAAGGAGTGGTGATTAGTTCCTTTCTGTCAATACGATATTTAATATTATATACGTCGGAAAGCTTGTCATTTACTTGCCAAAGGTATGTGATTTTCTTCGGGCACTTTATTTTCCTCTACGACTGGAAATGTCAGTTGTTGTGTAAGTGATCAGTAAGTATTTTTTGGACAGATAAACAAATGAAGTCGCTTTTGAAATGTTAGCAGAAGTCTATAATACCTTTGTGCAACACGTCCATTGTGATCTGGCGGACTGCAGTGGCTCTACACGCCTGGTTTCCTCCACCCATCAACATAATCCCGTTCGATATATATAAAATAATCTCGTGTATTTGTATACCAATAAAATAAATGAGTAAATAAATAAATAAAATACATGTATACTCATATCTGAACGAAAGGCCTAGAAATAAAGTAATTAAGTTTTACAGTCTCACGAGTGATCTCCCCTGAAAGTGGGCACATCTCGCATGTTTACATGTTTCTTTGCAGCGGCGGGAATGTCGCCGTATATCAGATTGGTGTTTCTTTAAAGGCCGTCATCGTACGTTACAGATGACATATATGATCATGGCGATCGGTTAGGGGAAAAGCAACACTTAAATCTGCGAATGGTTGCTAGACGGAATAGGAGTAATTCTTTTAACAGCTCTTATTTTTGCCACAATAAATTCAAATCTGTCAATGTCCGTGATCTTCCTATTGTCACCTAATAGCTCGAGTGTTTTCATACCTCCATTACACAAATTTCTTTAAGTTCTGATTTTGCGATAATTGCATGTAAAACGTGAAAAATTCCGACTGCAGATATGACACTTCTGATAAGGGAAAAGCGTAGGAAGAAGTAAAAGAACAAAGAGATGTCATTAGGTACGCTGTGTTTGGTTGCATGTTGTTAGGTTGTAAGAATTATATTTAAAGCATTTATTTATTCGATTGCTGTCTAACGCTTTATATTTAAAGTATTAATGTGCCTTTTCTTAATAGTGGTCCCCAAAGGGTGTTCGTAAAAAATTATTTACATAGATGTACCCAGTTCCAGTAGCGAGTGTGACTGGTTTTACAGACACAAATTAAAAGAAACAGCTGATTGACACCTAATCTTCCGGCCATTGTTCTTCATACATGCAGGAAAAATAAAACATGAGCACATACTGTGCGATTTATTTCACGTGTTGGGCATACATACAGGCTGAATCACAGTGTACGAATCGTCCACATAATGTTCACGACAGCACATATATAGTCTCCACAGTAAATATGACTGCAGCCGAGTTGCGACATAAATGGATCCCATCCATATGCACTGATTGGCACTTGCAGATAAACAATTTCAATGAATCAGAAGCCATGTTTCGAGCCTCAAACAGACTAATTTCAACAGTACATGGTTTGGTGGCTATATAGTCGCTAATGGAACGTCAAAACGGAATTAAATACGCTATACAAAAACAAAGAGCATAATGCATTAAAAATTACAATATCATTATAGCGTTATATCTATAACAGCATCAATTGTCTCCTACACTAAAAAACCGAGTGAAACCTGATTTTCAGTAGAGTTAGATTCGTTAGAATAGAGGCGCCATCGAAACAAATCATCAACATCAGCAATGGAGTTAAGTAAATCACAACAATGCGAAAATACAAGTGGGGTGAACAAAAGTCCTCAATAAAGTTAGATTCGCTAGAACGGAGGCGCCATCAAAATAAATTATCAACAGCATAAATGACATAAAATACATGTAGCGTGAATGAAATTTAATTTCGTATCATGGTTTGAACCAGAATTATCAAAGCACATTATCATTTTGTTAAGCAATTATTCAGTTAATATTTTAGCAACATCACTCATCCATTGTCAGTTTTATAAATTTAACCACAGTAATGCGTTAGTTCATTTGCTGCAAGTGGTTGTTGCATATTGTGCACAGTGTACCCGTATCGACGTTTATCAAGTGTTTCGTTGAAATTTATATTGCCTGTGTACTGGTAATTTGGACATTTTAAAGGTTTATGGTTTGATTAGTGTCTGTTTGAGAAATGTAGAATGATACTTCATTCAGAAATTTGAAAGGCTCTAAACTATTCTTCGCCAGTTCAGAAAATAAGAAGCTTAGGTGACATACAATGTCCGCATTTGCTGAAGTCACAAAAGAAAAAAGCATATATAGCTGACTATTCTTCAGTCGAAAGGTTTTGAAATGCTCTTCCCAGTGTCACAAAAATTGCATAGGTGACTTGCATTATCCACAAGTGAAAGGTTTTGTAGTGCTTTTCAAGAACTTTACGACAGAAGAAAGAATGGATGGCTCGTATATTGGAGGCCATTCCCTTATACGCTCAATAAACTCTTAACAGAAAAGCTAAAGGTTTAATTTTGTAACGTCGCAACTCATAAAGAGAGAGTATGTTTTTCCACTGCCGAAATGCAGCGCCTTCTGCGGCCTAAATTATCGGATAAATGACAATTCTTGTGTGTGTTTGTAATCAAGATATAGACTTGTCATGCGACCGAAAATACGCAGAAATAGTTTTTTGTGAATACAAAACTGTGGCAATGGCTGTGTCTTCATTAAAAGAAAACACCTCTAAAAAGCGATGTAGGCATCACTAAACAGATCACTTAAAACTATACATAAAAATACTTTAATTTATTTTTTGTGTCTTTTGTGAAAAGAAACATTTGAATTATAAGGTGGGCTTTATGGATCATACTATCAGAGGTTATGAACTCTGAGATCACATGAAGTTTTTCAACTGTAATCACGACACTTAATGTTGGGATAACTCTGTTTACCCAATGAATAAAGATTACTGAAATAGTTGTTACAAAAAATTCCTTCCTTCTGGTGAACATCAGGAAAAAAATGTTGACATCAGAGTTCCTAGATACCGTTAGAGAGGCTCAAAAAGCCCGCCATAGTTTTCAAATATTTGAATGCCTTTCAACAGTCTTTAAAAAATCTGAAAAAATAAATGAAAGTATTTTTACGCATTGTTTTGAGTTGTCTGTAAGATGCAACCTTACTTCATATTTTAGCTTTCTTTTACTTTAATCAATAAAAATCGTTGACATCTTTTAGAGACCTAAATAATAATGATGGATTTTGGATGAATTGTTAGTGCGATTCATGGTTATTTATGGCATCACCGCATTTATACTGGGACTGGAAGCCTATTTCCTCTAGTCCCTATAGCAACAAGCTCTAATTTTTAGTGATTTTTGCTAAGAAAATACAAAGTTTCAAAGATAGAGAAACAAATATCGTGAACCTGTAAAGAGACGGGTGGTTCTTTAGCCAGTCAGTAAGCAAAATTCCGGGAAATCCCCTGACGTCCATTCTCTGACAAAATTTACATTGCACTCTCTTGTAGACGCGGAAAGCAAAATAATGAAAATGCCTGAAGGCATCACAAATTTCAAGACCCTGAAGACATCAGGTCCAACTACCCGAACATGGGTGGCTCTAATTATTTGTGTCTCTATAAATGTAATCGCTGTTATTTTTTAGCTATATTTTCGTTTTGCTTTTAGTGCATGGAGAATCTATTGTGAACTGTGAACTTTATACTGTGACTAGTATATCAATACTCTCTCACAAAAAAATCGTAAAGTTAAACATGAATACCATTGTTGCGAACCCCGTCTGTAAACATTGTATAGATGTTGTTATTGTTTTGTTTTTTTGTTTTTCATTTGTCAATGTCTGACCAACATTTTTCTCTCTGTGTACGTTATAGCCTGCACCGTAATTAATTATCGAACATCCAATTATTTTGAAATTTTGCTTTGACCAGTCATTTTTGGACTTTTTCCATTGTACTTTTTTGACACTTTTCCTCCAGCATATTCACATGAACAAATGAAGGCCCGAGCACTTGTAAGAATAAGCATAGATCTATAGCAGTCCAATTTTTAGCAGCTATGACTTATATAGATTTCCCCCACTCTAATTGTTCCTAACGGGGCCTAATGTGCTGTTTAAATCAGTGAAAATGCCATGTGCGAAGAACTCATTAAATCGGACAGGCATGTGGTCACCAGCCACGTGAAACCGTTTGCGCGGTCGTACGTTCGTTGAAGACAATATGTCACCCTCCAATATGGTGTGCAAGTCTTTACGTCACACATCTGAAAGGTCGTCAATAACTTTTCACTGCTCGGTAGTTTACATCGGTACTCCAGTTTTCTGCACCAAACAACTAACTGCCCTTGTGTGCTGTAAAAACTGTTTACTATATTTCGCGTTAAACAGCCAATAAACATTATTATCAAGTTATTAAATATAATCGCGCATGTCGACGATCAGAATACTTTAAGTTATTACAAATTCATAAATAAATATATACACAGAAAGTAAGCTTTGTGACATGTAACAGGACAATTGAATTCTTCCAGTTTTCAGACTGGTGTTCGTGGCTACCATCTTGTGTGCAGTTCATATAATTTGACATATAATGCGCCTGGTAAGAACAAATATTTAACTGCCTATAAATGCCCATTCATGGGTTGCCTGTGGCAACAATGGGTACTTCACTAAATGTATAGATAAAATAGAACACATTAGAATCAGTATTTGTTTAGCTTCATACTGTGCAATAAGATGTCTGCGAAAGATACGCCGACGCTGTGTACGATTGGATCGTATTAATAATGATCTCAACATTTGGGATGTAGACATTTGTCGTCAAAATGTCGTGTTTAAGGGCCGAATTCGCGAATGAGTTAAGCACAAATATTTTAGTTCGATATATTTTCATCAGACTCGGTTGATAAAAACCCAGAATGTAAATCACCTATGTCATTAGACATTATTTCATTTGATTTGTTCCTGTCCTTTTGACTTGACTGTATAGGCAAAATATCGGAATAACATCCCATAACAATGTTACCGGACGTCATTAGGTACCGGCTGTTTGACATTCACTTTACTCTCCTGTTTAAATCGACACTGCGCCCTCGGGCTGGAAAAGGACAGATATTTATGCAGGGCAGGTTTTCACTCCAAAAAAGGAAAGTATGCATTGTAATGCAAAGTTCGTACAGTGAGACCGACAAGGATCGATGCGGCATCGAAGGCTATGATGATTTGTTGAAACACACCCATTGTTGTATCAGGTTGTTTCAGATGTAGTTCCCAATAAACGAGCTCGTGGACTACAGAGGTTCTCTTTGGAGTAATATGCTGGACAAATACTGGACAATGGTCAAGTTCTGTCCTGTTACAACTGTGCTAATACAATCAGTGTTGATGGTTGCATCAACAAATGAAGAAACAACAGTCAGAGTCGGTATGTATAGTTTTTATTCGTAAATGAATCAAGTCCTGGGACATTTGTACGTGAATATAATCTGTGTCTTAGATTTTTAGCGATTTCTGTTAATTTAGGATTTCGGGAGTGAATCGTGGCCTAGTGGCTTGTCGCTTATGTCTGGTCTGGTGGGTTCAAATCGGGCTTTGGACAGAGAATTTGTAGATTCGTCTAATCGTGAGACCTTTGTGATAATACGCGATCGGCGACACTCGTGTGACCGCTTGTGCAATGTAACGCAGATTTAATAATACTTCTCACCCATATTGTCGGAATGTTTGTACGTCAGAAGTGGAAAAATGCGTCAATAACTTACCAAAGGTTGAAGGTTTACGTCGGCACTCAATTTTCGTTACCTCATAACACTTGTCGCCTTATAGGTGAAAAATTCTTGAACAAAGTGTTGAGCAGTATTTCGGATTTCTTCTGTAGACCTATAAAATTCTGTGGGTATGAAAAAGAACATTAATAATTTTTCTATTTGTTCCAACATTGTACCATTTTATAGGTATACAACATAAAATTATTTTGATTTTTGTGGTGCCCTCGAGTGTACAATGGAGATTCATTACCAACGAGACTGAACAAGCAAATCTTATAAAATTGTGGTCGCTTTATTCAACATTAAAAATCTCTACTTGGAAAACTGTAAATCAAATATGCAAGCCCACACAATATTGCGAACATTTTTGTACATCGCATGTTAACAAGTAGCCAAACAGAAGGCATAATCGATTTAATTTTTTAAATTTTTCTTATAACTCTTGGCTCTTCGTGTTATTTATGCCTTTCAGAAGAATGTTTTAAATCGAAAACGCCCAATCTGCATAGGCTCAGAAAGTTTGATTGTTAAAATTGTTAGAAAGTTTGTGATAACAAATGCGCATTGACGTCTGGTGTAGCCACGCATATACGATGAGTAAACACAGTCCGTGTACAATATATTTATTTACTATGTAAGGAAAAATACAGAGAAACGATACCTTTGTAAACAGAAAAATGCACTTAATCATCATGCTGTGCATCAATTATTGCTGAATGCCAAAATAGAGTTTTGAAGACGGGCTATGTTTTCATGTTTCATACTTGTTGAATAATGATAACTAGATCACTTTTGACACACCTTGACAAAGTTAATCTCGCGTGATGTGTTTGACGTGAAGATGCTTGACCAGAGAACATATAGTAAAACATTGGATACAAAAAAAATATCCGTTTTCCGTATAATGTGAGGATATCATTTCCGGTGTCTTTAACATGGCGTTCCAATGAGGCAACATTATAAATATGTTACTACTGACTCTGTCACAGCGTGACTCATAGGTTCTTGCATATTACCCTGTAAGCCCATGACTACGTATTTAAAGGTCTCCTAATGTCAGATGTCTATATAATTTCTACCATATCTTCATTTCTGCTATCGCTCAAGCGATAGCCCTTTACATATTATGGCGACGTAAACCCAAGCCCAACAACGAAAACCGTTTTAGGAGAATAACCTCGTACAATGGATGATTGAATGAATCAGGTTTAACAGCAGTTAACATCATATCGTGGCAAGAACATGTTAAAACTATACAGGAGACAGTTATGACTCTTAATATGAGAATGCAAGAATCCAAATTCAAACCCTAACATTAAACTCACCAGATCACTGGTGACCGTGTGACAAAATTTAAAGCCCCAGGATGGAATTAGGAGACAGTGAGTCTTGTCCGTGGCTTGTAAATGGTCACACTAATTGATTTTACAGGTATTCTTTTTAGCAACGGGACTGTCCCTGATGACTCGCACAGATTAGTACAAAGAACTGTCAGTAAACTTAAACCAGACAAGAACGCTTCAAATATCACTATTGAACTGTCATGGATGCGAGTGGACATAACACAAGGGCTGTCAAAGTACTGGACAGGTAATTATGAAAAGTTTTTTTTTTTCCTGCATTATAAAACCGTTCATCAAGTAATGCGTTTTTTAAATTACCCAGAGATTGCATAAAGTCTCACTTTCATAAATCATTTATGACACAAGCTATACTTACTATATCTTTTCTATATCGACTGGTTGGCTTACTTGCCTTCGGTAAGTCGTCTTAGTGAAGCAGCACTAGATAAAAGTGCTGTGGAAATCCGTCCTGCAACACGGAGGCACATTACACGTACATGCTCCCTAAGGACTCCTTCATCGTCATATGACTGAGAGTACGACGTTAAACCCCAATCACTCACTCACTAACTCACTCACTCATCATATCTAGTGTGAGATTGATCAATGTAAAAGTTCTGATCCTCAAGCTATATCCTTGTGATCATGGACATTCGCCTATTTTGAAATTTCAGCCATATTTAATCTATCCAACATGTCAGCCCTCATAGGTGAATGTGCAACAATTTGGTCTTCAGTTTCACATAAAAAGGAGTATACTGCGTATACAATTTGAGTTAAAAAGTGAATTTGTCCTCCTTTTTTATAGAACGATCGGAGGACTGCAGTCGTTAATCGAGATGTCATTAGTAGCCTATATCTTCACAACAACAGCTTGAGTTCCAGAAATATGCAGGAAAATGACCCATATGCAGTCACGTGCTGCGACTCATGCACGTTTCAAATTGTATCCCATCGGAGCTAAAAACAGTAAAGTTTATTAAAAATAAGTTGTAGCTTTGCTTTGCTTTGGGACAGACGAGATGCTTATATGTACAGAAAATACATGACTTCCGCAATAGAGTCCATTCCCGTTGAAAAATTCAGGCTTCTTTCAGGCCGTAACGACTCGAGTGAAGGGCTGTGCTATTGCTGAAGAAACTTGCGTTTCGCGATAAAGTTGAATTGATGTTAAACCGAGAGGAAGCCAGATTTAGCTGGACTCCCAGCGACCGCATTGGTGGGTCATTGCGCCGCGCTGTACATACACTCCTATAGTCCGAGATTGCTCTGATGTTAGATTTGACAGAATTTTGTTTGGTCCATTTGTGTTAAATCTACTCGCATCAATTTAAAAACCTGATGAAGATACCTAAAAGACAACTGTCTTCAGTCTTAAGGCCGTGGAGACGTATTTGATGGGCAATTTTTGTCTCAAACACCGTGACAAAAAACATCAGGTTTTTGAATGAACGCTCTGACGTTGGTTTGGGCCATCCTAATTTTGCCAAACCTGAAGTCAGAGCAAACTCGGATTGATACATACCTAGTATTTAGTAACGTGCCAAGACAATTCAACAGTACGTAAACAGCTGTTCAGTATTCTAGCTATTATTGTTTGCATTTATTTTTCGTATATTCTTTTGGTTGTGTTTTACCCCCCTTGCATGTTTTCAGTTGACGACCTTCTTCCCGACGGCGTAGGTGCGATCATATCAATTTTGAAGTGTAGTCAAACACGCTTGGTTGATAGAATTGCCCAAATACAGAACATACCCCACATTTCAGTCAGTTTAAGAGACTGTGATTCTCAGAGAAGATACGCCCTACCCACTGTTTTGGTCTCAACTGTACCAACGGAACTCCTCCTATCGATCGTCAAACTGTCTCCATTTGAAACAATTGGGCTGATATTTGACCACTGGATCGGTAAGTAGCTGTCCAAAGTTATGTAGTTGTGAAAATAACGAGAGGAATGGCGTTTAGGAGTAATTATTGGTATTGTAATGTCGCCCAAAAAATTAAATGTATTGTAATGCGGCAAAAATAATTAGTAATATTCCAATGTCGCAAAATAATTAGTGGCATCTTAATGTCGCAAAAGTAATTAGTGGTATTGTAATGTCGCAAAAATAATTAGTGATATTGTAATGTCGCAAAAGACGTTATGGGTCGGAGAGGTGTCATGTATGGGGTTTTGCTGTGTGCTTTTCCTTAATGTTGTAGGTGTACTGCATTTAATTATCGTTGTCGTTCGTTATCACAATTTTACAATTATCACTGCCCTGATTAATTTCCTCAATTTAGACTCAAGACAACGAAATCGACAGATGTTTGCCTTGTCATCAGTCGGAGTATTTTCTAAGCCCGCTGTTTGGAGCAGTGACATGAATACACAAGACTTCAAGAGAGCTCTACAGAGAATGCCAGCACGAATCGTCATCATGGCAGAGTCGAAGAGTGTAAGAGCAATATTCAGTCAGGTGAGCTGCTAAAATATCTATAGTAATTGCACTCTTAGCATTGTCATCGAATACAAATCGAATCATCCCATTTATATTTCTGGAAGTACATATATAGAGAGAAGAGTGCCACGCTCTCTTTATATGATTCCCCATCTTGATTTATTTATTTGATTGATGTTTTACGCCGTACTCAAGAATATTTCACTTATACGATGGCGACCAGCATTGTGGTGGGAGGAAACCGGGCAGAGCCCGGGGGAAACCCACGACCATCCGCAGGCTGCTGCCAGACCTTTCCACGTACGGCCGGAGTAAAAGACAGCATGGGCTGGACTTGAACTCACAGCGACTGCATTGGTGATAGGGTCCTAGGTTATTACGCTGCGCTAGCGCGCTAATAAACAGAGCCACGGATTCCTCGATTCCCCATCTTCGCACTCCCACTCCACACTGATACAGGTAGAAGCCATAGCCGATGTCACATTTCTGACCAACAAATCCAAACATGTCAATCAATATGATTAGTTAAGGAAAGTCTTGAACACTTACCGTATTTTCTTAGATAGAGAATTTCTCTGACAATGCTCTCTATTTGTTTGCTTTCCCCAA
This sequence comes from Liolophura sinensis, assembly GCF_032854445.1. NCBI lineage: Eukaryota > Metazoa > Mollusca > Polyplacophora > Chitonida > Chitonidae > Liolophura > Liolophura sinensis. The sequence goes on from NC_088295.1 coordinate 26,995,534, forward strand.
TCTTAGCGAGGCTCCATGCTAACTGAGCGGCTTATATTGTCACAGCATGTTAATACCACTGTCTTTTGTCCGGTCACGTTGTGTACTCTCTGGCTCGCCTTACTGTTTACCTCAGGATGGTTGATAAAATTTCTCAAATAGTCTCATTTTCCCCTTTTTCCTTTGATGTAGGTGGTTTTGTTAAACATGATGTCTCACCAAGACGCGTGGATCGTTATCACTGATAACATGGCGAGAGAAGAGGCGCTGTTGTTGTTGGGCCCCTCGTCTAGCGCTAACCTTCTCCTTGTGCAACCACAGAAATCCTGGTGTTCCTGCTGTTCGGAGAATATCCAACAAAGTATGTGTGGCAATTTGGAGAAAATCCATCTATCGGTGAGTATTATTACCATGTCGGGCTGACTTGGGAAGGCTTACCGGTCTGTAGGCGTCTCATCAGATTTTAGGGCTGTCCATTACTAATTATCAAATAATATGATACATCATATCATTTATTCATGGCACGGTGAGATAAAACGAAAGTCTGCAGACTGAAGTTAATATTTGTCAAGTGGCCGTTTTCACCTTTTACCAGCGAGCTTGACTGTCATTACCCTCACTTTGTTTCTTTATGAATTACCATTTACTGTAGGCCTACTGACCCTTTTTTCATCCTACTTTTTTTTTTGTTTTTACGCCTCTGCATCTCCTAAGCTTTTCTGCTCAATGCAGCTTTTCATCTGAACTATATACATGAGATCTATTTACATGAAGCTGACTGCAACTGCAATTTTCTCCCTGAGTTCGGCCAGTACATACGGTAAAACCTGTGAATGAGACAGTCGTCACATGAAATAACAAAACATGTGTTCTATATAATTTAAACTATATTCATGTGGTTTCTCAAAACATTGCAAGTATGACACGGTCTTAGTTGTCTTCCTCGGCAAAATTGCAACTTTGATGCATTCGTATTTTATTTGTCATTGTTTTACCGCCTGAATTCTTAGTTATGAGACCAGTTCTATAGAACAAAGGAAAACATAATGGACCCTAGAAAGCAGAGCAATAAGTGTCTGAGGGTCAAACAGTGAGTTACTAAATGTGAAAGTTGGATTTATCAGAATGTCAAATGAATGATCTTACGATATTGTGTAATCATCTAAGTTGTTACGGCTGTTAACAAACCGTGCGTGGTTGTAGAAGTATAATCTTCATCACCCGCAATTGTTTCTGTGTACACACCAACTTGTGAGTCTCATTCCAGATGATTTCCAGTCGATTGATAGAAGCTGTTTGTTTACTGCATTGGGCTTTCGATCGAGGGAATAAAGAACAGACATTGCCTCCACGAGCTGGACCAGTGAGTTCTTAACCACAAATGACAATCATGCATGTAGCGCAACCATCAGCCAATTCATTATCTTCCTATCCTGTCCATGTAGAATGAGACATTTATGATAACGTTGATATCACGTATATACACGTCAGGGTAAACACACTTATTATAATACTGATGTGCCGTACTTATAGGAAATCATTTATTCCAATGTTGATATCCTTTATATATAAAGAAATACTATTAAAGGCGTACAGCACAGTGAATAAAACCAGAGCAGCGACTGCAGTGTGATAGCTGGATAATGGTCACACGTAAAAGGTTAAATACGGCCTCTTTTCAGTTTATCTGTCAAAATTTTATTCTATCTTCATGTAAATAGTAGCAATTTACACCCCCTCCCAGCACCATGGCTTAAAAGAAAAAACCTCTAAAAACGAAGTGGGCATCACTAAATAGACCACTTAAAACTATTCATTTATTTTTTGTGATTGTTGTGAAAAGGCGCTCAAACGTCTCTATTCTATGGTGGGCTTTGTGGACCATACTATCCAAGGTTAGGAATTCTGACGTCACAGGAAGATTATTCAACTCTAATCATGACACTAAATATTGGAATAACTCATTTACCTATGAGTAATAGATTACTAAAATAGAGTTCCCAAAAATTCCTGCCGTCTGGGAACATCAGGAAAAAAGGTGATGTGACGTCAGAGTTCCCGGATACCGTCAGTATGGCTCTTAAATCCCCCATATTTACTTTATTATTTATTTTTATTTAATTAGTGTTTTACGCCGTACTCAAGAATATTTCACTTATACGACGGCGGCCAGCATTATGGTGGAAGAAAACCGGGTACAGCACGGGAGAAACCCACGACCAGCCGCAGGTTGCTGGCAGACCTTTCCACGTACGACCGGAGAGGAAACCAGCATGTCCTGGACTTGAACTCACAGCGAATGGATTGGTGAGAGGCTTCTGATTAATTACGTTGCGCTAGCGTGCTAACCAACTGACCCACGAATAATCTCTTAAATGCCTTTTTGACATCCGAAAAAATAAATGAAAGTATTTTTATGCAAAGTTTTTAGTTGTCTGTATGATGAACCTTACTTCATATTTTGGCTTTCTTAACTTAAAGGAGAATTAGGTAAAAGAAAAAGATTGCAGTGATCATATTTGCAATTTATTAAACGTCACAGGTCTAGACTTACTCAAAATGCTAAGTTATCATCACGTTTAACATACGATCACAATAGAACAATGCAAAACACTTTTATCATAATGTTGATATTACATTGCCTGGAATGACTTCTTTTTTGTTTGTTTCTTGTTGCTTTTTTCCAGATGTTCTCCCTTAAAGACAGTGTACTCCAAAAGATCATGGAAAGAAAAGTCACGTTCGATATTATAGAAATAAGTCATTTTCCTCAAACTTCTGCGCATGTGATCGGAAGATGGTCTGAAACCGACGGCTTGGAGATGAGAGATGGAGAGAGTCTGTTTGCCGACATCGTTGATTTTGGTGGAAGACGACTGATCATTGCCGCAGATCCGGTATGTACAGCAACACCCTCTGCATCAGGGCATAAGAACAATAATAACACCTACACATAGGGAATGACAGCTATGGCAATGGTGAAATTCAGTACTTTTTGGGAAGAACATTTATGAAAATGTTCATATCTCGTACGTTTAGGGAAAGATATTTATGACAATGTTAATATCCCGTAATTTTGGGGGAAGACATTTATGGCAATGTTGATATTCTGTACTTGTAAGGAAAGACATTTATTGCAATTTTGATATCCCGCACGTATAGAGAAGAACACTTATGACAGTGTTAATATCCCTTACTTTCAGGGAAAGACATTTATGGCAATGTTAATATTCCGTACTTATAGGGAAGGACACTTGTGGCATTGTTAATATCTCGTGCTACAGGGAAGAAGATATTTATATGTTATCATTTATGCCGATGTTGATGTCCCATACTTATAGGGAAACACATTAATGACAATTTTGATATCGTATACTTTGACTTCCCATAGAGAAGCACATTTATACAGATGTTGATACCTTGAACTTAGTCTAGTGAAAGATGTTTATGCCACCGTTGGTATTCTGCACTTATAGGGAAGAAAACTATATGCCAATGTTGACAGCTCGTACTTATGAGGAAAGACATTTTTGACAATGTTCTTATATCGTATATATAAGGAAAGACATATATACTGAGAAGTTATGGACATCTAACGTCTAAAATGTGGACGTGCTCTATGCAAAGATGCCTGTCATTCTATTGTACCCTATAACCTCTCTCCAGCTGCACAGTTCTCTATACCAAAAATATAGCGTTACTAAGCTAGGATTAAGTAGATGGATATATGATGACGATATGGCGTATGGATCGGCTCAGATTTCGTAAGTGACTATAATTATATATTATGCGCCGTCAGGCATGTCCTAGTAGTGCTACAAATGTGTATTTGTTTTCACATTTCACCTAGCATACACGACAATTTTACAGCCTTCCTAGATTGGTGAAAGAAAGAGGCCATGACAAATATAGCACTTTGATCTGCCATGAGCACCGTTCGATAACGCTACCTCAATAGCCAGAAACTCTCATTCCGCTCACTCCGCCAAGAAAGGCTTCACACTGATATGACAATAGTGCTCTAATGTTCAATAATCAGTGGAGTGTATGAAGTTCCAACATGCTGGGAACTGCCAATGTGCAATTCGTTATTTTCATATACATGAGAAATAATGTTTATTATCTTGTTTTCAGAAATCACCACCATTTGCTCGCAAAGCTGAAGGTGACACGGAATTTACCGGATTGGCAGTTGATATTGTTACCTATTTAGCAGGAGCGCTGAATTTCACGTGTGTTTTGAGAAAAACTATTCTTACTTTTCGTTTCCGTTACCAGTCCTTATATTTGCATAATACATATTTTATTTACGTTTACCAAATTATGACTTTGTACTTGTTATCAACCTTATGACATAATTATTTTATTGACCTCATATAGGTTCGTGTATTATACATTACTGTAGGTTCTCTGCACTCTATATCGTTGCCCTAAGGGTTGCTTGTTCGAGTCCAGCTTTCGCAGTTTGTGCTACGGCTTCACGTGAGGTTTACCACGTATGTGACGAAGGTCGATGGTTTACTCCCACCCATAAACCTGACCGTCGTCATATAAGTGAAAAATTTTTGAGCACCCTCGTTAAACACCAATCAGATAAATCTAGAAGTGCTTTTGTTTAGGCTTTTATTTATTGCTGCCGACCTCTATACTGACTTTGTATTTCATCAGATATGATTTTGTCGTGTCCCCTGACGGTTTTTACGGCGTTCCAATGGACAACGGTTCCTGGACTGGCATGATTGGAATGATTCTGCGTGGAGTAAGTAACAGTGTATGTTTCAGTCCAGGTCCTTCTATGATCTAACCACACTAGTTTTGTCAGGTGCCCGGTGAAGAATAGTAGCCATGGCCGCTGAAATGGAATATTTTTGTATACGGCAGTTTTGTTATGTCATCTGCTTCATAAAACCTTCATAAAACCTGAGAATAAGTACATCATACTGCCTCGCTGATGGGTCATCTTTCCTCATTATTGACAGAAGGCTTGACAGAAGGCAGAACATAGGTGAGGCTGCCGAAATTATAGCACGTATATTTGTGGAGGTCTCCTTTCGCTGGAGATTCACAAGTGCGTGAGGTGAGAGGCGACAGATCGAAGGTGGTGTCCAGTAGGACTATTGTTACACGTGATCTTTTATTATGTGCCTGTACCAGAGGACATTGAAAACTCTGGCATATTTTCCTAGGACAATTTTCTTAAGCATATTTAAGTGATACAAGGCGTATTATATGTACAGATGGTTTTTGCGTCATTGAGGGATTTTATTCCATCCGTTCATGACGGTGCATTCATTTGTATGATCCAGCAGGCCTTCGGCACCGTGGCTTGAGCGCCTTAATAAGTGGTCTAACGAGGACTGCTTTATATGGCCAGAATACAATCCTGATAAAAGGTTTCCATAATGTGGGGTCTCCGTGGCTCAGTTGGTTAGCGCGCTAGCGCAGCGTAATGACCCATGAGTCTCTCACCAATGCGGTCGCTCTGCGTTCATGTCCAGCTCATGCTGGCTTCCTCTTCGGCCGTACGTGGAAAGGTCAGTCAGCAAGTTGCAGATGGTCGTGGGTTTCCCCTGGGCTCTGCCCGGTTTCCTCCCACCATAATGCTGACGGCCGTCGTATAAATGAAATATTCTTGAGTACGGCGTAAAACACCAATCAAATAAATAAATAAGTTTCCATAATGTACACCAGAGGAGTACTTCAACATTTTCATATGAACATCTGAGACAAACCAAAACAGAGCGTTTTGATTTGTCTGAAATAAAAGTCTTTGGCATGCCTGAAATATTTAAATGTAAATTTGTATTTTTTCAATACTTGGCATAAGCGTACATAAAACACGGCTTTCGGTACCACGCTGACTTGTCAATTGTATGTTGACCTATTTGTTACTGGGTTTATAGTTTACTGACTAAATACGTCACAGCTTTAGTTTCGCACTTAACCAAGGAATGTTAGGCCTTGTGTTTCACATTTTTTGTAGGAAGCTGACATGGCCATCGGGCCGTTCACGGTAACACATCAGCGAGCAGCAGTGATAGACTTCACCACAGCCTTCATGCAGCAGAGTGTTGGAATCCTCACCCCTACACCGGCCAAGTCACCTCAGCTTTTCCAGTTCCTTAAGCCGTTTTCTCTTTTGGTCTGGATAATCATAGCCGCCTTCATAGTCCTGACAGGCCTCTGTTTGTTCATGATTAACTACAGCACTCATCTGACTTCCAGCAAGGCAAACATCAAGCACCGGCCCCAGGAGATCCGACTCTTGGAGAATATGGAATTGGTCTTTAGCTCAATATTTGGGCAAGGTACGAGTATAACAAATATAGTCTCCAATTTTAAAAAAGAATTTCTTTTCACCTAATTCTGCTTAAAGCCTTGTTGAAGGGCATGTTCTAGCTGCTGGTATTTAAGCATTTCTGTACGTGAACATTTAGAATAAAAGCCTGAGGTAAGGCCTTTGAGAGGACGCCAAATTTATCTGGTTTTAATCTATGTATGACTTACATTATATGTGTCTTTCGTATTATTTTGAGGTAGCACGCCAGCACGGCGCATTGACCTAGGAGCCTCTCACCAATGCGGTCGCTGTGAGTTCAAGTCCAGCTCATGCTGGCTTCCTCCCCGGCCAAGGTTACCAGCCACCTGCTGATGGTTGTGGGTTTCCCCCGGGCTCTGCCCGATTTCCTCCCACTGTACTGTTGGCCGCCGTCGAATAATCGAAAATGTTCTTGAGTCCGTCGTAAAACAACAGTTAAATAAATAAAAAAAATAAATTATTTTTCAGTGATTGGGCAATGTAAGGGGGTTTTAGCTGAATGTATTCAGTTTTTACATGCTACAAGGCACATACATGGATCACGTAGCTAACCAACTGTGACAGTACAGTGATATAGCCTCTGGAACCATGAGTTTAGTTCCTTGTTTACACGATCGCTGTATATTAATAGTAAGAGTTATTAGTATTGACAATTTTACGATGATCACAATATCACTTCATCAGTTGATGAACATGTTATCAATGTCAAAAATGACACCCAGTATCTAATGTAGCCTCTACTTTGTACACTTAGTGGTAAGTAATTGCCTTTATGCTCTTTCGCCATCTGCTTTAAAGGCCCTACTTATCATCCGACGGTGCTGTCTGCCCGTTGCTTGTTGGGGGTGTGGTTACTATTTACGGAACTCCTCCTCTCCATGTACACCGCTCACCTGGCCGCTGTCCTGACCGTAGCCACACCCCTCAAGCCAATCGACAGCCTTGAGGACCTAGACAGTCGCGATGATATGACAATTTTGGTGGAATCGGGTACAAGTACATGGACATTGTTCGAGGTATGACTGTATATATATCACTGTTAACTCGGCGGGTATAACCAACGTGTATAAGGGAAAGTAATTAAGAATCTGTAAAATTACATTTTCTCGTAATGCTAAAAGATGGTAGAAACCAGGAAACATGTATGTCTAGACACAGACCTTTTTACCTCCCTTTTTTGTTTTCATCGCAATTTTAATTCATTTAATTCTCGGACAGGGTAGATTTAAGACTTGGACGCAAGAAGCTGTCAACAACTCCATCTTGTGTGGTCTTACACTATGTCACACGCGGGGAAGATCGCAATTAACTTGCTAGAGTGAGTGAGTGAGTGCTTGGGGTTTAACGTCGTACTCAACAATTTTTCAGTCATATGACGACGAAGGAATGATTATGGTGCATGTACGTGTAATGTGCCTCCTTGTTGCAGGACGGATTTCCACCGCTCTTTTATTTAGTGCTGCTTCACTGAGACGACTTACCGAAGGCAAGTAAGACGCCCCGCCCAAGCCATTATACTGATACGGGTCAACCAGTCGTTGCACTATCCCCTTCATGCTGAACGCCAAGCGAGGAAGTTACAACTTCCTCTTTAAAAATCTTAGGTGTGACTCGATCAAGGATTGATCCTGGATCTACCGGTCCCGAAGCGGACAACTTGCTAGAAGTCGGTGGTTTATTCCAGACGCTCTGGATGCATGATGGTTAAATATTCGCACCACTACATTGTTAAATGTGTTAAGTCATGGATGGTATGCATCTCTAATCTAAATTTTGAAATCGTGTTTATCTGTTTATAATTGCAGCAATCAAATCTAGATTTATACCGCTCCATCAATGCCAAAAAGAAACCTGTTGAGAAGTCTGAGATTGGGATCGACGCTGTAAAGAAAGGCGGTCATTGTTTTATAGGTGGCAGAGTGTCGCTGCAGTTTGGAGTGTCCGAATCGTGCGGGGAGATCCGGATAGCCGAGGAACAATTTTTCAGCAGCTCCTACGCCTTTGTGCTGCCCAAACTCTCCCCTTACAAGAAAGCTATTAATTTTCGGTGAGTAAGTGGCTGGTTATGTGAGAGCAGAACGGACTCCATTACAGCTTATTGGGTACTCATTGACGTCCATTACCCTATAGCTAGTCTCCATGGCACATTGCATGTTACGTCATCTGTAGAAGGTCGTGCCACCTGGTGGAGAAATATTCCAACGTCTTGGGTGGAAATTATGAACTGGATCATGGGAAATCTAATGTAAACGGCTCCTACAAAACCTGGTCACACCTTGAAACCGACACTCCGTATTTAAAATCTACAATTTCGCTAATCAATGTTACTATGCAGTTATGAAGCCACTGACCATTTTTATATTTCCAATCAAATCTAGAACAATTACTATTAAAGACATTGTTATCCTTTTACAAAACTCTCCGTTGTCGTAATTTTTAAGACGATTTTAATATAAACGCGTTTGGAACACTTTTTCCCACCATGCATCAGCCGTTTCTCAAACGTTTGCTGCGTAAAAGAGAGAAAAAAATACATGGCTACGTAGATACGTCACATAATGTGCTAACTATACGAAAGTTGCATACTTCTAGGTAATTTACTTCTGGTAGGCATCATAAGCATTCCTTAATACTAGTACTTTAACAAAGACAAGTATGCCACTGTGTTGTGTGGTAGTTCGCTTGTCTGTACTTCCTCCAGCAGATTGACCTCTGGAGCGGTCTTACTAAATATAGACAGCGGGATAGTGAGGAATTATGGGAAATCATCTTTAATGCTCTCAATGAATCGAACGCTTGAGCCACAACTCTCTGGAAGTTGGTGGATATGTCAAATAAATATTTTAGAAGGTACATGATGCGTTTTGCATTTAATATTGGTGAAAATAAATATTTTGGTAATTTTACAACAAAATAACAAATTTATTTATACAACTCATGAAGAAAGCTTTCTTATAGTGAGAAGAGGTATTCTGATGTACCCCCATATAAAAGGATAACGAAAAAGTGAAATAAAACTCTGTTTGGTGTTTCCCTACAGGATCCTTAAACTGGTGGAGTATGGAATTGTGAAGAACCTGAAAGACCAATGGTTTAACACAATCACTGTGTGCTCGCAGAAGACTCAAAACAGCGATTTTATCAGGCTAAGCATGAAGACGCTTGGAGGAGTATTCTTGGCCTACGGAATTGTGGCTGTTTTGGGCGTTATTATTCTAATACTTGAAAAGATACGAGTCAGACTTGACTTGAAACTTTCTGCGCCTCCATCATGCCATGGATAAAGCTGCCGTTTATCACTCTACTACTGTCAGACTTCTGCCCTCGGAAATTTCACTTTGCAGAGCATTTTTATCCCAGAAAACCGACGATGTTGAAGTTCAGAAACTAAAGCTCAAGTTTATTGTCTAATAAAGCTGAATCATTTGTGGAATAATTTTCTCGGTGGATTGTATCAAAGCAAAGGATCCTACCGGTAATTAATAAATTAACTCATTCTATTCTGGAAAATTCTGTGAAAAGAACTGTATTACATGTGATAGTATATATACTGAGTGCCAAAACTTACTGTTTTTCTGATCGAAACCATCTTATATGTAAACATACGGAAGGCATGGGGAATGCTTTGGACAAAGAAAACCAGTCTACTAGTACCTAAATAAATATTGCCAGTGATGCTATCAGATGTTTAAAATACAGAGTCAGTTGTCACACCGAACCCTTCGGGGTGCATGGCCGCTTTCGGAGATAAAATTATGTGGTGGAATGATGTGGATCTATTTTGACCCACACGGGAGAGCTCTGGGTTAGTCGACTTTTACGCCAGACACTAGACGATAGAGATACAATTTTTTTTATCCAGGAGATCTCACCGGGTCGAAATAATGGAGAACATTGCCCTATCTCCCTGCACGCAACAGCTGACTGTGTTGACACATGATGTGGACCTATTCTGTTCACTGGGCCCACAAGAGAGAGCTCTGGGTTAGTCGCCTTTTACGCCAGACGACAGAGGTACAATTCTTTTCACCCAGGAGATCTCACAGATCCGAAATAATGGAAAAACATCTCCCTGGACGCAACAGCTGATAGTGTTGACACATGATGCTACAGTATCGCTCTGAATGCTGACAATTGATCTACACATCGACTGTATGTATGTGTCGACTGCATAAACATTTTACGAAGGAAAAAACCCTTTCGGTTTACCAAGATACCAATATACACAAAATGCACAAATGTACTTTTGAACGTATTATTATTTTGTTTATCTTGTGTTTTACGTCGTGGTGCATTGATTTAGCAATGCTCGCAAAACTTATGTGAAACGGAAAATAAAAATGTAATTGAAACAATGCTATTTGCGATCAACAAAGCCATACAAGGATCCTCTGGCATGTAACTGATAATGTGATTGGGAGTTGTCGCCCTTCCTTTGTATAGCTACTCCCACTACTGAAAGATTCATTGAACAGATTCATAAATTGCTATTACCTTCACTGAAGAGGCTATGTTTTTGTTGATGTTTATTTACCTGTGTGTGTCTTTATTTGTCTGTCTGTTTAGGAAAAAGTTAAGCAGGAATTTGGATGGAATATTGTGTGTGGGCTGGTCTTTGTCCAGAGACCAATCCATTGAATTTTAATGATGATTATCTGACGATCATAGTACTCGAGCTGATGCTGTGATTGATTAGTTGTTTGGGGTTGAAAAGTAGACATAAGATCTGTGGAAATACACACACAGAAAGGGAGAAAAAAGCAGAGGTATCACAGAAAGATGACCAAAAAATTCAGAGAAGTGTTTAAAGCTGAGAATATGGATTGCAGCAACAGATATATGGCATTGACATATATATGTCTCTGGCAGATATATGGCATTGACAGATATATGGCATGTATAGATATATGGCCCTTGAAAATCTCTCCTGTACTTGACCAACCATTAGCACTGAAATTACCGCGTGATATTATTTTCTGTATTGAATTGTTTTTTCACATTTTGAGGGATAGCGTTTCTTCTTTATAGACCTTATAGACAAATTGGCCAATTTATTAATTTGTTTAAAGTTATATTGAAGAACTTCTCACTTATCGTTACTATAAGAACATTCCCAAATGTGACGTACATATATGCTCACCATATTGTTGGAGACCTGTGGCCTACAACGAACGCTGGACTATGCTGACGGTCAGATAGCACAACGAACAGTGAAAGCAACAGTTGAATTCAGTGACAGTGAACTTTTGCTTGACAAATTATACATATGGAACTGCGAACTGATTTGTTATGCCTATCTAGCTTGACACCATAGCTTGCATCAAATAACAGGTGGTGTGAGAGGGGGCAGAAGGTGTTGGTACGCCAGCACGGCGCAATAACACAGGAGCCTCCCACCAAAGCGGTCACTATGAACTCAAGCCCAGCTCATGCTGGCTTCCTTCCTCTCCGGTCGTACGTGAGGTCTTTCGGCAACCTGCGGATGGTTGTGGGCTTCCCCCGGGCTCTGCCCGACTTCCTCCCACGATAATACTGGCCGCCGTAGTATACCTGAAACATTCTTGAGTACGGTGTAAAACACCAATCAAATAAATAAATAAATCAAATAAAGTACTTGTATTAGGAGGCGATAGAAGTGCCCGACTGTCTTATTTTGTCTCGCTGGCCCTGATGGTTAAGCTAGCTCGTTGCGACCACATGTCCATGGCACGTGTATAAAGTGATAAATCCTTGAGTCCGGAAACGATCAAATAAATAAAAAGTTTTTCTTGACAACACTGACATTCTCTCTGATTACTGAGTAAGTGAGATGTGACAGAGTTGCCCACACGTATTTCGGTTGACTTTACCCAGGTAAACTTCCGCACTTCTTCACTATCCCTGTCTGGTATGTAAGTTTTCACTATCGTTTCATGTACTATTGCATGCCTACATCTTTTATCATGTTTATGTGAACTAACATCGACCGTGGCTTTCAGAACTTCATCTTGTGCGTGAAATCGTTCTCTCCAATGTCATACGCTATAGGTCGCTTAATTACTGTTGATTATAGTGGATTATAAGGATTATTACAATAAGCTATACCAATATATTGAGCACCTTTCAGGATTATCTTCAGACTGACTCTTTCAAACTCTTGTGTATAACCCGTGTCAGTCGTGAGCATTGCATGGTCTGTTGCTCACAAAGAGGACGTTGTAGTCAGGATACATAGTTGTGCACTTGCAATTAGTCTATAATCTACGGTTTATGACTGATTTTATAGTATTTGTGTTCACATTAATTGGGTGTATCTACACTGGAAACTCCTGAAAATAACTGGCAGTGTCAATACTTAGGGTTTCACTTTATACTTCGGAATTTGCCACCGATTTTTTTAAGCTTTCTGTGCTAAGCTGTAAAAAAGCTGAGCGCCTTGCGTTAGGACTGTACTTGATGTCAGAGAGGAACTGTACAAACTATTTACTCTGTCACCATTGTAGGCCTACCACCATAAAGGGCATGCATCGTTTGAGCGGTCATCTGACGTTATTAGTTCATAGATTTCCCATAAATCTGTCATTATTGACAGTCAGTTATAAGACAGGAGCCTCATGCCCCATACCTAAATAAAACCGAAGAAGTCTTAGGCCTATTGTTAATATAGTAAAACTATATACAGTTTTAAAAAAAACTGTTTTCCAAAATGTAACCGTCACACATGACATCATCATTCCTTCCATAAACCTAAAAAGAAATTTTCGTAACATTCAGCTAAAAATGGCGTATAAGCAGACTGGTTAATTGTTCAAGATAAGCAGAGATGGAGGCAATCAGGTTTGTGGATGCAGGAAAACCAGCGGCACCTGAGGAAAATAGCCGCCCCACGCCATGGACATGACAAACCCCCATACTTAAAGCCACAGCCGAATTTACAGGTACTTGATTTGAACACGCGATGTTACAGTCCAAGGGCAAGACAAAAAGTCACAAATGACGAATCACTGATGGCGGCAATCAATGAAATCAATTAATCAATCAGTTATCAGTTCTGTAGGGAAACGCTTATATGTTGTGCCGACATTTGTAATAACACCAGTTAACAGCTGCTTGCCTCAAGAACCACAGATTAGCGGTCGATTATACGTTTCTTTAAACAGGGACTGCCAGTTTCAATTAGGGATTAATTTCGTAGTCAAACTTTCATCGTATTATTATAGTCACATGCGCCTGCTCGTGTTAGACTTTCATTTCAGACCGCATACATCCCACACAAATGAATTTCTATTTTTGGCGTCAGACTCTGCTCTGAGTACTTAATGAGAAATTAAGGCTGGAGAAAGGTTAGTAATGTTTTCCATAATCTATTCTAAGATGGCAGCGCCTTTTAGCGGCACCATGCTCTAGTTTTGTTCTTATGACAACAAAACTGATGTAGAGAGATAATCGACCGGCAGCTATAATCAATCTGTTGTTTCTTTGGAAATATTTATTATACGTTTTGGTACGTTTGTTCTATTTATACTTGCACTATAGCTAGCTCCCTAGACCCGTGAACGGAATCTGACTTTGCTCGAGATAAAATAAGATTAACTTTGACTTGACTCCAATCTTTGATCATCTGCTCGAATTTGCGCACACGGATCCCAGTAAAGGCGTCCACACATGGAAACGTGTAATCTTCACAGCTTTAAGCTGTTTACGGAGGAATGTCTGCGGACCGAAGCTCTCTTATATCAGTCAGACGACAGATTGATTTAATACCACATCGATTAGGTATAGAGCACAGGTCAGGCCCTCGGCCAGATTTCTCCTGCGTCCCACTATTCACAACCTCGTAAACAGACAATATAAATTCCGAGGGATAAACGCACTAGTGACCGTTCACTCCATGAATAAAGGGACAAGATTTTCCCAGTGATGATACCGACCATCACGTGCGATGACAACACCACCTCAATACTGTAAGGCTCAGAAATACGGACTGAAATATTTTAAACCAGAAGATAGCATTTCATGATAAACAGACGTGTTAAAATACCTGAAGTACTTCCTTTATTCCTAACAGAAACTCTTTAAGTGAAGAAAACGGTTTTAAACATTTCTCACTAAATATAATATTTTCTACATATGTACACGCACAGCGCTTCGTGGCTGCCGTGTTCCCGCGAACGTTCCTCTTTCTAAATTTGACCGTATGCTTCATGATAAGTTATCATTTTTAATTAGAGGCAAATCATAGCATTAATTTCCTAACCTTGTAATAGTCACTACTTTGTATCTCGTGTGATTTGTTGGTTTATGGATTGAATCCGATATATCCAATCATCCAATTTCAAGTTTTGCAGCGTATGGATGGAACACAGTTATACGAGTATGAGATTGTTCCAAAACCGTTGTGTTAACTCGTGGTTGACACTGCCTAAGTCATGATTTATCTATTGACTTGTGTATATTTTTATGTGCAACAACGGTCTGCTTGTATGAGGTTGTAACAAGGCGTTTGGTGTAACTTGTGCTTGACACTGGCTAAGTGAGTGAGTGAGTGAGTGCCTGGGGCTTAACGTCGTACTCAACAATTTTTCATGGATATGACGACGAAGGAGAATGTATGTCAGATGCCTCCTTGTTGCAGGACGGATTTCCACCGCTCTTTTTATCCAGTGCTGCTTCACTGAGACCACCTCCAGAGCCATTATGCTGATACTTGTCAACCAGTCGTTGCTCTATCCCCTTCACGCTGAACACCTAGCGAAGTGGTTACAACTTCCTCTTTTTTAAGGTCTTAGGTGTGACCCGACCCAGGTCTGACCCTGGATTTATCGCTCCCGACGCGGACGCTCTACTAACTGTGCTATCGGAGCCGGTTTGACAGTGGCTAAGCGATGATTTATTGACTCATGTATACCTCCATCCGTAAACAACGTTATTGGCGTAGAAGTTGTATCAAAGGTGTTGTTAGTCTAACTCGTCCTTGACTGATTAAGTATGATTTATCGATTGATTTGTGTTTTTCTCCATCCTTAAATATGCAACGTTATACATGTATGAAGTTGTAACTAAACTGTCAAGTTTTACTTGTGGTCGACACTTGGCACGTGTTGATTTATCGGTGGGTTTGTGTATACCTCCATAATGTTATACTTGTATGAGGTTGTAACAAAATCACCTCGCTGTTGCTTCCGGCGATATAATGAACTATCAATTGATTTTGTATACCTTCATTCGTGAAAAACGTTGCACATTTTATGATTTATTTATTTATTTATTTGATTGGTGTTTTACGCCGTACTCAGGAATATTTCACTTATACGACGGCGGCCAGCATTATGGTGGGAGTAAACCGGGCACAGCCTGGGGGAAACCCACGATCATCGGCGGGTTGCTGACAGACCTTCCCACTTACGCCCGGAGAGGAAACCAGCATGAACAGGACTTGAACTCACAGCGATGCACATTTATGAAGTTGTAACTAAGTTGTCAAGATCCACATATAGGGTTGACAGTTGGTTTTTTCAGTGAAACGTTTATACAGTGATCTGTAAATCTGTAATATTCAACTATTGGTCAATAATTTTCAAGATTGAGCATTATTTACATGAATTGTTATTTATGTTTGTGTAGGTTTTTCTCACTGTTTGGTAGTTATTTGGTGGTGAAAATGTACCCGATTATAGGCCAGTATGTCGATAGACATGGGTTAAAAAGGATCATCGTTTGGGATCTCACCACTAAATGTGTTTGACCAATACTTTTCGTTTTCCTGCAGAATATACTACATTTTTTAAATAACAAGTCGTATTGATCTTCATCAATAAATATCCTGGCCAGAAGACAAGGGCTTACAGACAAAAGCGACAGAAAACTGTACAAATAATGGTTTTAGACTGACTAAGTATTCTGGCCTGGCCGTTGGCCAAAAGGTCATGATACCATATACAGAATGACGAACAACCACACGAGCTATCTCCTTCCAGGAGCTTCACGTGAACGCCTGTATAGCTGCAGCATGCCGAGTGTGTATACATAGGTTGTATTGTTATAAGCTCTTGAATCCAGCACTTCAGTGTAACAGCTGTTCGTAGGGCTGTGAAATCGAGGACACCGCCATCTGGTGTAGAGTAAAGTTGTCCGTGTACAAACTATAGTATTTTCAAGCAATAAATACGGGTGGATCATCTTCCAGCCTCTCGAAGTGACGTTCTCATTTTGTCGATATTCTAAATTAAGAATATTTGATCAAATCCCAGGGCGTCTGTAAATAGCTGCCGACGTTTCAGTGTGCAGTGGCATTTGGCCGAGGATGGTCATTTGCTTCAGGAGTGTCTCGGGTACCAGCGGCCCGCGGTAATGACGCTATTCAGCTAAGAAGGATCGTGCTTTGGCGTAGACCGAGGCGTGGCCGTGTTACTGTGGATCGTCCTCCGGCCGAGAAGGGACACCCTCCAGGGAGGCACATGTGTGCTAAAATCTCTACACGTAGTAACCAGTGGTTCCAAGCGATACATCACACGCGTACCAAAAGGCCATGACAGGGAGTCAGAGCCGAGCATGAATAATTTATCGGCCTGTTATCGCCACAAAGCGTGCTTCACCGGTATTAGTGTCAAACTGGCCTCCCCTAGGTAGAAACAGCCTCGTCTTCCTGACTTCTGATGACAAGAGTCGGCAGCAGCGGAAATGTAAAGGGAGTGACCAGGAGACCTGTAAAGCAGCCGTCCAACATGGTCCACCAGCTGCCCGACAGGATGCGGGGCGCTGCTCCATGAGTTGTGGGGGACGATTGTGTCTCTTGTAAACGATGCCAAGAGCAATAATAGATAGCAGTCAGATTGAGAAAAGGGAAGACCTGGTGTTACCGAGGGATCCTGTCATAACCAGCTCACCACACGGCCGTTTAGTTAGCTCACCTGTCCAAACTTACTTTCTGTCAGGATTTCTTAGAAGCGTTTCTCCCTACATCACCAGGAACCAAAGAGACCCGGCGGAGACAGACACCAGTAAAAAAAAAACTCGGCCAGCTCCAAGGAGATATTTGTGGACACCAACTGGCAAGAATTGCACTCTCTCAGACGACAAGCCGTCCTCAAGAGAAAGTCTCTCAATCGATTTACACCTCCTTTCTTGTTATTGCTCTTGGGAGTGTTGGCAAAATACTGTCAACGGAGAATTGGTAGACGGGCGTTATCGGATACGGGAATAGTTACAATTAACGCTCAGCGTGTTCTCTGGCGAAAGTAAGCCCGATGGTTAGCATTTGCAAATACAGTACTTTGATATTTGCCGGTAACGTTACAGTCCTGCTTATTGTGTCCATGTCTACGGATTACTGGGAATACCGTGGCTTTGACATGGACAATCTGAACAAGACCCTGAGGCGGTCCAATACAACGACTGTGATAATACCCAAAGATACGAGGTCCTATATACAAATTCACCATGTAAGAACTAAACGGACAAACAACCCAGCTGAGGCTTACCCTTTCAATGTGACTATGTACCAGCCGCCAATATTAGTTCATAAATACTACTCACATAATATCTCCCAGGTGCCTCCAGATACTTTAGATAATTCAAGCTGGGCTGCAGAGACAACCATAATTCTCTTCGTTCAATATGGAAACCTGTTTCGAGACTGTGATAATCTTGAAGGTAAGATCATAGACGTGATATGAGACTCAAAAGATGTGCTAAATGTTGTCTGGCTTTACGTTTGATACCTGTGTCATAATGTAAGAAAATGATCTTTACCTTGTTGCAATCTCTGTCATAAAATTTAATCAATAAAGTTGCATTCGTGTATATGCATATTATAACGTATAAAAATATATATACATATCGTATTTCCGTGGATGAGATAATAATTATCATCTGTTCAAATCGTGTTTAGATCTACCCCAGTTTATCAGACTTTACGATTTGGATGCCTACACCCATAGTTTGTGACTATTTTTCACTTCTACTAATGTAGAATGTAATGTAAAAAAATTTCATCATATTACTTTTATAAAGTCACAAAACAATTTTCACACTTTTCCCATAAGAAAGTCAGTGGCATGCATCTCATCGAGGTTTACACCAAAGAAAAAAATACCATACGAAACAGAAAACATCAGCCACATTAGAATTAAAGACAATCACGTTCTTTACAAAGTTACCTTTGCCTTATATATTTCTAACATCGTATAAGTTCTAAGGTTCAAAATAGTTTTAAAATAACAAATTTTTACTTACGTATTTATATGAATGAATGTCATTAGACATATAGACGAAACACAACAATGTTGTATTTGGAATTACTTCGTAATTTTAACGATATTTCGTCCTAATGTTCCCATATCAATGGCTTTTGGATACAATAGCATTCAAATCTTGCGATTTTGCCAAACGTTTTGCTTCCCGGGATTTTCTTGTAGAACATGTTTTAATTTAACACATTTTATCATGACGTTTTCAAATTTGAAAGTATTTATACATCTATATGGATTCTAAATTTGGGAGAATGTGGCGGATGCCGTCAAATTGAATTCTTAGAGATGAGAGCACTTACTGTTTTTGCTGAAAGCAAGTGTATATCCAAACTCAAAATAAAACATAAGTACGCAAAGTGACATGTTTCTGAAAACTAGTTCTTGTAAACGACATTTGTAAAATGATTGCTTATTGATTATGGCGAATTTAAAGAGCCACAAGACAGGATGAGTAATATTTAGGAATGTATTGAAATCATCGTCGCTAGCTAAATGTATTACATCAATAAGTAGATATATTAACTAGTTATGCAGTCCAAATGTAATTAAAAATCACCAAAGAGCCATAATTGTGTTTATTGACATTGCTTTATTTTAGATCACATCAAACATCGATTTGCAGCATTTAAGTTTATTTGTTCTTGTTACCCAGAAATACTTATCATCTGCTTAGTGAAAATTGTTTCAACCCATTTGTAATTTAAAACTCTTATCAGACTTCGCCGAAATGGCAGCATGCTCATGACAGTCTCGAAAATAGATCTGTTGTCCATTAACGCCTTTTCCTCATATCTACGATCCTGGTTTATTTATTTATTTATATATTTGAGCGTTGATCAACATCTTACTCACTTAGTATTCTTGTTTTTGCTTTGCATTTGATTCCGTCCAATTTTGTACTTTATAGACTTGCTTAGTTCTTAGGTGGTTTTGTGTTAAACATCATTTTGACAATTGTCCTTGCGATTATTCACATGAACGTCCATTTTTGTTGACGGCTGGTGTACGAATGTCTGTCATAGACTCAAGAATTTTTCATTTAAATGATACCTTAATGGGTTTTATTGGTGGAACAAACCGGAGTGCCCGGGGTAAAAAATAGATCTTTGACAATTTTTAAATATACATGCTATATTGATGGAAGACAAAAGCTGAACCGGTGCAATATAAGTTCCCAGTATCTTTGTCAGACTAGCTACATCTCTCAGGGGTATGTAACTCAGCACAATAGGACTGAAATTCTGGTGACGTGATGTTGAAAGCTAATTACTCAGCACACCAGATAAGCGATAGGATGGGAGAACTAGACGTACTCGCCTGGCTCTGGGCTGGAAATTTGATGACTATAGGTCAGTTATAAATTCTCCATTGCTTTTGCAGAAGGTGTGAGACAAAGACTTGGGCTTCTCCACTTAAACCCATGGAGATGTTACAGCTTTTTGACCTTGACACGGCGTGATGACGTCGTGAAGGACACGCCTGCAGCTAAGTGTAAGTATGGCTATGCAGTTAGTTACAATTGTCACTTGAAGAAACCTTCCAATTCCTGGATTTGTAAAATTTAAATCTGGAAATGTTTGCTTAAAGACAGCAATGTGTACTTCTCTGTAGCGCTCTAGTCGAAAAGTAATTGGTTAAGGCGGCACTGGTCTATGAGTTTGTTGATATGTACACGGTATCACATGTACTGTGTACATTTATAATGGTCCCAGGGATATTAACTGCAAATGAGACGATTGTGTAAAGCCGCTAGTATAGAATTCGACCTGCCAAATAAAAATAGAACAAGATCTCTTCGATACCATTTAATGGTCTACAATATGTACATATACAGACCTCCTTCTAAAACGATTGACAGTTCAAACGGTCTCAGTTATGCACAACTGCAAAGACAGGAGATAGGAAATATGTATTTCTATTTCTTATAAGTCAACTGTAGGATTGTATATTTGTATGCAGAATTTTTGCATGTGCGAAGTCCTGATATCTAGATACGCATGTTCGAAAGAAGGGGGAAATAACAAAATTCCTGCACGATTGTGCAGTTTGTTACTATGTCATTTTCTAATCGTTAAATGAAAAACACAAACGGGTTTCATGGGTCCCGAGATGAAAACGTGGAAAGGTGGCATATACCGGAAAACTACATCATGCACGTTAGACGATCATAATGTAGCCTGTTATGTAGGGGTGAAATTCCTGATACTTTGCTACGCGCTTAACATGTAGGATAAGTGACATGATGGTGACAGATGGTGGTATCACAGCCCAGCGTGAGCTTGACCCCTAGCTGTGTTCAGACTCATACGTAACATGTGCTTGAACTTTACTCTCAGACCTGCGCCTGTTTGTGGTAACTGTATAACCATGCACCTATTTATAAATTATAACTTTACTTATGTCGACTCAACCACTGTTGACAGCTGTCACTGGTTCAATACGAATAATCCACCCTCGGAACGCGCATGCGCCCCGTGGCTGCATTACAGAACAGATGGTCCACTAATTGAACACTATATACAGGCCCCTGTCGATAAGGATATACACACACTACGTACAGGACGTCAGAATCTTAAACATAGTGGCCTTCCCTAACTGTGAGGGTTCAAATGAAAACTTCTAGTGAAGCCAAGCCTTGATGGGGTGAAGGCAACTTAGGAAGACTATTCTAAACTTGATATGAAAGTTATAGACGATCGTTCAACGTTTGAGTGTTCATCAAAATAAAATGATTCTGTTTCTGCTTCTTCAGGCAATTAACAAAACGTTCATGTTTAATGGGTCAGTTTGGAAAGTTTTGGACGAAGTTTTTCTCCGTGTCAAATATCTTCTCCAATAATATATGCATTGAACGTTATGCATATGTATCTTGCTTTAGTGAATCTTGCTTTAGGAAGTGTAGTGAATTCGGAGGAATATCGATGTGCATCTACCAAGGTTGCATGTCCGAATTCGCCCACGGCTTGCTCTGTTTCGATTTTAGGTCTCGGAGTTTCGGGTCTGGGAATTTTTCAAGTACTTGGCTAAGAGCGGTTTTAAACTTTTTAACAAATGAATAATTTTTTTAAAAATCCTTTGACGATGTGTTGGCGCTTTGTTGCTAAATTGAGTTCCTGGCGTTTCATCGTTTACAAGGTCAATGTATAAACAGCTAACTAAACCGAGCTCATCAGAGCGGGAAAATTAACTGTATACATTAATCGTTAGTTTCAATTTAATTGACTTTCAGTCTTATCCGCTTGATCCATCTTTGTGATTGGGTCAGATAGAGAATTCTAACATATGAACAAATTTCTCTTCACAATGTGTGGGCGTAGCATTTGTGGATTCTCTCCCGATAACTAAAGCTCTTAAATAAATGAGACGCATTTAACTATTGAGATGAGTATCCCTGGCAGGCATATAATATAATTTTCACTTTGATCAAAACTCGAATACGCGAAGACATTAGTTTACTGATATGGATAGTGCATTTTATTTTTGAATTGTTACAGCCAAGGGTAAACCAAAATATGAAAATTGAGAATTTGGGTTATTGATCAGATATAACAGACTGACCACTTGGTTATAAGCTTACTGTCCAGACTACTTGGATATATGGCCTTGCTGAACTGTTGAAACCAATTGGTTATAGCCTTTCTAAGCTATTCAAACTACTTGATTATATCTTTCTGTGTTTTTATGCTTTTTGAGCTGTCCAAAGTACTTGGTTAACGGCTTTCCGAGTTGTCCAAAGTGCCTGGGCCGAGTTTTCCACACCACTTGGTTTTATAGGTTTTCTAAATTATCCACAAAACTGGACACTGCATGAAAGCCAAGCTTCTGTATTCCAGTCAGTTCAACTTCTATAAGAATCATCCTGTTTGCACGGATATTCCTTAATTATTACATTGTATGAAACAGGAGAAATACTTAGTCTATATCTATAGCAAAGTAAAGTAACATTCTCTTAGCCTAAAACCAACGGCTTGCTTAATTCAGATTTACGTCCTTAGTATGCACAAAAACAAAGTTTTGCCATGAAGGTTCGTGTTCTGCTAGTGAATCTGCATCTCTCTTTTGCTGATATATGTTACCGTATCTTCTTAAAATGTGAAACTTTTTTTCATTATTTCCCTTTCCTCTTTAATCTTATTTCCACATTCCGTGTGTAATTTATGCTTGTGCTGTTGTTTTTTCTTTTCCTCAGCTGTTCTGTAATTGTAAAAGACAGATGTTTCAAAGGCTGTCTACGACCAGACAACGGGAAAAACGCTATATTTAACATTGCCATTCAAGAAAAAATAGTATTGCATGGGAAGAAAGTAAACTTTATCGGCAGAGAAAGAGACAAATAAATTTCGGTGATTGGTGCACAGTAAGTCAACTTTGTGCTTCTCTGAATGTCTGTATAGAAAGCTCTTTGAGCACATCGTCGCAGACGATTCAGTTGCCATTTCTCCCCTGGACTGTGTCAGAGGGATGACATCGACACTCTTCAGCCAGTTCATCTTACACTAATACTTCTCTCCCTCTTAAAATACAATTAGCATTACATTTGGAATGAGCCGAACAAGTTATTGGCTCGTAATGAAGAAAACAATGGAGAAGTGCACAGCTACTAACACTCTCAGCAAAGTTTTTTTACTTTACTGAGACATTACGCTATATTTGTCCACTTGAATTTATTGCCAAGTTAAACCTAAAGAAAAAGTATCCAGTTCCCGCCGGAAAACTTTACCACACATTACAACACGGGCGGGCCAACGTCACCAATTTCTACTCAGTATCTACTGAGCTCAAACTCATTGTGACATTTTCTTCATTGTTCACAATAGATGTTATATTATTGTATTTTGTAAATAAGAATTTCACAAGAAGTTGTTCAAGAAGTTTGTTAAAATATAATTGGAAGAACAAATTGCTCTTAATCACGGGAGCCCGGTTGTTCAAAACTAGTTTAAGACTTAATACCAAATTTAACTTTAATTCAAGTCTTCGGTTTCGTATTTAGCTTACAAAGATTGTGTAACAGTATATTAAATACGAACTAAAACTGCTGCTGTTATACTTTGAATTTGCTGAACTGCATTGGCTGCTGAGCTTGGCTAAAATTTAAATATAAAATATAACTTAATACCAGTATTAGCCTATACGCTTTCGAGCAACTGGGCCCATAAGTTTTGTTTCGCCAAAAAGGGAGCGTAATTCTACTTGTTAAAACACTATATTAAGCCACTTTTGTGCAACAGATAAATATGTTTTCTAAAGGGGGGCCTCGACCTAGTGGTTAGGGAGCCAGCTTTCCGATCACTAGACCACACCAATCTTGTGTTTAGTCCCATTCTTGGACAAAAATTTTCTGAATTTCACCGCTCTTGTTGTTCACGCAACCTTATGTATGTATGCTTGGGATTTTACGTCGAATCATAAGGCCGAAACAACTTTTTGGCCTTATGACGACGAGGAGTCATTCGGTGTGTGTACAAGTATTGTGTCTTCTTGTGGCAGAGCAAGTCCATGCTTCCAAAGCTTTAAACAACAATCATACAAATTTAACAAATATGGTTTCTCTATTTACCTTATTGATAACAGTTAGTTTGTCGGAACGATTTCACACGAAGTCACGAATGGCATAACGTAAATATTTACTTACACTGTGAAAATACTGGGGTAAGTATTGTATAGTTTTGCAGTGGCAATATTCAATACGGATGGCAACCTATCAACGCTACATTCGTTTATTTCCAAGTATGTCATCTGTTGCACTTATTAACATTGGCCTATATCTGTAGTTATCACATAACCAGTAAACGATGTATTTATTTATGAAACAAAATACTGCAAAGTAGGTAAAGGTGCGTCAAAAGTCAGTATATCACTATATATAAGTCAATCAGTGAACGCAAAACTCAAAGATAAAAATTACCCCAGTGAGATTAACTTAATATATACATTTTAATTTCATACAAAAGTATTTAATGAACACCAAGAGTGCATTTTAATTAAGAAATAAAGCGTAGTTTGAAATGCTCAAATCACTAAGATAGTGCACAGAAGGCCTTCTGAGTTCTCAAACAGTGGACAACTCTCGCCTGCTATGCATTATCTTCGTGATTTGATCATGGCAAACTATTTATTTCTATTCTAACATACCATTAAAAAATAATGGAACCATTAGGGGGGGGAAAACGAAAACGATCGCTCTCTCCTTTTTGTTTATGTGTAACGGCCTAACTTCTTTTGTTATGATTTTGGGTAAGTTGGGATAAATAAAGCATCCAATCAGAGCGAGGCAAGTGACAGTTATTGACTAATAAATGCATATTTCCCGCCAGCACCTCTCCATGTAAGTGCGAGCTCTAAATTTGAACATAACAGTTTTGCAACAACAGAGGAATGATGGTTTTAAGTCAAAGTAATAAAAAAACTGTCAGAAGTGAACAATTTATTTCGTGGAGAAACTTGTAGATTCAGTTGAAGCTTAAATGGAAGGTGCTTCCTGAGATAGTAGCGTTGCCGAGAATTTGATGACCGTGTGGAGCCGATTTCGACAGACTCAAACGTACAACTTCTTCATCTCGGGTCACACGCTGTGTCTGGGTGACGGTAGGTGTGGAGTCAGGAGCGTTGACATAGATCACAGAGGCATCCAACGACTGGGATGAAACAACGGTTGAGTGTAAAAAGAGCTGAAAGAGCTGTTCTTCAGACGGCCATCATCGAGCACAAGGTGCTTGTAATGCCATCAATTCGCAGTTTTTGGACGGGTTACAAGTAAACGTCTAAGAAACGCATCGTTGCCCATATTGCGCTTATCCACATATGGTACCTAGATGCTTGTTGTTTGATGCCACCTCTTTATATCGCATACACTTGACAAGTGCCCATTGGCCATATGATGTCGGCAATAGTAAATAATTCACCTTTAAACTTCACTGCCGGACCAGTTGTATGTAAATTCATTTTGCCTTTGTCCTCGGAAAATGTGAGCTGTCAAATTTTGAAGAAAACAGACGTTCTGACAGCACAACTCAGCCCCCCGCCCCAGCTATTTTATTAGCGAAATGGAACCGTCTCAGCGTACATGACAAGGACGCAAGTGTGTAAAAATTGTCAATTTGAGCACACTTCTCTCACCACTGGTTTTAGTGTTAAAATTTTGGAAGTATGCTAGAATTTGATTGAAGATTTTTGTTTTTTTTTGGGAAATGGTGCAAGAACAGAAAAACAACGTTGGCATGCTTTTCTTTATTTGTGTATTTCTCGTTGACGTATCACTGAACATGGCGATATGCAGCTTAGCAAAATGCTATATCTTCAGTGCACACGCTTTCTTAAGACTGGTAATAGTGACACAGTGTCAGCATATCTATATCTGAAAGAGGTTGTAAGGTCAGCTATAGCTACCTTGACGTTTCTTATCTAGTTTTCTGATAAAACACATAAATCCATTAGAGCTGCTTTAAAATTTACGTCGGTGAATAAAATGTTGGTAAACGGGAAAAGAACGTAAGTTAGGAGAAAAGAGGATATGTTTAAGAGACGAACTCGATGCACATCAAAAAACAAGAACCGATAAATTCAACAACAAAAAAACTTCAGGAAATTGCGAAGCTCGGATCCGTCGCACGACTGAAAACACCCGAAGGTGTTGGATTATAGGTTAGATCACGGACCTGACAGGGGACTTATCAGCTAATCCGCCTAGTTTACCAGGCTATGCTAAGCCACCTGCAGCCATTCTCTCCCCAATATCCTGTTAGTCTCTGCCTGCCACATGTTCTCCAGTCAAGTGGCTGAGAACCCGATGACATCCACCTCCGTTAATCTGAAGAAAACTTCTATTAAGTGCAGGTTACTGCCAGAGAAGTGTCATTTCTTGCTAAAAGAAAAAAGAGCTTACTGGAATCTTTTCTCTGTTCAAAAAAGGTTGTAATACTTAGGTTTTTTTAACTGAAATTATCTTTTCTACAAGACAATTTGCACGCAAGTTTAAAATGATAAGTGTTTTATTGAAGACTAAAATAGACATTTCTGTTCATTAAGAGGAGCAGTGAATGGGGATTAATGTCAGTAGTATTTATTGTGTATGAGTGATCACCAACAGAAACCATATGACTTATTTGGTAACAGTAAAAAAAACAGGTTATATTTACCCTGAAACAATAACTACATGCAATGTTCGTAAACCAATTTCACATTGTTCATAATCCCATACGACTTCAAACTATGCTCTTACTGTATTAAAAATTCTTATTATAACGACCACTTACTGTTTTGTTTTGTATATTCAGACCTAGAAAGAGCGGCTTTCGCTTTCGCCTTGATATGCCTTATGTCCATGATGACAGCTTGTGTGACAGGAGCTTATGGATCGTTCTGCAGATCGAAAGATTCCTTAATGGTATCCTCGGCCACTTCGCTATCAGCAGGTGAGTTAACAGGCCAGGCATCACAAAGCTCGTCTGGAGGTTTTACAATTTAAACCGTCTAGACAAACCTTCATATTCGTCCGATGTTAATTAGGCAGCAGACATTGACACATATGCTAATTTGAGATTTGTTCACTAGTTGAAGACTTTTGTAACTTGTAAGACAGGCCCAGTTAAGGCCGCTTAAGGTTTTAGTCACCAGGGGCCAGTTATTCAAAAGTGTATTAAAGTTAATATCAGTCTCATCCTTATACAAATTAAATGACACTTTAGTCTGAGCTAAAGTTTATACCAAGCTGAAGCCCTAATACACTTTTGAGCAACTAGGTGATATCTTTTGTTTCTTAATTTTAGCTAATTTGATTAATGAATGCTTCTTTTGAGGAAATTGAAGTTTTGTTTTGAATGTGACATACTAAAATAAATATCTGTTGGCTAGCTTCTGAGACAATCCTGTGGCTCAGTCTTTTTTCCTGACGAAATATTTTTGCCATCAGCTTACATAATTCGGAGAGATCTGTAACGGGGAACATTGGACGCCTAACACAAGTCTACCTAAATGGTGTACTATTTTGTTCTTCTATGCACTATACAGTCTAGTTGTGCTCGTAAAGTAAAGAAGGCGTTTACAAGAACTCCATCGTGATAACAGAGAAGGTGTTTTTGACACAACTGGGACCTGCTTGTGTAGGCGAGAAATATTAAGCAACCGTATGAATATCATGCGCTGTCCACGTGCTTGATTTCACAATGCATGCGTTTCTCTCCAACAGGTATGTGCTTGACTTTCGCCATTGCTTTATTTCACGGGAAGTGCCATTTACTACGCCGGCGTGAATTGGTGCTGGGTCACGATGTCCCTTTCAAAGAGGTGATCAATGCAAGAAGGACGTATGACTATGGCTGGTCGTTTGTGCTAGCTTGGATATGTGTGGCTTTGTGCTTTGTATCTTCGTTTGTATGGCTGCACAAGTCACAGTATCTCGGTTACTCCAAGAAGTCCAAAGAGGACTACTTGTTTCCTGGCCGTTTAAGAAGGAACGTTCAGTTCGGCTACAGAGAAGGGTTTGATTAGCAGGTTTACAACCGTAAGTTTGGTCGGCAGTCCCAAGTCGTAGCCTAAGGCGATCCATAAGTGGCGGAATAGAGCCAAATTGTTTCATCTACATTGACATTTCTCTTTCTTTTAAAGGCCTTAATTGTATAAGATGTAATAACATTCCAGAAGGCGGTTGACTGCCTCGTGATTCAGTACGCACCGCGTTCTTATACATTTATGCAGCACGTTGTAATAGGCAGACGATTTTTACGGACTTTTACGCTTTCATAACGGCACCTTTGCGAGTCCGGAGTAGTCACGTGATCACAGTTCCGCCACGCCAGACAAAAGCGCCCAACCCGCTATATTAGATATTTTCAAAACTCTGCGAAAAATGTGATATTTGTGGTGCTGACATTGACGTTAATGTGGCAATCTTACGTTACACTGGTTCTAATGGAGAAAGAGTAGGAGGTGATTTCTACACAGTATTATATTGCCGCTATACTCCGAAGTGAGACTCGGACATAGAGTGTATTGTGAGGGCATGCTTGTCATTACACTAATGACACCGCTGTATCAGGAATCACTCCCATGTTACATTGGTTCCAGTTTTTTGTTGTGAGGAAATTCCTCAGATTTCCATAATATATATGATGTACAAAGGAAAATGAAATAAAATACTTTCTCACACCCTTTTCCACGATGATGGCAATGTTCTGTTACTTGAACACCGTTTGTGATATTGCTTCAGATAATTTTAATAGTATGAAACCATTTCTTTCCCTCAGAAACCTGGTAGAAATGAAATGGCTGATCTCGAAGTACGATTTACTCCTGAAAACCTATGGTTTATTGGGGTTTTAGGGCAAAAATCCAGTAACTTGTAGAAAATTTGTTATATATTTAGATACATCTCTGAATGTATTTCTTCAGTACTGCTCTGGATAAGACTTATGCTTGAACATGTATGTCTATATCCGATACCAGGAAGGCGAAAGTATTTAAGATATTGTCTATAGCCCTGATCTTCATATTAATTTGAGCTTTCAATACATCGTAATCTCAAGACTTTCAGGAAGGCATGAATTTTTAAGTACTTTATTATTGTGAAAGCTGATATGACTAGGGGAGGTCCAGCTCGACGTCTTTCTTCACCAACGTAGCCGTTGTCTGCCGTTGCCTATTTGGACCCGTAGTTACTATGTAATTGTTTCACTTATCTCAACGTGTTCCATTAAGGCAGCGAGTCTGAGACCGCTCAAGCGTGTGCTGTTCCAGCTGGGAGACAAATTGTAGCCAACAGCAGTAACCTAGAGTTCCTGATGGCTCATTTATTGAAGATTTGCTCTGACAATGGCTAGGGAATAAATGTAATCTCCTCGGTCGGTCTTCTGGGAATGAAATAAGTCAAGATTTATTAAGAACCCAAGTCAACCAAGGAAGCATGAAAAACAATGCTTTCCCCGTTACATATCCCCTTGTGGACAACGCCGGCTTTTACAATCACAACAATTTTGAATAATTCAGTTTTAATATGACATATCAGAAGAATGATTGTGTACTTTGGAACTAGTTTCTGGTTTATATCCTGAAACAATACAACGTGTGGGCATTCAATCCAACCGCCATCCTGTATCACCATTTAATGCAGTAGTAACTAATCCCTATGACCTTTGCAAGGCGGGACATATAGAAGGATTAGGATGTAAAATGTAGATTGAGGCGGGTCGTCGTAGTAAAACGTATAAAGGTACCAGTTATGTATTAATCCATGACAAAATGAGGTTTGGTAAAAAGTTGCACTATTATTTTTTTAACAGTTTCAACAACCACCACATATACATAAGACAAATTAGCCAAAACCATAACACGGGAAACAGGCGTGTGACAGCAGAGAGCCACACAGAGAATGTATCATATAGCCGACAGCCTGTCTGTTATAGTATCTCGTTTTATCTCTCTGTGGGTACTTGTTACTCTAAGAAAAGTTCTCAGATTACACGGATTATTTAACGCGAGTACTAAGGATATGGTATGTATATTTCATCATACTCATACCCAGGCCCACACTTATCTACAATATACCTCGGAAATAAGCAAATGTACCTCACTGAAAGTAAGAGCTGGGCGCTAAAGTAGTCTGTAATGAACATAAATATTTCAACATTTGGTGGGCGCGTGGCTTTTATAATACGTAAATGCCATGCGATCATTTAAGCCTAGTAAGCCCAGGTGTGTCCGAAGGAAATACTTTGGCGATGAATGCCAGGGTATCGTTTATAGCTATGTTAATCAAGCCATCGCCAACAATTTTGTAACCGTAACCTGATCAGAAATGAACAGTAGTGTGAAGTAATCAAGTTTGGGGGTTAATCGCTAATGCGCATGCATATAAGTTATTTGGCTTCTCAGTCACAACGGTGCGAACAACAAAGGTGCAACACACTTGCGTGGGAAGGCTTCAAGGATTAGTGTCCAGATTTAGCTACTGGTCCTGATTATAAAGAACCTGTTTAAATGGTATGTTACCGAGAGGACTTCTGAGAAACGTAATAATGACTTTAAATCTACCAAAAAATTTTTTTGATATACTGCCCTGGCCGATCTCCAGCCGGCCGCCCAATATGGCTTAGCGTGTAAAGTCATAGATGGCCAACCCCAAGTCTGGCTGGCCTAAATAGCCTGGGAATTCGTATCAATTTTTTTTAGATGGATTCAAGTTACACAGAAGAAATTATACTGCCGTACGAGTTTGAACCCATAGTGAATGACGTTAAAGTTCCGATTTATGACGCTTACATCTCTGGCCAGATTTCGGCTTCCAAGTTGAATTTGCCTTTGTCCCGGCATTTCCAACCGCTCTCGCAATACGGACTGGTATAGGGCTACAGCTCTACCCAGTGTTACAACCTGTGTTTTCATGTGGTTATTTTAAGATTTAATGTTTAATTACCATTCGTTTTCTCTATCCATTTCACAATACGTTTCATTCTATCCCACGATGGATTCTAAATTCATGACTATATCTGATGACAACTACCGGTACATGTTATTGTCTGCATTCCGAAAAGAGTTGTGGTACAATATAATTACATGTAGAATGTGGACGGACGTCGACATTAAAGAGTACATAGATTTACTGTTCAAAAATTTTCAGTTCAGTTAATAGTATTCTATAAGTGTGTGTGCCGTTTTGGAATTTAGCTGTATTCCTGCCGCAGCTTTCAGCTGTAAAGTGATGAGAGCACATACGGCCGGTTTTGGTGGGTATAAAATTCTTCTTTCATGTGCTTTGTGAAGGCCAGATCGTCTGGAAACTTGAAATACTAACTCCAAGGTTCTTCGACCACCTGTTTTTACAGAACAGCAATCCATTTCGTAGAGAAATTCGACATGCTTGTTGTCACTCTTGTAGTTTTTTTTCCAATACTGAACTAAATAGCGAAGCTCTGACAGCTCGTAAATGTTGGACTTGTATGACATAATTCGGCGGAGACTACCGAGTGTTGGCGGACATAATGCATAAAGACAGCCTCATTATCCATTGATTTTAAGTGCAATATTACTTAGTTTAATCAACCCTTTTTCAATATTTTTACACTCAATTTGCCAATATATACAGAGGTAGCTGATAATTGAAATTATCTTCTAAAAGGTTTCCTTTGTACATGGAAAAAAGTATTCCCGCCAGGGAGCTGAGCTGTATTAATCTGGCATTAGCAGGAAATATATATAAACCAAAATTACGCATGGCTGTAAGCTGAGGAGGATATTATGTTGTATAATCCTTATTCGCAGATTTATATCCCTTGATTCAGAAATCTGTAGTGGCGTTACCGATAGACGTACATGAGTATGCCTTTTGTCTGGCCGCTGCTAATCGTCTTGTCGTGTAGTTATACACTGCTTGGTGATTAATCTGTCAAATATATGAAGACTTCTGCACCAGTTTGATCTCTGAAACACATCTGGTATGTAATACTTACCTTGTAAAATGGAACTTAAATCACGGTCAGTTCAGATTTTCAACGATCCTGCTGCGTCGCAGATAATTGCAAATTCTTGTCGCGTGATAATACGAGTGCATATATACATGTACATGTAGAGATAAGTAGACCTATATATATATATATATATATATATATATATATATATATATATATATATAGTTTTGTATGGTGGGTGTTTGAGACCACGTCTTGGAGTATATCGTCTTTGCATAATAATGGTTTAATAAGGATGTGTCTAAAAAAAATTTATTTTTGAATATAAATATCTTGTTTATATCCAAACAAATGCATTAATTCTGAATTATGATAATATTTATGAATATATTAAAAATATGAATATGATCAAAATTCAAGTTGAACACATTTCACAATTCTAGTGCAAATGTATTTATTAATCATTTGTTACATCCTAGTTTAAAACACTGATACACAAAGACAATATATACCAAGAGGTGGTCCTAAATACCCACCCTACAAAGTCACTTTGTCTCTTTGAAGAAAAATCGAAAAAATGTGGAAGGTCACATCAGCAACTAACTTTTTGCGCTCTTTCATCTGAACTTTATGTAATTTTTAGGTGTTCTCCACCTTTAACTATGAACTGTAACCAGAGAAAGAGACTCAAAGTAGACACGCGCTACTGAAATTATGTTACGTGGTTCCTGTGCGGTGCAGGTTCAATAAATAGCCTTGCAATTGTAAGGCCTCAGTCATCTTCTGTTTACGCGATCGTCAGGCTGAGTAGAGAATAAAGGAAGGTCATTGATTTGATTAGGCGCCTGACGATGCTAATCTTGATTGACGTCCGACTAATTATGAGCCAGGTTCCAAGTTGGCATCAGTTGTTAGATGTGGGCGTCCATGTTTTGAGCCTACCTTACATTTTTTTCAGTTCCATTCAAACCATGCGGTTTGTCATTAGGCCTACATTAAACAACGATGATGACATCATGTGACGTATAACTAGTTTGCCGATTAAACGACAAAGTCAATCAAGATCAGGGTTATCATGGAGCTTACTTAGAACGCGGGTTTCTGTTGTTCACGTCATTAAAAGGTTTCATAGTTTTCAACAATGGCCTATAGTGCCTAGATCAGCCATATCAAACCCAGTGTCTGTTACGCTTCATATGCTTCTTTTTCATTAATACTGTGTCAATTATATTTATATATACTTTCAAGCCGTCACCTAAAAAAAAAACAGAAAACAGTTCGGATGCAGAAATATTCAAACCTGCGAACTTTTGACAACCCAGTTCTCTTTTATATGTTTTAAACAAAATTTTCTTAACTTTGGTGGGACATGTGGAAGGCTTACTCTTAAGACTATTTGCTCGCCAAATAGATGACCTAACAAACTCTAGTAAAATTGTAAAATATTGCTAAGATTCTGTCTTAGCCTGTTCCGAAAGATGCCAAAATACGCTACATGGTTTTGGTTACACTTAACATCTGTTGTATTCCTACATTTTGTTGAAAGCCTCCCATTTTCAAGAGTTCATTGTCCTCCACAACATTAACTTGCATTATTGTTACCACTGTCTGACACGAAGTTTCGAATACATTGTTTTAATCCACGACGGCGTTTCTATGCCATAACCATGTGATATCTATTGGAAAATGTCAATATGCCGCAGCAGTCGACACTGCAGTGTAATAAACGCTACATTGTTCGAGCTTCTTCACTCGTCACGATCATGGATGGCTTGGCGTCGTTTGGTCGAGAACATGGGCCTGGTTACCACAAGGGGCTAAGCGCAAATCCCGGCTCCCAAAGCCTCTCTAGAGACATTGATCACGGGCAAGTGTTCTCCTCACAAATCCAAGCCTATTCATCACGGCCAGTTAACAACATCACCCACTGTAATCCCATGGGTCAATTTCCCCCTGTAATACCTATGTGCTCGAACCAGATTCAATTGCGCAAGTCATCGATGTGGCATTTCCGTCATGCACAAGCCCCAGGCTTTGATTGGCTGCTTTACAGAGGCTTGTGTCGGGGCAAAAACAATGGAACCACGTTATATTCTTCCATGCAGTCGGCTGATGGATAATGGACAAACAATAAACAAGATATATATATAATGGAAAATATTCATTCCAACCCAATTTCTGCAGCATGAACACATACGTGAACGAAAGTTGCATAATTGTAACCATTTGGTAACAAACAAGAAACGCACAATTATGGCGTTTCATTCCTGATATATAAAAATCGGGGGATACTTCTGAAACCATTCCAGAACAGGGATCGGTTTCATGAAGCTTACTTTGTGTTAAGTTCCACTTAGCGAAGTGCACTTTACATCTCTACAACATACGTTTCAGTGGTAATTAAGGGCTTACTTAGCTAAATGAGCTTCTTGAAACCGGTCCCAGCCATTTAATGAGGTATGTTTGGTAACAAGCGTGGATTTACCGTAAACAATTGAATGGTAGACTGACCAAGGTTACAATTCAAACATTATCGTGAAGACTTATAAAAGTGGAAATTGGCCTATCTGGAAACCAAACATACGTTGTGGCACTGCCTATTTTCTCCACCCTTCAGAACTGCCAAACTAAATGCTTATTAACCTGTCAGTCTGTCCTCAGAAGGATATTTGGCAGGATTATGTACCGAAAATGGGTCGATATAATTATGTTTTAGATGTGGTTTACAAGACATTGTTATTTTGGGCCATTCCTGTGTTTGCCATATACTTGAAGTCTTTTGAATATGTGAATAATGACCATGTAAATATCACACTGTACACTGAATCTATACCAGTGACGATGAAAGAATGGTGTTTCGCCATGCACAAGTTTCTTATTGTTCATTAAACCACAAGTGCAATAACCGACATAAGATTTAAATGTTGCCGTGAAATATGTTGGATGGTGCAATATGGACATAAATATCAAATGGATAACATAAGAAGAGAAACTTTTGAAAATGCTAAACACTCGTACATACTATGTACATACTATTAAAAAGAATGAATGACTGTACATTTACAGAAATGAAACTTTTTACGATCCATGAAAATATCACGTTAAATTTAAACACATTCAATATGTAACCTGCCCCAGTCATTTATACATTGTATACATTTCCAATACGATGGACTGTCGGACAGACATCACTGATTGCTTAGGATCGTGGACAATAATTTACAGATCATACACAGTTAATCCATTTAAATGCGTTATGCGTAGGACCAATTAATGCAATTTTGGTTGAGTATATTAAATATCCAATGCTTACAAATACATAAACTAAAAATTATCGATGACAAAAGAATCAATTGCACGGGTTAGAGTACTCGAATATACACTCCAAAAGGCATCCTCTCAATCGACAAACAAAAATGCTTAAAGGACATTAATTCAAAAATATGGAAAAAATAGAAACGCTTACACAGGCACAACACTCGGAAAGGCTTCTCTAAAACCCGGTCTTTCAATCGAGTCATAGTGCTTTGCTCCCCAAAACATGATACGTCAATATATATATATATATATATATATATATATATATATATATATATATATATATATATATATATATATATATATATATATATATATATATATATATATATATATATATATATATATATATATATATATATCGTCAATATATATATATATATATTGACGAAGCTGAAGTGTGGAAATTTGACACGTTATACTACATACAAATTCAAAAAGTGAGCCGCTCGCAATCTTTGCTGGTCGTGCTCGTCGTGGCCGAAAACACATCTCCTAACCACATTAATGACGATTCCTAAGAGCGAGATGACGATCACGCCCTTGTAACTCCTATGAGAAATGATCCTGAATAATATTACGTTATCCACAGAATAATGCAGAACTAAATAGGTAATGAATTTCAAACTGTTATCATTCTGAAATCAGATCAGATCGGACCCAGATTAGCGATCAGAAATCACGATTCAGAGTTTCTACCTCTGCATGTGACTTTACCACCTGAGCTCAATGGAATTCAGCTGACCTCGTATGGCCTCGAATTCATAACAGAAAGTTGGTTTTCCTGAAAGATGATTGTTATGAATTTCTCTCCAACATTTTCTTAATCTTTCAAATTTAGATACTGGTCCTTTATACAGTACTACTTCTCTCTTGGCGTTGGTTATCTTCCCTAGCATCAGCAGTGCAACATCAGGCAGCTTGGGTGAGGTACACAACCTCCCCATACTCTTGTCAGGAATGAAACAAGGCCCGCAGATTCAACATTGCGTGCTTGACGTGTGCGTCGTAAACGAAGTTTAGCACCTGGGCAAACAAATACTGTAACAGAAACATTTCAGTGAGATATTAAGATCGCTAAGATCGTCGGAGTGACTCGTTCATATTCAAAACTATATATGCAAATTTGACAGCTTTAGGTAGGTATAGATCAAAACTAACATTTGTCCAATACAAGAAAGCAAACAAATTTTAAGGCGAGGCCTGACGTTTTTAACAGTGTGACATCTTTTTTTAAGTAGCGGGAAAATCACTTTTCCACGTCATAAAAGAAACCTTAGTGAATGTTATTCGAGCACGAATCTGACTTGACCTTCACGTTGGCGTGGCATGGATGCGGGTAAAGACAGCATAATACCTTAAAGAGATAGCTCCGCCATCTTGATCGCAGCGTCCATGTCAGGCGAGTGTGTTTGTTGTTAACTCTTTCCAGAGAAATCTCCACTTTAGGTAAGTTCCAAGAGTCCTCTATGTAAGCCAGGAATTTGGGGGGATCGTAATCTATTATCATTATAGTATGCCTTCTCTGACCTGAAACATTAAGTGAAATATATATACATTGGGACACCTAGTCAAATAAAGACAAGTGGGCCAATTACAAAATTCGACATTTTTACTAACACTCTCTAGATACTAAAGTAAGATCTACCAAGGGCCTCCATGACTCAGTTGGTTAGCACGCTAGCGCAGCGTAATGACCCACGAGCCTCTTACCATTGTGGTTGCTCTCTGCCTCTTCGGCCGCACGTGGGAAGGTCTCCAGCAACCTGCGGATGGTCGTGGGTTTCCCCTGGGCTCTGCCCGGTTTCCTCCCACCATGATGCTGGCCGCCGTCGTATAAGTGAAATATTCTTGAAATACGGCGTAAAACACCCATCAAATAAATAAATAAATAAGTTGTACCACAACACTTACAGAACTACTGAACACCTCAGAACACGAAGGGCTTCGTGACGGAGGAGTAAAGATCCTGTTTCTTCAGTGATTAGCTGAAATTCTCTCGTCTCCACAGTCCTTGGGAGAATGTTCGTAAGCAGTCGCATGAGTCTATGGGTGTTCAGGCAAAATTTGTTGGAGATACCATGATTTGCTGCATGGTGACATACTCTATGCGTATGAAAATCTGTGTTTCATGTGTGGCCAAGTTTGTCAGTTACAAGGCCGGTTCCTTCCACTCGTAAAAATGAGCCCCTGTACATTGTGAAATTCTCTTGAATATGGAGTTAAACCCCAAACAGACAAATACATAAATAAATAATCACTCCGCCACAGGACGAAACCAAGGGTTAACTGCGTCTGGGTTACGAAAAGGCCTACCCCATTGAACCAAGCGACAAGCAGAGGTTGGTAATACTGCTCAGTTTGCAAAATGTTCGAGAAACATTTCTTCCAAATCAACTGAGAACGTTTCTCGCTTAAACTGCGCTGTGAGTTGTTCATTTCTGCCTTTGTGTGTAAATTGGTAACGTATTACTTGTCCATTGCAGGAGAGTTATATGGTCAATTCGGTTTGGATCCAGGAGGCGACATTTCGCGGGAAAATGCAAGGTGAAATAATTGTGTTGTTTATGATTACTCACCAAGCCAAGGTATATAGGAGAACTGTGTATACTGTTTGCCGACACCCAAAGCTCTTTCGTCCAACGACTCGTAAGCATAAACAGTTGGGAACCACTGCATTCATAAAACAAATCTCATTGCAAATGACTGTGATTGTTTGAGGCTTACACAACCATCAACACAACAAAGTATAACATTGCAAATGGCGCTAATCCCTGTTCCAGGAAGTCTCCCACAACCATATAACATTACAACTGACTCTAATTTCTGATAGCTCTGAAACATTTGCTGAAACCTAGCAAAACCAAATAACATCACAGTTTACGTAAAAATCGTGGCTGTTTTGTACCAGTTGCTGAACCCTCACACAACCAAATAGCACTATAAC
Organism: Liolophura sinensis; assembly: GCF_032854445.1. Classification (NCBI taxonomy): domain Eukaryota; kingdom Metazoa; phylum Mollusca; class Polyplacophora; order Chitonida; family Chitonidae; genus Liolophura; species Liolophura sinensis. The sequence continues at coordinate 27,033,727 of NC_088295.1, forward strand.
TGACCGTTATCTCCGACAGTTATGTAGCAGTTACTGAAACCTAGCACACCCAAATAACATTGTAAATCGATGTTTATCACTGACAATTCTGTAACAGTATCTGAAACCTAGCACAAGCAAGTAGCAAAACAAATGATGCTTATGGTTGACACTTTTGTAACAGTTGTGGAACCCCAGAAGTCCGTGTAACATTACAAATTACACTTATCACTGACAGTTCTGTGTCTATGCATCGAAACATTCTTATCAACCAAGATGGACACAAATAATAGCAAATTTGTGTTACTTGTGTAACAGTTGCTGAATTCCAACTCCACAAAGTAGTTCCTGACAGTTCTGTAACAGTCATAGAGCCCTTACCTTGGCGTACAGTTTCATATCGGATACATATCTGTAGACTTCAGTCGGAGAACCTGCAAGGACAACGCTGCGCTTGACAATCTCTGGGTCATATTCCAGCTGGAGTTGGCTTAACACTGCCAGCAGGATCACCGCAACGCTCAGCAAAATCCAGTACATCATGACCTGAAACGAAAATCATTCAGCAATAATATGTATACTCGATATTTGACGGAAGGTTGGTATCACCGAAGCTGGAGTAAAACAGCTAACTGTTTAACCGGGCACGTCTTCCCACGCTATTGGGACGCGGATTGTACCTCGACTGGCAATTATCTTCCTGCAATACACGTGCGATACGTACCAAATTTGGTCACAAACTCCATCGATGCCGTGGCAATGAACAATAAAAGGCTTAGAGTATAGAGACTAAAGCCACAGCAGCGACAACATATAGACTTTTATTCCAACTGTTCATGTAAATGCTTAAAGAGTAGAAAATTGTACCACTTACTTTAGACTGAATTAGTTTCGCATTGTTCGATCCAAGGAATAAACAGAATGGTTGACAGTTTGGTTGATTAATATATTTGTGAAATATTTACGTTTGATAGATTGAGTGATCTGAATGACGGCGGCCAGCATTAAGGCGGGAGGAAACCGGACAGAGTTTGGGGAAATTCACGACCATCCGCAAGCTGCGGCAGGACCTTCCCACGTACGGCGGGAGAGGAAACCAGTATGATAGACATGGAATCTATATAAATATACATAAATATGCAGCCTATATAAATACACTGTGAGTATATTTAGCATTTGTAAAAGATGAATAAGCTTTATATGCAACTTAAACCCGAGAGTTATGTCTGACCTCAACGGTCAATAATACTACCTCCAAATATCTTTTTCTGCTTAAGGACTTAAGCGTAAATCCACTTCTGAAGGACGGATGGTTTCCGCGAATATTTTCACGTAGCAGATGGTCTAAGCTACACAGATGTTATAATCTCTTAATGGACAGATCATTCGCAATTAACCTGACGTTTAGCCCTGTATATATGCAATAAAAAAAGCTTTGTCCGCGATGTCGTATATAAAGTGAAAACGCTAATTAATTTCTATTCAGCAGCTGGTTCTACGCTTTTGTGACTGCATTTCCTTTTTTAATCTACCTTTTAATAAATGTATTGATTTTTGTGTGTTTTTCCCCACTGTGGCTCAGTGCCACGTTAAACAAGCAAGACCATGTTCTGCAAAAAAAAGTCACACTGGTCTATAAATAGAAACCCACTCTCGTGGGCCGGGTTGCTTAGACAGATTACCTGGGCAATACTATCTGATTCCGCCATTTACCATGCCATTAAGCTCGTAACACTTACGTTCTAATAACTCTAAAACCCAACGTTACGGAAGCTAAATATCACCTAGTAGGTTCCATAGGTAAATAGCTAATCACCATGAAGCCGACAGTTCCCATAGAAACCAAGGCTTTCAAATGGACAGCAGTATATTCAAACCGAGCCATTTATAGCTTCAGTATAGGCCTACCAGGCGACAACTACGGAGTGTCCAACTATGTGGGAGCTGTCCGAATTAATCTAGAGCTCGTAAAACAACGCGAGACTCCTTAAAAGCATGAAGGCCAGTGTAGCGCATGTATCTACGGACATATCAGACGACCGCTTCTGTGACAGTTGTAGTGTGCCATGTAACTGAACACCATTCATCTGCACGTTGCAAGCCGACATTGTGTGCAAAACTCAGCTGCTGAAGATTTAGGCAATCAGTGTATGAGTAAAATACCTGAGTGTTTTACATATAGTTATACATACATGTTTATCATCAGAGGTGAATATTATGTAAATAATTTACCATTACCTTTCCGTGATGGAGTCTGCAATCTGGTGAATTCGTGGATATGTCTCGTCTGCTTAGCACCGAATCTTGGTGGAAACGTAAATAATTTTAAATTGATTCATCGAATGTCTTACCACTGATACCATATATATCATTTTCTATAGCAATCGCCGTAGGTGACGAACGTTTGTCAGTACTGAAACAACAAAGAGAAAACATACAACAATTGCTGTTGTACGGAAACGAGGCTGAATATCGACTGGCGGCCATTGTGGTTTCTCTGTTGCCAAGGCAACGACAGCACCTCATGCACAAGCCCTCGTGGTGAGCCTTTGTGAAATAATGAACGAGTCCGCTAGAGGATTCTTCGCACCCACATTGATTTCTTTACTTGTTAATACTTAATCAAGGGAATTTAACATGGCAGTAATTGATTAGACCGTGTTCCTCTAGCTTCAGCTCGCAGTAAAACGCCTGGAGAAGACATGAACCTAAACAAGTGATAAGATTACCCAGTGAACTGTGCTATAGGTTAAACCCGGGAACGTCCAGATGAAAGCCATTCTTTATCCCATTGCTATCGGAAATATAAATTTACGCACATGCCTTTATTACATTAACTGCATCGCGGATTCCCATGGTCACCCAAGCACATTTACGCAGCCTCTAACCCAGCTGTCCCTCTTCAACTTTTGACTCTCTGTGTTAACACTATGCAGCTAACATGTAAATAAATACATACAGAGCTAATATACATTTAAGCCAAGAACTTTTCGGGTTAGACGATATATATTTCTGAATTGTTGTATACTCTTATTTATGTACTTACTTATTTAGTTTTATATTTATTTATTTGATAAGTTTTTAACGACGTGTTATATGACGACAGTCAGTTTACTGTGTGCAGGAAACCAGAGTTCCAAGAGTACACCACCGATCATCCCCAGGAACCTGACAAAACTGACTTAAAGCCGCAGGCGAAATAAAGAGAGCTAGATTCGAACAAGCGACTTCAATGATCAAGGATCTGACGGTCACAGCGAGACTGCGAACCATCCATGTGAGAGATATAGGTGCCTTGCTCTTAACTGGGGCATGGAAATATGCTACTACGATACGACCAACATAAGCAAAACATACGTCCTCTTTCTTAAAGTGGGAGCCTTCATGGCTGACTTGGTTAGCGCGCTAACGCAGCGTAATGGCTCAGGAGCCTCTCACCAATGCAGTTGCTGTGAGTTCAAGTGCATCTCATGCTGGCTTCCTCCCCGGCCGTACGTGGGAAGGTCTTTCAGCAACCTGCGGATGGTCGTGGGTTTCGTCCAGGCTCTGCCCTGTTTCCTCCCACCATAAAGCTGGCCGTCGTCGTATAAGTGAAATATTCTTGAGTACGGCGTAAAACATCAATCAATCAAATCAAATCTTTCTTAAAGTTACCAAACCAGCATCTATAACGGTGGGATAATGAAGTTGTATAGGCCTACATTTTCCCCTGGTTTCTGTAAGAGAACCATTTATCTGTAAAGTTAGACATACATTCGATTAAAACATTTCAGCCAACTTGATTAATTCTGTTTTAGCTAAAGGTATTGCCTTTACCTTTTAACACACTACCAAACTCAGACATAAAAAACGTCTTTTCGTCTTTGTGTCGTCAAACACTATCTGGGTGACAATGATCGTGTACGCCAGGCCAATTCCCACCGGCGAAAGCTAAATGACCCACTCTAACATCAGTTCAAAATTTAATCAACGTCCCTGTTGTATTTTGTTGAGTAAGTACTAATACATGTATTACAATTCACATTGGACTAAAGCTTTTTAGTCAGCCGTTAAAAAGAAACATATGTACGCACCAGCATAGACGAGGGGTCAAACAGAATATAACTTTGATTTACATCCTCATAAATAATTAGCAAATGTGTTTTCGAGATCATCAATATTCCAACTCTGGAATCCTATCAACACGAAGTCTGTGCCCAAAGGAAGAGATGGGTCGTCTGGGCACCCTATGATAATTTGTACGGTACTATATAACGTAAAATCCTACATCAAAGGTCAGCAGATCAAAGCATAGCCTAGAGGGCGTATGTGCATGGTGGCTACTGTTTACACTGGTTATTGCGGTCACCTAGATTTTCAAATGCTTTCCAGTTATATTTTGATTAACAAAGACAACACAAAATATACTGGTTTACAGAATATATACTGGACAGAATACTAGGGGCGTAGCTCCGAGGAAAGACGATTTAATTCTTTGTTTGTGTGCATGTCGGCGGAAAAACAGAAGTCAATAACATTTGCCTATTATACAAGTCTTCACACGCTTTGATCACGTCATTCATGCAGGTGGGAGTTTTCACATTTTATAGCCGGACCGCCTCGGTGTCCTAATGGTCCGCGGTAGACGGTAGACCCGAGATCAAACCCGCGTCGGGTCAAACCATAGACTTTAGAAATTGTACTTGTTGCTGTCTCGCTTGGACCTCAGCACTGAGAGGTTAGATCAAGGAAAAAAGGTCTGGTTGGACCGGTGTCTGTATTGTGTGACTAGGTGGGGTGTCTTCGGCATGATACTTCAGTGACGGCAGGGCATGCAATCGCCCTGCCACAATAAGACACAGTATATGTGTACACACATCTAATGACTCCTCATCGTCATACGATTAAAAATTGCTAAGTATGACTTAAACCCCAATACATACATACATACATACATACATACATACACGAACACATACGTACATACATACATACATACATACATACATACATACATACATACATACATACATACATACATACATGCACGCTTGCATGCATGCATACATACATACATACATACATACATACATACATACATACATGCACACATACGTACGTACGTACGTACGTACACACACACACACGCACACATACATACATACATACATACATACATACATACATACATACATACATACATACATACATACATACATACATACATGCATACGTACGTACATACATGCGTACATACATACGTACATACACACCTACGTACGTACATACGTACATATATACGTACGTACATACATACGTACATACATACATACGTATCCAAAACTTCAAAACTTATAGTTTGGCAACTAACAAAAAAAGCAGGCTTGGCCTGTTTAACTAATGCAGAATTCCAGACAACACTCAGAAATGGAACATGCTGTTGTTTATGGAAACTTTGGCTACAAAACGTGAGACGCCAGGTGAATCAGGGATTCATATATAGCATGTAAAGAGTTTTCTCTCTCTCAGAAGAATGTATCTTACAGCACATTTTGATCACGTCACAACAGTGTGATCTTGCGGAAAGCTGGTTCCAAAGCTGATAAGCACAAATACGTCTATTACATTTTATATTGGACTTAATTCAAGGCTTCACAGCAGAACGCCATGGCGATATAAACACACCACACGTGAGTCAGGCTATTCGACATAGTATTCGCCTTCCCTCCTTTGACGAGATAAAGTACCAACATTACCAATCATGAGACACATATTGTTTCTTTTATTGGACGCCTGGAAGACGAAAACGCATTTAAGGGTCCTTGCCGTCCAAGTGCACTGGTTGGTGCAGTTCGCTCAAAAATATACCAAACGGCTTTGATATTTATTTATTTATTTGATAGTTGTTAAACGTGATATACTCAATAGTATTTCACTTAAAAACGATAGCGATCTGTTTTATGGGTGGAGGAAACCAGAGTAAACCACCTATCTCTGGCAAGTTACTGACGAACTTTCCCACGTACATTTCGCACATCCACGGTGATAACTGTATCAGAGGCACATAGAATATGACTGTGTTACACAAGTTGAACATCTGTACACTGCTGGTACATAAAATGATGCAGATGTACCGTTTTCTCACAGTACACTATGTTTCACAATACAATACAGAAACATATCGTATACAGCTGTGTTCAGAATGTGACGTTCAAAAATGCACTTAATATTTGTTTGAGACAAGTGGTCTTCTACGAACACGATGTAAACGGCCGCCGGAGCGCTGCTGGCATTTACACTGTATATACCTTAGTCACCACAGCCCCACTCACAGTGAGAGCGGCACGAAATATTGTTAAATACATGCAGCTTTCTTCAACTGGGATTTCCATGGCATCCACCTTGCTCTGGTTCTTCTCTATGAATCTTGCGATAACAATAAGCCAGATAACTTTGAGAACAACACAAAGCAGACAACCTGTACCAAATGAAAAAGACGACACTAGTGCAACAATTCAACATCAACATCGTCCAGGACTGTATAAACACATGGTTGTAAGAATTGTACTTCTGCATTCAATTTTTTTGTCAATAAATTTAGTGTTACCCAGTGCACTTGAACATACTTTACTGCTTTAACTGCTTGCCTATTTTTGGAAGTTCTTCACATCGAACTCTAAAATCAAGAAAGTCAGAATTGTAAAGCTTCATGACATCAAGCTCCATGGGTGATTGTTTATGTTATAGGCCTACCATACATTTTATATAAAACCATCTCCTCTAGAATTCCAGGGCGTTGTTCAACATATCGACCGTAAGGTAAGCTGACTGTAACTGACATTGCAACACATGCCTTTAAAATGCGTAGTTCTGGTAGATATACCACCAACTTTGTCTACCATGGCTTTTTCGGGAAGACCCCTGAATATTAAACGAGGGTTTTGTGTACATGTACGGTTCGCAGTCGACAGCTTGTAAAGGAAATATACCGAAGCTGAAACTGGCTGAGATAATTATTAACATGTAACTGAGCTTTGATTACACAAGGGTTTAATAAAATATAACATAATGAAGTCCTTTATGCTGTTAAAGTGTCAGATAGAGTGAATATTTTGCGATCTAAAACGATATTAGTATTATCAAAACCCTGACCATGCGGTAAAAAATGAACTCCAACGTTTGGCTTGCGCCCCATGGCCATGGATGAGTGAGTACGCTATACACTACTCGCCACGCGTTCGATGTTGCCCCTGATCCTTGGAAACCTTACATGTGTCCTTTTTAAGAACAGCCGAATCCATCAGGAAAAGTGCAACATCAGGTGTTACACAATACATGAGCCTTGCGGAATTGGATCCGCTGTGAGAGTTCTTCCAGAGTGATTCATTATACAGAACAAATAAATTATGCATCTGGTATCCCATTGTGAACAAAGTAAATGACGTGGGTTTGGTACATTTGTCATTGACCACCCGCTCTCAACGCTTCAATCTAACTTCGTGAGTCAGTGAAGATGGTATACCTTGACGCTAACACGACAGCGTTTCCTCCAATGTGGAACTGCCATCTAATAAGACAGAATTAAGTAATTTACGAACATTTCCGTTAGCTTAGCAACACCACTTAATATTTCCTGAAGGGTAGAGTTGTTTACATTCCTCTATACGCCATAAATTCTTCTGAGCGCCATAAACGTAAACATTCAGCTTTATTCGTTTGTGATAGAAATCCATCCTGCAACAAGGAGGCACATTTCGCGTACATGCATTCTAAGAACTCCTTCGTCGACATACGACTGAAAAATTGCCATGTACGACGTTACACCTAAGCACTCACTCACTCGAACGTTTGTGACAGAATATCATGCTCTTAGTCTGTTAGTGATGAAAATCAAGCAATGGTTCATTTATTACCCCATCTCCCATGTTGAAACTGTTAAGCGGCAACTCTGGAGGCAAATACATCCTTAAACAACACTTAGATGATTATATATATATCCCAGAAAAACTAATTAACTGTACTTTTGTTATTAAAGTCAATTTTTCTATTTTCTTTATCTTATAGAAAGCCCCAAGCTTAATTTCCAGTCTTTAATATATTCCACAACAGAATGCAAAGACAACATGCAAAATCAGATTGGTTTTAGAATAGATGTACATGTATTCTCATTAAACGAACGAGTAACTCCATACCGCTGTACTAAAATTCAAGGCATGTGTGATCTGACAGTTATGTCATATTTCACGGCATACTCTGTTGCCTTCAGTTAAACTATATTGGACTGCATCAATATCGGACAAATGGGAAACACTCATACAGATTCTCACGCGCGAGAAACGCTATGGCGTTAGTACAAATGTATTAAGCCAAGATTACAAACTATTGGTAAATAAGTCCGTATTTCTGAAATGATGATCAGTCTCAGTCTAGAAGCCAACGTCACAGCAAAACACACTTCATAAATGAAAAAAAATAATAATAATAAAGTCATGCCATTAACAATAATATTATCCGTGCTTTCGTTCAACACGAGACAGGATTTAACCCTCAGGCAATAAGTTATAGCTCTAACAATCAAATACTAGTTCAGTTATCAAAAAAGGCAGTCCATGTACATAACAACAGAAGTAATATCTTACATTTTTTATTTATTTCAAAGATCAAAAAAGTATCTTCAGGAATGGAACTGAGTGAGAATACGTAAGCTTACGTAAGCAGAGCTAAAGTAACACATAATTGAGCAAGATGGGCAGAATAGACCTACGTACAAACTCACGATCACCTGGTTACATAAATATTGATACGATTCATCACAATCAAAAATACAGGAAAACAAGTCATTGTACAAATTACAAGGTTGTATAAACACCATAAATAGTTTTGATTAAAAAAAATCAATGGTTCAAAATATCTCTACTCATTTTTTCTCTTTTTCTTACAAAATAGTAATGTGTAACGGTCAAATATTACATAAGTTTCATAATACCCTGAAAGTAACTTCTCATTCACAAATTTGTACATAACAAATGTAAATCTATACAACATACATAAACCATAAATAAAAATAAGCACTTTAACTAAAAAAAGGCAAGTCATTAATTTCAGCAGTGTACATTGATAATAATTATAAAGCTTTTAATGTAAAATGATGAAGACCGAGATTTTTCTTAACAAGGCAATGTTTAGAGAAAACAACACCTAACACTTGAGCTACATGCATACTGGAATGAATAATTCATATGTACAATAATCTTTGGAATTTTTTGGTAGAAACAGATGACTTTAACTTATCTACATAAAAAAAGACATGTCAAAAATAATCTACAGCAACAAATAACATATTCAGTGTTAAAAAGCAAAGCACACATTCACAAAACTCCACAAATCCATTTTTCCTGTAACCTTTAGGTGTAAGTCAAGTCTATAACCCAGATATCATTTACCAAAAAATTTTAAGAGAAATTTGATTTATGTTTTGTAAAAGTTTTTTGTGATTTGTAAGAAATTATATATTTTTTAAACTATATGTATCAATGACAAATCGGTAAGAAAAATAATCACAGTAAGTGTAGTAAAAAGTTACACTGATATGCAGAAAGTATTAAGAATTACATTTCTTCTGAGACACATCAACAGAATGGATTTGAACAGATTTGAAGACAAAATCATGAGTTTTGATATTAATGAACAAAAGCTTCTTTACCCAATTCCTAATCTCTATGCTCTGTATTCTCTGGACAAGCATTTATATTTACCAGCTAACACAGTATGTTTACCAACTGTAAGAGTTTATAGCCAGCTGATGTGTTTGGAAGTCTTGCCTACCTTGGGAAGATTAAGCAATGACCATAATTGGTAACATAGCCCACTCACTTTACACCAGATGATGGTACCAACACTTAAGCACATGATGGCATCACAAGAGTTCAGTTCATGTACTCAATTGAGTTTTACCCACTTCCAGGGAACACAAATGCAAAGTTTTGACTGAAAATACAAATTTAATGTTTTCCCTGAAAATATGAACTGGGAAGTTTTGACAAAAAAGACTTTAATGTTTTAACTATAAACAAAGAAATGTTTTCTTCTTTTCATCCCTTGTTCTCACATTTTTTTGCAAGCAAGTCTAATTCAAACTTAAAACAATGATATCTGCTTTGCAAAGAAATTATGTCACATAACCATACAAGTTTAACTACCACATTAACCATGTGATAGTACCATATGCACTATGTCACTACGGTAAGTATGAATGATTAACTATTAGATACGTTTTATAACGTACCCTTTGATATTACCTACAAGATTATAAAGCAGGAACATTCTGAGAGACACAGATGTTGCTTACCTGGTCTGGCAATTGGTACAATGATGCCCATGAAAAGATTTACGTGACTGGTTATGCTAGACTACTACTGTGGGTGGATTAATGCCAGACTGGAAAGGTAGGTGTTTGTGTCAGGGTGGTATGACAGGTGTTATTTTCTACGATGGAAGATGTTATTTTCCAGACCTGCAACATAAATGTTAATACCAGGCTGGAAACGTGGGTCCCTGTGCTAGATTTTCATGGCAGAAGTCATTTTTCAGAATGGCAACGCGGGTGTAAATTCTAGGGAGACAACATACATTAGGCTGGCTTTGAAGGTGTTAAATTCCAGGTGTTTCTGCTTGGCTGGCACCAAGGGCATTTGGGCAAAGGTGATGTTCAAAGATTTAAGTACATGTACAGCTACATTGTCACCTTCCCCCAGAGAAAATCATCATTTATGTGAGAGTTCTTCAGATTTGCTGCATTTGTAATTAATACTGAACTCAAATACGAGTTAGACTACAGCATGAGCTTTGCATGGTACTGAGATGTTCATACTACAAGTTGTTTCTGTCCTTTGAAACTGTTGTAATGACCCTTTGTCTTCTTCAGCCAAACAGCTTTCCGTTTCTTTTCTAACTCTTCCATTTCTTGAGCATTCTTCTCTTGAATAGCTTGGTTAATAGAATTTTTCATTTGTTCTTCCTGTTCATGAGTTTTGAGCTCAAATTTCACATGATTTCTCAGAGGGCCATTGAACTGACTCACGTTCCCATGTCCTGGCAGAGACTGAGAACGCTGTTTCCGCTGGCGTCTTTCTTTGAGCTGTGAAATTTTCTCTTGCATTTCTTTGGGATACATCAGCATAGGCGTGTGGTTTGCATTGCCACTTGAGGACATCAGCTGTGAGTGTTTCTGTGGAGGTCCCACCCCAGGTAATGCAGTGGCAACTGTTGGCTGAGTACCAGATCTCTGTAGTCCGATAGCCGTCACCGGACGGGTGGTCAATTCTGCTGACACTGGCGGCACCTGGCTTTGTAAGTAAGACGTCTGTGGTCGGATCATGCGCCCAGTGGGCAAGGAACATGGTACCTTTTCCCCATATGTACTGAAATGTGTTGCTGAATGAACAGTGCTGATGCCAAATTCTGTGGTATACACTTCTACATCTGGTGGGAGTACTGGTTTAGGAGGTCCATCCTTGGTGGGACGAATGGATTTGACCTCTTCCATGTCCGACACACATCCCACTGACTCAGAGTCGAAGTGAGTTCGTAGATTGTCCAGTCCCAGTTCTTCAATGGGTACACGGGTCCTTGGGTCGATTTTGCTCGGGGAGGAGCTAGGTCGAAAGCCTTTCCTTTCCTTCACTGGGTTTTTGGAGAAAGACTCCTGCATGTTTTTGGCAGTATTGATGTTGGTTTCATTGGGTTTCATGGATGATTGTATAGAGTTGATGGCTAGGTAGATGAAATCGGGCGGGAGCTTATGTTCTTCTTTCATCCTCATCTGGGATCTCAGCAAGGCCTTCGTCTCAGACAATGAGATCTCTACAGATTTGGGAATAGATGGAGATTCAAATGCCCAGGAGACACGCCGTCTAAGATAAGACCCCTCCCTTGGCATACTGTGGGCCCTTGGATCAACCACGGACACGTGAGGAGCTGATTTGGAGGTGTTGACTTGAGACTTCCTGGTGACAGCGCTCGTTGTCATCGCACGGGCCATCTTCAGCGGAGAAAGGGAAGACCTCTGATTTGTCAATCTTGAAGAAGGATGTTCAGGCACAGATGTTTCTGCCCAGGATGTGGCCTGAATATCAGAGTAGGACATCTGCGTATAGTAGTCTGGGAACGGCTCAGAGAAGACCCCGCTCTGAATGAGTCGTGCCTCCTGGAGACTCTTAGCACTCAGCATCTTGGCGCTGTGTGCTATCTGCTCGGCCTTGAACACCTGCTGATCTGACCTTCCACATTCCCTGTCCTCGTCCCCTAACTTTCCGTGCCTAACGATCTTTGTGTTTGTTGCACCTGCGGCTTGCATGCGCTGTGCCCGGATGTAGGGATATGGTTGAGAGCGGGCTGGGGCATCAGAATACCTGCCATACTGCACTAACGGAGGAACCTTGTCACTCTCCATGCTGTAGTCCCATTTGACTTTCTCAAAGTTCAAGACCAGAAGATTAACTTGTGTGTTCAAGGTGATTCTGAAAAAAAGGAAATTTAATAATATATATCTTTCAAAACATACAAAGTATACAAAGTTTCTTTTATTTAGAACAGAATAACTTTTCTGCTCATTACCCACTTGGCATCTACATTACAGGTAGTAATACTGCTCTCTCCCCTTTCAACATCCTCCTTCCTATGGATGTGGCTGAAATATTGCTGATGATGTGTTTAGCTATAATCATCCATTTAATATCCTCTCATCACAAAACAGAAAACATTTTCTAAATTTAACTAGCCAACCCACATAAAGAAATGAATACTAAACTTGAGAAATTCACGCGCAATCTATGAGAGAAAAACATCATCATCTATGTAGCAATTTCGGAAAGAGAGAAACAAAAAAAAAAATTGAGAACTTACCTGTCTCCCACAGCTGTAATAGAGAGGATGGGATCACTGCGACTATTTCCTCTCATGATTCTACAACACTGTCCAGTCACCATGTTCCAGATGCGCAGTCTCCCATCAGCTGATCCAGTGATCACCCTTAGATACATGAACTCCAGGCACAACACCTCCCTGCAAAAAATTATTCTAATACATTAGTGTCCACTAAAAAGACAAACTCTGATATAATAAATAAATATAATGGAATTCTTCAACATTTTTGAAAATTTAGGAGTTACATGTACATGTTCTGAAAAAAAATGATCTGCCTACTCCAGAAGACTGTTACCTTCTGTGAAGCCCTCATTTTGACTAACTGTCTAAGACTATGTATATGATCCATCTTCAAAATCAAATAAACAAATATGCCCTAATATTGCATTTCAAGAATTCCTGTTCTGTTCTAAAAGAATGGTGAATCAGAGATGGCAAACATAGTAATTTCACTATAAATAAATAAAGCCAGGTCTCGAATCATCACTAAATACAACATTTCAAGTGCCTGATATCAGTTTGAATTCATAATAGTTATAGGTACACGTCGGACATTGTAGAGACGATCAACACATGATACAGAATGATAATGTTTTTATCCATGTGATAGAAATGTGCTTACTTCTGATGGCGCATAGCGGCCAAACAGCGAGCAAAGTCTCCCTGAGAGCTCCAGGCTAATGCATAGCAGTCTTTGCTAGCAGTCACTATATGCCAACGATCAAACTTTATCCCTGTTATTGGCCCATGGTGTCCATTTAAGCGCTGAAAGTATATCACAATAAAAACTAATGGGAATCACAGAAAAATAGTTTAATTGTCAGATCATTTGCAAGTTACACCTCTTTTGTCTATATGATCCATCTTTCATTTCCATGAGTTAACTCACAAATTATTTCAAAACTCAAACTTTATCTGAAATAGATTAAAATTCATTCACCTAAATGCATACGAACAGCACCTTGTAAAAAAGCATGTTACACTTGCGCCTTCAGTTACATTTCATTACTGGTTATAGAGGTATAAATTAGCTTGCATTATTATATTAAATGAAGTAGACTATTACTGAAACCAGTTAACAACTGAGCACCTTTATTAGCTTTCCTGACTTCAGATCCCACACTTTAACCTTTCCTCCATCGCAACCAGTTATACACAATTCAGTTCCCATGGCAACACACCCTACAGGTTGTCTGTGGCGAAAGGATCGTAAACATTTCCCTGTTTTAATGTTCCAAACTGCAGAAGAGAGACACAATTATGTCATTTGATTTCAAATGTGTCACACTAAATTTCAACTGTGCACAATTAGATCACAATTGGATTCCAGAGTAAGATGATTTCATTTTCCAGCAGACAGTCTTTGGATTTACAAGTTCATATCAAGCAGTTTTGTTTTCATTTGAAATCAAGACATCCAGAATAAATTTAATTAATAATCTTGACTTTATTACAAAAAAAAAACAAAGATTATACTGAATAGTATAAGCCAAAGGTATTTTTCTTTTTTAAGTTAACCGATGTAACAGAGTATGTAGGAACTGAGAATGAAAAGAAGTGACAGAGGGAGAATGAATTGAAGTGACAAAGTGAGAATGAACTGAAGTGACAGAGTTAGTGAAAACTGAAGTAACAGGGTTAGTATGAATTAAAGTAACACAGTGAGTATGAAATGATGTAACAGAGCGAGTAAGAACTGAAGTGACAGCAAGTATGAACTGAAGAAACAAAGTATGTATGAACTGCCGTGACAGGTTCATGAGTATGAACTGAAGTAAATGAGTATGTATGAACTGAAGTAAAAGAGTATAAACTCAAGTGAAGAATGAGTATAAACTGTTGAAACAGAGCAAGTTTGAAAAAGCAAAGTAGTGTGAACTAAAGTAACAGAGAATGAGCTGAAGCGAAAGACTGAGTATGAACTAAGCAGCTGAATGTGTATGAACTGCTGCACTGGAGTGAGAATGAACTGAAGCGACAAGATTTAGTAAGAACTTAAGCAATAGAGTATGAAATGAAATGAAAAAGTATGTATAAACTGCAGTGACAGGGTGCGTATGAACTGAAGTAACAGAGGATGAACTAAAGTAACAGAGTAGGTATATACTGAAATGACAGAGTAGGTATGGACCGAAGTATAAAGAGAGTGAGTATGAATTGAACTATATAAATGACAAAGGATTCAATGTAAATTTTGAGTGACTACGAACCGAGGTGTCCCCTTGTACATACGTATGAGTATATGCGTTTGTGAAATATTGAGTATGGACAGACTATGTATTGGATTGAAATAGCAAATATGGACTAAGCGGACTGAACATGGGGAGAAGAGAAAAAGTCATCACTGTGACATCAAAATGACATACTTTTACATGATCCATCTTTGGCCCCTGAAGCCACAGTATCCCCAGTGAGTGTAACTGTCAGCACTGTATCGCGGTGACCTCGGAGGATCTTCAGACACTGACCAGTCTCAATATTCCACACTCTAGATACAAATACAGTTTACACAATAAAATACAGACAACAGTACATACATCTTTCTTATAAAGAGAAATATCAACTTTTTCATATCACCAAAACTTTATTAAGTTCCATACTTTTTTGACTGTTGATTAACATAACAAAATTAAAAACGAAATGATGAGTAACCCAGCTCTGTGCAAGTAAAGAAATTAAATATCAAATCAGTCCAACTGATTGTTCTGTACGTGCAATGGCCTTATGCGCAGTATGTACTAATATGTCATTTACATGTAACTTCATAAAAAATAACTGCAAAAATAATACAAGTCATGCAAAGCCCTGACCTGAACATTATTTGTTCATTTATTCACTTAGTTGCTCACTGCCTAATGCCATACTCAGGATTTTTCCTTTATCTATACACAATGTAGCATACAGAATCCTACTTCATGTCTATGCACATATATAGCAACAGCCCTCAACAATACATATGTTTTTAATACCCTAGGCCATCACAGCAGCTGGAATTCTAATGGGTCACCTACCTAATACTGGTGTCATAGCTGCCACTGAGCACAATGTTTTTCTCTTCACAGATGAACACACATCTAACCGAACCAGCATGACCTGTGATGACTGGACCTGTGTCCCGCCCAGTCCGAGAGTCCAGGAACCGCACTTTACGATCCTTAGATCCCAGACAGATGAATTTCCCTCCGTCTGTGTGAACTTGTCTGTGCACATCCTCTCTAAATGAAGCAGATTTAGTGGAGGGTGCCAGTCCATTAGTCAATTTACAACTTCAATGCCATAAATTAGGTAAAAGGATCCATGTGCTAAGGTGAATTGTAATATCAAGATACAGATACACATAGAAAATTAAATGGCATCCATATTACCATACTGATAACCTGCAAAGTAATGAACACAAGAGGTACATGACGCTTGGATATCTCAAAGAACCATTATGAAATTGGTAGACATACCGATTCTTTTTGTTTGTCATTTTTGTCAAATTTTTCCTGAGCAGCAGCAATCAGGGTGTAAATCAAAACATAACATTCTTCCAGATATTACCATCAGCCAGGATCTGACAAATGGCCGGTAGAGTCGCCTCCCATTTTACTCCATCAGGAGCATTTTACCTATATTGCATACTCTCTAGGAGAAACGTACATCCTTGCCACCACAAGATAGGTTTGACCTTAGGGCACTGTACAACACACAGTTTCACCTCTAATGTCCTCATGCAAACCTATACAATCAGCATTCACCAATAAAATTGCTTTAGATGTCCACTGGAATCATGTTATGCATATGTATATTAATATAAAGATAATGCATATATGTACCAAGTATTAATAGAATTTTAATTTTTTTCTTGCCCTGTCATAGTGATTCCAGTGACTCTGGAGTTGTTCAAATTTTTATAGAAAATTTGCTACTGGCGGCAGTGATGTAAAGCCATCATAGACCATAACAGCCGTTGTAAGGATTATAACCAAAATGGCTGACAGAGTTATCTCCCATACTCACATGTCTCTCAACACCATAACGTTGTAGGCTCCACAGTACACATTCCTCTCTTCCATTATCACTTTACGTGTTGAGACTCCACTAAATGCTATTTCATGACTGATTTCGCTCTTAAATGTTGGTTTAATGAC
Source organism: Liolophura sinensis (assembly GCF_032854445.1). Classification (NCBI taxonomy): domain Eukaryota; kingdom Metazoa; phylum Mollusca; class Polyplacophora; order Chitonida; family Chitonidae; genus Liolophura; species Liolophura sinensis. Next base: position 27,050,742 of record NC_088295.1, read on the forward strand.
TTGGTCAGTGGTCGTTATGGTCTCCCATGTTTGGGGGTTGATATTAGGCACCAGAATATCCACATCTTTAGCATAGGTTGGGTCTGCTCCTTGGGATGCCCCACCCTGCAAAGTAATACCATACAAATGCTTACAAAGAGCAATAAAAAAAAATTTATATATATTTTGAACAATCCATTCACAGTTGTCACATTTATAGGAATACATGTGGTCATTTTTATTTTTCTTGATAATTTAAAGAGAATAAAACATAAAGCATGTTTAACAGCAAGTGGAAAGACCACTAAATACTTTCTACCACTTTAAAGAGAGTTAAAGGGAAAATCACAACACACAGATATAACACAAAGTTTAAATTTAAATTAACAGATTTTAACACTGCACTCAAATGACCACTTTATCATCCTTACCTGCATCAACATGACTTCCTCGCAAAGCTGCTGATTGACAAAGAACTCCTTGTGGACTTCTTCTGCCAGCTTCCTCCAGTTCTTACTTACACAAAGAGCATTGTACAGGGTTGCCTTGTCAAGGTGACTTAAGATAAACTTGGCAAGGTGGACTGGCAAATACCTGATGAAGTCTTTATACCTGTTATGAAATATTAAAGCAATTAATTACAATAAGGACCAAATGATGTAACTGTAGTGGCAGTATATCACTCTGAATTTCACAATTGGGGTGTGTGGAATACCAATATAAGAAAATACAAGGAACTTAATCCCCTTTTAACTTGAATATGTTGCTCCTACTTCCAAATACTCTATTTAAAAAGAAAAGCTATCCAACCTATGAAATCAAAAAAAATCCATCTAACGTATAAAATATAAAGCTATTAAGTTACCTTGAGACCCCTGCATGTGCCTTCGCTGAAGCAGGTATAACAAGAATGGTGGGGTCCACAGTGGATGGCTGGGACTCTGATAGAGACTCATCGCCGCTGTCATTATTTTCTATCATCTCTTCCACATCAATATCTTCTCCAGTCAGGGGGTGTGTAATGCTGTTTGAGTAGTGAGGGTTGACTGCCGCCAGAAGACTGAGGTCAGGTTTTTTAATAGTGTTATAGCTGCATTCAGTTTCAGTGATGGTTTCAGGTTCCATGTAACTCTGAGCTGTAATAATGAATATGACATGTGTACTCATTACATCGATTCAGATCATTATTATAAAGTTTTCAGCAAGATCACAATATTCCATGTCTGTTTATGACTGATAATAAACTGTCACATATTTTCTATTATTATGCAAAAATCTACATTTTAATCATACCACTGGAACAAAATATCAGGAACATCACATTATAGAGTTTTATGAAAGTACATGTTCATTGTAGAAGTACAAATAAGTTCCTCAGTCTGCTTTTCAACGAACAAAAATGATTTTAAAGACATGGCTACACCAGTTCTTTAGCAGTCAGTCAGACATGCGGTTATTTAGCCTGTGAACACTGTCAAAACAACTATTAGAGAGACAACCGTTGATAATTTGCACACAAATCACTTTCAGAAATTCCTAACTGAATACTGGTAAGGTATCATTGGAAAATATGCATGAATGAGCACAGTAATGAAAAAGAGCCTCATTTAAGTTAATTCAGAGGTATCCTTCCTCATTTTAATCCAAAGGAGCCCATTTTAGCTTTTTAAGAAATGACTGAAATTAGCCCAATTATCTAGCCAAAGTTCCCTCTCAAATTAAAGAAAGGCACCTGCCTTTCTATACCTAGATTAGGACCTGTAAACATTTCATAACCATTCGGACTTTAAACATTGATGACTTCATTACAAAACAAAAGAAATTTCTCACCAGATATTGCAGCCTTCTCCTCTGAAGCCAGCAAAGTTTTGGACTGGATTCCAACATTGTAGAGGAGATGGGATTCACACAGTTGTAGAACTGCCAAGGTAAAGTTAGACTTGCTCCAGTAGTTTGACTTTCCAAACCAGTCCCATGCATTACTGATATACATGTCCACATCTCTTTTGGCTAGTGCTCTATCTGAGCTTAAAGTTGGTCTGTCACTGTCCAAGCTTGGATTTGTTCTAGCTCTGGCATATGTGAAGTCCTTGCACAGTAAAGGCTGCAGTATGTTAGTAACATACTGAAGCAAATCCACACTATGAAATCGTCGCACAAGGCCTAGCACAAAACGTCTCTTAGAATGGTCACCCAATCTTGGAAACCAACTCCTGACTGAAGTGATTGCATTGATAAGTGCACATGATTCACAGGAGTTACAAGCTGCTGCCTTGGTTCCCGTGACACATTTCAGTTCCAAAGCTTTTCCCAAGTTGAACTCGTACGTCTGTTGGGTGTTCTTCGGATGTTTCATTTCTTGTTGGGTTTTCTCAGAGCATCCTGCATTGGACATTGAAGCAAACCCCTCCACAGATTTGTACACCTCCAACATCATTGAAGACTACACCTAAAAGTGTCTAGAAGTCTGTCAAACACAAGTTGATTCTGAATAAGACAAGGTCGGATCAAATGTCAGCCATCACATTTTTTGTCTGCACTCTTTTTCTGTTAATTTAACAATCAGCTACAGGCATGTGGCTCTTCTTAGTTTGAATGAAAGATGAATGTCAGCTATTCACAAGTGTGACACACCAAGCTCCCAAACGCCAGCGCGAAACAGTGTCGCCAAACACCAAACACACGTACATGTACGCCGGGCCGGGTGTCACAAACAGACCCTCTCCGGAATGTAGGTGTATATATTAAAGTATCTGTAACACAAATCTTGTCAGCCTGTTTCTAGTCATTAGATTATTGCATTAACCTGTTTATGTGTAATACCAATGTCTCCCGTGTTAACACAGTCCGTGCTTTACGACGTTTCAGCAACACACTACAACTCCACGCAGACACAAACACGAGCACTTGCCCAACTTCTGCGATCGATTTATCCCTTTAGCTGCTCCTCATTCTGAAGAAAGAAATATAAATTACACCTACTCCATTTAGAACAAATTTGGCACTTTAACATTTCGTAAATTATGAATTTTTTACATCAATAATTCAACGGTCTCAAACGATATTGTTAAGTTTAGAACGTCCGCCATTTTGATTTTCATAGCCAATGTAAACGTCCCCAAGACAACCAGATTTGTTTGGGCAGGAAGTCCTGACCTCTTAACGACCTTGAGAATTTATTCATTCGCACAAGTATAAGTCTCTTATAATGTTAGTGATTACCTGATATTAAGAACCTTTACACACGCAGAACCAGCTCTCATACTATAAGTTGAAGACGTCTTTTCGACATAACGTACTTTCCATTGACAGCTTAGTGGTGTACTGATAATTACACTAGTAGCATTTAGTGTGAAAGTGACACTTTTTATTATATATTGTAGGAAGACACAACCTGTATTGCATTGCGTTATTTCGTACCAAAACTATTTCTAGTACGATACCAGGTGAATATGTCATGTCCAACCAGACAAAACAATTAAACTACACATAGACTAATCTGTCATAAGCTAAAAGAGGTATTTTTAAAACCATTACACCATAGAAAGCACTATGCTATTTTTGAAACTACCGGTGCCGTTATATAGTTTTTAAAACTTTATGCTTTACCACATTTATTATTTTTTACTTTATTAAATGACGATTATTAAGAGATCCTTCTACAAAACAATTATATTCCAGGTATGATATAATGGCCTGTACATGTTAGTTGTAACTATATGTCAAGACACACAGTTTTGAAATGCTGTATACATGAGTTACCAAAGTGACATTACATGACACCATTTTGTGTTAAATAAAGAAATAAATTAACAGATTATAATATATGTACCAGTATTCTTTATGCGATGTGACTTAAATTACATTTTTTAGAATTTATTTTAGTGTTTTGCATTGTACAGTTATAGACATTCGTTATTCCTGAATGTACATCACTTGAAATGAATCTTTTCTCGAGTACCGGTACATGTACTCTTAAACTGACAGTAACACCATATACAATAGTTTTATCATTCGTCAGCCACGTGCATGCATACAACGTGTACAAGCCTCCCTATGGACCATTTAATTTTAACGCACATTGTGAATCAAACAATTACGGGGGCTGTTAATACCAGTAAATCGTTTGGCACCAACCCAGACCTCTCGCTATGACTGCGTGCCTTCAGACCAGACGAATACCAGACATGAATAATTAACCACAACAAAATGAGCTGCAGCACGCGAGGACTTGTACCCAGGGTCAAATGCACGTGGGGATTTCTCGTTGCCTAGCGTCACAGTGGCCCGGATATTGTATATCAACATGGAGGGAAATGTTGCTCCGTGTGTTGATGATACTAGTGCACTAACCGAGCCTTAGAACAGAAAGAAAAAGAATAATGTAGCCGGTTGATAGTGTTTCTGTATAGTTTTATAGGTTGACTGTGGATTTGTTTATCTCGGGTTTAGCTGAAGAAGCTGCAGGACTTACGGAGTACGCTACAAACAAACCAATCACCTACCGAAAATGGCGCTAGATCGGCCAAACCAAGTGAGGACATCGCAAACTAAGATGGTAAATTTTCTGTTGTGGACTTACAAAAGGCAATAACAACCACACCTTTCAAGCGATTAAAACCAACTGTAAATTGTGGTATTGACCTTAGTTAGCTATTTTCAAACATAGGAACGAAACATCAGTGTTGATGTTTTTGCAAGTTTGCTAACCTAACGTAGGCTTACTGAAAGTCCACTGCCGCCAGTAACTCTTATCTTTAATATTAGTACCCCCGGTATGAACAATATTTATGTAACATATTATAGTCAGTGTCATTTGTTGAGTACAAGATTCCAGCTAAGATTTTTGTTCCCAGGTAATAGATTCTGCAAAATGGCGTTTACAGGTTGTAAAGACAAAATCAAATCAGTTTAGGACCTGATTAGTTTTTAATGGGAGACTCGAGGACAAGCCACACAGAAGGTTGCAGTGCATGTGTACATTATAAATGTTTTATGAGCATACATACACCAATAATTGTGACGTATTAAAGGAAAGAACAAATGAGTTCACAGCTTTGAATCGTCTTGATACAGATGGGAAGAAGTTTTGCGAGTTCCTCTTTGCTTGTTTCATTGGTCTAAGACCCCTTCAGGGAGTCTTTTGTATTGATGTTATTATTTCATGGGTTATAGACAGTTAATTTGTGCCACTGAAACCACTATTTTGTGCCACTGTAGGCCTGCAAATTTGTATGGCTAAACTGGATTCTCTTAAAATTTAACATAAATTAAAAGTCTCATAATTACAGGAATACATTGGGAAAACTCCACATATCTTATATTATTTTATATACGTTTCAAATAATGTGACATTCCAGAGATATAGTTGTGGAGAATAACTGACTTCATGTATAATTTAGATATAATTTATAGACAGCCTATTATGTAAAATTAAGTTCGCCTACGAGAGAAAAATATTCATTCTCTATGTTTTCTCATTTGTTGTTGCTTGCAATATTTTGTGGAATAAAGCATTGAACAGTGGGCTTTTAAATTTTTTTTTTTTTTACTTAAACTTTCAGTTCCAAGATATGCAACCTACAATATTTAGCTCCAGCAAAAGCAAGGGCTTACCAGGCCTGCCACCTCTGCCCTCTTCAGAGCAAGATGCCTCTGATCTTTACCAGGTAATGCCATCATATGTACAAGTGTTCATATACTACGCCTATAGAATGTATGCCTATGTTTATATGTTAATAAGTGCAGTTATATTCACTGAAGTCAGTGAATCAAAATACATAATAGTGTAATGGTACCCATAATTCACCTGTTACAAATTTGTCGCACTCACTGTGAGGTCTCCCCTTTGAATTTCACAGGTGAGAAAAACTTAATTGTTTGTTGAATGTTATACCTGGGACCAGTACACCTACATTGAAGATCAGTACATGTATAATATATGGTATACTGTTTACGCTTAACAAGTCATATTAGAAGGGAATTGTAAGAACTTTCAAATGGATGAGGTTTTGATAGTTGTAGACCACCATAGCTCATAAATTAACAGCATGAATTTGTCTTTCCATCATGACAGATTGTTCTGAGGAATAGCCAGCATCCTCCAATCATGAAAGGTACATCCTGGACTTTGGCATCCCCTTTTAAAGAGGACAGATTCCATAGATCTCCCAGTGAATCCATCGGCAACAATTACACACCAACTGCGTCCAACCTCAAGTTGAGAGATATACCAAAGATGACAAGAGCTAAGACAAAAAGTAAGTGGAGGAGCTTAAAGGTAACATACATGTAGATTGTCAGTTAGTGCAACTTTGTATGGATCTCACCTATATGGGTTAAGGTTAAAGACTGACAGATGCTTCTAAAAAGTACAGATTTATTACCTCAAATGTATTATGCAAGGGTTGTTGCTTTAAGTTATAAATTTCATTGAAATATTTGTTTCATTGTGTATATGCTATGTGACTTCGCAGTTTATTATATCACAAAATGGGATACAACTGTATGCAACCACTGTTCACCTTGTTTTGTTTTATTCATTTCTTTGCATCCTTTAGGATTAAAACCATGTGAGTAAAGTTTAGCACAGAATATTTAGTATGAACCTGTATGTATTTCTGTATACTTACGTCCACTTTTTCTATCTCACCTCTGCTAAATATACACCCACTGTGTTTCTATGATGTATGACATGTGTGTTATTTTTCATAAAGACCCTGGCTTTTTTGTTGAAAATGTAGTGTAAATGAACACCTTGTATTTTCTGTGATATATTTTTGGGTCACTTGAGACTGCATTTGTCTCATCGACAAACCATGCATTAGGAGCTTTGGTCACAAATGTATTCTTTGTGTGTGCTTCTGTTGTGGTATTGAAAATGTCACATTTGAATTTGAATATACATGCACTGTAATAACTTGGTAAATATCCATGAAACAGTCTGTCAGTATATGTATGCACATGAAGTCATGATCAAATGAACAAAAATGAAAAAAGATATTTGAAAAAGATCAGTTATTCTACTTTGGTAGTAAAACCGTGACATTACAGACATTTTTTCTTTGAATTGTGTGTATCAAAGGCGTAAGTTTGTATATAGTAAGGACTATCGCCTATAAATAAAAGTTTTTAACAATACTGAGAAAGTACTGGGAAGGTGATATATGTACTTGTAAATAACATTTGTCAAAGCTGATGAGGATGACAGTGTTATCCTTTCAGTTAATTTCAAGTAAATTTTTTATCAGATTAATAAATCTTTGTGTATCTCTTAATATTACAGTGGAAATTGGGAAGAAAAGTCCCAGGCAGTCTAAAGAATTCTCTCGAATGAAGACAACGCTTGGACACAGCGCATCTGTTATACCCCCTGTAGTCACCAATGGGTTAGTCTATTCTGTGTATCATTTTCTGTTTACATAAACAGAATCCTGTTGTCACCATGAAGTGGCATTAACCTAATTCTTCGAACAGATATTAGTTGTGCTGAAAGCAGAATATTACATTTCTTTCCCAGCTTTTTGTGAAAGTAAATATATGAGTATGTTAATCATAAGATGGTCTAACCATGTGAGAAAAAGAAACTGAATAATGGTGCTACAGTTACATGTATATTTTCTAAAAAGAGTAGACCCGGTGTCCCAAAAATTAGAAGAAATAGGGTAAACCTTTGTTTATTAACAGAATTACTTAAGCGTTCTTATTTGACTAATTTAGACACAGCATTATAGCAGATATTATTAAACCATGCAAATGGTATAATTAATAATGTTTTTGCAGATATTATAAATTCAGACAATGTATGTCAATGGAAGACTTCCTCTGTCAATTTTTGACTTGCATTCATTCACTATTATAAACATGCTTACAAGATAATAGTTTGTGTTCTGACTCCATCTGTTTTGTTTCTGTATTGATTCTTTCATGATAACAGAACTTCTGCTGCTGATGACACTGAAGAACCTCTGCCTCCTAGTCGTCCCATGAGTCCTATGGAACAGCAGAACATCATGCTGAGTAGAGAGAAACAAGAGCTAGATCTCACTGGGGAACCTTCTGACAGAGATCAGGAGGTCAGGCAGTCAAAACAGACTTACTTGTTTGTATATTTTTAAAAGCTCTTTATTAGGATCTACGGGTGAGGATTGGTGTTAAATTGGATTGGAAGTTAAATTGCCACTTACACTAGTTTTTAAAAAATACCAAGAACACCATCTGATGAAACTTCAAACTAGTAGAATGCATAGTTTTTGCTTTATATTGAATTTTGTAACTTTCAAGACCAAATTATCTGAACTGGGACCGCTGCTCCCATCAGCTGGTTCAATTTTTAAGTTACGTATCAAGCTACGTTGTTCACACTGCGGCAGTATGGTATCAATATGTATTAAAGTTCAGTGAAAACATGACGATAACCTTCTTGGCTGTGAAAATCCTTAATTTCGTCCCCTTAAGCAACATTAGCCCAAGTCTACTCTGATAAATATTCACATGCTGATAAATTTCTTACAGTCGGCAACCTGATGTTTTACTCAGGGTTGATTTTTTTTTAAATTAATCCAAAAGTTGACGTTTTCATGAACCCTGTGTTCTCTCTCACATAACGACAGAGAATAGGAGATTCCATCGGCGTAGCGATTTATCGGCATTTTGTCGGATTACCACCTTGTAATAGTTTGAGCTCGTGGGTGTTTACTTTATGGATTTATTTTAAGTGGTTTGCAAGTAAAACTAATGAAATAGAAATTTAAAGAACATAATCATATTAGAGCTGAAGAAATCATTTATAGATGGACTACATTTTGTCTGGGCAGGTTTTCTAGTTGGTAGATAAGTATATTGTCATCAAGCTTGGTTGATACAACAGACTGACCTCAGATTAACTTGATCTGATACATCAACGCGATCACACACTGTTATGATAATCTGTATGTCTACTATTTATGACAATATGTTCGTTTCTGTTTTTAGCGATATTACTTCTACATACAACAAGGTATCCAGAAGAACATGTTGGCTCCTCAGCCCCCTGAACAGATGAAAAAGATCAAACAGCTGGTACCTAATGCCCTGCTCTCAAACTCTGACCTGGACCTCAGTGTGCAAACTCTGACTGAGGAGATTGATGAAGATTACGAACACAGCCTGCGGAAATCCATTGGTAACTTCTGCGAACTCTTCTCCAGACTTTTGGTCTAGAACAGCACATTGCTATTTGATCAAGCGGTGACATGGTAGTGTTCAAGGGAATTCACTAATGATTCAGTTTAATTGCTTTTCAGATCTTAAAGTCAGCATTATAATGTTAAAACATCCTGCGTTAAATTTTTTAATTGGATTTAAGTTTGCAACTTAATTGAATGTGATATACTGTTGGGACAATTGATGTTATTTACAGGGTTGATCAGTAGTTTGTCCATCGTATGTATAGATAACATAAATGTGAATATTTGCATATAGTCTCCTGCACAAATTATACATTCATCCTACTTGTGTTATTGAAGCCATGCTTTCCATTCTTTCAGTCGACTACATTCTGAAAGATCCAGAGGAAAAGAACAGACTTCATATCTCACAAACCCCAAAATCTTTCCCTCAAAGGTTAGCTAATTAACATTTCTGTGAAAAATTTCAATGATGTTTCTTTGTCATTTGTCACAATTGATTGACGAATGTTAACAGGTCAAAGCATTAAACCCCTTGTGATGTTTGTGTTGTAAAGAAAAGAAAACCCCTTTATGTATCGATCTTGAACATATGTATTGGCATGATTCATTATTTTTTTTAATTGAAGTACAATTTTTCTCCTGTTGAACAGGATAATCCGAGCTCCAATTCCATGGCATGACACTTATGTGCAGGCCAAGGAATTCAACTATAAACATTTGTTTATCAATAATGGCATCATGCAGGAGTTAAGAAACATCTGGTCCGATCAGTGAGTATCCATATCTTTGTCATCTTACTCATACTAGCTACTGAGCATGGCAGTTTAATCATTATAACCTTGTTCATCCCTGTAAATGTATGCAGTAAAACACTCAACATTAGTATTTTTTGATGGAATATATAGTTAGGTAAAGTATAATTCTGTTAATTAAAATAATGAGCTTTACATATATCTTTCCTTTGTACAGTTATAACTGCATATATATATATAAGCTTGTGCTGTCTCACAGGTTCTCCCAGCTGAGATTTGTCAATCTCCAGGAATTGCTGGCTGCTGATCTTCCTCTCCTACCCACAGAGTTTGAATCTCTAGTGAAAAAACAATGCTGGGAATCACATGAAGTTCTCAGGAAAAGGTGAGTATTTCAGCTGGTTAATAAGAATTAAAAGCACCTAGTGACTAGGCTTAAAATTGTATCTAACCTCAGGTCAGTATATGTAGTTATGATATTATTGTTTACCTTTGTGTAAAGATTAATTTTGAAGTTTTCTCAACTAACAAATTTTTTCATGTGATGAGTTATGTTTTTACTCTTTATTTGAAATTTCTTGATCGTAAATATTCTTTCAATTCTTCTAATGATTACAGCTGGATTCCCACATGTGCAAAGATGTGTTTGGACAAGAAGGACTTGTGGCACCATCTTTTGCCACAGTATAACTCCCAGTCTGAAGAGTTCATCAGAGGGTTCTTCTCCACAGTTGCCTCCCTTATGTCCCTACAGCTCAGGGAAATGGTTATTAACTCTCTGGCTGACTTCCTGGCATTCTTTGAAATTCACGAGGTATGGGTGCCATTAATGTCATGTTGAAGACCAAATTCTTAAGTATGACATCAAACAACAATCAAATAAGTAAGTAGATTGCTTAAGACTAAAGATGTTGCTTATCAGTTTTGATTAAAATAGATGTACTTATGCCCCTGTTTTTAACTAATGATTGATTCTGTCAGTGAGAGTGAGGATGTACATATAACTTTTTAATCTTACATTTATTTATTTATTTGATTGTTACCGTACTGAACTTATATGGTGGCTGTTTTATAGGTTGAGGGAAACCACAGTTCCCAGCGACTGAAATACGTGCACCTCTAATCACTAGAGCACGACTCCCTTCTTGACTCTATTAATGAGTTTCCTACTAGATTATTACATTGCATGCTATCCTTGGTTTCAGACAGGGAATGATTTTGGGGAAGAGTTTGACGAGCTCCAGTATGTGATGTCCCAGGTGATGATCATCAAACTAAGAGTTGAGGAGCCAAAGATTGTCTTTGATCCTCCTTTCCGAGATATCAGAGATATTATCCTCCGATGCTTCTCTGAGATCATTGCCAGTGCTGATGGGTTAACCAGGGTGAGGGTTTTTATTTTTCCTTTAATTGTGCAGCAAAATCCTATGGACTAAATTCTGAAATATTTATTAAATACTTCAGAGAATTCATGGGATTCTTTTGAAGGTTTGTTGAAGTTTTGACATGTACACACTCTAGGCAGTGGGTGAAAATGTACTATTTTATTACCCTACTTCCTCAACCTTTTCGCCTATGAAAAAAACAACTTTCAGTGCATTGTAAGCACATTATTAATTTCATTTCAGAGACAAAACTACAGTGCTTGGATTGACCAATTTTAGGGCCTCACAATTTTATCAGTCTACACAGAATATTGCTTTCAGAATATATGCTTGAATAAACATCTTGCAAACACGCGAAAAGGTTAAAGAATTACAGTACTCATTGATGGTAAAGAAAATATTTACAATACCATGCATTGATACTTACCATATTACTAATATGTACTCGTATATTTGGATGCTGTAGGTGGAGTGTGAAATATTCCCGGAAATAAGAGGTCAAAGGCTACTCTTGAGGTCTGTCAAAATTGAAGAGACTTTGGTGACAGACTATGTGGACAAAGCCATGGAGATTTTCAAACTGAACACTGTTGGACCACAAAAGTAAGATTTGATGTTTACACTTTTGTTTATTGTGTGTAAAGTTTTACATATGTGGCTCTATTAATGACTGATACATTTTTAAATGTTTTTAATGCTGGAAGGAGATATAATATGTCCACTGTGTATCAAAATAAATAATTTGATTTTGTTGCCTTCAGGTATTTGAACTTGTACAAGAAATACTCAGATCTTCTGAATGGCAAAGCTGACCAAGAAGTTACAGCTTTTTTGAAAGAGACACATTCCATACAGGCCTTCAAAAATGTAAGTGTGAAACTTCATGATATAAATTTAGGCTTGACTTTTTTCAAAACAGCGCAGGTAAAGTATTCATAGTTTTATTTTTACCTTTATCAAGATCAAAATCCTTTTTTAAAAGTTTGCATACGTGTAACTAAAATATAATATACTTAAAACATGTTATAATATTTATATTTTCATAACATAATTATTGTATTGTTTTTATAACTAAAGTTTCTATTATCGTTTTCTACATAGAAAATCATGGGATATGACAGTTTGAAGACAGAAATTGCTTTGTTGAGGATTACAGTCCCCTTGAGCATGTTCTGTTTGGATTGTCTGACCCTGAATGCTGACCTGTGTGTGAAGGCTGGGCAGCTCAGGGAGAGAGTGATACAGTTTGAGGTGGACCAGAACAGGGATCTCAACAGAGCGTGAGTTCACACTTCACTGTCAGATTTCTCTGATTTTAGCTACACAAAAAAATACTTTACAGTACCTCGCAACACTTAATTACATTTTGTTTTCTGGGATGACCTGTGGATCTTCCAAGATAATGTAAATCACTCAACAGCAGTTGTATCATGCTTAGATATGCCTGGCACTGACTGATAGTTATGTTAACAATAATAACGACAAAGAGATCATTCAGGAAACCTTGCTGTCTAATTTATTAATAAATTGCAGAATTTGTCGAAAGTATGATGAGATGGCAGACACAGTGAGTGATGTACCGGACACTACAAAAGACTTGGTGGAAACTCAGGAGTACCTGAAAGAAGTCAGTTTTGTTTATTCTTTCTCTTTGGTTTTATAATTTTGTGTTTAAAAGCATGGTCTCGAGATGACCAGAACTAGCCGATGAGGTTCTGTGTTCAAATCCATCTATCGCTCCCCTCTTTACTTTGTCTCATCCTTTATTTAACTGAGTTTGAGTCTTTGCTGATCTAAGCAGATGGGGATGACATAACTAAAAGTAGCAAATAAAGTCATGTGTTCAAATCCAGGTATTGCTCCCTCTTTACTTTTTGTCCTTCTGTAAGTAAACTGTCTCATAAGTTTTGTCATTGTCATTACATGTATTTTTGTGCAGTCTGTCGACATAACTGTGTACAAACTGAAGGAAGACACAGATGAGGCTGCCACACGACTTATGTTTCTACTGGACTATGCTATCCTACCATGTAAGTACATGTGCATGGTAAAATGCATTCTGTTTTTGTTGTGATTAGTGTAAATTGTAGACAGTTTTCCATGTGAGTAAAATCATTGATCAAAGAATCTGCTATTCTGTATGCATCTTAATTATTTTCAAAGGCTATTATTTTGAAAGAAACCAAAACATCTGATATAACAGCTGTTGTCCTTTGTCAGCAGTGGTGAGGGTAATTTTGTTCTCTTTGTGTCACAGTTGAGGATATCAAGCTGAACAGCACAGTATTTCACTGGCCAGAGCATATCCGGACTGTGTTTGATCTCAGTCAGAATCGGCTACAGAGCAAGAGAGAGGCCATTGAGGATGAACTGAAGAAGAAAGTTTCTGCTTTTGAAGATAAACTCAATGAGTATTACAAAGAGGTGGAATCTTTCAGAAAGAAAGAGGTATGTGACACTGAATTGTGTTTGCAGTATATTTACATGTAAGTGTTTTTGGGGTTTTTTTTTATTAAAACATGCACATGCATAATGAGAATTTTAGATGTCAGAATTTGAGTGTCATTAAAATACACCAGTAAGCTTGATTCCTCCAAAGTAGCAGATTTGGTGTATGTGTATGAATATAATCCTGATAATATAATCACATGTTCAGGTACCTGTGTTATTTCATCTTCATGTACATGAATGTGATAAATGCAGAAAAAGTAACACAACCATTATCTGACCTTGATGTGTTTTGCCATTAAATTTCAGATAATGAGTTCAGACGAGATGAAGTCTAATGTGGAACAACTGGCCAAACTACAGGAGAATCTAGAGGCAGCCAGATTAGAGCTGGAGTCAATCAATGAGGAGGAGTCGCTATTGGAATGGGAACCCACTGCCTTCCCACAGCTTCAGCAGATGTTCCAAATGAAGGATCCATATGATAAGCTCTGGAACACTGCCTACACATTCCACAATAAACAGGAGCAATGGATGAATGGTAACACAATGGCTTCAAAAATCATCTTTTGCGAGTTGTTTCTCCTACTTAAATGTGTGTGTAGTAACGTTACAACTATTGATTCTTTTTCAAGAATCGCACAGTATCATTTCAAATAAATAATAAAAATAACATGACATCACAGTTAGCGTCAGTGAATGGAGTCCATTTGGTTGTACTCTATATAGATTTTTACAGGGTAGGTAAGATTATGGACAGTGACTTGGTCTATGATTAGTTACGCGGGAGAGTAAATCTGAACTGAATGAAGCTTACATATAATCTAGGAAAGTCTGATTGTAGATTATACAACCTCTGTCACATTGGCACAACCAGGCCTTGAGATATCCATGTTTGTTATCAGAATGCCACAAATTAGACCCACCAGTTCACCTTGCTGTTCATATTTGTGCTTAAAAGGATTGTTGAGGCTACTGCCTTTTCTCACACTCAGATTGGCAACATTTGATGTATTCGAAATGAAGGCGAAGAACAAAACTGTTACAAAATGAATTTCACATTGATCAGAAACAAATGGACCCTTCATATATAACAATCTTATGATCGGTTAGACAAAGGATTGACATCACAACAGACATCATCTAAAAAGAAAAGGTTGCATGGTCTCCCCAGATAGCTCAATGGAATGTTTTAAAGCCTTGTGTTTATGAGTTTGATCCTATCTCTAACGTATACCAGTCAAAGGCTTACTCAGGTGGTACAAGTCATCACCCATCACCACTCCAATTACAAACTTGCAAGCATAGATTCTTGAAAAACAATCAACTGCGCAGACAATAGTGTGATGTCGCAGCAAACGTTTAAGTACTGTTACATGTAATGTGTTGTATTTTATGATTCCATGTCGGTGTTTTGTGAACACCAACATGGGGTTTGATGGGATACCTATCAACCATTTATTGCCTCTTTTAGGACCATTCACAAATCTCAATGCTGAAGAGATTGAGACAGAGGTTGGGGACATGTGGCGTACCATGTACAAGTTGACCAAATCCTTCTCTGATCAACAAGGCCCTAGAAGGATAGCAGATAGCGTCAAAGGGAAGATAGACAAGTTCAAACAGCATTTGCCTATACTTCAAACCATCTGCAACCCGGGTATCAGAGACAGGCACTGGGAGGCTGTAAGTTTATCATCTTTACAAAATGTTTTTCTTATATACCAGGATTAATTTTTTGATTATTTTTTTTTCTTTTGTTCATTCACAGGTAAATACATGAACAGTGGAAATCTGTTTTGTGAAATGAAAAATGAATTTCAAGTCAGCTTTAATGACCTCCATGTTGCTTTGTTGATGAATTGAAAAACTATTTGGGTTATGATTAGTTATAACTGAGATGCTTGTTATAATCTGTTTGCAGATGAGTGACATTGTAGGCTTTGACCTGAAACCTCAGCCTGACACATCTCTGTTCCACATGTTAGACTATGGCCTTGGAAAACATCTTGCTAGGTAAGTTCTTCTGGATGTCACATGAGATTTATAGCTTTTTCTATTGTAAAATCATAAGCATATGTCATTAGCAGCTGTGGTTTTGTGGGTTTCTTGTTGTCTGTTTAAGAAGCAAACCGATACAGAACTATACAAAAGAAGCAGTTGCAGGTATGAATGAGAAAAATCACCACAATGTTCTACATACATGTATGTGTATGTACATAACCTTTCTGCAGGTTGTCTCTACACTCAGAGGTATAACGCCTTTCTTCCTGATTAGATAGCCGTGGAAAGCTCAGCATTAAGTGAATACAAATTGATTGATCAGTTTTTAATTTATCCAGATTGGAGGAGATTGGAGCAGCAGCAGCCAAGGAATACTCTCTGGAGAAGGCATTGGAAAAGATGAAGACAGAATGGAAGCCAATGAGCTTTGATATGACACCATACAGAGAAACTGTACGCTTCAGTATTTTACACAGAAAAAAATTCACAATTTTTGTTCTTTAGGCTATTTTGATGACAAGCATAATGTTATCTTAAGATAAAAATGAATATGTGAAAAAACTTGTTTATTCTGTGAAACACAAGTCAGCATCATAGACATCTTGTACTTGGTTGAACTGTAATGTGTGTGTTTCTGTTGCAGGGAGTTTCTATCTTGTCTTCTGTTGATGAGATCCAGCTACTTCTGGATGACCACATTGTCAAGGCTCAGACCATGAGAGGCTCACCCTTCATCAAGCCATTTGAAGTAGAAATGAAGGAATGGGAAGAAAAACTCCTTCTCATGCAGGACATCTTAGATGCCTGGTTGAAGGTAGGCATCAAGACAACAATCCCAATGGCTTTCTATGTGTTGAACACATGGTGTGGTGTAAAACAAAGTATAAAAATGTGTGTGTGAAAAGAAATGAGAGATTTGTCTTAATTTCATCACAACTGACAGACCAAGCAAATAAGAAAAATAGTGATGACAAGAAAAATGTCATGGAGAAACAAATTTAGAATTACTTATATACCATTCACAACACAATATCTTGGAGAATACCACTCAGGATTGGAGGTTTGCTGTGGTTGACATACACACAGTGAATCAGTACACTAGGCCAAAAACACTGTAATGGAAGGAGGCATCAGATGAGGATCACAATAACTATGTTGGTAGTAGTGTAGGACATGAAAGGACATACTTTAATTTTTCCTGGCCATTTTAGTTTTGCGGTTGACAGGTTTTTTTTTGCCAAACAAAATTCAACTTTGCACGGCATTTACGACTGCTTTTGCTGAATGCTGTCATTATTTGTGAGGGCTGATTGATTTATAGTATCCAGAAAAAGCATCTGACTGATTTATTTTATGCTGACAGCATGATTTACCCGGAAGAAGACTTCCTAATAAGGGGAGATCATTTCCAGGCGGACGAAGGGAGGTAACACTGTGTATGTGATTTCAGCTCCTGTTTATGAAAGTTTGATTTAATCACCATACACTTTTGCTTATAGCTAAACAGCTCTCATTATTATTTTTCTGCAGTGTCAAGCCACCTGGCTTTACTTGGAGCCTATCTTCAGCTCTGAGGACATCATGATGCAGATGCCTGAAGAAGGAAAGAAATTTGGCATAGTGGACAGTTACTGGAGGGACATCATGACAGAGGCAATTAAAGACACTAACTGTCTGGTGGCGACATCACAACCTAACATGATTGGCAGGCTAAATGAGGCCAATGTGCTTTTGGATGAGATTCAAAAGGGATTGAATGCTTATCTGGAGAAGAAGCGTCTCTATTTCCCAAGGTCAGTTTAAGTACATATGAACAATACAGGAATTTCAAAATGTTAGAAAAAGAAAGTGCTGTTGGATCACATGGTTGATCATTCAGCCTTGAAAATAAAGTATTAACCTATCCAGTTGTGGGACAGGTTTCCCCAAGGCTATGCCTAGTTTCCTCCCACCATAATGCTGGCCATCATTGTATAAGTGAAATATAAATGAGTATGGCGTTAAACAGTAATCAAATAAATAAACCCAAATAAAGTATTATTTATCAAAATCAATAATAGGCAATCTGAGCCTCTTACACATTTATGGTTTCTGATGGATCTTGTTAACGACTGGTTTAACTAAACTTCCTTATTTTAGTCATTACATGTATATGTGATCCCGAGATGAATCTGTTTGCCTGTCATACATTAGGGTATTCAGCATTTATTATGTTTTGATGGCTAGGTTTTTCTTCTTATCTAATGATGAACTGCTGGAGATCCTGTCAGAGACCAAAGACCCATTAAGAGTTCAGCCTCATCTGAAGAAATGTTTTGAAGGTATCAGTAAGCTGGAGTTCACGGAACAACAGGAAATTGTTGGAATGGTTTCAGCTGAAAATGAAACAGTTCCATTTAACAATAAGATCTTCCCTGCAAAAGCCAAGGTTTGTCTTTGTGTTGTTTTTTCTGGTTTTAAAATGATGGCTTGTTGAATTATATCAACACATGCAGATGTCTTCTGATGGAACTCTTCATGGACTTAACGTGTTGTAAAATTTGCGATTATTTCTTAAGCCTGCTCAAAGGCCCATTATGTTTAATTTCATTATTTGTATAAAGTATAATACATATATACTTATTCTCTGTTTTCTCATTTTTAAGAGACAGTTGATAAGAGGAAGAAGCGTAACACTGCATTTGAGTTTTTGGATTGCATGCAAGCTGTTTAATATTAATCATTACAAATTTTGTACTGATCACAGTAGTTTGGAAAAGACTCTTTAGTATTTACTCACCCATTTTTTCTTTCAGGGTATGGTGGAGAAGTGGCTGCTTCAAGTGGAAGACACCATGTTGAGCAGTCTGAGGAAGGTGATATACGACTCCACTCAAGCTTACAGTTCCACCCCCAGGAAGAAGTGGGTATTGGATTGGCCTGGCCAGGTTGTCCTCTGTGTCAGTCAGATCTTCTGGACTATTGAGGGAGCAGAGGCCATGAAGGAGAAAGATGGAATGAAGGTAATACGTATGGACATTCCCGGTAATTGCTAGAAAAGCATGGGAATTTTTTTTTTTTTTTTTTTTTTTATAAAATTATAAATTATAAATTAATTGTTCGGTCAATCAGGTCATGCTGTCTTATATATTTGTAGAAATTCCTGGAAAAGAACAAGAATCAAATTGATGAGATTGTACAGCTGGTCAGAAGCAAATTGGAGAGTGGCCACAGGATTACTTTGGGAGCCCTGACAGTCATTGATGTCCATGGTGAGTTTGAATACTTGTCCGAGGATTTCTGTACGTGAACCAAACATGATGTAAAAGGTTCTGATGAAGTTTGGATACTGTCTTTATCCTTGGATGCTTTAACTGTAAGGTGTTCAGTTTCATTGTGTTTTACTGAGAAATGGGTACTTATCTAAATTGTTTTTTATTTTTTTTTATTTTTTTTTTTTTTAACTTCTTTGTACAATATACTTATGGCTGGTATTTCAGCTCGAGATGTGGTGGCCACTTTTGTGGAAGAAGATGTTAAGAACACCACAGACTTCCAGTGGTTGTCTCAGCTTAGGTACTACTGGGAGAATGATGTGATAGTGCGTATGATCACCACAGACTGTAACTATGGGTATGAATATCTGGGCAACACCCCCAGACTGGTCATCACTCCCCTCACCGATAGGTGTTACAGGTAAGGTCTTAAATAGTTGTACGTTGATAATCATTTATTAATGCTTTAGGTAAAAGATCTAAATTTGGCTTACATGTTTGAGTATGTGTTGTGAAAATCTATAGGAAAAGCTAAGTTTGTTTTGGTTATATATATAAGTGTGACACAATCATTTGACAAATGTAAGCTACATGCCGTCTGCTTTATATCATCCAGGTTCTTTTTCTGAAGGAATAGACATATAAACCATGACTTTGTTACATTTAGAACCTTGATGGGAGCCCTGAAGTTAAATCTTGGTGGAGCACCAGAGGGGCCTGCTGGGACTGGTAAAACTGAAACCTGTAAGGATTTGGCTAAAGCTGTGGCTAAACAGGTGGGTGAGCTTTCTTCTTCATCTTTTGTCATCTGGAACAGCTAGTGTTAAATTTAGCTCCTCTGGACAAACCCACAGTCTTATTAAACGTCCAGTGACATGTGTTCTTTGTTAATTTTTGCATATGTACTCACACAGGCTAAGTGACAAAGGAAGTGTAATTTCTGGAATTCTTGCAAAAGGTCATAGTAAAATGACTATAAACATAACCCATATTTTTCTTTTCATCAGTGTGTTGTGTTCAACTGCTCCGATGGTCTTGACTACAAGGCCATGGGCAAGTTCTTCAAGGGTCTTGCTCAGGCTGGGGCCTGGGCGTGTTTTGATGAGTTTAACCGTATAGAGCTGGAGGTGTTGTCCGTGGTGGCCCAGCAGATCCACAGCATCCAGAAAGCCATCGCGGCTAAGCTGAAGAAGTTCATGTTTGAGGGTACTGAGCTGTCTCTGAACCCAAGCTGTACTATGTTCATCACCATGAACCCTGGTTATGCCGGGAGACAAGAGCTGCCAGACAATCTCAAGGTGGATATTTCATAATTACCTCCTTTGTACTGCAAAACCTTAAAATACTCAAGGAGGGGTAAAAATTTTTTTGAACACTGCACATTAAATATATCAAACTTGATTTTATGTTGAAATAGTATTTGTCAATTTTTGGATTTTGGTACGAGACTTTGGATGTTTAGAAGATTTTAGGACTGTTAAATGAAAAGTCGTTGTAAAAAAAAATTGCTATCTGTATATCTGTGATAGTCATTGATTCATCTGTTTATGAGCAGCTATTTATTCCAAACTGCTATCAACTTGGCAGGTGTTATTCAGAACAGTAGCCATGATGGTGCCAGATTATGCCATGATTGGTGAGATTGTCCTCTACTCTATGGGATTTAGCGATTCCAAGAGGTAAGTTCAACTTGGTCATTCAGTAATAGAACTTTATTAAAACTTTTGAAGTTTAAAATGTGTAAAGTTTTAAAATATTAGAAACAACACAAATTACATTTCTATGTTTCTTTTTAGTTTGGCCGGAAAGATTGTAGCTACGTACAAGTTGTGTTCAGAGCAGTTGTCGTCTCAGCACCACTACGATTATGGAATGAGAGCTGTCAAGTCAGTGTTGACTGCAGCAGGAAATCTCAAACTGAAGTACATGGAGGAGGATGAAGCTGTTTTACTCCTCAAAGCCATCAATGATGTCAACTTACCAAAGTTTTTGTCACAGGTTAGTCAAGGGGGTATATTACGAATATTAAGCATGAATTTGATTAACATTGATTTCAGTAACATAGACAACAACAAGAATTGTCCTCAGTTTAAAGATTTACAGTTTCAATAACTAGGTTACACCATTTTATAAGCACTTCTGATTGTTCATCTGTCGTGTCTGTTCTTAACCTTGAATTTGTTTCCTTCCAGGATGTGCCGTTGTTTGGTGGTATTATCTCTGACTTGTTCCCTGGCATTAACTTACCCAAACCAGATTATGATGTCTTCCTGGATGCTCTTAAACAGAACATTGCCAAGCGCAAACTACAGCCAGTTCCTTGGTTCATTGACAAGATCATTCAGGTATTGTTTCTATTTTTTTTTTCAGTCATTCAGCAATACTTAATGTCAGCCAGGTGAGCAGATAAAACCCCATCATTATCGTTTTTTATTGGTCAGGCACCTGTTGATGTGTCTGACTAATAAAAACTATGCAGTTTCTCAGTGTACTTAGAGGTTCTCTATTGTTTATTAATTCAGTAGACGTGCAAATGTTCATTAGGTGTTACTAAATTTTTGTTTAATACTTTGTCATGATGAATTGAAACACAATGCATGTCTTAACCATGATGAGTGAGAAAAGGATCTGATCTGAATCTGAATTTGACTGTGTTTGAAGATATACGAGATGATCCTTGTACGTCATGGTTTGATGATAGTGGGTGAGCCTCTAGGAGGGAAGACCATGGCTTACCAGTGTCTGGCTGATGCACTGGGAGACCTACACCTGGCAGGCCTGATGGATGAGTTCAGAGTCATCCACAGGGTTATCAACCCCAAGTCCATCACCATGGGACAGCTGTATGGCTGCTTTGACCCTGTATCACACGAATGGACTGATGGTGAGTTAATTACTCAGACCTAAAAGTTCATCTAAGCCTTTTGGTCCTAAAATTAAGAAAATCTCAGAGGATGACATTATCCTTGATGCTTCGGCTATAAAACTGATGAAGAGTAGACTTTGTCTGCTGAATTCCATTCTGTATGAGGATTTAGTTTGAATGGAACAAGGTACAAGTGTTTGCTTTTTCACTATACAGGTGTTCTGGCCAATACTTTTCGTGAGTACGCTAGTAACCCAAGTGTTGACAGGAAGTGGATTCTGTTTGATGGCCCTGTGGATGCTGTGTGGATTGAGAACATGAACACTGTACTGGATGACAATAAGAAGGTAAGGTTTACCTGCTGTCCTGTTGAGCCTCACATTGATGGTTAGTCACTTGAAATAGGACCTTACACCACACTATTACAATTAAAAATCTAAATTTTAATAGAATGGCATGTTTAATGAAGCTGTCCCTTTCTCTGTGATATAAGGAAAAGGCACACTGAGAGTGCAAACATCTGCCTCACCTACATGTACAAATTCCGTCACTACTGTCTATACTCTGCATTTCTGTCCATCTGTGAACGGTGAAACAAATTCCTGTTTCCAGATCACCACCACAATTTAACACATTGGTCATTAGCTTAAGGTCAAGTCGTACACAAATTTTTATCCAGATCCCTGCCTGACTTTTTCTGTAAAGTTGCTAACAGACAAGTGAAGTCAGACCAAATCGTTACCTCCTTGATAGAGGTAATGGCACTCCTGTATATGCATACATGATGTGTATTTCAGTTGTGTCTGATGAGCGGTGAGATCATACAAATGAGCAACAAGATGAACCTGATCTTTGAGCCGGCTGACTTGGAGCAGGCTTCCCCAGCCACAGTCAGTCGCTGCGGTATGATCTACATGGAGCCCACCCAGATGGGCTGGAAACCAATGAAGGAGTCATACATGCAGCATGAGTTACCAGCCAACCTGACACAGGAGCACAGGGAGCTGGTAGATGACCTGTTTGAGTGGCTGGTTCAGCCCTGCCTGGACTTCATCTCCCACAACTGTCGTCTCTTCATCCAGACCTCCCACATGCACATGGTGTTTACTCTACAGCGCATGTACTCCTGTTTGATGGATGAGATCATTGCTGATGGTGCCAAAAGTCATGACCCTGATGACCCAGATCGAGGGGAGACCTTAACCAACTCACAGGTAAAGAGACACGCGACTGCGGATCATAATGCAGACAAGCACATCTGAGTTATCTGGTGGATTATATGTTTGTATTAGGAGAACCTTAGTATGCCCCTGCAATTTGCGTGTTTAGAGACACAACTTTATAACGTCACAGCACTATGTGTGGTTGTTGCTTTATGACATGGTAGGGTTAGAAAAATGATATTCTGTCAATAGTTTTATTTACGCATAAACATTGCCACGCTGAAAGATACTTGTAGGCAAGTTGTCCTAGAATTCCATACAGTGCCAATGATTCCAAGGTATTCACCCAAATGTCACTTGAAAGCATCTCATTGGCATGCCAAGGTGTAATTCATACTCCCAAATGTAGCCTGGACATTGTTTGTTAAGGTCAGCTTCAGAGATGGAAAGAAATTGTAGTTTTATGCAGCAGTCATTCAGGTTATCATTTTTATTTTAGCACTGTGACTATAATTGCTGAAAAAAAGAAAATAAATGAGAAGTTGTTTATACAGTGTGTGTATTTTATGTATTTAGATCATGCTGTGGCTGCAAGGCCTGTTCCTGTTCTCTGCGGTGTGGTCACTTGGAGGCTGTCTACAGGGTGACAGCAGGAAGAAGTTTGACACCTTCTTCAGGAACATAATCAGTGGCACCAATAATGAGCACCCCAAACCCAAGAGCATCAAAATAACAAAGGTAGGCTTAGACATTCCTGTTGGTTTTTACCATAAAAACAATTTAGTGCAAAAATCTGCATGTCATTTACGTGTTTGTTTCTAACACTGTTAATCATTATTTTTCCTTGTCGCCATAAGTACATGTAGCCTTTGAATGATGTTGTGTGGCTGTAACCAACTGACGTTAATTAAACATTTTGAAATTTGAGGGTGAGATTTGCTCAGGTGTGTACTTCAAAATGTCATATACAAAAACCTCCAGTTGTAATTTGTGTATGATAGTATGTAAAACTTGATTTCAAGACATATGCAATATGCAAACGTTCACGTTTTTTTTTTTCTTCAGAGCAACTCCATCCCAGAGAGAGGCAGTGTCTATGACTTCTGCTTTGAGAAGAAAGGCACTGGAAACTGGGTGGAATGGATGACCACTGTTGACAAAGCCTCACAGGTCATTCCGCCGACTGCCAAGGTAAATGTGATGAATTTCTCAGACTAAATAAGACTTGTATCAGGGTATTTTCTGTCTGTGATGCTGGGATTTCTGAGAAGATTTGTGTGGATTTTGAAAAATGGGTGCACTCAGTTCAATGATTGTTTGTCAGAAATTTTGGGTGACTGGAGAAAGTGAGTTATGTTCATTGACGAAATATATTCTTACCATAAAAATCCAGCCACTTGAAAGACAAATTTGAAACGTTCAGTATATGTGTGTGATCTTATTCAAGTTTACTTTCTGTATGTTTTTCTTATTTGCTTGTGCCCCTCAGGTCAGCGATCTGATCATCCCCACCTCAGAGACAGCCAGACAGGTGTACTTCCTCCAGTTGTACCTCACACACGAGATCCCCTTGCTGTTTGTGGGTCCTACAGGAACAGGCAAATCAGCCATCACCAATGGTTACCTCATCAACCTGCCCAAAGACACGTACGTTTTCTACTTACTGTAGTTCCTTATTTTAACGTGTTGAGTACATGTAACTTTATTCTACCTTGACATGGTACAATATTGTTGTATTTCATTTCAAATATTTGTATGAAACTAAAATGTTTAAGAAAACTTAAGTTTAAGAGAATCTTTTGTCAGGCATTTTTTAATTCCTGTTGTAGATATGTGCCCAATTGCCTGAACTTCTCCGCCAGAACATCAGCTAATCAAACACAAGACATCATTATGTCTAAACTTGACAGGTAGGTGTTAACATCTCATTATTTAACATCTCATAAATTAGTTGTTTTAGGTGGTAATTGAATCTAGTACAATTGGTTAAAACGGCTCAACTGAACAAAGAAAAAACAAGAAAGTGTTCTTCTACTACTTCTCTGAGAAAGAATGGATTGAATATTGTTTTGTTCTTGAATAGACAAATATAGTAATTATATATCCATAATTGATGCAGAGTATAATCCAGTGTTATTTTCTTATCCAGGAGGAGAAAAGGTGTGTTTGGACCCCCAATGGGCAAAAAGAGTGTGGTCTTTGTGGATGATCTCAGTATGCCAGCCAAAGAGAAGTATGGAGCCCAACCACCCATTGAGCTGCTTAGGCACTGGGTAGACCATGGGCACTGGTACGACAAGAAGGATACCTCCAAGATCTTCATGGTTGATGTGGTAAGTCTTCCATCGTGTACATGTATGCCACTTAGTTTCGTCTCACCTCATATAATTTATGTTATACAATATTTATTAGCCACACAATTATAGACCATGACTATTTTTCCTTTTTTTTTTTTTTTTTTGTTGTCCATTTTGTGGTAATGTTGATTTATTTATTTGTTTGATTGGTGTTTTACGCCGTACTCAAGAATATTTCACTTTTATGGCAGCGGCCGGGGGTAACACACTACTGGTAATGTTGACTTCCTTTATCGGTAAAACAGTGTATTTGGGTCTTCCATGATGGTGAAAGCATTCAGATATATAATGAAGAACTGGTTGCATGTACTTGCAGCTGTTTGTGTCGGCTATGGGACCCCCTGGTGGAGGAAGGAATGACATCACTAGCCGCTTCACTCGTCACATGAACCTCGTCTCCATAGATGAGTTCGATGATGCGACCATGTCCAGGATTTTCAACTCTATAGCAGACTGGCACTTCGGCAAAGGATTTGATGGCTCCTTCTCTAGGCTTGGAAGGGTAGGAACTAATTCTTGTGACTGGATGGAGTAGCTGCTATGGACTTTTAGATTTTGCCCTAAAATATGTACCATTTGAAACACCAGGCATAGACATTACATCCTTTACAAAGGTTTCTGTTTTACAGGATTGAACTCTTTCGAGATAACCTGCGATAGGAAGTTGATCATCATGTGTTTCTCCTGATCGAAACAAAGCATAGGCTCTACAGATGTATCAAATACTTTAATATTCTGCGAATATTCTGCTTCTTTCACACATAATTACAGCAGTTGAAACAAAACATTCTCAAAGTGCATATTAAAACTGTAAGAAAACCTAAGAAATCAATGTTATTCAGAGAACAGCACATGATATACTTCAGTGTAAAATATTTCTTCTATTGACCTGTTGCCTTGCTCCCTAGCTCATAGCTTTCTCCTCTCTCCTCTCAGATGATGGTCCAGGCCACCATGGGTGTGTACAAGGAGGCTATCACGAACTTCCTGCCTACTCCCAGTAAGAGTCACTATGTGTTCAATCTGCGAGACTTTGCCCGCGTGATCCGTGGTGTACTTCTAGTGCCAGCCTCTTGTATGACAGAGGGGGACAAGCTGATCAGGCTCTGGGTACATGAGGTCTACAGGGTCTTCTATGATCGGCTCATCGATGAGACAGACAGGTAAGATAGACATGGGATTAAGATGTGGAATCTTGTAGATTTTAAACGATGATTGATGAATTCAAAGCATTCTGTCCAAAAGTGAACACATGCATTTTTACGTGCATGTAATAGGCTAAATATATACATGTCCAACAGTCTGTTTTTTCCCGTGTTGAATTATGAGTGTCATATTCTGCATTTCACATTTGTTTTCTTGTATCGTATTCATGGATTGTGTTTCCAGGGTGACATTCTTCAACATTGTGAAGGAGGAATGTAGTCACCACTTCAAGCAGACCATAGATAAAATTCTAGGTTACCTGACAAAGAGTGGCCATGTCATTGATGACAATATCCGCAGCTTGTTCTTTGGGGATTACATGGACAAGGACTCCGTAGAGCGGGTGTACGATGAGGTCACAGACCTGAAGGAACTCACAGCCGTCATGGAACAGTAAGTACAGCAGTGCAGAGGTACATTTGGGAATTTATGGATATTGGATATTGAAGTATTGGAGTATTGGACTGAAATGCAAGGTGGAATGGTTATCTGTTCAGAAAGTATGCATCATTTGAGATTATGCTGGTTTTCCTCCTTTTCATCGTACGTTCGTGTCCCACTCTTTCATAAATTTGTTGCACACATAACCACCAATCAAACATTTGACCATTGTCCAAACCTCTGTATTCAATAAAATGCACGTTGACTATGTTAAATATATTTGCGACTTGTAAAGCTTGTGCATGTATATTCAGAAATTGTGTTGATAGGATTGTGACAAAACTGTTTGCGATGGGCCTTGTCTATGCTTTTGACATCTAAATCGTTAAGTTAAAGTTTTTGTTGTTAATTTTGACAGAATCTTGCTGAGGCATTGTTCACTGTAGTATGTGATTGGTCTGTGCATGTTGTGTCACCAATGTTTGTCCTGTGTCTCTATCAGCTACCTGGATGAATACAATATCATCAGTAAAGCACCCATGAGACTCGTCATGTTCAAGTTTGCCATTGAACACATCTCCCGAGTTAGCCGAGTTCTCAAACAGGACAATGGACATGCACTGTTAATCGGTAATTATCACAGCATGCTCAGTTGCATCATTCACATGTGTCTATATCATAGGTTTAGTAGCACAGTTGATTTATATATGCATGTCACCATATACACATACTTTATCTATATATATGTATATGTATTTCAACCTGTGGCTAATTAAATTAAACATTGTCATTTTAAGCAATATTTCATTCAGCAGCAATTTTGAAGTGATTTTTTAATGGTTTATAGAATAATACAGATATTAATACAGTGTTGCATGTAATAGCTCCCTCTTACCCCATTCACCATTGTGAGTGTTCTTGGCTCAGTAACTTCACTGTCAGTGTTTTCCTCTGTCAGGTATGGGAGGCAGTGGTCGACAGAGTGCCACAAAGCTGGCAGGATTCATGGCTGACTACGAACTGTTCCAGATTGAGATTACCAAAAACTATTCCATAGCTGACTGGAGAGATGACCTGAAAAGGGTAAGAAAGTTAGATTGATTTTTCACACTGGTTACCACTGACTCGAATACATTTTTTTTTTATATTGTTCACCTTTTAGAGATTATACTTGTGTGAGCTAGGTTTCAACTTAAATTTGTCAATATTATATACTGTTTGTTTACTCCTCTTTAGCCTGCTGCTTCTCTTGTATATCCATATATCTATATTTATTTACATGTGCTTCAGTATTTTGGAGTCCTGATACTGCAGAGAGTTAGCAGATTTGTTTTAACCCATAAATAGATTGGACTGTTTGATACTGATGTACTGTTTGGTTTTACTGTTCAGTTGTTGCTAAAGGCCGGAGCTGAGGGAGTGCGCACAGTGTTCCTCTTCTCTGACAACCAGATCAAGGACGAGTCATTCATGGAGGACATCAGTATGATCTTGAACACAGGGGATGTGCCCAATTTGTACCCGGCAGACGAGAAAGCTGAGATCATTGAGAAGATGCAGGGAGCTGCAAGGGCAGAGGTAGGACAGAGTAACATACAATGGGTTCAAACACAGTCTATGGCAGGGAATTTGTAGATCGTAGATTGTAGATTAACTCTCACTGCATGTGGGATCTTGATGAAATTATGCGGTCAATATGGTGATCCATAGGTGTACATCACATGTGGCAAAGTTCATCAGTAACTTGCCAAAGGTTGGTGGTTTATGCTGGGTTGTCTGGTAAGGGTAATATAAATGTCCTTGAGCTATGCTATTGTAGTTGAAGTTTTAAAGAACCATGGTATTCCTTGATATGACACTGATTCAGACTACATTGCCTCATACATGTGTACAGGGTAAGAAGATAGAAGCCACACCTCTGGCCATGTACAACTACTTTATAGACCGTGTCAGACAGAATCTCCATGTGGTGTTAGCCATGAGTCCTATTGGAGATGCCTTCAGGAACAGGCTCAGGATGTTCCCCTCACTCATCAACTGCTGTACAATTGACTGGTTCACCGTGAGTATATTCTGATAGTTGGGTGTAAGGGATTCTTTGCTAAAATATGTTTTAGTGTACCTGTACCTATGGTTAAGCATCCATTCATATTAATTCTGAGAAATTTCTAAATGTTTAAACTTGCCAGTTTGTAAATTTTGCTATTAGCATCAAATGTGATCCTATTACTAAATATGTCTTGTCCTCATGCCTGGATGGATTATCATCTAGACACATGTACACGCATGGAATTAAACAACATGTAGTTTATAAGAATTAAAGTTTATCAGAAGTTGTTGCCTGAACTGGAGGATCTACACAGTTTGTATAATTTATCTCCTTGATTTAATTACATTTCCTTGGTAGGCGTGGCCATCAGATGCTTTGGAGATGGTGGCCAACAAGTTCTTAGAGGAGGTGGACATGGAGGACAGCGTTAGACTGGCTTGTGTGACAATGTGTAAACACTTCCATGAAAGTGTCAGACAAGCTTCTGAGAGGTGAGATAGGTTAAGTCTGTCTTCTGGTCAGTATAACAACTACATGTATTATGTGCAGCAAAAAAGGCTAAATCAATGCTTCTACCACAAGCAGTTGATACAACTTTCATACCAAAATGGACTGCTTCCTTTTTTACTTTTCCTGATCCTGAAATGCTGACACCAGAGGCACTGTAAATTTAAATTAAGTGTTTCTGGAAGATAACTAGTAGGTTTAGGTATAATTTAATTGTTGACCAGTATAAACAGTGTTAATATCAATTGCTTCTTTTCAGATACTTTGCCCTGTTGAGACGTCACAACTACGTCACCCCAACATCTTATCTTGAGCTGATCCTCACCTTCAAGTCTCTGCTAGATGTAAAGCGTGAGGAGATCTCCATGTTAAGGAACAGGTACCTGAAGGGTCTGGAGAAGCTGCAGTTTGCTGCCTCCCAGGTGTCCATCATGCAGCAGGAGTTACAGGACCTCCACCCAGAGTTGGTGAAAACCTCAGAGGAGACAGAGAAACTCATGATCAAAATTGAACAAGATACTGTGGAGGTTGAGGCTAAGAAAGAGGTAAGACAAAGCTATCCCATGACGTCCAACTTTGTGTCAAATTTGAGAATATTTTAGGGTATAAATAGATGGTGTAGACATGACTTTAGATGTTGTAAAACATATTGCGCTGTAAAAGGGTGGTGTGTAAATTTGCTACATTCTTGGCGTGTAATGAAACAAGATGAATGCAACAAAGGAATATTAGCTATAATTAGCCATATTTAAATGGTTGACAAACAATTTCATGTAAAACCTGATACTGCTTTGCCTATAGTGATGAATATGTTTTTACTAATTTATTATCTCTTAATCTTTTAGGTAGTGGCTGCTGATGAGGCTATAGCTAATGAGGCTGCTGCGGCTGCCCAAGCTATTAAGGATGAGTGTGAAGGGGACTTGGCTGAGGCTGTGCCTGCCCTTGAGGCTGCCATCAGGGCCCTGAACACACTCAAACCCCAGGACATCACCATGGTCAAAGCCATGAAGGTAAGAATAATGAAGGTTTCTGTTATGACATACATAGGTGTATAATTTAAGGTGTTCTGATATACTAGAGTATGTTTGTAGTTGCACTTCTTAGGTCAAAATTTCTCTGACTGCATACATGTAAGGGTATATACTTGAAGTGTGTTTCTGTAGTATATCCAGTGTAAACTTTCTAGAAGCTGTACTCGGACTTGTATGTATTTGTTACATCTAACTAGGTGAATTTTTTTTTTTCAGTTTGAATCCATACCATATTTAATTCACTTTCTTTTTGTACAGACAATTATATTTTGGTAAAGTATCTAGCCTACAACTGCCATTGTTACAGAATCCCCCCAATATTGTGAAGCTGGTAATGGAGTCAGTGTGTGTGATGTTGAGTGTGAAGTCAGAGAGGAAGCCAGACCCTGGTGGCTCAGGGAAGATGGTGGAGGACTACTGGGGACCATCCATGAAGCTCCTCGGAGATCTAAAATTCCTGGATCGACTCAAAACCTATGACAAAGACAACATTGCTCCAGCGATTATGAAAAAAATCAGAGAAAAGTAAGGGTGTAATTTTAACATATCAACACTGGTCTGCACTCCATGTTCAGTACACTGATGATATAGAAGTGGTTATTAGAGTAAACCCTTAACTAGTGATCCTTAACAGATACATTTGGCAATCATACTTTTACTCCCAAAACAATAAAAAGAATAACTGGCTGGTGTAATTTTATACTTGTTTAGTACCATACACTATACTGGGAGTGAACTAGTTATAATTTTACTCATCTGACATTTCCATGTATGGAAACCAAGAGTATTAAACACAGTGGTGTTCCTAATCTCACTGTTATTGTATGCAGTAAGCATCTGTTTCATTTTCCAGGTATATAACAAACTCTGACTTTGACCCATCTATTGTGAAGAATGCCTCTGCAGCTTGTGAGGGCATGTGTAGCTGGGTGAGGGCCATGGATGTGTATGACAGAGTGGCCAAGGTTGTCGCCCCAAAGAAACTTAAGTTAGCAGAGGCGGAGTCTGAGTTGGCTATGCAAATGGAGAAACTGAATGAGAAGAGAGCTCAGTTACAGGAGGTCAGTTATTTAACATGATTTGAGCCATGTAAGAAACTGTTACCTGCATGGTCTTCAAATATATGAGAGTCATAATTAGGCTTTTAAATAATTCGATATGCAAGCCCTAAGATTGTCTTATAATGGTAGTTTGTATATTAAATGCATATTGGTATGTAGCTATTAAAGGACTAGAATTCAGTTTTGATTGACATTTGTTTTATAGGTGACAGACAAGCTGCAGTCTCTCAATGATGAATTTGAGGCGATGACTCAAAAGAAGAAAGAGCTGGAGGATAACATAGATCTATGTCAGAAGAAATTGGAGAGAGCTGAGAAGCTGATCGGAGGTCTGGGTGGGGAGAAGGACAGGTGGACAGAGGCTGCCAAGACCTTGGGGGAGAAGTACATCAACATCATGGGGGATGTGTTACTGTCATCAGGGCTGGTGGCTTACTTGGGAGCATTCACTGTGGACTTCAGACAGGTTAGAACAACAGAAAGAAACGTTAATGTCTCTGCTTCTGGTACGCGTATAATGCATAAATAGAAAGCCAGCTAAAACTGTCATATCTACTTTCTCAACTCCCCCCTTCCCCCACACACACACCCACACCCCTATCCCTTTTTGTTAGGAAAGCATTCATAACAGTTGCTAGTATGTAAGGAGAATAACCTGGCTTCAACATATTTTGTGTTTATTATGATCATTATTATTATTATTATGACCAAACAGCAGTAAAATGTATTTTAATAATTCTGTCATGAAGTTATACTTACATTTTCCAGGAAATCACCAAGGACTGGCACAACATGTGTGTGGAGAAGAAGATACCGTGTTCACCAGTGTTCTCCCTGAATGCTACACTGGGTGACCCTGTCAAGATACGAGCCTGGCAGATTGCTGGTTTACCAGTGGATGCCTTCAGTATTGATAATGGTATTGTTGTCTCCAACTCCAGACGATGGCCCCTCATGATAGATCCACAAGGTAATACACAGCACAGCCTGTTAGGAATAAAGAGAATTGTTCATGGCTATCATGAAGTCAAAATTTTTATACACATTTCTGAAAAAAACATTGTTCTGGCAATTTAGTCATTTTTAGCTGTGACTATTTAAAACTGCTCAATAAAGTTGGTCGCTTCATCAGCCAAATTTTTTAATAACCTATCTCTTAATATTAGCACTTCACTTAACAATGGATCTCAGTGCAAAACAACACAAGGATGTTGTGTGGGGGAATGTCGCAGCATTGACTTTGTAAACAATTTGCTTGAAATGATGGACAGTTAAATTCAGATGGTTTAACACGCCATATTGTCCATTCACATATGTACCTTTATTAACACATACCCCATTTAATTGAAACTTGACTGCAATCTGGTTTCTGTTTCAAGGCCAAGCCAACAAGTGGGTTAAGAATATGGAGAGAAACAATCAGCTGGGCATTATCAAGCTGTCTGATGCTAACTATGTGAGGACCCTAGAGAACTCTATCCAGTTTGGTTACCCTGTCCTTCTGGAGAATGTGGCTGAAGAATTGGACCCACTGTTAGAGCCCATCCTACAGAAGCTCACCTTCAAACAGCAAGGGGTGGAGTACATCCGATTGGGAGACAGTGTGATAGAATACTCATCAGACTTCAGATTCTTTATTACCACTAGACTAAGGAATCCACATTACTTACCTGAGGTCTCCGTCAAGGTAGGTCCAACTACACTCTACATCATATCCCTATTAATGGACAGTGAGTGGTCAGTTTCAAAGGGCAAATTAGTTACATGAATTTCAGGTGATTTATTAAAAGATCATTCAGACGGTGGATACAAGTTTTCTTTAATAATTCTCCTTTGTTCTTTAAAGAGTGATAGTATATTCTATATCATTCTGTTTATCACTGTTGACTCATAAATATGCT
Organism: Liolophura sinensis; assembly: GCF_032854445.1. Lineage (NCBI taxonomy): Eukaryota > Metazoa > Mollusca > Polyplacophora > Chitonida > Chitonidae > Liolophura > Liolophura sinensis. The sequence goes on from NC_088295.1 coordinate 27,084,260, forward strand.
GTTTTTATTTTAGCAACATTAAATTTGATGAAATGCACAGAATAATGTTTGGGTACCTATTTGTCTGTTCAGGTGTGCCTGCTGAACTTCATGATCACCCCACAAGGTTTACAGGATCAGCTGTTAGGTATTGTGGCAGCCAAGGAGAAGCCAGAACTAGAGGAGAAAAAGAACCAGCTGATTCTGGAAGGAGCAGAAAATAAGAAGCAGTTAAAGGAAATAGAAGACAAGATCCTAGAAGTCTTGTCAAGCTCTCAGGTTTGTTATTTGCTCACTGATGAATTTTATTATAACAATTTAAATTGGGATGTATTTAATATTTTCTGGAAAGTGATTAGCAAGTGCATAAGCTTACCATATATCGCCTAAAATTTCAGATACAACAAAGCTATACATTTTAACGGATTCTGAGGGTTCTATTCATCTTAGAGAGGTGTTTTGAATGTTTTTTTTTTGTTTTGGTAGGTAGTACCAAAAGTAATATTGATGACCTCCATTTGATAACTCAAGTACAGTATTTAATCTGAATTTTTAGGGCAAGTACAGGATGGGTATTTTTATGCCAGCAATTGTAAGCTTCTTTTTAATGTTACACATTGCCATGGTCAGAGTTTGAAGATTGAGCAGTATAAAGTTAAACAAATCAGAAATATTCTTCCCTCTGTCATGTGTTTTTTTTTTCTAACTGGCTACACGTATCTTAAAGTTAACCATTACTGTTTACTTTAATAACCACAGGGTAACATCCTGGAAGATGAGACAGCCATCAAGGTACTGTCTTCCTCCAAGACCCTATCTGAAGAGATCTCTGCCAAACAGGAGATTGCGGCAGCCACAGAGAAAGAGATTGACGAGACAAGGAATGGTTATGAGCCTGTGGCTGTCCACTCCTCTATCTTGTTCTTCTGTATCACAGACCTGGCCAACATTGAGCCTATGTACCAGTACTCTCTCACATGGTTCATCAACCTCTATCTGCAGGTAAGTATTAAAACAATAGAGACCTTTTCATAGTTAGAAGTTACAATTAGTTTACCTATTCTAGTTTGAAGTTAGAAGTTACAAGTTCAACTTGTCAATGCTTTACAAAGTCAATGCTTCACTAAAGGCATCTAATAAGCTTGGATAACAAATAATAGTATTTATCTATAATTTCAGATAACTCTGCGATGTTTTCTTAAGCAGCATCAGCTAGTATATGTCAGCATAACCCTTGGTTGTTATCTGACTTTGACCTTTGACTTCTGGCTCACTTGGCTTAAGTGTTATTCTTACCAATGTCTAGGCCTGAAGCTGATGCGTCTGTGGCTTTGTTAAGTTGAAAGGCTTGTCAAGTACATGACAAAGGATAATGATTTGTCAGGATACTGACCGGAGCAAACTAGAATGCCTGAAGTAAACCACTATCCCTTGCCGTGTATCAGACAAAACTCCTGACCTGTCATGTAACTGAAAAATTGATGAGAAAAAGTGGATGGATTAACATTGGGTCATGACCTCAACCACACTGTGTTATACATAGATTGATTTGTCAGTGTGATAGGTCGTAATTAGATGTATTATCCCTGTTATATTTGTACAGTCCATCGTCAACAGTGTTCCATCTTCTGACCTGGAGGAAAGGATCAGCAATCTCAATGAGCATTTTACTGACAGTATCTACAAGAATGTCTGTCGCTCATTGTTTGAGAAAGACAAGTTACTCTTCTCCTGCATTCTGTGTGTTGGAATCATGAAAGGGCAGTAAGTATTGCACCTTGCCTTTCATAGTATACTTTGATCTTTTGTACAATACTTTCATGTGTGAAAATGAACTGTCACAGAATACCATTGGTTTAAGAAGCCAACAAATAATTAGTTATGCTCTCTTTGATAAGAGTTTGTTTAAAGAATTAAAACACCATTTTCTTAAGTTATCATCATTATCAATGATTCAATGAGAAATTTTTTTTTCCCCTTTTTTTTTCAGAAACAAGATCGATGATGAGGTATGGAGGTTCCTGTTAACTGGGGGTGTGGCTCTGGAGAATCCTTACCCTAACCCAGCTCCAGAGTGGCTAGGAGACAAATCCTGGTCAGAAATAGTGCGAGCTTCAAACCTCAAGAATCTGAAAGGATTTAAAGAGCGTAAGTAGTCTACCCAGGGTCAGTTTCTGTATACACTTACATATATATAAAGAAAGTTTTGAAAAGAAAAGCCAAAGAACTTATTTATTTCGTTTCTTCTGCACAAAAGCTGAACATATGATGTTATTTCTGTCATAGATGTGGAAGGCTACATCCACCAGTGGAAAGAGATGTACGACTCTGGCCAGCCACAAGAACACAAGCTGCCTGCCCCCTTTGATTGCCTGACTGGTCTGGACAAAATGGTCATTCTGCGGTGCTTCCGTCCTGACAAGATGGTGCCCGCCGTCCAGGAATTCATCATTGACAACATTGGCCAGTCATTTATTGAACCCCCTACATTTGATCTTGCTGGGTCCTTTGCTGATTCCAACTGCTGTGCTCCACTGATCTTTGTACTGTCACCTGGGGCTGATCCTATGGCCTCGCTGCTCAAGTTTGGAGAGGATAAAGGTTACACTGGTAACCGCATACAGACCATCTCCCTGGGCCAGGGACAGGTAAAACAGATCAGTTTCCTTTACTGTAATTCCTCAACCTTTTCGCATGTTTGCAAGGTGTTTATTCAAGCATATTCTGAAGGCATTTTTCTCTATTGACTGATAAAGTTATACTTTTTGTGAAATCTTGAAACTGGTCAATCCCACCAAAGTAGTTTTGTCACCAAAATCAAATTGAAAATGTGCATAAATTGGACTGAAAATGGCTCTTTCATATGCGAAAAGGTTGAGGAATTAGGGTAGCACCAAGCAGTTTCTGTTGCTTTCTTGCGGTAATAGGATAAGCAACAATATTGTTGAAATGCTCTTTTCTTCGCTGAACCATTAATCATTAAAAGAGTGTTACAAATGCTACAGGTCACAGAAGATATTTATTTAAGTTTTATAATCAAGCTATTTTTTTTTTGATCAGCCACATACTTAAAGAATGTTAATGTTTCCATCACATCATGAATTTATAACAAATATTTTGTGTCGTGTTACCACCACAAGCAGGAGTTCAAAGGAGTTGAAAGTTAATGTTTAAGTTGTGTTTAATATTCAGGGCCCTATAGCGGCTAAAATGATCGACAGTGCCCTGAAGGATGGAACATGGGTGGTCTTACAGAACTGTCACCTGGCCACAAGCTGGATGTCTAAGCTGGAGAAGATCTGTGAAGAGGTGTGTGAATCTTTCAGAATCCGCAGTAATAGTCAGAAATTATGTCAATGACTGAAATGAAATCTTTAAAAGCACTTGTCAATTTCAACTAGTGTGAAATGCTTTGCAGTTTATCAAATTGGTAATAAGTGGAGATGAAATATACATATGTATACACTGTTGGCATTAAAGGCAATGCTGATGTGAAAGTAAGCTCGTATCAACAGTAGAAAATGACAGACTCAGTAATATTTTTTGTTTACTGCAGGTGATTATCCCAGAGAGCACTCACACAGATTTCCGCCTGTGGTTAACTAGTTACCCATCTGATGAATTCCCCGTGTCTATTCTGCAAAATGGTGAGACTTTAATGTCAGCTTATACAATTTATCTCCAAATCAAATTGTAGGAAATGTTTAGAGAAGTTGTATCTTTTTTCACACCCAATTGCATTTTATACAGATGTGAAAGTAGTGTCATGTTTGTTTTTTAAAACAAAGCAACATGTTGAAAATATAACCAAAATGTTTTACTGTTGTCATACAGGTGTCAAGATGACAAATGAGCCTCCCAAAGGATTGAGAGCAAACCTGCTGAGGTCATACCTCAATGACCCTATCTCAGACCCAGCCTTCTTTAACAGTTGTAACAAGGTTAGGACTGAGGTCTTCTTGCACTGTGTACTTCACGGTATTCAGAGTTTTATTTACACACCTCCAGCCTTTTCATCTGTGGTCTGCAACTTGTAAAACTTCTTCCAATCTTTAATATAGCGTTCTTCTTGCATTTGCAGAAGTATTCTTGTTCTTTTTTTAACCTCCCATTATCCAGTAATATTTATTAAGAAGTTAAATATGATTATTATTGTTTATTGCGCACGTTAATACAACACACTTGTCTGATGGTTTCAGCCAGAGCCCTGGCACAAGATGCTGTTTGGCCTGTGCTTCTTCCATGCTCTGGTACAGGAGAGGAGGAAGTTTGGGCCTCTAGGCTGGAACATTCCATACGAGTTCAACGAGTCAGACTTACGTATCAGCTTAAGACAAATGCTGGTGAGTACTGGGCATTTTAAGTGTTTGGGTTGTATTTGTATCTATACTACACTTACATCCTTAGTTATTTGGAAGATGTATATAGAAACCATCATTATTAGACAAGTGTCGTTTTGTCTCTATTTAATCTTTTTATGTGAAGCATGGTAATGAATTGCCTCTTTTTAACTGTTACTAGTACTTGTTTTGCAGTGACATTGAAGGCAAGGCAACGGTTAATTAATGTGTTAAAAACAGATAAGATATTACTGTCCACTTTTTGTCTCATAAAACTCTCTTCTTCTTTTGTTTTCTTCTTTAATGAAAATTGTCATGGATTAGAAATGCATTTTAATAAAATATTCTTGCTCATTAAGAAGATATACCAAATATGTGTAAAGTTTCATCCATTACTATTCCGATTCATTCCTGGACAGATACAAATACTATGTTACCTTAATGACACCTGAGATATGTCTACCTGTTTCAGATGTTCCTGAATGAGTATGATGAGTTACAGCTGACGGCCTTGACCTATCTGACAGGAGAGTGTAACTATGGCGGTCGTGTGACAGACGACAAGGATAGGAGGCTCCTCATGTCCATTCTCTCTGTCTTCTACAACAAGGCAGTTGTGGAAGATGATAGCTACAAGTAAGCACTGCCAAGAATATTTCCTTAACTGTTGTTTAAATGCTCCTTAACACACTTATTAAAAATGCATTTACTTTAGAAGAAGTCAGTAGGGTTTATGGTTCACAAGTTTTATTTTACACCAAGTATGTTAAGTCTGTATTCTCAAACCTACATGTAGATCAAGTCAGTTTATCTATGTAGTTGCTATTACTTGTCCTCCACAAATAACTGATTTAGACAACCATGATACAGTACAATGCATTTTGGGATAATGCACATATGAAGTACGTATATTCATTGTGAAAGGTTAGTGATTGACACTATACTGTTCTTAAAACTGTTCACTCATGTACAACCAGCATGCTTGAAAGTTGTTAAAACGGAGTTTCTCAGCAGCAGTTAGTGAAAGTTTTACTTGTACTCTAAAGATCCTGCCTCTTGTCATCCAGGTTCTCCCAAAGTGGTTTGTATTATGCCCCCAAGGAGGGGGACTACCAGAGCTATATAGACTACATCCGTAGCTTCCCGCTCATCCCCAACCCTGAAGTGTTTGGTCTGCATGAGAACGCTGACATTACCAAGGATAACCAAGAAACACAGCAGGTCAGTGTACATCTATGCCCGTCATTCATGAAAAGGTTCTGCCCAGAAGAATATGTCAACTGAACAGCTATTTGCGTGAATAAATATGACAACATTGATTTTTAGGGAGCTGTTCTTCATCTCTTTTCAAATGCAGCTTAAAAACTGAATTCATTGAGCAGAAGGTAACTGATACTGATTCTCTCCTTGTGCTGCAGCTGTTTGACAACATCTTACTGACCCTGCCCCGTCAGACTGGGGGTGGCGGAAAGTCATCAGGAGAGGTTATCCAGGATTTGGCAGCTGATATCCTCTCCAAGCTACCCAATGATTACGATTTGGAAAAGGTAAATGTCACTATTAGAACGATTGGTCAATGAAATAATCATTTAGGTTGATCTCACCATAATAGAAATTTCTGTGGTCCATGTATGGTGACTACTAGGAACATACTGGGGCTTTCTTTGGAGCCAGATTCTAGGCAAGTCTGTGTGAATAAAACATCCATTTAACTTCATATCAGTCAATGCTGTCTGTGGCATTGTATTCTAGTAGGTTGGTATCATCCTAGCATGATGGATTGTAATGAATGGGACCTCTTTTTTGTTTGCTTCTAGGTGATGAAGAAATACCCTGTACTGTACAATGAGTCTATGAACACAGTACTGAGACAAGAGTTGATTCGCTTTAACCGCCTGACGGCCGTGGTGAGAAGCACGTTACAGAACTTACAGAAGGCCATCAAAGGTTTGGTGGTCATGTCATCTGAGCTGGAGGAGGTGTTTAACAGTATGCTGGTGGGGAAGCTTCCAGCCGTGTGGGCAGCCAAGTCCTACCCATCCCTCAAACCACTCGGCAGCTACATCTCAGATCTGCTGCAAAGGTAGGCCTATACGTCCAATACAGTACAATTCTTGCAAACACTTACAAGCTACATATAAAGGTCACATGTTATGTGTATGGATTGATACATTCGCTACCCACTTGCCCATAAAGGTCACGTGTTCATATTGATATCTTCAATAACATTGGGAAAATTTTCATGGTTTTGTTATTTCCTGTTTTTATCAGGTTGAAATTTTTCTCTGACTGGATAGATGCAGGGGCCCCGCCATCATTCTGGCTGTCTGGTTTCTACTTCACCCAGTCCTTCTTAACAGGTAAGTATATGTTTGCATTTACATGAGAAGTGCCAAGCAGTATGTTCCGGTACGGAGTGTTCCATACGGAGTGGACATTGTTAACACACATGTATAATTCTGAAGCAGAGCTTGTGAACACAAAACATCAAAAATTAGTTTTCTTTTCTGATGTAATGTATACTATGCTGACCATCCATGTGAAGCCACTGCGGAAATTTGTCCAGAAATTTGCCTTATCATTTTAACACATTGACATATATTAAATTTTAGCCGTTTTTACCCATACACCTTTCCTGAGGTTGGTGCTTTACATGTTAGCTTCGTTGCCCTGTTTATTTACTTATGACTCATGCTGGATATATACTATATACACAGGCGTGTCTCAGAACTATGCCAGAAAGTACACCATTCCTATTGATGAGATTGGATTTGAGTTTGAGGTGATGAAGCTGGAGAAATCTGACATTAGCGAGAAACCAGAAGATGGAGCATTTGTCTATGTAAGTATCAGTACAAGAGAAACCACATCATTTAAACAGTCATATGATATGTTGGGTGTATTTTTTTCCCTCAGCTAAAACATCAAACAAGTGGAATGCACATTGCAAGTACTGTAGGCTTCATTTATACTGGAGATTTTTTGTCTGGCTTTATTGTAAAATAGTGTATTCATCTGAAGATTTTGATCAAATAGAAATCCGCTGATATCATACCTGGCAATATTTGGAATACTGATTTCTCAACTGCTTTATGTAAACTATCTTTAGTTTTGCCTTTGTGGCCAGACAGTTGCAAAGAACCATGCTCTATTTTTCTTTTCCATTGCACTTGTGTTTATAGAGGGTTGATTGTCATTTCAGGGTCTGTTCCTTGAAGGCGCTCGCTGGGACAAAGAGACTATGCTTATAGGAGAGTCACTACCAAAGATTCTCTTTGATCCCTTACCTATTGTATCCTTTTTATGGAAAACAGCTTCTTTGAGCCTGAACGTGTCTAGTATTAATTTTATATTCTTGCTAGCTCTAACCTGTCATTATTTATGATTGACAAAATACATTAAGGTTATATTTATTTATTTATCTATCTGGTTGGTGTTTTACTCCCAGCTCAAGAATATTTCACTTACACGATGGCAGCCAGCATTATGGTGGGAGGAAAACACAGAGCCTGGGGGAAACCCACGACCATCCGCAGGTTATTTCCAGACCATCCCACTCACGGCCAGAAAGGAAGCCAGCATTGGCAGCCACATTAGTGGGAGGCTCCTGGGTCATTGCGCTGCGCTGGCGATGCTAATGCCCTCGGCTTTAAGGTTATAGAAGATCAGTGTACATGTACAGTATCAAAAGTACATAGACAGAGAACAGTATGCCACACTCTGTTTATTTGATTCCCCATTAGAATGGGGGCATACCCTTATGCAGGATAATTGGTGCATTCAATCACAGAAACAGCTGATCTCATGTTTCTATGCAAAGAAAAATGTGCCATAGTGGATTTTGGTAAAGGAATTGTGTGATGTTTGCAGTAAAATGTCTTAGATATGTGCTGGGGAAAACTGACATAAACCTGTATTTCTATTCTAGCACATCCAAATTTATCCCAAATGTTACTGTTTTTAATTAGTTCCTTTCGAAAACAATGAAGCTTTCACCCCCACACACATAAGCAAACAGTAAAAGTTCAAATGTAAAAAAACTGGGGAGGCACGTTATCAATTATCGAGTATGTTTTATTGAAATATCCAAACTGAACTTTTCCTTTAAACTTGACAACACGTGTGGTTATTTTAGGATCCATTTTGACAACAGCATGTAAATTGTTTATACTTTGATTGAAACATACAACAATGATGACCCTAAAGTATCCACCATTTATTTGGAGTACAACTTTACTCGGCCATCACAGGTGTAAGTTATGGCAAGATAAAAATATCAACATGCTATATGACATCTGTCTCCTTTCTAAGTTAAAAATTAACAAATGTGTTATAATTGACAACAGTAGAAATGTTTCATAAAGCACATGTAGCACCACATGTACATGTACTACCATTTTGACACAATAAACGTACCTACAGTGCAGATTGCAATGGAAGTTTTGTGCAAGTAACAGTACGTGCCTTTGTGATATTTGTCTCAGATCATGATTTGTAGACGATAAATTATTTTCCCAACATCATCTTGTCTATTTTTCGTGACATCGCTCCACTGGTCAGTCATGCTGGAAGGAGCAGACATGTGAACTGTCCTTCTACATTGTGGCATACTTCTATTAATGTACTTCTGATAGTCTCCTTTTATGCTTATGGTATGATGATTTTGTTTCAGTCCAGCTAAGTTGTTGCAGATAAGTTTATCATACGTGTCTATCAAATGTGACAGTATTGACATCAGTTCCTTGACAAGTTACCACAGATCTGGCTTAAGCCAAGCCAAGTGTCCAAGTTCAAGAAGGTGCCCGCCTATCCTACTCCAGTGTACAAGACAAGTGCCCGCAGAGGAGTGCTATCCACGACAGGCCACTCAACCAACTTTGTCCTCTTCATCCAGTTACCCACAGACAAACCTATCAGCCACTGGATCAACCGGGGCGTGGCAGCTCTTTGTCAGCTAGATGACTAGTGTGGAAACCTGTAGAGAAACTTTTCTAGACGTTTGGACACATGGCTTGGTTTGCCTGTTTCACACATACAGCATGCTATTTGATGGAGCTTATGGTTCTCACTTCAAATCAGTCATTGTCATTATATACATGCAGTGGATTGGACTAGAAATCCCCAGCCTTTACCCATTGCTTGTTAACAGTGTTGGAAATTTACAATGCCTATTTTTATAGAGTGTAATGATAGTAACACAGGGTTGTTTTGCCTGTTAATGATTTTTCATTACCAATTTTATTTACCTGGAATTTTAGTGGATAATAGCATTCCATGATCTGTGATACAGGTGTGGAATGTTCTATACAGCTTCATCATTACACATGGATAGTAATGATAATGTACATGCATAGTTATGTTTATGTAAATATAGTTTTGATAAATAGTTGTATATATTACTTTCCATATAGCCCATGGACCCATAGGTTGTGTGTGTGCTTGATGTGTTGACTGCTGCAAAATCAAAGCCATGGTATCGTCAGAGTGAATAAAGGGATTTCCTATTCTCCTCTCAAGTCATGGTTTTGTCTGCCAAAATAATAGCTGTGATCATTATTGTCAAATTATACAAGATTTTATGCCTTTTATTTGCTATACATATATTTACCTCATCCCCCACTATTGATGAAAATAAACACAACCTGCTGAGTGTTGTATCAAAGTGCTTGTCTTATTTTGTGAACATATGCACATCCACTTTCTTTATCAGTATATCCAAAATCTCTTAGTCACTTTACACATTGTGTACAACACATTTTGTTTTCTGATTAAAAATTTAGTTCTGCTAAACTGTAATACTGAGTAACTGAGCTTCACAATTATATCCATATAACATTCTTTCTGTCACTTAACAAGGCATTTGCATGATTTGTAGCCAACAATTCGAGAGAGCAGCACTATCTGATGATCGCCCGAATGTGATGACATGAAGGAACCACTGATAATCAGCAAACTATACTATACATTAAATGACCTTAAAGTTACAATTTACAGGTTCATATTACACGTCAAAATTACACACGGCCCCACTCTCTTACTACATGAAACTCTTGTTTATTGTAGACAACTAGTTTGTAGCTTTACCAAACTGGGGCAACACAGATTAGCCTCACAGGTGAAGCAATCAATGAACGGAGCATGGCCATCAGCATTGGACATTTTCCACTTAGCACATACAGGAATTCAAGGATCTCTGCACTCTTCTTTAATCCAAATTTTCATGCACACTTTTACACAGATGCACTTGACATGAGCTTATATACAAGTATTCAGGTAATGTAAGCCATAGGACATACTAGTAAACATGCTATTGTATCTGCTAAAATAGAGTGAATATTGTTAGCAAGACTGATATGTTGATAAACATTTGACTTTGAAGCTCATCTGATTCTAAAATATTATTTCATATAAATGTCATAATGATGCATGTACAAACTACAGAAACAGTACTGCACGTGTAAATGAATACAGGAAATCAATCACTGCGCAACAAAGCAAAAGCCTTACCATGTTCATGGTGACATTCGTATCAACTCACTGCTGCCAGTGACAACAACTTCCTGAAAGATACCTTTATGTCATTCCCTTGTCAGAAAACAAGGCAAAAAGTCTAAGTATCTGAGAATACCCAGAAAAAGTCTTAATTAAAGCAATAACAAAAAGATTGATAGGCAGCTGAAACATTAAGTGCTCTCGTTTCACATTTGGAACTTAAATAAAGTCACTTGGTGCTGCTTGACCATTCAACGAGCGAGCTTTGGTTTAGCTAGTTCTCTCGCTTTTCCGTTGATTTAGGCGACACAGTAAACTCCTGTGTTGGCAACACATAACTGGTCATAAAATCACAGTTGCAGGGATATGAATCTTCCTATCTTCTTCTCTTACTGGGCATAACTATTATCTCACTGTCTGAATCTGATGAGTCAAAGGCCACGCCCCTTTTCTTCTGACTTGTGGTCGATCGGCGCCCATCTGACTGGGTGGGTTTCTTTCGACTAGATGATGGGATGTCTTCAAAAGGGTCATCATCATCTGAGAGATCACTACCAAGTACAAAAAGATGTGAATGGTTAAACATTTTCACATTCAAATAAACCTACTATAATGTAGAAAGATGTTTTTCCCCCCAATACAAAATCCCCAAAGCTTGAGTGATTGGTTTTTTCATGCCATATTCAAGAATTTATCACTTTTTATTATACCATGGCATGTTATGGATGGAAACAAAGCCTTTTGCCCATGGTAGCCTAACAAGTTGTTTTCCACAAACATTGTAAAGTTAGGGAATTTCAGATGTTCGGGTATCTTTGGACAGATTATAAATTAGCTCATCGGGAAACTATTGCATTGTACTTCAAATAATCTGCAAAAGCTGAAGAGACAATCTAGGGAATATTGTCTGGCTGTCGGACTGTGTTATTGTGTAAAAAAAAAAAAAAAAATCAGTTTGATGTAAATATTTACACACTGTTAATATAAGAAAAAACTGTTTAATATAAGAAAAAAACAAAGGTGTCCAAATGTCCCTGAGATATTTCGGAAATTCCCCAACTGTGATGTCCTTGATAGTCATCAACCAATAAATAAAGCATACGGGAAAGATATCAGCTGTTCTTGAGCCTATATTCAAATTCTCCACTATTCGGTAGATTTCACCTAGCAAAGATGAGGAGAGAATCTTTAGTATTTTTCTTCCTTTGGCCATGTGTATCCGAAAGGACTTCACCGTAGACTGCACGCACAGACCTCAAGTACAGCGTCAAGCAACACCAAAATGAATTAAAGCTGTTATCCAACAGCACTGCCAGGGCCCACACTACTACCTGTACCACTTCAGGTAGCATAATGTCTACAAAGTTCATCATGATTGGGGGAAAAAAAGCAAAAAAAAAGATTGGCAGGAATGAACATGATTTAAATCACAGCAAGCCAGATACAATGTAATTGGGGCTTGTGTAAAGACCAGTGAATAGAAAATAACCATTGCTCTCAGACAGCAGTGCTGGGCATACATGTATAGCTGTTGAGCACAGCTATTCTGGGGATTTTCTCTGTACGCTCTGCATAAATTACATGCTGAATAGCAGAAATAAGAACGAAAGAAGAAAAAATGTGCAAAGGAATATTCTGGATTTGAACTGTCGACTACCAGGCATCATTTACAATGGGCCTAGTACTGAAGACTAGCACAGAGATTAGGCAAAAACAATACAATGTTGAAAAATTGATGCCTGTTCCCACGAAAACTGTAGTGAAAAGTTTTTTGGCAATCACGTGAAAACCACAGCTCAAATGGGAAAAATTCTTTCAAATTCATAATTCTAAGGTCAAGGTATTCTCAGAAATGTTTTTTTTTCAATACAATTGTGCATTTACAACCTAATTTGCATACAAAACACAAGAATATTTGGAATCTTTGTTGGGTCATCCACTTAGAAGCTTATCAATAAAATTCAAAATGGCTGCTGAATCATGTCTGGCAAAACAGCACAAAACGTCAAAAGTTGCTTCGTATGTTCATTATAAAAACTGCAAAGTTTGGTTTTGCTTCCTTCACCAGTTTTTGACATATTGTAATTTTACAATTTTAATAATAATAATAATCCTAATGATTTGCAGCTAGGATACAGAGGACCACTAATAATACAAACAATGTCCAGTTAGGATAGCATGGATCACCAATAAATGAATTCATAAAGTAAATAAATATATCAACATCTGTTTCATCAACATTTTTCTTGTACTAGATACAAACATTCCAAATATTTACAAACAGAAGATGACAAGTACTTTGCCCTGCTGTATGACTGTCGTGAAGTGGAGCTCTGGGAGGCTGCGGAAAACACGTCAGCTATGGAATGGCCCCTAGGTTCTGCCACTACAGGGCTCTTGCCCCTGCCCCCTCGGCTCCCTCTCCCCCTCCCTCTACCACGGGTGGGTTTGGTGGATGTGTCAAGGTCCAAATCTTCTGAGGTTTTCTTCCCCTTGCCTCCATGCGCCCTGCCTCTCCCCCGACCCCGCCCACGACTTGTGCCAGGGGACGGACCATTTTCATCTGAGTCCATGTCATCAATGGTAGTCACGTCCATACTATCTGCCGAGCTTTTCTCGTGGACGCGTTTTAACACCTCCTTCACTTCCTCGTCTTCTTCACCTGCTTTTTTCTTCCTCTCATCCTTGTATCGGCTGACCTCTGCATCAATCATCTCCTCCTCGGCGTTCCTATCCTTCAGCACACCCTGAAAACAGGCAAACAGCCAGATAAGACACAGGGCATGTTAGGCAATTAAAACACACCAGAAATTAGTATTTCTGGCTAAAAGTATATCAAACTCTCTTTATGTTCGCCTTTTGAGACTGTTTTGCTTTAGAACACATAAACTTTTGTATTTGTAGCAAGGGGCAATAAGGTCTTAAATCAAATTCTACTAAATATAAAAATAACAATATCTGTAAGGATGGGGGCCAGGGGTGGTGGGGGGGGGGGCATGGAGAGAAAGCCAGCGAGAGCCTAAGCTGTAACTGAATAAATGGCAACTTCAGAATGAACTTGGTTCTCAGGCATTACTGTTTCACTAAATACATCCAAAAAATACATCTGGTGCATATGTATAACCATGATGGGTGTAGAGAAAACAGAAGGTAACATGTCTTCACTAGACAAAAATATCTTCTTTGGCCTTTTGGAGATGGTGGGGGGGAGGGGGGACCTCAACAAAGAGAAGAGATACAACCCAAAGCACTTTTACCAGCAGGCATATATACCTGCATTTTCTGTAGCTGATATTTCACCAGCTCTCCTATGGCATCCTTCTCTTCTTTGTCCACAAATTCAGACACTGCGTCACCCATTCCCTTTTCGGACAACACTTGTAACTGTAGAGTCTACAACAAAATTACACTATTTCAACATAACGCGATCATTAAAACTATTCTCATACTCTTATGAATCATGCACAATCACACATTCCAACCACTTCCTTCTCTGGTAAAAACTGTAGTCTCTATCATTCCAACAGTCTTTGTAAAAATTATGTTCATTTATACTCTTAACAAATTATTTATTTGAATTTTGTTTAACTCGATACTCTAGAATTTTTCAGTTCTGCTATGGCAGCAATTTTATAGGAGTTGGATAAAACTGGAGTGCCCAGAGTAAATCAGACTTCTGGTAAACTACTAGTGAGCTTTCCCATTCCTGTTGATAGCCTTAATACCTAATTACGCCATTAATTGTTTATCCCAAGGCACTGTCGGTAAATTCTGGGATCACACATGGTTGCAGTTAAAATGCCACACTTAAAAGTTACCTGTCTACAACTTCAGAGAACGAGATTTCATTCCAAACAGTGTGTGCAAAATCTAAATGTTTTTTCTTATTTCGGTAATATTCACTGTTAGACAGGAGTAGAAAATGTTACTGCCTTCAGCTGAATTCATTTTATAGATTTAGCAGAAGAATGGAGAGCTTTGGTCAAACCTAAGTTGACAGATGTTCTCTTGTACTGCATGGGTAATGTGTTTCCAGTTTGTTCAGAAAATATGATCGCAGAGGCAGGTATGCACATCACATTACACGGTTTGGGCCCAAGTTACTTAAGGTGGCAAAGGTTCCCCATTCTTCTCTTTTGTACCAACCTTATCTGCCGCAGAGAAGTAATCTCTGACCATATCCTCAACTCTGATACTGTCCACTTCATTTGTCTTGAAACTGTCAAGGGCATCAGCATCTGCAACATGCCAAGTTTCATTCAAATTAATTGACACTGGCCGGACAGATTTAGTTTATGCTTCAAGCCACTGACCCTTGACTCAAACAGCTACAGGTTCCAGTGAAGACCAAAAAACACACTGAACATTGTACGTGTCGCTACCCTTAAATAAGCAAAATATTTTTTACTTCATTGTTGAATACCAATTAAGTTAATAAAAAGTTAATAAAACAGAACACATGGGGGATCAGTGGCCAGATTGGTCAATATTCATATATTTATCGTGTGCTTACACCATTCAAGAGCATAAAGAAAACCTGACTTCCTGGAGTAAACCACCATCCTTCAAAGTGAAAATAAACCTCCCCGCTTAAGGCTTCAACTGGATTTGGTCAATACTGCATGCAACATGGCATGGGGACATCTCAGAATGTCATGCCACCCAAACACAACACCCAGTATTACATCACCACATACACCCATACCAGTCCATTTAGACGGCAATATGTCATTGGGTTTAGGTACATAATGCTTCAGGTCATCCACAACTATAAAATGTCAGGAATGTTAATCATGCTGGCAACGGTTCACCCGTATATTGTCATACTGAAAAGTTTTATTTTAACTCTTGAATACCAAAAGAAAACTTCCACTAGTAAATCTTACACACTTAAATATGAGCCTATTTTCTACTGTGGCTAAGATTTACAAGAGAATGGTGATGTAAAGGCAAGCAGCGATTGTGTCAAAACGTGCGTAAATATTTTAACTTACATAATTGCCTAGCATTATGTGTATCTAATCTAACACGCATGCATCGGACTTGAACGATGGGGTTGCTCTTTGCAAGCATTATACCCGAATCGGGTCCACACAGCTCTTGGGCTAAGGGTAGCCAGCGGTCCTCGCGTATCAGTATAAATAAGCCACCCTCAGACCGAGGTCTCGGACTACACCTCACCTAATTTAACATCCTTCTTATCGGTCTGAGTTTTCCTTTTCATGAAATGCACAATATCCTTTGGGTTAGCCACTCTGTCCACAAATTTTTGACCAAACCTGCAAAATAATTATACACTAACTAAGACAGAATGTTCTGATTAAAATTAGAAAAAACACAAATTAATGAAATGTGTAGATATGTTGGTATCTTTTTCCCTAGCAATCACTAAATCCGAATCTGAAAGTGTCCTGTATATTTCTTGAACATTACCAAGATAATAAAAAAAAAATGTTATTTCCTTTTCATTTATGGTTGAATAACAAACTAGGACACTCATAACTTAGGAAGGAATGTGGACCTACATTTACTGCAGTGCAACTGGGGAGTGATCAGAAAGCTCCTCTCACCTATGAATGCTGAAGGGTTCAAAGCCGCCGCTGTAATCCACCCTTATCCGGATCAAAGGTTTGTCAGGCTGCTTCTCATTCCCTGTGTGCTCAAGTACTGCAAGTGAAAGTACAATACCGGATTATCCACTTTCAGGGGCCTCGGTGGCTGAGGGGTTATCACACCAGCGCAGCGCAATGACCTAGGAGCCTCTCACCAATGCGGTCACTGTGAGTTCAAGTCCACCTCATGCTGGCTTCCTCTCCAGCCATACATGGGAAGGTCTGTCAGCAACCTGCGGATGGCAGTGGATTTCCCCGCGCTCTGTCTGTTTTCCTCCTACTATAATGCTGGCTGCTGTCATATAAGTGAAATATTCTTGAGGTTAAATATAACCTTTAAAGTATTTTGTCAATCATAAATAGTGAGCTAGCAAGAATATAAAATCAATACTGGACCTGTTTATGTTCAATGAAGCTGTTTTCCTCACACATTAATGCTGGCCTTCATCGTATAAGTGAAATATTCCTGAGTATAAATAAATCAATCAAATAAATAAATAAAATATCCACTTGCCACACCATTTCATTATAAAGGACCAAACACATGTGCTAAAAAAAAAAAATCTTTAGATATGGAGGAATTTTTGCCTTTAAATACATGTGCAACAGTGTTCGTATAACAATGAATGTGAAGCCTTCCAAATAGCAACAGCGTTTTGAGGCAATTGTGCTCAGCCTTGTGCTCAGTTGTCTTCCACCAATATGGTGTGCAGGTCTGTTGAACATGGGGAAACTTTGTCAGTAATTTAACCATAGTTTCCTACACCCATAAAACTGGCTGCTAACAAATTTATGAAGTGACTTATTACCTTCTTTAGAAACTAAGGTGTTAAACAACAATCACGTAAATAAATACATTCAGTCTTGTAAACGTACCTGCTTTGTCAAGCAACATTTCTACTTTCTCCTGACAATATGTCTCCACTTTTTTACTGATGTCATGGTCATCTGGGTCCAGATTGGTCTCACTCAGAATCACATCCTCCATGTAGAACTGTCGCACAGTCAACAGAGGAATCTTCTCCATTTTAAAATCTTTGCCATGAATTTTCAATATGCCAATGTGTTTCTTGACAGTCTCTCCCTCGCTGAGTGAAGTGGCGATACTACTTCCAGGCTGGGAGACGTAGAAGTTTTGAACGCCATTCCACTCAGGATCAATACGACATTCATGCTCATGACCCCAGATAATGAGATCAAGAAAGTCATCGAGGAACTGTTCTGGGATGTAATTGGTGGCAGAATGCTTTGAGCGATTTTGATGAATGACAAACATGTTAAACCAATCATCTTTGTTTTCCTTGGGGCGAAGCATTGAAATGTTTTTATGAATGAACATACGATGGAGGCGTTCGTCTCGAACAGATCCCAGACCAAACATTGCTAGCTTAGTGCTGCCTTTCTGGAACAAGATAGGACTGATTTCTATTTTTTCTAATGACGATGGCTTCCCAAAATAATTGACCAGCCCACACGAGTGAAGGAGGTCGAGAGAGCAGAGGTTACCCAGGCCTGTTGGGTCATCATGGTTACCATGTATAGAGAACACCGGCACCGACACATTAAGATTGGAGTCCTCATAATTCAGCATAGGAAAGTCACAATGGTAAAAATCTACAGACTGATCACTGAGAACTTCAAACTGGACAGGGTTATCTCCTAGACAGTACTTCCTTAGCAACGCTATCGTCCCATTAACCGCTTTACGTGACGGCTTGTTGTCATGGTATAAGTCACCCCCTAATAAAACAAAGTCCACTTCATGTTTCACCGCAGTCTCTAGTATTTCCTCAAAAGTTTTCAAAGAATCCTTTGCTCGCTCTGGGTCTTTCTCACCATATCCAACATGACAGTCTGTGGCCACCAATATCTTGAATGTATTCTCATCATCATTCCCATCCGCTGCTCGAGGCATATTTCTAAAAAGATAAAAAAAATAAACACCAATCAGTGATCAGCAACTGCATTATTTTGATTGGCATTTCATGCTACAAAGTACTTCAGTTAATTTTGGTGGTCAGGTTTATGGGTAAAAGAAATAAAACAAGAGGGAAGTTTCGAGTTCGAACTCTTGTCCTTAAAGGTAAAGATAGTCAAAGCATATATTAATATTCAACTTGTCTAAAATGTTCTGGATACACAAATTCAGAAGTTCACAAACATTCAGAACCTCATTTTTTTTTCCTATGTGAAACTTTTTTAAGGCACACATGTTATAGTAAATGTAATCAAAAATAGCTGACTTACATTTTTCACAGGTCACATGGTATAGTAGGATGTTTTTTACCTACAGTTCAACAAGGGACTATCAGTAAGTAAGCCTCGGACTGCCAGATGGCACAAATCGACATTGACCTTGAGGAAAACATATACAACATGTGCCCATCTACAAAATTCTATTCAAATTCGGATTATCAACTTTAAAACCAAAGCAGGACTAAGTCATTGGAGAACTTCTACAAATGGTGAAAGTCCGCACCTCTGTGTGGTTCTCTGACGATGTACTAACATACCAAGCAGTACAGAGCCACATCTAAACCTGGAAGAAATCAGCCGGGATTAAGAAGCCTGTTCTTGCAGTCACGTGACTTGGGGATTCCCATGAAACATCATCTGGTTTCGGGATACAAATAAGTAGGTGGCTTATGTAGTAGCTCATACATATTCAGGCAGCCCTACTACACACAAAGATAAAAACACTCAATCTCAAGTGCCAACGTGCTGGTGGATATCTCCAAAAACATAGCGTACAACTTGTAGATACGAGACGAAGCCACTCGGTTAGAACAACTGTCAGCAATACAACTTCATAAACTCCGTCATTTTGTAAATATCTTCGTCCCTTGGTGAGTTTCATGCATGTCACCTGACATCGCAAAGGACTGCGCGGTTATGTCAAAGAGAAACAAGGCTTTTGTTCTCAGAGATGAAGACCTCCACAGTGGAAACACACTGATTTACTGTATACATTGACTGAAAATGCTCAAATAGATTTGATCTTGTTGTTCACATAGAAATGTACAAGGTCAGTCCTGTTTACATTGCATTTCCTAAGTTTTCTGCTTCCAACACTGGTGATTTCATCCGAGAGTGGGTGAAGCTGACCTGCTTGGTACATTAGTGCATTGTTAAATCGGATGTCAGCTGCACTTGTGGAGTTATGTTTTGATGTGATCTGCACGCAGATTTGGGCTTGTCAAAACAGAAGATTTCCTTGGCTGCTTTCCTCGGCTTGAAACAGAGGCAGTTCACGCTGACAGAAGAAAGGTTGACGGCTATAACCTCGGCTATAATTTGGCTTCACCAAATTTATGTGTTATTGGCGATATTCTGGGCGCATGATGTTGTTACATGTTGTAACATGTTGCATAACATGGCCATATGACACTGTATCAAGTCAGAGCTATAAAACACAGGATCATATTATACTGAACTAATCACATACCATGGACATAAACATATCCATCCATATCCATCCAACTTTAGATGGGAGTTGTAAAGACTAGGGTAATGCATTCTGACATCATTTTTTTCCCACGGTCACATGCTTTTACCGACTTTTCATTGGTTAAAATTGAATGGGGAGATGTTCAATTTGCACACAAAGTCAAACAGTGTAAATAAGACACTAGAGATGTTGTGCTGGAGCATGGTTTTTAGATGTCTTTAGGGCAGATGAACATGGTAAGAGATGAATGCGCATGTGCGTGTGTCACATGCTTTTTGTCACATGGACTACATCTGAAAAGGGTCTCCTCCATATTTGGTTAGCCAGAGACCTCGGTCTAAGAGTGGCTGATATATACTGATACACGGGGGACTGCTGGGCACCCTTAGCCTGTGAGCTACGTGGACCCAATTTCGGTACAATGCTTTCAAAGAGCTACCCTCTCGTTCAATTCTGAGGCATGTGCATTAGGTTCGTCCTGAATGCACATAAAGCATGGTGCTTCTGAAAGATAAAATATTTATGCAGATTTTGCCTTTACATCACCCTTCTCTTGTAAATCTTTTCCAAAGTCGAAAATGGGCTCATACTTAGCAGGTCACCACACGCTGCCATGTCTTTAAAATCAGGGTCAGCGAGGCACGCATGCACATCAGCAGTTGACCTTTCTGTGAAATTCAGAATGGAATGGATGCAGGAGATAATCCCCCTTTCTTTACTGCTAACTTTATTTTACAATTTGTACAAACTGTGGGGTCTGTCATTCTGCTCCAGTCAATTGCAAATTTGTGCCTCTGCAGTAAAATAGCTTTATGTTGGTCAAAACTGACAGCTAGCTGATTAAAACATAGTGACATTGTGAAGGTCAACCACGGGGAGCATGCACGGGGAGCAACAACCCTGTTTATTACTGTAAATTTGTTTTGTTTTTTTTTTCATATTTTTAGTCAATCCTTTAGTTGTGTTGTATTATTTGTGTTGTGTTGAATTCTTTGAATGAAAATTTCAGTTCAGTCACAAATGTGAATTATCTTGGATTTACTGGTTGTAAAAGCTACAGAATGTGAAAAAAAAAAATGGCAGAGGAACAGAGAATGTCTTGGTGAACACAATTTATTGGAGTTTTACCAGATTAATGCATGTATTGTTCATTGTGCACGGATTTTTGTTGCGCAGAGTTTCTCCACGCTAAGATGCTCTTAAATATTTTAACCTGGAAGACTCCTCGACTGTGATCTATGACCAGCCCAATATTAGAAGATCACAGCAGAGACCCTCTACTCCATATTTGGCAGCCTAATTTGGGGAAGCACGAATGAATCGACGTCAGTAGTGACGTAGAAAGTTACACGTAAATACTACCCTTGTCCTTACAACTTCCCTTTAGTTTACTAATTAGCCTTCATCTTGTTGTTGTTGAAAACCAAACACACGCATTGGCTACTTTCAGTTTTACCTTTTTACCTTATATCAATGTTTTTGTGTGACGCAGAGGAATGTCTGAATGATGTCAGAAGACCGACAATACTTCAAGGCCAAATGGACAGCTCATTGACGTACGATCTGTGAACGCCACTGATTAAACCCTTTGAAAAATGCGGGAAATAGCATACGTTTCGTTCTCTGCCAGAGGGCTCCTTATCTTTACTTCCGGTCAGTAATACCCGGAAAAGCAAACTGCTTTCTTTGACAATCGTTTTTAAATTCGTAAAGGATTTTAAGTATCAGATGTAGGAAAACAATTCCTGCCGCTAAAACTTAGATCACACAGTATACGTTCTGATGCAACCCAAAAATATCATATATTCTTAGATAAAGAGCGCAGCAAGTGGAGTGCGTTCAAGTTTTTGCGCTGTGTTGTTGTGACGGGTAACGAGACCAGACCTGCCCTGCGAGGAGTTTGTAGTCTCCATAGAAATTATGACAACAACATGTTGCAGTCCGTGAAAATGGCTTGAGAGGGTTTAATGTTTCTCGGGTTGTTTGTCACTGTTTGCTCATACAGTTCCACCTGCGCTCCGGGGTCAATGTAAAATAACTAAAGGCAACATACTGCAGGTAATTATTTCAGAAAATAGGTCATTCATTACACAGTTGTGAATGGTTTTAATATGCAAATCGTTACAAGATTGACAAATAACATTAGGCTTAGTGTTCTGTATACAAAATACAATGTAGATTGTAGTATCGCTGATATTTTCTTCCTCTTCCTTTTTCTTGTCTAACCCACTGTTATCAGGATGTATATGCCCTCAACAAAGGTGTTTGTGTGAATCAAAGTACAGGTATGCATATAGGCCTACATGTACAAATTAATAATGATTGATAATGTACAGAATATCTGTAACATTTGATTGTGTACAATGGATAACATTTAGGATTGAATACAAAACTTTTGCATTTATTTTTGCAGCTTTCACAAGATATCTTAGAAATAAGACATAAGCTATTTCTGAATGTCTGGCATAGTACACCACTAGTGCAAATCTTAGAAACTTTTCAATATAGTGAACGTCCATAATATCGTAAGATTTGTGTCACATTGCTTTTAAGATGTCAGGAGTTCAGGAATGGTCTTGGCTCCCTCGTCTCATATAATCAGTTACATATAAGAAAAGTGATGCAGCAGATGAATGAAATATGATCGGCATTGCTAGAAACATTTGGTACCCATCAGTTTAAACCACACTCCAGCAGTATCCATATGAACAACAAGAGAAAAAAATCTCTCTCCATGTGGATAAAAACTGCACTGTAATGTCTTTATAATCTCTCACTGCTATATGAGCTGGGTATAAGAAATGAACAACCTTGCTCTGTTACAGAAAATGTTTGTAGAAAAACAAACAACCATGAATTAATTTAATTTCCAAAACCAAAGCATTTATTTTGTTAGCTATTAAGTATAATACCTCAGTAGTTCTTACAGTTACATGTGTCCTGTACATCAATTAGTGAACTGAAATACCATGTGGTGTTGATGGGCAGTAAATATGCACCTTATTTTGATAAATTAATCCTTAGCTTTATTTCACTAAATAATATGATATGCTCTAAACCTTCAACGTTTTCAACCACTAAGGCATTTTCTTCCGTGGAATGTTTCCATACAATTATCAAGAAAATGACACCAAAAATTATTTGTTTGTGTTGATAAGGATGCAAACTTCATACAACTGTACAGATCTATTATTTCTCTTAATCTCATAGTTTTCTCAGAATGTTTCAAAATGTTGGTTGCATTGGTCGTTGAAAAGGTTGAAGAGTTAGAGTGGTTTCTCAAACTTCATACAACTGTACAGATCTGTTATTTTTCTTAATCTCACAGTTTTCTCAGAATGTTTCAAAATGTTGGTTGCATTGGTCGTTGAAAAGGTTGAAGAGTTAGAGTGGTTTCTCTTTATGATGCATTTAGGATGTTGGTCTTTTTCTCATTATTATAGGTCAAGCATTTAACAAAAAAAGAAGAAGAAAAAGTAGTTTGAAAAGTTCCACAGATATTCTAATAAATATGGCGGGAAAAACTGACATGGAGAGGATTGGAATCTTCCAGGAGATGGGTTACGTCTCTATTGGTGACCGCTACAAAACAAAAGGAGGTAACTTCTGCATGATTTAGATGTTGTGAATATTACCTTACTTGTGTTGCACACATTTAGTTATTTGTGTAAAAAAGTATTTATGAATGTCGTCATTGGCAAAGGCTACTAAGGTGTAAACGTGTGATTGATTCTTTTCAATATCTTCAAATCCTCTTATGCTTGTATGTATATTGTTTTCACACTGATCTGGTATTGTACTCCATCTGATGTTTAACAGAAAATCATATCATCAGCACTTAGGAGTTTATTGATTTAATTATTTACCTGATTTGTTATTATTGCTGTGCTTTTCACTTTTATGTCAACAATCAGGCATTTAGGTGGAGGAACTGGAATGCCCAGAATAGACCACAGACATTTGCTGGGGTTTCATTTATCTCAGTTTCTGTGTATGTGAACATTATGAAATGTAACATTACCTATATCATGGAAGCTTGTTTTCATGTGAGTGAATGCATTTCCTGTTTTTGCAGTTCAGTTCAATACTTCAGCTGGCAAAGGAAAGCAGATGCTTCCTGGAGGATCAAAAGAAAGATCTGCTCTCCAAGCTGGTTATTTTGATAACAAATTCCAGAGAATTTTAGAGGGGGAAGCATACTCAGATCCTATCAAATTACGAAGACTGAATCGATTAAATGAGGCCAAGAAAAACATTGGGAAGGCATTTTTCCCCAGCAACACTGGGAAAAGACCGTAAGTTATACCACCAAAGACCAAGTCACTGTACCTACATGTATCTGAGTGTCTAACTGTTGTAGTCAGATTTTCGCATCGTTTCATATTTTTCATATAATGTACAGTAAAGTTTTAGGATTCTTGTTATTTTAAGATATGAAAGTTTACATGATTACATTGTCTAGAATAAAGGCAGAAACAATGATCTAATCATCCAAGAAGATAGTTGAACAGTATGCTTTATTAGGTTGATAGGCTATGTTTGGAAGGCAACATACATGTAGGTCAGTAAACAGTTTTACACACGCAAGAGAAACGGAAACTAAAGTACTGTACAATACACTTGCCTTAAATTCATTTTGCAAATAATCATTCAGATGTGTCTGACTGAAATTTACTTGTTTCAGATTATTGACCAGGCAGATATACCAGGCTGACAGCCATCCCAATAAATGCATTTGTGTGTCACTAAAGTAAGCTGAATTCTGAAATGTTTAAATCTGATTTTCATCTGAGTCAAGTATTACTTGTTGTGTTTTAGCTCTGGTCTGGGGAATCACTACGGAACATTTGCTGGGGCAATTGGAGCATTCAGTCCCATCTCTAAAGGAAGATCACAGTCTGCAACACACAGCAGGAATTTTGTGACAAACCCAAGCAAAAAAGGCACTGGTTATGGGTAAGAAAAAACTTTTCTGGTTAAAAGAAATTTAGCAATTCTTTGATATGGTTATGATTAATATATCCCCTGCTATTACGAATGGTATTTATTTAGTATAAATATGTATACCAAATGGATTTATTCCATCTATACATTTGCCCTTTAATATTTGTCTTTATTACTACAATGATTTCAATGGCCCCTTCCCATAATAACACATACTGTAAATCTTCAACTTTTTCAACCACCAAACCACTTTATTCAGTGAAATTTGTACAGTCGTTATGAAAATTATGTTCAAATTGATTTGTTTGTGACACAAAATATGCCAGCTTGGCAAAACTGTGCACATGATGTCTCAGAATGTTTCAAAATATTGGTTGCAGAGGTGATTGAAAAGGTTGGATTTTAATTTAATTTATAAAGCTGTGATTATAATCCAGATTATATTATGTATTAATCGTGGTGGGGTGAAGTTTGTGCCTAACTAATTACCAAATTTTCTTTTGTTTGATGCATTTATTCTTTATGGATTATTTTCTTTTTGACTGTTTACCTACATGCATAATATATATACCTGTCTAGCTAGAAGTGATGCATGGGACTGAAAAATACAAAATCATACTCCAACATTTTCATAGAAAATTAAACATTATAGTGTCTATACTTGTTTCCAGTTACGTAAAAGTAACTTTAGGTGAATATGAGAAACACTTACCTGACCCATTTGATACACATAAAGAGATGACAAAGGTAGGTTCTTTGGGCGATATCATGTGCTGGTAACACCTGTGTTTTGATACTCACTCACTGTGTGCACTGCTAAATCAGCTGCTGTTTTCATTTTTTTTTTTTATCTTCAAATGAGCCACATTTTTATTTTTGGTGTTATACTTTATGTTAACCAAAGCCTACTGAGCTTGTGCTCTCACTTATATCTGGCGTCCTGATTATATATGGATGTTAAGAGGTTATAAAACAATGTAAAGGCAGTCAACTCACATCTATAGGCTCAGGATACTTTTTAAAGTGGTATATATATGTATTTATATATATATATATATATATATATATATATATATATATATATATATATATATATATACATGAAGATACAGTGGTGACTGTAGGCCTACATGAGGATACAGTGGTGACTGTGTTCATTTGTCCATTTTTGCAGTTGCCATGGTTACCACACCATTGCCATTTTCCCTGAACCTGAACTTTGTTTATCATTTGGCAGATGACATTAAAATAAGGTTTTTTCATAATTGTATGCACACATTTGGAGAATGATGCAAGATTTCTGAAACATCAAACAGATAATAGTTCAAATTTTTAGAGCTGACAGCTTTGTTGCTTGGATTAATGTTGAGGCTTGATTTTGTTTAATTGTACCAGTTATGTGGTACCAGCACTGTGGTTTTTGCAATAAACAGCTGAGTCTGTCAGTAAATCATTGAGGAGATAGTATACCTGCTGAATACATACAAACTCACCTAAAACTGACAGACACAAGTGTACATCTTATTGATAATCAACTACATAATTACTTCAGTAATTGCAAGCATTAAACAGCTGGTGTTAAAATATTTTATTAATTCAGTAATTCTTGCAAAACCATTTAATGTGGGATAGCTTTGGAGTCATTGTGGTTAGAGAGGGTCCAGGGTTCTGAACTAGGTCAAACCCAAAAATCTTAACATAATATGTTGCCTTAACTTACACTAAGTATTTTGGTCAAAGAATAGCCCCATGTATGCTATGACACAGTATGTCAGGTCTTGTGCCCTTGGTGTAATGTTTTAGTGAGGCAGCGCTATGACATACAACAAAACTAGGAATTGCAAACTGAATGGAATTAGTGGCACCTTTACCATGGACTATAAGCATACTAGGGACTTCCTCTTACCTATGCCAGGGAAGGGGCACAAGGGATAGTCAGCTTGGTGTCAGTATGTTGTGACATGAAATGTCAAATCTTGTGTCTTTGGTGTGATGTTTTAGTGAGGAAGCACTAGAGTATACAACAGACCCAACAATCTCAGTGTTACACCTTCATATGATATGAATGATGTTGACAAGTAACTAGCAAACCTACCACCCTACCAACCTAACCTATTTATTGTGTATTATTGTGATCTGTCACATGTGTGCAATCAGTGGTGAGCATCAGTTTATGCATAGTGTGGGTATTATGTTGTGGTTTGGTCATTTAAACTATTATCACCTATTGAAATGTGCTTTGTTTTGTGATTAACATTGTTTTTGGCTTTGCTTTTGCCGTAGTTACTTGTCAGTAACAATTGGTCCATACTATAAACATGAGACTGATCCTTTTGACAATCCACGGCGAATCATGAAGGTGGGTTAATCTGTTTGAAATCAGTGAATCTTATTAAAATGTTCATGTTAGTTTATCTATTTGTATTCTATTGTGTGTCACAGCTTACAATATTGTGTATTTATGCAAGAATTCAATGAATATTGAACTCCAAGTTGTTGACAAGCTGGATGTAGAGCATTCATGTTTAATCTCGAAAAAATTCCATTTCAATATTCTTGTTTACACACTTAACATTATAGTAGTTTGTCTAGATCAGAAAACTGCCATTTAGAAAAAATCACCAGTTTTTTTTTCTTTTTGGGAAATTAGTCTTGTAAAAGTTCAACTTCATATAATGACTTGGTTTTATTCTGTACTGATCAAACATGGATATATGTCTAAATGATCATTCTTTTTGTTTCCTCTAACTGTCATTGATGGATACTGCCTTATGGAACACCTGAATTGTCATTTCATGCACATATTTGCAGAAAGAGAACGAATCCCACAAGGCAGCCTTGAAAGGCGCAGCGTTCAAACTCAACATGCATCCTAAGGCTTACTTTGATAGTAACCCTTACGCCACAGACAAACCCCTGGGGCCCAAAAAGGAGGAGCCCAAGAGAATACCGGTGAACCCATTCAAACCTAGCTCGCCGGGCAAAAGTGTAAGTGTACAGAAAACATATCTAATTAACTCGGGGTAATGTAAGAACCACATGTTTGTTAGACACAATCTCGCTACAGTCACCTTCAGTACCATATTTCACCTAAAGTTTCGTATGTAAAATTGCTCTTTTAGAAGCACAAAAAGATCTCAAAATGATACCTCTGAGTTTTTCTGATAAGAAATTAATCAGACTAGACAAAGAAAGCTCTTAAGGTCAATGAAATCAATCAGATTCAAGTGTATCAGTGCGAGACTTGAAATACATGTATGCTACCAAACTTCAGGTGAAATACACTAATCTGAAAGAGAAAGTCTTGAATGTATAGTTAAATGATGTTAAGCAATAACAGGAGCAAATTTACAAGGTGCATTCTTTTAGTGATTGATGACCACTATATATCACTTTGGAATAGAACTGAAAAGGATGATAGCCAATCTGAATATTCCTGACACTGGCTGTAGATATGCTGAAATACAGGGTATGGTACATGAGGACTTCAGTATTCGGAGTCACTGTTTTGTTCCTTCTTAAAACCCAAGTTGATCATTGAACTATGAATGACTGCTCTTAAAACATCTTTTACCCCATTATGTTAGAGTTTGTGGCAGATCATAGTACATGTATTTCTATATGTATGTCTTTTGTAACACTTATCTAGGAATATGTGTATGTGGGAAGGTCTTCCAGCAACCTGTGGATGGTCGTGGGTTTCCCCGAGCTCTGTCCGATTTCCTCCCACAATATTCCAGGCTGTCATCGTATAAGTGAAATAATATTCTTGAGTGTGGCGTAAAACCCCAATCAAATAAATAAATAAATAAGCCTGGAAATATGTACTAATCAATGGCCATTATTTGCTTTGGTTTATTTACTGATCAACATTTACTTGCTTTCTTTTATTTTAACATTCTTATTTGAACTATAATTCTTTTAACCACATATTTGTTACACAGCCAGCAGGAATGAAGGCAGGCACCTTTGACCCCTACCCATCCCACTCTGCTGACCCGTACAAGGTGCTCCGCAACACACGGGCTGTGAACATTGTCAACAAAACTGGCAAGACCTTCATGCCCACACCTGGCCCTAAATCTACACCTGTCACCTCAATAGTTAACCAGAATGTTCAAAGGTAAAGCATCCATCATGCTAGGTAGTAAATGCAGTCACATTGAATCAGCGAAATTTTGTTTTGAATACTCAGTTACCTGTTCATTTAA
Organism: Liolophura sinensis; assembly: GCF_032854445.1. NCBI lineage: Eukaryota > Metazoa > Mollusca > Polyplacophora > Chitonida > Chitonidae > Liolophura > Liolophura sinensis. The sequence goes on from NC_088295.1 coordinate 27,113,286, forward strand.
ATGTTACCTGTGTTAAATGACTAATGTGGCCAATCACCTCATTCAGTTTCTCCTGAATGTATCTTTCTTCCATGTAGAATACACACTACATATTATTACTGTATACTGTCCTAGTCATCTTCAGGTCAAATTTAGATACAAGATAATATGATATAATATATATATTTTAAGACCTAATTTCTGATTATGGGTGGCAATTTCAGTATTTTCCCCATTAAAAATTTCATGCTATATTGCATAAATTTGAGATTGACATGTATTTATTTTTTCATTTATAAGGTTTCCAAAGATTTAGTGCTTTCCAAATTTTGTCCATTGTTAATTATAAAAATGAATGAATTTTTTTCCAGATCCATAAACAGTCAGAACTACAGATCCTATACAACACTATCAGCATTTTAACTCTGGTGTGTTCCTTTAGTGAAGAGTGTATATTGTACATTTTGACTTCTTTCCCTGATGTGTCAAAACTGAATCTGGAAGACTTGCTCAGTATTTTTGACAGACCAACTTTTCACTCCTGTTACATCTGTCAGACTTCATGGTCTGATATTTCACAGATTTGTGCTGACATTATACTGCTGATCCAATTGCCCCTGTATATAGTTATGTTTTGATAGACAGTATCAAAGTTTGAATTCTAAAAGCCATGGTCTTAGAAATTGATATCTTGAGATTAACTATATCAGAGATTTTTTTAGACTACCGGTACATGTGTGCCAGTGACGTACTTTTTGATATAATCATAAAGTAATCAGTTGAAAATATTTGATTTTATATAACCACAAACAGTATTCACTGTATTAAAGATATTGTTTTACACTACATGTATGCCAGTGCAGGACTTTTTGATATAATCATGAAGTAACAAATTGAAAATGTTTGAGTTTATAATCACCGACAGTTTTGCATACGTACTGCTACATGACTTTATGAACCATCTGTGTTCATTGCTTTTTCGTGTTTCATAATGTAGCTGTATTACTTGCATACGTGAGAGGTATTGTTTGCAAATTCTAGAAGTGGACCTTGAATTGAGCGTTATCTGCCTTTTAAGGCTGTACTTGTTAATATAGTCATATCGTTTGATTTTATAGGACTTTAGTAGTACCATAACCTTTAATTGGTAGTGAATTATTTTCTATGAAGGCATATTTTTCCACCAAAGTATTTACAAATATATTTGTATTCTATCATATAGGGATGCTGATGAGACTTTCTTTGAAAGCAGATGTTGGATTAAAGTTTGGTCAAGTTAGTTTGACTGTTGTTGAAAGTGTTGTCAATAAATGTAAACATACGTCTACAAATTTGTCGTTCAGGGTGATTTGTTGGAGATATTTAAGACTGATACTTGTCCCCTAATTCCTCAACCTTATATTCAGTCAACAAAGAATATTTTTATTTCTGCAATTATATAAATATTGTGCAGAATTATTTGATTTTTACTCTTGCATGTAATTTATTTTATTGTTTGATGCCACAGTCAATAATTTTTCACTTATATGATGGCAGTCAGTATTACAGGTCGTAAATCACTGACCTTTGGCAAGTTACTGACAAACTTTCCCACTAGGGTGTATGTCATCTTCAACGAAGATTAGATTGTGCAAACAGCCACACAAGCATCACCAACTGCTTATATTGCGATGACTGATGTCTCTACAAATAGTTATAGCAAGGAAATCTGAAAATTTGTACTAGGCCAGAACTGAACCTACACCTGAAATGAACCTACACCATGTGTCACTATGGTGAAGTGATGTCACTATGTGTGAGGGATTGATAGGAGGAAATCCGCAAATTCTGTTGGACAACAGAAATGAACCTACACCATGTGTCACCATATGTGAAGTGATGTCACTATGTGTGGGGGATTGATAGGAGGAAATCCGCAAATTCTGTCCTACACCAGAAATGAACCTACACCATGTGTCACTATATGTGAAGTGATGTCACTATGTGTGAGGGATTGATAGGAGGAAATCCGCAAATTCTATCCTACACCAGAAATGAACCTACACCATGTGTCACTATATGTGAAGTGATGTCACTATGTGTGAGGGATTGATAGGAGGAAATCCGCAAATTCTGTCCTACACCAGAAATGAACCTACACCATGTGTCACCATATGTGAAGTGATGTCACTATGTGTGGGGGATTGATAGGAGGAAATCCGCAAATTCTGTCCTACACCAGAAATGAACCTACACCATGTGTCACTTTATGTGAAGTGATGTCACTATGTGTGAGGGATTGATAGGAGGAAATCCGCAAATTCTGTCCTACACCAGAAATGAACCTACACCATGTGTCACCATATGTGAAGTGACGTCGCTATGTGTGAGGGATTGATAAGAGGAAATCCGCAAATTCTGTCCTACACCAGAAATGAACCTACACCATGTATCACTATATGTGAAGTGATGTCACTATGTGTGGGGGATTGATAGGAGGAAATCCGCAAATTCTGTCCTACACCAGAAATAAACCTACAACTTGTGTCACAATGTCTGGGGGATTGAAAGGCAAATGTGTTAACCACTTAGCCGCAATCTGCTCCCACTTCACTCGCATGACAGAGGCCCAAATTATGTGTGGAGGATACTGTGAATATCCCAGAAGTACAATGTAAGGTTAAACTGGAGTTGGATTTGAAACAAATAAGTTCATAATGCCACGGTTAATGGTGTGAAAAGAGACAGCATAGATAACTTCACTATTGAGCATCAAAGTGTAGAACTACTCAAATGGGACAGTTAAATAGAGTATATTGCACAGTGAGGGTTGAATATCATAAATATTTTTTGAGTGAGAGGTGAAGCTTCGAGTGGGTTGTCATTTCCATCTTTCACAAGAAAAATATTTATGATATTCAACCTTCAATGTGCAATATTCTATTAATTATTAATACTTTGACAATATCATCAGTTTGTGTATTTGAACAAGTTTAAGCAATGTTTTTAGCTATAGGCCTTCACAGACTTGTGCATATAGCGTAACATGACTTCTTGTATGATGTCATGTCTTGTTGCTTGAAGTAAGAAATGTCAAAGTTGACTGAACTTGTATTATGACGTCATTCCACTCAGCTCGGATTGGAACGTAAAAAAACATTTCTTTTTTGACATCATGACATCAGGGTGTGTAGTAACAAAAGTGATATCAAACTGAGCAGTGAGATATCACTCATATCAGTGAAGGAAATCCTGACATTTCACCTTTATATAAATAATGACGTACTACTCCTGTGTCAAAACCTCTGCATCTTATAAGCAGATTTAAATAAGATCAAGATAATGTAAAAAGCTTTCATAAATGTAAAACAACTGCAGTGTATTAAAACCACTATTGTAAGTTTGTAATGGTAAAATGGAAATAACAAAGTTTTTAATCGTTTCCACTCTTGCCTGGTGTGATGTCACATAAGAATGCATGGCGTTACCCATTGGTCACCAATAGCTATAGACACTGTACTTTCAATGCTCTTCATGTCACTTCAGCATAATGCCTTTACTCTACATAATATCTACCCGATTCAACGTCACACATAAGGAATATTGTCATGTCACATCCTGTACTACCCAAATTTTGTTTCTGAATACACTTCATTTATAGGGGTTAAATAGTGTAAGCCATCGTGAATCTTTTTGAATCATGCTGTTAGCTCTGTGAATGATTTCTTTCATTTACATCAACATTTTCACCTAGTTTCTCTTTAAACTGAAGTAGCTAGCACTTTAATAGTCTGTTGTCTCCCAAGGAAAGAAATGGGATTAAACTTGGTGGAAACACTATTTCTTGGAAATGCAAGACTTGCCAGACTTGCCATATATCACAGACTCTTAAACTTTACTTTTTTTAGTACTTAATGAGATTTGCAATTTTCTTCTGGTGACTCTTAAAATATTTTTTGTGGCAACCTTAAAACATGAAAATGTCTAATTTGTGATCCTTATGAATCATTGCACAGAAATAACACTAACACCCTGAAATTACAAAACATTCCATTACATAGTTAAATTTATTACTTAACTTTACATAAATAATATATACATAATTAAAATACCATCACCATTTTCTTGAATGTACAATTTACATGATGAATCGAGTTCGTGAGACCTCTAGCACCTATTGAACTCCAGGAATTGTCACACCTTGTAAAGTGCCATGCACTGGTTGTATGAAGTGCTACAGATTGTAAAAAGTGCCACGACTGTGCACGTAGGAAGTTAGGTGAACATAAACATAAATGTTGTACAAGGTGCCATGGGGGTGTACAAAGTGTCACAATCTCTGTATCATTCAACCTGGCCATTTACAAAACATAAGATGCTTGCTGTGTTCACAACATGAACACTTTCATGAAAAAGCTAAGGAATCTAACATATGTACATCATGGAACTCTAAACCTGTAACTTGCATCTTTAAAACGACGCCAAAACAGGGCAATTTGATGAAAAATTTTTGCAAACTTACAATTTAACTTTCCTTAGAAACACACAGAACTTAATATCACCAGTTACTGCTGCCGGTGAAAAATCAACCAAACACAACAAACATGCATTCGGATGTCTTTTTCAATTCAAATGAAGCCAATAAAATCTGATTTTTAATTCAAAACATGAATGACTAATACACGTCCTGTATCAGATGAACTGTCATCAAACCACATTTTTCCAACACCCTTAGACAATACATGCTGTTATTATTTCTGAAGTAACTATCCATTTACATTATGTATAGTTTTTGTAAAAGCTATGTAAATTTCTCTTCAGTAAAACAATGAATGTTTATTAACGTAAGCATACTATAATTGCTCATAGATATTGATCTACTTGTAAATTTGTCAATTCTGATGATTTAACATAAATGTTACATGTCACAAAAACAGTGAAAATGGGAGTGGCTGTAAATACAAAACATGCAAGTAAATATATGGATAAAAAGGAAGCCAAATTGAAAAATACAATAACTACTGCAAGTAATGATTTGAAATCTTACCACTCTCGTGAGATTTTTTTTTTTAATGGAGCAGGGCCTTTAAAAGCAAATATTGCATACTGTTATAATGTTAGCTAACCAGTGGAAAATTGATATAACAAATGCCTATTCATAAAGGTTCATTACATGCAAAAGCTACCTTGCTTCATAGAATTTTGTACTGGAAAATGGTGTCTACACACTGGTTATTACAGTTACGTAGAATTTAAATGAAAAATAGTTGGGTTAAAAAAGGGAGACTCCGACATGAAACTTATTGTCTGATGGGGCACAAATGAATAAGGATAATGATTCCAAGTCCAACATTCTTATCACAAATATACATCCAATATACTTGGGTGATATAAACTTAGCTTTCATTAGTCAAGATTTAAGTTCTCAACTATTCTTCCATAATGACAATTAAGATAGCTCTATCTACATGTACATACCATTTTCATGAGCTATGTTCACACACTCATGGCTATGACAAATAGCCTGTATTATTGATGCAATATAATGAATTCATGTGCTTCAGTTATTCACGAAACTTAGTTATACCTTAACATTCACATTCATCTCTTCTTCACAGACTGAAATTGATTTTTTGTTATTGTCTACATTGGGAAAATGGCGTTAATTTACTTTCCTGTTTTCACACTCAATATTCATCATGAAACGTACTCCAAACCATGCTTTTGGTCACTTCATGTAAATTGACACAACAATTAATAGGTATGTCTTCATGTGTTAAAAATGTTTGTTCCCAGTTAAAAGTACCTCCTTGATATAAAGCCATTAGGGCCTGTTTGATATCTACATACACACTGTGGTCTTCTATTCATCATCATCGTCTTCATCGTCTTCATCGCCATGTTCCATGTAATCATCATCATCATCTTCAACCTGTCAGATTGAGCCAGAAAAAGAATAAAATTTTTTCAGAAGTTTGGAATAGATATGTGAATGCAAAAAGAAATTTACAACAAATGAAAATAAAAATTGCTAAAAAACAAAAGACTAATAAAGTTAAAAGATTACATGGCAGAATCCACTGGCTACAGAAATTTCACTGGTTGTTCCCCGATTAGATGTGCAATAAATAACAAATGCCATCAGAACAATTAGCAAACTAAGGTATGCGATACCCCTACATAACCTAAATAACCTAATAAAGAATAATACATATTCTTTCGTCAGTATCTGTGGGAAGAAAAACAGATTGTACACTTTTCACACATACTTATGTCTAGTTGTACACAAATTAGCATACATGCTCGCTCACCTCTTGTCCAAGCTCTTTTAACTTGCTCTTGTAAGTGGCTAGTTTAGCATCCTGATCAGCTAACAAAACCAGCAGTTCATCTTGTTCTTTCTTCATAGACTCTGAGGATTCCAATGCTTCTGCTTTTTCTTCTTCTAAAGCTACCTTTGATTTTTCTAACTCCTGCAGAAGCATAAAGATGAATGATTAAATTTCTTTGATGAATCTTTAATACCACACTCCAGAATTCTCTCCATCTGCAGTCAGTTTAATGGGTGGGGGAAAACCAGAGTGCTCAAGTACCCCACTTGTCGCCTTTTACTGACTACACAGAAGAGATGCCCCCACCTATGCAGCCACTTCTGATTCTTCACACTTATATCATAAAAGCTCCATTTAAATAAACATAATAGTTTCTTGCAAAACAGACATTAAATTTGGCATATTGATTTGAAGGGGTTGAGGGGAGACAACTTACTTATTTCACATTTGACAGCACTGGACTCTTACAGTCTAGTGAATCTCTGGATACCAAAACTAACACATGCAAACTCAGATATTAACACTAAGCTGGTTTTAGAGAAAAGCTGAAAAATAGGTGCTGAAGTTGTTACAATGTACCTGTATTTTATCATTTAATGATGATTTTTCATCTTCTGAAGCCTGTAATCTCTTTTGTAGACTTTCCTTCTCTTGTCTGATGTTCTCCAGATCCTTTGTTAGGCTGGCAACTTTAGCATCCAACTCTGACGTATTTGTAGCTTGTTCACTGGGTTGTTCTGACAGCCTTTGGACCTACAACACACATACAGGCACTGTGTCAAAACCTCTGAGAGGTGTGGCAGAAGTCAGCAGAGAATATAAAGCATCTTCAGTCCCACTTCTCAAAATGCATTTATGGTTGAAAACAGCAAAATAGGACAGCTACTTTATAATGGTCTCATCGCGTGAACATTGGTTCTCATAGCCACAAAATAATATTTTTGTTTAATGTTTTTTATGTTTTTATTTCACATAGATTGTAATCAGGTTGACATCTGAAGAAACCCAAGCAAGGTATTTAAAGATGAACGTAAAGAAAGTTGCAGTTCTTACAATAATAAGAATTATTTATTTATTTGATTGGCGTTTTACTCCGTACTCAAGAATATTTCACTTGTACGACGGCGGCCAACATCATGGTGGGCGCTAACCAACTGAGCCACGGAGGCCCCTAATAAGAATTAAACATTGACTTAAACGAGTAGTAAATAAATAAATAAAAATACCAGTCACATTCCTGTTCAAAAGCTGGCATGAACATCAAATGTTTCCACAAACTTCACGATGCTTACCAGCTCTGATTTTTCTTTCTCTAACATGGCTACTCGTGAAGACAGCCTGGAGACCTCCTCCTGTCTGTCAGTGAGGGATTTGCGTGTGTCCTGTAGCTCAGCGTTTGTCTTCTCCACAGTGCTCTGTAGGACAGCTACCTCACTGGGGTTGTTCTCCTTGTTCTCATCACTCTCTATGGTCTGGGCCAGGACACGAGCCTCACTCACTGACAAATCATTTCTCTACAGTACAAAAAGAAAACAAAATATCTTTATACAAATATCAAACTTTTTCTTCAATCATTCTTCCCAGTCAAAAATTCTCAAATGACTTTCTGTTATTCTGTTATTGCACATTTCAGTTCCTACACATTTTAACATTACTTTTCAACCTGTTTGTAATATATATCAAGGTGACATTTTCTAGCTTTTTTAAACATATTAAACCTCTGCATTATTTCGTCAATTTTCATGCACTGAGGTCCATTTACAGGTAGCACTTGAGTTTGTCTCTTCCCTGTACTGTCTACAATGATACACAGTTTATAGTGGAATAAAAATGATTTGGAGGAGCTCAGCTGCTTTGGTACAGGTGCACCTGTCAAACTCCAACTCACCAATTTTTCTATAACACTATCTTTCTCTCCTATTTGTGCCTTTAAGGACTCTACTTCTTCTTTTAACCTGCTCACATCTTCAGACTGCTTGTTGTTATCCAATACAGGGACACCCTGTGAACCTAAAATTCATAGGAAATGTAAAGTTCTGGAAAAGCAAAAACGCTATATCAGCATAGATACTAACAATATATACATACCATTTTTAAACACTCCTGCTTTTTATAGTAACACATGTTCTTCTTATGCGCTCTTATTAAATAAATATCTGAGAAGTTTAGTTGTTCATTCATCTAAACTGGCTAGATGGCCAGATGAACAAAATGTATATGGCAATTGTAAAGTGGCACAATACATGCACACATTTCCCATCTGATTTGTTTAGTAGGTTTCCTCTCATCATAATAATTGTATCAAAGGGGTCAGCTACCATTTTGTGAGAAAGTAAACGGCGGAAGATTCTTGATCTTTTGAGATTTGTCTTACATGAATCATCATACACCTTTCCCCAGAAGGTTTGATTCAGCACAAGTTAAATTCCTCCACTTGTTTGTCGTGTGTTAAATGTTACCTTTCTGGGCTTTGATGAGAGCATTTTGATCCTTCAGCTGCTGTACTTGGTCTCTTAACTGCTCTAATTCTTTCACATCTTTCTCATGTTTATCCTTTAGTTCGCGTAATTCCTGTTTAGTTGTATTTAACTGTTCGTCCTGAAAAACACACAAATACAAATCCTTATATGATGGAATTACACTCTAAAAAGGAGGTTACCACAGGCAAGGCATCTAGTATACATCAACAGTTATAAGAGGGTACCTCATTTCAAGGTATTGGCATTTTAAAAGGCTAGGTAACATCTACCAAAAAAAATCTTTTGCTATAACACAAGAGGAAGAATTAACAAATATGAAAACGAGAGTTTGAAAGAAATGGTCACAAGTAAATCAAATCGAAAGACTTTCATACTCCAATCTATCAAAATGATGAAGAATTTTAGGCTTAATTCCATGCCATGGGCGAATAGATCAGCATAACACAAGGAAAGTACCTGTTCTTTAATCAAGCCTTTGTACTGGTCAACTATACTCTCATGTTCTTTTAAACTGGCCATTTTCTTCCTTCTCTCCTCCGCATCCTTTCCCTCAGGCTTGACTGCCCGCAATACTTCAACTGAAAGATCACGATAAACATACATTGATTTATTTGTTTGGCTGGTCTTTAACGCTGCATTCCAGAACTTACTTACAAGATGGCAGTCAGGTTTACTGGTGGAGGAAAACGGAAGCACCTGGAGAAATCCACTGACCTTCGTTAGGCACATGACAAACCTCCCCACTTAAAACCTCTCGTGTAGCAGAGAGAGAGCTGGTGTCAAGCACACAACCTCATAGATCTTAGTTTTATAGGAACTGAATGCTCTGACATGTAAGTGCATTTCCTTTCCCATCAGCATTGAATTAATGTCACTGGCATGCATGAATGCTCCTGTCACTGATATATTTCTTTGTTTTCACTCAGAACAAACAAGCAACATCAACAAACTTATTATTTATAATTAACACCAAGTATGTAAACTTACTTTAAAAATTTATTCCTTAAGAAGCTTAGTTAATTCCGCAATTGAGCTTTAAGACACTGAACTAACAATATGTTATCTTGGTGTTTGTGAAATGTATTAAGTTTCCCTTGACTATGTCCAAGGAATGTAATTAAATGTATTATCCCACTTTTATAAAGAATTTTAGGTTTAAATTTCAGACTTTCGGTTTATGTACTATACCTACTCTCTAATGTCTTGAACAACCTGGTGAACTCAAAGTCAAACATGACCTCGTTTGGCTGTTTGTAGTTCAGATGCGGTTTTTTGGCAGCTTTGGTATAACTCTCATTTTTGTATACTTGAGTCAGTTTGTCATTGAACGTTTCCATTCCAATTCGTTTTTCTATGATCTGTTGTAATGAAGCTCTGTTAAAAACAAAGAAAACATAAACACATTTATAGCAGCTTACACAATTGACACAATACACAACAGTAACCATCCTAATATGGTGTTTAGTTAGGAGACACGAAACTGCACAAGTAACGAGGATATTACACAACATGGCACAGGCATTCTCCCAAGCAACTCATGACAATTTATTCATATGGCCCATGTTACATGCTTTTCTAAAATGATACACAAGAGTGACCAACTTCCAAAAGATCACAAAACAACTGATTCTATCCCATGTACATATAGCCCAATATATGGACATTTTTTTCCGCTTTAAAAATTTTTACGATGCCAAAATCCAATTTAATAATAAAGAAACTGGAAGAAACCAGCCTGAAAAACCATAAATTCAGTACAAAGAACATGTATCTTAACTATAGAGATGCAGAACTTTACCTGTTGAAGGTATCATTCTCCTCATTATTGTAGAGGATAGATATACCCAATAAGAAAGCACAGAGCCCCTGTGCTAAGACCTCTTGCTCCTCCCCTTCTGATGAGGACACCTGGCTAATTAACTGTAGCAGTGTTAAGGACATTCAGAATTTCTACACTCACTAAGGCAGCAATGAATTCTTCTAATTTCAAGGTCCACAAGTCAAAACTGACAAGAAATCTGTCATACACAGTGATTCAAGATAGTTAAGTTCACAAGACAAACAATCTATTTTTGTAAGCTGCTAACTGCGCATAAGAAGGTTATTGTTAGACAACATGTGATCCACAGACTTGATCATCTGCAGATAAGCTCATTCACAAATGAGGTCATCCACAGATAAATCCTTACACTTGAATACAGTTACAGTTGAAACTTTGTCTGGGTAATCTTACCAGGCATTCTGTGTACAAGGCAGATTTACCAATCTCTCCAAGTAAACAACTACTGGTACAAGTATTAAGGGAGAGATGCACTTACTTCAGCTATTCCATTTCAATACTGCTAATCAAGTAACCTGATAGTTCTCTTAGCCTGTTTAACCCTCTACGATGTGATGTGAAATCTGGAGGATCATGTCAAGCAACCAATCTCATGAGTTCGCAGTCTGTGTTAAAATTCCCCAGGAAATATGGACTGTTGACTTCCACTGGTCTGTATCATGACCAAACAACATACAAAGGATACATAAGGCACGTTGGCAGTGTTGTGGAGAAAGTGAGTGACAGCTATAGGGCAGTTAGCTGTCCAGCCACACAGCAACATCAACAAGCCCACCCGAGTCTGGATCTTCCCACCCTGATAATTAAAGACAAAGGAGTTAATCTTCAGCTAATAAAAGAGGATAATGAAACAATCACACTGACAATTATTACATCCATGTAATCCCACATTAAACATTTTTTTGTGTTGATCATACAGTCTCTTGACTTCTCTGAAAGCATCATGAACTATTTACATAAAATAAAATTCATTAACAATACATTACGTATAATTTCACATCACCCTGCTATACTGTGGCAGTGAATGATCACGTGAAATATCTCGTGATCAACATTAACCCTCACAGGTTTTCATGTGATTTGTTATCAATTAATCATCTTTCTGTCAAAAGTTTGAGGAGGGTTAGTAGTTGGTGAAGAAGTCCATTAAATTATCAGTCATTTACTCTACCCAATTCATACAAAGATAAAATCTTTTTTCAAGCAAATCATCAATTTATGTATCTGAGAACAAAATAACAGCTTTAGTATGACATGCTAAGCTACATGGCAGCCATTACGCTTTCAAGGCACATCATTACCCTAACCATTGAGTACTATGGTTTGTATAGCAGGTTTGTGGGTTGATTAGCTGGTGAAGCATTCAAGCAACTTATAGTTTGTTTACTGCTCACATTTCATATGAAAACACAATTTCTCTTTCTTATATAACCATGTTCCTCTCTCAAGCAAATTATCCATAAAACTTACATGATCAATGCACCTACTACCATGTTTACTGTAACATGTTAAGCTTCATAATCATTCAGTTTTCCAGGCACATCAATACATCAATACTAACCTGAGCCAGCATGTTGCAGCACTGCTGAAGTAGGGAGACTGGGGGATTCCCCACACTGGTGGCCAGCTGTACCCTCAACAGCTGTTCCTTCTGAGTGGGGTTTTCCAGGATGGCATGAAGCAAGGCCACAGCAGCAAACCAGTTAGACAAGGAGTCTGCACTGAACAGCCCTCCACATAACAACTGACCTGCTGTTATTGTGTTCACTGAGCAAAAGAGGGAGTAAAGCAGCATGTAGAAAAACTGTCTAAATATATCTTCACTCCCATCCTTTTGATTTTATTTATTTATTTGATTGGTGTTTTACGCTGTACTCAACAATATTTCACTTATATGACGGCAGGCAGCATTATGGTGGAGGGAAACTGGGGGGGAAACCCACGACCATCCGCAGGTATATTATTTATATTAAATATTTCATTTATGCGACAGCTGCCACAATTATGATGGGAGGGAAATGGCCAGAGCCAGGGGAAAACCCACAACCATCCTTAGGTTACTCCTGAGGCTCCTGGGCTAACCACTTCAGCCTCGAAAACCCCCTAATGCAATATCATGCAATAAGCAATGATTCAAGGAGACAACCTTAAAAACGGTAAGTGAACTAGAAGGAAACAACAGAATATTCTCCAGTCAAGCCTGCCAGTACTCAGAACGTACCATCTGCTGAGCTGGGGAGAAGAGTCTGAACTATCTGAGACTGGCCCACTTCATTCTTATAGAGGAAGGACTGGAAACAGTAGAGCACTGCACATCGCAGAACAAATGGCTGCTTCTCATTCACCATGGACATCAACAACACAACAATGGCAGGCCTGTTAAATACAAAAGTCACACTTCAGAGACAACTCAATCATTACAGTAGTTTGTCAATGTTCTCTTTGTTAAACGGCAGTCACTCATCTGAGACAACGCTACATTTACTGTCATTCTTCAATCTTCTAGTTTGCTCACCCCTCCTTGATAATAACATCTTCCATGTTTCATTACTCATTACAACATATTGTTCATTACAATGCTTTTGCACAAGTGTCCTCCCAACTTGTGTTGTTGTTGTTGCATATGTGTGTACATAGTTTCAAAGACTTCAAGGAGAAGTCCTCCAAAAATCGAACGGGGCCTCCGTGGCTCAGTCGGTTAGCGCGCTAGCGCAGCGTAGTGACCCAGAAGCCTCTCACCAATGCGGTCGCTGTGAGTTCAAGACCAGCTCATGCTGGCTTCCTCTCCGGCCGTACGTGGGAAGGTCTGCCAGCAACCTGCAGATGGTCGTGGGTTTCCGCCGGGCTCTGCCCGGTTTCCACCCACCATAATGCTGGCCGCCGTCGTATAAGTGAAATATTCTTGAGTACGGCGTAAAACACCAATCAAAAAAAAAAAAAAAAAATCCAAAAATCGAAGTAGGCATCACTAAATAGACCACTTAAAAACTATGTATAAATATACTTTCATTTATTTTTTTAGATTTTTTTGTGTGAAAAGAGTTAAAGACATCCAAACATTTGAATTCTACGGTAGGCTTTACAGTCCATACTATCAGAGTTTAGGAACTCTGACATCACAGGAAGTTTTTCCAACTCTATATCCCGACCGAAATGTTGGAATAACTCTTTTTACCCATGAGTAAAAGATAACTGAAGTAATGTTCCCAAAAATTCCTTCTTTCTGGTGAACATCAGGAAAAAAAACATCAGGGTTCCTAGATATCACCAGTATGGCTCATAAAGCCTACCATAGTATTCAAATATTTGAATACCTTTCAACACTCTTAAGAAAAATCTGAAAAAAAAAATTAAAGTATTTTTACGCATAGTTTTCAGTTGTCTGTATGGTGAACCTTAGTTTACATTTAAGCTTTCTTTTACTTTCAGCGTAGAAAACTTCCAGATGTATCTTTTTGAACTGTTGAGCAAGGTACTTGTCTTAAATTAGCATCCAGTTCTGACAATACCTAATAAATATTCATATAATCAAAATGTGACAGGCTATTATGAGCCAAGGACTCTTGTACAAAACATCTTACTCATAATGCGGCCCAAAGACTTGTACCAACAAGAGCCTTGTAACAAAGGAAAGGTGTACAAACAATCTGTAAAATTGTGTACGGACAGTTTTTCTTCAGTTGCCACATGCTTAACAAGAGAAAAGCCTCACCTTGGTGGACTGGATGGAGCCATGACTGAAGCAAAGTACTCCTGATTGGATAAATTTCCCCGAATGACTTCTGACACAGTGTTGATGGTCTGAAAGAGGAAGAAACAACCTTAGTTCATAAACTATTTTACTTACGAAAGTCAGGTTTAAACCACCAACCTTCGGCAAGTGCCTGACAAAATTCTTGACTTACAAGCTGCTGATGTAACATTGTGAGCTGGATCTGATCATACTACCTCAATGTTCAAGGGCCTGATAATAGCAGCGAGATAGTGCTTTACAATCTGAGCCATCCATGTCCCTCAGTTAACTTGTGTTAAAACCATAATAAACATACATACGTATAGATCTAACACTGGCAATGGATTTAATGTACCGATTTCTATATCGTACAAGTATGAGGGTGCACAAAACTAAATATCAGGAAGTGTGTTTGATCAAAGATTTGTCAAACTATTACCTCAGTCAAGACATCTGCAGGGACACCGCTTGCCATTAGTATGCTGCATAACAACTGTAGTAAACCTTAAATAGAAAACACAGAACTAGATTAATTATATCTTTAAACGTATCCATGCTAACAGAAAAACACATCATCTGTAGAACGCATAAGTCAAGGAGGTTGCCATGGAAACCAAATATAACCTAGCTTGCAATGTGCTATTTTATGTGAGAAGGCCACGATCTCCAACTACTTACCACATGTGTTCATCAACTTCTGACAGCCACAGTTTCCCATATTCTCTTTTATGTGAGAAGACTGTGATTTATACATGTAACTACGTACCACATGTGTTCATCAACTTCTGACAGCCAATTTCCCATATTCTCTTTTATGTGAGAAGGCTGTGATTTATACATGTAACTACGTACCACATGTGTTCATCACCTTCTGACAGGCCACTGTCTGCTGCTGAGGGTTATTAGGAGATACCAAAGTACGGACAACCTGGAAAACAACACCAGGCAGTTAGGAGAGACAGGTACACATATAGAGGACAGAGATGACAACAACAAAGGATTTACTACTCCATGAGGACAGATATGATGGTGAGGTAAATATTTCCACTCTGCCATAAGGCACTGGAAGCATATGATTATTACCTAATTATCACTATGTATCAGTAACTGACAGATGTATTACAGGTAGGATTGTATCTTCAATGGCAACATTTTTTTCTCCACTTGTGAAAATCTATCTTAGCCATGTATTTTAGGATCTGATGAAAAGTAACACGTCATCAGTGCACAAACTGCATGGAGCAATATTTAACAGTGATTATAACCTTGTATCTTTCTAGATATAACCTATGTTAAACTGAAATGTACCTGTAGCATTAGATGTATATTGGTGACTTTCTGAGCTGACCATCCCCCCTGTGTGTTCATTTCTCCTGATTCCAGTTGAAAAAATGGTGTTAATTTCTGTATATAGCTGCCCTCTTTAAAGAAGTTCTGATTGGAGGAATTGTTCCGAAGAAGATTGGTCAAGAGCAGCAAACAGTCCTCAACCACGATACCTGACAACACAAACGAGACAAGACTTATTGAACGATTTGTGCTATGATAAACAAGCTTCCTATCTGAAATCACAGTTTATAACATTGTGTAATTCATGAAATATTCTGTAAATCATGAGATATTCTGTACTTCATGAATCTTCTCACATTAAATGAACATGATGTACATGGTCACACAACTTTATTTTCTCAATCACATGTTATCGTACACGGAACTTAAAAGGGCACACTAATAATACAATAATCTGGGTTAATCCACCACATGAATTTTAACGAGAAATATTAACGAGAAAAGAAAAGGAAAAAACAGAAACATGTACTGACTTTAATAATGACTGACCAGAGTACATTAGCTATGTTTTGGAGTGGGTTCTCCTTCCAAGGCCCCATGTGCAATGGAAGTAGGAAAATTCCCTGACCTAGAAGGGGCTGAACCCATGTCTTGGGGGAACAAGCATTTAAAAGACAAGCATCGTGTATGCTTCAAATTTAACATGCTGCTGAAAGCGGAATTCAGTAACTTATCTCACAACCTACCTCCATCACTGTTTCCCTCCTCGTGAATAATATCTAATAACCTGCCAAATGCATTCTCAAAGGCCACAATTTTCTGCAGGTTTGCATTGCCCTTTGTCAGCTGGATGAGTAATAACAAGGCCTGTAACCAAAGCATGGAAAACACTGCACATTCACAACAGCAAAAAAACAAGGGACAAATACCACATTAACTCTGAACATTGATTCCAACAAGAAATCCATATTTTTATAATTCTAGAAAGTCTTATTTTGCAAATGGTTACATTTGATGTTTAAATTAAGAAGACAATAAAATACAATGCCAGTTAAGAAAATTAAAAAGTATGAGAGAGTAACTAGATCCTACTATGATTTTTTGGATTTATTTGATTGCTGTTTTATGCCGTACTATATTTCACATATACCACGGCGACCAACATTATGGTGAGGAGGATTTGTATGAGTTCAACTTGACCTATTAAATTCAAAATCTGGGTGATGTCATGTATCACCAAACCAGACAGGTTGTACTTCCACTCAGTTGACCTAATCTATGACAAATATTTCACATACTAGATTCATGACAGTGTGAAAACATCTGTAGTTTAAACGACTTACATCATTGCGGATGATTTCCCTGCTGTCCACAAGCAGGTCCATCAGCTTGTACACTCCCATAGGACTGACCAGTACAATCTCCTGCATTTCCTTACCACGATTGGTCAGCAGGATGGTCAGAAGTTTAACGGTTGGCCATCGAACATGAAAGTCATATTCCTGACACGGGAAAATTTGGAAATACAGATACAGATTTTCCTTCTTTCTAATGATTATTTCAGTCCTAAATAAGAGAAGAATTGTTTTGATGAATCATTGGTGAACACCAAAATCCACTGATATAAACATAAAAAAAACAGTGCACCCAAAGACCTGCAGGATACACTATTGGAAGTTAACATTACAATTTACAAGAGGATTAATCATACGTCATACACCATAATAACACGAACTATGACTAATGCAATTCTACAAATGCAAAACTTTCACTGAACTTACCTCCAGCAATGACAAGAGGAGAGAAACACTGTCTGTATTTTTGATAAATATTTCCGTGAACTGTCCACCAAGATCTTCTGGTAAATGATTAGGAATTTCATCCTCTGCAGAATAAGAAGTATAAGCATGGTCAGGACAGTGAACCTAAACACTGAAACAATTTAACATAGCAGAAATCTATACAAGTATATGTAACTGAAGATAGACTAAAGATTATCTTACACATATTACCATTTATTTATGATTCTGACTGAGCAGAAAACATAGTAGAAGTACATGTACACACATGTACATGGAATTGATTAAAGATCAATTATTATCTTCTGGGCAATAACATTTAATATATATGAATTTGACTCATAAAAAGATTAACTCTGTTTGATATATCAAATCTGCAAGTATTTGTGCATACATGTAGTTCACTTTGTGTACTACGGTTGAGTTCGTATGTTGAAGGTAACTGGATCACATATACATCTTAAGCTCATCATGAAAAAAACACTAGTGAGCAAAAGTTGAGTCCAACAAAATAATTTGAATGAAAGAATTCTGCTACATCAGTTTTTCTTTCTATCTAATTTCTAAGACGACTCACCCTCCTCCATAGGTTCATTACTCATGATGTTACACAGGGTGTCCAGAGCATAGCCTGTTATCTCTGCGTCATTTCTTAGAGAAAGAAAAGGTCACATCCATTGAGTTAAATTAAAGCCAATTTCTTCAGAAAACAAAGAGGCAAAGATACAATAAACACATTTTAAACTAACACATTTACCTGCACAAAACAAGCGCACATAAGTTACTGTAACATGTATAATTTTCTATCCACAATATATATTCCTCAAGGAATGACTGTATACAAATGCATCTACTTCCACTTTAGATGACTCTATGCCCGAGCCTGTTAGCATGCAAGTGCGGCGCAATGACCCAGAAGCCTCTCACCAATGCAATTGATGTGAGTTCAAGTCTAACTCATGTTGGCTTCCTCTCTGGAGGTTTGTGGATTGTAGATTGTCGTGGGTTTCCTCCCGCTATAATGCTTGCTGCCATCGTAGAAATGAAATATTCTTGAGTACAGCATAAAACACCAATCAAATGAACAAATAAATATTTCCACTTTACAGGTGTAAAGCACCAGGTATCACATACCTGTCAGTTTCAAGGACATTTCTGAGTATGTCCATTGCCTGTGTACCGACTTCAAGGCGGAATTTCTGAAAGGAAAAAAACCAATGACATTATTTCAAAAGGACTAAACTACAGCTTGGGGTAAAAAAATGCAAAAATTCAGATATGAGATACTAGTATTCAAACTTACATAGAAACCTGTAGCATGTATCCTTTAGCGCATGACAATAAAGAATTGTATAACATACAAAGACACATGTATATATAATAATACATGTACTGTAAATCTACAACCTCTTCAACCACTAAAGCACTTCTTTTCTTTTTGTGAAATTTAAGCATACAATTATTATCAAGATGATGCCAAAATTATTCACTTTAGTCACATAAGATACAAGCTTTATAAAGCTGTGCAAATTAGTTCTCTACACCCCATAGCTATCTCAGAATGTTTCAAAATATCAGTTGCAGAGGTGGTTGAAAAAGTTGAAGAATCATCATGTCATCATCAACAAGAATAGACAAACATTTATCATTTTTCAGAACATTTACCCGAGACAGGGCTTTGAGTGCCCGAACTGCATCTCGCCTGTCATCCAGTAGTGTTGAGGACTGAGCTCTGTCACAAAGCCTCTCCACCTGCAACAAAATACATGTACAACACTAATAAAGGAGCCGCAGTAATAATGATGCCATAACATGTGAGGCAATAAGGCAGAACATGATGGAATTTGCCACCCTTTGACTGGTTGTAATGCCACAGCCTCACCACCCACACCTAGATTCAAATAAAACCTTACTGGTCAAGGGTTAAGCCATTAGTCAGGTCGAGTGAGTACCAGCTTCACTTGTCAGTGTAGATACACTAGGCACTTAAATACATGCCATTGTCAGCGTATCATTAGGAGTCTGGTCATGATGTGGCTGCACCTCTCACCTCACCTCACACTTTATGATCTTTAAAACCCAACTGTAGAGGTAAGTGTATCTGGATCTGCACTGGATAAACCAACACCATGCCCCTTCAGGCCCTTACCATAATCTACACTGCATCACTACTGGTAAATAAACATCAAGATTTTTTTTGATCTTCACTGTTCTAAACAAGTATTACATTTCATAAACCTTGCCAACATCCCTAGTCTGAGCTCATAAAAATCTAATGTGGTGTCACTGGACACATTTCCAAAATATCACCTCCCATGCATTACTTTGTGTACAGGCCGTGTACAGCTTTCCAGGTGAACAAAGATCATGGAGAACATAACAGCCTTACTTTGTTTCACTTAGAGAGTGATGTAAAGGGCACATATGAATCTATGCGAGGTATCAGGGGAGTGAAAGTGAGGCTACAGGTGGCTGTATTCCATGTTTCAGTGATTTCTGGTATGAACCCAATAATAAAATTTAAGGCCATTGACACCTGATTTCTTGTTACACATCTCAATATCTGGGAAAATTAGTGCACCAGAGGGAGGTGGAACAATTTTCATTCTCTTCATACCACCTGACAACTTGGCTTGTTCTAAATATAATCAGGAGTGTATACAACAGAAATGTTAACCAGGTGAAAGACACAAGATGTCCACATGCTGGCTTTAAAAAAATTCTAAAAATGTGACTTTTATGTAGCTCCCTCATAAAATTCATAAATGTACACCACTCTGACCATGAACATACCAAGTTGTCAGGCAGTATGCTGTCATCGTCCTCAGACTAGTTTCTCTTATGTACACGTGCATGTGGACACAGTACTGCAGCTCTTCTATTTTATATATACTGATGAACGCAGATTTACAGAGTAAATCTGCAAACATTAAGATTCAGTCCAATCCAAAATAAGGCAATATGGAATTATGGCAGATTTCAGTAACATGAATGGAGCAGAAATAATAGTGCTTATTATAAGCAAGCCATGGTGGATAACTATATACTTGTAGCAAGGCCATGAAAGTAATAGCTTTAATGTTAACTTTAACTAACAACAGATAGTTTAACAGGTAAGTTACCCACCATATTTTGTTACCTTTCACTCTGTAACTCTTTTTCCATGAACATAATTATGAGGGGGACAGTGCTGTAACTACTATACATGCATGTAACCCTTGCAATTTTCAGGCCCATTCCACAGCTAGGGTAGAGTGCTAGCTTTATATCTTCATTCACACAGGATCCCAACTTCATATAATGCTGTGTACCATATTATGTTGTGCAGACTTACTTATTTTTCTTAAAAATTGCTTCTTTTGCCAACTTTGGGATGCTGTTTGCAATATGTTATACCAACAAAATTTTGCGAACTGCTACAGTGCATATTAAGCCTTCAATTTCCTAAACAGACAACCTGCATAAAAATGGATGATGGGGAAAAATAGGGTAAAGTGTGTTATTTACTGTATGCTGACACATTTAGTTTTGCAAGCACTGCATTCGCACTTGGGCGTATGTTATATACTCAGTCAACATTCAGCGTTAGTGGTGTCTAGTACGAGACTGCTCTGACATTAGGCTTGGCAAACAAATATGACCGCATCATATTTTTAAATGGAGCATTCTCTGACGTTCGCTTGGGGCCATCCCAGACCGAACACAATTTTGCCAAAACTAACGTCAGAGGAATCTCGGACTACTAGTGTCCTTCTCATCGTAAACCATACAGATATCATCAAACACACTTCTCGCGAATGCTAATTACCAGAAATGTGGTAATATGTGAGAACATTTCAAGAGTGACTCCATCTACTTCTGTAGACCTACAGACAATGTTGTAGCCGGGAATAATATAACAGTTGTAACTTCTATTAGACCCAGGTTGTAATAAGTGCAATGTTAATGTCATCCGAACCGGCGACAATCAAACAGTTTGTCATCGGTATCATTTGGCAGCATTAGGCATGGTTTTAAACCATACTGGGTGGTTTTATTTGCCGTCTTGTTACAAAAACTTAAGGTGATTGTTTACCGTTTCCGCCCCACTGGGCTGGCCTTCGGCTTGAGGACCGGTCAGATATTTTCTCAGATAGTCCATCTCTTTGCGTACGCCGACA
The DNA here is from genome assembly GCF_032854445.1 of Liolophura sinensis. Taxonomy (NCBI): domain Eukaryota; kingdom Metazoa; phylum Mollusca; class Polyplacophora; order Chitonida; family Chitonidae; genus Liolophura; species Liolophura sinensis. The sequence continues at coordinate 27,134,878 of NC_088295.1, forward strand.
TTCGGGGAATCCTTGTCGTCGTGTTTCCGGTGTTCTGGGCATGCGTATGTTACGTGGCGTCTACAAACTCCGCACAGAGATGAGAATATTGTGAAAAGGGGGCGTGGCGAGAAAACACGTGGCCATTCTTATCCATAACATCAACTGTTTGACTCAAAATCCAGCTGCATGTAACATGGGCCTCCCAAACAGTCATGTATATATACATAGGCCTATTTGCTTTTTCTTTAGACCAAAATGATGTTGACTTCTTACGCATACCTTAAGCAATAGAGCATTTCCACCCAGTGTTACGTACGTGATGAGTGCATTTTTCGTGGATGGTTAATTCTGATCATGTCATAGACAATGCTACACCATGTTAATGATAGACTTATAAACTTGTGGTTCAACAGTGCATATATATACCACTGCACTTATCCAATGGAAGTGTTTTAGGAAAGATTACAGTAATGGTATATATGGCTGATCCAATGAGTAATCAACTGATTAATGGACTGATCGATCATACAACTCAATGATTAATTAATAAACTGATTTAGTATTATTTTCCAGGTCGACCACATTAATTGGTATTTAATGGAGTTATAAAGTTATATATAGAAAAGTGATTGCATTTCCTGAGTTAGCTCCCTTTTAAGAGCTCTTTTTGCCGTGTTATTTCAGGTGTGCAGCAGGGAAGTCAACCAGGGCGTGGCGAAAGGTGCACATCTCGAGGTTGCAGTAAATTGTGGAGTGTAGCCCTATGTACAGAGTCATGCGATAAGGTGTCCGGCTAAGCAGCCTTAGATCTCACGGAGACGACGCACGAACCATCATTTTAACCTCATCATACTCAGGTGAAAGTCGCTTTACTTGCATGATGTTTCGTTTCAGTCATATGTGTCCCAGATATCAGCCAGTCAGTATATGCAGCGACTGACAAACAGTGAGTTGTAGGTTAACTTTACTATCAAGGAAAGGTGTATGGAAACATTAGCAACCATGAGAAATAATTAATATCGACAACAGATGGTTATCTGCCATGTCTGTTCGGGATGATCTGCGTGTAGGCCAATCTTTTGGGGTCGGGCTGGATATTAATTAGATTTTTGTATGTTGGTGTTAATATACATTCACCTTGTATATATGAAGAAGCCTGTATGGGTAGCACATGTAGATTTGCCAAGTCAGCAGCTTAAAATGGGCATCATATCCGGGACTGGGCAGTACCTCACTGTTAGCATTTCTAAGGTATTATACCACGGAAAAATTTGACATAAGTTAAAAATTTAATAGTGAGCAGAAAAGCATAAAGGTGTCATGCAGCTATGAATATACTGTATCCAAATGTTCATCAACCAACAGTTAATGTACTCTGACTAGGTATTTCCATGTCTTGGGGGTCAGTGACAGGCCTGCTGAACCCACTAAAGTTCAGATGGAGATTAATGTACCCGCTGTGCACTTTATGGACCACACTGAACAAACCGAAATGCACAATTGTCACAAATCCTCTTTTTAGCTGTGCAAGTCTGATAGTCTATTGGTTTGAGGTGGCCTTTCATTTGCTGTAATTCATTGTGAAGCCTTGGTGATAAGGGGTGCTTGTGTGGCCGTTTGTTGAAGACCACTTATCCTTCACCAATATAGGTAAAATACTGTTGGATAGCTGCTTTAACTTTAAAATGTATGATGCAGAAGAATATGCAGATCATGTATGTTGCGGTTATATTCATGACAAGTGGCTTTGGCATATTTTAGGAGTCGTCAAGTATTTACATCCCAGAGTTTGTATATGGATAACAACTTCGGATTTATTGGTTTGCAACATTTCGATGTACATTCTAACATGTGTAAACATCACTTTGGCTCAGTGTGGTCCCTTAAATCAAAAGTAGAAGAGGCCTCTGTGGCTCAGTTGGTTAGCGCGCTAGCGCAGCGTAATGACCCAGGAGTCTCTCACCAATGCGGTCGCTGTGAGTTCAAGTCAAGCTCATGCTGGCTTTCTCTCCGGCCGTATGTGGGAAGGTCTGGCACTACCTGCGGATGGTCGTGAGTTTCCCCCGAATTATGCCCGGTTTCCACCCACCATAATGGTGGCCGCCGTCGTGAAAATATTCTTGAACTATTCTTGAGTACGGCGTAAAACACCAATCAAAAAAAAATAATAAAAAAATCAAAAGTAGAAAAAGTGTTAAAGATACTGAAAACCATACATAGAGGCAGGGAGAAATGAACTTTTGGATGACATGGATGCAGTGTAAAATTTAGTTCATCGTGTTTTGCTCTAAAAAGGTATAAAACAACTTTATGATGTATTAAATTTTTAAATATCCTGATTTGCTGTTTTTTTCTTGATTTTAATAGGGCACAATGACAACTACAGTGGATAACATTCAGTACTTTTTGAAGGTTACTGTCAGACTACAGACTTTCCCTCTGTTCTGTTTTTACCTGCTGCTGGTGGCCTTATCACCTCTATGGCAAAGGATCTCCTCGCCGCTCAACCTCAGACCAGTAAGTACAAACATGTCACATTTAGCCATCACTCAACAATGACAACCATTCCCAAAAAATGTCTTACCATTGGTCAGCAGAGTGCACAAAGTATACACGGAATGGCTGATTTAATATTTTTACTGATCGTCACTCTAGCCGAAAATACACTTTACGGCTTCATTAATTCAGAGGATGTTAGTTATATAATAAAATTACAAGAAATTTGTTTCTTATGTCCCAAGCCTCTTTAAATAGGTGGCATGATTGTGTTTTTGTAAAATGTGTAAACTTTTAACTGTTTTAAACAAATATTTTTGTTGTTTTTGAAATGAAAATAATAGCAAGAAACCTTTGCGGGTGCATGAAGTATCATTGTTAACTATTCAAATGGAGATAAATAAAGTCATGAAACTGAAGTTTTTCCCTTTTTTTTTCAGGTATTAATAGTGTACAATTTTGCATGCAGTTGTGTCAGTGCATACACACTGGTCGGTTTTGTCTATGCAATTTACAAAAGTGGCTCCACATTTCACCGTGAGTCCACCTCGGCCATCTTGCCATTCTTTTGGGCTTATTGGATGACAAAAAATTTGGAACTGTTGGACACTGTCTTCATGGTACTCCGTCACAAACAGCGACAGATCTCATTTCTCCATGTTTACCACCATTCCTCCATCTTACTTCTGAGTGATGTAGCATATCATCATTACCCATGGCCTGCCATCGCTGTGTTTTTGGGATTAAACTCCTTCGTTCATGTTGTTCTTTATTTCTATTATGGGTTAACAGCCTTGTCCCCAGGAAATCCTCCTCAGTGGAAGAAAAACCTGACGCAGTTACAAATATTCCAGTTTTTGATTGGCTTTGTACAAGCCAGCATTGGTTATGCATATCACCATTTCTGTGTATATAGCATTCTGTATGGTATGACCATGACTTGTCTGTTTTCTAACTTTTATTACCAGGCATACATTAGAAAGCCCAAGACTCAAGTGAATGACAAAATAAAGTAGAGGTGTAGTCTTTGGCAAATGTGTACCAGATGAGAAGCTTGTACCATAAATATCAAAAATTACATTTAAATCTGTTTAAATTTGTTGTGGACAAAGTTCAACATTAGAAAAGCAGTAGTAAGACTTAAATATTGTTCTTACACCAACAGGTGAAAACCTGTTCTTTTTACATTGTTTCTATGCAAGTATAGGATTCCTCTTCTTTGATCTGGCAGCACTGTCTCTAAGTTCTCAAATTCTTGACAAGAGAACACTGATATTTCTGTAAGATCTGTAAATATAGGTATTATTTTAGATAGGAAGATGTTCCTGTTATGCAAAATCCTTTCAAACTTGCCATAAAACATTCGTGAAGAAATTAGGCATTAGTAGCATTATTCTTTTGAATTGTTTTAACATTGTGAAATATTGCATTGCTACTAAAATGTTAAAATACCCTTTGACTCACGTGACATTGAGCTGTTCTTTTATTATTCCACGATATTGTGTGTCAGCTAAGTGCATATTTATTCAGATATTTGTCACGTGTGTAGATTTTCCATCATCACAGCTGATCTTCACATATTATTGGTATTGCCATGTGTCATTTGTTTGTTATGTTGAAGCTATACTCTGTGTATGAAAGTTAATCTGTGGTTTAGGTTTTAAACCTGAATCACAAATTAACTTTTATAAGTCTTACTACATGTACATTGATGCATCTGTACCACTCAAACTCAATATTCATTCGACCCAGTGCCAAATCATATAGAGGCCTTTGTCATGCAAATTTACATGAAAGTTTCTTATAAGATGAAGATATACATCTATGTGGTGAGGGTTCAATCCCAACCATGGACAGGGAATTAGTAGATCTCCCGCTTTCAACGTTTGTGGGGCCTTGTTAAGCATCAGCAGTCACTGGAACTCTATGGACAATCTTAGCAGTTCTGTATAGACATTGTTTAATTTATTTTATTAGACTTAGTCTCCAAGTAAAATTTATTTACTCTGATAACATTTAAATAAACAGAGCCACAAGCTTTGCTGCTATATTTGAAATCTGAACATTTTATTTTTTTACAGTTTTTCTTAATTATTTAGAAGAAAGTATTGGTGCATAGATTTCAGGAATTTTTAAAGCACATACTTGCGCACAGTTTTGTTGTCTAATGTTATCTTATGTACTCCCTTCCAAAGAATTGTTTTTATATGATAACAAGGCAGCTGTGTGATCAGGTATGTATATTGCAGTGTATCTTTCTTTTAATAGCATCTCAAGAAAACCAGATGTAAATTTTTTTCGGGGTTTATATATGTATCTAAAGCCTAGCAATTCTGTGTAAGATATGATATAGTTTATGCATTATAGCATGTCAATTTTTTATTTGAATTACATGTATATTTAGTGAATTTGCATTCCACAGTACAACCCAAACAATGTGAAAATGATTTGTACACATATTCATGTAAGATCATATTTTGAAGCAGTCTATATTTTTATACATTCATTGAGTGATTAATTGTATATGATTTTCAGATTATAGAATCTTGTATGTCAAACTGTAGATTAGCAGTGAAATCAAAAATTGGCCTTTGACATAATACCTGTAATATTTTTCTTTTTTTCGCATTATTTTATTAGTATTGAAGAGCAAAATAATTGATTTACAAATTTTTGTATGTAAAAACAACTAATTTTATATATAAACCTTGTTTGTTTTATGCTAATCAATTGCATATGTTATAAGGCAATTGCTTTTTTACACCAAGACATTAAATACAAACCACAAAGAAACCCCAATATGTCAGCCAGTAACTCGCATTTCACCTCTCATGCTTTGGATGGGAGACAACATTGCCAAGATAAGCTTCGTGCTTGTTAACAGAATTTGACATATGTCAACAAAATATGATATATATGTTTGGATATCTATGTTTGTTGTGTTCCCTGAGTAAATACAACCCCAGGTGTGATACTGATTTGCTCAATTTATGTCATTTAAACAGATCAAAAAAAAAGAATATAATAAATGCATGTATGATATTCTGTTTTCTAACTTAAAACATTTGTTCTGTATTCAAGGATTGTGTTACTTTGTCATTGTCACTTCTGGCTTGAAACATTTCTTCTGTATTCATGCATTCTGTTGCTTTGTTATGGTCACTTCTGACTTGAAAAATTTGTTTTGTATTCACATATTCTGTTACTTTGTCATGATCACCTCTGACCTAAAACATTTGGTCTGTATTCACACATTCTGTTACTTTGTCATGGTCATGTCTGACTTGAAACATTTGTTCTGTATTCACACATTCATTTACTTTGTCATGGTCACTTCTGACTTGAAACATTTGTTCTGTATTCACATGTTCTGCTAGTCAAGGTCACTTCTGACCTGAAACATTTGTTTTGTATTCACACATTTTGTTACTTTGTCATGGTCACTTCTGACCTAAAACATTTGTTCTGTATTCACACATTCTGTTACTTTCTTACACTCACTTGTCGTTTAGTCCAGGAGATAGCAGATGAATCATGTTGTTATTCAACGTTCCCATGCTCCTAATTTTCTCAGGGTCCTGGTCGCAAGACAGTGTCGACTACAGTCTTTTTTCTTTATCTACTCTGACCAATACTTTCATCCAAAATGAGTATTTTAAAGACAAACAATAGTCATATAGTACTACTTTAGGTAATGAAGTTTTACATTTTCCAGGAAAATGTCACCCACCCTTCCTGGCAAAGCTGAAAACACCTCAAATATGAATCAAATATCAAATAAACATCAAATATGAATATAACTCTCAGAATAAAAATTGACTTACTCATGCGTGGGGAAATTTCCAAGTCAAGGAGGAGATTTCCAAGTAATTAAGAGTTCAGCATAGCCAATATCTTCGCTCTACAAGCATTCAGTGATGCATCTGTTGGCCTTCAAACTTGTCTTGGTCTTTCTCGTCGGTAGGTGAGCTCCACTAAGCATCTGGAAGAAAATACTGATTTAGTAACTTTTATCTGTCATAGGCTACTGCTTAGACCATTATACAGAAAATACCTTCGACGTCAGAGAGCTAGAGTAAATGTTACGTCAACTTGCCCTCGATAATGGAGACGTTCTGAAATTGTGTCAAGATGAAGTTTCACTGGGTTGAAAAAAAAAATCTCAAAAAATATTTAACGACGGTTTAAGATACTTTGAATGGTAGTTTTTCAGTGGACATAAATATTAGTCAGGTGCTGTCTTTCACTTTAAATCGAGTTGCCATCGTATAAGTGAAAAATTCCGGAATGGGACATCAAACAGCAACCAAATATGTCCAATGAATACTATTAGCTCAAGCCTACCCATTTCTGTTTGTAAAACAAGCTCTCGGTGTGATTGTCATTTACTATCTTCCTGTGTGATTGAGGAGATGGCAACTGTCGAACTCGTACACTGCTCTGTCTACATAAAACCGCGTAGAGACGTAATGGTGGTTTATCAACATGATACAAGGCAACAGATAGCACGACTGAAACAAGATAAGCCGTTACCTGTGCAGGTGTTGTATTCCCCACTAATCTATGTCCACAGGTAGGCCTACGTCTGGATATGAACACGTGTAGAAACCAAACACGTGCTTCGTGCAGTTTAATCTTAGTTATTTGGTGCTATAGCTCCCTCTCCAGTTTTAGTGACATTTGGTCTTCTTTGTTTTCATTTTACAAGACTACTTGGTATGTCATTATTGGAATTTGAGGAACTTTGATTCATTACTGAAGGACGGCACGTGGCAATGGACCAACAGTATTTCTTAGACGTTTTAACCTCATGAACGTGGTTTAAGCCCGTGACACTTAACCCAGTTCAAGGTAACTTTTGTACCAGGTATTTCTCGACGCTTGACTTGGATGGGTTTCGGTGAACTGTATTTTTCTTGTGTAGCGGTATTGCTCTATACATGTAATAAAACCCGCCAGGGAGGAGACATAAAGTCAGCCACGCTATTTGACATGCCGTCAAGGACCGGTATGGTTGTAACTCATCGTTGACACAATTCCTGCTATTAGACCGTTATGTCGTCTGAGACTCTGCTGTTCGAAGAATTTTATACCCGTTTCGAAGGGTTTTTTTGTACCATTTGTTTGCATTGCCAAAGTTCCTGACTGTATAACCCTTTGCTCTGGACATCTGGACGCCGTTTCATGGCAAAACACTTAATAGGCCTAATATATACACTGTTACAATGAAATACTACTGGACGATTGAAATAAGTTCTATCTTTATGGATGGCACAGTGACATTCTAAGGGATTTCACCATGGAAGGGACGTCCAATTTTGGTCCGCCAAATATAACTTCCAATGGATCAAGTAAATGTGTTCCGGGAAGTTTTGTGGAAGTCATACCCATTGACCCCCGAATCGTGGAGAACCAGACTACCTCGTCCGCAGGTACTGTGTATCCAGACTGGGAACGTGCAATGAAAATCACATTTTATACATTCTCCTTCATCATGGCCGTATGCGGGAACAGCATGGTGATACTGACCATACTTCTGAACAAGAAAATGAAGACAACTACGAATTGTCTCATCCTGAATTTGGCTGTCTCGGATCTCCTTATTGGACTACTGTGTATGTGGGTTCATCTTGGAAGCCAGATAGAACCTGAATGGCCGTTTGGATCGGTTGTTTGCAAAATGAAACATTTCGTTCAGGGTAAGCATTGATTTATTTGTTCACGGTTGGTTTTGACGACAGTATTGAGGAACTTTTTGCTAATACGATGGCGGTCAGGTTTACGATATGGACAACACGTGATAAACCACCGCTCTTTGTCATTTACCTGACCTTCCTACTTAACGCCAACGAATCAAAGAGGGCTGGTTTCCAATATTCAATGGGCAGTGACTGGGGGAGCTTTGAACCGAAGTCATCGGTTCCATATAGCTCTGACAACATAGCCATATTCATGGTAAACAACTAACCTATTGCTCTTTGTCGAACTGCCTCTCTTTGCATGGATCCATACAAATTTCCTACGTTATATTCTTTCTTTTTGTAGCTCGTGTTGAACGTTATATTGGAAATTAATCTTTGCAATTATTGACACATAACGTGCACTATATGGCATACGAATGTCTTTTTGAATGAAAGATTTTATTTTTTACTTCTTTGAAATGTGTATAAGCACCCGAATGAGGATTGGTTTAGGGTACATGTCTGCTTGGAAGTAAATACTCATTGATTCTGACATTCTAGCATTTATTGTGCGTCTTGATTATTTGTTGTTGAATCGGTTAACCAAGACCATCGGTACCAAAGGTGTGTCCAACTCTGATTCATTTCTTTGTCTAATGTCATTTCCGAATAAACTCGGGCTCTGTGTTATGCATGATGTATTCCTTACAGTCCTTTTCTTTCTGGGCGTATTGATGTACTGTTATCGCTATATTCAAACATGAAAACTAAGTTAGGCTAAATTGCTTTGCCACACACCTGAAGCAACATTGATGTTGCTTTGCGGTATAATTTTAATTTGTCTGTGGTAATTGTGTGTATCTGTTATGTATTGCAAGTACGTCCTTTTATACTCAAACCGTGACTGTTTGGTTATAGTGATCGTGGTTACCTCAAGCACCCTAACGTTGATGGTCATCTCAGCTGACCGACTGGTAGCCATTGTCTTCCCATTACGCAGCCGACTTTCCCCACTGTTAACTGGGATGGCCATAGGCCTGACCTGGCTGATCTCAATAGGAACGGCCTTGCCCCAACTCATCGTCATGGAGCAGAAAGAACTGTTCTGGAAAAATCGTCATGAAGTTTGGTGTGAAGAATCGTGGCCTCGAGTTTACGTCAACGAAGACTGTGACGTCACCGAGCCTGGCAGGAAGGTGTATTACACTGTCTACGTCGTGGTCATTTACTTCCTGTCTGTCGTCTTCATGGTGGCTGCTTATACTTTAATAATGGTTACCATAGTTACCAGGAAGCTTCCAGGCACAGTCACAGACTCCATTGTCGCTGCCCAGGATAAATCCAAGAGGAAGGTTTGTTTGTCTTCTACATACACCAAATGGAAATTTCTACATGCCTACCGGTGGAATGCTCATATGTTATCCGAGTATTGGTGAACCAAGATCAAATGATCAGATGATCAAAATCAGATAATACAAGACATCGATGACTTCCCTCGCTGGCTCAGATGGTTAAAACGCTATCTCGCTGCGTTCACCTAGCCCTAGGTTAGTGAGGTTGCAAGTTCGAATCCACCTCTGTTCTGAGTTGCGTCTTTAGGTTGGAGAGTTTGTCAGGTACAGGTTATCGAATGCTGCTGGTTTATACTCAAGGCAATCTGGTTTCTTCCACCTATAAACCTGACAAATGATGAATTACAATCAAATTCTTGGCTACATTTATTTATTGATTTGATTGTTTTTTTTTTACGCCGAACTCAAGAATATTTCCCTTTTACGACGGCGGCTAGCATTATGGTGGGTTGAAATGGGGCAGAGCCCGGGAAAAACCCACGACCAGCTGCAAGTAGCTGACAGACGTTGACGACACCACCATGAGCTTGACTTCAACTTACAGCATTGGTGAGAGGCTTCTGCGTAATTGTGCCCCGCTGGCATGCTAACCCCGGTCGGCCATGGAGGTTCCCTCTTTACTGCAACGTGAAATACGGATCAAATAAATAAATATTCTTTGATGTATCTCGGGGAAAGTTCTAAGCTTAGCTATACGGTATTGTGTAGATTTTGACAGTGAACTATGGTATATTTTATTTTACAAATGCATTAATAACAGAAAAGGGTTGACGGTTGGTATACGAATGTCTGTTTGGACGCATAGATTAGACAGTTTGTAATTTGCTATTTTCGTGTAGGTTGTTCGAATGCTGATGGCGGTCGTGGTCACGTTTATAGTGTGCTGGACTCCGCAACAGTTACTCCTCTTGTGGCAAGTATACAGGGTGCCAGGGGAGGTAAATATGATATTACTTTTTAGGCCTACACCAAACCCTTTCCGCAAAGCAAATACCCACATGTAGTGCATACGAGCTTAAAATATGACAAAAATCAAGTGCTATTGTCACTTGACTTGATCTTGACTACATAGAGAGTGACCTTGTCACTTAAGTAGCCATGATTTACCAGTTACGTCAGCCCAGATTTGCTCTACTTTCTGTGTTGATGATTTATTTGGCTAGCTTTTTTTTGTAACCATACCAAAGATAATGTTAAGTAATGGAATTCATATGGATGCAGGCGAAGTTGACCAAAACACTTTGTGCCTTGTTTCGTTTTCACCACGCTATGGATAAAAAGTCATCATGATCATTCACTATTTTTTTTTCTTTTCTTTCTTGTTCAGTATCCACATTATATAGACGGGCTGAAGTACGCTGCTCTCTATATAGCTTACTCCAACAGTTCCATCAATCCACTGTTATATGGCGGACTGAATGAGCACTTTCGCCGGAGCTTCATGCACATCTGTCAATGTACTCGGCTTCGGAATAGGAATAGAGTTGCCCCGGGTAAGACAATCGATCTACAAACCATACGACCACCCATAGCACATTCAAACCATATTACACTGAATAAAGTAGATAAAGTAGAATAAAGAATATCCATAATATGATATACTACAGCATAGTTAGTAAAACTAAATCCAGAAGAGCGACGAAATCCGGGCGCTTGTCAATTTTACCGACGTAGGCTTTTATTTTAACTGTTGATGTAAATGACTAAATAGTAACAACTTACAAAACACCAAACACCATGGCTTAATCAGAATAAGGTTAAAAACGGGTGATGTTAATAGCAATTTATTAGATATTACTCAAATGTCGTCAGATTTAACAAACAAAAGCATGACACGTGCAACTTTTTACCTTTTCAAAGTTTTCATCCTTGATTTGTCTTTAAACACGACCCTATGGTGATGAGGAATTTCTCACACTTCCCACAGAAAGCATTCCGGGGGTAGTGGAGACACACGCAGAAACCGATCACGTCCAGACAAACCTGTGATCTACAAACCGTTTTGGAAGGCCAATTTGAGACTTTTCGAAATGTGAACAAGGCGCCTTAATACATAATCCAGATGACCGAGGACAGAAATTTAAGGACATGGGATCAGCTTACTTATATAAAACAAGGACTTTTGAGTCTCATTTTACACACGTGGCACGTGTTATATGAAGCACCGCTAGGGATCGGGTCGTGGTTACGGTGCCTACCTTTCAATCGCTACGACGCACGAGGTTAAGGTTTAAAACCAGCCTTGGACAGGTTAAAGATTCAAATTCAACCGCTGTGACTGCTGGTCGGACCTGTGGTCGACAAACCTCGTGTGGCCGTTTGTGCAGTTAAATGTTCGTTGAAGACAACTTGTCTTTCACATAACAAGTGGATTATGCTATGTTAAGCATCGTTGAAATGATCGGTGGAGTCGCAAAAGTGCGCTATGTATTCTATCTAACATCCTTGACATAGGAAACAGGTTTAACGGAATGCCCTTGCGATACGACGGGACATTGAAAGTAAAATCAGTGTTGCGACGACAGTGTGGTAGTTGGCCAATGGTCACACGTAACCGATAAAATCCGGCATCTTGTTAGTTTACCTCAGAGTTTTAATCCAGCTGTTCATACCATATAGGCCAATGCTTAAATAAAAGCAACTTAAATGTATCCATCAAACTGTGGGGGCTTATGTAGAATGCAATAACTGTTCCGGGCAATGACTATTTTACCCACAAAACGTCATTGCAAAGGCAATAAACAGTAGGCTACAAGACCCGAATTGCTCTGGACGGGAAACGTACAAAATCAGGTAAAGGAAAAAGGCAGTCATGTTATTTGCTATTTATGTGACGTCACTGATCTGGAATTCCTCAAAATGCCGAGCTCTCGTCATAAGCAATCACGTGATTATCTCAACAATAAACCAGGAGTTAGGAACATGCGAAACTCTGTTGATATTGATCTAGTCACTCAATTAAGATCTTTTATAGCTTAAATGATGGTTAATTCCTGGACGAAGGAACTTGTGCGTGAAATCGTCCAACGTTCGTATACTACGTAAGCCATCAAGTGTATAATCCTAAACCGATTTCCCAAACCTATATATATTTTCCCTGAGGAATACATTGTATGTAAGAAATAATTATATAAATAGTAAGTAAAGGTGGCAACATATATAAGAGAGAAGAAAATGAAACACTTTTGAAAATGAAGGATTCTTTTAAGTGTGGTTTGCCCTCCATAAGACCCAAGGATGTCCCAGATCCAACAATTTGGCAATGAGGCATATTCAAAAGCGGTGTCAGCATAAAGCACTGCTGAACCCGACTGGGATGTACTTGTGACGGTCCATGTTATAGGAATCTAAACGCCGTTGCTGATACAGATCTCTAGCTAAGTTTACTTACTGTTCAGGCCTATTCCCAGTACACATATTGTACCGGAGAATGTGTTAGGAAGGACAAACTTACGTTTTTGCAAGTGACTGGTAAACATTTCTTACTGCTGGCATGGGTAGTATACAACTAACTAGTAAATGTTGGTATTACTTTCATGGGTAGTTTACAGCCAATGTGAACAGTTGTATTACTTATACAACCTACATTAACATTTGTATTGCTTACATGGGTCGTTTGCAACTGACTGGTAAACATTTTTACCGCTGGCATAGGCTGGCATGGGCGGTATTCAGCTTGTTAGTAAAATCATTTCTTATTGCTGGCATGGGCGGTATGCAGTTTATTGGTAAAATCATTACATATTGCTCGCATGGGTCATATGCAGCTTGTTGGTAAAACCATTTCTTATTGCTGGCATGTGGTATGCAGTTTATTGGTAAAATCATAGCATATTTGCTCGCATGGGTCGTATGCAGCTTGTTGGTAAAATCATTTCTTATTGCTGGCATGGGTGGTATGCAATTTATTGGTAGAATCATTACATATTGCTCGCATGGGTCGTATGCAGCTTGTTGGTAAAATCATTTCTTATTGCTGGCATGGGTTGTATGCAGTTTATTGGTAAAATCATAACATATTTGCTCGCATGGGTCGTATGCAGCTTGCTGGTAAAATCATTTCTCATTGCTGGCATGGATCGTATGCTGCTTGTTGGTAAAATTATTTCTCATTGCTGGCATGGGTCCTGTGCAGCTTGTTGGTAACACCATTACTTATTGCTGACATTGGTCGTATGCAGTATGTATATCGTATGTCGAGAGGTAGAGCAGTATATTTGTTGCGCAGGTTAATCTATAGAAATGTGAATTGAAGGCAGGTATTATACCTTTGTGTGTTGAGATTTAGAACCGTTACCGTTGGGCAAATGAGGAATACTTTTTTCATTAAGAGACCATTTTCTCTGATTCCGTGAACTAGTAAATATGAATAGTCTTAAACCTAACCTTTTTATTTCTTTTTGCGGGAATCAGACAAAGGTATTTGAGATAATTTAATCCATCGTAATGGCTCAGTGCTTAATAGAAGAATGTATTGTTTTTTAAACATAGTATAGGGTTGTCCAGGCTGTTCAGTGAGAATTTCCAAGGCCATTCACGGGAGACAACTTCTGAAGGAAAACTGTCGGAACCACAGTTCGGCAAAACCTGAAGTGCAGAACTTTGCAACACTTCAAAACGGTGTCAGTTCTGTACAGTTGACAGAAATCACACGCCCACGGTTCAGTCAACGACAAACCACAAAGCTTCATAATAAGTGTTCTATGCATTCAGAGGTATCAGGTATACAAGGTTTGGTAATAGTTGGACAAACCGTCTAGAAACCACAGAAAGCGAATCAATGAATTGTAACCAGAATATATTTGTGATCCGTTGGCGATATTTCCCACCTGCTTTAGATTTGTCTCTTGGTGTGTTTAATTATATACGACGTATCGCCAGCCAACCTTACACAATCTCAGATCAGTCATCATCGAGTACATCTGCACATGCTTTAACGAAGGCGATCCTAGCCGACGAATCTGAAAAATACAGAAGTTGTTCCCCTTTACCTGATTGAACTCTTGCTGTCGGCTTTTATCTCAGATATATAGCTTTGCTGAGAGATACTTCTGAATATATAAGTAACAACTTTGTCTTTCAATAATAGCCTAACGTTTTCCCAAGGAAAATTATTGTTCCATACCAAGATGTCCGTGCATATATAGACTTTACATTGTTTCAAGATAATATAAGATATAATAAGACAGCAATTCAAAATCTATAAACAATCCACTGAGTGGTGGTCAATAAATGTCAGGTAAGTTGAACTTAATAGTCATTAATTTACCCTCCAGTTGCTCCCCATGCCACACTCTGTAAGTTTAACTGTATTCTGTATCCTACACTGTATGCCAAGTCATTTCCTGTTGCAAGTTATGTGTAACAAGTATGTGATTGGTCCAAAATGGTTATCACCTTGTAAAGGGCTGTGCATATTGTATCCACGTGTCCCACAAGTTCTTATGAGGAAGGGATATAGTCAAAATATTGACAATAAGCGTATGTTTGTATTGTAGCGTATATTATTTGGTAACGTATCGAAAAATACTTTTGTACTGTTGATCTGTGAGCGACAGACATTACATCATGTAGCGAAATGATAAATCAGTACAAAAGACACAGCAAAAAAGGTCCGTGTATAAAATGTTATCTTTATATCCGTCAGTGTTTATATTAATCTTTAAAACTTTAAATATGGAATCTGTTTATAAATATATCAAAGATGAATAGTATACAGAAATATATCACTGAGAATTTCCAGTTGTTTTACTGTCAATGCTCTATGAATATGATGGGATGATTTGGAATTAAATGTCTCGGTTAAGGGTTATGTTTCTATTTTCATTTCAGTTTTTAAACATATATAAGAGTGTTTTGTAACATAAAATTACATTAAGAAATATGACGCACACAATGGACCTATATCTTAATCAAAAATTATATTCATTTTGAATATGAAATGATCATTTTAGATCAGAGTATTAAGAATTTATACACTCTTCCCATTACAACATTAAAACAGTCAAACAAGAAAGGCCCCCTGGTCGGTTATAATTTCTGTCCATGTGTTTCGTGTGATATATTTTCATGGATATAGTACAATTGGTGCATATGTACATGGTGTTATTATAGGCCTGAGCTAGATTATTGTTTTTTACATATATGGTTACCACAGAGGAAATTAGATAAGCATGGTGCTAACATACACACCAAATTCTACCCGTCCAGTTGTGCTGTTTGTAGCGAAATAATTGCTTTCAAACATTTAAATTGAAAGATGACATACAGCAATAAATAGCCATTTAAAACAGACTCCCAAACAAAATCACGTCCACATGCTGCTATTTTACAAAAGGAAAATAAGAAGAAAACGACAGAATTTTTGCTTCACGCAGCACTGAGCGGATGTTGTAGGTGTTGTTTTCCCTATAAAACTGGCGCATTGATTATTAATTCCTCAGAATTTGCAGTTGTTATTTTCTAATCAATCCTTGTCGTAGGAAAAAAACGTTCTGCCCTTCTAACTGTATTAACCAGGGTGGATTGATAACTCGTCTGAGAGCAAAGCAGTCAGATTTTCCTCCCCTCCAATTGAACCCTAGTACGGCAATGATTAATGCCAAGTAAGCGTGAAATAAGAAAATCCTCCAGTGGTGACAAGGCTATCGACTGTTTTCTGACCGTGATGAATGAGACTAAAGCCGAAATTAATAGCGGAAAAAATATCTCATGGCCATGCATGCATTCTAACGGATGGCAACCGTTAATAAGGCTTGATCACTGAACCTTGTATACGACGTTCCATGGAAAAACCCTCTTCACAACGCATTGTTACCAGCATTGCTGCAGAGCCCGTATATTGCGGCACGCAGAACCCGGATCTAGCACATACATTTGCGATGGGCAAAGCGGATATGGACAGAATATCAAAATAATGGTGAACTTTAGGAGATAAACAACACGTTATTATCAGTAACAAACAAAATTTAAAACTGTTCAATTTTGATTTTCTAATGCCATGCACGATTTTGCATATACATATTTGCTTTGTACTATCCCATACCTGTATTGTTATTAATAAAACCATTGTACTTTTTATGGGGAGTGGTTATAAATACTGATTGTATATAGTATAGAATCGCTATTTGCGAGGTCACAAAAATCATCACGCTGAAATTGCCAGAATATATCCTCACAAGCTCATGTTAGTTTCTTTGTCCACAACACGGCAGGGGAAATTGTAATATTTACAACTGATGTAACACATGCATAACCCACGGAACCTTAAGGTCTTTTTAATTTAAAAACAAATCATTGGTACATAGTCATGCTTGATAGCGTCAGATTTGTAATCACTAGTCATTTACAATTATTTGTTCTTTCTGACGATGGTATAGATAAAGTGTCGAAATATTTATCCAAAACGTTATAACTATAACGCAATCTTTCTCCTATATCAAGTCCATAACCATACATACTGTACCATTTCCAGTTGTTAAAGAAAGCGACAACCTTTAAATAAAGTATACAACAAATAAAAGGCAATTTCTTACAGTATCGGAACATAGTTTTGATGTGTTTTTTTTCATATTTTTTTTCAGTGAATAAAATGCTAAAAATCTTTCAGGTTCTACACTGGACTTTTTGGACCATATTGAACAGATTGAAGCATACTGGCATCACCCGATTATTTTTGCTGTTCATTTTATTTTCACTCGTATATTCATGTTGAATGTAGAAATATAGCAATCGGATGATGTTTAGCAGGTAAAAGAATTTCTGTGACGTCAGTGATCTTGTTCAATATGTCCAAAAAAAGGTCCACTGTGGAATGTGAGTCCTATTTTTATTTTTCACTGTCAAAACCTGGATCCAAACACGTGGTATGTTCCTCATCTCACCATGTACATGATAAACCGCATGTCGTAACTGGATCCAAACACGTGGTATGTTCCTCATCTCACCATGTACATGATAAACCGCATGTCGTAACTGGATCCGAACACGTGATAGGAACCGCATCTCACCATGTACATGATAAACTGCATGTGTTAATTGGATCCGAACACGTGATAGGAACTTCATCTCACCATGTACATGAGAAACCGCATGTGGTAACTGGATCCGAACACGTGGTAGGATACCTCATCTCACCATGTACGTGGTAAACCGCATGTGGTAACTGGATCCGAACACGTGGTAGGATACCTCATCTCACCATGTACATGATAAACTCCATGTGGTAACTGGATCCAAACACGTGGTAGGAACCTAACCTTACCATGTACATGATAAACCGCATGTCGTAACTGGATCCAAACACGTGGTATGAACCTCATCTCAACATGTACATGATAAACCGCATGTGGTAACTAGATCCGAACACGTGGTAGGGACCTCATCTCGCCTCGTACATGATAAACCCCATGTGGTAACTGGATCCGAACACGTGATAGGAACCTCACCTCACCATCGACATGATAAACCGCATGTGGTAACTGGATCCAAACACGTGGTAGGAACCTAACCTCACCATGTACATGATAAACCGCATGTGGTAACTGGATCCAAACACGTGGTATGAACATCATCTCGCCATGTACATGATAAACCACATACGGTAACTGGATCCAAACACGTGATAGGAACCTCATCTCAACATGTACATGATAAACCGCATGTGGTAACTGGATCCGAACACGTGATAGGAATCTCATCTCGCCATCTCGCCACACCCTGTGTGGTAACTGGATCCGAACACGTGGTAGGAACCTCATCTCACGAAGCCTCACAAGACGCATGGCAAGCCTCCTGTTGTACATAGATCCGAACAGGTGGTAGGAACCTCGCCTCACAAGGCACATGAAAAGCCTCCTGTTGTACATAGATCCGAACAGGTGGTAGGAACCTCGCCTCACAAGGCACATGACAAGCCTCCTGTTGTACATGGATCCGAACAGGTGGTAAGAAACTCGCCTCACATGGTACATGGCAAACCTCCCGTTGTACATGGATCCGAACAGGTAATAGGGAACTCGCCTCACCAGGTACATGACATACCTCCTGTGGTATATGTATCCAAACAGGTGGTAGGAAACTCGCCTCACCAGGTACATGGCAAACCTCCTGTGGTACATAGATCGGAAAAAGGTGGTAGGAACCTCGCCTCACCAGGTATGTGGCAAACCTCCTGCTGTACATGGATCCGAATAGGTGGTAGGAACCTCGCCTCATAAGGTACATGACAAACCTCCTGTTGTACATAGATGCGAATAGGTGGTAGGAACCTCGCCTCACAAGGTACATGACAAACCTCCTGTTGTACATGGATCCGAACAGGTGGTAAGAAACTCGCCTCACAAGGTACATGGCAAACCTCTCGTTGTACATGGATCCGAACAGGTAATAGGGAACTCGCCTCACCAGGTACATCGCAGACCTCATGTTGTACACAGATCCGAAAAAGGTGGTAGGAACCTCGCTCACCAGGTAAGTGACAAACCTCCTGCTCTACATGGATCCGAACAGGTGGTAGGAAACTCACCTCACCAGGTACATGGTAAATCCCCTGTGGTACATGGGTCGGAACAGATGGTAGGAAACTCGCCTCACCAGGTACATGGCAAACTTCCTTTGGTACATGGGTCGGAACAGGTGGTAGGAACCTCCCCTCACAAACCTCTTGACACAAGGCTACTGTTCAGTTAGCAGTAGGTGAGTCCGAACACGTGGTACGAACCGCTTCTCACCGTTTATATGGTAAACTGGGGTAACTAGAACACGCCACACTTTTATTTGAGAGGTAATAATTCGAATTGAGAGTGTTTAGACCGTTCCGCCATCCACTATTCTAACCTACAAATTCTCGAAGAACAACATACACAAAACTATATACAGGTGCCTTGAACGCTAAATCGGATTTATCAAATCTTGTCGTTTATAATGCGTAAAGTTTAGATATATATAAAGCTAACACTATCTTATAGTGCTACAGTTTGCCATACGGTATTGTGGATGTGCTGGATGCCACGTGATGGCCATCGCCTCTATAACCATAGATATGTCGAATTTTCCACACTGATGCGAAATGAAAAATCCTTGTTTTTGAATACTCCATTCGTATTTATCAACAAAAGAAACACTATCTACCCAATTAACAATGATGTACCGACTTATACATTCAAACTAGTGCAAAATTAAAGCGTATAAACGTATTTACAACTTGTAGGAGCTATATCTTATTCAATCTGGAAGAATGGAAATCCTGTAAACATACGCGGTAGTGAAATAAGCAAATATGAATAGTTTTGTTTCGTATCTTGTCTTTTTGTGTTGTGTTTTACACAGATATTGATATCAGAGAGATAAAGTACCGTCTACAGTTTTTTACTTTGGTGAAAACTGGTAAGTAAATTTACCGCGACGTGTGATGTCTCAACTCTCAAGAATGAGCTCAGATCTTGAGTGATGTAAATAATGTATGTATCAAAAGTCAAGCGGGGAAAAGCATGACACAATCACGGCACATATAGTTTGAACATAGATAGTTCATAGCAACTGTCAGTAGAATGTTGACTTTTTTCCTTTGTTTTAGTATCCAAAACGACGACAGAGTAACCTTTTTAGAGAAACGTTTCCATACGGTTTGTTAAAAGAGCTTGATCAAACATCACTAACGTTGCCTGATTTCTGGCTTTGCCCATTTGTTACTTCACAAGCATTGGGTAAAAGACTTTATTATCCTAAGAATAGGTATCTGAGCTTGCAGTGAATATGTGATAATGCCATGGAAGTATATAAGATAATTACTTTGGGAGATTTTGTGTTCAATAAAGTTTATTTTCTTGCTTTTTTCTGTTAACGGTTTGGAATTTCAGAGGTGAAATTGATTTGAGATATAAACAATAAGACTGGGGATCAGAGTCACAGATGTGAAGATCCAGAGAAGCGAATCCGGAGACTTGCTCTGTTCGTATAAGGCAGGTATAGTGATTGATGCCAAAATCCCCTACAAACTTCAAGTGCAAAGACTAGTCCCATAAGGAC
The DNA here is from genome assembly GCF_032854445.1 of Liolophura sinensis. Classification (NCBI taxonomy): domain Eukaryota; kingdom Metazoa; phylum Mollusca; class Polyplacophora; order Chitonida; family Chitonidae; genus Liolophura; species Liolophura sinensis. Next base: position 27,155,417 of record NC_088295.1, read on the forward strand.
TGTATCTCATTTCGTTCGACACAGGAAATTTTCCCAAAGAGATCATTCCTTGAATCGCGTCGCTCCTAGTCAATTACCGTGGGTCCAAGCGAGGCACACATCCATCAAGAATTTACGAGAGCATCGCGGCTCTGGGGGGACGTGCGGTCAGCGTACGCCATTCACAGCGATTGCTTATGAGCCTCGGCAGACCCGGGCTGTAAAAGAGCTTGATGACCGCGCCGAGAAAAACTTTACATAATGTTCAAACAACAGATGGATACTCGAGGCAGAGATACTCCCAAGAGAACTCCTCTCGGGAAACCCGCCTGATTTAGTGGACAATTGGTAGAGCGAAAATTCTGATACGTTTTAAAAACTGAATTAACCGTGTAAACATGAAGAAATAGTGGCAATTAGGCCCTGGCTGCTAATTCAAAGCCACGAGAATCGGGGAAGTGGAGCGTGAAGCTAGTACAACACCGACAGATCCAGGCATGGATGATTGACGACAGGAAGATGGTCACCGAAAACATCTTAATATTAAAAAAAATTTGGGATGTATAATATGCCTTAGTTTAAAGTACAAAAACCCTAAAGCTAAGGACAATTCTACAGCCAGATCCGGTATTCTTTGCAGTAAGTAGTGAAGGCAAATGTCCAATGTTTAATTCTATGAGCAAAAGTTCAATCACTTAAGCTAGTTAGGGTATACCTCCAAATTTAAACATATTGAACGGTCATTGGCATATTGGCAAAATTGATATACATTTGTAAATGAAAAGTAGCCAAGAAAATAATCATCTTGGAAACGCGGAAATTTGCAGTGTATCGCAAATAGAGCCGTAGTTTTCTTGGGAGTCTAAGAAAAAAAATTTCAAACCATTGCTACGAATAAAAGTATTGGTCATTGCTGAGAGTGCTGGGTGACAATATTAGACAGAGCTGAGAGTAACGGCATCAGACATTACTGAGAGTAACAGCGTCAAACATTAGAGAGTAACAGCATCAGACATTATTGAGAAACACGTCTGAACGTTTGTTTTGGGGACAAAGGTTGAAAAATTGAAACTACGTAACTTACGACAAATCACAATACATGACAGAGAAGTGAAATGTTTCCATATTGTTATTTCTACCGCCATTTCCAATTCCTCTAGAATATTGTTCATTTAGTTATTTGATGCATATTAACTAATTTAGTGCCTGCATTCATGAGTCTGGGATAGCGATATGGCAATTTATCCGTCGAAATCGGATCATATCATTTATTTCAAGACAAACCAATTTTGAACGCACAAAAGGCAATGAGGCAGACGGAAATCTCAGTTAATCCCTTTGTAGCAGGCCGATGTAGCGGCGAGTTGGTGGCGGTCAAATCCCCGCTGCAACCAGCGAGCGAAGGTCACTGACATGATACATATCAGCGTCAACATGTCCGTCAATACTAGACAAAATTTGAATTAATGGCAAAGCAAAACACCCACCAAATAGGAGACATGCTTCAAAATATAACAAACAAGCGGAAAACAGTTATAAAGACGTTAATGACCGTGAAAGCATACATTTAGAGTTGACACAGCTCATTTATCACACGACTTATTACAGGTCCACTACACCATGAAGACAGAACAATTGCTGCCTTCATAGTTCTATAGTGCCGTTGATTCCATATGCCATACTATATAATGGTTGGATGAACTTCGTCGAAGTCAGTGGAATCAGAAAAGCCTGAATCTTTTCCATAACAAAAATGGATACAAATTTCAAAAAATGGTTAACTTTACAAGAAAAACATTTCTCACCATCTCTTAATAACAGCTATATGACTTATGTCGTGTATTTTCATACGTATGGAATTGTTTCTTGTTTTTAAATCTTTAATATATAGTTTACTGCGCGTAACTTTGTCTTGAATGGCGTGCACGAAAAAAATGGCACCAATAAAGGATTGGTTATCACATTTTCAAGCGGGTTACACACGCTTTCCATGAAATCAGTCGCACATAGATAACAACTAACTTATAAACGTCTATCTAGAAATAGTAATTATAACTTCTTGCGAAGAGATGTCATCTTTGCATATATCAGATGACCTTTGATTCTAGAGTAATAGGATTTTCAAGGGAGACAAATTAGGATGGTGCTCGTGTCATTACGATGCCGTGATTGCAGGCATCTTATCTGCAGTCACATTACCCGTTACGCTATGACAGACAGCTGGGACCTTCGGCTAACAATGGAAGCATTGATCTCGTCATCTCTTCCAATGTGAAAAGATGCTCCAAGAACCCCCAAGACTCCTTTGTTCAGACGTAACATCGCTTCGACGGCAATTGCTGAAGATTGTCGCAAAATTGTGTAATTTTGCTAAGAGAAAGAAAAAAGTGTAATACTCAAAAGATCTGATAAACGTTTAGGGGAATCATGGAGTCATACCCGGGTCCGAGGTTAGATACGACCTTGCTCAGAACAAACGGGTATCAGACGATGTCAACGTCAGCGTTTTAGATGGAGAGCTCTTTCATTTACTCTGTATAGCATCGACTATACTAACATTTCATAAGGAATCACCATTAATGCACTCCAGAACGATTTTCTTTCTTCTCTGTGTTTTTCATTAATGAGACATATCACAGTAGCGCGCTCTAGTTGTAAGTGACTCAAAACTGTCATTAATAAAACATTCACTACCAAAACGTCTTGAAATTCAGGATTTACAACTAATATTTACCAGTGTACATCGCCATGCTGAATTGTCTTTTTTGTTTAGCAATAAGTCTTCAAAAATCGTGGTTTTGCCATCATATTGCATTAAATCTTCATTTCATCCATTAAATAATGTTTGTACCGTTTGAATATTAAAGCGTGTATAGTCCATGTATACATTAATCGTGACTGGCGACTGGTCAGTTTGCACTTGTTAACCTCTGCTGACCACGTGACAATGCACGTATGTGATGGTCAGTGAGGACTTGCTGGTAAAGGGTGATGAACCCAATCAAAATCATCAGCATTCCATAGTGACCACGTGATCCTACATGCGTCCAACAAAATTATAGCTTCTAGCGCTCATTTGTCATGACAAATGAATTAAGCTGTCCACAACGTGTGACAATAGGAGACCTGTATCACGTGATCATGAAACGTGTCGTGGATTTAGCAAGGACCGTCCAGAAGGCATGGTTCACTCATTAGATGATTTCGAGAACTATCTCCAAATTCTTCGGAAAGATTTTTCTGTTGGTAAAAGTCACCTGCACTAAAACCAAAGAGAACTTGACCCTAAGAATGTCTGGGTAAATCAAGACACGGCTGTAAAATTCTCACCTAATGAGCACCACGTACCACGCACTTTCTTTCTTACAATGTATACAAAGACTGAAAATTTATACCAAGGATTCTAGATAAAAACTCACTGTCAACACAACTGTTAAAGCTATTAGGTAAATAGGCAGGGTTTTCATGAGGGAGTTTTCCTTTCTTATCTATTCAATTTTTGGTGATGTTGCTCATTCCTTAAAAATAGCTCCTAAAATAGTAATGTAAAAATTCCACTTGATACTGTCTCTGGTCTCGGTGGTTTATGTCAATGGAAATTGGTTAATGTGAATATTGAGCCGGAACGTTCTGGCCAATGTTGTGGACGATTCGCATACGAATGTCTATATCGATTTCTATGTAGACATTCTATATATAGACGTGTCTATATATACGCCTGCATTTGAAGATTTATATTTTGGAACAGACATCAAGCGGTAGCCCAAAAAATCTATTAAATCGTAGTAATTCTACTTGATATTATAACCATTGCTAAAGACACAAGGGGACAAGAATGAATGAGTGAATGATTATGACAGCATTTCAGTCATGTCAAGAACATGTTTAAAATAGGAAGCAGGCAGTGAATGGCTTACGAACTGATGAGGACATTCAAAATAAAACAAAAATAGACGGAAATGGTTGAAAACCAGTTTTAAAAAAACAAACCTTCTTTAAAACTGGAAAATTATACACAAGGAGAAATGTATATTACTATGAAATTAAGTATGTTGAAATGTATATCACTATGAAAGGAAGTATGTTGAAATGTATATTACTATGAAAGGAAGTATGTTGAAATTTATATTACTATGAAAGGAAGTATGTTGAAATGTATATTACTATGACAGGAAGTATGTTGAAGTCCCAGGTTATAACAATCGTATTGGAAAGGAAGGAATGAAGTGGCACTGTTAAGAAGCCGCTTTCAATTAACCAAGTCGTATTCTCAGCACACCTGGTCAGGTTAGACGGTGTCAGTGAGAGGAGGTGTCAGCTAGTGGCTAGCTCACGCCCAAACTGCACACCGACGGCTACTGTCTAGTCTACACACACGATTAAACCCCGGATCAACTAATTAATTTGAGGACAAGGGTAGACATGATGAGGTCAGCCCGTGCACGGAACACCAGACCAGCACGTGCGAACCCTGCTCACACTCGCTCACCCCTGTTATCCCACTTATCTTTCTAACCGCGTGTTTTGACACATGGCTTCTAAGGTCACAGGTGACAGAAGACATTTTCTTGAAGTAAATACAATTCAAGTTGCTCTGTTTCAGCCCTTTCGTGACGCTCCAACAGCAGTCTACTAACACAGGTGTCACCAGATCTAGTACCGTAAACCCACAAGCTTCAGCCATCAAGAGTTTCATTCGTTAACGTAAGCTGCCAGTAAACGTTTCATACCGCAACTTATAGTTGGTTTGTAACAGATGCCAAATGATATGTTTCTTTAAATGGATCAAAATATCAGATCAGATATTCGTATATCCCTCCCAGGAATCAATAATGGCCGTCCAAATGGATTTTTGCAAAACCTATTACCAAATCAACCTTTAAGAGGATGTAATTTCCAAAACAATCATTGACAAAAATTGCCAAAACAGCTATCTTGCGATAATTAACCAGGAATGTCCATTTTGGTTGACGGCTGGTATAAGAATCTGTTTCGACGCCTAGATTATCACACATTCCAAAACAAATATTTAATCAGTTGCCAAAGCAACAATAATGTCTTTTTGAAGAACACACTGCTGTTGCACCTGCTCATGGAAATAACTAATGTTGGATCTGTTTACAGAGCATAATGTCTATCTGAGGAACATTGATTGTGCATCAGGGCATGGAAATAACTAATGTTGGATCTGTTTACAGAGCATAATGTCTGTCTGAAAAACACTGGTGTTGCATCTGGGCAAGGAAATGCTTGATGAGGCATCTGGACGTGGAAAACACCAACGATGCATCTTTCACGGATGCACAGTGTCGACCTGAAAATACTGGCGTGCATCTGGGCGTGGACATCCTTCTCGGCGTGAAAAATCAGTTATGTTGCAGTTGTGTTATAATAAAGCGCAGAAACACAGCCATGATCAGAAACTGAGATTAGGAAAGTTTGATGGATTTTCCTCGATAATCAATTTCTGAACAAAAGTCTTAAAACCATTGGCTGGTCACTTCATCATAATATTGTATAAGAAAGGATAACTCAGGGTGTCAGAAAAGACTAGCAGCACAGTATACACAGTAAAAGACAATTGGTTTTGAAATGAGTCTTATCCTTATGTATGTGTTTCATTTATTGCTAGAACACATTTTTTTTGGGGGGGGGAGGGGGGAGGGTCTATTTATTTCAATTTATAGAAATCTGTTCCTTCTTTAAGTACGCGGTGTCCTTGCCCCATAGACAAGTGTCTTGGGAAGTCACCTGAATGTTCACAGCCAGCGACAGAGTATCATTAAGCAGTTTTTAAGTTAAACTTGTCTTGCAGTATTTTTCCTCCAAGCTCTATCCAGATTCTTTAGATATTATTCTGTATTAAAGCGCGAACGACCAATCAGATCAAGTAAAAACAATTGTAGTCCATGCATCTAAGTGTTTGCATTGTATATTTTCCCTAGTGCAGGTCAACTATCAGCATTTGTAAAAATGCTAAGCTACTTTGCCATTTAGATTTGAACATATGACTGATAGTTAAACTTTTTGGATCACACAAACCATGCATAGCCTCGATCTTCATCCACTTTAATATAGTTCAATCATTTGAAGGAGGTCTACAAAAGACACACAGCCTTTACGGGCAGTGTGGGTCAGTTGACTTGATACCCTCAGTCCTGTACCCTCAATCAATTACCCTAAACTTCTCTGGTTAACTTTAGAACACCGATAGTTTCAAGGGGTTAGTTGGACTAATATTCCGAATAATCGTCAATTATTCTCGTTCTTTGCCCGGATTTAGGGTTTATGCATTCTGTAATCTCCCAATCCGCAACTGTCGTTCGTTCCCATCTTTTTATCTACCACCATCGGGTTAGTTTACGCGCCTGCCGCTGGTGAGTGGACGTAAAAGTTGGATCAGTTGCGGATTTTCCAATTCTGTTGAGAAGGCTTGACTAGAAGCACCCTAATATCCGCCAGCACTTTGATTAAATTTGCTCGATCTCACCCGTATCGGCTGTCTACTCAAGCCCAATGCGGACAACTTGCTCCCCTGATCCTCTGTCTCCATCTTTTACAATCACCAAATTGGACGGTTTTAGGTTGAAAAAAAATCTAGAAAACCAGGACTGGTAGGATCTCTGTAAAACTTAAAATTGGTGGTCAAAGAGAGTTACATCTTGTCCTTCCGTTAAATAGTTTTCAGACTCTCTGACAGAAGCACATTTGAGATATGTGTTTTTAATGAACACATCTTCATATATATCAGCATAACACACGATTTGGATTCTATAAATTACATATGCACCATTTCTTGTATCTTCGTGGGGTTGAAAACTATGGATTGTTTCTTATTACGTAACTCTGTCTCAATTTTCTTATTTATATAAACCTACAGTCTTAGGTATTCCAGTCGGTGCTTTATGCTGAAAATTGTTAGGAAATTAGCCTTGTGACTATTGACGCCTTCATTTACCTGATGAACCATAATCATCTAGAATTATAGTGTAGTTTTTCCTCTTTCGACGCAAGTAACCCTAAGTTGCTCTTCTACTTGTGTGTACCCATTTACATGAACATGCAGTAAGAATAAAACCCTGACCGATGTAAACTACCTGGTTATAATCATGACCATGTTTCCGCATGTCGCTGATCTAGCTTTACTTTCCACTCTGCTGTCGTTTACACTGCTAGTTTCACCTAAATGTATGTTAAATGTATCGCTCTGTGAGAAGGTAAATTGGGACAATTATACACAGAAGCAGGCAAATAAGATTTAGAACAAGTTTTTAAATCCGCTGAATAATACGCATAAGTAAACGAATAGTTTCAGTTTCGTTTCGATTCAACCTAAAACCGATATTAATTGTCTTTGCACACACGTTAGATGAATATGTATCAGTGAATGTGAAGTCAAACCAGGGCGAGCGATCGAGGGGTAACACGGTGAATGCAATGCTAACATAAATGAGGAAATATGGCAAAAGACGACATAGCATGTTGTATTGACCGAGGCAAGCTGGAGATTTAGAGGCATTCCGGGGACATGCACGGGATTCTCTCCCCAACCAGATGTCTCGGTGAAAAGCGGTTTGGAACAGCGATGACACAAGAGACATCAAAGAGCGCCGACTGTGAAGAAAAGATAAAAGAATAGAGCTTCGTACACAGAAAACAAAGCTTTCTAGATATCGTCAACAGAACTTGATCCAAACAGGATCGCTTAAACAGTTGCTTCTGTGCCAAAAACGAAATCTCCTCAGAACACATACAAAGTAGTCCTTGGAAGGGTAGGCTTTATATATAGTTTTCGTTAATTAATTCATTTACCCAAATACAGAAAACGCAGCGTCAGCAAATTATCAAGGACAGGACTGAAACTTGTGTAAAGCAGTGGGACATTGTCACAAATAAAATTTAACGAAAAGAAACAAGCATTAGTTTATGTTAGAACTATATGTCATAACAAACTGCAGTTAGGTGAAACAGTTTCTGGAAACAGTGTTCTAAAACAGCTTCGCATCATATACTTTGGTATAATACTTCCGCACTTTATAAAATAAAATATCCTAGTGGCGGATGGTCTCAAACTACACAGATCCACCCAATAACGAAACCTGTTGTGTATAACAATTATTTTCTTCAAGCAAAGAATATTTCTCTCGTACACTTATGAACATGGAATGTATGTATTTCTTTCTTCGGGGCAAACACACCCAAACAGTGTATATGATATAGAGCAAGACCAGACAGCTACAAATTGCTTACTTTTAATCCCACAATCCGAAACTTTTAATTGAACGTTAAAGGGTGTATCCATAATCCTAAGGAAGAAATTCCTTAACGGATTTCTCTAGTTTACGCCCGTCGTTCCGGGGTTGTCTCTTTGAAGTTTTCGGGCAAAGATAGGAGGATTTTCAAGATTAGATATTTGTTTTATCTTTGAGCAAAGTCATCCAAACAAACAAGGTATCTCTTTTCAAAGACAATCCTTTCTCTAAGGTGTAAATGAGCATTTATCCAATATGATAAAAAATGGTCAGAGCATCATTGTTCTCGATCTGGTTTTAAAATAAATATTGTCAAGTAACGTGAGAAAACGTAGAAATATTGAAAAGAGGATATTTAACAGAAATCTTTTTGAAACAAATTTCGCTTGAAATCATGAAGGAAAACCTCTTCTGACATTTAGATTTATCGTTTTAATTCTTATTTAATGGAGAATAATGGTTTGTATTTAGACAACACGTTGTGCGTTTATATGTATGTGCTTGTTGATTCGGATTCTTCTTATACTAAAGTAATGCAAACAACAAAATAGCAGACAAAGAGCATGTTAAACATAGTAAATTTGATATAGTTTAAAATCTTAATTCGCTATTGGCAGAGATAACAAGACAATTCCTGGATTTTTTTACAAAGAAAAATACTCACTGAATTAATACTTTTCACCTTAATTTGTACATAACCTGACATGAAAAGTCCAATCATTTATAAGAATCAATTATTTCTTGCACATATATCACATAAATAATCACAATGACATAGTATATATTGACTATGTTTCGAACAACCACCACAGCATTTCGTTTTAAACAACATTTTCATGAAGATAATTGAATAAAAACGATGTAGAAACAATAGTCGGTGCTGGTCGTTTGCAATAATTGGCCTTTTATTCCCGTTATCTTACTTCTCAAAAACTTAATCGCCACAATTTTGTCAATGTGACATAAGGAATTTGCTCCCTTAGAACAACATCCAATGACATATCTATACTTATTAATCAGGCGTACTTTGTGGTTGCATTAGAATGTTCCTTGTCTAGAAACGATGAAATAAATGATCAATCCCTATACAGGTTGGCATAAGTTCACTTATAATTACTGCAAGTCTTATATTTAGACTTATAAACTTGCTTTTAGCAACATTTCTTCCCTATCCTTGTTAAACTGACAGACCGAATCCTATTTTAATATGCAATGAATAGGGTCAACGTAGTATAGTAAAAAAAAAGGGTGTAGTGGCCACAGACATACAAAAATATTAACACGTTGTGTTCCCGTTGTCTTTACAAGCAATTTTGCGGCTGGAAGAATTTATGCCACAAGAAGAATTTATCTAACCGGAAGAATTTATGAGACTTCAAAAAAGTTATAGGTTGCAGGTCTCACTTGTATATTTTATTAAAACATAATTTATTTATTTTTTATAATTATTATGCATGCATTCTACAGGTTAACAATTAAAGACATGTAAAGACATATATACATACATATATATATGTATAAAGGATATATTTTTGTAACCCCGAACGCGCGTTTTTTGGGGAAATGTAACACTTTTTTGCATATAACACTTTCAGACAATGTAACTTTTTGTGAAATCGTGCTATTACTACAATTATTAGAAAAAATGTATCAAGAAATCTGTAATAGAGATATCTTTTAAAATCAAGAGTTATCATGTTATCATGTCAACTGATGCCTGTCAGTCAAAAAATCCGCGTTAAAAGGAAATATATTTTTGTACACACCGAATTGTTATGTGGTTACATAAAGTCGGCTTCAGACGGCGTAGTTAGTCGTATCTGTTCCACTTATCAAAATGGGACAAGCTTTTTCAAACGATTTAAAACATTCTGCTAAAATCGATTGATAGTTGCTATACGTTTTTGTTAAATTCTGCAAGACGACATTGGGCAAATCGTAATATTTATATATTTATTTATTTATACAGATCGAATGTTACAGGGTATAGTCCTTTTTTTCAAATGCTGTGAAAAAAGGCTTTTGATTTGGTTTTAAAGCAAAGTAGTATAGTCTTTTATTTTGTAATTAATTCAGAAGATCTAAACTAAGACGTTTAGCGCTAAAGTAGTTGGTTAATACCATGGTGTAGAATAACGATATTAATAAAGTGTCATGTCCATGTATGCAAAACATATAAGTCCAGGGATATACTGACTTAGAGCGACGAACAACAATTAATAGTTTGATGGTGCCTTTCCATGCCAGTTCAGACAAACGTTCAAGACTTGCTCTGATTAGGTGGAAAAATAATCGATCCCATTCAAGTGTTAAAAGTCAAATTCTCAAAAACAGTGTTTCCTCCCTAGAATACACATTCCATCTCATAACCAAGTGCAAAAAAGACACAATTCAGACTGTGGTGTAGTCTGAAGGTTTAACACAAACCAAAAAAGAACTATCAAAGTTGTCATGAATGCCTGAAGGCATACAAAATGGTCTAGACGCATCAATATAATGAATATCGAACTTGTGTATACTATGCTGCTATATAACTTAAGCAAACTATGTATCTTAGATACACTTTGAGTGACACTGATACAGGCGTACCAACATGGTCATTTCATTTCACCCGAAGGCCGTATATTACCAATAGCTCCGGGTTAAAGAGTTTTAGACACTTGAAATAAGAAACTGTAATTACGTACAGGATTGCTGAAGGAATCAAACTTTAAACGAGACAAAGATTGCGCTCATACGTTGTTACGAGCCGTTGAGGCATGCATATTCGCCACAGAAATGGGCAGCAAGTCGCCAACAGAAATTTTACAATCTTAGTTTCAAATTAATGTGCATTTAGAATTACACGTGGTACAAAGGGACGATATGTAATTTATAGGAAATACTCAAAAACATGGCCGCGCCCAGTAGTTTGACAACGACAAGATAGCTCATCGTTTCTTCTATGGCTGAATCAAATGATGCATTCACGTGATCTAGTGACCTCACCGGTTGACTTCTGAGAAAAAGTCCGCCAGAAATAAAATGGATCGTATATATCTTAGAGTTGCATGATATCTCGACGTAGGGCCGACGAAGGATGTAGGATTAGTTGTGTTTTAGAATAGCATTAATATATGACATATACTCTGACAGAATTATAAACAATACATCTGAGTGTTGCTTTTTTGCTCATAATTTCTGGTTTGCTGTTGGCCAGATATCAGGGCGTTGTGTATGGATTGAGTAAAATAACACAAACTATAAATCGTGAAAAAAATAAAGAAACCGAGAAAAATTAGAAACGTCTCCAAAAAACCTTATTACATATGCATAAGATTGTCTAAGGCTGCTCAAACATACCATTGTACCTTAGACAGCGACAAAAAAGGGCAGGCGTTGATTATCCAGGGAAAATTTCTAGGACGGCATACAACATGTCTGAATTCTTCTTACTGACGAACAACAACAACCTGTACTGTGTAAGTAATTTTAACAATTCATTTTGACAAAACGTGAAAAATTCTGCTTACGTTTCAAATGTTGCATTGCCTGTGGTGAGGGAGAGGTATAGCATAGCATATGCAGTGATTTATATAAGGCATTAGCTGCAGCTTGATAATAGATATTAAATGACATATTTAATTGTAGGAACAATACAGCAGTTAACCTTAATTCTGAATGTACGACGTAATCCTTGACTTGTACCTTTCAATTCACCATCATGCATTTAGCAAACACCACGAAAGAGCTGTTCCTATAGGACCACTCCAGTTGAGCGATTGTTTTTCGACCTAAATTCATAAACGCATATTCACAACTTGTTACAAAGTTTTAAAGGACTCACATGTGCTCATTGTTATTTCCATCTGACCAGTGTGTATATCTGACTTTCCATAACCAATAACCTCCAATGAGCAAGTTCCTGTAACGATATAGTTTAATTACAAGTTTCTACTGAGATGAGAATTTTTTCTACTGAAAGTTCCATCTTTGTCCCATCTTTCATTACAAAATGGTATATTGTTATACATGTATTATTAAGATTTCTGTAGATTCATTGAATACGTGTACTAATACGTTAATACATGTTTATATATTAACCTATTAGTACATGTTGAGTATATTTTTTAATTTTTCGCTTTTGCTTCATATTTTCTCCATGTTCATTACAATTATCTTAGTAGAAAGGCCATCTTTTAGTCTAAGATAACACCATTTGAAGCACACCGTTTGGTTTTAATCATATTTCTTATTTGTCGTCGATGTTTAATTTCGAGAGGTGACAAATAACAGCGATGACTGGGCATTACGTCTGACTGCGTATTGACTCGTCTGTATTAATATGGCTCATATCCTGAGCACAAGACAAGCTCTGTCGTCCGGGCAAGGTACCGGCCAGTTTGGTTATCTTAAGATTACACAGGTATGTGCGAACGTTTGAGCGACCCGGTGGAATGCTCGCTATGTCCAAGACGAAAACTATTACAGATTTTCCAAACAGCTGATTGAATTAAAACAGATATTGGAAGTGGACCATACCCGAGAGAAGCGGGGGTGGCTTGACCTCTGTGGAAGAGGTCAGGATGAAAAGGGGGTGCTCTAGCCTGTGTGTTTGGGAATAAATACACAGGCAGATATAGCGGGATGTGGACAAGGCCACGCTGGCTTAGTGTTAATCTGACTCAGTCGCTGAAGACCTTTTTTTTGCAAGTTTCTGGGATGCTCCACGCACGCATGCTCGTCACATACCGTGCTAATAAGCTCAGCAGTGATGCGCTGAAACAAATAAACAACCAGCCAAAAACAGGGACCTTCAGAAAACAAATATTCCGTTATCTTTGCGTAGTTGTGAATGCGTGAAAGTACATTGGTCTGTAAATGGCCATAGCTGCTGGTCTGAGGAAAGGAGGATCGGCCTATGTTTCGCTGTAGTTAGGGCACTGATCGGAAAGCAGGACAAGAGATGCAAGATGTCGTCGACGTAGACAGTCGATTTACAGAGTCTTAAAAGATCAATTAGACTATGCGAACACTTCTGTCCACCATGCACATCTGATGCCCTTACCTTAGAGGGTCGTGAACTGTTCGCCATCACTGTTGACTCATATCGGAGCTAGCATTTCTGTTTTCTTTTTTCAGTGTTATGGTTAGGTGACAAGATAGGTTAGGGAGGTATAGCGACAGATATTCTGCTAATCCGCGCTCCCCTCCGGCCAAAGCATTATATATACTACAGCGGGTATCGGTAAGTAGTTTAACCATTTTGGCTCCATATTCATTAAAACTGATTGTCGATAAGATCAGTTTATGTATCACTGCGTTCACAGCGTCACATTATGAATTAAATCTGTTCGTTTTAACAGCAAGTCTTTTGTCTGCGTCATGCTAGAATGTATTGTGCTGTAAATACATAATATCTTAAAGTTAGCCTAGAATAATACTTGTGTTGAATTAATAGAATATTTATGCTGTATTTAACACTATAACACTAAGACTAAGATAATGACTAAGACAACAGACATTCTGAAAAATTTAGCACATTTTTGAGAGCACTTTTAGTTTTGTTAACTTGTTTTGGCAATCCAGTGAACACCACTGACTAATTACATGGAGTTCGACTCAGTTAAATGTTAAGATGATACGCCCTGTGGATACAGCTAAAGTGAAACATGACTAGTCACATTAACTTCCCGTGTTAGTGAACTTATGAGGAAATGGGTATTTTCTACGTTAATGAATTTTTAAAACTATATAAACTATGTGCTGAAAAATAAATCTTTGGCCACCCCAATGACTAAAGAATTGCGTCTAGAAGTTTTAATATAAAAACGGTTTGTGAAAAGTTTCTCCTTCTTGAGAATTATATAAGTTGTACAGTTGCTTCATATTGTGATTAAGATTTACGTTGGGTGTGGCAAGGAAGTTGAACAAGAGTGTTTGGAGAAATTCGGGATTGTCTCCCTTGAGGCTGCACCAGAGAAATATTGCTGAATCTGAGCAGATATATGAAGATGCTGATGTCGCTGCACTTTGCTCCCAGTTTTACCAACTTCATTCTTAGATTTCGCATTTTGATAACTAAACTCCAGACAAGTGAAAACTAAGACAAAGCCAGTTATTTTGTCTGTTACCGGTAAATATTTCCTTGTATTATTAACTATTTACAGCGATCTCTATATACTGCTTTGAAGATTTATATAACTTTATTTAAATAACCCTACTTTTAAAAAAATAATCATAATAAAACTAAGAAAAATACATGTTTACTCTCATTAATTTAATAACTCTACTTCTTGTTAAATGGTATATGTATTTACATTTATTTCAATTCTTAAGTAGCAAATATAGACAGGTAAATGGATGTCAATCACGCAATCACATTATTCTGTTTGAATTATTTTATATATAATAAAATTTGTTTTCACCTTGAGTCAGATAATCTTCATGATTCAAAGTAATATGAAATAGTTGAATATTTAAAATATTGATTATGTGTTGCATACTTGCGAGTGACACATTATAAGAAAGGGAACAAAATTAATGGAAATGTCAGTGTCAATTTATTTCTTGCTGTAGTTATTTATCTGGTACAGATAATTCCATTTTAATGATAGTGAAATCAATGCATTGCCCCGTCTATTCGTAAGATTCTTAACCCATCCATATCGGGGATCTGACAGATCGCGTCTGTTGTTAATGAGGTCAATTATGTCATCACCACCCAGGACGTTTGTGTGCTTTTGCAATATTTCGTATTGTTTAATCATATCTTCGCTTGCTTCATTCCAAATTTTTATTCAAAACCTTCTGTTATATCTGTAAAATGTGTAATGAATGAAGAATGCGGCATAAGTGACAAAACCCCTTATAGGGTATACATATCTTCACTCACTTTATTCCAAGTTTTCGTTCGAAAACTTCTGTCATGTCCGTAAAATGTTTAATGAATGAAGACTGCGACTTAAGTGATACTCTTTGCATTGGCGTGCATTATGACAGACTATATGTGAAACAAATGAGATTTTTGGTTATTGACTATTTGTATTTCTAGGATGAAAATCCCGAAGGTTAATAATTGCCAGGAAAACAAGCATAAATAAAAATGTCCCATAATACAAAGGGCACATTTTAGCCAAAATCTTGTAAATCGTATTAATAATAAAATCCAGCAGTGCGGCAAGCAATGAATTATTGGTTGCACAAATGAAGAAAACCTTTTCGTTTTTAGAATCAAAGGAATGTTGGCTTGATTTACCAATATCAAGGCAACGAATAAGAAAGTTCGATCAATCCCATCCTACAGTAGGAAATACAGAGTAGAGACATTTGATCTGGATGTATGCTAAAAAAATAATAAATTTAATCTTAAATAAATGCACGTAAGGATGGAGGCTATTTAGAATGAAACGCTTGGTCATACCAATAATGGTCAAGTTTTTAACACATGCTAAAACGGTTGAATAGTAAAATTTTGTCTAACGATCGCAATCAACGTCAAAAATCAAAATATTATGAAAACAACAAGTGTGTCAAGGACATTCCATTAAACATTTTCACTCAAGTGTCGTAATGTTTACTAATGATTCTTATTATCTTGTGAGTAAATTTGAATACAGCGTTCAGAACCCCTCGTGCCTTTCTTCATATAATTAACTAACTCAACAACTATAAATGACTATGCTACACGATTTGGACACATTCAATTCACACACATATAGAGTAGTTCTTGCCACTGAAAACCGTTGAATTCCCTTGGCATGACTGCCTCCTAATTTTTTCTTTATACACTTTCTTAGATCTTTGGTGATTTGTGTAGAACGTTGTTTTGGAAATTGGTCTTGCGATTGCTGATCTGGAATGTCCAATATGGTTGACGAGTGGCATACGAATGTCTGATTTGACGCTTTTAGATCTAAAAAGAGCGTCTGGTAATTGGACCTTATCCTAAATGAATTGTCAAGAGATTGTTAAAAATTATAATTCCAAATCAATCATGGATACAGCATTCACAGAACGTGAAATAAGATACATCTGTTACTGTTTTTATACTCTGTGTCTAATCCCAAAAAAATATCAGTTCGCATATATATATATATATATATATATATATATATATATATATATATATATATATATATATATATATGTATTGGTCTGATGTTTTAACTCTCGGGAAGATCCGTACTGTACGCAACCAGCTCAGCCACCCCCAGATTGTTCCTGCTCTCCCCTTATACTGTGTGGATCGCTAAGTTAAACTGAAATTTCTGGATAACAATTTACATTTCACGATGTCTTTTATCTCCGGATTTCCATTTATACAGCTTCCATCTAAATACATGAGTTGTTCAGGTAGCGACATTGATCTCAGAATGTAATTTCCTTTGAATGATAAAAAAACAGGGAAAAAACGAGAAAGACGTCTTCTGGAACTGACCTTTGTCATTTGTACCGGAAGTTTGTATCTCAGGATGAGCTTAAATGCAAAATACTTATCCGCTTTACGTTTTTCTGCGGTGAACTTAATTACAGTGGGTTGATGATATACACTGTACTGGCATATACTGTATCTGTATTCTAGCTGTCTTAACAAACATGAGAGTCGTCTTAAATGAGTAAAAAAGTTGTAGAAATATAAACAACGATTTATATACCACATGATTTCTAGCAGATATAGTTATTACCGATCAGCAAAAATACTGACTGGAGATGTCTGGATTTGAAATAGGGTCCCTATTTCATGTGATACTAGCATATATATATATATATATATATATATAGTCGTTTCACAAGGTGTTTGAAAATATGTATACCAAGGCATTATATACTGTGAACAAGAAGCAATTTCTTATTCGTGTTCAATTCCGTCTACAGTTTCTTCTTACCATGTAATATTTCACGTGGTATATAATTTGTCAAAATGTTCAAAGAATTGAAACGACAAAGGGAACGATAAAAACTAAGACTTTTTTCCTTTGGTGAAACTGTTGATGTTATGATATGCTTTTCAATGGGCAGCCCGGGAAGAAAATTCCGGTCTAATCTGACTAAGCTAGCCGCCTTTCTCTTACTAGAGCTGTTGTTCCTCGGGAATCCCGGCTGTAAGTTGAGGAATTACATACAGATTAGCCCAGCGTGTTCAACACCTGAAACTGTAGCGCTTTCCCACGACGCTGCCATAGACCACCGATAAATAGGAATAAATAGCTTTGTGGCTCACACAAACAGTACATTCACAGCTTAAGAGTGTCTATCTGTTTTACACACAGACACACACAACTATACTCAGCCAAATATTCACGCAATACCTTGCTTTTTGCTTTAAGTATAGACGTTTTGTGTTTTGTGAACAGAACAACGATGAAGCTTTACTTTATTTGTTCCCGTTGTATTTTGCCAGCTTGAGTTACTGAAGATATTTACTTATTTCATTTATTTCAGGGATATTAATGCCGTATATTCAAGAAATTACTGAGGTAATATACCGGTGCATAAAAAGTACTAATAAATATGACAAAGCTGTACAATATAGTACAGGACAAAATGTCCAACTCAGATACCAACCCAAATACACGAATCCTCCAAGTATAGTTCCAGATATCCCATTAGCTACAGAGAAATCGTTTATTCTCATACATATCCAGTATATGTAGCTAGATAAGTGTTCTATCCTGTCCTATAACTGATTTAAGTCCAACAATAACATATGAAACACGTTGTCTTAAAATAAACAGGCATATGTTTCTCTCACTGCTTCCTTAATTGGGGGATTTATAAGGCCTAAAGGTTATCTTGATATACCGTTATGGAAGAAACGTATACAAAGATGATATAACAATGAATACATATATATCAGCTGGACAGGCAAGAGCAGATGTAAAAATAGGAAAATCTAACAGCCTTGCAGAGATGAATACAACCAATTTTTTCTGACTTGACCTCAGCTACTTAAGTTATACACAAGAAATACATGTTGGCTCAGTTGGTAAGCACGCTAGCGCAGCGTAATGGCCCAGAAGCCTCTCACCAATGCGGTCGCGGTGAGCTCAAGTCCAGCTCATGCTGGCTTCCTCTCCGGCCGTACGTGGGAAGGTCTTGCAGCAACTTACGGATGGTCGTGGGTTTCCCCGGGCTCTGCCTGGTTCCCTCCCACCATGATTCTGGCGGCCGTCGTTTGAGTGAAATATTGTTGAGTACGGGGTAAAACACCAGTCAAATAAATAAATAAATAAATATTTGTCCTGATTCCTGTCTTGTGCTGGGTTTGTATGAAATGTTGAATATTCAGGATAACAGGTATAGCATCTTACAAATGCACTTGTCCATTTCTATCGATTAAACTCCCTCTAGACGTATTTCCATGTATTAAGTTAACTGTGACAAAGAATTTCTACACAGGTGTAGTCCCATCCAGTGTGATATAATTAACATATAGTTTTGCTATATTTATAAGTGTCTTTTTTCGTCTTGTGTCCGCATGCTTCTTAAAATACCTGAATGTATGGGCTGTGAATTATTGGATTAATTTAAATCTGACGTATAGGGTTAAATGTTCTACTCGATTATTATGCAATGTAATTAACAACCTGTCTACAGCGCATGGCAAAATAGGCTAATTAAAACCCGATCCAGTTTACTGAAAATGTGGATCAAATACACCTCAAATTTATTGTGTTTAGCATTCTTTTCCGTGAGTGCTAATAAAACTTGCAAGATAATTAGCTTTCATGTGGCACTGTTTCTAAATATACAACATCTGTTCTTACTATGAAAAGCACACTCGTTGTACAGGCGAGTTCCTTTTCATACGGCTGTTGTCATTCATATCCGTATTTACTTTTCATTAAGAAATCTCCTTTCATCCAGAAAAAGACCAGTAAAGGCTTTGTTTTCATATGGTGAGAGAGGTTTTCTCGTTTGTCTTCCAGAGGGTCCAGAGAGTCACGTGATATATTTATGAGCGACACAGTACTTGAATTAAAAAATGATACTCAGCAACACCAAAAGACAAAAATGAAATAAGACCTCTTCAATCAAGTTAGCGTTTCATGAACTGTACAGTTTGAGAGTACGGTAGTTACGTGATCTGAATGAATGGTTATGACTTAACCCCACATCGGCAATATTTCAGTCATATCGTGGCCAGTTTAGTGATCTGTGAACCAAATTACCAGTAAAGTTTGATATTGGAATACAATTTGGATTTTGCGGTCATACAAAGTGTGATTTTGTGGTATTTATCCGTCTAAATCCTTTAAGGTTATTTCATAGTTATTCGTCCAAAGTAAGCGTTAAGTCAGTACTCGCAAAGCCTATTTCCCATGCAACATAAAACACCAGTTCCTAAGAGAATATGTAAGACATAAATATATAAATGATAACTCACTTATATAAATCCAACTCATATCCTACAGGGCGTGAATAATCTCTCACATAAAATACAAATCTAGTTTCTCCGTCGCGCTTTGATTGCACATGTGTATAAACACCCCATGTTGATGTAATAAACATGGATACTTACACACCCTAGTCCAAAATAAGCGGAATGAACTGGTCACTGAGATATCTGGTGGAATTGTGTATTCACCGAAACGTACACTGGTTATAGATCTCGTGTGTGTCTTCAGAGCAGAGATTGTTCTCTTGCCTCATTCTTAAAAGGCGTAGGTGTTGGAAGGTCGATT
This sequence comes from Liolophura sinensis, assembly GCF_032854445.1. Classification (NCBI taxonomy): domain Eukaryota; kingdom Metazoa; phylum Mollusca; class Polyplacophora; order Chitonida; family Chitonidae; genus Liolophura; species Liolophura sinensis. The sequence goes on from NC_088295.1 coordinate 27,175,314, forward strand.
TTCTCTCAGAACGAAAAACGCCGAGCTCCCAACCAGCATTGTCACAATGCCGTGAAAAGTAACCGCAACAAACTTTTTGATTACAATCTTAAGCCTAATGGCTATATTTTAGCCAGAATGTCTGTTACAGATGGCTGTAACACAAATACCACAACATTCCTTACAATTACAATGGGTAATAAGTCATTGAATGTTTGTGAGAGTTGCATTTTTATCTGGTAGTATATTGATTTAATACATGACCACAATCCTGTTTATTTATCATTCAACGAATCGGTAAGTTGTGTGGGAAAGTCTGTCAGTAACCCGGTTTCCGCCCTGCTGGTAGCCGTCGTATAAGTGAAATTTTCTTGAGTACGGCGCAAAACATCAATCAAGTAAGGAAATAAATAAATTAATTCATCATATGAAATGTTTTGTTCAGATGACTATGGTCAATCGTTGGAAGGTAATGCATTCAATGAAGCAGAAAAATTTCTCTGGCCTGAAATCATTTAATCACTGCTTATGAATGAATATGTTACACATTGTGAGAGTATTTTCCCACAACACCTTGTAAAAACTTCGCGGATGAAGCGTTTCCAAAGTTAGGACCGGACCGTACTAATGTTGTAACACTGATTTTTCGAAGTGATTAGATCTTGCCTCCGCTACATCATAAATAAATCCTCATTTGGAGATGCATTATTTTCTAATTTTCGTACCCGATAGAGAGTATTGGGTTCTGCCCGACCCTAGATCGTGCCGGTCACGTGATCATTGACATCAAGTTAACACTGACTGAGCTTTGGTAAAATCTTACACATTTTAAAGGCAATAATCTCCCGAGAAATAATCCGCTACTTCTTGAACAGGGAGAGCCTTAGAGAAGACATTTGCATTGTTTTCCATATACACTCAGCGGCAACTGGCAGTGAAGACGGGAAAACAATTTCATAACTGTCGACGAGGGATTAACTAGGGAAACTTTATTGGCTTGTGCTAAATTGTACCCTTGCAGAAAGTGTTCACTTTCCCGTCCACTGAACACGTAAGAGGTTCCTTTCTAGCACAATGAGTCTGCATTAATGTATGGCTGTGAGACGATCGGTGGTGTGAGGATAGTATCAATCACATGGTGCAAACTCTAGCTGCCATTGTCCCTACCCTGCCAATCGCGATGTCATTAACGGGAAATTAACAACCCAGTCTCCATAGAGTCCCTCTGTTCCCCTGTTCATCGTATAACTTTATTTACTGATGAAATTCTGCCATTTAACAGGAGTAATGGAGCAAAAATATTGTGATGTCAAGAAATACTTTGATCCATGGCGCAGTTGTCTGGGCCAAATCTAATCCACCATTCATCCGCAAACAATATCCATCTGGATTTATTCTCTAATAATTGTTAATAGCGACTTATAAGGATCACTGACGACAGAGTATTGCTTAACCCAACTGTATACACACAGCCCATGTAAGTTTACCTATACTTATTCAAATGGAGACAAAATCTGGTCTTTCGGGGGGCTAATCTACAGCTGAGCCCAAAGTTAGCTATCCCAAACCCGACAATCGTAAGCTCCAATCTCTCCCTCAGTCCTAAGCTCAATTTCTCCCTCAAGTGGGTTAATAATCTAAAAGATCTCCAGTCAGGGCGAATTATTATGCATGCTAATGAATTGATAGCTTTCTTATTTCAGTAACAATGGAGATGGGCAAAGACTCTGGCATGGAGGGAGTGGTGGAAACGATAGAGGAGCCATTAGGCGGGGGAAGGCGTCTGCAGTGTGTCTTCACTGCGCATGATCGCTCAGAGGGTTTGGTCTCTGGCATAGACAATAGCATGTCGATATCAGGGGACACTGGTTTACCAGTCGCTTGTGCCAGCGCCGACCGATCGCTCTCAATGGCCACATTATCAGCTGCAGGTAAGTTGCCAACCTTTTTCATTTATCTCTTCGGATTTTTTTCTCTCTCTCCAACTCAGCCTCCAGAAGTTATCAATAAATGACTGATTTGCGACAAAGTTTGAATGTATCATTCTTTATGCACAAATGGTACAATTAATTTTCTTAATAGTAATTTTCTTCACTCAAGGATAGAATATCTGCTATAATTAAAAAAAAAACAGAAAAAACCCCAAAACAATGAGTATAAAACTCACCATATCGTTGAACTTTCATCGCAATGTAAACATGCTGATTATTGACCTAAAGCAATCAAGTAACTATGGGAATCTCGTTTGAAAATTATAACAATCTCCGTGTTTACCTCCCTTTACCATCACTGATAAAAGATGCACCTTTGTCTTTTAACAAGGATTTTAATATAATTTAATAAAAAAGATTAGAAAAGAAAATTCGCTAGGTATACATTTTAGAGTACCAACGCTTTACATAAAAAACACAAAGAAGGTTTAATGAAAGTATTCTATCCAAATAAAGCTTTTTCTGATGTAATATTAATATATTGGTACCTTTTTACATATGGATGTCACTCCCACAACAAACAAACATGGCGACATCGATACAAAAGATCAGTCAAAACACTTATTACATAACCCATGGTTATAAAGCCATAAATTTTGTATTGGTTTATTACTGTGATGCAGCAATGTTTTTGAAAATATCGTTACTTATTGCTACGGAATAATAGACATTCCAGATGACTAGATAAGCGCTCATTGTATGTTTAACACTTAAATATCCATAATTATTCTATATATTTGAGATAAATTTGTCAATTTTTTGGCTTATGGACATGAAGTAGTGACATGCTTAAAACGTTGCTACCATTTAAGCATAAAAAGAAATACACAGTTGCTACTTTTAAGCATTTACATGAACAGGATGTCACATGGGTGTGACAATTTACCAGGCACCACACTGTCGTCGCTACTCTAGTTTTACTCTCCATACTGTAATGTTTGTAAACTTCAGAGAAATGGTCCGGAAAACGACTTGTCCGATCAAAATAGTTCAAGGGGTTTTAAACTGGTAACTTGAACAGCGGCAGGAATTTTCGTCGAAAAAAAAAATAATTGTCATTTCACGTTTTGATTAGGAGGCTGTAGCTAAAATTTTTCATTCACAAAATGCGGTTCTTTCGGAGAGACTTTTGTTGAAGTAAGGATGTATATTCCGATAAGAATTTGTGTATTTTTGAAATAAAATCGGATTGTTTCATATTCGAGGTACAGACTTCAAAATATTGTGCTTCAAGAAAATAAATTTGGCGCCCAACTTGAGTGATAAGTGCACAGTTCCGATGGTATAGTTTTATTGCAGAATATTCCTTCGACCACCAACTGTCCTTAAGCAAAGGCTTTTTTCAAAACCGTACCTAAAATTAAGCCTTGGGGCATGATTTATTCGTTTGGTTACTTAATAACTAGATCGTCGTATAGGCAGCGACGAGCTAGGTCGAAATGAAAGTTTATGGCCGGTAGTAACCAGGCTTTCGGGACGACGGCACACTCAATAAAAATTAATATATTCAAATTGATAGGATATTGAGAAGTGTCAAGAGAGGAATATAGCCGTCATTTATCTTTCATACCTAGCTGAAATAGGCGGGCACCTTAATATGACTCTCCTGGGGTGGAGGGCGAAAAGAAAGCTCGACTGAATGTGCCATCGTGTGAGAGACAAGTGAACAGGCGAGACAAACCTCCACAATTGGCCTTTCAAAAACCGTTTTCTCATTCCATTCTCAAGGCAAAAGCCAAATGTTCTCGTTTGTATGCTGACAAACTGTCCTTTTATACCATCCATCAAAACTCCTTAAACGTTTTTGTGGGGTAAGGGAGGAGGGGCGAATCGGGTGTATCCCCTGGCTGCACTGGGAATGGCAGCTCTCTCGGGCCTATCCATTACACTTATCTGAGGCCCATGCTGTCAGTCCTGTGTTAGATAGACGCTTTATCTAGACAGGGTCAACGTTAACCAGTCTGGGTTAATGAGAAATCACAAATATCACGATAATGTGTTCACGGCATAAGTCCGCCTCTGACCCTCACACCAGCGCTCTCTCCCCACACGCTCTTCTGTCTTTAAGACGATATGCATTTTCATATTTTCTCACACACGATAACTTTGTAGATGAAATAACCATACAAAAATTGAACCAAAAATAAAGCACATTTCAGTTCCAAAGTCATATGACTTTTTCAACACGTGACCAAAAACAACAACCAACCATTGTGCAAAAACTGGTCGCTTGGTTTCCACCAGTAAAATGACACCAAAAGGAGCAAAAATCCCGAATGACAATGTTTATGCAATAGACAGATAGTGTCAGTTTGGTGTGGCTATATTGGCATTGACACTCAACCAAACATAAAAAAAATTGCTTTTGAGGAAGACCGAGATCGTGAAACTTTGTTTTAAAATTTTAGTATACTTCGTAACGGTCCACAATAATTCTCAAGACGGCAATTGTAAACAAACGGTTCACAACACTTATGTATATTCCATTATAGTGGAGTGCAAAACATTTTACACATATGATATGAAATGAAGGGTGTAAAAAGAGCTTTGTAGCATTTCCCTGTTGCTTCAACTCAAGCATCATGGTGAAAGATGGGTGAAAGATGTACACTATATTTCATGTCTTCGCTGTATAACTTGTATCTCGGCTGGTTTGATGTATACTGCGCGATTCTGCAATTTAAACCTTTTTTGTAGCAAGGAGGTAAGTTTCTTACATTTAATCTGACTCCAAGCCTTGCTAACCTCTAGCCAGACGTGTCAGTGTGTCTTAAAGTACCCATCACGCCCTTCCTCATTACACAAGAAAATTGGTAATTTCGCAACTTTTACCAAATAACACGTCAGTTGGAGAAGTCAGCATCCAAACCTCGCAGAACTACTCGACTGGGACGAACTTTTGCATATTGCAGCCATAAAACTGTTAGCCTGATGACGGTGGGTGCTTCCTTTGACGTTCAAGAGCAGTTCTCCTGGCCATTAGTTCGAGCAATTGATCAAGTTGGCGATGCTAAACGATTGGGTAAATGCCGGTTTGCCGATAAGGGGCCTGGCTGCCTGCTCGCTATTTAAGTGTGTCCGATCCGGAACCGATAGCTGTGCTGCTAGTCATCTCAGCAAACCTAGCGCCATGTTGTCATTATAATAGCAATGTCACAGCCGGCGAGATGGCATATCATCGGACACTATTGATGACCGCGCTATCAATTTACCCATGTCAACTCTACAAATTACCCTTGTTCCATCTTCCGACATTTTTCATCTGGGTGACACATTTCTATACAACCACAATATTAAGGAGGCAAATCGGAGTTTAACTAGGCAAGCCACATGTCAAATAGCAAGCTTTGATGCCTTGGAAGAAACAGACCAATTTTGACAGTTGATATTTTATCCATTCCCGATCTATGCTGTTTCATTATAATATCTGTATTTCTTTACAAAGATAATTTGATCAACTTATAGGATTAGTCATAAACAGTTTTGAATTTATTTAAGATGGTTTCCACTTTCTTTGCAAAGCGATTACTCAAATATATTAAGCGTGGAGAAACAGTGTTTAATCTTTACTTATGGGCGGGTTTTATGTCAATCATATTGAATTTTTGGGGAAAAAATTAACTTAAGCTTTTTACTTGGTGCAAAAAAAGTTATGCCTAGCTCTGACCGACAAAATGACCTGTAATAATAAGTTACAAGATGTGCCGCATTAAACAAATACGGTACTGAAGAACGGGGTAATAACGTATTATAAAGTAGATCAACGCTTGAGTGAGATCACTAAATCGTCATAACATGGATAAGGTATTTGTTCTTTTGAAGATTTATTTGTGGTTTCCATGGTATGTTTGACATCAACCGTAGGTTTTATGAAGCGGGTGCCTATACAGTCATAGTGCCCTGTATTATGTAGTTCGTTACTGAGATACACTCATTCTGGAAAAGATCACTGAGGATTATAATCAAATTATTATGTCCCCATGAAAAATTGGTTGATCTAGTAAGATGATATAACGCGCCAGTTTTTAAAATGAAACCCTCTACACTCTCAAGAAAAGCAGTATATTTACCAGTTAATTTTTCTGTAATAAAGACAAATGTGCTGATTATGCAACTTCTTTCCTCGTTTCTCTAAAATATATATTTTTACATAGATAACGTTTATGTCAGTAATAAATCTATATTAGAAGCACTCCTGCATATTTCTCATCTCTTTTATGTATACAACAATTTGGTCCTCCTCGTGTTTACCGTCTGACAGATTTTAATATCATAGGAAAAAATTCTATAAAATTGACACGCACTTCTATTGATCTATTCAAAACGGCCGTGTTCTTGTTCGTGTTTGAAGAGTAGAACACGAGGTTCTGTCATATCCCAAGGTCTGAGTTTACCACACGGGTAAAAGTAATGTATAGAGAGGCTGGGGTAAGCCCAAGGAAATATTTAACATATGGAACGGTGAGAGTTTCAGATTGAGTGTATTATAGAGAGTGCTAGCGCGATGTATTGGTGGTCACACGTTATGTCAACAGGCTGGGTTAATGTAATACGGGGTCGGGAAATCCCGTGGTAGGCCGTTCTGGTCGCTGGATAGATACATACTAATTACTGCGCGACAAGGCTGGGGCGACATGCAAGCATTATCAAAGCCGTATTTACATAATGCGACCAGCAGAAAAGTCAAATATAGTAAATGACATCACAGTCTCGCAAGACAAATAACTCCTACATTGGGAAGCAAGGTTTTGATACAACTAGCCATCGGCGGTGAACTATGAGTGACAGTCATATAGGGTGGGCCTCTGCCAGCTTTGTTTAATACTGGTATCTTAACCTGTGACCAAGTGAATATCAGATCTGGAAAGAACATTGCCAGCGTTTCTTCATGAAGTCAGGTATCACTCTGTTTGGGATGGCGCCTAGAAAAGGTAATTTAGCTTCATTGAATCCAGTTTTTTTTGTTTATTTATCAAGTTTCAAGTGGTGTAACACCGAAAAGTGAAAACTCTGTATTTCAACTGTTTGTCTTGTCGTCATCACTCTCCTGAAGGCTGCAAAACAAAATGCCGAACTGTTGAGTCACAATGAAGTAATCCTTTTCGGAGTTACACAAATTGTGTATTACGTAAAACTTTTCAGTGGCTCTATAAAATTTGTCAGCACGTAAAGTGGCGTAAAACATCATTATTCTTTCTACTTAAATTGTCAAGTCAAGGTAATTTTAGTTTTTATTCTTGTCTTTAAAATTATTTATAAAATTATAATTTGTCACCAAGACATGCGTGTTAAGACATAATCATTCATTCATTCTATTTTGCTTGTATGAGTTCGTCAATAACATGCCTAATGTAGGTGGTTTTCCATGGACACTCCGGTTTACACCACTCATAAAACATACCTCCATTGTATAAGTGAAAAATACTTGTATTTATGACCTTAACAAAAATAAAATAAACAAAGAAAATTTAGATTGTGTCCATGTTCAAAAATATTTCATCCATATAGCGGCGGTAAGGTTTATGACTGGAGTAAGGCGAGAACAGTTAAGTGGAGTGTTTAAATAACAGCTCAGGACGTCAATCGGTAAACAATATCCCCCAAATCGATTTCATTAATAAAATTTTAATCAAAATCTGGAGAGTGGTGCTCTTACACTGATTGTGTCCTCTATATTTAAATCTATTTGGAATGGCACGGTGGTATACAATTAAAGCATAGGCGTGTTCCATGCTTGCAGTCTGATATAATCATAAATTCGTAAGCCAAATGAGAGATTCGAAGCTTTTGTTGGACCAAAATATGTGAGGGAAAGCGAGTAGTCCGAATAGTCAACTATGCCAGAAACAACTAATATATACCGATTTTTTCATAAAACTAGTGAGAAATGTATGATGTTCTGTGCTCCTGTATGTCTGTTATGGTAAGTTATGGTCTTGTTGCTATTTTTACGTATGATCCATGACAACGCTTTGAACTTATAGCCTCGGCATCTATCACTGTGTACACAGAAAACCTTTATGAATGACATAATTGAACTTGGTGTACACGTATATTGTCTGGTTGTCAACTAATCATCCCTCGTATGCTTCAACATGCGAGTAGGTATATAGGCACCTCCGGCTGCATGGAACTCTGGGGCTCAAGGACAGTTATACTAGCTGAGAGAAAAGGCAGAGAGAATGACCGTTAACACACCACTGCGAGCCACTACAACAATTAAATGGAAATAGTATTTATTATTTATTGTTTCAGAGGAGGTAGCGTTGCTGCAAGTGTATACATATACTGACTCTGCATTCATATGTTTTTATTCTGCACAAACATATTTATTGCACAGTCACTTATATACAGTGTTGGCGCTATCGTACACTTGTATATTCCTGTACCTTTCAAACACGATTTTTTTAAATACATGTGTCTTTTTCTAACGCTCTGAACGCCTACTAAATTGTAGAACAATGGTATGTTTGATTTATTTATTTATTTATTTATTTATTTATTTATTTATTTGATTGGTGTTTCATGGATATGTTTGTAATATACCAAAAAATCACAATAATTTGTTCTTGTGCAATGACTTAACTACTACATATATACCCCTGTTTCCATATAAGCTTAGAAATCAGGTTTGGTTTATGGTAAGGAAAACAAAAATTTAGCTTTGAAACATACAGTTTTGCATTGTAAATTATGTATTTTAGGCAAGCATTGTGATTCTAATTGATTCTAATCTAATTCTAAAATCAAATTCACGGAACTGGCCAGAATATCTTATTAAGCAGTTGATGTCTGTCTATTATCCATGTCCTCAGTTATAAAACTCTCTTGGATTCCTCTGTACATAGCTTCGGGAGAACATGTTCCTCTTGTTCTTCAAGGGCTGGGCAAATCAGATTTCACAACACCTTGTTATGTGCTAACAGAGAACAGCTTAAACTAATTAATTTATTTCTTTTCGACTGCGATCTCTACCCTTGTGTTAATCTTAATGACTTTCTTAACAGTACATTAAACGAAGTTAACTCCAGCTCCCACCTTGACAATATGTTATATTAGATTAGGTGGTTATCAATAGAGACTACCTTCCAGATGACTGGCCGCCTTTGTCAGGCGATCTTAACATGCTCTCTCTCAACTCCCTGTAACAGATTTAAAAAGAAGTTTATTGAGAAAGGCACGCGTTCCCCGACCCCTTGGCCCCTTCTGTAAGCCTGAGACGATTGTACACAATTTTACGCCCTTTCAACTCTGAATATAAGCCAATCTGGTCTTCCCGAAGTGTGTCTGTATGCATTTATGTCATGATGGAACAGTTCCACTGCAGCCTTTTGTGAACAAAAAGTATACTTGCCATATACGTAGAAACCACCTGAACATAACTGCTCCACCCACATGTACCATGTGTGAATCGATCTATCAATCAAACAATCAACACCTTTCGTGATCTTTCCTTAATTAGGCACTGTATAAGTGTCCATGTTCATTACATTAACGTTTTGCTTTGTCGAACAGTTGCCGTCAAACCGCGACTGAAATATACATATTAGATCAGGCAATTATTCACGGACAGTATACGAAATTGAAATTTGATTTGAATGTCATAATTATAATATTTTCTTTTGACCTGAGACGTCCATCTTGGTTGACGACTGGTACCATAAATTCCATACATCATTGAAAAATGATGACTGATTATTTATACAATTATTCACCCATAAAATTGACCTCCTGTATATACGTGACAAATTATTGAGTGTGGCGTCAAATAAATAAATAAATCAATCAATATAATTAAATATTTCCTCCATATTCATTTGAAAGTTTGTGTTATAATTTTAGGCTGTTTGGAAACGAGTTTTACGATTTTCGACTTGTCGAACTTGACGCCTACACATTTGTGTTGCATCTCTGGTGTTTTGCTGCCCACTCATGAATATTTGCCTTATACAACGATTCAAGAAAACCTTAGCAAAGACAAATACACTGATATAAGCGAAGAAGAATTGTGGAGTTTATTTGTTATCAGAAGTCAGGAATAAAATAGAGCATTTTGATTATAAAGGTTTAAAAACATTAAAAGATTAATGTGTCATTCAGTTGTTTCTAAAACATGATAACTACATGTATTAAACCTGGAAAATGTTTTTAATCAAAATGACATCACTTGTAACTTGTATTATAAAGCCATGGCCACATGGTAAGATTAATCGGCTCTGTTTCCAAATCAGAAGTAACTTACACATTACTGGTTCGGCTTTGTTTAGATCCAAAGTGACCATCTAGACCTATCATGTGTTTAAAGATGGTATCTCTCTCTAGTATTTGGAGTCTTCTGCCCATGGACCAATGACCATTCAAATTACAGCTTCAATTACAGCAATGGGATTGTGTTTATAGCTTTATTGCCGTAAGTTTGTCGGAAACTTGTTGAGATATGTTGGTTTTGCTTGGACTTGGAATCGTGAAAGTGAGATGGGCCTGCATACATCATAAAGCTCAACAATGAAATGAATTAACATATTTTGAATCTGCTTTGGCTTTATGCAAATAAAGTTATTTCATAATTTACAGAATACTTCCAGGAGAAGTTATTGTGATTGGTTATGAAAAACCTTGTAGCGGCAAATGAATAATCAGAACTGCTGTTATAATTTTACTTTCAATATCTTACGGCTCGTTTTGTCAAAACAATGAATATTTACATAAATAGGGCTTATTGCCCAAAATTTTAATAAAAACTGTAAGAAGGGAAATTGTCTTCACGCCCTTCTAATTAAGACGCCTCAGGTAGTGCCGGCCGAGCTGTGAGGTAGGGCAGGTCCGGGGCCCGGTAAGGATTACGCTATGTAATATTCTACGTGTTCATCGTCTATCACTCTTGTCGCTCTCCTAATACCAGGGATTAAAGAACACTGGTAGAAAATAAGCACCTCATATTGGGAATTTCTACAAATAATTTCACCGTTGGCTTGGCGACAATTTATCACCGGAGATCTGGGTGTGGAAGGGACCATCCCACCAGCGTAGTCTCATATATAGATACAGACAATGAATAACTGGTTACAGCTAGAGGTCGGATCTCACTTGAACTCCCAGATCCTCGCTCGACGACAAAACCACCGCTTATTTAAATGGGCATCCAAGCAGAAAACGATAGTGCCTGAAGAGCTGGTTAGAAGTGGCTAGCTATAGGTGTGGGGGGGTCATTCCATTCTGCCCTGTGAAACGAATGTCACAAGCTTCTCCCCGCCTTCCTATTTTCTCTCGAGACGATTTTCTCGCCCAGATTTTGTTCATTAATTATGATTTATGTATCTTTTATGCCGCCCCTAACAAAGGCTTGTTTAAACTGATAGCCGTCCGCCATACGCACTCACAAATACCGCTCTGGGACAGAAAACCGTAAACGTTTCATTTGCTTCGTCTGTTTTTACAAATTACACAACTTGTGATACCAATCTGAGGGTCGACGTGTCAATTACTTCCTAAATTGGTCACCGAAGCCTAATTTAGTTCAATTTCTGGGCACTTGGAATCTGGCTGTTTGGGCTGGCTGTCGCCGGCAGCAGGAGACCGGCAGCCGAGCATTAATCCCCATCAGGCACACCGATTAATATGTGCTCTCTTACCAGACCCGCCAGCCCTAATGAAGACAGAAAAGGGGCATGCGGCTTGTCTAATATTTCAACACTTTTTATATTTTTATAAAAACTGAGCCACGGGCGTTAGCTTAATAAGGAATATTAGACCAGGGCACCAAAATTAAAGTTTTTCGAACAATTCTTTATTTATGCAAAATCTGACGTCCTGAAACCATTAATTATAATAATAAATTTAAATCAGTGTTTAATATTCCTCTCATGATCTATCTTGCAAACGTAAGACGCAATTTTTGTGGTGGAAAAAGGTACATTTTGGTACCAAAATATCAAGAAATATTCCTTTATTAGTTTTAATTACTCGGCAAAGAGGAAATACAACTAACACTAACGCAAATACTACAAAAAGATTACAGAAACTTTGACACAGGTTTTACTTCCCGTGGTGTTTTCAGAGGAAGTAAAGCATATAGTTGTTGTTTGTATAGCTGCTTTAAACGATATTGTCTGTTCCCCCTAAAACTATCTAAAGCACGGATGCTTGTTATTTCTTTTAATATGACGAAACCAGGGAAAATCATGTTCTGTGGGAGTCTTTGACAAACAGCCTGTTGACACAATGTCCCCCCGCCACGGGTCAAAGACTTGTAGTTCTGTGATTAAAAAGGCCACTCGCTCTGACAAGCTATTGATTTAAAGGAGGCCCTCAAACAACCAAGCGCAAAGACAAACAATAAACAGTTTAGGAGCACATAAACCCTACATACAAATGCATACATGCTCAGATTTAAACTCCAAAGATTTCACAAATTCTCTTCAAAACAAAATTTCAAAGGAATTCGAATTATATGAAAGACAAGACTAGATTGAAGTCTCTTTATTCGTATCGTTCTGTCGGTTTACGGCAAACAATACATGCGACGGCCTTTTGATTTCAGTATTTAAATGTTTATCTGAGGATGAAGGATATATACGTTAAACAGATGAGTAAGGATTAAGGCGTCATTTCTATGTTTTGAAAGTCAAATTTTTGTTGGCCTCAAAACACATTTAAGCAAGCCCTAATTCCGCCGAATATGGTCACATGATGTCTAGAGCCATATTGTACAAAATGTGTATTATAGTGAAAAGGTACATGTCATCATTTAAACTCATTGTTTAATACTTTTATCCAATTTCCGTTTTAGCTAATGCTGTTAGAAGGGGATTCTCTAGTCCAGATAGTTATCTATGGGTTGGTGTTCGCATTCACACGTTTACCTTGTCTGCAGTCCACAGTTATGTTCACATTGTAAAGCTCTCCTGTTAACATTGAACAATTTTCATATTCCCATTGCAGAATTCTCATGTTCACATTGTAAAGTTCTCCTGCTAACATTGAACACTTTTCATATTCCCATTGCAGAGTTCTCATGTTCACATTGTAAAGCTCTCCTGCTAACATTGAACAATTTTCATATTCCCATTGCAGAGTTCTCATGTTCACATTGTAAAGCTCTCCTGCTAACATTGAACAATTTTCATATTCCCATTGCAGAGTTCTCATGTTCACATTGTAAAACTCTCGAGTTCACAATGAACAATTCTCATATTATGTTCACAGATCTCACTGACCTGCATATAACTATGTTAGCGATATCACAGCATTTCTTGATCTCTAACTCGTCCAGAAGTACAGAAGGAATTGATAAACAAATGCAGAAAGACATCAAGCACCAAGTTTCCTGCACCCATAAATCAAAATAACAACGTTAAATAAAACGAAACTAAATACGTTAAGCCTTTAGTCAGACTACCGTACCACAAACATACAGTGTGTTTTGTTTACATCGCCCATAACTGTGATCAGAATGTGGCTAATGTCTTCACCATATACAGTGTGTTCTGAAACACAGAATACGTCATATGATTCTCACTAATAACATGAATCTGGAAGGTTGTCCGTTTCGCTTTAGTGTTTTGTTTTTTTTTTGACTCTTTGGTTTAGAGATATAGCAAGAGTAAAATGTGGACACAGAAAACTGAAATGATAACGGAAAAAGTATGATTTCATTATTTTAAGGTCAAAGCGTGTCATTAGAAGGGAATGGTAGAATTACTACCTGGCTGAATGTTTTCAGATGTACTATCTGGAAGACAATTTACGTTTTACCGAATGAGAAGTTGTTTTGGCGAATTTACGTTTTGGTAGATATGTAGAACTGAGCTTGGGAGTATGTCCGGTTTTTTTTATTAAAAACGTTTACAGATGTACCATCGCGACGTAATGCCTATACTATGCAACGTCGTGTGGCCTTTGGACTCGTAAAAAGCACACATATTTAACATCACATTAAGCAGAGTTCACTATAGATCGGTTTTATCGGCACATGGAATTCGACTAGTCCAATGAAAATGTGACACACTCTGAACTGCCTCGTCCACAGGATGCAATTTGGCGTAACTAGTTTGTAATTTGTATAAATTTTCGTTCCATTTTCGAAAGTTGTATTTTAGTTGTGTTCGGCGAGTCGCTATTACAAGTCACTCCGTATGCTATACGTAGAAACGGATTTAATGAACTCCTGACTCAGGTAAATGGACAAGAAGCCGGATTTCACCGGTTACGTGTGACCACTTGCTAACTATCACGCTGTCGTCCATGCTCTGGACATCCCATGCACGTAACGCTGTGTATACTTCGTAAATCTGTACGTGGCAGTTCATGATGATCATAAAACAGGTCTCTGGCCTTCCATGGTGATATAATTGTGCATGTCCGTATATGCCCGGGTCATTGTGTTATGTAGAGTGTGGTTAGCGACAGCTCTAATGGTCCTTTTTAGATTTGGACCGTCCGTTATAGCGATGTGTGTGCTTGCACGGTCATAAGGCTTAATGACAGTATTTCTAAAAACTCAACAAACATCTGTGTATTCATCGATATGGTCTGATTGAAAGTGCAAAGTGAAATTGGGTTTGCTTGGGCGAAACTACACGTTCTGTAACAACAAACATAGCTATAACGATAGGCTGTCGAGATCTAATTAATAGCGCTTCAAATAGATAGCTTGAGTTAGGGTATTGAGATGCGCAGTCACGGTGGCCATCTGTAGGGATGAGGCGAGTGAGAGGGTCGGAACTGAAGGGAGCAGATGGGCACCGCCCCACGAGACTCGCCCCTAGCACAATGGCCAGAGCGGCCAGCCCGGACCGCACCACCAGCCCAAAGATGGGGCTCTTGAGTATCACATAGAGACGGAAACTAAAAGTATTGTGAAGACGTAGAATGACAGAGGCTTTCGATGGAGAACTATTATTCTTCAACCAGGGGTAATTGTAAAATCTGCTACCGATGCAAATGGGGCATAAATCACAGAGGAATATCGGGCGCGTGCCTCTTGTTGTTCCGTCGTGACCAAACGAACAGCGACGACAAACTTGCCAGAAACGTCTTGTACTAAGGAAATAATTTTTTCACAAGGAGAAACCAAAAGACGTCCTGTCCTAAGATTGTGACCATGATTGACAGAGGCACGAGAATTAAAATTATAAATCTTTGTGTCTGGTTATAAAAACAGAGGCACTGGGCTGCGTGCGTCCCTACTCGTGTCGGGGTCACAGTTGCTAATTGTTATCGCCCCAGACCGCTACTGATTCTCCCAGGTTTATTAGCTAATTGACAGTTTCTTTAGTGGTTATGTGCTCGTCTCTTCCGGGAACTGTCCTCACATCTTTAGGCCAGATGATAGTTTTATTTATGGCTTTTTTGCTCATTTCTGTTTGCCGCAAGAATCTTTGGTAGTATGGCAGAAACTCTTACCAAATCCACACTTTTACTTCTAAGCATAATTCTATAGTGCGTATGAACGAGAAGTTGCATCATGCATATTCGTAAACTATGATAAATGACATGTAAATAATACGTTTAAATGATTTTAATTTTATTAACAGATTTTTACATATATTCATATTTGTACGTACTTTCCAATAATGTAACTTAGACAATCTTTACAGCTTTTTCATTCCAATGTTTAAACTCTCCGTGTTACCCGATCAAACTTAATGCTCTTGACTGTACTGCCAGTCTTCACAAAATATCACCATTACATTCCCCATTGTAATACGTCTGTAAAAATTCGCGCCATCAGACAATGAGATTCCGGGTATTTTTTCACATAAGAGTGTGTAATTGAAAAATTATTAATAACGCTAGCAAGTCATAATCTCGGTCTCGTTCACACGAGAACGAGTCTGACCTCGTTCTGATCTTATTACGGTGCCAAGATTACTTCCGGTTATACCAGCCTTAACCCCTCTTAACATTACCCAAACTCCTCGGAAACTTAGGGGATCAATTATTTGCTTTTCGGTCCGCAGAAAATATAGTCTGTATAATTAGTGATGAATATTTGCAATGCCGCCATAATGGTAGAGCCAAGAAAAAAATCACTCTGTACAACGTAGCTGAATTTTTCAAATTATGCTCGTATGGGCAAAACAGGAACAGGCAATCTAAAAAGAAATGTAATTAGTGGTGGGATTGGAGAGCTAAGCTTTGAACCCGGCGGATCAAACGGATTATCGGAGCGGTTGGGCAAAACGATCATTATTTGCGTATTTCTTGATTCAAATCAGAAAATGAAGTCATGTGTAGTGCTTGGTGATGAACAGGAAAAGATGGGAGATGTAATAAAAACAGCACATTTAAAATGAAAGCTATGGGAGTATTTCGTAGCACAAAAACTTAAGCCAACGCGGTACGATCGTCTTATACATGTATATGCACAAGAAAGTGCTTTGATAGGTTTGCTTTGTGACGATATTTCTAAACAAATGTTAGCTTATTCGGAATAATACAGTCATCTTAACGCCTTCCTCAGCGAGACTCCCCCGGCAATTTGCTGTGGCACTGTTTTCATTACCCCAGAAGACATTTATCATGGTCAGTTAAGGGGATTACTCGCATACGGCGACTGGAAAGATTGGTACACGAGCAATTCCCTTCTGAAATTGTATACAAATAAGGGATTAGACCAGCCCGGTTTGGCGATCTAGCGCCATGACAGATGTCAGGAAAATAACATTAAATTTTGGGCAAGTGACAAAGTTCAATTTGACTGAATTTCCCAGAATTACATTTAAAGGCTGGCAACTCTGATATTACTGTCTGTGAGCGCTACGTTGGCATATTGTAAATTTCAGCTGATGTGATGTGATACGCCAATGATCATATTAAGGGGTTCTCTATAAACCCGATTAGAAAGAGCGCTCGCCAGTCCCGTCACCTTAAAAACGCATCATTAGCTTTGAAAAGGCGATAACTGATTCCGATTTAATGAGGCGGGCAAACCAATTTTCCCGTCGAAATGCAAAGGACATATAGAAGGGTTTTTTCCCCAAGAAAACAGTCGCTGAGAAAAGATCGTGAATACTTGTGGTGAAAGCTTTTTTTGCTCCGTACGTTGATTGTCAGTGGATGGGATGTGAACACATTTGAGAATGTCATTTGAGAACGCCATGAATTTTAAGACAACGAGCTGGATGTGTAAATCGTCTCTGTATCGATTAAAATAGGGAAATAGGGTGTGACAGTCGAAAAGAGTCAACCACGCGTTTCTTCCTTGCGGAGGAATCTCAAGAGAAAGCCAAGGAATTTTGGGGGAAACCAGTATTATTATCATATAGTGTTCTGTTTGTGAACCATGCGTTCATATATAGCACAGAAACCTCAATATAAGCGATTTATCCCGCATTATGCTGCATAAATTTTATGAACATGGGATTATTAATAATAAAATAAATTATCCGTGTGTCATTATTTACATGTACACTAACAAACATTTAGCGTGGTGGATTTAATATTTCATATATGGCCATTAAAATTGTTGAGTATCAAAGCTAAATACGGCACCCCCTTTCTGGTGCAAAGTATTATCCAGCTTACATTTTATATAATACCTATATTGTGTAAGGGAGGGGAAAAATAATACTCTGTTGTCAGCTGTCCGGACCAAGCTAGTCCATTGGTCTAAAGTGCTGTGTTCGCTGGCACTTGACCAATGAGATCGCACGCTTGAACCCAACTGTGGCTGATCCAGCTGCGGCTTGAAGGCAAGAGAATTGTCAGGTGCCCAGCGAAATGCGGTGGTTTATCCCGAATATTTAGTCTTTTCCAACTATAAACATGATCGCTGTCGCATAAATGAATAATTTTTGAGCATGGCTTTAAATCCTAATCGCTTAAAGAAATAAATGAATAAATTCTTGAATCTTGGTATTTGGAATACGGAATATTGAATTTGGAGTGGGCTTTGTGGAATATATTGTCAGGGCTATGCTTATTGGTAAGATGCCCTTTGTCACGGTATACATAGTGGATATGTAAAGTTTCTATATCAAAATGTATACATAACGTGTATAAAACGAGATGGAACGAGACAGACATTTTGTTGAGGAAGGAAGGAAGTCTGTTCAAAGGACATGTCTTTTTATCATTCCTTTTTTTCCCGTCGCCATGTAAACGCTTCTTTTAACCACTCATTCTGTTGTTATGTTGTGTATACTACGTGTATAATAATGAAATTCGGTGGGGGGGGGGGGGGGGATATTTTATTTCAGAAAACCTCTATTGAGCTAAGAGCACTCAGCAATGGTGGTTTACTAACGACATTCTTAAAATAATTGATAACGATACTTTTTCAAGTGATTCAATTGTCTCTGTGAACCGATAGGAGCAATCGGCCAGGGCAGTAATCCCATGAAATTGAGAGGGCAGCATGCATGGAGGTCAGCCCCTTCCAGCCAAATGAACAAGCCCGTCCTGTATCTAACACAACAGCAGATCGGACCGTTCGCCTGCATCTTTTGTAGTCACAGGAAAAATGGTGGCAAAGCTGTAAGACAGCACGTTTGGTCCCTGGGGAGCGGGTGGGCATGAAACGGCTGGCCGGCCACCACGGGGTCATTAGGGAAAGGGTACGGGAGACTGGCACGCAATTCCATCTCGATTACGTTCAGTTTGGATGAGTAAGGTAGAGGTTCGGGCACAGTTCCATTTTTCATTACATTAGTAAATTAATCTCTTTGTGTGAGACGATAATCTTGAATTATTTCAAAACTCAAAGCCCGTTTCTCTGGCACTCTTGTCAATGGCTGTACTGAGGATGAGAAGGGATCCTAAATTGAACCTTCCTTTTAAGGGTTGTTAAAACATGTCGCTTGTTATTGTTCATTACGGCTAAGATTCAGAATGGCACGGCTTGGCGAGCATTTCCCCGGCTTGACCCGGCTCTAAATCTGCTCAGCAATTCTCTTCCGAACTCCATAGCCGGATTTGTTACAGCCCAACAACCAGGCCGCACTTTGAGTGCGGGGCTTAGCACCAATGGTCTCTGATATACCAACGTATCAAGACATAATCGCGACAATTATAGACATTTCCACTGACAGCAATGCGACTGTCCACCCACACACCGTTCTGTTCTTCATTCACATAGTCACAAACTTCCTATGCAATTCGGTCACCAGCACCATCTACTGTCTTGTTATTTTTGTCGATCTCTGCCAAGCCTCTCCCGTACCAAAAGTTCCAAATTCACCTTGAGTTTAGTGATTCACCCTGCTGTCCAGGAGTTGTGCTCTCGCGTTCAGAACGGCACATTAGATGGTGGTCCCGATGAATGGCCTGTTCGCACAGCCGGTCCTTGACCAGGTTATCTTGGCACCTTCCCAGTGTTCGCCAGAATCAGTGCCCCATGACGAACTGCTGGGTATAGTGACCCACCATCCCGGTCCAGCGCATCTCAGCTCGTCGGGTGCTGTCTTAAACCAGGCCGTTTTCTCCAGGTAACAGTTCAATACGAGTGTAACCGGATGCTGCCGTTCCAGCACTCCCAATAACTATGTATTTGTTTGTCTCTCTCTCTGTAAATTTGTTTTGGGAACACTCACCTGTGATTAGGGGACATTTTTTGGGAGCTTGAACTCCTTTGATGTCCGCCGAAAACTGTTTACACATGCTGCTTCTTTGAACTCTAAAACCTTTTTGTTTGAGTTATTTCTTGATTGTATGGAGTGTTTTTTATTCTCTGTTAGCCCAACACTACGACAAACACTCGTGCCTTGTTGCCGACCGACCCGCCATCCTAGCCTTGTTACACATGTATCTATTTCAAAGCTTTCTGCCCACTTTGAGTTAAATCCAGGTGTTATGGCGGTTTTAATCTCCCCCTGTAAACTTACGGTGGTCATAGGGCTCTGCAATCATTCACTCCCACACTATTTTGCTTTGTCTATTTTCGTCTGTTCCACTTTCTATTTGCTTTTTCCGAAATTCGCGTATTCACAGGGCACGAACTAATTTCGCACTTAGGGACGTATGTTCGTTGTAGTGTCAGATTTTTATTTGACCTTCAGACCCAGGCGAATGTCGTGTAAGAAAAGGAGCAAAAGAAGGCTGCCACAGAGAAGTTTTTTCAAATGCTGCTTTCCCTTTTGATTAGATAAACATGTAGGGTCGGATTTCGGTATTGTGACCTTGCCAGACCCTTATTGGTCCCTTTAGCCCTGCTTATCGGAACGACCCTAGCATCAAAGTCACTACCCATTGAAGGAACTTGTATTTCAAACGCGTTCCGGTATCCAGAATGTCTTTGTTGAAATAGATTAGAATCGTATTGATATTTTCTCTTTTGTGGAAGCCTCGTGCTCTAAATGTCTTCAGCGGATTTGTCCGTGATTGGCACGTGACCCATCATTTATAAATAATCCACATTTAATAATGTGACGATAGAGTCGAACAGGATGGTGGGAAATCCGTTTAGTTTATCCTTGTATCATTGTCGAATTCCAACTCATTTCGGACATAAAGCAATCATTCCCTGGCTCCAACCCCGATGATCATTTGATGGGGTTATCATATTGAATGTTGAAGTGTTGACCTTAACCGAACACAGCCTCTTGGTTTAACCATGCACGTGTTCACTGGACGTGCATATTAATTAATTTCCAACATAGGAGGGGCATGTGAAGCTTGGTCAATGTTGTCAACGGCTAAAGTACTTGATTGCGTTTCTCCAATTCCTATGCTATATAGTGCAAAGATGTTATATTTTTCTGCAAAATTATTTGCGGTTAGCCGCTGTGAAGTTTAACTATAGCAAATCGAAATCCACATTCACAATTTGTATATTTTATTCCTACACAAAATAGAAACAATAAATGGAATATTTCTGCTATCTACCTAATACCTAAAATGTATATCCTATTTATATCATAAGATCTAATTTTTGCATGTGATAGTCCACGTGTTATATCTAACTGAAGGATACATTTGTCTGTAGAAAACCGCTATCCTGATATTCTCCACGTATGCGAGGTTGGGAAATAACTCGTCTGGAATATTATGCCGAAAGATCTGGCATGTTACTTACAGGCACATGGCACCAATCAGACCTTGCTGTATCATGTAAAGGTGATAACTGACTTTGTAAGTCTAAAGCCTATAACCTGAGCAATATTATGCCAGACGCCTACTTTCAAACTCTTCTTTTAAAAGATGGGTGGAACATCCATGATCTCTGGCGTTCCTTTTCATTGTGATGTCTTGTTTCCATTAACCCATGTAGTAACTCGGATGCACGTATCATGATTTCTATAATTATGATTCCAGTGCTATTAAAATAAGCTGCAACCACCGCGATATATCAAAGTACAAAAATGAAAGTTATACATCTCTACATTAAAATGTCCTCTTTACTCTGAATGCATCATATGCCAAAACTGTTCATAGTTCTTCACTTATAGATCTGATATTATAAACAAACGTTTAAAGAGGGTATAACCTTTCCATAAAATATCTGTGTTTACTAATATTGTTCTGTTGCATGATACCAACTTAATTTCTATATATTTTTTTTTACAATTGGCCTTAGATATATAGAATTTTAATCCTTGCGGGATGGTTTCGTGGAATTAGTCACGTAATTACCGATAATCCGCTCATACTGTAATGTGGTATGTCAAATACTGCACCCAAGGCGTCAAAATGACTTGATAATTGTGTCATATATAAATCGTCTGTGCCGTTGTTGACGACTTTTCGGGATCAGAATTTTGTTTAAATTGCCTCTCTAAACCTGTAACATAAGGTGATTGACGCGGAAAGCGGATGCGAGTAATTCAAGGCTAATGCAGAGAATTCATAATGTAAAATGGCTTGACGTTGAAGTAAAAAACCTTTTTGAAGAAAGCAGGTAAATTCGATAACGTCTACATGGTTTGTATTACGTTGCTTGACGTCAAAAAAATCCTATTACAACTTTGTTATCAAGTAATATGAAAGAAATTAGAGATTTTACGGAACAGAATTTGCGCATCAGACAAAATTTTAATAAAAGCCCTAAAACGCAAACAGCTCTTCACCAGTTGCTGGGTTGTTATGTTGGAATCGAACATCAGTGTATCAAGCGTCAATCAAAAATCTTTGATTCTCTAACTGCCCTGCCCCAGTTTTTACTGGCTATGGGTGGCAAGTTTGTCAGCCGTCAATTCAAGGTTATATGTTATATGCAATTCCCAAATCATCACGCACATTGTCAAGTATTGCTGGACTTCTTTACGGGTTACATTGTGGAGTGGCGGCCCTGTACGGTTATAGCTATCAACTATAAATTATCACACTGTCGTGCTGATTCAATACCGGTTGTGTGTGACCAGATATCAGTTACTTGTATCACACTGTTAAATGGTTGCTCTTAACCGGTTATTTGTGACCAGATACCAAATATCCCACTGTCTTCAGTGGATGATCTTCATCGGTTATGTCTGATCCAATACCAACTATATCGCGATCTCAAGTGGCTATGCAAATCGTTTATTTGGTTTAACTTATAACTCTGACCTGACCTGAAGTTTCAGACATAAGAAAATATATCATCGAAAAGACCTTGATAAGAAAGGGATTAGAATTAAATCTTCCCTTCGTTTTGTTTGAAACAATCGGGAAAAAAACAATCGTTACAAAATGTCTGGTTATTTCAGATTTTAGGTTTATTTTATAAAACATAACTTATATCACATTGATCTTTACCACGTGTCTTATCTTCCTAGCCTCAGAGAAAACTGTTGACTGCTGATCTTTGCATGAATCCAACGTATTTCTTAGTTAATATAATTTGCTAGTTCTTTGGTTTGCGTCAAACATTGTTTTGAAAATAGTATTGACCCGGAAGGTCCATTATAGTTGACGGCTGGTATGCCAAAGTCTATTTCGACTCATAGGTTTGAGTATTCGGCAGAAACGCCAAATTGTAGCAATTGTCAAGTTGTATACACGTCGAAATTTATTAATTTCACAGATATCACAGTTTATCCGAGATCAAAGCTAACACCCGCTGTTGTGCATGCATCCTAGATTACATTACAGGTGAGCGAGGAGTGAAGAAAGTTTCCGATGTCAAATTCCCAATGTATTTTATTAGTAGCACTATCATTCCAATGTTTTAAACATATACATCGAATTGAATGGAGAGGAGTCCTTGATATCTGAAAGTTGATATGTGAAAGTTGATATCTGAAATACAATAGACTACAGCACTTTGAGCAAAACCATGGCAACGTTGTGAATGTGATAGTTGGCGAAAGGTCACCTCGTAATTGGTGACATCCGGCCTTTTGTCAGTGTACCTTCGTTATGGTTGTATTTTCGCCGTTCATCTAAATTCTTATAGCAGCAACTTAGACGCCCGGTACATAGTACCATGGCTTAAGTAGAATTGGGTAAAAACTGCGTGAAATGTACGCCATGTGTGTAAATATGATTGTGAGAACTAAGTTTCTTGCTTAAATTACTCCTCACTTCTGTAAATGTTCCCATTTATGGGAAAAATAGATTCTTCGACTCGTGACCCTATATTATCAAATTTATTAACTCTGGTCAAAATTTTAAATCTCGTTTAATAAATTATATAATAAATTAAATATTTATGTTTTATAACAAATTTAAGCGTCAAGTTCAAAATTCGTATATACCACTCAGAAAACATGGAAGGACGTTCCATGTCGATAATCACAGGCCCCAAACATTCTAATCCTTTATAAGAAACTATACACAGTTGTCAATAAAGCTGGTAACATGTAATTTTCAATGATGCATAGGCTGGTATTTCAAAGCTGGTATACCGCGTACAATTTCCAGGTCGAATACAAAAATAATTAACACTACCACTCTTTTGTCTTACAAAAAATGACTATATGCCCTATCTGATGTAATATGTACAATGAGTAGGGGAGTGTACGGCATCGCTTCTGATGGTGACAACGCATCCTCGCCTTACACTGTTTTTATGTGTTGTTTACTACATGTTAGAAAAACAAAGCATTTTCAGTAATTCTAGACTATACAGTGAAGTCTAACAAAAAAAACTACTAACATCACCGTTTTCTGCACCTAATTTTGCTGATGCCGTGGTGCGGGGGGTAGTTACATTGCTACCATTAAGGAGGTAGATAAAGGCAAAAATAATGTGTTCCTGAGATAACTGTGTTAAGAAATACTTGAAATTATTTTTTACATTTTTCTTTCCATAATTCTACAGGAGCAACTATTTTAAAGTCTGTTTTTGAGGCCATACTTTCCACAGGTTTTTTCATATTTTACGTGAAAACCCATTAAAACTTATTAGAATGACTCTAAAGTACTCCATCAGTGAAGACATCAGAAATGAGTGATGTGACGTGGTACGAAAATGCCACCTTATCTTACTTATTACTACCTACATATAGTAGTTTATACCGCAGCGAAATGGCGCAGCAAAAATTCTTATACATAGCCTGAGATCTGAATATGTCGTCAGCCTTTTGGATGTGAAATTAGCGAAAAATGCAGGTCATCGCACCGGAACTCACTCCTAAACTAACCCTAAACAATATCCCTTTCTTATTTAGTAAAAAGATACTCCCATAGCTTATGTACTATGGCATATCCGTTAAAAATATAATTAATTAAAAGTTACACATTAAATAATTTGCATACATACATATATTTTGTCATTATGCTGATGGGGAACACACTAATATATACAGGTGTGATACTGATGTTTATGTCTATACTGAAAATAACAATTGATCTGCTTAAACAAAATATTCCTTTTTATTTAAGCATACATGAGCAAGTAAAATTTCACTGCCTTTTGCCACTGGTAATTTAAAAACGGATTGCTTCAGAAAAATGAAAGATATTTGTCGTAAGCATGGAGACTTTGTAACAAAAATATGTATATACTGTATTATTTCATGAAGTATATATTGTGCTTTGACTATTTAGGCACTTACATGAACAGTTGGAATAAAAGCTATAACTGGTGTAAATTCACAAGTTGGTTTAAATACAGCTCAAACATATGTTATATACTGGTTCCATTTATAAGCGAGTTTTTGTAGATATGTTTGGCTACCTATTAATGGGAAAGGTCATTTTGAAGTAGGGGGAGGGTTAATTCGTATGTATATTGGATATCTGAAGTAGATACAAACTACCTCTCCAGGTTTAACTGTCATTGTGGTATGATATCAGGTATCTAGGTATATATAGAGCGCTTGTTCAGGTGGAATTGGCACTGTGATACGACAGCAGTTTAGTCTATACGAGTTAAACCTGAATCTATACATGGGCGATTAGTAAGGGATCTTGGAGGAGATGCGAGTATGGTTTGGCCGATGTCCAAGTGAATATTTGAGTGGTTTCCACCTGTTGATCAAGTCCCACTGTCCAACTTTGTCCCGCTGACGGTGCCAGGCTAAGGGTAGTGCTGATTTCCGATAACCCGTGCCCCACGGTCGGGAGGGGCCGGTCAGTATTTACTGTGAAGCCCGTCCCCGAGCCCTGCGTACGTGGGTCGATGAGGATCGCCCCAACCAGTCAGAGTCTCCCCAGACACATCAAAGACACCGACAGTATTTGTAACCCTAGAGCCAACACCGCTCGCATCCAAGCAGCATTTTTGTCTCAGCAAACAAGTTCCTAGTATATGGCGGATTTTCCTTTCATGAAGAGTTACTAGGAAGACGCAAAGGCCATGCGCACACGAGTTTAAGCATGTAAATACCCTTTTAACACCTCTGTAACCCGAGAAAATCCAGCTCCAGTGGTGGGAAAAAGAAGTCACACAAGTAAATTAGTAAAGGTTTTACCCAGACGCATTCTCAGTGGAAGACTGAATAACTTGACAGTTAAGCAAAGACCATGTATCAGTTGATGGTGAGAATAGAAAGAAAGAGTTTCCCTATTCTCTATATAGGTGCACTGTATACGAAGCTTTATTTCTCTTTCTGTATATTATATAGACAAGACTGAGTTAATACTTACTTTATTTATTTATTCGACTGATGTTTTACGCCGTACTCAAGAATATTTCACTAATACGACGGCGGCCAGCATTATATGGTAGGAGGAAACCAGGTAGGGCCCGGTGGAATCCCACAACCATGCGAAGGTTGTTGCCAGACCTTCCCACCTTAGTAATTATGAGACAAACAATAACTATCATAGATACTTATACCTTCATGCATTTAAGTGTCGTTCAGATGAAACAGATGATACAGCTAAGTAAAGCACCATTATGCCAGGGTAAAATTACAAAGATGTTCAGAAAATTATTTACCTTTAAAATTTAATATTACTTCTTTTCCATATTAAGAAAATAACGTCTAATTGTATGAGACATTGTGCCGTTGTCTGTGGGTTTCATGCAACAGAAATGTATTTGTATAGGACTGGTGTGTCGGAGAACACTACATATTTTGTTAAACTTCATCCCAGCATTGTATATTTATCGAGTCTCTGATATCTTGCTAATTAATTAATTTGACTTCGTCAGATTTAATTTTGTGGAATATCGTATATCAGATGGAGCATAACTTGACCCGTCACTGTCATTTTACTTGACTCAGCATGTAATAGATAAGGTGTGAGGGAAACTGAGGCATTGTGTCGGAGTTAGCCTGGGTAATTGTTCCCCGACGCTAGTGAATTGATTGTAGCATTAGCCCGGGGTTACACGAAGTTGTCTCACAGTATGTTTAGATGAGTGCGGCACTTAGATCTGTACGGACGTGTTGACGATCAGGTGTGGTATTGGCTTGATTAGGTAATACCTGGGTCAGTAGTGGGGTGTGTGATAGGTGTAGGGCACATCTTGGTCCTCTTTATCGTCCCTAGAGACAAGACGAGGCGCAGGTGTGCAAGCCCTCGCCACAGGTGTGATTGTGTCATCATGTCGCAGAGCTACACACACGGATAACTGGCATACCTCTCATTCGCCATACTCCACACTTCAAATAAGGGACGTGGGCTTTTTAACTTGAGGCAACAGATGCTTTCTTTCGGTTCCTCTGGAAATCTTTTGAAGATACGGTAAACTTTGGCTACCTTTCTCCGTCGATTTGCATACCGGATGTCACCATTCCTTAGTGTGACCGACATTTTGAAGGCTCTGCTTCAGCGGGTTTCCAAGGCGAGGAAAATCCGAGGTGTACAACACCTGGCCAGCTGTGAACGCAATATCAACATCGTCCGCCTGTGACCGGATATGTGAAAATTTGTGAATGAAACGAAGACTGGTCTCACTCAAAGGGATCCCGTGTCCCAAAACCGGCAAAGATTCCTCCTGTGTTTGCTACCTGTAATTGTTTTCTTCAACAGGCTCTCACAACATGCAAATTTCTGCGTGGTGTTACTTTCGCCAGATCTGTTTATAGTTTGTGTTTATATATATATATATATATATATATATATATATATATATATATATATAATGTAAATCTTGGATTTGAAGGCACATAGCTTCAATGGGCTTAGTGGCATTTAGTAATGTTTTTTTAGTCTCTCCGACAGCAGTATGTCATTAATATTATGTAAAACGTACGCAAGGTTGTGCCCCTTGATCTTGAAAACGAATATCCATTATGTCTAAAACGACTTGTATAATGGATACTATAGTATGTTTTTTATTTTCAAGCAAAAGAATAATTGATCCACCTCAATTAGCTTGTCGGTCGTGCCTACTTGACTTAAGTCATACAGGCCCACTTTACACCTGAAAAGTCAATGTCGTTCTCCATGGCTTAGATGTATTTGATTTACAACCATACTTAAGGCGAAAAGCCTCTGCATTATGAAACGGCTTTGAGCTAATTTTACCCTGTTTCCTGCAAATCCGTTATATTAATTATTGGAAATATAGATGTGTACAAATAATCACGACAGGCGTGCGCTGATCTATAGGGGGCTTTTTAAAAGAAAGCGTCTCCTCGACCATAAGGACGAGAATATGTGAAATCAAAAATCCCCATTTCGGATTGAGTCAGTAGCAGGAAATCAGGTTGATAGACAAATGTACACGGTAGTTTTTGAGTCGACTGCACGGTTTGCAAGAGCACTACGAGACCGACTTTCCTCAGTCAATATTTGCCCGAGCACGAAGATCTGAATGGAAGATACAGACTTTGCTCAAAATTAGGCTTCTCTGATATTTGTTTTCAGGAATTACTTTAGCGGCCTTTGTTTGACAACTTCCCTTTTTCAAGATTAAATTCTTGAGGTTCTATTGTTCAAACACACGTTTTGTAATTAAAAGTAGTGTTACGAGGGGTGATCGGAGCGGCACTTTGGGGGATAGTACTTCTCGGTTGTATTGAAATAGCACGCGCCTTCTCTACCACATCTTAAAAGCTACATCGGTGGAGACCTAAGAAAATCTTTCAACGTCCCTCAAGGTTGATGGCCCGCTTTTGTGACTGAGGAATAATTTTTAATTACTTTTATCTCCCTTGGACTAAAATGTCTATTTTTGATATTATTCTGCGACCCTCTATTACTGCACGCCAAGACGTGGCAAATATTAGAAAACAAAAGCTTTCTATGGTGCGTTTGGAAAGCCATCCTGTGTAATATTATCGCCATGGGAGTGTTGTGTAGAAGGGTAAGGGCTCGCCGTGAGGAACTAGGGTTTACTGACAAATGCCGGCCTGATATTGATGATAAAGAAGAACAAGAGTGCTGTATTGCCACAGGCAAAAAACCCTTAAATTGAGTGTAAAATTGACATGTGAATTAAAGCCCCACTCCGGCGAACAGGTTTCTTGTATTAGCACTTATCGACATGCTACACGATCTCACAAGTTTTTAGTTGGGTTTTTGCCCCGCAAGATTTGCCAACCAATGGCTTTCTGTTGAAACTAGCGGGGACTGAGTCAGACTTCCCCATCATCAGACCGGGCTGTATTCAAAACTCAAAGAAACAGCCAGAGTAAAAGTATCTTCTGTTAATGCTTTTAAAATACCTTATCGGGAACCCTTTCGTATACCATTCCGCGCCCACTAAGAGATAAACTTGCTGCAATCCTTTGATTTCATTCTGCTTGGTGTCGTCTTCGTTGTCACGTTTACGTCTTTGTTCCTATCCCAATGCACGGTATAAGGCTGCATGATGTTGTTAAGTAACCAGATTTGCTGAAAAGGAACATTTGATGTTTGCATTAGCGACTTATGAAGGATTGCTATTTTTATTGTCAGATTGTATTCGACAACAGATAATTGCCTCAGCTACCGTCTTTGTTTTCATAATGTTTCTGTTTGACGTTGTTTATGTCTTGTATACATACACCTTAATATATATATACATATATATATATATATATAGCCTTCATATTTGAATAAAGATTCTACTGTAGATTTGTTTTGCCCCGTTCCATTAACCATTGATAAATGTTCCATTGTTTGCTTCTATTAATATTTTTCAGTAACTTTTTAAAAGTTATGCATGATAATTTCTGCTTAGGTGTTATTTTACGTGCATTAACTGCCACAAAAGATCAACCAGAACATATACTTGTATGAAACCTTGGAGAAATCTTCATATTAACGTAAAAAAAGGATTTGCTTTTTTTGCTGTTATTGCAAGCAATTAGCGTAATTATGTTACAAATGATTGGCACTGCGATAAAGATAATGGGATTGTAAAATTATGGCTGCGTTTTACCATTTGACCGGAGGTGAAAGCTTGTTGGTTGAGGCGTTAGTGTTACGAATACTGGGCTTAAACAAATGTCTTAGAAACGTCCCCGCTCCATTGAGAGCAGTTGATAGTTTATCTAATTACGTTGATCCCAAAGATGTATATGGGGGTATTGCCAACATTCTTGTGGTAGAAGCCCCAAGCTGGCGCTCTGTTTGCCAACATCGCACGGACAACACTGCAGGCGGGTAGGCCACTTCACTACAAAAGGAAGCCTCGTTTATCTAGAGCTTTGCGGCCAAGTTCAAAGTTAGAAAATCCTCCAGTTCAAATACTGAAGGAATCGAGAAACGAATGTGACAACATAGTTTTCTCTTTTCTTTGGTATTTCCTGTTCTGCTCCCAGCAAGCCTGCTTTGAACCTGTGCCAGAAGGCCGTTCACAAAACGTGTCTATTTCCAGCCCTTTACCAGAAAAAAAATGTCCGCTAGCTCTTTATGCAAATGGCGTCTTGTTGCTAGGCATCGCTTCGCGGGAAAACTTCAGGCTATTGCTATCACTGAAGCATATCACAGGAGTTTTAGTATATGTTAATTATGAAGCACTGGACTGATTCAATGAGTCAATTTTGACACCATGTTAAGTATGCTAATTGCTTAAAATCATCTTAACATTTTTTTAACTTCAAAGCATGTGAGAAAATTTTTAAATATGTTTTGAGAAGCATCATAGTGTTCAAAACAGCTCAGTGTATCATAATCTCTAAAAAAAAAAGAGCAAACAAAAATAAAACAAAAATCTGGATTATATGAGATACAAAAGAACATTGTACGGTCTGCTAAACACTTGTTTTCCTGTTATATTGATTTAATCATAAAGTTTCGCTGTTCCTGTATTAAGAAATTAGTTTTCATATTTAAATACATCTCAGTCATTTATAGAGCTCAAATAACTTTATTCTAGAAAAAGAGTACGTTTTTTCCATTATGTAATCATTTTATATTCAAGTCATAGGCTTAAAAATAAGTGTTTCGTCTTTAAACACATTTCTGTTAGTTTAGAAACGCGTCCTGGTGTTTATTCATAAAACCTATGCAGGGGAAACTAATGTGAAAATTTGTACATAGTAATATCGTGGATATTTTAAATAAACATAAATACGCTCCAGCAAACAAGACTTTGTGTGTATAAAAAAGTAAAACACCGATAAACACGTGTTTTGCATTTAGTACAGCAGTAAAACTCGAAACATATACGAAACGAAACACTTATTTTTAGTGTGCAACCGTTCTAAAAGGCATTCGTTTCCAACGGACGTGGTACAACACTGACAACCCATGCCAATTCCATAATAAAGCAGTAAGAACAAATGA
Source organism: Liolophura sinensis (assembly GCF_032854445.1). Lineage (NCBI taxonomy): Eukaryota > Metazoa > Mollusca > Polyplacophora > Chitonida > Chitonidae > Liolophura > Liolophura sinensis. Next base: position 27,206,255 of record NC_088295.1, read on the forward strand.
CATAGGAAATCAGGCCAGCATTAGGCGAAAGACGAGCAATAAAAGGCCATAATGCCAATGTATTTTTGTCCAAAATTGCTCTTTAATTTTAGTTGTCACAATGTCATTCAACGCGACGTATATATTGCTGACCTCGCATGCACCTATATATAGGCTGGCTGCTCATATGTGTACAGATTCTCTGTATAGATTGTTAAGTTGCCTAAATTAAATGCAATCAGTATCATCTGAAATTCAATGAAACTATGAACCAGCTTTTTTGGTGATTAACAATGTATATTTTGTTTTACTTTCTACTCGAGTGGACTGAAAATCTTAAACTTCTGTTAAAACGCTAGAGTAAACGCTAAATACATTTAGTTTGGGATGTCCCATTTTCGGGTTCCATGTAAATGAACCTTTTATACAAAGACATAACCAGAAGTGTTTTTTTCTTTCAACATATGTTTAAAAGTGTTACCCCAGCATACAAAGGCAATTGTATAATAAAATTGACGCATATATGGAGGTTGTCAAGCCAACAAAAAAAAAATGGCTGTCAGGCACACATAACAGAAATGATAGATGTAGTCACACAATACACGTTTTACTTTACAAGTAGTATATTTAGACAGTGATCATGAATTAGCTGTAACTAAATTCAATACCTGTAAATTACTTGTCTCCATAAAATGGTAAATGCCATGCGTACTTTAGGCCATATTGTGGTTATTCGGACAGAAATCCACACAAAAACAGGTACTTTTAAAACTTAAAATTAACCTTTTACTAAGTATGGGCTGATGTGAAAAAGTTCACTTCTCATGCATGCCAAATCCTTAGTCAACCGCTTCCTTGTTCATTGACGTTATACTTGCCACTAAAACTCAGTTATATTTCGATTCAAAAATTGTTCACTGAATATAATTTTAACTTTAACTTTAAAACTTTAAAACTTCATTTCGAAATACTGTACAATATACAATTTTAAAATGTTAAAGTATCATCGATGGTGTTGTTTTTTAATGGCAATACACTACACTATAACGATGTTGTAATAATTAATTGTTGCGCTTTTTGGATTATGAAGGAAAATTCACGGACACTACTAAGATTTTTCATCTTTTTAATGAAACAATTCCCCTGTAATCCTTTTGGATCTTTTCGTGCATCTAAACTAAAACTATATTTAGGATTTATTTCACAAAAGCGTTAAACATATATAGCTATAACAGAACGCCGTTTCTCAAAATGTGTATAACTGAGCTCTAATAAGTGTATAATTTTGTACGAAGACAGTCCTGATGTAATTGACGATTTAAGAAGTACAGAATTTTTTTTCAGTATTTAAAAAACACCAAATGAAATTGAGTTTTAGTAACTCTTTAATTAATACTTATGACCTTGCCTACAAACTGATTCACAATATTGATACACACAATGATGCTTACATACCCTGTAGGGCATGAAAGTGCCAATTCAAAGACGCAACATTCACAACTTCTTAAAGAATTACGAGAAAGTTTTAATTCTTCCGAGACAAACGATGAACTCGCATATGACTATAGTCATATAACTTATTATGCGGATAATTCTATACACTGTAGTTAATTTAATTTAATATGCAGGGTAAAAACTATACATGAGATATGTGTTATGCTGTACCTGAATTGTGAAGACTTAGCTTGTCCTGGTACAAATGTAAATGTTTTGACACGACTTCGTAGCGAAGGGAGCGCCCCCGATTATCACAAGGGTCGACCTTCCCGCCCACTTAATCCTGTTCACTAGCATGTTGGATAAATTAGTTATTCTTCCATTTTCATGTCGTTTTTTCTCTGTTACAATAACGGTACACCTGGAATGTTCGTCTGGAATGAAGCGGCTTACTCTTGTTCAAAATTCGATTATTGATACTATTTATTTTGTTATCTAATGCTCCAATTTGTAGTATCTTTCCTATTAACTCTTGAGTGGCAAATTACAGCTGTGTCAATAGAGTTGGGCGTGTGACGGGCACTATAGACGGTGATTTAGAGATCCCCGAGCCCTGGTCACATTGTAACACTGGACAATGGGGAAAAGAAAATCCAAACAGTTAATCCGACACCTTGAGGGTATCTTTTGAAGGGGCATGGTGCGACCCTGTATCGTCCTGAGCAAATACCACCTTCTCCTTGTCTCATCAAAGGACCCTCTCAGTTATTTGCATCCTCGGGATTTCGGCCGTTTAAGGATCCCTTACCTTTGACTGTATTGTGTCGCTATCTGGCGTCCGTTGTAAAGGAACAATTGGCGTGTATCTGTAATCGCGTCTGTAACGCTGTGTCGTTACCGCTGGAATCGCTCTCTCCCAGGAAGCGCGTCGCTCGGGGACGAACATTATTAACCCGGCATTAGTAGCAGTAATAATTTTATAAATGCAAGCGTTTGTTGAAGTTTGTGTTGCCCTAGGAAAATTTGACACCTCATTACCCCAGCCTGCAATCATCCCGCCATGCCATTTCTCTGCTTAATCCCCTTCCCTTCTATCATAGACTCTCTTCGCTCGGCTCAGCTGCCAGGACCGACCAGTTCCACACGTTAATTCGATGGCTTGGGGGAAAGTGTTGGGGGCCCGCAGACATCCATTGGCGGGATGTGTCAGAATACTTAATCAAGCGGTATCAATCACCTTTCTGCCGGGCTCTGCTCATCTCGCCGGATTCCCTTACCAAAACACTTTCATCGAATTCTACGCTGATCAATTCTAAGGCAATAAATGTCGCTTTACTCGACCACAATGCTTGAGAGTATGGCGACATTTGTGGCGCGTTTCAATACGTTTGCCACTGAAACAGCACAGACATGTTCGGTTGAAATTTGCCAAAGCCTTATGCTTGTTATATTACATCACCTTTTCTGTTTTTCGAAAATAGTGTAATCTTTGTCCCTCTACACCAGGATATCAATGCACATTCTTCACACCTATATGTCAGTTTGTAGTTCACCGACTTTTCTAGAATAGTCGGTGTTAGGGAGGGGTTGTCATAGAAGTGGGAGGCTGTATATATGAATATGGTTCAACCCACGTCTGAATACAGAGTATGACACCGCATAATATATAGGTCCCTGTGTTGACATAGCCAACCGGATCTCTATTAGGAAGCTTTTTTTCAAACACACTCATGTTACAGACGTTGAAAGATCAGACAAGGGCAGCAAGGGTATTTGTGGTTTACCTAAAATATAAACCTTCTTTTCTTGCCTTTGTTGCCACCTATATAAATCATTTATATAGATGTCACCTCTAAAAGTCAGACAACGTTTATCTTACGAAGGACGAAAGTTTTGATAACAAATGTCAAATGCATGTATTTCCTTTTTTAATTCAGAAATAAAGTAAAATAAAAAAAAAATGATTCATGACCTTTGATTTAGGACTTACCCATAAATGAGCTTGAGATAAATATTTTTTATCTCCTATCGTGATTTTGCTGAAAGTTTTCTTGTCAAAATTTTACACTTTCATCCGCTTATGTAATCAACCGTGCACGAGTACATCCATAAAACAGACAAGGCGTTTGAAGCAGTAAATAGCGCTATGCCAGTAATATTGATATTCGGTCAAACTCACATGCACCTGTGAAGACGTATCAGTCTTCTGTGCTATAGTTTGACAAAGCCGCACTGGCTTTGGTGTTTTAAGAACAAGATATGCATATTTTTGTTCAGTCAATATTGCTTTAATATTTGGGATTACTTTATGTAAATGTGATGTGATTCTTCATCTTTTTATTTATATAAAATAAAGTTTTATTATAAATTTGTGATATCCTGATTGATAATATAATTTTCCGAGTATTCTAAGTTTGTGATATGTAAATTGCGTGTCCTTATATTCATCGTAATGAAAAGATGATTATTTTTTTGAATGCATAGGTCAAATGGTTATCGCTTATTATTCTTAATAACAAAGCTTATGTTGGAGAGGTAATAAGTTTAGTCGTTTATGACAATTAGATATACCTAATACTGAAGATAACTTCAAGGAGAGACTATAATACCAGCTAATGAAAGAAATGAACACTATGTTAGGCATAGTGTACATTGTACATTGGTTCTCTTTTACCTGCGCTATGGTAAATAGGTAAAGGAGTTTAGTACAGTCGTAAATACTTTAATCCGTACATCTAACCGTGGACTACTGAATATTATTATTGGATATTTTAAGCGTTATCTAATTTGATTTGGCTTTCCTTGGGCTGTAACGCACGTAACCATATAGCTGTGTATGGTTCCACGTGACTGTTTAATGGTTGTATACGTGCGAGCCAACTCAACAACAAGAAAACGAAGGTTATCATCCGATGATAACTATATCGAGGTTCGCGTTTGACAAAACGATTTCAGGCTATATTGCCTAAAAGTGTAAAACAACTTAAACTCTTAAATATATTCATCAAATCGAGTTTTAGCATCTAACTTCAAACATTTTCTTTTGTTAAGAAAATTAACATTTTGCCTTCATCTCAAAGTGATTTTATTTTATTTCGATTGGTGTATTACGCCTTACCTCATCTCAAAGCGCCTTCTGCAAATACACATATGTACTGAGTGGCGGAGGTGTAGGGAAAATTTAGGCTTAACTGAAATAAAAATAATAAATATTTAGCCGTGTAATTATCTATTTATTGTGATTATCTTTTAAATTTCTACAACAGCTTGCCATGCAGTACATAACTTTCTCCTCACGCATATACATAGGCTAATTATACTAATGTTGATACTGCCCGAGTTTTTGGCAATAATGATAAACATGGGTCAAATATTTCTCGTCAGTTAACTGTTCATTGGGTATAAAATAATACAAGAAGGTTCCGTGTATGTATAATTTGTTGACTTGTGCTATAAATATCTGTGGTGTTCAGGATTCATAAAGGGAAAGTTACAGGTCCAAGTTGTGAAGTGTCCTCTTCCGCGGGTAGAAGACATGAACAGTTGTATTCGACTCGTAATTGAGATAAACTAGCATGGTACATTATTTTGATGCAAATTACATTTTTGCGTCTAGAACATTAATTTTCTTGCGCCTTCCCTGCGTCTTTCACTCAACGTGCCTCTGTCCTATAGCCAGTTCTTGCTTACTTTGCATACTTTCTTAGCTCTTTGTTAGTTTATTTTGAACGCTGTTTTGGAATTTTGTCGTCCAGTTATTGACGTTTTTTATGGTTGACGACTGGTATACATATCCGTCATATTTGTGGAAGGCAAACGGTCTCAAGCGAACTTCATATAAGACAAAACAAAAGTTCCGAAGAACAATGGAAGCTGGGAAATCTTAAAAACAGAGCATATCCGTCGTGTTTAAAATGATTTACACATGTTTGCGGCATTGCTGAATGTTGGATTTGATGCATCAGGAGTAATGTCATCACGTTAGAATGAGAAATAAAATCTCGTTACCACGCGACTTTAAATAAGGCTCCTTGCATTGAAATATTACATAGGTTTTACAGCGTTTCCAGTAAGCAGTATTAAATTATGGTCACAGTTTTTTCCTGAAAATAATGAATAATGAAAATGTTATGAAATCCCCGAATGTTGTGAAATGAAGATCTGGCTAACTTATGTTCTATGTGCAACTCAGACAGGAGATCTGAAACCAAAAGTTCAACTCTCAGCGAGGCATCTGAACCTCACTGAAGTAACCAATGTGGGCAATCCAATTTCTTTATGCCTCATTAATCTTCTTCAGACGTTGGTTTATTAGTTTTTCACACCGTTTGAAGTCAGACCAAAAATGAAAGTCTGTGTGACCGTTGAAATTCGTGGCTAATTCAAAATACAGGACATATATAGTGGTGGCAATGATATGTGTATGTCAGATTTGATTTATTCATTAACTGATTGTTGCTTTACGCCATACTTAAGAGTTTTTCACTTATACGAATTACTGGTGAACTATTCCAAATGGTCTGTAACGAACACGATACTGCGCAAACGGCCTCACGAGCATCCAAGACTTTTTGATACCAATGCTCGTAAATACGGTGAGGGCGCGGGAATCAAATTCGATTGCTGCGTTTTGATTACACGCATGCGCGTGAAGACTACGGGCCTACCCCAGGATCATGAAGTTGTCTTAGATTTAAATTAGAGAGTCTTCACTTGTGGTATTACTCCTGAGATTATGTTTGATCTTGAATGTTGATTTTCATTTTCGTCATAAATGTGTTAGACCACTCTAAGTGTGAAAGTACAAATTCCTACAGTAACTCCAGAATTTAACGCCATAAATTGTTTTGAAGTCAAGACCTAAATTTGAGACTGCTTCGTCATCTCGGGACAACGTCTAGACTGTGACCATAAATCCCAGGACTCTCACACATAGACCATAATTTTACCTTGTTATAAACAGCTATGTAAATATAACAACCTTAGCAAAGAAACCATTTTGTCTACAAAAATACCTCAGACATGCTAATTGCCATTTGTCCGACTCGACAACTTAACTGCTGGAGATTTGGACTCAACTCGCATGTAGGTAAACAGATCATAGACAAAAACTAGACATACCTTAGACAGTACAAAGGTTTGTTCAAAGCATGAGTTTGTCGTCCAACAGCTATTTGGTTTTATTCCTACCTGCCATTTTCATGCTTGGGTGTTCTTATCTGATAAGAGTGTTCTGTTAAGGTCCATGACAAGACCATTGATTAGCCGAAGATACATTCATAAACGTGGTCACGTTGTGCTTCATATTGTTGCATTACACGAGGGTCTTCCATGCATATAAGATGTGCATTTTCACGCCTGTTGTCAGTGTGTGAAGTAATTGTCTCCATGCCTGAATTTTCATTTGACAGTGGAGTTTTTATGCGTTATGTTGTACTTCATATACATCAAGATGAATTTTGTGGACAGCGATATTCCACTCGCAAAGTGCTAGATCCTAATGCGAGGTTTTGTACAGGAATAGGCAGAGTAAGTAATTCATTACTAAGACCTTTTTTCGTTTTGTTTTGAATGTTTTATAGCGAATATTATATCTGGACTTTTAAAAAAGCGGTGCTTTCTTGCTGCGAACGAACTTGTATATACACTAACTACTCAGTGGTAGAAATTAGATAATTCTTTGCTTAAAGCCGATCTTAATCTACTGTGAGGTCTGCCATCAACCTATGGTCATGGGTTTCCACCGGGTTCTGCCTGGTTTCCTCCAACCATAATGCTGGTCTCCGTCGTATAAGTAAAATATTCTTGAGTACGGCGTAAAACATCAATCAAATAAATAAATCCAGTGAGAGCTTAAAATTGGTGTCAGCCACGTCAGTTCAGTATAGAGGTAGTCGTGTGTTGTATATAGTCATGCACATCCTACAGACCGAACCTGATTGTATGTGATATATAGACATCAGGTGAATTTCATTCAATGCAATATTCACTTTTCAGTGATAACTGTGACAAAAGTATATAAATCCTCCTTTTTCTAATTTTGCACGACATCATTTATACTATGATAGACTGGATTCGTTGAATAATACGATTACGAGAATGTCTAGTTAAACTACTATAAAACATAGTTGCGTTTTGTCATCTTTTGGACGTTTGTTACGGACACATTGAAGAGCGGTCAGGAATGAACAGAACGATGCAGTTTTACAACAACAACAGGAGTCCATGCTGAAATTATGTCGAACTTAGTGTATGCGCTTTATGTGTTGTCAGCCGTTTGTTTATTGTTGTAACTCAGGAATGATCGTAAACAAAATGTAGATGGCCATATGGTTATTCGTCTATAGAACATTCATTCACGCCATCACTGAAAAGTGTTGACCAATTCTTATTTTCTAACTGGCCTAGGGATTATTGACATGGAGCATCCATATTTGTCCAAGATCGGTATACAAATGTATTCTATTTCGACGCATAAATATAATAACAATAATAACACATGTACCTTTGTCTAGCATTTGTCTAACAACTGATGGCGCCGTGGTGGTTACATGCTACAAATCAACATGTTTTTGATGTTTTTCTCTCACATAATTTCTTACAAACCTTCATGGTTTTAGAAAATTCCTAATGCCCTTCTAGCTTGTTACAAATATTGTTCTGTCAATTGTCCCGGTCCCTTGTTCTTTAATCTACCTCCATAATAATACATCTAGCGTTGTTGACACAAGCGAATGTGGTTAGACCAATGTGACACGGACGGCAAGGCGGGGAAATCAAACTTTGACCTTTGAAAAGCGACCTTGTAATTAAGTTTAGGTGAGTTTCTCTGTGAGACATGCCTAGCCGAGATAAACACACCTGGTTGGGCTACGACAGCGGTCCGCTTTGAACCTTCCTACAAGTCTGTTTCCATACAGACGATAAACATACGCTAGCCAAAGGTAGAAAAATCTTGAATAGGTTATAAAATTTCAACATTGTTTGATTGCCATCATCAGACAGAAGGAAGTTAAACAAGAAAATAGCAAAGACGCTCACAGAGGAAAGCAGTCTTGTTTCCATGGCGGAAATTCGGGACGCCATTTTTCTTTGTGTCGTCTCTAGCAGATCTAAAGCATACTTAGCAGTCCTCTGGTTTGAAGCGGGGCAGTTCACTTGTAGGCTGACAGCTACGACTCTACTAAAGGCCATTTTACCTGGTTCTAACAGCCTTAGTTCTTTATTGAGAACTCGAGTTTTCGCAGATGTCTAAACTCTTGATTGACATCGGAGGCGCAACATTGAGCTGATACCGTCATCCAGTGACATATTTAAACACAATGCCATAATTAGGCTTGCATAAGTGGAACTGTTAGGTGATGGACTGCTCTTCAGATGACTGCTAAATATAACATGTTTTGACGTCCGAATAGTAATCACTGCAATTGGTGCGAAAGCATGTTTATTTGCAATCAGGACGAGTCATGATTTAAGAGGAAAAAAAACTTTTTCAAGTTAGTTGGGTTAGAGCATTTGCATTCTCTGTTGGCGATGTGCTCATTCATGACCGTGGTACGTTGATGTGTTAAGGGAGTGAGAAAGGAAAAGGTCAGCCGTATTCGCCATAGCCGCTCTCTATTTGCCGTCACTTTCACACTCTAACACGGTACGAGCAGAGATTCGAACATCCCATCCAGTCAGTCTAGGTGTCTGACTGGTGGAGGAGCAACACACACCTCGTTAGCTCACCATTCACTGAGGAGATAGTTGAATATTGACTTGACACTAACTATAATCAGTGGTTATGTAAAGAATTACTGAGATTAGTTGCAGACCCGTTCTGGAATCTGCCTGTTGGTTTAGACCCTCGCCCGCTGCATGCTGGGTAGCGTGTACACACATCAAACGACGTGACGTCACGGAGGTGGCCGGCTCAAATACACATACTAGTGAGACGTCCCGCGCATATTGTATGCCCGTATTTCATGCTGAGGAGACGGGGGCAGCGCACAAGGAATTACATATTCACCGCTCCTCTCGCCTTTTTATTTAGTTCTGCACCTTTGTTTCTGTCTTCGCATCAACTAGTATTAATTGCGCGTAGGCTGGAGCCGAGTATTGACAGTGATGAGTAGACCAGGAGCTAAGCGACTCCGCTGAGGGGGTAGTTCTTACTGAGTAGTGAGAGTGCACGAGGAGCGGGGACCCGACTGCGGACCTCAGTGATTAAGTGATCGGAAGAGATTTTACCTGTCTTCTCTCTATAGATGGACCCTTTAAATGAGCCCCTGTGCTTGGAGGAGTTCGTGGCCAGTTGTGAAACATCTATGTCCAGTATGACAATGCAAAATCTTGATACGGTGACAGAGAGTAGTGCTGGAGGAAGTACCTTGCCTAATGTGGGCTGTCACTTAACAGGCACCCCTGGAGACCCAGGTGTTCCTAAACATTACCCAGGTAGGCCGGCTTACTCACTCAGGAGCCCCGCCACTTTACTCTTGTTCTCCAGGAGGAACAAGCTTTCTAGGACCTTGTATAATAGTTTTTGTTTCTTCTGGGTTGTTATATTTATCATTAACTTGTAACTGTTAACATAATATGCGAAACGAGTGCGTATCATGGAGGGTAATACCTAAAAAGTATCGTTATTTAGTCAACGGTATTTAAGCATGTAATACGAACATACAGATATCGAAACAGTTCTAGTATTCGATGCGTTTTAGTTTCTAAAATATGATCTAACTTGTTGTTTAAATTGGACTTCGTGTTTAAAACAGATACAGGTGTTATTGTTATTATTATTATTTGTATATGTATGTTACCTTGACCTCGCACTTAGGTCAAGGCTGTAGATGAAGCCAGCTGTTCTTGATAAACAGTTGTTGCATACGGCATTATTAATTTAATAGTACAACAATTTATCACTTTTTAATTTTCAAAAAAGGAGTTTTAAATCCACCTTTAAATTCATGGTCTTTTATTTTAGTTTTTTCTTTGATATTCCTGTACAATATCATGCAATCGCTTTTTCCATACGTTCCCTTACATTTATATACTGACCTAGATTTAGATAAACCATGTACAATGTCCTTGCCCGAAATGTTCTCAGCCTGAAAGTGGATATTATTTAACATCAAGTTGATCAAGTGTTATTTCTCAGGATTTCTCATATGTCTTTATTAGGGTACTTTTTTATTTAGTTTAATATTTTAATTGTTTCTAAATTCATGTTTTAACTAGTTACTATTCAAATCAATTAATAGGTAACAATCAAGGTAGATCTGGTTGTATAGGTACAAAATAACATGGTATAACTGGTGGTTGTTCCAAGTTGGATTCTAAGTATATAGTAATAATGCTAAATACATCCCTCATCCATCTTACCTGTCGACAGATAATTCAATTTATCCCACATCTTATCTAAATGTGACTAAAGACTGCAACAGTGTTTAAGGTCATTAATGTATCCATGGTAACGCTGCACGAGGGGCATGACTTTTTGGCCGTTTTCAGGGACTTGAAAAGAAATAGGGTGACCTAGCGCCATTTCGCCGCAGTACTTGTGCTTTACCCATATAAGGAGGTACCAGTCAAACTGTAATTTGATTAACTGACGATAAATTGATCTGGCTTAAGTGCTTGATGAAAAGGTCAAGTTGCCGAATGCTTCTGGAATACTGTAGCGCCATGTAAACCTATCGTATACGTGAATATACCGCTGGAAAACCTAACAGAAACACTGTGGAGAATTGCTCTGGTTCTGACCTATTCTGGATTTGTCACAAACTACGTCTAATGCAGTAGTACTCCGGGTACTCTCTTCATGCAGCAGCTATAGTTATCACAGAGTTTATAAAATTTCCATTAATGTGCTGTACATTTTAGTCCATTGCATATATATACAATAGCAACTTATTACTTTTAAAGAGTCTATCCACTTACTGAGTTAAAACTGTCAACGAAGTTGTACCTGTTTATAATAATATGTGGCCAAAAATAAGAACTTTCCAGGAACCTTACGTTCTACATGTCGTCCTTGATTTACAGTGTTTTGTACTGTTTTAAAAAAAGTCAGACATTGTCATCAGTGGTATAAAACGTGAACTTTTAAATATGTTCTCAGATTTTAAATTTCAAACTCATTCTTGCGGCTAATATTGTTCAATCAGTGTTTAATATGCTCCACCATACATCGTTGTCAGCTAAGCGAATCATTTAGATTTCACACACGTAAACTAAGGAGCTTTGCTCATCCGCTTTATAAGTTCTTATTCTAACAGTCACATTAGTGGATGGTAAGGTTACTTTATTTCGTATAAAACAACCACCCCTAGAGGCTATAGTGTTTCTATGTCCTTCATATACGTCGCTCCGAGTTTGTATATGACTGGTCACTCAATATGGAGATTTTATCGTCTGTCTAGACATTTCCCTGATACATATGACCCTAAGATCACTGGTTACCATGGTTACCTGTAGGATAAGGGCCGGATGTTTAATGAATATTCCGTATAAGAGAATTCTATAAATGTTGTTATTTGCCGTCAGGGCGTATGTATAACTATGGAAAAATCTTTGCTATATTTGTCGCTACTGCCGAGCCTAATCTAATTTCACAGAACAAACAATTACATGCTCCGCTTGTTTTACATTTTGTTTAAGCTGTTATTTTGTTATTGGTTAATACGAAAACATTATATGGAAAACTTGTAATTTATTTGATTTTTTTTTTGCATTATAAATTCACAGGCTTTTAACAAAATTGAATTAAATTTCTATAAGCATTCATTTTTTGACATATTTTTAGTTAAATCATGAGTAAAATTAGTTCATAGATATTAATATATCCTGGAAAAAAATATTGCAATTCAGGGTTATTTGGATCAATTAAAAATGCTTTAGTTTGAAACACAGGGGGCCAAACTAGTGTTATTCAGCGTCTTTGCGCAAATGCATACATGTTTAGGAATTCGGATACTCTTATCATTTCATGATTAATCTTACTCTTCGAAATCTGAAACCCAGATACATGGAGATTTATGGATTTTAGTAATTTTGTTGAACACTCTGCTCACAGCCCTAAAACAGGTAACCTCCTGGGTTATATTCTACCCTAATATTTTTAATGAGTTAAATTACCTCGATTAAATATCCTCAATCCCAAAAATCAAGTGTCGTCTATATATATAGTTTCATTCTGAATTTTGTTCTTCAGTAGAACCGACCGACGATAAGAAGAATGACGATGCAGGGTCTGCCGATGAAAAGAATAAAAGGCGGCAAAGACGACAACGAACACACTTCACAAGCCAACAGCTACAAGAGCTGGAGGCCATGTTTGCTAGGAACAGGTACCCGGATCTGGCCACCAGGGAGGAGATCTCGGCCTGGACCAATCTCACAGAGGCAAGGGTTCGGGTAAGTCAGAACTCAGTGGAAACTTTTAATAAATGGTAAATAATAGGATGCCATATAGAGTTTAAAGCGTTTGTGAAGGTTACAATGTACAAAAATATTAGAAGACTGATAGTATGTATTGGTCTTTATAGCATTCTACATTAGTCTTATACCCATGCAGCCTAATGACTCTTCCTCCTTATATATGACTGAAAATTGTAAAGTATACAACGTAAAACCCAAAGCATATATACATATAGGCCTACATACACTTTTCTCCTTCCGTAAGCTTGAAGTGTCTTCGTTGTCGTCTTTTAAGTGAAATTTTCTTTAGTACGGCAGTAAAACCCAATAAATAAAATAAATTAATTAATCTCATTATAAACATTTGAGATCACATGATTATGTGTAAATATGTATGTAAGAAACTTCGTGCTATCAAAATATTACCATCTTAATTTATTAAAAAGAAAACGATCACATCAGTGTATTCATGTGACATCTTTGTTGACAGGAAAATGTTGACATTTAGTTCAGTTTATGTGCATTTAATAAATGGTATATGAGGCCACGCAATTTGCGACTATTGTATGTGGCCTGCTTGAAAGGCTTGTTTTGTTCGTTGTAACGCTAATTTGTAGTGTTATGTTAGACTTGTCCCAGATGACGCTAGGTCAATAATCTTATTTTGGGTGTGTCACACCACTTAGTCAGATTTAGGATTATAGTATCCACTTAAAACTAAAATTTCAACTGGAGCTATTTTCAGATCAAATCCGTGGTATATATGGAAAGTGCACCTTTGGTTCATTTAGCTGATAACCACGGTTCAAAAATTTTGTCTAACTGGAAAATTCTACAATATGACATTAAACAACAATCAAAATTGAATAAATAAATAAAGAAAATAAATAAGAAAATTGCTTGTTATATAATCGTGGTAACAAGTCGAAGACAGCGTATACTTGTGCTTCTGTCAAAACTATACAATGTGATCAACAGTGTTAGCTTTGAAGAAACATAGAAACTAAAGTCAATTTGTAGTGTTATTGTAAGATGCTGAGGTGGGAATAAAATGAAAGTAATACTTACATTGGTAAATTTTGGAAACACCTCTTCCTTTGCCTTAAACCTGTATTGTCAAATACGGCTATAGAAGTAATAATGTGGACGAGATATGAGACATCCATTACGGCTGGACAGAAAATATGTTAACTTTTTACTCTATTACATAGGAATGATTAAAAATTAGCAGAATGTGGAATTTAAAGATGGGTATAACGTGATGAAACTAATAAAATAATGTAGAATAAATAAATTCGATAACTGTACGAAATACAAGCCATCCTTGTGAAATCCAAGTTAAGGGTAATATATTTAAAAATCATTGTCACATATATATACCATATTTATAAAATTTTGGCTAGTTAAAGAAATCATTTTCTTGTTATCTGAATTAAGTAAAGGGAAATATTACAGGTTTTAGTTTACAGTCATTATTTATATCACATGTACTTAAGTGGTTGAAATGTCAACTTCATTTTTGTATTATATGTTACTGGAAGTTGGTTTGTTTTCTCTGAGATTAATATGCACCTGTAAACTGTTAACGAACTGAATAAACCTAAAGAATTGAAGACTAAGGTCGGAGAGGAATAACACAGCTGTAAAATTCCACCCAGTCGATAAAATGTGAGGTTAATGTTAAAGAGAATACGATGAGGGTTGGTTTTGCTGGCTGCCCCCTCGCCCAGCCTGTCTTCTCATTAACAGGGGAGATTAAGGACTTTCTCCTGCCCCGCCACGCTCTACCCGGGGAACACTGGTCTGCTTAACCAACCTGATTGCGGCCAAACCTCGCCAAGAATTTTATAACAGATTGATGGAGGGTTTCTCGTGTTCCTTATTTTACCTGTCTCAGAGGAAATACGCTTCCCTAACACATCTTGTCGTGTTCCTGACAATTAGACTTGTTTCCAGTGCACCGACGGGCCATCTGCGATCCCCACTCATCATTAGAACACGTGCGCCCGGCAGTGACAGTCATCTAACTAGAATAGAGGCCGTCCTGAGGCCCTCTTGTAGCTTGCTGGCTGTTTAATAAGTGAAGTCTTGGATTGGACAAACATCTCAGCGAGCACACAAGGCTTACTCAAGATTACAGTCGTACTGACAAATACCCACCGTTAGTTTTTACGAGTCGCCTCTTTGCAAATCTTGACAAGACTATAAAGATGATGTGGGTGTTAAAAGATTATTCGTGCCTTCTGTCCAAATGAATATTTCTTTCTCTCGACGTTACTGAAGAGGACACAGTAAAATGCATTGTCAAGTTATAACTTATTAATGCCTTTCCAAAGCAGTGTCTTTTTATTTTGAAGGTCCAATATTTATTTTCTCTGTTGTATATCATAATGCTCACTGTAATAAAGCAATTATGTGAATTTTTAACCATGGAATCTTTTGACATAGACCGAACAGAACTGATTGAAAATGCCGGATTGTAAAAGTAATATTTTACTTTTCTGGATCTTGCTTATTGCAACGGCTCTCGACTTTTAATGAAAGAACGATATTTAAATATTTTTTTAAAAAATAAGCTTTATTATTTCTAATATCATCTTTAAATCACCTATAAAACTTAAATACCTAAACTTTAAATAGAAATATTAAATATTGTGAAATCAACATGTAAACTTTTCATTTATTTATTAAAAGTCCACGTAATTTAATTAAATAAGTATTTAAATTATTGAAAATATAGACAGGAATAAATTAAACAAATAGTACATAGAGCAGAGCATATTTAAATCTGTCCCACATTAAAGACTGAATCGCAAGAAACCAGTGTTTAACTGATTAAGGCAACGCAATTAATATTGTTTGGGTAAAAATTTGCGATATCGATTTTGTTTGTCTTTTCCACTATGACATAAGGAGTGGTTGTGTGGATGGTGAAGACCGAGGAGACGTTATATGTAGCTAGCTCAGTCTGACTAACCAGGGGTCTCCGTTGCCATGTAGGCAAGGGTGTACTAAGTTGAGGGAGAGGTTGATACACGGCTAGGCTCACTTCTAGACGCTTGGCCGTGTTTAACTTTGCCTCGTCCTTATAATTGCACTAAGTTGTTTTATATTTGTTCAAGTGATCGGTTAATGGTGTGTATTTGGGGGGAAATGGGGTTGGGGTAGAAGTGCAGAAAGGAAGAGCAGGGAATATGACATGGATCTTGTTTCCCTTCCAATCATCTGCCAATACCCCCACTGGCTAGTGATCAGTCTTTGTTACTTTTTACGCATGACTTGGTTACTGCTTCATGTAGCAATCTGTTTTCTCAATATGCGGTCATGTCTTCATTAAAAGAAGCAACATCGCGATATTAGCCGCAATAATTTTTTCCCGGTGATTCTGTATTCCCTACAAATTGCATTTATCTGAAACGAGAGTAAAAACTGTAGGTTTGGACATGTTAGGCTTTCTTTTTCTTTTTTATACGCTTCATAATGCGTGGCTGGCGGCAGTTAAAGTTGATAAGAGACTATAAAAGGAAGCATGGCGGAACAGTCGGCAATCCGCGGCCACATTTCTCACAACCATTCGTCATTCGTTTGCTTAATGAAGTTTCGCTAAACTCAGAGTTGTAAAAAGCAAACTAATCCCCGTGCCTTCGCAATTTTTAACTTGAGCAGAATAAATATAAATGCAAAACGACGCTTCTCCCAGCATTGTTCACATTCCGTTAGTCTACTAATTCTGGACAGTTCTATTCGCCGTTTTATTTGAATTAGATTTCCGTTACCATGGGTACGAATCACGAACATCTCTGAAAGTCTCGTGAGTTCTTTCTCCGTACGAGTTGCCTACAACTATTTATAGCTGATTTCTCAAAATAAATTAATTAAGCGTGTAACAAAATCCATCACACTGGTTATTTATTTCTTCTCTAATTGGCTGTAAATGTTCAACTCATCTCTTTCTTACGGAATTAAAAATAATTCAAATGTATTTTAGTGAACATTTTAAAATGAAACTATGTTGGGTGAATTTATTCTTCAATATTATTAACTAAACGACTTACTTACGTGAATTGGACCAGATAAAACAAGTAAATTTGTACTTGAAGAATATGTAGAGCGGGTAAGAAAATGAAAATCTTGGACACATCGTGATGTTAGTATGTCTTTTAAAATGATTCCTCAGCAAGAGAACATTCGTCTTACAATCATTTTAATTATGTAAAATTTACAATAAAAACAAAATGAGTTTTTCTTTGCCCCAGAGAGGTGTAGTAATAAATAAATTTACATTATTGTGTGAATGGAGTGGAGAACCTAGTATTAAGTTTTCTTTAGCGATGATTCCATGTTAATGCCTCATAAATCTCACTGAGTTAAGTGCTTTTCATTGAAGTAAATCTCACTAAGTTAAGTGTTAAGTGATTTTCATTGAAGTAGATCTCACTCAGGCATATTTTCCTTCCCATTTAATGACCATAAATCATTCAGAATTTGATCAGAGTGCCAACTGAATAATGACTCGCCCTTCACTTGTGAAACTTGGCAAACAATTTCAAAGAGGTAAAAAAATTAAATCAACATGATTTTCCTTTTGTATTCTGATATAAGGGGATATCTGTAAACCATTTACCTGTACTAACAGATGTAGTCTCTTTCATTTATATTTTGAAAGAAATATTTATAAGTCCTGCCCCTGGTATTTGTGCTCCGAAAAAAAAATTTACAGATAAATTTTGAAAAATGATACACTTTATAACACTTCTATGTCCATAAACCATAAATTTTTATTAAGATCTGTGGTAGAATGAACAAATGTGCCCACTGATATATTTTTCCCCTGAGTAAATTACTCTCTTAAGTAAAGTTTAGAGAGTAACGTAATACAGATACAGTCCTTGGGTGGGTTTTTTTTTTATATATTTATTGTGACAATTTGGATCTCGAAAGTAAACCTCTTAAAAGCAGTGATTCGGAATATTTTGTGTCTTCACTAAAATGGACAGTTGTTAAACGTTCCACAGAAAATCAAGAAAGTTGTGCCGCTGAGGTATATAATATATCTATATATTTATTGGACTGGTGTTTTACGTCGTACTGAAGAATATTTCAATTATACGACGACGGCCAGCATTATGGTGGCAGGAAAATGGGGTGTCCCGAGGAAACCCACGACCATCCTCATACTGCTGGCAGACCTTTCCACGTACGACAAGAGAGGACGCCAACATGAGCTGGTATATAGTGTAGGTGCACTGGGCACGTACTAACCAGCCGTAGCTCACTGGCTAGTTCACGTCATTGTCAGTCTCTGTTCTCTGAGCATTAGTGTATTAACTGTGCGCTGACTAGTTTCCATTCAAGAGTACGAGGAAGGATTATAGGCTCGGTGCCCGCAAATCCGATATGCCAATGGTTTAAGCTGCAATCAAATTTCTGAGGGCGATATTAAACTACGGTCACACTGCCTCGCTGCCTCTGTTCTACTGGGAGAACAACCCCCCCCCCCCCCCCACCACCACATAACCGCACGGCCCTGACTATCGACCATTGGTGTACATCTATATAGAGGCGTGACCGTTATCTACATGTTTATCTATGTGGGATAAGTCTAAGAGTATCTGCAAGGCCTTCGGCTTAACACCACAGTTCCTTAGATTGAATGCATACACTGTATATCTGGTGCGAATTGTAAGCACAGAGCGTGTATGTGTATGGTAAGCTTACCACTACTTTGACATATGCTACAGTGGGAAAACTGTAATGAGAACATTCGTATACGGTACCGTCTTGTATACCTCTAATGTTAGCTACAGTATATATTCTTAATTAAAGAGTAGTTTACATCTGATAGAAGAAAGATTCATTTTGACTCTATATTTTGGCTCATTATTTTGAAATCATCAGTTCTCCTGACGGTGGCAAAGTAAAGTGAAGTTTCGTTACAAAACATGAAATACCGTAAAATTAAACTGTCTTTACGCTGAGCTAATCAGTGGAATAAAAACATATATTGTTAATGAGAAACTTTGGTAATACTGTGCAAAATATAACAAATGTTCCAACTGAATTTTTTATCTGTTTATATAACATTTTGTGTTTATGTGTTATTAATAACACTTGTTCTGCCAAAATGAGCGTGTTACAATTAAAATTAATGATACGAATATAAACACATCTTAGACAGGTAAAGAAAAGGATGAAGCTTAAATATTTGCATGTCTTAAAAATAAACAAAAGTATGAACATTTTGTAAGTATCAGTGATGTAAAACTAATAGATACATTTATATCCACGTTGAGGCGGTCAATGTCCATTGTAAGTCAGACTGAGAGGTCATCTCTGGCTTATACATTCGAATAAAGTCTTGCACTTGTCTCACCTGACCATAAAGGATTTAGGTTCGAATCCTCCTCTCATCGGTTCGGTTAACGACTTGAGTTCAAAGGATATCTGAACGGTTTACTCCGGGGGATTTCGGTTTCCGCCCGTAAACCTGGCAAAAGCTAAATTTTCTTAAATATGACGCTAAACAGCAATCATATAAATACAATAAATGAGGGTAAATTAACTATATTATGTTAATCGATGTATAATTATATTAACCATTACAGGCTCAGATCACAAATAGAGTAATAGAGAAACTTGGAGAATTGAAGTCATTTTGTTCCTCAATATTTCAGCATTCGTTATTTGATCATCAGGGATATATTTACATATATACAAGACACAACTTACATATAGACAATAAATGGCAAATGATTCAGCCAATCATAGTTCAGGTTCATGGGATAAAAGATCTGTTCCTATTCAACTGATTTAAAATAGTTAGCAACAAAACAACTTCAATTCTCGGGGTTTTAATAATTATAATTTATAGGTGAATTTCAACTCCATCGTCGTGCAGTAGATACAGGAATTAATACAGGGGCAGAAAATAACAAACCAAACAGACAGACGAATTACATTTAGTGAAAACCTTTATGTTCTTGATGCTAAGATTATGTAATTATTGTGTTCGTCTCTTTGTCAACATCTGTGAATTTCAAAAATAATTTGCTTTATTACCGGGTGAAAATAGCAATATTTCTGCAGCAATATTTTTTTTTACATCTACTGGCTTCATTTAACGGCTGCGTGGGTTTAATATCCTAAAATATCTTAATAGTTGTTTACAGAATATAGTTTAATAAAACCATAGCTGGCATATCTTTTGTAAAGCTTGCGCAATGAGTCTAACAATTATATACATATGACTATACCCATGTTAGTTATGGGCCAGATTTGCACAAACTTCCAAACCTGTATAAAAATTATAAAACTCCACAGTTATAAACTTACCCATTTACTATTATTTTCATAAGTTTAAGTTCATATTTGAAATTGTTCGTTATGTTTTTTTCTGTGGTCTCAATTTGTCTCTTATTGTCGACAATTGGAACATTGTTGGTTACAGATGAATTATGATCACAACGCTATATCAGTATCGGTTTTTAATTCCAGAAGCTATACACGCATATTTGGTGGTGTGCTATAATTGAGTACAAAAGCTTCACATTGCATGCAACCTGTTTAAACTTCCAAAGTTCAGTTTATCGCTTTCATTTAGCAATAATCGATTTGAAAATACGCATCCCAATTACATTTTATTTCAAGTCTAGTTTCATACCTTATTTGCATAATAATAGATCAGATAGCAACGTCAGCTGATTACAAAACTTAAAAGCTGCTCTGACAATGTAACGATACATCATTTGACGGAATTATTTTATATTTTGTCTTAAGACTATAATGTAATATCCTATACTGATCACTATTATTTATTGATCATGGGGTTTGAAATAACTGATAATAAATTATGTTTTTCTTCAGGTCTGGTTTAAAAACAGACGCGCCAAATGGAGAAAGAGGGAACGAAACATGGAACCTTTCAAACATGGATTTGGTCCTCATTTTAACGGGCTTGTGCAACCATTCGACAATGGACTATACGGGGGGTATCCATCTTACAACAACTGGCCGGCTAAGGACCCCTCACCTCTAGGGGCGAAAGGCTTCCCCTGGGGCCTGAACTCCGTGAATCACCTGTCATCAGTGGTCACCAGTCAGCCCGTGTGCTTCCCCACCCCGAGCAATAGTATTAGTTCCAATAGTATGGTGGGCTCGATGAACGTACCCAGTGTGCCCGCTATGACCAGTAACATGAGCAGTCCGGCGCCATGCCCATACGCGCCCACCGCCTCCCCATACATCTATAACAGAGACCAATGCTCAAACAGTATCGAATCTCTCCGACTTAAAGCCAAGCAACATTCGACATCTCTAGGATTTGGAGGTGTCCCACCACGACAACCCACTCTATCCGCCTGTCAGTATGCATCTATTGGGAACGGCGGGCCTGTCTAACGTCGGCCGGGCTGCTAATCCCGTTCACGCCATCCATCGACCATTATTACCAGTCAACATATAAATCTGCATAATACTGAGGTTGTCATCGCTAGATCAGCTGTGCAGTGTATGTGAGATGTGGTCGCCACTTGCCCCTAAACGGACGACAAAAAGTCGTTCCGGCCTAAGCAGTTTTGGAGCATTTAAAAAAAAAATCAAAAATGGTTCAAAACCTGAATCTTGGGATTCCTTGACCACTACATTTATGGTCAAATGACCTTACCGAGAGATTTTACCTGACCCTGTATATACATATATGTAAAGACTTATCTCCCTTTCAATGGTTGTTAATACTGCCCACCAGGACATGAGCTGGAACAAGCTATAACAGCTAAAACTATGTGTGGTCCACATGCGCCACTGTTTCGTATTTAAACTTTCTAGTCTACCTCGACTCTGTGATGACATCGGATCAGCCTAGTCGTTTAGTTGCAACCAGGTCTTGTCACAATAAAACTTTGTCTCCTGGTGTTTGTTAGTGTAGTGAACTAGTGACAATTTTAGCCATAGACAATTCATCGGTCGCCTCATGACGTCATTCACAACTTGCGTCATAAAAGACATCAGCTTTAGCACGTGGACAGCCTGCTTATTTCCCATTTCCGATAACAGGTTGCTTCCGCTCAAGAACCTTTCAACTTACAGGATAATCCATTTCTGACGTAAGTATTGATAAGATTCTGATTGCTTGTGTTTATATCACCAATTTGACTATAATTAACATTACAGAACATATAACCAGATCAACCAATCTATTAACGTGTTTGTGTTAATCTTTTGTGACCGTATTCAAAAAATTGCCAAATTATTTTCAAGATTTAATCCTAGTCAATCAATTTTTGTCAAAATATCCTTCATCCTTGATGTAGTCTTATATGTTGTGCTGAATATATCGATTATCTGCGACACTAAGGAATTCAAACAAATTGATTCAGAAACGTGCATTTTTAGTCAATTTGTATTAGACTGTACAATCAACATTCCAGCGACAGCATGTCTGGCCCTTGTCTGGACGACTGCAGATAAAATTGTAGATACAGACATTCGTATACCAGCCGTCAACCAATAATGACGTTCCAGGTCAATAATCACAAGGTCAATTCCAAAAACGACATATAACACAAACCACCAGTGAACCATGTATAAAGCCATGCGTTACTGTTACGTTTTTCTTCTTTTTAAGTCTCGATCCGATGTTTTCTGTCTTTCGTCAACATTCAACCTTTGGTCTGTCACATAGTTCACACGAATAGGTCACGTGTTGACCAAACGTGAGAAATTCTAAGTTACGTGTCCTTCATGATGTTGCCGAATTGCTACGCCTTCGCTCTCGCACCCTGTTGATCGGGGATGGGATTCCATCAGGCGTTGTCCAGCTCCCACCATGCCCTTAATATGTTTTGTGTATGACACTACCCGGGTAGACGATTGCTGTGGTCAAATCAGCGTGCAAAGAATAAACATTTTGCCGGCCCTCAGCATTTCGCTCGCATACTGGTTTTGGTAAATTATTTAACAGCCAGTTTAGTCATCCTTACACCATTCGACAAGCATTCAAACCATTCATAGAAGGTCCAAGGTTATCTTAAAGTTCTTAAAGAATTGAGTAACATTAACAAATATAGTACTAGCAAGGTGATGTTTGAAAAAGGAGTCATTTGGAAGTATGCGAATCTAAGTGTAAAAAGTGTCAACACAGACAATAGCATACCAGCTGTCAAAACCCATCCTGATGTGGGCGTCGTAACAGTTTCAATATACTCATCGTCAACCATATATAATGGACGTTACATGACAATAATCGCACGACCAGTTTCCACACAAAAAAAGTTCAGCACAAATTTCTTACAAGTAAGAAAGGATATAAATTCAGAAATTAGAACGGAGTCATGTAAATGGAGGCAGTCAGCAGTTTTCAATGAAGCCAGAAAGACACAAGGAATGATATAGGCGCGTAAATATATGCATGTAGTGTTCAAATGTTGCTAGTGTATAAGCTGTCGTTGATCACAAATATGTGTCTCAGTTGCGCTTTGCTTGCAACAGTTCATACATACAGCATTGGCATTGTTTTCAGGATTTCAGCGTGTAAGGATTTCTTTTAACTATGTTCGTGGCGGTATCGGTACAACATTTTAGCATAATACAGCATTGGTGGATTTGGGCAAAATTAATCTTGAGTGTCAACTGAATTTCACGTAATTTCATCATTCGATTTTAGCTTCTTTTATAACCAATATGTGCATTTTTACAAGACCTTTTTCTCATTTCTATTGACGTAATTCTGCCTAAGCATATGTGTGCTATGAAATAGTAAAATAAATAAGTAAATAAGCAATGGCTAATGATAATGTGCAGTTTTCAAGTAAACTTTCCCCACATATAGCCTCGCTGCATGGCAACAAAACTTGGCCAGGTGCCCTTCTTGATGGAGAGCCTCGAAAAGAAAAAGTTTCTTACGAAAAAGAATCGATTTGTTGATGTTGTGTAAACGTTGTCAGGGAACGCCTCTATGGCGTGGGTGGTTTCCTTGTCAACATGGCCTCCTTTGATGTAGCAATACTGTGTAATCTGAAGCACCAAATGCTGAGAACAAACAATGGACATTTCCCAAATTCGCCACATGCTTCGAGGCGTTTGAAGTATGTTGGCATCTGCTGTAACGTCTCCACATTCGTACAGACAATGGGAAGACATGAAACGATTCGGTACATTTGGCAAAGCCGAGCTACACCTGGGCTCCGGGCACAACTCACCATCATCAAACAGTGATTCGTAGAGCAGATCCCAGCTCCAGCCGTGGTTCTTCTTTATCAGCTATGCAATTCTCTATTGTGTGAAAAATGTAGGATTTGTGCTGGCCTAGATTTGTGTGTGCAAGCTTAGCCAGGACCTCAAATCTACTGCAAAGAGCAAGGTCACACGCTTTGATGTTACACGACGAGCTTCTAAATCGTCTTCACTCACAAGAAACCCAATGGTGAATTATTGCAAGGAGAATCAACAGAGCTGCCCATTGTGGTGGGGAAGGTCAAACCTTTGTATCTCTCCACGTTATATACTTCGCGTCAGAGGAAACCTAGCGCAATGTTGCATAATCGAGATATCTCAGTTCAAAATAAGCATAATCACGAAAGTTGAGAAAATCGAAAGATCGACCATATTATCAATGTTAACTTATTTCTATGACATTTAGCCATATGACTCTGAATTGTACCAATCTTGTATTTTTATATAAAGTATACAATGTTCTTGTCCGTACATTCATCGTGGAAATCAATACCTGTTTTTGCATTGTTAAAAACTACGGTTTATGGATTGCATAAATAGGCCTATCTACAACATAATATCCTGATCCATCAAACATGCTGGTAGTTCCTCGATCTTCAATCGCAGTGGTGGTGTTTCATCAAATGGGTTGAGTAGTTGGTGATAAAGATTTCTGATTTAGAATGCGCGATCCGAAAGAATTTGTACCTAGTATGACCAAAGTGCTTATCTGATTAATGGCATAATGTTTGGGGCTCATTTATGTTCAACAAATGAATGGTTCTTCCTTTACCTCAGATGGGAAAATTTCCAACCATTATTCATGTCGAAACACTCTTTGTCTCGAAAAGGCTGATACGGAATCATTTCTATATGGCTATATGGCAATCAACCAATTAATTCAATGCTAATGACTTTAATTTTGTTAAGCGACGCATATTAAAATTTGTTAATATTTATTTTTTCAGGATCCAAGTAACTTTGGTGATACTGTTTGCCGGCAAACTTGCCTTTGACCTTGACCTTGACCTTAGTCTTCCAGTCGTTCCTCCATCATGCTGTTATCACGTGCCATCCATAGGTAAGCAACATGCATGTAAATGAATTATTTAGATAATTATCCGAATATGGTAGTTTCTGCTGTGCATTGCGCCGCACCCTTCTTCACCAAAACAGTGAAAACTTGTTGGTTTCTGTTTAAGTGTTATTCCATATTCCCCTGTCTCTGCAAACTCCACTTTTGATTTGGACAAGTAACAAAGTTTTATTTCATATATTTCTTTTGATACCCTTGGTTGGAATTATTTAAAAGCAATACGAGAACTCAGGTCATATAGTTTGTGCGGTAAGCATCATCGCCATCAAATATACCGTGTTATTCTCAAATAAAAGTTGGTGGAAATATGTATATTTTTATGTTAATTATGCTGTAAGTTTCCAAAGTTGAACAACCCATCCGTTTACATGTGTACTTTGACTGGGAAATAAACTTTCTATACTGAGTCCTCCGTGGCAGTACGACAAGAGTGATAGTTTCAATTTTTAAGTTGTAAACTATCGAAGGGTGCCATGGGAATTGGCCATGCCACTATTGACCCGAAACGTCCTTATTGGTTGACGGCTGGTATACGAATCTCTCTGTCGACTTATAGGAACCTCTCAACATGTAGTAGCTGTGACATAAGTCCAGCTTATGTCAGCTTCCTCTCGAGGCGTATGTGGGAATGTTGGCCAGCAACATGCGGACATGTATATCTTACTAAAATTGGGTTTACGATCCAATAACAGCAATAAAAACAAGTCCTAGAGAATCTTTGTCCGCATAACTGACACAATATTTGTGGAATACGCTTATTTATACCTTTTTACTGTTACAAAATTCTTTTGCTTCTGCGATCTTTGTACCAGACGCGCTTATAATGTCGGTGGATTTGCTTTACCATTAAACCTTGAATCCTTTCTCTGAGTGCCCTGCATGCCTTAATCAGTTTGGTATTGATTATGCTGACAAATCGAGCTGTTTGGTGGCATAGTGCAGTTGACCTTACCTGGAGCTTATAAACGAGCATATATTCCCTTTAATAACATTTTCTTTTTCATTTCAGATACATCCTTGGCAAAGAGCGAATGAACTGAGATGTTTGGGGGAAATTGCTTTCAAGTTATATCAGTATTATATAATCCACGTCAAAATGGGATGTGAATTGTTCTACGCATAGATTATACGGCATGTACTATTTATGCCAAGACCACTTCATTCGTAAGACATGTATGTAGGTTAATGGGACCAGGTGAATGAGGTTAATTTCTATAGGTGTTGATTGTAAATGTTTTCTTTGATGACTGGATGACTGGAAATTTCTGCCTGTATATAAATCATACTGTCATAAGCTGCCAACTTTATAACTTGAGAAGGTTATAATTTATAATTAAGGAATAAAATGCTGAAGGTGAAATTGCTGTTTGGTGTCTTTTATATGAGAATGTTAAGAGGCTCTTAAATTGCTGCACGATGCTCACAAAGTCTACGAGCGTGTTTCAAATGAGAAAAACTTTATGAAGTAATTATATTTGAACTAAATCTAGACGAAACAGTTATGGTTTACAATTCCTTATAGCCTTTTAATGATCCACGAAGCAATTTGTTTTTTGTTGTTGTTTTTTTGTCTTTTTTTCCCTTTTTTAAAAATAATTATTCACCAGAGACATCAAAGTCTTGGAGATGAACACAAGATTTTGGAGCATAACATTATGAATTAGAACAAGTATTCCAACTTCATTTTCCTTGCAATTATACGGACGCCAAACACATACTTGCACAGGTTTTTTGGTGTTACTGGCTAAAGACAGTTACTTTAGTATTAACTTATTTATTTGATTGGTACAATTACTTTAGTAGACAGTAGGACTAATCTTATGGAGAGTTGAATATAGGCAACAAGTTAAAGACACAGACTGCAGTTGATAAGTTATAGTTAATCAGAATATCTATCACAGCTGTGTATTGTGGATGTTTTCCATAGATGGACACTGAAGAAGTTGTAACTGAAGAAATGTGAGAAGTTTAAGGCATCGAGACAAAATATCTCCTGACGACGGGGGATAATCCAGCTGCTCCATCGTTGTCACTTTGACATGTTAATCCCCTGCTGACGGATGTGAGGATTGATCTGTTATGTCATGCAAGATTGACGTTTGACTGAGTCTCTCTTATGGTCACATCTTGTTCACTGTAGTGACGGAATTCAAGTCCGACATTCGAATACCACTCGTAAACCATAACCGGGCGTCCTAAGAGGATAGTCGGAAGACCGATTTCCAAAATGACCTAAAACACTGACTCAAGAGTATATTTGATACTTTCAGATCTCGTCGGGTGTTTGGTAGTTTCAGATCTCGTCGGGTATATTTGATACTTTCACATCTTGTCGGGTATATTTGATAGTTTAACATCTCGTCGGGTATATTTGATAGTTTCACATCTCGTCGGGTATATTTGATAGTTTCGCATCTCGTCGGGTATATTTGATACTTTCACATCTTGTCGGGTATATTTGGTACTTTCACATCTGGTAGGGTATATTTGTTAGTTTCACATCTCGCTGGGTATATTTGATAGTTTCACATCTGGTGGGGTATATTCGATGGTTCTACATCTCGTCGGGTATTTGGTACTTGGCAGTTTGCTTGGTTGGAGTTTTTGCTTGGAGTTATTGACATGATGTCGATTATATCATGATTTTGATTTTGATTTTATTACTGTTTAACGCCATACTCAAGAATATTTCATTAAGCCTAATGGCAGTCAGTGTATATGGGTTAAACGTCCCACCTTTGGCAAGTTCCTGATTTACATTTAGATATATTCACACCACATTGGCTGAAGATAAGCGATCTTGTAACGCTGCGCAAGTCTTATTGTCACCAACTCTCCACAAGCAAGGAAAGTGAGGTGAAAATCTACAAATTCTCTGTCCAAGGACCCAATGCCGGCATATTTGCAGTGGAACAGTATGCTAAAGACGTTAACGTTGCGTTAAACTGTGCAGTATAAATACACCGGACAAACCAATACATGTCTGAAGTATATGGCATTTGTATGTAGTTGTTAGTGAATGGTTAGTTCTGGTTTTTAACCTAACTGTTATGGCTCAGTGTGTTTAGATTTTATACCATAATCACACATGTATACCACATTTATATTCATGAAAAGATACGACCGTGACATAAATAAAAGATGCTCTTCTACCTTAACCACAGTCACCAAACTCACGTTAAAATGACATTTTAGAGTTTAAAACCACTAGTGCAAGCATGCGACACAAAACTTCTATTAGAGATGACCTGTGACTCCGTAAAATATCTTCTTGAGTGACAGTTAAAAATGTGTTGCTGGCTGAACACATAACAAATGGCTAGCCTTATCCATGGATAACAACTTCTTCATTTATTGGTAACGACGTGTCGAATAACTTCATAATTTTGTCTCAGAATCCATACAAAACCATCGTCACCAGGAAATTTTATGCAAAAAATCCTTTTGTCACATAAAGGGAAAAACAAAGGACACATTCATGAGTATAGAACAGAAAGTATGAATGCGTCTTGAGTGCTCAACGGGTTATAGTTCCACGAAGATAAGTGTTTCATCTAACCGATTAAAGGACGAGTTTTGTTGTCTAAGTCTTGTAATTTACTGGTAGTTTGACAACGTGCTCGAGAATATTTCGCCTCGATGTGACTTATACTGGTGTAACTATGGGAACAGGACACCCACAAGTACAAGCATGCATGCAACACCTTATGTCACTGAACCAATGAGCCACTGTGTTTTTGGGGACAAAAACTTTGTGCCTATAACCATATAGCTGTCATATATCAGCATGTATAGAATGGTATCTTTTCCTGTATACATTTATATTGTTCTTGGATGTAACCATGCAGCGAAATGAATTGACTACAGTGGGTGATGCGAACTCCCTTGCGACAAGACTAGACGAACGCAGTAAAGCCTTTAAGCCTATGTAATTTTAACGGCCCGGTGGGACAGTAATCTTGTCATAGAAGCAGTAATTAGATGGTGAGAAGGAAATGATCAAACTTATTTACAGTGACAGTGAACACGAGGGACGTGCGCATCGGTTGTCACCGCTACTTCACATGCACACAGTATGGACGGATGACGTCCAAACTTGACATATATAACCGTATACTATATTAAGTACTGACTATATTCCCACAATCAGATTTTTAAACCAGAGCATTTGAAAATATTCCCAGAGTCGGAGATCCAAATCGTCCAAAACTACACTACAACAAAGGCACTATTACTGTGTATATATACTGGTAATTTTACACTCCTTTTACACTCCGATTCATCCATGGATAAATAAAGCTTCATATTTCTGACACATAGGATTCGTATATGGGATACACGATAGACAAGGAACGAGGGTGTATAGAGGTTATATTGGCAAATGCGGTGCACTGAGGTGATATATCTTTCAAATCACGTCAATAGTCTAGCATGGCCGTCAGTGTCGGATATTCGACAAGAAATATAACATGAAATACACATTTTTTTTTTAGCAAATAGCTGATCAGTTTTGTAAGATATAATTACCTCTCCACAAACTTTCTAATCTTTCGTTATTTTAAGATCTCCAACACAAACAGGAAAAAATTAAAGGCTTAAACAATTTCGAAGCGAAAAGCGCTCAAAAGCACATGGGAGTTCCTCACGGACTTCCCAGCTGACTGCTTTTACCATTTCATTGTGTAAGCAAAATAGTTTAGAGTATAGGGCAATAAACATCAAGTAAATAAATAAATAAATAAATAAATAAATAAATAAATAAGCAACGCTTCTTATACTTCGAATCTATATGATTTAGCAAATATCTAAACTGAACCCTACAAGCTTAGACTTCAACTGTGTAAATCCTTCAACTGTAGGACTTATATTCAGGCTGAAACAATCCCGGATGTGATTGTCCAATCTTCGTCCGCATATCCAAGTATTCCCTGGTGATATGGCCGCCATATTGATCTCAATCAGAATTCGATGTTTGCCCAAAAACAAGATGAACTAGATCATTCAGGCGAATGATTTCACAGAGATGAATCCAAGCCAAAAATATGTTCTGTCCATCAGAATGTGACTGAGTACCACTGCGACCATCTTCAAAGCTTGTGGGGTCGTCTGTGACGAACGCTATTAAATTCGATGGCCAAACACAATCCAGTGTCCATTTGTTCTGTCGATATCCAAGAACATAATGAGGAATGAGTCAGTTTTGTATAAAATAGCTAATTCTCTTTTGAAAAGGCTCATGTACTGCGATTGATCAGATACACAACACGTCGCATATTCCCAAAAATAATAAGTCACAGCTTTACAGAATATGGAAGCAAAAATGTTGACTATATAACATCAGTGCTTTTCATGTTTTTCTTACGGGCACACCATCCAGTCATCCACAATACATGCACTGACCGTGCAAGTAGTAAAAATGTGTATCAGACACAAATCTAGGCAATGATGAAAAGGTATACGATAATGGTGAGAGCGCTAAATGAAAAGACTCCATATCATACGTGAAACTGATGAAGAAAGCGTTTTAAGAAATAATGTAAATTAATTAGACGTTCTTGTCGAACACACTAGACGACTCGATGACAACAAGTGTCAAACACTCAGTACAATAAAATAAACCCATCAGGGATAGTGAATTACTGTCAAGGTTATCCTGTAAATGCGGCTGTACCTTTTAGCTGCCATACAGTTAACCATTCATCCTCATTTATACAGATCGTGTACTGTTCTGCATGATGTTACAATCGCGTGGTACCAATTTATCTATAGTATGGTCATGATAGTGAAAGGTCATGACAGGCAGAGGAAGATCTTTAACCTTAATGATTTAATATCTTTCATAATCCAGACCAGATCGTCTTAGTTGGTGTATCTTACATGCAATACAGGCAGAGTAGTCAGTCTACTTTAAAGATCGTACACGTGCTGCAATTGCAGCTTGCGTTTGTCTGTTTCGTCGCCATGTTAAAGATAAAAACTTATGAAACTCAGTTGTTGCATTTCTCCGAACCAGTGCAAAATCTGAAGTGAATCTTTCCAGCACACTTTTTTCGCAACCGTTAACAATTCTGCACATATCAGTAGCACTTACATTGTGTACAATGTGTGAAACAAAATGTATTTATTGACTACGTCTGTTCCAGTCGCCGTTTTACAGACTGTACAGCGCATGCGTTAAATTCGACCCTTCCTGTGAGGCAGTCCTGTATATTGCGGAGAGACTAGGTGATGACACACAACAGATGGCCGCGCATGCTCCCTCGCATTCCTTTATATCTTGTCGAGTTCATTAACGGGAGGAACGAGGCCCGTGGGAAATGGGTTATTGCGACATTTAGCCTACCTATAACTCGACGATAGATTACCAAACTCTCTTAATACCTTAATCGACTTAAACAGACGAGAGGGGCCCCCGCATCTTCTGAATTAGACAGCCACGGTTGCTGTATTTAAAGACGGCGTTGATAAAAGTCACCACAAATGTCTTGATTATAATCAGGTATGTGTTTATGCACAGAACTTTGCTGTACATGACTTGGAGAAATGTGGTTTTTGTGCATATACACTTGCATTTAATTATGTTCAGTTTTGGTTTTTGGCATCTGTAAACAGAAAAGATCAGGTATAGCAAACACATACACCAAAGTGAATTTAAACCATTACTATTTCAGCTGTTTGCTAGTACAAAACGGTAGATCGAAGTGTTTTCTCTGTGTGAAGTGAAATAAAACACTAAATTACTCAAAATGGTTCTAGATTTTTAATAAGATAGATATAATATTAAAATATTAAACTCTAACGTGACAAGCGACATTTTTTTAAATTTTAATTTGCTTACTGAACCCGGCATTTCATCGCAACTGGGAAACTGATGGTATCAGCATCACTTTGTTATCAGTGTTTAATTTGCTCACTCTCGCATAGTAATAATAAAACGGGAAAGGCTTATGTATTTACCATCTGTTTACGCCAAAAATCTATGCGAGGGACAAATATTAGTTGTACATAAAGAAAAACATTTTACATTTAGTTAGATTTTTAAGATAATTATGAAGTCATGTATATTTTAGTTGATTTAAACGACTGCATATTCATCCGTAAATCAAGAAAGTTGAGTAACAGCAGCCTGTTTCAACACCCCTGACAGGCTTCAGTGCTCTTCAAACGGGAGATAACTCCTTCTGATATATGCAAGTTGAACAGTTCAAGTGGAATCAGATTTTCACCGATACCACCAACACATGCATCTAAGCCATGTGTGACATATATTTTCCTTTTTGGTGGTTATTTTCCTCTGTATCTATAGAAATAATATTTGACTGGATATTCCTTTGCCGTGTTAGGGAATAGAGTAGTATGTAGAGTATTACAGTGCATATATGTATTTCACTTTATGACTGACACAACATTAAGTTTTATCACAACGCTGTTACAATTGTATGATCATTTGTATGTAATATTGAGTCCCAGCGAACTTCAAAATGAATTAGACCACAATTAAACATACTGTATAATAATTGCATCTGTATTATTCATAGCATAAGAATGGAACACAGTTTAGTTTTGTAATACTGCCAAAGCACAATATGTTTTTATTTGCGCCAGGGTATAACAAGTTTCATTATATCAGTAAGATAATGTCGCCTACTAATTGGAGATGCGAGGTTAAAATTCAAAGGAGTTAACTCCTCCTGACCATGTTTGCAGTAGGTGGCGCGCGGGTTGATTGATTAAGTCCGACCATTATTTGCTTAATCCAAAACGAACAAAATGCTACACTAGATGAAAGCAGTTTTGTATTAATGAATATAGAGCAGAGCACGTTTTGCCAAACATTGATACAACACGTCAATTCTCGTCTTCTATTTCTTAAAGCAGTCGTATTCGGAAGAGGTCGTCACTTGTATTGGGTACTTCCGTGCGGCTGCCCCCTCGTGTCAATATTTGCCTTGTAATCCCATTTAATTAACCCGTGCAACCATTAGCTCGCGCAATTTGATCAGAATTTGTTTTCGACTGGCATTAAGAGCGATCGGCGGCCGTCCATTGAGACATTATGAGATATTTATGTGCCAAATAAATCCTGCGAGTAACCGACTCAATATTATAGCCGATTTCTCATTTTCTTCCAGCTGAATTTCATTACTGAGGTCACGGGTAAATATACCGCCTCAAGTGGGACGATTTCAAATACGACATGGCGTAGGACCATCTTCTGTAATCCGCCATTAACACTGAACAGGATACGGAAATAGACTAGCCATGATGCGCAGTTTTATTGGTCAACTTGGGCCCCTCTTTACAACAAACTATATAATGTCTACTCCAAGTTCCTGCCTTATTCCAAATAAGTATACCATATGCTAATCCCTATCCTAAATCAATAGTAAATTGAGTAAACTAAAAAACAAAATTTAGAAGCAAAAAGTATGTGTTTCTGAATTGCGTTGGCTGCTATGATAGATAATAAAATAATAATGTTATAAATTCAGTAATAAGTTATAGCCCTGACTGATGGACTATAACTTTCAGGATTTGTATTTTACTAGAAAAGTAAATCAGTACATCCGATTTATTATAAAGGGACTATTTCTGAATCCATTCCAATCAAAATTTGTTATCATTAATTTGTCAAACCTCATTGCTTTGAATGAATGATTTATGCTTCACTCGTGCTTATAATTATGATATTATTTTCTTTGATCGTGGTAAGTTAGGCCTTCTAGCAAAATGTCTACATGATGTACCGCCCATGTATTGCTCGTCAAAGGAGAGAATGTAAAGGGAGATAATGCATACAAGAGGAAACTTTTGATTTTGTTTTATTTATACTGCGAATGCATATGTTTATGGATTCCACTGAAGTTATACAAATTCACACAAGTAAAGCAAAGAGAGATTTTTTATTCTGCATTGTTTATGTATACTGTCATTTGTATAGTTTTCCATATGTGTGACGTTTCTTAAAAATGAATAACATGCTGTTATCGCAACTCAGTATCTTAGATGAGATACGGATATGGAAAGGATTTATTTTCTTAATGAGCTGTTAACCGTGCATTGTATTACAAGTTGGAAAGTTTTTAATGGGAATTTAACTTTTTCTTTATACAACTAAAGACCCGTTTGAGGTTACGCTGCTTCAGTACAGATACATAGCAGTTGAGACCAGAACACCACTTATTGAAATCTTCGGCCTAATATTTGTGTTATATTTATTTCTATACTAACCGGTGACAAAAGACCGAAGATTTGTTTATCAAAACAGGGTTTTTTTTTAACATTTTTGTAAATACGCTCGCGCAGACACTATTTTCATGAAGAAAAAAAAAAACAAACAAATCTATACATTTGTGTTCACGGTGCATACCTTGCATGTGGATATTGTAAATCATTTCTTACAAACTTTTGAGACTTTGAGAAGACGATATACTAATTGTAACTTTTTTTAATCGTTCATTGATGGTTTCACGAGGCGTGTGTGTCTTTGCGGTTAGCGTGCTAGCCCAGTACATTAACTCAGGGACATTTCACAGACGTGGTCGCGGTGAGTTCAAGTCCAGCTCATGCTAGCTTTCTCTCCAGTCGTACATGGGAAGGCCTGCCAGCAGCATGTCGGTGGCTGTGGGCTGCAACTGTTTTCCTCCCACCATAATGCTGACCGCCGTGGTATAAGTGAAATACTCGTGATTACGGAGTAAAACATCAGTCAATTAAATAGGCCTAAATAAATAATGGTTTTATAGATGATTTGTATACGATTGTCAGTGTGCTGA
Source organism: Liolophura sinensis (assembly GCF_032854445.1). Classification (NCBI taxonomy): domain Eukaryota; kingdom Metazoa; phylum Mollusca; class Polyplacophora; order Chitonida; family Chitonidae; genus Liolophura; species Liolophura sinensis. The sequence goes on from NC_088295.1 coordinate 27,241,154, forward strand.
AGATGGAATATATACGCAGATAGAAATCGTTCATATACAGTGGCCATTTTATCTTTTTTTCGGGTTTCTTTGGCAGTAGAGGATCTTCAACCTTGAATGAAATGTAAAAATTATTCCAAGAAAACTTTGCCATCTGAATGGCTGAGCGTCACTCGGGAAAATTTAACACCATTCTAAACACAGTGAATTTTACCAACCTGGTCGTTGCTTTTATAAGAACTATTGAATTCTGAATATGAGCAAAATTATTACAAAATGTTATTTGCATGGGGCTGTGTGCAGTAATGTATTCATTAAATCAGTCACGTCAATCTAGACTACCCACAATCCACCATTCAACATGACTGTGTAAAAACACCCTTCTTCCTATAGCAAGCTCACTCCAGACGTCTTGATTTTTTCAATCGTCAGCTGCATCAACAGGGATATGCCAAAGTATGGTCTGTTTGTATTGATTTGTAAGAACATCTGTGTCAACAAAACTAGCCGAGGATATTTGGGCCTAGTTTGAGTCGCCTGATTTCCCATCGCAACAGGACATTGTTGAAGTCTCGAGCTTAAGCGAGATTTAAAGCTTCTACCCGAGAACCCCGTGTCTGTCACGTGACATAGCCTATGACATCACAGACTGAACATACTTCACCATCATAGCGAGTGCAGAATTCACTAAATCAATAAAGTATACGTTTTTAGAAAATATATTAATAAACAAAATGCATGTGTGCAAAAAATTGAAAGGTATATACAGATGAGTCACTAAACCGGTAAGGCCAAGACAATGTAAAATGATAGGCAGTGCATGTAGTTAAAACGCATTTATATTTCTGTTCACATGCTGGAAATGCTTTCCTTTCAAAACACGGTGACACATTGCATTCGCAGTATTTGCTAATAAGCAATTACTTTGATTGATTAAGTTTATATGTTTGGGTTCAGAAGAGAAACATTGTAATAAATCTGTGTACGTGTTTGTTGATTAACGCCGAAAGGAAGACTTTTTTCATGTATATTTAGGGCCGGCAATGGCGACCAGGTATATGGATGCGTAGACCATCGCTCTTCGCCGGATAGGTACATGTACCTGAAAACCCAAAAGTTACAGCCGAAACAGCGCGGACCCGGATTCGAGCCAGTAACCTTAATGGACATGAATGAGCAAATAGGTTGTGGTGAGATCAACGTCAGTTGAACTGGTGATCAAACTGAGGAACCCATTTTGCTGGGTCTCATGAAACTTAAATCTAAATGTCTTGTTGAACACCGTCGGTTGTCTCTTTTCACTGTACTACATATAACAAGATTCTCGGCTTCTTATTAACTATATCCGTAGGAATGGTCATATTAGGATGAAGGTGAAGTAAGATGCATGTTTATTCAAGTATTGTACACAATGTATGAAACATACCGTGGATCACATCAGCGGAATGCCAAAGGGGAAATAACTCTGGAGCGTTCCCATCCGTGCTCCGAGGACGTTTTAATTACCCTATAGAAAGCATATTTCTCTATTCAGGAATTAGCAGCGTGTCAAAGCTTGCCTAAAGACGTGTGGAATCGAACTGACAGTTTCGGAGCCCTGCCTGCCTAACAGATGTGAGAAGGTGAAAGATAGGAGCTATTTTGTGTGCAGTAAATGACAGTGTGAAGATTTGAGCCACGCTCAATTGAGTGCTCATGCCAATAAATATGCTAATGATCATCTAGTGAATAGGCGCAGATCAATCAAAACCCCAAAGAGCACAACAGAATTAGACACAGTGTTAAACCGTCTTAACGGAGCATCACTAACCAGATTGCCAATCCCTGTCTTAGGATGGGCCCGGGAACAGCGCACGGGGTGGGGGTGGAGGGGGGGCTGTTAAAATCTCAAGGCGTGTAGAGAAACACAGAAAAATGGGTAGAAATAAAGGACAAGGGTGATGTTTAATAGAATAATTATTTCCACGATGTGTTTCAACATCTAAATGAATGCGGAACAACACGTGACAATACTTTGCCTCTCAAAGACTACTCCTTTAAACGTTTGAAACGATATTATAAAATGTCGTATATTTACACCAAGTAAAGCATGAAATGTGTGATTACTTGTTTTAACTAAATGAATTTTTTTCAAATAACTCCGCTTTTGCTTCTTGAATACGGCATTCCATAACTTTTTAGCAACTTTTTGATTTGCAGAAAAAATATCGCTGTGTGGGTTATACATTTGTTAAAATAAATCAGACGGCTGTGGCAAAGTTATCGTGCAGTGTGTTAAGCCTAACATTCATTTTGTCTTTATCAGATTCGTCTGGACCGGAGTTAAGCCAGGAAACCTATTGCTCATCCAGACTCTATAACTGCAACTCGTTCCCGTGACTGTCAAGTAGAGAAAACTTTTGTTCCACACGAGGTGCATGATCTGGGGGATTTAGGTTGAAAATTCGGGCGTAATGTTAATGTCACAGAAGGGTAATCCCCCTTAATTTGACTCCCCAGACCAAGCGAGTAACAAAGAGAAATTATTTTATCAATATTTATAACCTGTGAGATAGCAGTATGATAAATAAAGGGTTTACTGTCATTTTTGGTGAATTATCCTTCTCTAGGGATTTTACATTCTGAATAAAGCGACATGGCTAGATCCCTCTCTGTACTCCTCGCTCCCTTCTCAGACCTTGGGCAAGAAATGAGCAATTTATTGAAGCCGAGAAGACGTTAATCGCTCGCTGATGGAGATTGTGGGCAAACGCTGCAATCCTGTTAACATCTTTACTCTCTGGGACAGCGCTGTATGGCGGGCTATGGACTGAAATTTGTCAAAACCCCTCTGCTTTCTGACATTGCCAGACCGTTCTCATTAAGCTAAACTGTGTGCGATTTCCACGGAAATACGATATCATTTACGACAATGTTGCGATTTCAAAATAGTATAGCCATCTCAATTATTTCCCTATATATATGCGCGTAATATGATGTTAAACTGTATTTTTACATCGTTTTTTTCGTAATCCATGCATAAACAGATAAATATATACATTTGTGAAACCGTTTATTAGCGAATTGAATTTTGATTTTTTTTGGGGGGGGGGGGGGCTTTTTTAAATTAGCCGGTCGTTCCAGCTTGCCATGGGTATATAACAATGGCTATTGTACTGACACAATGGTGTTATGGTCGGATCTTTCTTGTTTGTTTAACAGTCGTTGCGCCTATGTGAAGTACCTTCAGACGCGTGCTAACCATTGATCTCTGTAATAACGCTAGCACAGGAGAGCCCAGTAATTGTTCATATTTGTAGAAAGGTGGAAGGTCTTCAAAGGGAGCAATAAGCTCTTAATGTGCGATAGATTCCCTGAAGAGCGTTCCTTAAGAAAGGTTCAAGGGCTCGCTTAAGGTACGGGGTTTGTCTGCTGTTGTGAGGGACAGTTTGATTTCAGGCAGTTTATAGTCCAGAAGGGCAGCGGTCGTTGTAAACAGGGCAAGTCCAGACCATAATGGCTGTTCTGCGCGCATACTGGTTGTTAATCACTGAGCACAGGGCGACCCTTATTAGCACTTATCCTAATCCCTTTTCAGCCTACCCACTCTTTCCAGGACGGTGGCGTGCCGGTTGTACCCCTGCATCCAGACTGAAATAAACCACCAAGACATAAACATGTATCTTCAACTTGGCACCTTCGAAGCACAAACCTGTTTTTATTGAATATGAACGGAAACACATTTCAATACATCCACATTTGTCCACTCGAGCTGACATTGTTCAAATGGCAGCCGCACATTGTCAAGTGACAGATATTGACGCAGAATTGTTCTCAACCAGAAATAATTGTATAAAATTGGTAAGGTGCTTTTTAAAGCCCTTTTTAGATTCGTTACGGCAATGAACATCTGATGCCAGTGCAAATATTACGCAGACTGTAAAAGCAATTATGCTACTTTGTCACGTGGGTTTGTTAAGTTTTTAGTCTGGCGCCAACAGAATGGCGATGTAAAATTTTCCATGCCGTGGAACATCTCACCAATAGCTCTGGGTTTGTAATATCCGACAAGCAATTTTTCAGCTTTCCTCACATTCAAGAACATTTCGTTATAAGACTGTAACTATTTGTTTAAAACAAGTTCGTGCAAATTTTTAATAATGGCATTAAATTTTACCTGCTGAACAACACAATTATGCTCACTTTGATATTTAATAGTATCGATGAAGTATACCAGATTTAAAACCCTTAAAAGTTTATGTATATTCGTATATCTACATTCAAGCTGTTTCTATATAATAGACCAATATCACACATTTTCCGAAAAGCTCCCTTTAATTTACCTTTATCTCTTTGTTGATTTATTTTTTTCGGCATCGCACATCAATGAAATGAATACATAAATAAAGACAGAGTCATAGGCAAATTTGAAGCCTATAACGTATCATTAGTTATCTGCTATACACAAGCCGAAGCCGTTACAATTAATTATAGCTGCATTCGAATCTCCGACCTCCCTGGACGAAGCCTTGTGGCCCTCGACGTATTGACAGAGGTCAATTTTGTACACCACACTGAAAGTAATGTGAAACAACAAGTCATATGTCATACAAGCATGGTTTCAATTCTTCATATTTATCTAGTTTCAGTGAAAACCTGGTAAGACTGGCACACGTCAGTATCCGGTATCCACGCATAGATTCATAAGTATCCTTTAATAATTGTTTCATGTTTTACTACTGAAATAATATTCACCAAATGTTACTTTTGTGCTGGAAAAGAAAAAACGATTCTGTATAATTATTTTCTTAAATGTCACATTTAAAAAGTTATATACACTGCCTGAAGGGAAAATCAGTGAGTAAATTAGAGAACATTGAAGCAAAGTTTTACACGGTTAAAATACAGTAAACTTTCTGCCATGGCCTGTCTAATCTGCTCTTATCGATGGTCTGGCTAATGATGAAGTGTTGATAGATCAAGTAGGTATATTAACACTCTTCACAACACTGTGTAGCTAAATTAGGGACTTACGTTATTAGCTGTGTATTATGCTAATGCCTGTAATTTGCTGATAGCGTTATATTTAACACCGAACAAATCCCTAGTTGCTTTTAACCGTCCGACGTGTTATTAAAGGCTCCGAGTAATAAAGGTATAAAGTACTTTAGAATCTCTGGAATTTGTCCAATCAGAACGCCTCTTTCGTAGTGATAAGGTGACTGAGAGTTCACAGTTGGGTTGTATATTTTATCGGTCACAATAGGGGTGGGCATACGATAACTAATCCAAGAGATAAGTGGGTACATGTCTGGGGGCATGGATAAGCTCCTCCAGTAAGGTGGGCTTTTCTGAAGAACTCGCAGCAAACAGGGCCATGTATCAAATCGTCACCAGCCATAGATGGCCTTGTATTCATTCAGAGATACTAATGTGTATTAAATCACATCTAATCTACAGCGTCACCCCGACGTTGGGACCCCGCTCCACAACCCCCGTCCATCAATCTTCATGGTTTTCTGGGCTAGCGCACAATCACTGCCGGTCGGGACAGGGCGCTAACAATGCCATTGAAAAGGTACTTTGGGTGGGTGATTAACGCTTCTACATTCTGGTCTGGTGTGAACAAAGACTTGACGATACAAACAGGTGTAGCCTTAATCGTCAACATCTGATCTCATTGATCGCGTATCATTTAAACCCACCAGAAACAGATAAATCCGATGCCCATAATACACCATTGTTTTCACGCCCTTTACATGAGACTCCAAGACAAACGAAATGTTCACCAACCGCATGAACATATATAAACTTCGATTAAGCACTATTCATACGATGGTAATTATTAGTAATATCAATGTTTACAAAACTTGCAACCCGTGAACCTGCAATCATGCGATATTAGTTTGATGGTCCAAATGACATAGTATCGCACAAAGTAATATTTTCAAGTCGTACACGCCTACGATAGGAACTGTGTATTATTGCAAACAAACCCATCAATTCAGATGCTGCAATATTAGTTGAAACTAAGTTTCGTCTTGTTTCCTAACAAGCGCAGACTTCCTGCAGACATTCGACTTTCCGTACAAAGTCGAAGTCATCTTCCATCCCTTCTTGAAGTGAATTATCCATGTTAAAACATAGGATGTCGAAAAATTTAACCGACAGACAGACAGCTTCTCTGATTGGTAATCAACCGAATCTTTTTGAATATAATTAACGTATTATATTAAGTATACTTGGTAGTCCTAAGCTCGGTAACTCTATATGTTTGCGATTCAAGAGAAAAGGGTATTTGAAATTATTTTTATACGGTGGGTATTTGGGACCGACTTTTGGTATTTATCGTTGTTGCATAATAATACTCTAAATAAGGATGTGATGCTTGTCTAATAAATTGATTTGAACGTAAATTTGTTGTTTATATCGAAACATGTGCAATTAAAATAAATTATAATAATATTTATGAACATATTTTAAAATATAAATATGATCCAAAATGAGGTTTAATATATTTGTTAGCTGGAAAGAACAAATTCTAGTGCAAATATATTTATTAGACCTGTGTAACATCTTCATTTATGGCATTATTAAAGACTATATATACCAAAAGGTGGTCCCAAATACCCACCATACAAAAATTATTTTCAGATGTCTTTTTCTCCTTAAGGAAAAATCGGAAAAAATATTGAAGACCACATTTAGGAATAACTTTTCGCACTCTTTCATCTGAACTTATGTCATTTTATGTTTTCTCCACCTTTAAAGGCGAAACGCAAGTGGCGAAAGCTGGATTCGAACTCATTGGTCAAGGATGTGATATTTGCGGCGATATAATAGCGCTATAAAGGTTGGACCACCAAGGACTCTAGAATGATAAATATTCGTCAATATACCCAAATAGGGGAGTTTCGTCTACTATAAATCACTTTTATGAAACTTTTCCAGGCGGCCATAATAAATAATGTAAAAAAATCAAAAATACTTGCCAAACATTTTTGACAGGTCCACATGGCACAGAAGGACGTTTTTTACTTTCAGCGAAAAAAGAGTGCGAGGTCGAAACTCCCAAATATTTGTATTGCGCCTAATATAGCAATAGGTTATTTGCATCTTTTATTTGCTATACCGTATTGTTGTTCGAAGTGGTTATAGGTTGTTTAGGAAATAGGCTTTGTGGGTTCCCCTTGGAGAGATCCTTAATGGTTTGAGAGTGGTATACAAATGTCGAATTTGATGCCGAGCTGTCATTAAAATAACTGCTCCACCATGCACGCCATTATAATATATAGTTACCTATAGCTACATCGATACCTATATTGTTCCTGGAAATGAATTACTGGCTATATATATTGCTATATCCGATGAAGCGTATGTCTAAAAGATGTTTTGTAATACTGACATAAATCTTTAAAATCAATTTTTTATGTTTATTTTAATGTTTTTATTATGAATACTTTTGCTGCAACTTAAGTCTATTGATGATGGCAAACTTGATTCTTGAACTGACTGATTTTATTCAATGCAAAGGTGAACCTATACCAGTTTTTTAAAAAGTGTCAAACGGATTAATTTTATATAAGCTGTAACGTGAGAGACCTACAGTCAGCATACTAAGTGCAGGAGAAGAGAAAATCACGTGAATCCATTCTGAACGTGTAGACCTTGTGCAATGAATACTCATCCTGTTCAAATTCTTTTTGTTTAGATCCATGCATATATACATAGATAGCGTTTGTTGATAAAGTACGTCGATGAAGGAAATAAATTACACATTATTCTTTCATTTACTTTAGGATACAGATGGACAAGTTTGCAAAAACAGTTTGCACCAGAAGTGCTTTGGACCGAAATCAATTGAATTTAGCCACAGCTTCGTACACAAAGACTAACGATGCAGGTTTTTTTCTTCGGTGAAATACTTGAAGTTTATTGCCTTTAAATTAAAACGTGACAGTTTTGGTCAATTTATAACGTTGTTGGCACTGAAAAAGCTGATAACGTTGTTCACTTTTTTAACAGGATTAGCCCAATCTGAGTGAAATTTCACATTTTTTCATTCAAAATCTGCCTCTCTACGCTATACCGGTGCCGCTTTGATTGGCTTTTCGCTATGAGGCGATCTTGCTGTTTGTCAATTTGAGGATTATGTGAAATATTAGTTGTAGCAAAACATTGATAGTAAACCAAATCTAAAATAGCCGCCTAATGGGCAAGAATAATTGAAATACTGGGCAACCAGGAGATTGATTTTTGGCAGGTCGCATCTTGACAAATTTATTATACGACGTATTTGTAAAACCAAGCGATAAAGATCTCCGAAGACCTGAACTTTGGTAATCAAGCTGCAAGAGTTCCAACGAGAGCCATGGACCGAAAACACAATGACGGCTTTAGATGGACACTTTTGTTTAGCCCAGGGATTTGCCTTTAATCCTGGCGAGAGTTCGGTCGATGAGCGAGTGAAATAAAAAGTGATCAAAACGTAGACAGTTTGTAACCTAAAGGAATGAGATCCGCCGGAGGTGTTGGGATGAGGGGATGGACCAATCTCGTCTGCCTGACAGCAGTCAGCCTCTGATGGCCGGACGATAAGCGCGAACTTGACGGCCAATGCATTGGCTGTAATATTGGAAAAGGTCCGAGGATTTCATAAGCTTTCTCCAAAGTCTGTCTAGATCGTTTAACTACATTAAATGCTTTGTGGAATATCACAGGTTTCTGAAAAGGCTTTACAGACCTTAGCAGCATTCAATGGAATACCCCTACTCTCAATTATAACCCAACAAATAGATTACTGTCCGCTTCCTGATTCCTTTTAGTTGACCTCCTACTCTTCCGGTACGATAAAGATGCTGATCCCTTTAAAATGTGGTTAATAACGGTCAAAAGCATTCGATTTAACAGGGAAAAAATTGGCAGGAGTGAGTCGAGATTGTGGTGAAGGAAGATGCGTTCTCACGCTTGGCGGGTGGGGCGAAGGGAGCGTCCAGGTGGCCGTAGCCTATCTGCTACTCATCCCCCTACCCCATCTCCCCTGATTCCTGAATGAACTCTCAACCACAGAGATAGAGTAGCAATTCCATTAATATGCCTCATTAATGCTGCTCAATGCATCGATTAAGAAATCAGACAAGCTAAGTTATTGTATTATTTGAGATAAACCTGCGCTGCATTAAACTCCATGGCAAATTTACACATTCCATAAACATGAGCATGTATACGATACGGCATCGGCAAATTTCTTTATAGTCTTCAGGAAGACCAAGCATTTTAGTTACCGTTGTAATAATCACATAAATCAACCAAATGAATACACACACAAAAAATAAATTGTAAAAGCCAAGCAATCAAGTCTCGTGCAAGAAAACAAATCTTTTTGCGTGACTTGTATAAACCTGCTCTCTAAACACGAATGTGTATACAAATATGCACATTTACAATGACGTGTATCAGGTACCAAAATGGTATACCACTGATATACATGTCATTGTGTTACGTGTTACAGAAGTGATTTGTGTATTGTTGGTACACAAAGTTATGTGGCCGTGCATTTTTGTCGCAATACTGCAAGTGTAAAACTCGTACACAGTAGTTTTTAGAAGGGACTTTCTTTTGACGTTTTAAGACAATGATGGATTTACCTTAGCTCTGGACAGGCTGCAACCCAAAGTTTTACTGTTTCCCTGTACGTATGAAAATAATGGATTCAAGAGAGAACTAAATCACCTAATCCAGCGTGTTGAAGGGCATTGATGATCGATTGTGTCAGTCTCTTCTTTGAGCTTGGCCTTTGTCCTGATAAACAGTATGTCGTTGTCTTCTGCCGGTAGTGTCTTTGAGTACAGTCTCGAATAGCCAAGATCAGTGTAGAATCTCCTGATCATAAATACGCCGCAATTGACAGCTTAGTAAAGCCCAGTGTTTCCTTTCGAATTCATCTGTACTAACTAATGAATCATAAACTATCTAAGGTGGAAAGGCTATCGATAAAACATTGGAACTTAGATATATTACATTAACGCTAAAAGCTATAGCGAGTTAGAATGTAATTTGATAATAAGTGGAAGGAGTCGTATGCATTAAATGCATTAAGTCTGACGACCTCAGTTAGTAAGCTCAGATACAAGTTGGTTGCATGGAGGTTGTAAAAAGCGTGATCAAAGTAAATAATCTGGTCTTTGAAAATTTATTAATAGGTTGATTAAGTGATTGGATCATTGTACTCAGTGAGGTGTTTTTGTGCACATTTCATTGAACTCAGTTAAATCTTTACACTCTTAGTTTCTTAAATTTTACAATGAAGTTAACTTTTTGTGTGTAAATATGAAGATAGTGTCCAAAATCTCTGACGGTCTGTACTTAATAATTGTGTCTAAATCCGCTTAATCTGTGCGACTAGAGGTTGTCTATGCATCGTATGGAATAAAATCGCCATGGATATGCACTTGTAATGAAAGCACAACTTAGATACATGCACATATTTTTCATTACCGTAAACTTGTAAACCACCACGGTACACTGTTAATGCACTGAACGCGTCTAGACCATTCATTACGCTTTTCAGAAAAGCATTGACTGCTTTTCTTTGCATAACACTTCCTAATTTTTTTCTTTATATGTCTAGATTAAAAGCCTTTCTTAGTGCTGTGGTGGTTTGGTTTTAATGTTGGAAATTGGTGTTGCGATTATTGAAATGGAATGTCCATTATGGTTTACGATTGGTATATAAGAACGTCTATTATATGACACCTAGATTCCCAATCCAAGGTTTTAAATTAAACCCCACGTGGTAAAATCAATAGACCATTTCAGATATTGCGATTGCAATTTATGCATACATGATGCATATTGGAAGTTGCAATTTTAGGCTTATGCGTTATAGTAACTCTTTGTCGTCACATTTTAAAGGACATAGATATATATATAGCTTACCCTAGGCCTGTAAACAGATATAACGCGACACAGTACAGTGCATACGTTAAAACTGAAGGCCCAGTAACGTGTATTCCGTAGAGTTTGTTTAATATAGGAGGGGCGAATAGGATCTTGCTCGTCTTTATGTTGGGTGTCAGCCAATGAAAACGAGGCCTGGACCACGGGCGTTATCTATGGCTGTTGAACTGTGGACTTACAACGGCAACATATCGGATAAAACATTGTCAACATATAGTCCTCACCAATAGCGCGGCTTAACGATGCCAAACACAACGCCTATAGACGGGTCATGTAAACAAGCATAGTCCTCGTGCACAGCTGCTACATAAAGATATTAAACTGTCACTAAAAATACAACCATATGAGTTAAAAGTTAAGCAAGTGCGCAAAATAAATGTAATTAAAATACTAAGTGACGTTTATTTAGTTGCCTTGTCAATACAATGTGTGTTTAATGGATTATTAAAGACTATAAATTATAGACTATCTAGTCTGGCACTGCTGTTTAAACACATGGCATTTTATTACAGATACATTAAAAAGTGTTGCTATATACAGACATAATATAATCCTTCATACAAAATCAAATGGAAGTTATTCTATGGATATGAAAATACACCGCTTTGAAAAAATCTTTCGTCTTTCTATTGTTAAACGCTGTAAATAATAACTTGCGTGATTCGCTCCATGTGTACTTGTTCTCGTATTGCCATATTTCACTGCAATTGCAAAGCCATGAACTTATATTGTTGTCACAGAAAATGCGAATATTCTGAAAAAATACAATCAAATACGCCTCAGATGTGTTTGGGTGAATTTACGAGTTCTCCTGGAATCTACCATACCGTAACAAAATAAACATAATGTGAAAGCACGAGGCGTGAGAAGTGCCTGAGACATGATAAAACATTATGATGCCGGGCACATAGTTAGAGGTGGCTTCCCACATTTCACGTGCTTGTTTCGTCCTCTTGTCGGTTCCCTGCAGAAACGTTTCCTGAGCGTCGGCTGTTTAGACGCTGTACTTGGTACCATTGTAAATCTGTAATTGCTCTCTTACAGCGCTAAGCCCCTCCTTGAACAAACTAATCATCCTCCCATTGTTTCTTTGTACCTGTGTGCATTACACGCCTTCAGAACAACTTTGTCTACTTTCGTATGCATGGTACACTGCTGGACAAACGCGCCGCGCTCCCTTTGAAGACAGTCGGATCATTTCCCGTCGCTTCCAACAAGTCACGCGCGCCAAAAACACATAGGCGTAAGAAAAATTAGATTTCCTAGGGAGACGAATATTTATATTGCGAAAATCGTTGGTTTTAGGATTGTGGATGTGAAATTAGTCTCCCTGAGTTAAAAGACGCGTCGTGCACGGGCATATTTATTGGAGAGAGTGAGTCGGGTTGGAAGAAGAGACGAGGGATAAGCGGTTTGCTTTACTACAAGCGGTTTGACCCCCAACTTTAGCAAGACTCTAACCCCCGCCGAAAACAAAGTAACGGATAACATTTCCAGAAGAGCAGAAAACTATAGATAAAACAGGCATTCCCACTTGAAAGAGAGGTCACAGAAAGGGAAAATCGGGAAATCAAAAGAAAAGACAAACAAACAGAGAATAAAGAATATTTTATATTAAAGGATAACTGTGTCTTATATTGAAGTTCGAATTCCATGTACATCGTATCATAACACCCCAGGTACAATTTCCATTATCTGACATCAGCTTATATGCTTTTTATACAGTTTTGAAAAAATATTACTATATCGTAAAAACAAACTTAGCTTGAAAGTTTTTAATGTAGACATTTTAATACGGGATACCAGAAATAGTGCTACACCGGCAGAGCTACGTTTAACATGAAGTTGTGGACAGGAAGTGTGAACTTTTATCCGATTTTTAAATTAATTTACTAATTGGTTCTATCATGTGTGGGTTGTTTGCCAAACAGTAAATTTAATGTTTTGCCAATAACTGTTCATTAGGAGTAATTTTCTCATTGCTAGTGCACGGAGATATTTGTGTTGACACATTTTGGTGTTTCTGTAAAAGACTGTGTTGGTTGTAAGATTGGGACGGTGCCGCCATGGCGGGCCCCTGTCAGAAAGAATGACGGACTACTTTATATTCAGGTTTAAACAGGGCGCTATATTTAGCACGTTTCTAATGTATCCCCACACCCAGGGCCTATCTGTGTTCAGAATGGGGTATATACCATCACAATGCAAACAGTTTAACAGGTTACACACCGAGGCCTGTCCAGGCTGGGGGACATAAATTAAGAGGTAAATACTACATTGGATTACTTAAAACCTCGTCAAACTGTTACAATTCGACAAAGGTTAACGGTATTATTGTAGGATATTTATTATTCACGGATTCCCTGAAGTAATAAGATTTTTGGTTCAGTTCAATTTAAGTGTGGCTCATCTTATATAAGTCTCTCTTTTAAATCATCTATACACACTACAATAATATACATACCTGTAAAACAGGTTACAGATTCAAGATTCGGCTTCTATACATGTAAATATATAGGTCAATATTTCATATTGTAGAAAGCATCATCCACACTGGGGATTTATTTCACTGGAAGTTTATTTTTTTAAGAAAACTGTGACATTTATATAACACATTATAAGTCAGGATTATATTTCAAAAACTAATTCTATTTTAAGCAAAATGCATTCAAAATTATCAATCAAATCTAGTATGTTCTGCATCCTCTTAGAACCTGAAGCACTAATTTTCAAATGTAAATTTTTGTACGAAAGAAAGCATGGAAATAACCATGCAAGTTAATAGTGTATACTTGGACGTGTATAAATTATATATTGATGCAGACGCCGGTCAGCGGCGTCAGGGGAAATAAAACGGTTTCAGGTAATGAAAAGTTATAAAGTACTCTAAACTAACGATCCTTTCGAAAGCTGAGTGGATTTTGCATAAGATTTATAAACTTTTGAGGATCATAGGCGATGGACAGTTGTTAATAAGGTGGCTAAGACATCGGAGTGCCACAAAATATCCAGTTCTTAGATTAGAATTAATTAAAATTGATTTCTCCAGGTTGACTTATGCTTCTCCACAACCGCAAGCTTATCAAGTCCGTTTTCGTATTTTCTCAGTCTGCGATTCTCTGTTTATTTGCTAATTTATCTGATAACCACGAAACTGGACTATCATCCCTCTGGATTGTTTCTCTTCCCGTTTTAGTAATACCCATAAGGCAAGGTAAACTGAGGGGCTTGTCTACCTGGCTGCCGAATAAAGAAGACCTTGGGTATTCAGCCAGGGGTTGTCTTGTGCCTGTCCCTCGGGGCTCTCTCTTGTCTGTCGACTTGCCCTCTCCCCAGTCTTCCATGAGCCCTGGTAACGACGAGATTCCATCCAATAATCATCTAATTTCGTGTGAAGTACGTGCTAAATGAAGGCAATTAATGCGTGTTCACACTGCTGCCCCTCTCCATATCTCGGTCCGTCACCGAGCCTGGACCCCTTCCCTCCCCGGGGAACGCCACTACAAACACATGACATTAACAAAAATGAGGGAAATATCAGAGACAGAAACTTCCGCGAGTTTGGTTAAGAAGTACTGAGTCCTGTTCATCTTTGGTCAGTCAGGATTCTTTAATATTCTTGATGTCGATCGTCTCTAAGAAAAGTTGGGAATTATGACGGGATGAATGAGAGGTCTGGCCAATTATCCTGCGGTGAATCCTTTTAGATGTTGATTACCTCAAGCATGCTTGTGCCTAATAGAGCTAATATCCGCACAGAAGAAGTCATTTCCAGAGACATCCGCAAAGAACCACTTAAAATAAACGAACTTGGGAATAACTTACAATTACTTTCCCAACATCTCCACTACAAGTTATGTTTTGTTCTCAGCTCAAAGCTTCAAAGGTAAAATTAAAAATTCATTTGGTTTTTTTACAAGACTATGAATAAATATATTTGGAAATTACATAGAGCTGCTTTGCCAGGCAGAGGTGAACGTCAAATTGCATTGTAGTCTGAGCCTATTTCATGCCCATTGAAATCCGTATGTCAAAAGTTACATATCTCAGTCTGTGTAATTGCGCCGAAAAAAACATTCTAAAATTCATGAAAAGTGCTCGTTTTCAGAATAATCAGCCGATAGTTGCACCAGCCAATCTCTGGATTAACATGGATAGAAACAATGATTTGTACATTGAGCCTCTGAATTCATCTCATTTATATTTTGGATTCCACCTACTTTTTTAAAAATCAGAAAATTAGAAAATAAAATGGCATGAAATGGGACAAGATAATGGAATACTTTTGTTTCAGTGAAACTTCCCATTCTGTAAGTTTGTAATTTAGATCCAGAAAAAATGTTTGTAACTTTGACTTTTGAAAAATCCTCCTGTCATTAGCACTTGTGTACTACCTAGCTGGATTCCCGTGTATATATATATATGCAAATACTAGTATAGTCAACTGAATAATAACATTTCACGAAACAATTTCAAAGCAATTTATACATTTGTGTTTGTGGCAAATATAGTTAAATCTTAATACCGTAGCCTTGTGTTTATTTTGGTATTGTTGGTTTGTTTTTTTTGTCCCCTTGGGTCATATTGATCATTTGGCCACAGAACGAATCCCTAAAGGGGATGGCAGCTAAAACAGCTCAGAGAAAGATTGTGGGATTGGGGTAGGATTGAAGGGGGAATCCCCTGGCCTGTGTGCGAGCGCTCACCACCTCTCACCACCATCACCAACTTCTCCCCGCCTGCCCAGCCTTTGATCTTCTCCAAGATGCCGCCCAAGTGATAGGAACACGTGACCAATGTATGCCCAGAATGGCGCTTTTGTAAGCTACTATACAAAACACAACCAAATTGCATCAAGAATAAAGTAGCTGAAAAGAAATTAGCGAAATACTAAGCTTTCAGAAAAAACGACTGGCTTGGGTCCCTTCATAGAGACAGGCAAACATAACCGCAAATAAAGCTGTTTATCCTAAGTATAACTGTAAATGATTCACGTATGGGAAATTAAAAACGGTGCGATATCATCAACGATATAACTGGTCAATGTATTTCACTGAATGTCTGATAGCAGTAAAGTTTGTCAAACTTTATCGGTGAAATATGAACAGAAGAGTCTTGCCATTGCCCCGCTCACTACGCCCAGAGCAACATATACTTCAATGTGTCTTTTGGATTATTGTTTCTAACTATCAGCCATCACTTTATACAGGAGGTATATATACACAAATCGTTTTATTTCATCACATACATATTCATGTGCATTGACGTATACTGCTACTATCAAGTGTCAAAACTACGCAACTTGTGCAGATTAAACAGTTTCATTATCAGATTAATAACACATAGGTAGTTATAGCTGTTGTGTGCGTGTTGATTTGTAACAGGAAATGAGATGGATTACTTGTTTCATATATTTGTATAAATATATTTTATAGCAATATTTTAAATAAAACCATTCAGATGGTTATTCTTTTGCTAATATCAAACGGGATGTTAAGAGTAACTATAATCAAAATGAACGTGATTCAGATTAAAAATAATTAAAGACGTACAGCAGTCAGCAAAAATTAACGCGTTTTCTTTTTCCTTTTCTAAACATACCTTTATTTATACACAGCGACGTAAACACGGACTAAGTTTGAACAATTTATTGTTTTACGCCGTACTCAAGAATATTTCACTTGTACGAAGGCGGCCAGCATTATGTTGGGAGGAAACCGGGCAGAGCCCGGAGGAAACCCGACCTCCCACAGTTTGCTGACAGACTTTAAAAAAGTACGACCGGAGAGGAAACCAGCATGAGTTGGACTTGAACTCGCAGTGACCGCTTTGGTGAGAGACTCCTGGATCATTGCCCCGCGCTGGAGCGCTAACCACCTCGAGCACGGAGGCACCAGAACAATTGGTAAGCTGCGTAAATTTAAAAGCCAGATCTGCAAGCCTTTGATATTTAATACAATTTCTCTATATTCAGAAATTATCTAATGAACTGCTAGAAAAATTGTTCGATGTAAAATATTTCAACGAAATTTTTGCATTGTAATTTTTAATATTTTTAATTTTTAAAAAGGTGACACTTGTTAAAGAACATATAGTTTATATGGCAAAACTATACAATTATACAAGAGAAAATATTAATTTGGACGTTTCCTATTTCGTAAAACATGTAACAATTTGTGTAATGACTGAATTGTGTGTGTGTGTGTGGGATCAGGTGAAGTGTTTTCCTACATAAAGCTATATATAGGCCCAACAGGAGCAAAACCAAAACTGGAATAAAATTTTAAACTATATATGTATATTTTCCTTACATCATTTAATTTTAAGCCTGTGCATCGCCTGTGAAATTGTTTGAAGGCATAGGATGAGTAATAGGAAGCACCTTGTAACTGCATGCAATGTCATTGCTATATACGTAAGATTTTTTTTGTAGCACAAAAGATCCTGTATCAGTGCAAATATATCCATGTATAATAACGATTTTCTTTTGCCCCATTATACTATAGCATTTTAAAAATGCTCTGAATTAGCCTTGGGTCTCTGATGGATTATTAGTCTTATGTTTAAAAGTAGAATACAAGTACAAAGTAAGGAAGTGAAAGGTTTTGTCATACAAATTGTTTCACAAGTTGAGATAAGAGACATAATATAACGCTCAGCACGTTAGAGGTCAACATTATTGATCCATGCAGCTCAATCATTTGCTGTTTTTTCCTTTCAGCCCATTTCTACAGAAACAAAATTTAAAGTAAACTGAGAGCGAAGCGGTATCGATGATATATTCCTTATATTATAAAGTGTTTGTAAAAAAAATTGCTAGTTTTTGTATATCAAAAATTACATCTAACAGAGTGTTTATAATTGACTTCACAAATAGGTTTACACAAAGAGCACAGAAAAGTTTATATAGACGCGAATATATAAATACAATTACCAGTGGCCATTTATCCACACAAAATAACGCAATTACACACGCTTCAACATATTGCCGTACTAAACGATTAATGGATCACAGGGATGTCAATACTCGTATAAGGTACACTTACCGGCAACGTGGGTGAGATAATGCACGGTATCGGTGCAAATTCTGGTATATGATGTCGTGGTATTAAGAAAACATCTGCAAAATAATTCCCTGTGTCGGCTTTGTTAGTGCATATACATCGTTAATGGCTATAACAAGTCTCATGAAACATAAGGAAGAAGAGAAGCCTTGAGGGCAGTAGGTTTATGGGTAAGAAAAGACGGACGGGTGCGAGGAGGCGGGGGCGGGGGGGGGGGGGGGGGGTGTTAGACGTCTTAATTGCAATACATCCGGCCAGTACATCTTAAGCCCCTCGGTCAACGACTGGCCGGCACTTAAGTGCAATTAACTAGGCGAGAAGTAAGGGCTTAACAGTCTAGTTGCGTTTTGTAACAAGATTAGAGTACCGTCAAGTTCACCCTCTGTTGAAACAGGACACGGAGTTACGCATTGACGGCAAGTCGTAGATTGGATCTCTATCCCATATAACCACTGTCAGAGTTAATCATGTCTCCAATAACTTTAACTCTAGTATATACACTTATATGTAAGCAGGCGAAGTGGGCACATTGATTTCGCTACATATGAATTGTACGTTTTATTTTAAAGTATCTTTACTGAGAGCTAAAAGGTTCTTTGTTGGGTATCATTTCCCCAAATAGGCCAATACATGTAGAATAATCTTGCGTGGTGGTAATATTATTTACATTATACTGTGGTAAGGAATTGTTGTGCTAAGTTAATAGCTCTACAGAAGTGCTTGACATGAGCTAAGATTTAAAATGGTCATTCTGTTTTTTATCCTTTCCCAGCCTTCATGTGTACAGGTTGTTTTGGTAACACATGCAGCTTTCTCGTCCACACTATCTTGGCTTAATTCTCTCGGATTTATCCGTTTACTCAAGTATACTTAATATTTTATGAATGTTGTTAAAAGAAATACGACAGTTTCTATTGTGAACACAATGTTCTTGTACGAAATTGTTTCCTTTGCTTTTGTGGTCGACCTATTGCACGAGCTTTCCTCCCGGTATACTTTGTCACATATAAGTGGAGCAATTCTCATTTCCATTACTTTATAAATCTGGTTTAGTTTGAAGCTGTCTGGCATAGACCAAACGTGAACATTCAAATCATAGTCGAATACATTTTTGCTTCGGATTTTGTAAGAGTAAAATTTTCTTTTATGTCGGCCGTTTATACCCTCCAAGTCAAACATTTTTTTTTGTAAATGCCGTTGTGGTATTAACGTTGCTTTGCTGCCTTAGACGGTTAAAATAATGGGTTTCTGAGACTTCTGCTTGTGTGTTAAAATCCAGCTCTATCTGACCCGGCTGTGGCTTTAAGTCAGAAAGCTACATGGCGAAGGAAGGGGAGGGGGGGGGGTAGTTAGCTTAGGGCACTTCGCTGTACTCCACCAATAAGCATTGCTTTCATATCTAAACGTGAAAAATGTATCATTCATCATATCAAGTTCAAAAACTTTCTACTTACACGATGGCGATCAGTTTCATTTTTTCAACAAACATAAGACTATGCAAAAGGCTCCACGAATTCTGTTAGCTGATTTTTGTCACGAATGCCCCAAGCACAATTCAAGGGAATAAATAAATAAACATAGAAATAAACACACAATTAAAAGAATAAATAAATAAGACTATGACACACTATTTCAAAGGTATTGTTTGTTGACTAGGGAACGTGTATAAAAGATTTTAATCAGAACATTTCTTCTTCATTAGCTGGGTATAGCAATATTTATATATTTTTATTGTTTTGGGGTTGTTACCTTTCGCTTTATTTTATTGATATTTTCTTTTGTTTGTACACTGACATTTCCGATGGGAAACTGGTATATGAAGTATAGCTATGGGGCGGATATATCAACATTTATAAGTATAACATATGCTATATAGGCCCATCCTTGTACCAGTAGAGAATAGTGTAAATCCATTCTGCTCTTCAGCCGAGAAAAGTTGTTCCGGTCGAATTAACACATACACCGTAAGCCTTTCTGACAGGCAGACACTCGTCACCTGCCACACTGGACGTGAGCGAAATGATTTGCGGGAGAGTTTTGAAACCAGAGAGACTGGAATTTATCCAATCAGATCTTAGATTGCATACCGGCAAGGGTCTGGTCAGTGCTAACTGTCCTTTAAATTTATTGTACTTGACAAATCTTTGTCTTTTGAACATGTTTGGCAATTGACAAAATGCGTCGACTGAATCGGCAGTGACACTCATTGAAGGATGCGGATCACTGATGCCTTTATCGCCCATATCTGTGCAAAATTCTGTAGTTAAAGAGATATTAATAAATGTTATATGTTTATTATTTCACGTATTGTGTTTCAAACCTTTAAAACTAATACATGTTTAGTGGTTTTCATTTATCTTTGCAGTGCTAACAAGCACGTCATGACCATTGTCAGTAGTAATATTCACAATAGCTTTGATAGTTAACATCTGCGGACTGTTCATTTCAGTGTTTCTGTACCTCGAATTGGTTCACAAATTTACCCTAAATCATGATGATATTCGTCGGAGGATCGATGTGATAGCGGAGTGAATGCTACATGTGTATTCCTTGAAAATGAGTGACAATATAGCAGACATAAGAGTGCACCGTATTTAAATTTATCATGTATACTATCTGACAATTTGAATACCGTATTGAAAGATACGTAATAGTAATATATCAAAGTTCATGTCTCTGTAGTTCCATTAATCACCTATTCATCTGGTCACTTTTCAGTTCGCTCATGTATTCTTGAGAAACAAATAAACTACTCTGATGAAATCAAATAGTTCAGTAATAGTATAGATTATAGATAATTTACTGCTATAGAAAATAATATGGAGCAAAGTTATAGAACTGGCTGATGAAAACTTCATCGTTCCGTCTTAATATACAGAATCTCAGAGTTTTCAAACCACAAAACCACAGCATGTCGGATTAGACCTGATAACCCTATGTTCCTGAACCATCAATTAAACAAGCTTACAAAAAACTTTTTTAAAATTAAAAATCTTAAAAATCTTAATTTGTAAAGAAAAATTTTTTTAGAACTGTCTGGCAATAACATTTCAGCCAATTCACACCCAGTTCACATCTACAGTTAAATTTGAAGACTACGATGTATACACGTAATGCATGTAAATCTATTTACATGTATTTAAAGCCATGCCAAAACAGAACTACAGTGATGTTGTTTACCATTTCCACTGCATAGCTTACACGACACTTCACGAGTACTCTGTAGAAAATGGTCGATTTTTAAATGTATGAGATGTGCATGAAAGAGAAATCTTACAAAGCGGTAACCTCTGAGAAATCAGCCCAAAGATAAAGATCAAAGGCAGCGAGGAAGCCGTCAAGTTAATCGGAGACACAATACTGGTTGTTTTAGCCATTTCTCCGGTAATCTCTAGCCCGGCTTCAACAAGATCAACCATTTTGCTCCCCTCCACTTTGCTATGTATCTTATTGTAAGGGGTTGCCAAACGTAGATTAAGTTTTCCAGACAAAACACGATGATTTCTTTGTAGTCGCCGTATCAAGGATTCGGCCAGAAATGTGATTCGACGGGTATGGGCTTCTGGCCGATTACTTCTGTTGAATTGGGATTTGGACAAATCGCCGGCGGAAGTTTGAACTGAGCCCACATCTTTATATACCATTTGTGTTTTGGCATAAAAACACAGGTCAAGGGGAAAGTGATTGAATCCTTTGCTGTTTTGGCCCTTTGCTTTACTGCGTCGCCATTTATGTATACAATAATCGGAGTGCATAGTGTGGATATATTCCTGACAAATAAACACCTGGATATCGGTTATATAACATGCGTGTAGTTATATAATTGTTTGTATGAATGCACTTCTGGCATAAGTATTACATCCGTTTATAAATGAACTCTCATGTGAACAGAGGGACTCTGAAAGTGATCATATAACATAAGAAACAGACGCTCATTAATCAGATTTTCATCCCAACATGTGGTTTTACCGCCATGCGTCACACATATGTACATTTCTTTCTTCGGAGAATAAGAAAGGAACAGAAAGAAGGTAACACGGTCAAATGAAGTCAATGTGATTTTTTATTATAATATGAGATGTTACTGTTGTAAACAGTTCGTCGGGTTATACACATGTTTTAGCTAATTCATTACAACACTGGTTCTATACTGGTCCTTGTGACAGTTGACACAACAAACCACCCGGATATACCTACAGATATATAATATAATTATATTTTTCAAGTTTTCAAAGAGGTATTTTTAAATCCAAGTGGTGATAAATTAAGAAAACAACATATCAGTGCCCTGTGAACATTCACTGAATGAAATATCGTTCTTAGGACAGCAATAACGTACAAAAAATACCGTTAGCAGAACCAAAGGAGTGAATCTCAAACCAATATTCTTTGATGATTGAGTACCTCATTTGAGATAGAGATATTATTGTAAATCCAAAAATTGGTACCAAACATCTGATTTAAGGGTGATTATTCATGTTAATGCATTAATTAATTCCTTGGAAAGAATATCGTACTGATGAAGGATTACACGAAATAAAAGTATCAAACAGAAACCGGCAATTAAAGGCAAACTGAGATTCTTCTTTAAAATTTAGGGTTAGAGAATGATTTCCTGTAACATTATGTCAGGATACGTTTTTAATCATTTTATTTGTGGGGTTTATCATTGTATGCTAAAGACTATTTCACGCACACGACGGTGTGAATGTTTGGGTCGAGAGGAGAGGAAGTGAAAACCGTTTCCCTTTGCCAGATACCTGACAAACTTCCTGACTTGATGCCGTAGCCCAATGGTCCAAGAACGCGACGGTCGATGTATACTGCAAAGTTTCTGTTTGAACGAGCCAGTTAAGAGTCATATTAGTATAAAGTGCAATTACTGGATATGTGTAGAGTTCGGGTGTGTACAATTGGGCTGTATTGACAACAATTACCATCAGTATACGGTAACATGGTTAGTAAACACTTGTAGAACCCTTTATTATATTCTGACATAAACTTGTCCGTGAAACGTACTAACTATTGAGGAAAAACATTATCCAAACACAATCTGTAAATGAAATGTTTTTTAACAAAATTAGTTAGTAAAATTGACATCAAATGAAGTTCCCTCAGTAATGAATGTCTGCCATGTCAGGTCGTTAATTTACATCATATGAGGTAAAACAACTTCTTTACGCTCTGCTTCCCAGATTTACAAGGAAGCAGTGCATATGGTAACAACCCGAATGAACTAATTGCATAATTAACAATATGGAGAAATTAAAAGGAAAATACATCATAAATATATTGCGTACAAATTATGATAACAAAGACGATGATATTCGCCTATATCGATTTCTTAAAATTTGTGGGTTTTATTAATTATGATGGATTGGTTAAATGATTATGAATGGAGTGATAAAGCTGAAATTTTTACAATGTTCTTACAAACATTCGACGACTTAGATGAACTATGCTTTTTGGGAGTTATTGTACAAAATGTAAGAGGAAAAATTAACAAATTGCTCCCATGGAGATTCGTAGACTGGGACAAGTTATCTCCCTTTTCCATTGCATATATTAACGTGCAGGTGGAGACATACAGGAAGTTGTCATAATTTGGCCACAGAATTTTTTCAGAACATCAATGCCTTGCATATTATATACATATTAGAATATATATATTAACAAGTGACAAGTTTGCTTTATCTCGATTTCTCTCTAATTCCCACGCCCTTTGGGCTTCTTCTTGTATGACAGGCCCTAGCACACCATGATAACATATACACAACCAGTACAAGAACATTCCGGGAGAATTTCTTCAGGTCTGTGATATTTACGTCAGCACATATATCGTCTTTTTGCGCATGTTTTCGCGCATGCGCCCGCG
Source organism: Liolophura sinensis (assembly GCF_032854445.1). NCBI lineage: Eukaryota > Metazoa > Mollusca > Polyplacophora > Chitonida > Chitonidae > Liolophura > Liolophura sinensis. The sequence continues at coordinate 27,265,010 of NC_088295.1, forward strand.
GATAAGGTTATCCCTGAAAGTGACCACATGGCCACCATGACCTTATGTGGAGGATACCCGCAGCTCCTACGCAGCATACTTGCCGATAATACTCATTGTGGGCCTGTGCTCCACGGTGACGGTATAACGCCATAGTTTAATGATAGGTTTAAAGGAAACTGTCTATATGTAGTATAAATGTGTTTAGACAGCACCGCCGCCACCTACTGCCGCATACTGACAGGCAGATAAAGTACTTTGACGTGGGCTCATCGGTGGATAGAAGGAATGATGTTTGGCCTTCAATCGTAGAGACGCTATACTGCTGGAGCACTGATCTCGATTGTAAATGTACGGTGAGCCACTGGGACCATAGGGACATGATGCGCCAGAACTGCCCATGTTGGTGCCCATACTGGGAACACTGGGCACAGTCATATTCCCAACCATGCTGCTACTGCCAGAATTCGGTGAAGAGGAAAAACACATTGGTTGACTTGACACAACGGAAGAAAGATGTTTAACAGAGTTGATTGTCCATGGGAATCCATTCGAACCCAGAGATGTGGGCATTTTGGCTGACCAGTTGTTGTAGGCGGAGTAACCTCCGTACAGTCCATCATCAAAAGGCTGCATAACTGGAAGACCATTGAACTGTCCAAAGCCTGTTTTGAAAGTGTCGAAGTTTCTCTCACGTTTTCTCCATTTTGCGCGTCTGTTCTTGAACCATACCTGCATTTGGAAAATAAAGAAGAAAAAGTTTACCTTCGGTTGAAATATAATTGAAAAAAAGTAGAACTGGTAAATTAACAGATATATAAAATGACAATAACCACAGTCTGATAAACCGACAACATGCATAAGTAAAACCTTCGTGAGACCCATTGCCAGAATGCTGCTTATTTCTCTGTTTTTTTCTCTTTCAATTTTAAAGTTCGTTACCGGTACCATGCTGAAATATTTCAATTACATAATTGATTTCCATTGCAACAGCCATACTGTCTACTTCATTGCATATTTATATACCTGGGAAAATACGAAGTTTGATGGACTAGGATAATTACTGCTAAAATGTTACTCTTCCTATAATTTCTGAAGACTTTATAATTTGTTACATTATACCAAGCGCCATATTCTAGAAATATTGTCTGCCGAACGTATGTGAGGGGTCTGGCCAGATTGGGGTTAGTAGACCCCAGGATTGGCCCGGTCAGATTCCCAGGAGGACACTGTAGATAAGATAAGGCCGGGTCTGTCAGAACTTGAGTACATGCATAAACAACACCTTCTGTCCTGTTGTGGAGTATATAGGGTGAGCATCTCTACACATAAAGTGTCAAGTATAGTATGGAAGCCGCTAACTTCCAAATCCATGCAGATATAAATCTGGGCGTAGCATTATATATGTTCTTGAAGAGTTCGATTTTTCATCTCAGTGGTTCAGAGATTAAGGCACAACATGCATATATGTGAAATGTAGAAAAAATGATGTAGGAACATATTTTGTTTCTAAATGAACTAAAAAATAGATACAGATCAGATAGCAGACCTTTTAATATTTATTTTTGGTAATCAGATTTTAGATAAAGTTTGGTCTAAAATATCCCAACCCCGTTCATAACCTTACCAAAAAATCTCGTCACCATAGATTTGCTATAGAGATAGATGTACATCAACAGCATGTAGTATTGTTGAAACAGGGCAAACATATATTTTATAAAACTTTGGAAAGTTTTCTAACAAGATTATTCACTAATACAGGTGTGTCAAAAATAATTATGCATATCTGAGAAACATAATTCCTAGACACAACGCAGTTTAATTAGTGCAAGTGACGTAGTAGGAAACAATTGTGTTGTGGTACTAATGCCCAAACCACGGTGCTTATCTATGCATTAGAGTGTTAAGGGGTTAGTACAGCCTAATCCCGCCTAGTTTACGGGTTAACCTATAGACCTCGTGTCTTAGACGGTTAAGGCTTCTAGAATTGTCTTTAGCCAGAGAGTCAAAGGCAGAGCGTAAACGGACAGGTTGGTGTGGAATGTACATTTCATTGGATAGGGATTTAATTAACGAAATAAATTAAGAAAAGCCGCGGTTTGCTCTTTTCGGGGCATTTTGCCAGTTAACGGACGAACCGTCCCGTCAATTGTTACAGAGATGTGAATTCAGGTGCAGTCGGTCGGGGGTAAACACCGTCAGCTGTAGTCCACCCCTTGTGTTCATGCTAAGTATCGGCTCGTACTCTGATGGAAGACTCGCTTGTGTTTGCATGGAGGGAGCCATGTAATAGCTGATTCATAGAGATTCGTCGTGAATACATAGGGAACCTGGCATGAATATCGGGGATTTGCCCTGCAGCACACGGGGATGTCGTGCCATTTATCCTTGACACGAGTCGCCCTCTTCAGGCGCGCACGTGTCCCAAGTCCGCGGTCGTTTTCACAACGGGTTAAGAAATTATAGCGGATAATACCAAGGTGAAAGGTATGCCACATGAAAAATGTACAAATTCAATGATACTTGTAATCAGAGGTTATTTGAAAGTAAATACGGCTGAATAAACTGACAGCAGCCTATTTGGGTTCTGGTTTATATCTTTGCCCTGAGAACATAAGCAGCAGTAAATTCTAGGAAAGACGATTGGTGGCAAAAATGATTCAGATCTAGTATATATTAAATTTTCTTCAAATTAAAAACAGTAATAAGCTTTGTAGAAAAGTCTTTCCACTCGTCTAAGAAATATGTTAATACTTAAATAGTTTTATAGAGAATATTCATAAACATAAAAATGTAAAGAAATACAATAACTATACAACAAAATTTTCTGGTCGTATATTTTCTACCTACCATATTTAAATATTTCATGATTCAGAAATGCCCAGCACTTATTATGTATATATGTGTTTATGTGTGTTTGTGTAGTATATTTATAAAAAATAGATCTATGTATTCTTTGTTGAACTTAATAACTATTCAATATCGAGTACTGCACAAAATACTAAGTGTCAGCATAACACGCTAAATCTCATGCATGATCGATAAATAAAATGACACGTAAAGACAGAGTATGTATGACTACGTGACGAAATCACCTGTATACGAGATCATTATTGAGTGGCCGCGGATCTAAAGCTGTGATAAACAAAAGTTCTCTATACTGTTGTCTAGGAATTAAGTCGATCGCCTTCGCAATTTTTTTCTCGCACTCTTCAAAGTTATTCCACTCGTGTGTTTTGTAATTTGTAAAATAAATGCATTCGGTTGACACCTTGGTCGGTGGTGTGGATGCTGAGAAAAGCTCCATATGAAAGCAGGGGTATTAGTGGGGCGGTTTAATTAGACTGGCCCGAGCAGTGGCGTTAACAAAGTAAGCAGAGGTTCTACTGTATAAGACTGAACTGCCTCATGTGCTCTGCATATCTAGAAATCCCATAAATCAGTGCTAAGTGGCCAATCAGGATCTGAGACAAACAACAGTGGATTACCAGAAATTAGCTGCTAGCCTCGGCCGCTAAGCTCTTCTGACTAAAATTAATTAGGAGATTTTAAAAGGTGTAATTCTTAGTTAAACATTGTCGTTTGCAAAATTCATTAAATTGTTCATTTGTATTCTTCCTTTCTTTTTTTTTTCTCTCGCCCAAGACTCTAGAGTCTAGCTGACATTTTGGAAAAACGCTGACCAAAAACGTTGGGATCTCTATAAAATGGTGTCAGCGTCAATAATGTTTGAGTGTATTTTCCGGAAAAAGTGGTAGTAAAATTTGAGAAATTAAAATTATCAATTTGACTCGAGCGGTGTTTCTCCATTCTTTTGAATTTTTGGAGTTTTGGAGAGCACATGTAGTATGTTATAAATTCAAAATACGAACAACCTAACTGCTATTTTGCAAGTATATCATCACACATCAATTTGAATTGTCAGGTATAATTCAAACCTGATAAGCGGGAAAAAAAAAGTTAAATTAACTGTGTCTTCTTTCTAACTCTTCGGCATTTAAAAATATTCACAAGTTTTTAAAATTTAATTTAATTATAATATTATAATTTATAAAACGCAATGAATAAAATCAAAAACATAACAAATATATTCTGGGTTTGTTATGCAAATGGAGGTATAATATAAAATATTACAGCATAGAGGGCAAAAGCAGAAAAGCAACCACAGTGCGATACTTCTCAAATGGAAGGTGAACCCCGCCACTTGTCAATTTACCCGTGAGGGTGTTTTTTTTTTCTGACCGTTCATGTATATGCTTAAAAGGTATAGTAACTTACACGTACAACGTAAGCATATGAAACTTCCAGCAACAATGTTAGGTTTACAGCAATCAAGTATTCACTATGCTATCTTTCTCGATTTTCCATGATTTTCATAATTTTTACTAACTCACTGTACCTTTCCTGGGAAAATGGAGGAACTGAAGGGCCATTTTCAAAAAAAGTTGTTTTACACAAATTTTGCATAGCCATTGCCCTTAGTAGAGATAACAGGGTTCCTTAGAAAATAATGACAGGATTTTTCTTGGTTACTTTTGAAATAATACAGACCTTTTTAAAAATAATGTGTGGCCAATCGTTTCTTTTGTTTTTCTTTGGAAGGGAGGGGGAAGGCATTTATATAAAATAGATATATACTCTGTATGAAAACATGGCACTTGTTAATACTCAAGTTAAAAACTCCCAGCAGTTTTACATAGCGTTTTGATTGTATAATTAAGCCGAAAATAGTTATTTCCACATCAACAATTGTTTCGAATCTGTAGGAATGCCACCAAACACGTGTAGACATTAAGACATAAATGTCACGCTATTGTAAAAATTTTACCGACCCCCACAAATGTGTGGCAGTTATGTGGTCAGGTTGAGATGTCCGCCAGATCAACACTTACTTACTGTGTCGTGCTGGGGGTGGGGGGAGGGGGGGGGTGGAGGAGGTTGTTCTAATCTAACCTATACTGGATTCTGAAGGCGCTGGGGCAGGGAAATGGTGTGACGAAAAACCTGGGGATAAGCCGTTACGGCAGTCTGGCATTTTTTCCCCGACGCACCTCCCGTGGAAAGCGTAAGGATTTTCCGTGTTAGACAGTGTTTGAGAAGATTTAACACGCGGCATTGCAAGCATGATTTCTGACCGCTCCCCGTTCCGCACTTAAAAGAGTTTCCATGGCAAGACGGCGTTACAAAGGGTCCAACGCGACCGCGGTATTAGCGCTGGCTGGAAAGTATTCCCGTGGCCATCGGTGTCAACGTTAATATAGTACAACAACAATATCACACAAGCGTTTTAAGTTCAACCGGAAGTCTCTCATTTCGCATGCAAACATCTTAAAGTATTTAAGAGGCAAATATACCGTACAAAAATGCCATACTTAGACATGTTCACTATGTTAAAGCCGTCTATGCATCTGTCTAAATATGAGAGGAATTTGAAAAAAAATTCGACCACATATAACTGTTTCAAATTTCTTACATATTCCAGGAAGGCCGCATGTTGATCATCGCACCTAAAATCATGGAACTTGTCACATACTAAGGATACATGTAAAATAATTATTCCAGGATATTAATCTGTCAATATGGTCTTATACCACCTTGAGACTTTCTTCATCACTATTGAATTCCAGGGTACACTCTAAAGCACAAAATCACAAGAATCGAAAATGCCAGACCATTATATTTCTTCCAACTATATATATAATTCCTGGGATGATCTTTAATAAAAAAAATATAAAGTGTAACCTGAGATCAAGTAGTTTTTACATAGCCTGTCTAAAACTGCTTTACATGAATACCAGTTGGAGATATTATTAGTATTGTAAAGAACTATTTTTTTTAAATGATGCATTACAATATCGGATTGAATTAGTTTCAACGTCAACTGAAACCAATCATGCGATTATAACATGGACATATCTTTTGTCATACCAGCTATTGGTGTCGGGTATTTAAATGCATATATCACCATCGACAATCTCATTAATCCACTCTCTAATTTAATTATTCATGCACTCTACCAACGTGAACAAACCCATGTATGAAACAGCACTGCATTTTACTGAGATAAGATGACAAGAGGCCTAATTTCAATGGTCATGTCGTCGCCGCTCTGGTTTTACTCTCCATGTTTTAGTCTTTCCTATCTAATATACCCTCCTGTAATTTTTCAGTTTATCCCAATAGGATTCAACATGAACGTCACTATAAATGAAAGTCTTTGTCCGAGTTGAGTTTCATTTAATGCGTTAATTTGCGAGTATATACGTACATTAGACGCATAGACTCGGATATTGACTTGATACGGCCATGACACCATTTTGTGGTATAGATGAGAGTAACTGAGTGTGCCACGCTAACTCAGCAGATTTGTCAGTATAAGAAAATTATAAATTCACGCTCAGTCAGTTCACACCGATACAACCCCTTATCACAGAATATTCATCCGTCCATCTACTACAGCCAATTCACTAACAGGTGTACTTACCCTACCCCCTTCCAATAACCACAGTCCACTTACTTAGACCAGACTGTCTTACCTCAATTCCAATACACAGTCCATAAATTCGCGCATTAAGTATATCTTATCAACTAAAATAATTCCATGGCCTTTCCATATGAAATATAAGCACTAGATTTTGACCAGCATTAATGCATCAATATCTCTTAATGACGATGACATCTGTTTTTTTAATTTCATAAGTTTAGATGCAAACTGACTCAGCAATTGTAGTTGCACTTAGAATTGCATTTTCTCTGAGAAGTACCCATTCATCATGCGTAAGACAAAATAATCACGGCATCTGGTGATTTATAATATACGTGTATATTTATAATATCACGTTATTATTCATCACAATGCTAAAATCGTATAACCCCATGAGCTTTTCCTATACATAGACACAAAAAGGCTGAATAATTAAAGCAGCTTGTTATATATATGCATATATGTTATAGCAGAGAGTTTAAGTCTCACCCTAACTCTGGCCTCTGTGAGGTTTGTCCAGGCAGCGATCTCTTCTCTGGTCGCCATGTCTGGATACCGATTTCTGGAGAATGTGGCCTCCAACTCTTGTAACTGTTGACTTGTGAAATGTGTTCTTTGCCTTCTCGTTTTCTTCGGTTTCTTTTCGTCGTCAGAGAATGAGTCTTCGTCTAATTTACTTTTTGAAGTTTCACTAGAATCTGAAAATTCAAGTCAATAAGGTTTTAATTAATTCATTACCTACATGGGCTTTAACATGGTATGTGCTCTACGATGTTTATGGGTGGAGAAACAGGGTGTAAATCTCCGCACTGTACGAAGTATGCCCGATCTCCTGACGTAAAGCTACATCTGAAAAACAAGGTCTTGAAATGGCATCACTTGGCACACCATATACGCAAGTAGATTAAAATAAAGTTTCTATTAACCAATATACAGGGCTATAGTTTGGGCCTACATATACACCGTACACATCAACATATCGTTAATTCTTCTAGGCAAGGCACAAACTTTAGCAGCCCTATTTCCGCGTATAACAACAATTTTATGTCTGAATATAAATACGTTTTGAAAGTTAAACTGTTATAAATGGTCAGGGTTATTTTCAATACTATGCATCTAAAATATTAACCAAGAATTTTTAATCTGATTAAAATGTATTTGTTAAACAAAAATAAATGTTAACTGAATGCAAGCTGTTAATTATAAATATAGCCACAAGTTTTATCGTTATAAATATGTAAAAAAAAGCCAAATTTATATGTAATGTCCGCAACGCTTTCGTAAATTTCGATTTAAGATCAACTATATATGACACTAAATTAATAAAATGATGTTATTTTCAACGAATCAGTTCATATGCAAAAGTCATTAATTTCAATTACTTGCAATCTATTTTATGACAAATAAATTAGCCACTCTGGCAAGAATGTGGCAGTCAGCACATCCTATTTATTTTACTACAATTATATTCATATCGTACTGCTTTCGTGAACGATTACAGCACGATTGGGCCACTTTAAATGTAAATTCACACGGTTTGTTTTAAATAAATTATAATAATAAATTATCAGCTATTTAGATTTTATGGGCATAAAATCATAAATTAACCTATTAGCATGTATACGTGAACAAATGAGAGGTTAACTATGTAATGACGATGTAATACAAATTAGTGTCAAAGTGATCCTACTGAAAATTCTTTGAAGTAGGTTTTCGGGTTGATATGACACTGTTCTGTAGAATCTGACCAAATCATTGTCATTTTGAATAATGTAAATTTAAAATTGCTCACTGGTTGACGCATACCACATGAGTTTTCTTTGAAATGTATAAGAGGTATTTAATTCAGTTCTTAATTTGGTTTGACTTATCATAAAACTATGAAGCAAAAATCTACTACCGATAAATATGGTGTATGAAGAAAGATTAAATGTGAAGAAAAAAAGAAATGAATACTAACACGTCGTACCTGGGCTGGAAGCCTTGTCTGCTATACTCTCGTCCAAGCTCTGGCTACCATGGGTGCAGTCTTGAGACGCCATTCCATTCGACCCTACTGACAAGTGCATGGTCATATTTGTATGGGAAACGCCGCAATCACCAGCAAATGTTCCTAAGCACAATGTATCGTTTAAAGCGTCCATCTATAGTTAACAGAAGACCCCCACGCGGAAGTCGACGATCTCCAACCCGGGCTGCTGGCTTAATGTTAATACCTCCAAAGGACAGCCTACGTAAGCCGGCTGTGTGTGTTAAGGTTGTCAGCAGATCGACAGCCCCAGTTCAAACTCTGCCCTTTACCCTCCGAGCCGACAGTTCCCGAATCTGAGTATCCAAGCTATGAGTTTGCCCGACTGCACTGATTTACGAAAAATTGGTTTTCCACTGATATTTGTATGCTGCTCTCTAGAATAGTACTCAGTCCTGTTCCCGTGACATTCTTGAGGGTGTGCCTTTGGCTGATTTTGCCGGTGAAATTCTTTGCAATTAGCTTCAGAGAAGCAATTGTCCACAGACGGCATCAGTGACAAGTGTCCAGCAAAGACCCTGCCTCCATGTTATGAGTCGCTACTGGTCGTGACGTCACTGGTCGTCTGCTCTGTTCTCGGTCGATCTTGTTGCTGATAGGCTGAGCCAGAACCGAGACAGTCCGATCAGATATCGGCTTGTCGATAATTGTAAAAACAACTGAATGTTTTATATTTGTCTGATTAGGCCGCTAACTTTGCTCTCTCTAATGTATGCCATTAATTAAAAGAATTTATTCTGACTCCCGTCTGTTTAATCTGCGAGAAACCACAGAGTATAAGAAAAGTCACCCTTCACAATAACGAAACGGTCTCTCTGGAAGCCGAGTGTGGGAAGTTTTTGGTGAGGAATTTAAGCTCGGAATCCTCGGGATAAAATAAGTCAATTAGTTAATTGGCTGAAATGACAAACCATCACGACTTGTAGCCACCCAGTGCTGACATTTGGACATACTGGCCACAATCTGGATATAACAGATAACACTGTCTATACCACTAATGAAGACAATCACGTTAACATCTTCTGTCACTTGGGTGGAGGCAATAAGGAACGTAGCAAAATGCTATGAAAACACACTTGGGATGTCATGCCACAGTTGGGGATAAAACGGCTTAGTGTTTTGCTTTAAGAACGTTGTAAAGAGAATACAAATATTTCAACACGTAACGAAATATCGACACAAACTTAATCACTTGGAGACGAACGCAAGAATAGCTAAATTTCTTCTTTACGAACGTTGTGCGACAAAGGAAAATTTAAATTCCGCTTGGCAAGTGTGTGAAATGTCTTATTCCACAGTGTTACCTACAGTGTACTTTCAAAAGGATTCTGTTTTGTTGAATTTATATGAGAAACACCGCTATGCATGTATTTTCACCATATCGTAAAGTACCTGTACATCTTCATATGATTTGTGCGAACATATAATAAAAGGGTACCACATGAACCTTAAAGTAAGCAATTCAGAGGTTATCATCATAACGTATACGTACATGCATGTACTTTACTTATTTTCCAGACACTGCGATGCCTTCCGCGATTTGTAAAAAAAATGCAACAGTTCATTAGGCAAACCAGTTATAGGGTAGCTCGTCTATTTTTTATGAACTGTAAACTTTTGGATTTGATGAAATTTCTATGTTAAGAGCAACGATCAGAAGCAAATTAGTAATTCTCAAAGATCGTCAGTTTGCCGAACTTTGGTTCAATTTGCGTGGTCATTATTGGATCAGACACGTGGGATCAGTGCGTGTGAATTATGGCCTTTTCATCCGAGTTGCCGAACTGTGTGCTATGTTACCTCTGGCATAAGCTAACTAGAATGGACCATTGCCTCAGTCAATACATGTTTTCACGGGGCCGAAGTACATTCACAGACGAGTATGGACAAACTTATCAGGATAAAGATAATTTTTGTTTTATTCTTTTTTTTAATATATTGTTGGATCTCTTAATGTAGCTTTGTACCCATACGAAAAAATGTGAATGCACATACATAAACATCACAAAATAGACTGTGTTTGTGGGTACATCACCAGTTGTGGACAATTCCCCAAACAGGTATTTCACCATATATTTTACGGCATCATTCTAGTTTACGGGATGACTTTGGTTGCAAAATTGTTGAAAAATTGTTGTTGAAATTGAAATTGTAATGGTTACCAATAAGAATTGCTTGCAAGCGTCTTGCACTATTCATTATGATAATTAGGTGTTTGGTTTGCCGTTCTGTCGTCAGCTCAAGCACACGCCGTCTTCGCGTCTTCCTATGTAAAATGATAAATGCTGAGTGCACGGGAGCGACAACCATATGTCTTCATTAGTGTCAAACGGGCTAATCTCTACGAGTAGAGCCTCTGTTATGCTGTATATCTATAACACAGAATCGGTCCAGTAAACAAACTGTTGTTATATTAAATGATATCCTTAATTAATATACCATTACTCTGTTTAATGTTGACAGATCGCGCTAGACAAAGAAATTGCAAAGCGTGAACAGACAATTATATAGTTGTTTCTTCACACAATGGTACCATACTATTTCAGCGCAAACAACTCGTCGCTTTATCAATCACACTGAGTTCATTGGCTCGTGCCTCACTAACGACCGAGCACAAGTCACCTTGGCACCCACTGTTAGTCAAACCACAGGGAATAGATATCTGTGCTTACCGCAGTATTTAACACTACAGTATGCTGTAAGTCCAAAGTGGTTTTATTAATAAGCCGTCCTCGTCCCATTGTTTCTTCATTGCTCAACCTTGTTTGCATGCCATTAAACTGTTAATCATTCGTTGTTTACGAGCATGTCAGGGCGACTTTGATTACATGTTTTCTTATAATTTAATCTTGGCTGTAATGTTTTTTTATTCGAATCTTTTTTTACGCAGTACTCAAGAATATTTCACGTGTACGACGGCGGCCAGTATTATGGTGGGAGGAAACCATTAACAGACACATTCAAATACAGAAGCACGTGTGTTTGAGGACCTGGCATAGTAAAATATGAGATTTCCTAACATTCTGATGTATACTTCAGCAATACTATTTGACCCCTTATTTTATTACATGGTTATGGCACCAATAGCAATATCCAATTCAATTTAACTATTGTATAAAATAAGGTTAAGCACATATAGCATAATATTGTACGGGAAGGATTTCCTAAGAAATGTATTTGTATCCATATATAACACAGATGTCAAGATAGATTGTGTAAAGTGATGTACATTTACAGTTTGACGCAGGGAGAAACCACAGCAAATTAAAGCGTATGACATCCCATGGAACTGATGAATCTCATCTCGTGCTATTATGCAGTAAATTTGTGAAACATTTTGTCTTTAATTCTGCACGGGGAACTGGGGCAGTATAACAGTTCAACTTCAAATATATTCTGACGTATTCCGCGACGACAGTGTGGCGACGTGCAAATGGTCAAACGTAACCGGTGAAATATGTACGGCCTCTTGTCGCAGGTCGATGTCGATGATCAGAAAACCCATATACAGCAAAACCGTGTCATCTAATTCCCACATCAAAATAATTACAATAAAACGCGTGTTGTGAAAAAAAAATAATGCTGGTAGCAGGCAGGAAATAAGTCATGACTTTTCAACAAGGTTGACACACATTCTTACTACAAGCATAAACATAACAGGGCCGGGTTAAACACGATATCTGATTAGTGTTCATGCAACTGAAGGGAAGCATACGAAAGTGTTTGCCAAAATGAGTTGAGTGGGTTTTTCATAAGAGACTGCGTTCATGAAGTCACACGCAGGCGCCATGCCTTCATTTATTTATTTATTTGATTGGTGTTTTACGCCGTACTCAAGAATATTTCACTTATCCGACGCGGCCTGCATTATGTTGGGAGGAAACCGGGCAGATCCAAGGGGAAACCCACGACCATCCGCAAGTCGCAAATTGTCGTCCACACGAGCTTCGTCGACCGTCTATTTTCACCAAAGCCCCAAGAACATTCACCGAGAGCTGGAGAATCCACGATTTCTCTGCCCAAGACCGGATAGACACGATAAAAATCCGTGATCGGATGACTTTCGAGTTACGCAGCTGAACAGAGTAGATACACGCTCATGTTTGACTGGTGGCCATACATTAGTGAGGAAGCATATAAAAGTGTCCGCAAAAATGAGCTGAGTTGCCTTTCTATATTAGACTGTGTTCTGGAACAGTCGCCTTTTCCATGTTGAAATACAGAGTGTAAATTAGATTACCATAACTTTCCAATAGCCATTTTAAAGGCTTCCCGCAGACTGTGTAAGAAAAATTGTGGCTGTTCACGTCCTGTACATAATGTTTCGTCTTAAAACCAAATGCTCCTTTACATTTATGGAATGGAAGCTGCGAAAATATACCTTGCATGTTTTATACATTAATTGCATGACTTAATGGAATTGTTTATTTGTTTGTGTCGCTTTAACGATAATACAGAGGTGTGTATAGATGCGCAAAGATTGCAAATGCGCAACACTAGCATTAACTCACTCAAATGTTCTATGAAAAACGCGGATCAAGATTCTAGGGAGTGTGCTGTGTTCAAAGGCCGAACTGTGGACCAACCGATTAGCAGTTTGACGCAGTACACGCACGCCTCAGTAAAGATTTGCCGAACTGTGTGACTAAATGCGGGCATACCCCAAGCTTTGTTTTGACACGTATTAAGTTCCACCGTTATTCTGCTGAAGCTGTCAAACTGGTTCTGGATATGCGGCCCCGTATTAATTCTAGAATAACATACCTCACACTAGCCACACCTAAAGCAGGTTACTTTCACAAAAATGAATTGTCAAAATTTTGGGAACAATACATCTGGTGGATAATGTGGTGCTAAAAGTTTATAAAATTAAAAACGAAAATGACTTGTCAATTTGCATGCACAAAACCAGATATAGATGGATATGCCGTTCGGATTACTAGCCTTGTATATGTTAGTTTTATTCTAGGTTCAAGTGGCCTATATATGTGTTTATCCGCATCCTGTCAATGTACAGGTTATGAACAGGTTACAGCAACAGCTACAAAAAACCCGAGGAAAATTGACAAGAGGCCGAATTTAATCGGTCAGTCGTGTGACCACTTGCCAACTATCACACTGCGTGTCCTCGCTGCTGTGGTTTTATTATATCCATTTCCGTGTTACCCATAGCCAGGGGCTGTATAAGCATCCTTTGTTATTTTATCGACATGGTTCTGTTATTACCAGTTGCAATCAAAGTGCGTCTAATATATCTCTATATTTATACTGAACTTGGAAATTAGCCACGGAATACGAACTGAAATTTGAATTTGGTGTAATGCCTGGAATATCGACTGTTTTCGCTACATCGTTGGATCTATGTGTCGAAACAGGTATTCGTACAGCAGCCGTCGACCATAATGGACATTTCGGGTCAATAATCTCAAGGCCAGTCCCCAAAACGATGTTTAACATAAACCACCACAGAACTAAGAAGTATATAAAGTACGAAATAAGGACGAAATCATGCAAAGAGAAGCTGTCACAGTTTTCATTGACGTTGGATAGACACAAGGACAATGAATGAAATCAGTGTTCAGATCATGTACCATGCTTGTATATACGCTATCGATAATCAAAATATATCTCTCAGTTGGGATTTGATTACAACTATTCATATATACAAAATGGCGATCTAATTCAACATGGTGAATATACTTCGTCCATGCACGGATTAAGTGGAGTTAAGACACAGTTATGAAGCAGAGTGTCAGGCTATTCTATTACATGTTACCATTATATTATTTCTTACATCTTCGCTTGAGAACTTGTGTCATAGGTTTTTTTTTTTGAAAATGTCCGAACTGGAACGGCCCTTCATGTTCTACAAGTGCTATGAGAATGACGGACGTGACACTTACATTTCAATAAATTCATCTATTTCAACTACTCTGCCTAAAATACCGGGCATAAATTTTACTTTGCAACTGTAATAACAGCATAAACCTGGTCTCTATGCATTGTTTTCTTGTGATTGTTTATTAAAATGTGATCACAACACGGAAGTACAGTCCAGTGTCTTCTACAAAATTGGAATCAACACTACCTGATTATTTCTAACCTAATTCTACCTAAGCCATATAGGCGGTGTCTAAGATGCTACTTTTTAAACATTTTCATGGACAGTTAGAACAAAACGTCAGCTGAGGTAAGATCGACAAGAGGCCGGATTTTACCGGCTTTGATCTAGTCTTACTCTCTTTGTACAACATGGTTACGTATTAAAGTTAACCGAAACTGGGTGGAACGAAGGGCAGATTTATATATGATGTGACTTACATGCGCTTTGCGCGAAAAAAGTGAATGCGATGTATAGTTATCACATAAATAATCTGTAATTAAATTTTGTTCAGAATGTATATTTAATGAAAAGACCGTGATGCTAAAATGCTTTTTTGTGTCATTTTTGGGATTTTGTGTTTTAATGCGAATTAGGAGGTCGTCTTTTATATTCGATGGCCTGTATGGAGAATGAGGTTAGCCTGTAAGATATCACATGGTTGTCTCCCTTGCATTGGATTTTTTGATTTACTCTGGTGCTTTATGAAGTATGAGGTTGTTTAACTTATACAGTGTCAATTGGGATTTTGGTGCATTACACAAATAGGAGGAAATGTCATAGGGGATAGAGGCTAAAGGTTCCAATCTGACGTCAAGCACTTCACCAATGGATGCCTTATGGTACAAGTCCAACACAAAAGTTTTGTTGTTTTTGACTAGTACTTTACTTGTATCTATGGTGATCAAGACTTACACAAGTTTGAATAACAAACTCCTTTTCCCTTATTCTCCCTTCTTTTCTCTTTTATCCGTGTACAACCTTAGGAAACACTCTTGTCCTATGCAAAAGTTCTTTAATCTAGATCAAAAGTTTTTCTTACTCATCTACACAAATAATCCGAGGACATTTTTTCTACCAGAAGTTCGTTCTAGTTGCCAGTTTAAATTCTATATTTGACTATTTGTACTTGCAGAAAAAAAAGGATTCCTTGAGCAATGCAAAGAACCCCTTTCTTCATTCGTCGTAGTTTGGTTCCATTCAGAATAATCGTTTGTAAACAAAATTAAATAAATCTTCCGACGAACCACTTTCTTAATAGTTACTGTTAATGTAATAATACATTTGAACAATATTCGAGAAATTAAGCAGTGCGGATGGAAATGGAATGCAGTGGTACTGGTGGAGGGAAGTGGAATGCAGTGGTACTGGTGGAGGGAAGTGGAATGCAGCGGTACTGGTGGAGGGAAGTGGAATGCAGCGGTACTGGTGGAGGGAAATGGAATGCAGCGGTACTGGCTGATCAGGCACAGGCTCAGTAAAGCTGTTTATTTTGGAAATTTTTTACTTCATAGTGTCACGTGGGTTACTTATGCTGGGAACAAGTTGGGACGAATGACTGGTGATATGTAGAATGCTTTATTCCAAATGGTTTTAGTCTCAGGACAGGATGACCTAAGAGGGCAGAAAACAAGCTTACTCAGCTATGTGAACAACTGAGTGTCTGCACTGAACGTCTCTCAGGATTAAGCTTAAATACTCCAGCTAATCACTGAAATCAACGAATCCAATCAGCATCCAGATACACAAGTCCAGCGGGTCCGAAAAACCGTTGCTTTCAATACCTAACAACTTAATGTACTGGGACGGGAAACTGGGTGTTTTAGTGGACATTAGTCAACCCTAATAACATTGGTGAGGGATGAATGATCAGAATGGAGTGATGACAGAGTAATATGAAAAAGCAACAAGAGTAGGGAAAACCTCAACATCCAATGGTGACACCATTCCCTTCTCGGGGAAGCGTCGTCCTAGTTTACTAGTTTACCTGAAACAGTTTGGAGGTTCGGGACCAGTTTGGAGATTCGGAACCATTTTGGAGGTTCGGTATGGCATTTGGGCATTGAGGAGGAGGCACTCCATCGGACGGAGTCGTTGAACACGCCAGGTGGGCATTGAGGAGGAGGAGGCACTCCATCGGACCGAGTCGTTGAATACTCCAGGTGGGCATTGAGGAGGAGGAGGCACTCCATCGGACCGAGTCGTTGAACACGCCAGGTGGGCATTGAGGAGGAGGAGGCACTCCATCGGACCGAGTCGTTGAACACGCCAGGTGGGCATTGAGGAGGAGGAGGAGGCACTCCATCTGGCCGAATCGTTGAACACGCCAGGTGAGCATTGAGGAGGAGGAGGCACTCCATCGGACCGAGTCGTTGAACACGCCAGGTGGGCATTGAGGAGGAGGCACTCCATCGGACGGAGTCGTTGAGCACGCCAGGTGGGCATTGAGGAGGAGGAGGCACGCCATCGGACCGAATCGTTGAACACTCCAGGTGGGCATTGAGGAGGAGGAGGCACTCCATCGGACCGAGTCGTTGAACACGCCAGGTGGGCATTGAGGAGGAGGCACTCCATCGGACGGAGTCGTTGAGCACGCCAGGTGGGCATTGAGGAGGAGGAGGCACGCCATCGGACCGAATCGTTGAACACTCCAGGTGGGCATTGAGGAGGAGGAGACACTTCCTCGGACCGAATTGTTGAACACGCCAGGTGGGCATTGAGGAGGAGGAGGCACTCCATCGGACCGAGTCGTTGAGCACGCCAGGTGGGCATTGAGGAGGAGGAGGCACTCCATCGGAGCGAATCGTTGAATTCGCCGAACATCGGGTAGAATGGTGTGTAACATGTCGACTCGTGCCTTGTAGCATTATATGAATGGACAAGAGATTTTGTTTATCTCTTAGAGTGCCCAGCATATTTAGCAGTCTGATTGAACCTTTCGCACATACCATTCCCTTCGGGATGATATGGCGTTGTCCGACTCTTCTGAACTCCAGCAATTTTACACAGCTCTCTGGAAAGCAGCTTTATTAGGTGGTTTCGACTTTCGTCATATGCACTGCTCACGAAAGTTTACCTTCCTGTTAACAACAGAAGTCAACCCAGGCCAGGTCCTCACCAAGTCCTACGTCCGAGTAACTCCCTGATGACCCATGACATCGTGTAATACCTGCTAACAAGATCCCGGAATTTGGTAGGCAGTATCAACTGTCGAGTGGTACACTTACTGACTGAACTATCACGGAACAAAATACCATTATCTAACACCAGCTTATCCTGGTCCTTCAAAATCTGACGAACCTCTAGCTCTTCTTGACTAAGTACTTTACCCTGAGGACGCTGTCCTTTTAGAATGAATTTCATTGCTCTTTTGAATTACAGTCTGTTGGGTTAAGGTCAGTAACGCTCGAAACTCATTGGAACTCATTCATGGACTACGAAACTTGAACTTTGATATGGAATTCATGCCTGTCTGCCCGGCATCATTGAAAACTGATGACCGCTTTTCTCTTTTGTGTTACCGGCTTTATTTCCTACTTGATTAATTTCTTACATACCTTTGTCTTTGGGAGCTAGTGTTAAACGTTGTTTTGGAAATGGATCTTGCGATTATCGACTTGGAACGCCCTTTACGGACTACGAATTTTATATGAATATCGGACATGACGCTTATATCTAACAGGCACTTACAGTGTTTACCCTTTATGAGGATAGTAGTCTCGTTGGGTTGACCAACTAGAGTTGTGGTGTCTGGGAACGTTATTGATCGATTCCCGATCCGCCCGGTTGTAGAGGTCGTTACACGTTTAAGTCCAACGGTTCCGGTAGTGCCATATCGAGAGTCTTCTGGCTCGGCTCCGAAGTACCTCTACAGCAACCACGCCTGCGACCTCCATCACGGAAATTACCGCTCATTCGTTTTTCCATTATGTCTAGGCCCTCTAGGATCTGGGACAAACAGTCTACAGGAATCGTTTTCTTAGACCGTTGTTCCAAGTTTTCTAGACGCTTTACTATAGCCTCAAGGTGAGCCGGATTTTCAGACCCAGAATCTACATCTATGGATGCTCGTTGGACCCCTTTTGTCTTACGTTTTGATAAGCCCACGTCCAGCAGCTTTTCCATCGCCCTAACCTCACGCAATAGCTCGTTGTAAGGGAGAAATTTATGGCGAGTGGTGGCTTTCAGGCTTTCCGCTTAAACAAACCCCATCCAGAATTTATTCCTTAACATTCGCAACATCTGTGTCTTACCCAGGGGTGCTTTCTGTTTGGCTTGTTGGATTATATTTTCTAATCTACAACTCCACATAGCTACAGATTCGTCCTTCCGCTGTTCTTTAACATAAAAGACTGTAACAAACATTCACCTGTAACCACGGTTATTAATGTTACCTCTAGTTTGTTTAGGATAGTGGCAATAGAGGCATGCTCACCCAGATGAAAAAATATCCTGGAGGCTTCCCCTCGCAACGACTTCCTAATGGCATGTAAGATTGCATTATGTGAGTAACTTTTCTCTCAAGAAACAATTAACTTCAAATTTCCATGACTCACAGCAGCTTTCTGACTTAGGGACTGAGTCTAACCCTGAAAAAAATAGGTATTCGAGGAGATTGGAAAGGGTTTTCAACTGGGGAGTAATAAGAGATAGGAGGAGGACTGACAAACGGATTGTTTGAAGCAAATGCGACGGAATCCTCGTATCACGTACCCTCTAATAGAGAAACTCTGTATTTACCAGTTCTGTTCAAATAATCTATCATTTTGCTTTCTTAAGTTTCCATTAACTGTCCTTGCAGCGTTGGAGGAGTTTCCGGTGGACCATCCAAGAGATCATTTGTGGCCATCATGATAACCTACAAAGGAAGATCTATAAGCGGAGCAGAGTGTGATCAAATTACTGATGGGTTACCAGGTTAATACCCTACTTGGAGTTAGACCAACTGCAACAATACTGCGTAAATTAACCAACCCTGAAGTGAAAAAAAACACAAATAAAAAGAAAAGAGAAACCTATCAACTTTCGAAAAGGCTGAAAAATATATCCCCCAAAAATCACAATGTCAAAATGCCTGGTGAGTTCGTCAGTTCACATTAACACACACACCATTTATTTATTTATTATTTCATAACTTACGCCTAAACCGAACACTAAATGCAAGCTTCGAGTCCTACGAAATGATCTAATTCGTTGGTGGACTACATCTTATGGAAAGTTGTTTCACATTATTCCAACGAAGACAAAGTTGATAAAGATGTCAATCACTTGCTAGACTCGAACGCGAAGAAATCCTGGAACCGCGAAAAAAAAAATGTTTATGTGAACAACCGAGTGACTGCCCTGAACATTTATTTATTTGATCGCCGTACTCAAGAATATTTCACTTATACAAAGGCGGTCACCATTATAGTGGGAGGAAACCGACCATCCGCAGGTTGCTGCAGACCCTACCACGTGCAGCCGGAGAGTAAGCCAGCATGAGCTGGACTTGAACTTAGAGCAACCGGATTGGTGATAGGCTCCTGGGTCATTACGCTGCACTAGCGGGCTAACCAACTGAGCCACTGAGGCCCCTCTGCGCCGAAAAAATGCATGTAAAACACCCGTCGTGTAACATGTCACAAAACCGCTGCCTCCAGTACTTAAGAACTCCATGCACTAGGACGTGAAACTGGGTGTTTTAGTGAACATTAGTCAACCCTAATAACATTGGTGAGGGATGAATGATCAGAATGGAGTGATGACAGAGTAATATGAAAAAGCAACAAGAGTAGGGAAAACATGAGTATCCACTTGTGACAATACTATCACTTGGTTCCCAAACCATTTTTGAAACAGCTTGTGGAGCCCTGGTGATAATCGGGATAACAGAAACAATGTTTTATCCAAAGATGTAGGAAGAGAGTTCTTTATGTACACCTTCGTAGGTAATATTTTTATAATATTTGTAGCTTTTATCGTATGTCACTTGACCATGTGGCTTGAGTTCAGAGAAACGTCATTTATAAACAACTTTTAACGGCCGGTGATGGCTAGTGCAGAAACGTGGGATAAAAGTATAGATTGACTCCAAAGAGGGTCAGATTGTCAAACGTTGTACTAACAAGAGCATTACTCCTGAGTCAGTACTACTCTCTAATAAATTATGTGTTGTGACCGTATACAAATGATTTAGTAGAAGTTATCGTGCAACGGCAACTTGTAATAGACCCACCTTCGGGATAAGCTGTATAATGTTGAGAAACTGACCAAGAGGTATTTTTTTTATTAAACCTAACTTGTTCTTGAAAAGTCACTTAATAACTACATCGAAAACAAAGCCTTCCACAAAGTTGTTTTCTTAAACATCGATATGTTCACTTTGAGTGAGAACTCTTCCATTTCGTTTCAAACGGTTTCGTATACAGTGTTCTCAAGAGGACTGCTCAGTGTTACAACTTGAGCCTTACAATGAACATGCTGAGAACAAACTTTTGCTTTTGTCGTCACATAGTTTCGAACACAGTGCTCAGGGAGTTCGATTCTTGTTACATCTTATGCCCTGCAATGTACATCCTGAATACAACACCGGCTGAGGTAAAACCTTATAAGTGACAGTGTGCTTCACCGCGGTGAAGAAGATGTCTGACAACAAATACTGAATAACTATTTAGCCACGTTTGAGATGTATATTTATGCTTTACCATGTCCAGTCTTACTTGGCAATAAATCAAAATCAACGGACTCAAACAGGGAGCTAATAAAAACAACCAGTCGTGACCCAATAGGCGTGGTGCCTTCTTTTCTGAGTGATTATGACTAAATGAAACAGCTCTGGTTTTTGCCTTAACGTTTTCCCATTCAGCCATATCGTCTCAAACTGTACAAACATCCACTTGTACGTCTATTTCCTAGTCCAGTGCACAGACAACGCCGGTATACGGTAAAAGACGGCATATAGTCTCTGAAGCGTTTCGAAAAGTGTTAACACATTTCAGTTCGCCTATTTATGTAACTTTGATAATGTGAATTCCAGCATTTCGGCAGTGGTGGAGAGAGAGCATTTATAATTGCAGTAGATTAACACTTTATATCATGTACGAGTATTTCAAACTTGTTCAAAAATATTTTCCAAGTTAAATGAAAAATTTGACACTTACATCACATGTCAAATTAATACGTTCAATCGAGGTGCTCAGCATTATAAATGTTAAAAATCGTGTAATGTTACAACACGCATCATTTCAACATTCACAAAATAAGAGTGCTTGTCTCTACATATTAGCATCACTCTATTATATATATTGATTTATTGCCATTTTTTCTATGTATCTGTTTTCTTTCTTATTGTGATGTTACCTTACTTCCTTTTTTTATGTATATGATATTGCATTTTTGGTGAAAACACCTGACCAGGTCTACCCACAAAATTCCAACGAGGGTTTAATTGTCGACAAATTTAATAGGTCGAGGAGAACCCATTAGGCCTCTCGGCCAGCGAATATCCCTTTAAGGGTTATCATTATTTCCAACGTTATATAGGTCACATATGGCCCATGCCTTAACTGTGACACATTACTCACAAAACCCTTAAATGAAGTAATGTTATAAGCGTAGCAAACAATGCACCTGCAGTGAGTAAAATGTTTAATTTATCGTCATGTATTCATAAATGGCTCGGCTGATGACTGAATAAGGCACGGTCACTCTTACCATCCAGACAGTCTCACCCACTAAAAAGACACGGTCACTCTTACCATCCAGACAGTCTCACCCACTAATAAGACACGGTCGCTCTTACCATCCAGACAGACTCACAGACTAATAAGACACGGTCACTCTTACCATCCAGACAGACTCACCCACTAATAAGACACGGTCACTCTTACCATCCAGACAGACTCACCCACTAAAAGACACGGTCACTCTTACCATCCAGACAGACTCACCCACTAATAAGACACGGTCACTCTTACCATCCAGACAGACTCACCCACTAATAAGACACGGTCACTCTTACCATCCAGACAGACTCACCCACTAATAAGACACGGTCACTCTTACCATCCAGACAGACTCACCCACTAATAAGACATGGTCCTTCTTATCATCCAGACAGACTCACCCACTAATAAGACACGGTCACTCTTACCATCCAGACAGACTCACCCACTAATAAGACACGGTCACTCTTACCATCCAGACAAGCTTACCTACTAATAAGATACGGTGGATGTTACAGCAGCTGACGTATTCATAAGTTTTTTGTTTGATTGGTGTTTTACACCGTACTCAAGAATATTTCATTTATACGACTGTGGCCAGCATTATGGTGATGGGTACTCACAAGTATACTGAGCTGTTTAGGCTGTATTTACAGGTATCTGCAGAACTATTTTGTTTTCTCGAAAATTAAATGTATATTTATATTTTGTTGATTATATCGCATAAGAGTGGTCTTGCTATAGCCGGTCATGTCAATCGCCATGCAAAGCGAATGTTGTGCATGGGCGATTACCTGGAAGGGCACTTTTTGTTTGTTTTCTTTATGCCTTTTGCCACCGTGACACGGATTAGGTGTAAACAAAAAGTTGCATATTTTTCCAGACCTGTTGATTTTGTAAATTAATAATTCGACATTAATAGTATTGCTACATTGGTACGTATAGAGTAAAAGGTAAATACTAATTTAAAAGTATTTGTGAACTGTTGTTTCGTTGTGTTCTGATTTCGTTGTCTCATTCACTAAACGATATATTGATGGCCTGCTGGGTTTAAACAATCCATATATATAGCAAAGGCTGTGAAAGATATTTACTCACCGTCGCTGGATTTAAACGAAACCACAGACTTTCCAGATATTACATCTTGTCTGGACCCATATTTGTACAAAACGGTTCCACTCCCGCAGACTTTATCCCAAGAAGGATAGTTTCAAATTTGACGTAGTATGTTGTGTGACGATTTCAATCCACGTCACAAGTTGTTACTGCAAAAACTAGAGTATCAAGGTTATTCCATCAAACGCCTTCACTCCATGTCTCTTAAGTTTTGCAATGGGTATAATTCCCTTGTAAGTAAATACGGACAGAGCGTGCAGAATCTCCTGCGCTCTGCTTCATGATTGTATCAAATTCCGCTTAACCTGTGGCTAGGGCTGAATGTGTTGACTTAGATCGCCACGCTAAATGTATGAACAGTTACGATCAAAGCGCAAGTGAGGTACACATTTTGTTATTGACAACTGATATTCTAGCATGGTACACAATCTGAATACTGACTTCGCTCAGTCGCCCAGAGCATACCTTGCATTTTCCCAACATCACTGAAAACTGTTCACTGCTTCTTGTTGCATGATTCCGTCCTTATTTTGTACTTTATATACTTTCTTAGCTCTTTGGTGGTTTGTGTTAAACCTCGTTTTTGGAACTGGCTTTGTGATTGTTGATTATTGTTTGACGGCTGGTATATGAATGTCCGTTTCCACACATAGATTGTGAAAGTTTGTTAGGTGTAAGTTTTCCAGATCAGTATCGGAGCCCAAAGATGTATATATTTGTATATTTTTTCTTCTGTATAGATATTCTGTATAACTAAGATATACCTTTAACTGTTTTTGTTTATATTTAGGGATAAAAGCCCCAAGAGGTTTTCATCCTACCAGAATAAAGTTTCTAAATAGATCTAAGAACAAAATGTTTATTCATACATAGCTACAGTCAAAATTGAAGTTACAACTTCCTCTCTTAATTTCTTAGGTTGCTGGTTTGAAAAGAAATATGGTTTTGTGAAGCGCGAGGCAAGGTTTGGTAATTGTTACTTTCATAATATACATATGTACGTACACTTATAAACGGAAATTTCCTGTTTCCCGTTGTGTAACAAATGCTCTCATTTATTTATTTATTTATTTGATTGGTGTTTTACGCCGTGATCAAGAATATTTCATTTATATGACGGCGGTCAGCATTATGGTGGGAGGCAACCGGACAGAGCCCGGGGGAAACCCACGACCATCCATAGGTTGCTGACAAACCTTCCCACGTACAACCGGGGAAGAAGACAGCATGAGCTTGACTTGAACTCACAGCGACCGCACTGGTGAGAGACTCCTGGGTCATTACGCTGCGCTAGCGCGCTGACCAACTGAGCCACGGAGGCCCCCAAATGTGCACAAATGCAAACGTTAGTACAGTCCTACATAAAAACGTAACTTAAATAGAATCTTGCATACGTTTTATCTGGCATAACTTCTGACATAAATTTCTTACCTAGCAACGAGAAGTTGTTAAATAGTCATTAGATGTGAACACATGAAAACTTAACTTATGTAGAACCTGAATATGTTTTCTTGGGTCTGTTTCATTTCTTGTCTAGCAACGAGCTATTCTTAAGGATGGGAATCATATGAAGTCTACTGAGACCCATGTAAATCATGTGTATAAATATCGCCATTGACCATTCATTACTATACGAATACTACCAAAAACGATTAACACACACATAAAATTCAAATATTGCGATATATACAACATATGGTAAAACCGAGTTCAGTTTGTACGCATGTCTAACTACATAAATAAAGGAATAAATCAATGGATGTATATGTCTGTCCTTCGATTTTCTCCATCGCCATTCATCCAACACTTGTCAGTTTGAATGACGCTCTAATGGTAGTGTCAAAGTATGCAATGCTCATGCAACATATCTTTCGCATTTTACATACTTACTTTTCTTATATAGTTGTGCATTACATATATTAGTAGAAGCTCACACCATGCCTTAGATGTGAATTACTTTCAATGGCCAAGGCACAAGTTGACATAATCTGAGAACTAAATATGGTGATGTCTATAGTCTAGTCTCGCATGACAAATTATCTACATATACAGAGAATGACCGGTTTGGTAGTTACTTTAACTCAGGACATTTCTGTACAGGTGTCATGAGACATATATAGACATGACATATAACATACGATTTTACATTTTACCTGTAACGTAATAACCTATGCACCTAATATACATGTAGAAATGTGTCACAGTGTACTAGCCAGACACACTTCTACCTGTGCGAATTGTACGGCTTACGAGCAGTAATTACATGAACCTGTCTCTATAAATACCTCCCTTTCAGAGAATTAATTTTTGATATCACAACTCCGTGTCTCCTGAAATGAGAATTATGGAAAGTCATGAAATATGACCACATAAAAAGCTTTGGTATGTGTGTAATTAAACATTTGCCTGGAGCTTTTAACAACAACTTTAAAAACACAGAATCAAATGCAGAATTCCTGAGCCAAAATTTCTATTTGACACATACACAGACCAGAAAAGCTATCGTCTTTGAATGGTCTTATAAGTATACACATACAGGATCTTGAAGTCACGTGTTCGTATCCAGCTGTTGAAGGCTGTTTCGGCTGCAGGTTGAAGTCAAAACGTTTGTATATATTATTCTGCGCATTTCCTATACCTGACCGCCGACATTTAATTGAAAATGAGTTAATCAATCAATCAGTCAATCAAACCAAGGGGGCGTTTTAAGAATGACTGTGAACAATTGTAATCAGGACATTCGCCTGAATGAAGGTCAGCATTCGTGGAAAGTCTCATGCGCGCCATTTTCAGTGAAAACAGGACAAGGAGTCCCTATGTAATGGAGATATTTATTTATTTATTTGATTGTTATTTTACACCGCACTCAAGAATATTTTCATTTGTACGACGGCAGCCAGCAATATGGTGGGAAGAAACCGAACAGAGCCCGGGGGTAAGCAATGGAGATAAATGTATGAGGCGGACATATGTTCTGCGTTGTTCATATTTAAAACTAAGGGCAAGGTTATACGCTGGCACGATGGTAGGAAACCTTGAAAATACAATATGCATATAGGGAAACCATCTGCATGGGATACAGCTCATTATTGATCACAGTACATCTGACAACATGTAAATATCGCGTACAATGTAATTTACGTAAAAACTAGTAAGACCCATTACGACCGAAGGGAGGTTTCTATAGAGTACATGTTGGCCGAATGGCGTAAATTAATTAGCATAACAATGTGATATTATCGACACCATGTACGCCTATATAGTAGTAAAAAAATCAACGCGCAAGGAATTAATTTATAGCCCCCCCCCCCACCCCACCACCCCAAAAAAAGGACAAAAAAAAATAAAAAAAGAAAGAAGCCAAATCGATATAAGAAGAAGATATAAGAAGATATAATTTGAGACGATTAGTACTATACCCTGAACTTCTTGGTTGTACATATCACAGTTAACGACATATACATGCAAGTAAGAGAAACAAAGATTTACAGGTTAGTTGCTTTAAAGACAGGATGCTTTTCTACCTTGCCAGTCAGATCATCCGTATTCGTACATGCTGGTTATAATTATCCAGTCACGGGTCATAAAACCCTAATTCGCATCATGTCGAACACTTCATATAGCATACGTATGCAACATGCGTCAAAAATCTTGTTCATGACTGATCACTAATTGGCTATTCTTTAACGCGTGCCTTGTGCCGGCCTATATGCTAATGATTGGCTACCCACAAACACACGAACAGATCATACATCATGGGTAAACCTATAGCTATATAGCGTAATATGGTTTACATAGGTGTGCATGGTATGGTTTACGTGATCTCGTCTCACAGATTATGGCGACTTCATAGGTTTCCAAGCCATGCCGATGACATGGGATAACACGTGCTATGACCCGTATAGTATACTTTTAATCCACATACGTATACTCTAGTGTAGCATGATATACACCAGATATACAATGCAAAGATATATGTGCACTAAACCGGCAAGGACGTGTCATCAAACTGGAATAAATGGACATATAGTTGTAGAGTACAGAAGAGAACAGCCGGCACTTCTCAATAATTTCATCAGTATAGGCTATCCATGTAAATAGTGTACACCATATTTGCTTTTTTTGTAACTTGTTATAAATCAAAACATAGGCCTATATACATATCTCAGTTGCGTTTTGATTGCAACCGTTCTGAGACAACGCAGTCTCAGTTGGGATTAGGCATAATTATGCAGCCTCAGAATTTTAATTGATACCATCCAGATCGTATAAAGTTTTTTTTTTTTTTTTTAAATAGGTCGAATTAACAAAAGCCACCGAGAGTGTCAATGTGGTTCTTTATCTGGCCTTGTTTGGCTAAGTTGTTTCTCTAGTTCCCTAATTCCATATGTACCGGTATATATATATATCTATATATGTCCAGTACACGAGCATTATGATGAAACACCACCAGTAACGAAAACTGCACATGGTACAATGCAGTATTTATTTTTGAAACAAGGAAGTTTGCTTGCATGCATTGTTGAACTTGTAAAAGAGCTTTGAATTACCAAAAACACCTTGACAGGCATTCAGTACAATTGGGTATATAGTGTAAAAAAGGAAAAATATTGAAGCATAAGGAGGTTAATTTGTAAATAAAGTTCGATTTTAATATGTAGACCTATTTACCACTGGGTTCTGCATGACTATATATTCATATAACAACCGAAAAATCATGGTTTGCTGACCAGTGTGCAATGAACGCTGCAATATTGCACATATATATTCCTTTATTTTTTATTAATGTTTTCCCAGCTAATCGATCGTTATGAACATGCCGATATATTACGAGGGTTGGAAAAATCAGGAAACGTGAGTCATAATTTATTTTTTATGTTTATTTCGATCTGTTTTTTTTTTAAAGAGGATAGGAAATTCAAGAATTTAAGCCAGCCAAACAAAAACGTGAAGATGCACATAGGTCTACGTGAAATGGCCTGAATGCAAACGTACTTTAATTTCAGTTAAAATCAAGCCAAAGCCAAAATTAAATCTCATATACGGTTGTCACAATCAAAGCGTTATGGTATACTGCATTACTGGGCCGGCATGGGACGTGACCGAATGATTCTAGGCGTTTGTCTTTAATTCACTGGGGCCGTGGCACGAGGTAAGGCTGGATTCGTCGGAAACTTGCCAGGGCAAAGATCGGTGATTTACGGCGAGCACCCCGATTCCCTCCCATAAAACTGATCGCCATGGTACAAATGAAAAAAATCTTGAGTGCAGTGTTAAAAACAATCAAACAAATAAATAAGTAAAGAAATAAACTGTACGAAGTACATGTACATGTACGAAGCGACGGCGATACACCTGAAATGCGATGCGCGCATACGGTAGCTCTGCGTCATATGTCATCTGGCGGAAATTTCGGAGCAGACGATCATCATCATGCATGAAACTTGTTCTGCCAGATTTTCCTAGCCGGGGGCAATTAAGTTGTGCGTTAAAAATAGCAGAGGTGTTTTGTTTTTTTCATAATGAGGTCGATGAATAAATTAACAACTAACGTTCATCAGGTTTGGGGAGGTGTGGCGGCCGAGCTCAGTACAGTTAAGCTAAAAGGTTTGTCATTTCGTTGGCCTCAAGAGCAGAAGCACGGGGGAAATTTACTGGACTGGGGGAAGAGTGTGACAAGAAAACTCGATTTCGAGGTGCTTAGCTGGTAGGTTATGTAACCATGTGTGTCTTTAACGAATGCGCTACGTCTGTGCATGAAAACTGATCTGTTTCATCATGAAAATTAGCGTAATTCTTGGTTTTTAGAATGACATACTGACATATCACTTTTCTGTTGGACTGTGTATGTTGAAATCCAATATGTGTTGTTTGTTTATCGACCCATTAGACAGCATAACCTTTCATATATAGGGAAAATCAAAACATGGGAAAACAATAATCAGCTGCCTGGAGAATTAATGAGTTAATCGGCTGTGGTGCACGCACCATAAATTTGTGCCAGACAATATTTTTGACTTATTTTTTTATGGACTTTTAAGTGAATTTAGGCGTTGCCACACAGTAGGCCTAAACACTGTAGGCCTATGCTCGGTGTTTACCCACTGAACTGTTGAGTAAAAGCCAGCAAATTAAAGTAACTGAGTAGCTTAAGATTTTGAAATATGAATGGTACACTGATGGTTTATTTCAGTTTTCTCAATCTTCGTCCCCACCATGTAGCGATGGCGTGCACCTACTCCGTTATATGTCCGGAGTTCACTGTAGGCCACAGATTACTGCTATTTCTGGCATGACATTTATTGTAGCAATACATTTCCATATTGATTTATGCTGTGATCAACTTTGACTCTCAACTATGTATTTGATCTGTCAGGCCCTGGAACATAGCGTTTACCTTATTATCTGTTTGTTATAGTCAATGATTTCACTGTACTTGACAGGAAGTAGACACGTTGGGAAGTAGGTATCTTCCTGAGTTATCTCTCCCCTTCCACCCTTATCAGATATCTTTATAGTTCCACTTGACAAGCCAAATGTTGCTCACAAAGTGAATTGTTCTCATGTGTGAATACACATTGGCATTTTAAACATTATGGACCTTGCTTTTTTAGATACCGCTGTGCTTCATAGCAATTGATTTTCATGGCTCTGAATGCATTTGCAGTGCTCATGGTTTATCTGAAAGTCTGATAAATTTGAATTTTATAATTTTTTGACTCTAGTTGTTTTTTATAATTATTTCACTTGGTGGAAATTGCTTTTTTATATATTTTTGTTTTTTTTTATTTATTTTTTGTGTATTTGATATTCTTGTGATGAAGTTTTGCGTCAGTTTGAAAGGTGATTCAAATTACCGATACCGGTACCAAAATGTTTACAATGTACGCATATTTTGAGGTATTAAATTTTAAGCTATTTAGGTAATATTTTGTATTTTTAAATGAACATTTATTGTATAGAAGGTCATGATTGCATAACAATTGCTGTTGGAGTTTTAATTTAGTACTCATTTTACTTTACCTAAAATTTACTGCTAAGTTTTGCAGTAAGTTCTGGTATAGAGCATCACATGTGGGATGTCTGATCAAGAAGCGTCTGTGATTATGAATCACCATTTGGAGGATGATACAAAGAAATACATTAGACAGCCTGGTGACAGTATGTTGTTAGAGGGTGACATTTCATTTCTTATTTGTCCTGAACTATACCACAATATATATGTGGTAGGGTTGCACTGGAACTTCTGATAAGGGGAGATCGATACTGTATGTCATATCAAACTCTGGGAGCGAAAAACAAGCAGATCTATATGTACCAATGTAATGGAATACATTCTCTAATAATTCAAACAGTAAATTGAGAAAACATAAAGCTCATCAAAATAATAAAAATTAGCCGAGAATTTTGAGTTTATATTCAGTTGAAATAAACACTTTAATCAAATATCATATAGACAAGAAATGAAAGGTTTCATTAACTGTCCAGAAACTTGCCGACAAATGGTTTTGGTTTTCATGACTTATTTGACCACGCTACACCCTGAAGATGTAGCATGGTTAAGTATTGTCTAATGATACAATTTAGTAAAGAGTATTTGATCCTCTATATTTCAAGAAGTTTATATGATGGAATAACACTCTTTTGATGAAACACAATGTATTTGTTGACATTTTTCACGAGCAGAGTCTGTTACTGTGTAGACATAAATTGGAATTGTGATTCCCTCAGTGCAGTAGTTGAGTACCGACAAATACATGTAGTTTGAATGTTTTCCATGACTTCTTTACTTGCTGCAAAATTTCAGTCATGGTTAGACCTCTGAGAGGTCAGACTTTCAGAGAAAACATAGGGCGTTAACAGTGAACATGTGTATGTGATTAAGGTGTAGCAGGATCATGATTGCCGAACCCAGAATATTTTCAGTAGGCTTTACAGGATATAGTGAAGAAATAGTGGTGACGTTATACGTCAATTAATGCAGACTGTTCTGGTTGTCTTTTGTACAGATAGGCATGGGTAGATGTCTATCTTTAACATCATGCTTCTGGGCATCTTATTCACCAAAATACACCTCAGTGTGTGCTATGGGTGTTGTAAAAGTCTGACAGGTAAGGGAATCCTCATGCACCTTGTTAGACTAGTTTTGGAACAGAGATAAACAGGTTTTCTTCACATAGAACAGGTAACTTCTCTGTATCACTTGGCTCCTTTATCCTGGTTATGCCTGTCTTTTGTGTTTCGAATGTGTACAGTGTGTTGTTAATCTATTAGGCGTAGTCTGCCTTCCTCGGTCTTGAGTTCACACTCTCTGATTAAACTTAAAATTAAAGCCTGTTAGAAAAATGATATAGAATGTAGTATGATATTGTGCTACAAAGCTTTGACTGAAAGTAATATCAGTTTGAAAGCAGATGAAAGCCAACATTTGGATATTTAAAATGAACCTGTCTTTTGCAGTGTAGAGTAAATCAGTTCTGTTTTTATGCTGGTGGTGTATGAGATGATGTTCCTGCAGAGCGAACATGAAAACAGTGGTGGTAATATATAGGATATTGATAGCCTTTATGTCTGTGGCTTTACTCATTTAGCCATGTCAGACTGACTTTAGTAGAGGACTATAAGAGCCTTGCCATTTGCATATTTCACTGTATTTATATTCACACTAAAATGAGGTTTTGTTAAAGTGCCTATTGTTTGATGTTAAAAGGCTAGCTTAGTGTAAGTAGGTATGGAAAGTGTGGATCAAATCGTCCAGTGTATAGAACAGTTGACATTATTCTTTGTAGAACTTAAGTGTTTTATGAATTGATAATAAATTTATAGGTGCTGTACGTGTATATGTAGATGTGACTGAGGTGTAGTGAGTATTTAATATTGGACAGTGTTTTTAACATATTCTTTTCTTTTTATTTATATTCTTCACTTGTATGTGAACATAAAACATTTTTATGAATAGAAGCACAATCTTATCTTATGGATAATTTTGTTACATAATTGCATTTATTTGTGCATGACTAAATCTTTTTTAGCTGTGGGTTACTTGTAGGGTGACATGCCAGGGTTTGGTGGTTTACTCTAGGCAGTTGGGTTCTCAAGTTTTCTTTGACTGTTGGAGAATGGTGATAAATTGGAATAAAATAAATCAAATTCCTTCACAGTGTGAAGCCTTGGCACAGACTTTTTTATTTCAGCAGTTTGGGGTGAGAAATTTCACTGGTTCATGAGAAATTTTTGTTAGAGACACAAAGCTGTACCAATGTATGGACCTTAGTTTTAGATGTACATATAAATATATGAAGACCATGTAACTGTTTTCCTCTTCATTTTTATCTGTGTGAATGTGATGTAATTGCTTTGAATGAAGACAGATTTATGTATAATTTCATTTTGTCACATTGGTAAACTTGCTTTTAGTTCACTTTGTTCTGTTGTTTGTTAGTTACTATGTGTAGTGGCTCTGATTTCTGCTGTTTATTTTGTATAATGAAGACATAAAGTTTAGTTTTTAATGGTTGCCCTCAGAATACAATGTTCTGGGAAGTAGTGATCTGAATAACTTGCTTGCATTTACTGGACGGCAGTGAAATACACTGATATTGTGTGAGATAAGAGATTGATCACTTTGTTCAGGCCTATCTGTTCTGTGATCCACAGCAGGTTTCTTCCAAAGATTCCTGATAACATCGTCAGGTGTGAAGTAAAGCAGTCTGGATTACAGGTTGGTGCCCTTGCCCTTCAGATTCGTGTACACTGGTGACAGTTATGAGCCAGTCAATCTCCCTATGGAAATGCACTCATCCGGACAATTTTGCCTTTTTTTCTTGCCCTGAAGCCGTCCCAGCTAGTATCTGATAAGTCATTAGCTTGACCCTGTCCCAGGTCACTTACCAGTACAGGAGTGCTTTATTATCTGAATTCTCCTATAGAACTGGGTTATGGGAATTGTCCACTTTAGGTCAACTCTAATTTCTTTCAGCACCTTTAGTGCAGGCTTCACTTGTCTTCCTGAACCAAACCCAGTTCTCTAGTCCAAACTGTCACCCGCCCTCCCATTCTCCAGGTCAAAAATAAGTGTATTCATATTAAACCAGTTTTCTTTCAGGTGTAGTGCTCGTATGCCCATTCATGGCTGCCCTTCCTAGTGAAATGAAATTCAGTTTTAGTTGTAAGGGGTAAACTCAGCGTAGCTGCCTTATCATTTATTTCAACAACATTCTTGTGCTTGCTCAATATTTATGAATTTAACAGTGCAACTTTGCCTTTTGGATTGTATGTTTTTGAATACTGTTTCTGTTTTGGTTGTCTAATTTTCAGTCATGTTGACTGAGTAATCTGAAAGCATTGAGACCTTGTGTAGTCTTTTGCTGAGGTGTGTGCAGAGACTGCACCCAGTAGGCACCAGCTGAATCATCCCAGTCCTAGAGGTGATTGTGTTTTACTGGATCTGTTGGCATAGACATGTGGAGAGGAGGCCAGGAATGCTGCAAGACCACCTCTCTCTGAAGTTACATGTACTTGGATTAAAATAGATGTCGACTCGTGTTGCTCTTGAGCAAAGGATTGTTTTCTGTCTTCATCTTAGGAACATAACCCAATTAGAGCCACGCTAAAACAGGTATTGTAGAGTGGTTATATTTATATACATGTATTTCTTTAAAAATTCAAATGTCACTTTGTATATTAAGTAAAAGCTGTCTGTCTACTATGTATACATGTATGAAATGGTATTGTAGTTATGGCTGAATTGTAGGCATTTCTGTAGTTCATACATGTACATACATGTGTGCCCTCTTTATGGAGTTTTGCCACGATATGGATGAAATACTGCCCTTGTGGCATTAAAAACCCGACCTTTCATTAATCAGTTTTTCTCTAATCTCAAATTACCATAAAATGGACATGGTCAGACTAAGATTTTCTCCAGGTGTTTTCTTCTGATGTTACTCATCAGCTAGTTTTCAAATCTTACCTGTATTAAGGCGTGTCAAGGTAATCTGATGAGTCCTCATTGCTAATGTTAGTCACTATTGAGCGTGCATAAACTGTAATGAATTTCATGCCCTATGGCTTTGATACGAGCGACCGCTATAACCAGGTATTGGTGGCCAGACGTACGAATATGTTTTCCTGGTATTTAAGTGTGGTATTTGGTCTTGAGCTGAAACCTATTCTCATTTATATCTGTGAGAAATTGAGTATATTTCAGTCAAACTCACACACTATGTGAATAATCAAATTTCACAATTTAATTATAGTGTTGAACAGCTATATATTTGAATGCCTTAGCGAAAGGGAGATAATAATTAAACAGTTGAATGTAAATGTAATTTAAATGTACAATTTATCCATTTATTAGATTAGTTTACTGTAATACTTCAACCTTTTTGCATGTTTGTAAGGTGTTTATTCAAGCATATTCTGAAGGCATTACTCTGTGTTGACAGATACAATTCTACTTTTTTATGAAGCCCTGAAACTGGGAAATTTAACTCTAAATTGAAATCACAAATGTGCATAAATTGCACTGAATGTTTGCTCTTTCATATGCGAAAAGGTTGAGGAATTAGGGTACTTGATAAATGTAACTAACATTTTTCATGTATTAATTATTTTAACAGGTTGGCAAGTGTTTAGTGTACAACATCAAAAAGTTTAATTAGAATACAGCAGTTTCTGAACATGATATATTGCTTGAAGTTTGATAAGGTATATGAAGGCATTCAGTAGCTGAAAAGCATGAAGTAGCATGAAAAATAATCTCCCAAGTTATGTGTGCTCTTGGAAAAGAAGAGTCTTTCGGATTTTGATCCCCCTAAAAAAGTAACTCTGCTTGCCAGCTTTAAAACCCACAAATTTGATTTATAATACTTGAAATTTATGTTAATTTTTTTATCCAAAAGAAATGGGAATAAAGATGGTGTGAGTAATGTGAGAACTGTATCTTGGAATTGGGTGTTCACAGTTGATATGTTTGCCTTTCATGGTGTTTCAGCTGTTGGCTAGATTTCCCACTGCTCTTACCTTACAAATTTAGTTTCATCTGATGAGAGCTGTTGTATAGGTGTCCTTAGAGTGAACTTTTTGATGACTGTGCCTTAATATACATGTATCCTCAACTGGATGGCTAGATTACCTGGGTGGTACCTGAAACTAACTGAACTGTGCTTCATGTAAGCTTTGTAAAGAACTTAATTCTGTAATATTGTTATGATATGATAATTAATTTTAAGCCTGTAATTTACCAGAATCAAGCATGTTTTCACAGGTTAGACAATTTCTAGGAAGGTTTCTCTGTTTCCTTGACAAGGAATGAAAATAACAGTCTGGATATTGTTATGTCCATCTAGTTTGTAAGAAGATTGTATGATCAATCCATTGAGACTTTCATGTACTTATAGATGAACAGTTATGAAAAGGAAATGTTTAACTCAAATTATATATGTGTAATTAAAAAAGTGATTGTTAATTACTAGATGTATTATGTCCTTGCCGTGCATTGTTGGCAGACGGTAAACATATAAAGGGTACAATTTCAAGCTTGTGTTCAGAGGGTGTGAATGTATAGCATATGCGTTCTTCGTTGTCGGGGCAGCTGATACTATTGCCTCAGGCTGAAGATATTGCTAGACTGTACGACCAGAAAAACCTGAATTAAGGGAATTGCTGCTATCATAATACAGCATGGAGGTCACGAAACAGTTGAAGATAAATTGCCATTACGCTGGTTTTTTACCTTTGGAGCCTATAGTGTACTCAGACTTAAAAGGAGCAGTATTGTGTGCATTGCCATAGGGTCACCTGTACAGTAAGTTAACGCTAAATCCCTACAAGATTCTTGTATTTTGAAGTCACAGATAAATGTGCTTTACCTGTAAGAGACATTAATAAGAAAATGTAACAGTAATAAGTAAATCTTCTTGTGTTGAGTGCTTCCAGCCTGGTATACAAATGTATGCTTACGTAACGTACAGTGTATATGCAATTTAATAGCTGCATCTGCTCTTAAAACATTTTAACTGAATTTTACAAGTCGATTAAGAACAGAAAATGATGAAAACCAGATTGGTTTATTAAAGGTCTTGCTGGTTCATGTATACATGTGCAGTGTGTTATAGTACAGGAAGCGTGACTTAGATTGTCTTTTGAGGGATGGCATTGGTTCCACTTAACCATGTGCTGGATGTGGAACTGTACTCTTTTCATCATTGGTCCTGCTAAGTACTGTTTTCTGAGGTTTCCTTTTCCTCTGTTTGTTAATGAATTAATAAATGTACATATCCTGTAATAATTCATATGCTTTTAAGGCATGTTAAAATCTTCGACGGCTCTGACAATATTTAGCCTCAGTTTTTATGGGCAGTTTAAGTGCATGCTATTGTTAGTTTTCTACTTACATATATGTGCAAGTATAACATATAGGGTTTAGAGCAGAGACCTATCTGTCTGCCCCTTGAGTTTTCTTGTACATTCTTTTTGTAATGCCTTTTGGCATTTGATTCATCAAATGTTATTTTTTTTCTTTACACTAGAGTTTTCTAATTTTTTTTTCAGATATTGGCTCTTGTTACGTAAACTGATAAATTTACTTGTGAATTCAAAGTGAGCTGCAAGTTAGTGAGGATTTACCGTATTGACTTGCATAAATTTGTACTATGCATGTATTTATCAATTTGGGGAATGAATTAGATTTGTAATTTTTTTTATTACCTTCCATCACTCATGCCACAGAATAATCAGTGACTTTATATGCTCATTTCATTCCACGTACCTATTACATTACTTTCTACAATGCATTTTCAACAGTGAAGTAACTTTGGCCTATTTTTTTTTTCAGGACTAGCACAGATTGGAGGACCCTGGGTCCAAACAGCCACGCCGGGTAATGCGGCCACCTAACTTACATGTGCTCCTTCAGGGGAGCCTACTCCTGCTGCTGGTCACTGGAGTACTCTCACAAAATCGTAAGTACATACTTTTTTATATACCATTAAAGGCACTTGGCTGTTTATTTTTTGCAATCTAATACTGACATATTGTTTTATAATAACATTTGACACCTGGGGCTACAGTACAAGTACCTGATACAGATGCAGTCTTAATTTCTTTGGTGTCACATGCAACAGAAGAACACAGTTTAGCTTAGGAGTGTGGTATTGACATGAAATTAGGTTATTACAATACTAAATAGGTAAAAAGTCAAATGTGAACTACTGTACTCAAAAGAATACATGCATATATTTATACATATACTACTGACAGAAAGTTAAGTTACATACATACACTTACGTACTAACAGATTCAGTTCATATATTACGATATATATGACAAATTAAATATCTGTTTCAAAACTGTCAAGGCAACAAATATCCATGTCAAACCTAAAATATGAAAATGTGAAGCATTTTGACACAAGTTGACCAAATCGTGGAACCTTTTAAATCGATTCTGATGTTTATATTCTGAATCATTTCTGAAGTTAGTGTTTTGAATCATTTCTGAATTTAAATACAGTTGTACAGTTGACTTAATTTGACGTTAACATGTTGTGGGGAAATAGTGAAAACATATTTGAGTGTAATGACGTGACAGTGCTACATTGTACAATGTCTCTCCTATGATAGCCCAGCAATAACACAGTGTAAGCACATTCTTGCTACCTATTACACTGGATACAATTAATGTAGCAGGATGATTAACTGATTAACTACATGTGCCTTGTGGATAAATCTGTGTATCTTATCAAGCAAGACATGATATTGTATCTGAATTGTTTTGGCAAGTCACGGTATTGTATCTAATGTGTAGTAAGAGGCCATTGAAAGTAAAAGTCTATTGGTGTTGCTTTTTGAAGTGACAGTTTTGTACTTCATTGTCTAGAGTGTAAAATTTTTTCTTTTAGTGGTGGTAAATTTATAGAAGAATGTAACAGTTCATTCATGATTTTTGTAACATTAATTTGTTGCATTTCCTGTTTATCATTACACATCATTGAGGAAGTGATGCGCATTCATTAATTCTGTGTTTTTTCTCTGAAGCAACACCCCATTACCATCAGGATGGTACAGTTAGATAAAACATCTGTTTATCAAATGCTAAACTACGACATCACTTATATTCATTTAGTTTTAAATCCATTTTGGGCTATATTTTGTGATCAGTTGATAAATGTAATGCTGTTTGTAGTGAGTACTGTCACTGAGTGACTAATTCGATGCTACATGTTTACTCAGCTGCAGTATGCATTAAGAAAATTTTATATTTAAGGTTCATTATGATGACTTTTTTATTGAAAAATAAATTTGGTAAAACATTTGTTAAATTTAGTATCCTCTGGCAAACTACATGAAGTCTGAGGATGAGCCAAAAAACACCCCATAGTTATCTAAAGGGGGTTATTTGAACTGTCAAAAGTGAAGTACATGTACATGAAATTTACCGTTACATGTTAACACAGTAGTCTTAATATACACAGTGTACATGTGACTATATCCTCTTATATCCAACAGTTCATATTAGTGCAGAATAATGCATGGAAGATCACCTCCCACTTAATAAACATGGTATGTTATATATGTACTGTTTATTTTTCTCTTTTATTTTCAGCTTGTGATCAAATAAGGGTCCCAGGTGACTCATTAGGAATATATACAGTAACTTTCGAGGAAGCAGGTCAGTGCAGGTTTTTGTTATGTTTATAATCTATGAGCTCAAAGATGGTTACATCATCCTGTAGAAGACACCATGATTACTTTGTTCAGGTGTACATGTTTAGGGTAACTCTTATGCATAAATTTACAAGCAGTTTGTGAGACGCTAAGTTTTAACTTGACTGTAATTTAGTCATCAGCAGAATATTGCTGAAGTGATACTTAGTTAAATTCAAAATATCTAAAGTGTCTTCACAAAATTTGTGCTCTTTGCCTTCCTTTTTTTAACAGTGAAATAAGACAAGATCTACATGATCTTGATTTATTAATAAAGCTCTCCAGGTACAACATGTGCATGTAGTGTATTGCCATTAGGCCAAGATGCTATGAAAATCCTCTGATGTATAGTATGCACATGTTTAGTATATTGTTTACAAAACAAGAATTGCTTGAGATGTATGTTGTTGTTCTTGTAATTTTCAAACACATTACATGTTTTTTGAAATTTTAATTCTTTGTATGAGAGCATTTTACAGCCTGGGAAAGTTTTCAGCAGGTTTACTGGTGCGAATAATTAGATAATGAATACAAATCTCACTCAGTTTGAAAAAAAACTTTTATTTTTGACTCACAATTTTTTCTTAGGTGAGAATTTCAAACTCTTGCTAATGTGAAGGCATTCTATTAAGTACTGCATTTGGTGTTATTTTTATATGTATTATATATTATTATAATATATATTTATTTATTATAATATATATATATTTTATATGTATATATATATTTTATGGATAAGGAATTGTTCAAACGCCTATCCCATGTTTGACAGTCACATGCTCCGTAATCTGGTGTCACATTAAACTTTAAATGTGTTCATACATAAGAACTGCAACCTCTCGAAAAAATGTGTATTCATAATGAGGCATGTATAGATGTATGTAGCTTAAGCCAGCAGGATGTTGTATTTTCTCTCCATGTGCTTACTGAAACAAGGAATACATGTACATACACATGTATAGTCATACCATTTAGATGAAAAAGGATTGTAATGCAAGCTTAAATGTAAAAAAACTTCCAAAATCCTCAAGCGTTTTTGAGTATTCAAAGAAGTGCTGGAGGTAAAAAATAATTGTGGTGTTTGCATTCAGTTTTCAGCACTTTAAATAAGGAAGAGATAGGGAAATAAATGAAACGTTGACACCCTGCTCAAACAATTTGAGGGACACGTACATTTAAACATGTATGCTGTGCTACATCTTAACAAAAGCTCTATGCTGTGATGAAGAAAGGGGTTGATAATTCAGCAATACCTGTGCAAGGAGGCTCCATCCTGGAAAAGCGAGGCAGAAAGATGTGCTAAAGTCTAGTTAAACAAACAAACACAGAGCCTTTATAACAGGATTTGTTCAGATTCATGCACACCCAGCTTCTCAGTCAGTTAAGCTGCATTGGTGAACACTCCTTGAAAAATGCCACGTGTGACAAAATGAAAGATGTTATCTGAGTGCTAGTACTTCTTCTCAAACATGTGACATAGTTTACGAGACAATATTTTATTCCAAGCCGTACATTAGTTAAATCAACATACTTGTTGCCATTAACGATGCACATAGCTTTTATAATTGATATAGGTTTGAGTGTTTTGAAAATATAGTTCAAGTATTTTTTGGCATTAGATTTTAATGAGGTTTAATAATTTATGAATTTAAAGTAAACAAGTGCAGAATGTTATGAAACACAGTTTTTACTGAAGCATACAATCCTAGTTTACATAAACCTGTTCTACATGTCCAGTGCTGAAGAGTATGCTTACATTTTAATTAAAACCAACACTGTTTAGAATCCAGAAATGTTAATTTAGTTTTCAAGTTCATCTGAGAGCATTTCTTGGATGTGTTTTATAACGTGCATATTTCTGTGGTGAACACTAAGCGAACCACAGAAAGCATTTCAGTGTTCATAACACAACTGTGAACTTGCTCGAGGCAAGTGCTGCAGTGTTTTACTTTGTTATGTACAAGTAGACAGTCTGAACAGTTGTCATTAGGATACATACCAGACTTGGCGAAAGATCTTGACAAACCTGCTTTTGGGGTAGAGCTTCATGCATTGACATGTACCCGAAATACTCCACAAATTTTGCCAGTGAAGTACATGTATGACTTAAGAAATGATATGAACACAATTCGTACAATTTTGAAGACTAAAATGTATTGTTCAGGTACATGTAGGTGCACATATGTACTTCACAGATATTGTAAATAACTTGCATGTAACTGTCCAGATAACACTCTCTAGTCATGCAAGTATGTACAAGTATGCACCATATCATTGGTAAAATTTTTTGAGGATTAAGGGTATATTAAAGAATACTTTTGCACGCTTGGGATGTAGTAGGCCAAAAATCAGCTAAAACTGAGACCTTCAGTATCTGGAACTTTCCTCCACATCCTGTATGGCCAAAGGGAAGTTTTATTTGCGCATATTATGAAAGCATGTATATCATTTTAGGGCAAAATTCCTGGCAGACATATTAACCTCAGTGAATAAGAACTGTGAGTTCTTAATGTGCAACTTCAGTCCTAAGTAACGCCAGGTTGAAATATTAAACTGAATATATGAAGGATACCCTATGGAATATAGCTAGCATCACAGTTCAAAATAATGTATGCTGAATAACGCTATTTCACCCCTATAAGTGAAGAGTCCTGAAAAACAAAATCTTTGGCAGTTTCTGTAGAATTTGTTTCTTTTTCTTTTAAAATCTGATGTTACGTAGTAATATTCCTTATGTGACAATGAATCAGGCTGATATGACGTCCCGTAAGTCAGTTGTGCTGGAATGACGTCATGCGCGTTTGAAAGTACAACATCATTTTTTGCTATAAGTCAGTGATGGGTGACATGAAGTCTTTTTGCGTGACGTCATACCAGGCAAAATTGGAAACAGGAGAAAACTTTTGTTTCCTTATTATCCCCCGAACTAACAACAACAGCTGTAAAATACAATGGTTTTTTTCTACAATTTAAGATAGCAATTCTGACTATCTCGATCCTTATCATTTTAACCTTGCTTTTAAGACATACGTGTCTTAACACTAAATAGCTCTTTAAAATAAGAAGGTGTAAACCCAGAGAGTAGTACATTATAACGGAATAAAACATAGATGTACACAGTATTGATCATCACCTGGGTTCTAGATAATGGTATACATAAATACAGGTATGCTTTTATCATATATACTGATACTGATTCATTGGAAAAACACTGTTGGGAAAAACGAAAATGATTCCTACATGCATGTATGTTGTGTGATTTTCTGATGACCAGCTATGCTGTTAATGCAGTGTAATAAAAATGTAGTATCACAGTATATGCCCAGCTACATGGAAGCCATAATATGATATACATGTAAAGGTATACACTTTAAACACATTGTGTCCCTTGTAATATACTTTCGTTTTTAGAGTTCTTTTCACAGAAAGTTTAAGACAAACCCACTCTCAGTTAGTTTCAATTCAATTACTGTAGTTCAAACTTTAATACTGTATTTTATAGTACAGCATATTTCAGGAAAACTTGGTAAGACTTGTCACTTAATCTTATTTAATAATGCGCTGTTTGTTTCAATTGTGCGTTTCTTTAACCTTTTGATGCATTTTAAAACCAGGTATGCACATATGTGAAGAAACTAAAGATATTACTCTCATTCATTCTCCCACATAAATTATTCAAAGACATGTCAAAAAAGACCGGAATAAATCAGCTGTTATAAAAATACCTGAGCAAAGGTTATCAGGTGTAAGGAGCAGCTGAAGCTGAGCTCAGTGAGCTCCTGCAGCCTAATAATGCACAGTGACCTGATCTACCTGTATACCTGTATGCGCCTTACTCTCACATCATGTGACACCTCAAATCTTGATTGCAATCTGCTCAGGAAAAAAACAGACAGGAGTAAAACAACGTTGTTAAAAGTAAAGTCATGTACCACTGTACGTTACTTGTTCTGGTACAAGTACATTGTATACCAGGTGCTTAAAATAGAATATCTGCTCTTCATTGCCACCTAACAGTCAGGGTGTGTTTAAGGTTATTTACATGTAAAATGTGTTCTCTGTGTGTTTCATTTAGAGTAATTCTACTGCATGTGTAACAAGAACTAATTTTATCAGGTGATACAGGTGTATCTTGTAAAACACATGTACGTAGAAGTTATCTGGCAAAATGAAGCTTATTATCAGAGCATGGTTACTGTATGTCCAGTGGTCGTAAAAAATATATGAGAACATTCTAGTTTGTTCTCCTTATACAGATATATCTACTCTCTGATGGCTTTAACTTTTGTGCTTTGAAATGGTATTCACATGTCACACATGTAAGACTGAAGTTTTCACCTGACTCCTGGATATTTCTGTCTCCATATACACAAGGCATTTGTGTAACCTCTGCTACATGTAGACCATATGAGCATGTGGGAGAGATATAAAGAGAAGAGTCTAAGCTGCTGTTGGTAGCATTTATTCAGATAAACATTCAGTGTAATAATTTAGCACCAAGCTTCTGGACCAGCTTTTAGAAGTATTCCATCTGCATGTATCACAAGGTTCAGTCATGCGGGACTTCAGAACAGTAAAAGTACATTTAACTGTCTGCATATCAATCACATAACCTCTAACAATGCACCTGTGCTGATACAGAAGTTCTGCGCACATGGCAGAAAATAAAGAAATTCTGGGGCAGAACTGAGGCATGCAAGGCCAAATGGGTGTGCTGTTTTATCAGTCATAGCCTTAGTTTTACATATATAATAACCTGATTATAGGAGTGTGTTCGTGCGCTTGTTATTAAGGGGATCTGACCCTCCATCACATCTGACAGCTGTTCACGTAGACCGACAAGGCCTTATGAAAAACACAGTTTAAATAACCTGTAATAATGAGCCTGATAAAGCGTGTCTGGGTGTGTGATTCGCCTGCTGACTCTGTCCCTGTTCTCAACTAACCTTATATATGTGACCATTAGATGATGAGAAATCAGCTAACCTCATCTCATGTAAACACCTGTGGTATAGCGCCATGATGGTGGGGAGCAAGCTTTTTTCTTCAAAAACTGACCTAGAATATTTAAGTTTCTTATACATGGCAAATTTTACGTATAAAAACAGGCTTTTGCCCTTTTAATGTTTTTACGTAAGTGTTTGAAATCCATCCATAAAACTGACTGCCTTGGTACAAGTGGGAAATTCTTACATGTATGACATAAAAACAACAATCAAATAAATAAATAAAGTTTCAAATTTCAAGAGTTGTGTGAACTGACCTGGAATATGGCATATTAACTTCTCTTCTCTGTATAAGAAATTTTGCTTTGGAGTCAAGTCAGAAATTCACCATTTTTAAATCTCTCAGTACAACTTGTTGTAACTGTTGTAAACATATCTTTTTTCCACTTTATTATGATAAGTATTCCTGTATTGCTAGGCCATATATTATTACAGTCTATCAGCATTACCATTAACTTTTAGGTTCCTCTGGGTAAAATACAAGCAAAACAGCAAGCCACAATTCTGTATCTTCAGGGTGATAAAAATGAAGAGGATGTTCATCAGTAACTCGACATATGTCAAAAGAATAAATAACAGCGCAGTATAACACCTATGCATAATTCATATACAGACACATTTTAATACTGTCTGTCCTTAGAGTACAAGAAAACTGCATTTGGATGA
This sequence comes from Liolophura sinensis, assembly GCF_032854445.1. Classification (NCBI taxonomy): domain Eukaryota; kingdom Metazoa; phylum Mollusca; class Polyplacophora; order Chitonida; family Chitonidae; genus Liolophura; species Liolophura sinensis. The sequence goes on from NC_088295.1 coordinate 27,309,584, forward strand.
ATCTGATCACCATGTCCACAAATGCGTTCATGTTTTGCACCAGCTATTTTCAGCTCAATTGTCTGGCTTACCTCTTGGATAGAGTTTTGTCCTGTGACCTGAAATTCATACAAAACTGAAAAGATCTTTTTATATGCACTTCTGAATAGTTTGACAAAAGCCGTTATGGCCTAGTGCTGGCACTTTCACGATGTTGCAATGGGGATAATGTCTTGTGTATTTACTGTGGGTACATAATACATAGGTATACAATTTTTATATAATACATAAAATGCACTATTCAAATGAGGGACGAGGTAATGGACCGAATGGCATGTATCTTATGTGCTATCAGCGCTTAGATCATGCATTTTGTTGATGCAAGGGTTCAGTGAAATTCAGTTCCTCTTGTCAGTTTTTTGACAATCTGAATTATGCTATAATATTACTCCAGTGGAGGAGATGAAAGACAGATAAAGAAAAAAAAAATGGAAAAAGAAGTGAAATATTAGCATTCACTGAGCATATAATGTTAAATAATGTGTGTCTTAAACATGTTTTGCTCGGTGTTAACCTTGAAATATGGCTGGATGGTAGAGATTTATACGATTATAACCAGCTGCACCTCTGAGCATAAATTTAGGCCTACATGTACATGAATTTGGAGGCTGTAGCTAAAGAAGGCTTTTCATGTACTTGGCTACACAAAGTAATCGTATTACGTTAACACTCAGACATCTTTTCTGTAACTTTTCAGTACAGGGTCATTGGACTTCGAAAAGCTTTTAAAATTAACCTAAATGTACAGCTCTTCTTTGTGTTGATAAAAGTTCTTTTGCTTGCTAATCCTTTCAGTACTGTCCACAAAACATGGGAAATATTTAACTAGGCAACGATTTTTTTGATGTATGATCTATAAATCATTATCTCATATTGTTTGATAGATGGAATCATTAAAAATTCTGTGCATTGTTGATGAACCGTCATCAGTTCTACAATATACTTAAATAAAATTTAAAAGTTGACACCTCTGATGAATTTTATAGATGAATCTCATAATGAAAATATTATGTGCATAAAAGATGTGAAATGCATCCAGATAAAAGTGGATTACAGCATCAGTTTATTTAGATCAAAAATACCTCCCCCCCTTCCCCACCACCCAACATTAACTAATTCATTATTATGATCCTGTCTATCCAATAATGTATATTCTTATTCATTCGTAATTTTACATATTTAATGATTTATTTGATAAAATTCTGTGTGCAGATTAATTTTTTAGTCCATCAGGTCAGGTTTCGAAGCCAAAATGATCCATACATAAGTTTTGTAGATTTAGTGTGTGCTATAAATTCTCATGATGAAGCTTGTTTTTGAGCTAGGTGTTTTCTTCATTCTTTTAAGCATGATGGGAAGATTTTGTGCGCATGAACAATTACATGTGTATAAAAATATCATTCCTGTTTGCTACAGATCCGCTAAGACCATTCCAGCCTGTACGGCAACAGTTAATGATAGCGGGAACATTAGGGGGGACAATCTCGCTATCACTACAGGCTCCTCGTGGTAATGACTCCAACATTGTCACATTACAGCCTGTAGAGGATTACTTCCAGATACAGAATTACAACAATGGTATCTATATACAGATGCTCCAGGGCATAGACAGAGATGTAAGTCTAATCAGTCCTTGTTCTATTAATAGTCTAATACTGTTCTTTATGTTATCATGTTACGACCAGTAAGTAAAAGAATAAGAACCATTTTCTCTGTATACTGCTTAATTATGCTTGTAAGAAGCATTTGTCATTTATGCTTTACTAAGTAGTCTACATACATAATCAGCATAATTCATATTTTATTATTGTAAATTTCACATCGCATGAATGAAATGTAATTTTGGCTCACTCCTCTAATATTCTATGATTCAGGGTACTACACCATCCATAGCTGATGACATAGATGAAATATTTTACACTCTGTTGTGTGAAACATTTGATACTCCAGCAAGGCAGGTAGGTACAATTTAAAGAGCCAGCTCAGTGTGTGTCTGTGAGTGCTAAGAACTAATATGTTCAGTTTCATTTCATCTATTACTAAGCATATTTTATTGTGAACCTATTATTGTTTGATTACCTTGATCAGTAATAAATATGATACAAGCCTTGGTTCTATTCCAATCTGCTGATTGTGGGGGTTTCCTCCTGGCTTTGCCTGGTTTTCTTCCACAATTTTGGTAGCCGACGTCGTATAAGTGAAATATTCTTGAGCACAGTGTAAAACACTGATCAAATAAATAAATAAATTTATTTTATTCAAATTATCACACATGATTATATGCATTATCTGGGTTATAAATTGCCCATATTTTGTTGCATTTATTGTCCCGGGGTTTTTGGTTTCCACATGTGAATTTGCATTAGCATTTTTTTTGTGCTGATGATTTAGGTGGGATGTTCTGAATTATATGTGTCTGTGTTGTTTTCAGATTTATGCCCGATTGAAAATAACAATCACTGACATTAACGACAACTACCCCCAATTCATTGGTTCTCCATACAGAGTTGTTGTAAATGAGGTAAAATATCATTTAATTTTATTGTTTATTTCATGGATTGGTATAAAGTTTAACAAAGCAGATATAGTAAATTCATACATGTAAGACTGCATGAAATGTGACTTAAAACATTGCTTCTAGTGCTTTACTTTCATAATTTATATATTGTTATAATTTTTAAAATATTTTTGATAAGCATGTTTAGGAAAACTTTATTCTAAAATTTAAACTGGCTGTATGAAAATGTGAAATGTTTACATTTTAGCTCACCCCAATTCACACAACAGTCTTCAGACAACTCAGTGCCACAGATCTGGACTCAGGGCCTGCCAAAAATGTGGACTTTTATTTCATCAAGGGGGATGGATCACTTGTAAGTCTAGTTTATACACATTGTGGAAATTCACTCATTATATACTCCGTACACATCCACCCAACCTCCGTGTTCTTTCTGTTTTCTTCACAAAATCTCAATATTGCAAGGATCCTATTTAGAGAATGCACAATGTGTGTATCAAAATGTGCCGGTCTGATTATGCCGTAGTAGTGTAGTAAAAACTACTATCTGCAAAATGAGATGGATTGTGTTTTTTCTTGAGGCTGTTTATCACAGACTTGAAAAGACACAAACCATTTTTTCTCTTCTTACAGCCCTGTTCATTTTTTTTTATGATTTATCTGATGGTCGTGGGTTTCTCCCAGCCCGGTTTCCACCCACTATAATGCTGAGCGCCGTCATGAAATATTCTTGAGTGTGGCATAAAACACCAATCAGATAAATAAATAAGTATAATTGATGTGGTCATAATACAGATTGATGCATTTTGTTGTAGAATGATGGCACCACACTTTTCGCTATCAATGCCCCACGATTGGGCTACATTACATTGGAGGAACCATTGGATTTTGAGGAAATGTTTTACCGACTTCAGAGAAATACATTTAACCTGTCCATTGAAGCCCGGGTAAGTGTTGTGGGTGTGATTTGATCTGCTCTACTTTTATATGACTTATTTTATGTTTGTCTGAATTTAGTTCTGAATGCTCTGTGAATAAGTTTTTTTGATTTTAAGGTCTCTGCAAAAAAAATCCGAGAAATTGAGTTTTCTTTATTTCTCCGCCTTCCGCAATAAAATTATAGAAAAATTCAAGTTTATAACTTTTGCTAAGCATTTGTCTGAGGTCCTTGAAAATTCAAGAAAAGAAAACTTCTTGAGCACGCATTATAACACCAAATAAATATACCAAAAGAAATCCTTTAATAAAAGGTACAAAATGTAAGTTTTCAGGCTTTTATTGTAATTGCTAAACATGGGTGCAGTGTTTTATACCTAGTAATTTGGAGTACAGAAATAAAGTTTAACTGTTTCCTTCCTTCAGGATAATGGAAACCCACTGAAAAAGTCGGTTTCATGGATTGAGATCACCGTGCAGGATAATGATGATTTAGGTCCTGTATTCGACTACCCTGGCTGTCTCAACATTACACAGTATGTCCCGGTCTGCATCAACCCTCAGTACACAGCCACTGTCAAGTCCAATGATGTCAATGTAAGCCAGCAGTTCCAGACTGGAATTCTTCTCATAAAATCCAAAACATTGATGTGTTATTTGTTTTTTCTGATCTAGTATTATTGAGAACTAACACTAAATTCATTATACGGTATAGTTTGGTCCAAGGTTTTGACAGATTTAGTCATAATGGAGCAAATTTGAATAATGGAGATTTGCTTTTATTAGCAATCTCTCTCTGCTCCTCTGATTTTCACTACAATTGAAGCTTTATCAGTGCAAATTCTTCAAAGGAAGATTTGTCACTAAATCACTTATCTGATGTTGTCCATGTGTTCGTAGAGACAGCCTATGACAATCTACCCTTTCATGGATGCTCCTGCCTCACCTGTGGGATATATTAGCTAGAGATCAGGACAGCATAAACAACCGTATTACGTATGAAATCGTCAGCAGTAAGTAGCAGTGCTATCATCATTTGAATCATGAAGTGGAATATTCTTTCCTCACAGCCAATGAACCATTTCTCTTGCATCAGATTGCACAAAATTTTTATATTGGACACCATTTCTTTCTTGAAATATTTTGTTTTAGAAACATATTTAATATAATGGTATTTTTGTAATAAAAGAAACCATTTAGCTAAAAAATGTGTCAGTTGTTATTAGTCCCCTAGTGGTACCCAGGGTATTACATTCGTCTTTCATCCTGAACTTTTTTCTCAAAAGGGATTGTCATATTCAGTGAAAATTCGCTTGCTGCTTGGCTCAAACTCAAAGGAGATATGTATTGATCAATGAAAACTATATCTAGAGTAAGGTTAAGAAACAGTTGCATTTGGTAGCGATTTTTACAGAAAAGTTCCACACATGCGTCCCTTCACCACATTCCATCTTGGTTACAGCTTCCCTTCACGTTACCTGTCGTACTTCCAAGTGAATACCCAGCCTAAGCAGCAGGGTGGGGTTTCAGTATTATCAGGCTCTGATCACTCAGACCACGCCCCATCCAGAGGAATCAGGGATCAGGAGGTCACAATTGTCCTGAAGGTCAGTTATTGGGTGTGAATGATTTTACTTGAAAAGTTCATGGCACCTGTTGCTCATTTGTTCTGAGATCAAGAGAAAGAATTATGGAGAAGGTTGTGATCTGGTTGTTAAAGGCAATACTTTTTCGATCGTTGGGGCTCACGAGATGTTGATTAAAACCCAGCCTTGTATTTACAGACTCTGTTGCTCACACTGCTGATATGTGACACTGCTTTTGTGATATGTGATCCACATTGCTGTTGTTATTGTGTGGATAGTTTAGCTCTTGCGGAAGACCATTATTTTCACTGATGTGAACCACATTTATGAACACCACATGTGGAAAAGTTTGTCACTAACTTGCCAAAGGTCTGTGGTCTACCCGGGGTGGTCCGGTTTACTCCGGCCATAAATCTGACTGCCATTGTAAAAGTGCAAAATTCTTGAATTTGACATTAAACAACAGTCAAAATAACTGAATCAATGAAAGAAAAATAAACAAAGCACTATCTTCAAGACTTTCTTCAAGCATGCCATTGATAATTAATCTACCTGTGAATGATATCAACTGCAATATTTTGAATTGAAACAGGCAGAAGAAGTATCACCTAACAAGAGATATGAGACTGCTGTTGTTCGTGTTCTGGTCGACGCTGTGAATGATTACAATCCTGTTATATCCACAAACCTGGGTTCAGACCGGGGTGTGATCCTGGAGAAACTCACCCATAGGGACACTGGTCAGCAGCCAGGATGGACGGCGCAGACTACAACTCATCATTACTGACCGTGATGTGGTGGGTTTATATAGAAGTGTCTAAAGTTTTAAATTGAAATGTGCAAAAAGTTAATGTGTGTCTGTATTTACTTGAATACAGCTATGTTATACAGTAAATTATACATTTATGGGGTTTTATCAAGTGACAGTATATTGCTTATTGTATTCTGATTTCTAGTCAGTTGGACAAAGTTGCTTCCAATTTTGAAAAATGGCTTTAAGGTAATGAAAAAAGTTGTTTGATACACAGCCATAAGATTTATTTGGTGAAGGGCTGGAATGAGGAAACCACCATACTGTATGTGTGATATAATGCTTGAAAGTGTAAGCTTATTTTTACCTTTTTTCCCCCAGCTACCTGGAGATACTCCTCCCAACTACGACATCACTTTGTCCAGTCCCTTGTTCTCAGTGACTCCTGATGGGTATATCAGTCTCACCACACCCAACCTTAACTTTGAATCCTTTGCCAATCCTGTCATCCCTGTCACTGTAAGTTAAAAATATGTCTTTCTACCTATTGTACTCATTATGTTATGTAACTTGTGGTGCTGCTGGCAGCGATGGTATCACTTGTGAAAAACTTCTCTAGTTACTTGCCAAATGGATATGGTCAACTCTTGGCACATATGCACTTTGGCACTGCATGGACAAAAAGTTCTCAGATATTATTGTTTAATAGAACTCCATAACATGTGTCTACCAGTGCAAGTGTAGTTGATTTGTTCCATGTTATATAAATTGAAAACCTGACACTTGTGGAATTGTGGGCATACATATATATTAATAATACAATGGTTAGTATCAGTTGAATCTTCTCTTTTCTGCAGGTGACTGTGACAGAGACTGACACAACTGAGAGAAGGGTTGGCACATTGATACTGTCTATTGAGGTTCTGGATGTCAATGAGTTTGCCCCAGTGTTCCCAGCAGGTGATTACCAGAGGGACCTGGAGGTCGGAAGCTATGTCGCAAACCCACGCAGCCTCATTGTTGTAAGCGACTTTCCAAGTCTTTTCTTTGTACATTGTTAAATACTTATTGTATTTTAAGAGTACTGAACTACTTTTGATCCATGCAAGGATGAAATTTGAAATATGGAATGATATTCTGTGCAAACCATCTCTATCTATTTTGTGTAAATCTGTGTTATGTTTTTGCTTTATTTTGTTGATTGTTGAGATTGTCAAGCTAGTATTAACATATTTTTCTATTGTTTCAATGGAAAATCCAGCATATTTACCTATGTATGTATGTGATGTAATGGACCCATTTTGTGTTACACATAGAGCTTTTAATACACCTATCTTTTTAAATTTTATTTTACTTATTGTTAGGTTGTATATCATAAAACACTATCATAGTGTACATGACCTAATTTAAAAAAGCTATTAGATGATCAGTATCAGATTTGAATCAGAATTTAAATTATATTTGTATTGTTGTCATTGAGATTTCTCACAGTTGTTTGGAATGCAAGTATTCTTTCATTGAGACCATATTCCAGCAAAATGAATGTGCCCATCTTATTCATGTTATATGAGTATGCATGTTCATGTCATGATTGTAGCTAACGGCCACGGATGGAGACAGTGGTCTAAATGGCCAGGTGGCGTACAGTATAGAGCAGATCACACCAGGAGGAGAGGGCAAGTTTGCCCTGAGGGAGAACGGGGACGGGTCTGCCACAGTGCTGGCTAATGGCACCTACCAGAGGAACGAGCTTCACACCATTGTGATCAAGGCTGAAGACATGGCTCCTGACCCTCAGAACAGGAGGTGAGCACTACTTTATATGTATTGTTTTACTCATCATGCTTGCTTTTAAAAAGAGCAAGGCATCTCACTGTCTCAGATGGTTATATTCTTGATGAAATATTCTTGAGTTTTTATTATTTGTTTATCATGGCTGAGGAGTCATGTGCCACTGAATGAAAATTTGACATCTGTTCTTGATCTAAATTACAAATAAAAGTGATTTAAATTAGTGATACCCTATAAGATTGTAAATTCAGATTGCAGTTCAACTATTTTATAAGAGTAGAGTTAACCTTGAGTTTTATTGATTTTGAGGATGCAAGCCTTTATATTTGAGGACTTATTCGGCAATATTTTTGAATTCTGTATAATTGATCTGAATTTTGAATTCCCTGACATTTGCTGTTCCAATGTTTAATACAGGAGCTCCACTCTTCAGATGATTGTTCGTATCGTGAGCCAGGCCAATAACTCCCCACAGTTCTCTGGGGACTTATATGTACAACCAATCAGCGAAGGCACAACACCAAATACACAGGTCTACCTGGCCGTGGTAAGTCAGGGCAATTTCATTCATCTTCAAAAGCAAATCACTGATGTGATGGTAATAGTAAAGTGTGGTGTCAATTGTAACTTTGTCCACCTTTTAGTGAACCATATTAGAACATTATTCTGTGGATTAAGCAAAGGAAAAAAACACTGAAAAATTATTCAAAATTATATTCAAAATAGTTTTACTAATTTTTCACACAAGTGCAGACAATTACAAACATGCAGCCCATGGATGATTTGCAAGGTGGGCTGTTTTAAACTTGTTGCTAGGATTGGGTTTCTTTGATGTCAAAGTGGGTTTTTCAGCTTTATATTCACCTGTGGTTGACATTCTTTTGAATGTAATGGGATACTGGCAGAAGTCCGAAATGGGACGTATTACATCATTTCAGTGACACTGAACATTTCACTACAGCATCAACAGCATAACATCACAGTGGGTAGACTAAATACGTCACAGATGAAACTGCAGCATGCAACATGTTTTGGGTCGGACAACAAAAGACTTGTGATGTGAAAGTTCTATGTCACACTTGCACCACCTGTTGTGAGAGAAAAATCTGCCAGTACCCCATTGACAGAAGTTATCTCTACTCTAACATTCACAGCGCTCTTGTACCACAAAGTATCCTGTTTGAGAGTTGAAATTACAGCGGCTATCATATATGACGGGCACTTGCAGAGTATAATGTAATCCACCCCTCCCACTTCCACTCCTAACATTCAGATACAGTGGTCTTTTGTAGTCCTTGATCTGATATTTTCTTCAGGGTTTAATTTGCTGTTCTTTCAGATCCATTGGTCTTGTATGTGTCAGAGATTTTTGAAAATGTTGATTTTCATTTGTAGGCCCAGGACCCTGACAATGAGCCTTTGACTTATTCCATAATAGGAGGGAATGCTGGCAATGTCTTCAGGATAAATGCCACGTAAGTTTATTATGCTATTTTCTTTACCATATGCTGTAATGTTCTTGCTCCTATTTTTTTCATTATACTTAGTACAAATTAGAGTTTCTTGTTAGTAAGGACAGCATATAGAGATCATTTTCTGCTACATTTACTCTTTCTCAAGTATGAATCATTTTTATGTTGTTACTTCAGATCTGGGATGATATTTTTGAGGACAAACCTGGATAGAGAGACTCGAGACTCTTACGACATCCAGCTACAGGCTAGAGACAGGGCAGGACTGGTAAGCCCACATTTACATGTATATGTCATTCGCTTTGTCTTACTGTTTCAACTAAGTACTGTTTTTTGTGCATCCAGAATTTAGATAGTATAAAGCCATGTCAAAATCAAATTGGATCAAAGGTGGGAAATCACAAACGAAGAGCAAATTTCAGTGTGAAGTATATGTATTTTTGGTCTGAATTAAATGTCATCAGTCCATAATGTTGATTTTGTAGACGGATACCATGACGGTCAGGTTTGAAGTGACAGATATCAATGACAACACTCCTCAGTTTCGCCGCACTAATTACACCTATCAGGTTAACGAAGGAGCTCCGCCTATCAATGTAGGAAGAGTAGAGGTAAGATTTATCCAGGGCTAATCCAGGATACTGTAGATCGACAACAGTGACATATTTGAAGAATAGTGAAACTCATTATTACACACAGTACCAGTACATAATATTTTGTGTGGAGGAATCCACTGTTTGACTGTGAAATATATAAAATAACCAGTAAAATATGCATACACATGTATATTGGTTAATGCTCATTGCAATGATTAATATGTGTATATATCAGACTTTCAGCTGATACTATATTGAGGACCTATTTTAATATACATTTCGCCTGAGGATGTATTTCAAGACCAGTGAAGTATACATTCTGTACATGTGTTTGGTGATTGTCTATTTGTTGACTAGGCTACAGATGGGGATGCTCCCAACTCTGTGAACTCCCAGGTTTATTACTGGACAGGATCTGATAAGTAAGCAGATATACTTTAACACAGGCAGCTTCTGTTGTTATTATTTAATCTTGAGATATGCTTCTATTAGCCTCATATATTCCAAGTATTTGAGAAAAAGTAATTTAACAGCAGTGTACATGACAGTTTTTCACTTGAATGTGTCTCATATGCAAAAATGTGGTCTTGTTCCATACGAGCTTAATTACTAACCTTAAATGAGTTCCGTGGCCTGACACAATAACCCAGTATCCTCCCACCAATGTGGTCTGTGAGTTCAAGTTCAACTCATGCTGGCTTCCTCTCTGGCTGTATATAGGAAGGTCTTGCGGGTTTTCCCCACCATGACACTGCCCATTGTCATATAATCGAAATATTCTTGAGTACGGCGTAAAACAGTAATTAAATAAATAAAAGGGCTGCCTAACTATCACCCCTAAGCATGTTTTATGTGTTCGTTATGGTGTTTGTTATATGGAATATGTGCTTGATGTGTATGCTTATGTTTGTCTGTTGAAGGTTCCGTGTTGATCGGAACACAGGTCAGATCATCTCTACTGCCCCTCTTGACTACGAGACCCAGCAGGTCTATGTGATTGTGGTAGAGGCAAGAGACTTGGCCCCTGACAGTCGTACTGGCAGTACTATTGTCACTGTCAGAGTACAAGATGTTCAGGACTTTGCCCCAGTTTTCGTCACGGCTCAAATTACAAGAAATGTTCCGGAAACAGACCAGAAACTATTTAATTGCTTCCTTAAGGGTATGATTGTTTATGTATGTCAGTAGTATTTAGATGTTCTGAAAGACTGCAATTAATTAAATGTTACTGTACATTGATAAACAGCCTGAATGATTCACTTATGATGGGGATTTTATGTCTGTAGAAAAATATGTAGACACTTTGGACATGTACTCAAGCCTTGAAGCTCCTCTATCTGTCTCCTTGGGGAAATTTTACCAAGGTAATACCCGCAGTTCATGTAAGAAAATATACAGTTCCCTATTAGATCAGTTTAATTTTTATCATAGATCAAGTCTCAAATTTCTTATTTCAACCAGGTAAATTGTTTGATATCATTTTTGATTATTCTTCCAGGCAGTTGATAGAGATACACAGCCCAATATCCAGTACAGGTTTGTGCCTGGTCCTGACACTTCCAGCTTTCAGCTGCGGCCTAACGGTGACCTCTTGACCAGAGAACCCCTGAACTTTGACCGGCGGAATTACCGCATACTGGTCACCACCACTGATGGGTCCTCTAGCGTGCCTTCATCTACTGCCACTGTAGACATCAATGTGCTGGTTAGTCAATTCACCAGTGAGCTTGTAGTTTTAAGTATTAAATAAATGTGTATCTGGCAGCTTTTTGTACTGGCACAAATTGTGTAGTTTTTTTCAAAATGTATAAAATTTATTTAAGGTGATTTATGATGTGTATTCGAAAGACTGTGTATTACTTAAATCTTGAAATCAATATAATTTCCAACTTTGTACTAAATTTTATTTTGGGCGATTATGTAGGGACATGAATGAATCATAGAGTTCCAATGTTTCTTCTGCTTTCTTATAGGATATTCCTTCATAAACAATTTGCCAGCTAGAGAGAGTGTAGATGAGAATGAGGTGAAGGGCTACAAGCTGTATGATGTCTCTGCTGTGATAGAGACCCTCCAGTAAGACAATTGCTTTTACCTGTATGACTTCTGCTGACCTAATTAGTTCGTACGTGTATTCTTGATATGAGTCTTAAACCATCACTACCTACTTACCTTCGGAGTCTACATCAGTGACAATCACCCCCATCTAATGGCTGTTTCAATAGAATAAAAAGTTCATTACAGTTAGTTTTCAAATTATTGAATTACCAGAGACCTTGTCAAATGTATATTTATGAAAAAAAACATGTCTTTTGCCGCAAGTAACTTACGCTCCTTCCCTTCAGACCTGGCTGGACAAAAATGATGTTTAGTTTATTTACTCTTAAGAGTGGCATGTTCTGTTACATTGGGGTGTTTATTTTTTTTGCAGAACACAGATTTCAGCTCCATCAGATACAGCATCACTGAAGTGTTTCCCACATCTGGTCAGGGCTTCTTCTTTGTGGATCCCCTGAGTGGTGAAGTGATCATACGAGAACAGCTGTCCTCAGATATCAGCAAACCTTCAGAATACAGGGTATGGCTCACCTGAAACACTCTCACAAAAAGTGCCTTTAATCTCTTGTCCACTTGCTCATTTGAAAGTTATTTGGGTGACAAAAACTATTGATTTCATTCATTCATTTCTGTATTATCATTACATTGAACAGAAATTGGAATATCATCCATTTCTCCAGATTTATAAACTGATCATGGTTGTTGTTGTTATTAATATTGTCACTATTATACCCCGCTCCCCCCCCCAACTGTAATAACTTTTCATGTCTTATCTTTGTTCACTCATTTTATTCTTCCTGACGATTGTTCCCAACATGGAATATTTATGCTTTAGATCACAATTGAAGCCAGAAATGGTGGCACTCCATCACTGTTCTCAACTGGAGTGTTGACAGTGGGGGTGAATCGAAACAGCCGGCCTCCTACCTTTAACACGGCAATCACCAATAACACATTGGATGAGACAGACATTGTGGGCACCCCTGTAATCACTATAACAGCAACAGATCCCGATCCTGGGGTAAGGCTTTCTCATGCAGATTGTTTCTGACATGATTTTTTCACTGTTTGTTTTTTTTTTTTAGTGTCATCAGTTTTATGTGTGATGAAATTGTTGCCAGTTTCATGGATAGCTCATGTCATTATGATAGACTCAAGCATGATGAGCTGAGCAAATATGATTTTCTACAATTATTATGAAGAGGAAATGTACAACTAATAAAAGGTCTGAGGTATGAAGATTCGTATTAAAATAAAGCTTGTTGCTCATCATTTTTCCAGTCTTTTGGTCAAATCAGAATATGTGCTAGTAGGGGATGGAAACTCACCCAACTTCTTCAGTGTGAATGAGAGAACAGGGCAGATCACCATCAAGGAAAATCTTTGGAGAGATGGAAACTTACAGTATACGGTAAATTTTCATTTCATGTGTTGTATAAAATGCGAATCTTTTTCTATATGTTAAAATAGAATTGCTGTAAATTTTTTATGGGTGAAGTGGTTGTTTATGAAGAAAATTTTTTGCAACAATTTTTTTTCAATTGTTTTGTCCTTAAAATACATATATTCCATACTAATTTATTCAAAAATAGCTTTATAATATTTGGGATTATTCTATTCACACCTAGTTTATAATCTTACTAGTGAAACTATCTAATTGTCAGGTTTATCTCTTCTTAGAAGCTGTTCTTTGAAAACATACTCTTATCAAAAGTTTCATACATGTACTGCAACATGTATTCATTGCCTGATTTATTTTCTGTACATTTATTGCTTTTGGAAAAATTCTGGACCCATGCCTAATTTATGGACAGAATGATAAAAATGCTTCATAAAATAAATGAACCTGTTGTGTTGTAACAGCTACGTATCCGAGCCATAGATGGAGGGGGCCTCTACAGTGAAGCCATCTTCACAGTGGTTGTAAATAGGAATCTTAACACTCCAGCCTTTGATAGACTTGAGTATGATCTGACCTTGTCTGAAAACCAACGGATCCAAGTCCCTCTCCTGAAACTGTTGGCCACAGATCTTGACCGACAGGTGAGAAGTCTCAGTTGTTACGGTGTACTTGTATCACAGTTTACAGGTGTGGTTTATGTAAGCTTGGAAATACTTGATGTGTGAGGAAACACTTGTAAGAGTTATCTCTTACAAGTGATTTGTTGCAGTGGAGGCTCTGCAGCTTAAATGTATTGCAGAAACAGGTGACATATGAAATGATGCATTTCTGAATTATTACTTTTCTAATACATAATTCCACTTTGTATCACTGTTGGCAGTGACAAAGTGGTTTCCACTCAGCTCCATAACCCATAAGTGTGACTTCTGTAACGTAGATGTATATAATAATATATAACGTATAACATAATGGTTTCCCAGCTAATTTGTTTGGGTGATAGTTACACAAACTGTATGGGTGTAACAGCAAGTTCCCTTGACTAGATTACTTGTCATGTGCCCTTTTAAATCACAGGTTTTCTTCACCTGTTTCTTGACATGGGTTTTTTGGTGGTTTGGGGCAGATTTTGTCAGAAACCTGTCTTTTCTTACCAATTACATATTACATTATATATTTTATTGACTGCAGTGATGTTATATAAAAACGAAGTGCTCTGCCCAACTCACAATGACTTGTGTTGTTCTACAGGCTCCTCACAACACCCTGGTGTACAGGATTACAGGTGAAGGCCTAGCACAAAGTTTCTTCACTGTGGACTCTGATGGGTTTCTCACCCTGATAAGATCATTGACACAGAACAGGCAGTTGAACCAATTCACTGTAAGTATCTGAGCTGGTGTATTGTAAACCATATACCCTGAATGAGTAATTATATTAATTTCAATACTTTGATATCAGGTGACTTTCCAGCAAAAAATATTTTTTTTCTGGGAGAAGGGCATGTTAGGTTTGTAATTGGTTGCAAGGCTGTTTTAAGCATTTTTGTTAGCATTCTTATAGATTATGTTCATTGTGCTGCAGATTATCAGCTCTATTTTTTTTTTCATCCTTGAGGCATATTGACCCACACAAACAATTTGAAGAAGACTGAAACCATAGTGCTGTAGAGAAGGTTTTTAAATTGTCTTCATAGGACAACTAATATCTTTTGCTGAAAAGTACACTTGCCATTGAAAGTACTCTTGTAGGTCCTGCAGTGGGTTTTATGTTAGGTGTACTTTGCTATCTTCATCTATCATTCTGAAAAATGAACATCAACTCAAGCCATAACTACTGGTAGGAATATGCCTCACTCTTTTTATATTTTTTGATATTTTACATATTTACTGTATATACTTCATTTTACCCTGACTTCATTTTTTACTTTGTATGCTCTGACTTTGTGCTGCCTTTAGGTTCGTGTGAGTGTGAGCGATCAGGGTTTGCCAAGGAAAGGACCTCTCTACAACAAGCCACGGTTCGTGTGACCGTCACACGGGACACTACTTCGTCACCCATCTCCTTTAATCAGACTTATGAGCAAACAGTACGGGAAGACGTGCCCAGTGGAACTCTTGTTGAAACAGTTAGAGCAGACAGCTCTGACCCATCTGTGAGTGATTAATAAATCATTAAGGAAAAAAGTGATCTTAGATTTTGTTTAGTGATTATTATTTGTGATTAGCTTTTCCTGTTACTAAAATCTAGAAGTATGAATCCTTTTGTTGATAAAGTAAATAAGTTAACTTATGATGGAAACATGACATCTTCAAAGAATATATGCAGATACCTGGATTAACAAAAAATCTCTGGCTTACGGCAAGCGCTGGAATTTTAAACTTCACTGGCTTGAAATTACGTGATCAAATTCTAAGGTTTAACAAATTTTCTAGTGCACATTTGACAGTCTGTATATATATATATATATATATATATATATATATATGTATTGTTACTGTGTTACCTGTACAGCGCATCCAGTACTTCATTATTGGAGATGGTCGTGCCACACAGCTCTTCTCCATTGATCCTAACACTGGCCGCATCACAGTCAGCGGAGATCTCTCCCAAGATGCAAGCCCCTTCTACATGGTGAGTACACAACAAAGTAGCGACAAGATGCAATATGGCTGTTACGCTTAAATATTTGGACACACATGTTTTTCTTCATATTTTATTTTAAACTGGAAAATAAATTAAGGCCTTTTAAAGAAGGGTTCATGGTTTGGGCTTTTACTTTAATAAACTTTGGATTTATGCTGACCATTTATTTGGTTCATGTACAACTAGATTCTTGTGGAAGCTCGTGACGACAGGTCCCCACCCAGACGCGCTCAAACCACAGTCAAGGTCAATGTTCTACGGAACTTCTATGCCCCTGTGTTCACACGGCCATCCTACAGCTTCCAAGTGGACGAGACCCAGCCCTGGGGAACTCCTTTCTCCTCCTTCTCAGCCAGAGATGAAGATCGCCAGGTAACTCCGAGCAGTATACAAATCTTCAGTCACCGTTCAACCTTTTTCTCTGGGTACTGTTGTCAAGAGTTATAAAATGCTTGCCACAACTGAGTATTGCTGACGTGGTGTTAAGCCGAGATCATTTATTCAGATGGTATAAAATGGCTTTACCTTTAAAGTGCAAACTACATTAAACCGCCAAGCTGATGGGATAAAGTTTGTTTTGTTATTGATTTGTATCATGTGTTAGGCTATGTACATACTTTGCATGACTTAATTTTCAGCCTCCCAACAACATTGTGCACTACAATTTGACTGGTGATGCCCGAGTACTACGCTTCTTCAATGTGAATGAGCAAACTGGAGCCATTAGTGTACGTCAAGCTCTGACCACTGATACCAGTGATCAGATCTACAGGGTAGGTCGTTTTCTTCTGGGATGTAGTTCTGCCAAATCGCCCTCCTCAATGGGAATTTTCTTCTAAATGTTGACGTGAGCACTACTGTTTGTGATAACATGCAAACCTGGCTCTAAGGCATGATTTTGCTATACATGAATTACTTGCATGTCACCTGCATCCGTTTAACAAGATTAAATATGAAAGTGAATGGGTTTCATTTGTACAGTAATAATGCATTTTGAAAACTGTATTAAAATAGTCTTTGTACCGACATCTACCATAATTAGTGGAGATCATTTTCTGTTGATAAGATGCAGTTTTTATTAAATACACAAGTATCAGACGTATCAATCATTGTTGTCAGGGAGTCCTGTATGCTTATGATCTGGGTGAGCCGAGGCGTGTCAGCAAGGAGCAGCCCTTTACTGTCACAGTGCGCCGCAATCAGTTCCCTCCAGAGTTTATCGGCACTCCATATGAGAAACAGATTCAGCAAAATCATCAACCGAATACAGCTGTCTTCAGAGCTGGTGAAATCAGAGTCCGAGACAATGATACAGTATGTAGTTATTCTATAGTTTTGACACATGTTTTCTGTCTTCAGAGATTTCTGCCTTCATATAATTAAACTTTAAACCATTATCTTAATAATACTTCATCAATATATGAAAGAAACTTTCTAGACCCTCTGTGATTTGTCAAAAGTTGGAAGTCTTGTGAAAAAAAAATCAGACAGTCTACAGTGTGTATTTTGCATTGTGTCATTGAGTTATTTTCATGGAAAAGTTAATATATTAGCTTGTATCTCAGGTGTAATTTTCTTCTTGATCGGACAATTTTTATTGTGAAATGTGTTTTTTGCTGTGAATATTCTGAATTATTTCCATCTTAAGCTGACATTGTGATTCGACAGGTTTTCAATGAGCTGGAGTTTCGTATTATTGGGGATGATAAATCTCAAGGATTATTTGCCATCAACCCAGTTCCCACAGACAGATCAACAGCTGTTATAACCCTTAGGAACAGCATACAGGCTGACCCTGATAGTGTCTACAGGGTAAGTACCCATAACGTACTTGTAGTGTTACACAATGTAGCAGCTGATTTAGTATAATAGTTGACAAACAGAAGAAATGACAATTAATAGCCATTGTCCTGTTAAGTATCTATTCTTGATTCGAAAAGGAATGTAAACTTAAAGAACAAAAATTGTTTGCATATCAACCCAGGTTATAACTTTGTGAACAAATGTTTTTTTGTTCTTTTTCAGGTCCGTATTTGGGTGGGTGACAATGGTTCGCCCCAGAAAACTGCTGTAACCGTGGCCCGAGTCACTGTACAGCGTAATCTCAACCCCCCAAGGTTTACAAGGACCACACCCTATACTGTCACCATCCTAGAAATTCAGGAACTAGGCAGATCTTTTATCACGGTTGAAGCAACAGATCTGGACACCGTGGTAAGTAACTAATTCTTATTCTCATTAAAATAAGGTAGCATGAAGCTCAGCTGATATACATGCTGTAATTTTACACAGTAAAATTGAGATGTATACATGTTGTATTCAAAAGTGAAGTAAGTATTAATTGCTGGCCTCCCCTCATTCTGGAGGCTAGTCATAGTTAATACTGAACATCAGAGCAGCAGTAAATATCAAAATATTTGGTGAGACAACCTTATTCCAATCACATAGTGGTTTATCTGTTCATATTTAAAGGACTGAGGTCTTATTTCGTCCACAATCTAATCAGTACAAATTGTTTTATAGCTCAAACCAGTTAATCATAGTTAGACCACATGTATATTGTTATCCTCGCTGTCTGTTTACATGTATTTTTACATCTGTTTTGCAGAGTAGATCAATACATTTTTCAGTTGATATTGTGTTTTATCTTTTCAGCCTCCCCACAACCAGGTGAGATACCGACTGGGTGGTAACAGCCAAGGTTTGGAGTACTTTGATGTGAATGAGCGAACAGGAGGCATTTACCTGAAGAAACCTCTCACAGATGACCTGACGGACCGTGTAAATTACAGGGTAAGCTGATGATATAAACAATGATCTGTTTAGAAGTGCAAATACTGTGTTAAGTTTTCACACTAAGTGGTAAAATTTGTTAATATGTGACTGTTTACAAATTTTTATTTGGAAGACTTTGAAATTAACAGGTTCCAGATTATAGACTGCTTAAGACTCAGGTTCTTACGTGGGTTCATTAATAATAATAATGAAGTCGACACATCACCACATAAGTGTAAATGGTTTCACAAGCCTTCGATCCACATGCTGGGATATTTATGAAGTGAAAAGATAAAGTTGCTTTGACTTCATTATTATTAGGTTTGAGATTTTTTACAGGTATTTTGATCTATTTCTCTTTAGCATTCTATTCTTAGATTTCTGTACTGAGCTCAGAATTTTGGTCAAGGTAAATGCAACATACACACTCAAAGGAGTAAAATTTTCTGTTTAAAAAGTAAAAGAGTAAAAGTTCTGCTGTTTGAAGATGGCTGAAGGTATATATCATTCTTCATTTGTAGATTTCCAAGAAAGGCTGATGGTGGCCATTGTATTTGTGTAATCACTTGCATGTGTATAACTGACTTCAGAGGCTATTGCTGTTTCACATGTTTCAGCTTTACGTAAAAGCCCGTGATTTGGGTGAGCCCCTACCTCTGGATTCAACACAAGATGCTATAGTCGATGTTACCGTCAAACACAACTTGTACTCTCCAGAATTTCCTCGGTCTGAATATGACACCAGCATTCCTGTAGACTCTCAGACTAACAGGCTGGTCTTTACTGTGACAGCTACGGACAGAGATGAGGTGAGAGTGAACATTTAATGTTGCTGGGATACAGTCGAATAAAAACTAATATTTACATGCCTTACAGTTCATATTGAGTTTTCCGGATATATTTACATCCTATTTTTTGCCACTAGTTATTTACCATGTCATCTCAGAATATTTGATGACAGGTCCTTTATTCATTATTTTATTTTTCAGCCTCCATTTAATAATATCACCTACAGTATTGTGGGTGACACTGGAGCAGAGAATGTGTTTGCTATTAACAGTCAAGGTGTAATACGTCTGAGACGTCCCATTCTGACAGACTCAACACCGGAATACAGGGTAAGTCATCCTGACGTTTTGAAATGCAATACAAAACGTCTTAATACTGATGCATATGTAAGTTTATAATTATAAGTAAATTATGTAAGAAAATTAGATAAATATTTTCAGCTTTATGAAGGGATTCTTGGATTCATTTTACATGTTATCTTGCTGTTTGAGTTGTACTTTAAGAAAGAAAACATAACCAAGTAGTTTTAATAAGTATCTACAACTGAAGGCCCAGCATAAACGCATCTAAGGGAGGTAATCTGATACAGTGCTGTTTCCAGTATAGTATGATTTGAATTCTCACCCACAAACAACATTTATGTCTTTCAGGTCCGAGTGCAAGCAGCTGATTCTGGCAGACCCAGCAAACTAGGTTTCACTGTTGTTGTTGTCACCGTGTCTAGGAACAGATTCCGTCCTCGCTTCACCAATCCTGGTGGCATAGAGAATACAGTGAACATCACTGTGCCGGAGAGCGTAGGCTTTGACTACCTCATCTATGATGTGGATGCAGTAGACAATGACACTGCTGTAAGATATCAGAAACTTCTTCGCTTGTTTTATTTTCCCACGCTTGCACAGAAATCAAGGGATATTAGTTTGGGTCTGTCCGTCAGGCACACTTCAGATTCTGTTTAATAACTCCTTCGAGTTTTGCTGATGTTGATAAATTTTTGTATTGCAGTTTCATGTTTTGTAGCCCCAGATCAGGTTTGAAGACTATTTTGATCTGTGCATAACCTTTGCATATTTAATAATTTCTGCGATTCTGATTGGGTATTGGTTTCTGTGAAAAAAGCTTCTTTCAAAATTGTCCAATTTCCGTGACGTTTTTAGTGCAAGTTCAACCAGCAGAAAAAAATCTTTGAAAAGTAGTTGACTGCATTCAGAAGGTTTGGAAATTTTGTATGGGATATAAATTCTGTGAATTTGTTTGTTATTTATCGTTGTGTTGTTTATTTTGTAGAGACCTTATAATGAAATAAGGTATGAGATTGTTGGCCATCAGATTGCCCAGAACTTCTTCCAGATTGATGAGAACACGGGACAAATTCGTCTTCGTCAGTCTCTAATGCTGGGCAGTGAGGAGTATTACAGGGTAAGCTGTGCAGGATCATTGAACAATATGAATGAAGGCTGCAATAACAGGCTTAACAGTCAGAGTTACATTGATCATGTGTGGACAAGTATTATAAAATTATGTAATGTATGACATAAGTTATTTTGTGTTGAAATCTTATGTGAACCTTACAGGTTGTGCTATCTGATTTGGCTTGCAGCGTCAATAACAGTGTTAAAAAAATCATTATATATGTCAGTGATTTTTTTTTTTTAATTATAAATGAAATCTTCCTGATTTCATCTCATATCAAAATAGCCTGTATGTTTAATCTTGTCTACTCTGAATCCTGGTACTGTGTTTATTCATTTATCACTAGCCTGTAAACCCTTGCCACACCCCACTTATAGCAACAGTAAATTTCTCCTCAGCAACAAGCTTTGCTTATTTAATTATGGATCCTTTTTCATGAAAGATTTTTATTTCTGTTTTATTCTTGCAGATTTTAGTACAAGCTGAAGATAAAGGGAATCCGCCATTACGGGCCCCTGGGCACGGGATCATTATAGTGAGAGTGTTAAGGAATCAGTTTGCTCCGTACTGGACAAGGGTCTCCACGCAGGATATACGTATCACAGAGAGGGTTCAACCTGGCACTGTAATCTTTCAAGTTCAAGCTGTTGATAATGATATTTCGGTAAGGACTCAGAGTATGATTATTTTATAACCAAAAGCTTTGATAGCAGTTTGCATAGTCTATGGTTTGTTTTGACTTTGGTATCATTTTAACACATTTGTTTTTTTTTTTCTTGTTTTCTTTCTCGCAATTTGGTTATCTTTCCCTGTAGTTTATATTTTCCTTTATTTTTTTCAATTTTTAAATAAAGTATACCTAATGTTGGGGTGAAGTATGTTTAAATCTTAATATTTTATTTTATTCCAGTCTTTCTTTAACAAAGTCTTCTACGAGATCATAGGTGATCCTCCTTCACCGGCTTACTTCAACATATCACAGACAGGGCAGATAACTGTGAGCAGAACTCTGGACGCAGATGTGCAGACCACGTACATTGTGAGTTTTAACTTAGATAAAAAATACATATAAACAATCTGATGTCTTTATAAAAGCACCGTTATTTTCATGATGTGAGTTGAGTTTACATCTAATTATTGCCTCCATCATCCGCTTATCAAAGAAAATCTTGTAACATGGTCAGCTCTGTTCTTTAGGCCCCAATATGCTCTTTCTTTGCAATATGAACTGTAGTTATCTACTAATTTTTCAACTGATATCCAACTCTGATACAGCTGTATAATTGAGCGTCTACTCAGAAACTCCTGATTAAAAGGTATTGTTTTTGTTTGAAAGTGAATACTTGTTGGGAAGTTGCACTTGCTTGTTTCATCTGCAGATTCGAGTGCGAGCCTTTGACAATGGGCGCCCACCATTGGGTAACACCACGATTGTACGTGTGGTTGTTAATCGTAACCAAGGAGCTCCGTACTTTGTGCAAACACAGTACAATTTTGATGTGGAAGAAACAAGAGCACTTAATCAAGGTTTTGGCACTGTGACAGCTGAGGATG
Organism: Liolophura sinensis; assembly: GCF_032854445.1. NCBI lineage: Eukaryota > Metazoa > Mollusca > Polyplacophora > Chitonida > Chitonidae > Liolophura > Liolophura sinensis. The sequence continues at coordinate 27,331,907 of NC_088295.1, forward strand.
ATGATAATCAGGTGTGTAGTGTCTAGTTATTTTTTTTGACACTGTAAGGCACTCTAAGTTTGAAATGTCTACTTTCGATTGATTTTGGTTCTCTTTTTGGCTGAAAAGTCACTGTTTGGAAATTCATAATAGGACCTCAGTTATATAATCTTTAATCACTATATCAAACATTAAAAATTGTACAATTTCACACTTCTTTTTACTCTACTGCCTTGTAGAGACATTTTTTTATTATGTAGGTCTTCATTTTCCCTTTGTCTCTGTCCCCTTCTTTTTAACTATTGACTTTAATGCTAATGTTGTGTTGCCCTTCGATATGATTGTGTTTTCAGGCCCCCTTTAATACGCTGAACTACGCGCTGATGGGGACGACTGTTGGCATGGAGTACTTCCAGATCAACCGCCAAACAGGAATGCTGTCTGTCCGCAAATCACTACAGCTCGACCCACAGCAGAGAACATCCTACACTGTATGTTAATACATAAAATCATAAGTTTGCCAGCGGCAGAGTAAATTGATGGGATGTTTATTGGGTTACTATTCTAAGATTTTCCTCAAGACCAAAAGCTCTTGAATGAGCTTTCCTGATTGAATCTACCTGAAACTTCAGGTATATGATTTTCTACACATTAGATCCATACTTTCAAGCACTGATCAAACTCTGACATGTATTAATATTTTTATGACAGGATACGTTGGTATTGACTCTGTAACTTTGGTAAGCTATATATAAAGGTGAGATGGTGTTGAGGGTAAAAGCAAAAGCTGTATCATGTTTCAAAATGTTTTTGAAAAGGGAAATTTAAATTATAAAGTTAGTTTGCTTTGTTGTCCACTCAGAGTAGTGCATTAAACTTATTTCTGATGTTTTTTTTTATTTTTTTTTATTTCTATAGGTCATAGTGCGTGTTTATGATTTGGGAATCCCCAGCAACAATGGCACCAATACAGCCACAGTGACCATCAATGTAAACCGCAATCGTTATGCTCCATTCCTCCGGGGAAGTCCGTACAGGCGGACTGTGGCTGAGAACACAACAGTAGGCTCTCTGATAGTCCGTGTGGAGCCTGTGGATAGGGACGTCAGTGTAAGTGTCACAACCGTGGAACATGTAACCATGCTATACTGGTGTATGTCACTGTGACAACTAATTGTTCAGTTTTTTATTTTTTCAACTAAAAAGCACTGATATGTGCTTGTTGACATTAAGGAATACATGTACATGTACAACTGCTAAATTTACATTATTTTTGACTGGAATTTATTTTCAGTAATAGTTTTCATGATCAAATGTGAAAAGTTGTTTCATCAAAATAAAATTGCTGATTTGAGAACTGAAATTTAATTATATATATTTACATATACACGTTTTTTTTAATTTCAGGCTCCTTTCAACCAGACTCAGATTCGTGTTCTTGGAAATCTGTCAACTGATGCCTTGACCTACTTCAGCTTTAACCCCAGCAATGGAGAAGTTCGTGTCAGAGCTGACCTGACCACAGCTCCTCAAAACATCTACAATGTACGTATCTTACTACATCTTGTGTATTTTCATGAATTTAATTAAACTCTTTGTAACAGTGGTGAAAAATAACAATGAATTAATGCAAACTTGTTGGTTTCTTTAATGTTTTTATGATAGATCAAAGCAAAGTTTCTCTCAATCTGTCTTTGCGTTTTGGACTGGGTTGTTTTAATGTGTTGTTTCTCATCCACAGATTTGGATTTTCATCCAAGATGGTGGCCGCCCCCCTTTGTCTGATGTGGGTGTTGTGGAAATCACAATCCAGCGCAACCAGTACCGACCTCGTATCACCTCTCAGACTACGGTCACACTGACAATCTCTGAGACGGAGTCACTGGCGAAAGTTCTGTATACAACAACTGCTATTGATCTAGACCCACCTGTAAGTTGCACTGACAAATGACATGGCACTATCGTTTTTATATAGCTTATTGTCATTAATTTTAAAATTCTAATGCCTAGTTTCAGCCTTATACTTTTGTATCATGTACACTCTTTTGGGATTCTCAGTGATGTGTTGTTGGGGAGCTCAAATAGTTACCATGCTCTTTATTAAAGGGTCTTTTTAAAAAATTGTTATGTAGTTATGTTGTTTTACCTCTAAACTTGATTTACAAATGTGTTTGAATTCATTGCAAAGCTGTAATTTTGTCCTTATTTTATACAGGGTCCTGGAGCTGAAATAAGATACTTTATTGCCCTCTCCCAATTTGGCGGAGCGCAGTATTTCCGTGTGGACCCACTGTCTGGAAATCTGACCATTTCTCAGCCTTTGACCACTGATACACAGGCCAGATATGTGGTATGTACCTATCTGTTGTTTCTCTACTGCATTCAAAGAAAAGATATCTTTTTTAGCTGTGTAAAGCACAGTGCAAAGTGACTCTTTGTTCAGGTGAGGATAGTATGTGCAACAGTCACTTGGGTTATAGACCAGGAAAGTTAAAAAGTCGTTCTGTTACATTAAAGTTAAATCAGGAGAAAGTTTCTCTGATACTGGGATACACCTTGAGAACTTTCATTGTGGTTTGCCCAGGGAAACTTAAGTATCTCCAGATTTTGTAAAATGCACAAATTCCTTGTATGATGTATGTTTGTTGCGCTATAATATGTGAGAGATGAGTAGTAACCAGGCTGTTTGTTTAAGGTTGACATCAAGGCTCGTGATCTTGGAGAGCCTTCCCTGATCAGTGACAACACAGCCAGGGTCACTATCAATGTCCTGAGGAACAATCAGGCCCCTACGTTCACCAACACTACGTATTATGCCCAGATCGATGCCACACATCCCCAGAACCAGCTCATCATCACTGTCACTGCCAGGGATAGTGATACTCAGGTACATACGACAGTCAAACATGTTTGGTACATTTACTTAAAACAAGTCCTAAAATATTGTGATACTTCAAGTGTTTTTTAGCCTGATTATGCAACTGGATATTTTTTTTTTATATTTTATTTAAGAATCTAAAATTTTGGTAATGAAAAGCAGTTAATATGATGTAATTGTACCAAGTGTGAAAATTATTTTTGCCAGCAAACCAAGAGTTTTAAGCTCTTTGAAGAAATAATTAAATACAAAAATGGGGCAATATCTTCTCTTTGTTACAGGGTAATTTTGGCCGAGTGTCTTACAGTGTTGTACGGGACAGACCGGATGCAGCCTTTTTCAGTATCCCTAATCCGAGTTCTGGTCGGATTGTCCTAGCTCAGGATATATCCCGACAAGATCTGCTCCAGTACAGGGTGAGAGAATGGACCAATTCTAAGGAAACTTACTCAGTATCATTTGTTCATAAGCTTAACTAAATGATGATATATGATTGGGAAGACAGATTGATATACAAGGACATTTTATAAAACTGAACCCTGAGTGATGATAAACTAATATTAACATAACTCTGGAATAAGCAGTCATGTGTTTCTTGTCCCTACAACATCTTTTATCAAGTGCTTTGAAGATGCAGTCTTGTCAGTTGCCCTAATATTAATCTGTGTGCTTTATTTGTATTGATACACATCCTCATCCTTGCTGCTGTGTTTCTCTTTTAGTTTGAAGTCCGTGCTGAAGATGGCGGCAGTCCACCCAAGTACACTAATGCTCTTGTCATTGTAAATGTGAATCGTAACCTGTTTGCCCCTCGCTGGGTGCGAACACCCACTCTCACGTCCCCTATTGAGGAGACTTCACGCCCAGGTGGGGTCATTGCTGTTGTCAGTGCTCAGGATGCAGATCTCCTGGTAAGTCCATCAGTCATTCCTCACGTTGGTCGTTGGTCTCAAATGTTTCATACTGAAAAGAAAATATCGTCAGACGACAAAGTGTCTCTAAGATAAACACCTTGACGAATATAATAATTTCCCTCCATACATTTGACCTCATTACAGCACCTTTATAGCTTTCTCAAATATAGTGGTTTTAAAGGGCTTGAGTCCTATGCTCACACTCATTCAAAACTTTTTAATGCTCCTTCCAGATTAGTTTTATAGTTGTTTGATATAATGGTCTTTTGTTCTTTTGATAATGAACCTTTCTGATGTTGCAAAAATAAAATGCAAGTTTCTGCTCTGTATTATATATGTTTGTTTGATGAGCAATCTTTAATTTAAATTTCAGCCACCACACAACACTGTGCGGTATCGAGGAAGCACAGATGAATTTTTGGTCAACGAAGTAACTGGAGAAATATCAGTGAGAACATGGCTGGTTGGACATTCAGAAACTACATATACGGTGAGTAAAACTCACGGAATCTGATCTTTGCTCCTGTTGTAGGCAGGTGCTGTCTGAGAGATTTCTTTAACCCAAAGAAGTCTTTATTGTGATGTTATAAAGTTGATATGTTAAGTCAGTTATCCATACTGAAATAACTAAAATACCTCTAATACAGCATCTGGCTGTAGTTATTCAACACAATTTTTCTGTTTCAGGTAAATGTGGTAGCGTATGATCTCGGTAAGCCAGAATCAAAGTCTAGTCCGCCTTATCAATTTGTCATTCGGGTCAGTCGTAATAACCAGCCACCCCAGTTCATCAATGAGCCGTACAGCAAAAATCTACTGCTTACCTCCCCTGTCGGTACATTCGTTTACAAGGTCACTGCTGAAGACAAAGACCTTGTAAGTAACACAGTTTTGGAGCTATTTTTTTTGAGCTAAAACCTAATATGTAAAACTCTGAGATAAATTTCAAGTAAAAAGAAATGCTGTAAGCTGCATAACCTGTTTTCTGTTCTTTTGTAATAGCTCGTTGTTGTCAGTTGATGTTTTTTCTGATAGTAATAAATTCTTTATTTTTCATGGGAGAGAATTTCTTTTCACTTTGCACAGTGCTTGAGATGAAGACTTTTAATATTTTATTCCTATGATTTTCCCACAGCCGCCATTTAACCAGGTGACATATTCTATCATTGGGGATGGACCAGCCACTAGATTATTCCAAATTGATGAAAATGGAGCTATCACAGTGAACAGCTCTCTCAACATTAACAACAGCCCCAACAGATACACAGTGAGTTCCACTCTCTACAATGTTTCTGCTTTGTGACTTGAATTAATTTTTTGTGTATTGATTTGTCATAGTTTTATTGACTTGCTATGTGTTCATTAACTGATGTACCTTTCATAAATTTGACAAGAACAACAGAGGTATAAGTAAATCTTTATTATCTGAATGCTCTGATGATTGGCATTAAGCCATTCAAATAATTATGTGGAGCAAGCATTTGAGTGCAAAAGAACTGTTTTAGATGTTTGTGTTTATGCTTTCTGAATGAATATTGATGTGGACTAAATACTTTAATTGAATTTGTACAGATTCGTGTTATGGCTGAGGATAGTGGGATTCCCAAACTGTCAGACGTCAGCGTTGTGGATGTGACAGTTAGCAGAAACCTCTATGCTCCTGAATTTAGACCAACTCGCTACACAGTGGAGATCCCTGCTACCAAACCTCTGGGGGAGACCATCATTAAGGTTAACGCCACAGATCGTGACACCACGGTAAGACCCTCTCTCACTTTCATTTCTGTTTTTCTGTTGTCTTGATTTTAATTATTAGCGAGCTAATTTCCAGTCTCCAATGAATGTTGGTGCTGATGCACTTTTCTATGCCAAATTACGCTGTTAAATTCTTCCGGATTTTTGTATTACACCTAAGCAACTGAAACTGTAGCTGTTTAAACAGACATCTTAGCTTCATGCAATTCACACTAGTCAAGATGATGAAGTGCGAAGATGCCAGTCCTCAGTTAATAAACAACAGCAAATTAATGGAAAGAACAGCCACTGCTGCTGTTACATATGTCACAGCATCAGAGAGTAACAAGTAAGGTAAGATGTTGTAATTAAATACGGCATGTGTAGCTTTTGTCATCCATGCAGTTCATCCATAAAGTATAATACTGATTGTTACATTTTCTAGTTGTTTTGCATGAAAGATAAACTTATGTGTATTTTTTATGTCCTTTCTTGCAGAGGCCAAGTAATACCATTGAGTACTCCCTTGTGGCCAATATCCTGACAAACACCTATTTCCAGATCAACCGTGAAACTGGCGAGATCAGCTTAAAACGTCCTATAGGAGATGAACCCAGTCAGCAGGCTGTCTACGTAGTATGTGTAGTTTTTATCACTGCTGTTAAGTATTGTTCTCTCAAAATGAACACCGATCAAAACTGTTAACGGTTAAATAAATATCTGATTATTTAATATGTAAAATGTGCTGCCTGTGACTGTAATTTGATATTTTAGTTTTACTATCTGGAGGATCAGGTAATTTTAACCAGTTTATAAAGATTTCTAGTACACTGTTGTAAACTGATAAAAGTACATGTAATAATAGGATGTTTAGGAAGTGATTAAGCTTGCATTATTTTTTTCAGATACAAGTTGTTGCTCGTGACCTTGGTGAGCCACCCAAACCAGCATCCAATTCAGCCACTGTGGAGATAACTGTCAACCGTAACAGGTTTTCTCCAGAATTCCTCAATTTGCCGTATGAGGAGTCTATACCTGTGAACAGTACAACAGGAACAGCAGTGTTTACTGTGTCTGTCAGAGATAAAGACACCAAGGTAATTGTCACAGTGGGTTATTTACCATGTATACATATAGGAGGGGAATGATGTCTGTCTTCTCAGTGTCTCAGCCAAAGATTTCATTTTTCAGTATACCCTTCTCTCCACTCCTATTTTTTCTGATACGGTTGGGTTGTGCCCCAAAAAGAACTATTTAAGGATGACCCTAGTTTTGTTAGTTGAAGTACCTGTAGTTCTGAATTTAATATACTTAGCTACTTTTTTATCTTCATTTAAATTCATGTGTTTTTTTTCTGATTTCATTTGCTTTGAATTGGAATATTTTAAACCAACAGAATGTACATGTTCCTTTTTCAGGCACCATTCAATCAAGTGACAGTGCGAATTGTGGGCGACGAGACTGCACCAAGCCTGTTCCGTTTGGATAGCCAGAATGTTGTTAGAGTTATCAGTGGTGCTGATCTTCAGAGAGACCCCACCCGAGTCTACAAGGTTGGTCATAATCTGTAGACAGTATTGTTACCTGTGTCATCGTTGTGACTTCTGATCCTGTGTTTCAGGTGATGTTTTGTAGTAATTTTTGGATGGAGCCAAAACTTGTTGAGTAGGAATTTGTTCTTGTGGCCATTTTAAGAAGTTTATGCGTTGCTGTGTTACGTGGTATAGAAGACTGTTCCTATGCATTGTCAAGATCTGTTACGGATTTGAAGTGCAAAAATCACCATTTTTTGGTTAAAACTCACTTTTTTGGTCAGACTTGGCATTTGTATCATTTTGGTTCTTTTGCTCTCTTTTCAAGATCCGTTTATTGGCTTCTGATGCTGGTCAGCCTTCTTTGACAGCCATTGCCGTGGGAACAGTTACTGTCTCACGGAACTTGCGTGCACCAGAATTCAGCCATGGTGAAGTCTCCTTGAGAATCCCAAGGAGTCAGGTGCCATTTTTGACACTTGTCAGGGTGAATGCCACAGATGATGACCAGTCTGTAAGTGAAGACGTTTGCTGATTGTTTACAGTTAATGTTAAATTTGTTTTATTTAGACCTGGATAAATAGAAAATGAATCATGATGACATCTTTTTGTTCAGATATGGTCTTTTGAACTTTTCTAACCCTTGTTCACTCACACTGTATAATATTTCAGCTAAGAAACTATTGGCTCAAGAGTTATTAAATGGGTTAGTAAATGATTTTCAAGCTTGGGGGAATCTTGTTGAAATTAAACCATTAGTCTTGTTGCATTTACACTTTTTGTACAGACCATGTATGTTTTGTAAAATCATAGTAATTAGAAGCTCCGCATCTCAGAAGGTGTGCTATTGGGTTGACTTTTCTTTGCAGGCTCCCAATAATGAATTTGAGTACCTCTTGGTTGGTGATGATAACGCTAGAGAGTACTTCAGCGTGAACCCAAGGACAGGGGAGATAATGCTGATCAAACCACTGAGCAACACTCAACAAGCTGGGTTCTTGGTAAGCCTACAGACTAGGGACCACATTATCAGCTTGGAACAAAACAGAATATAATCAAGAATATGTTTGTAGTTGTTGTGCATTATTTCTTCCTATTACATGCATGACATAGTAATTATTCATAAGCTTACATGTATTTTCCACTCTGCAGAGTATTTCTTGAAAACAAAGGGTTATCAACTTATTTATAGTTTCAGAATTTAGAGTGTACAAAACGGTAAAGTATGCTGATAAAGTACAAGTATGCTGAAAATGTAACTATCTGATATGTTCATTTCATAGGTAAAACAGATGTCCATCGTTTTCTGTATTTAGATGAAATTCAGTGTTCTCTGAGATATTTCCTTTAATACTTTTGCTTTATCCTTTTATAGTCTTTCATCATGTTGTATCTGCATTTCAGCTGAGAATTCGTGCCAGAGACTTTGGCACCCCAGAACTCTTCTCCACCGTCATTGTGCGAGTGACTGTGACAGGAGACACTGAAGTTTTCCAATTTGATCTCCCAAACTATGTGATTGTTGTCGCAGAGAATGTTAACATCTCGTATCCGGTTCTTGATGTTAATGCTGGACCAGGGGTAGGATATGGCGATTTTCTTTCAATAATTTTTACCTCTATATTTTTATTTGAATATTCTGTGAACAGCGTACATGACTTTATCTGTTTTATATTTATTTTGTGTATTGACAACATGGGGGTTCACAGATTGTTTACAATTTGTACAGATTATGAACGCTGTAGTTTCTTAAACTCAGTAACTGACTCTTGCCGAGTGGAACTGTAAGGCATAAATTATTGCTGGAAAAATGTTTTTTTAGTCATCAAAGCACAGAGGATTATTACCCTGAGCAGAAAATGTCTATACCACTCATATTGTTTGTCTCAATTTTTATTTTGTGCCTGAATTGTGTTAAAATTTCAAAAACTTTTGAAGGTGTGTGGGTATGCATGTGTACATTGGAGTAAAATACCATGTTGGTAAACAAGTTGCATGACTTATTGAATACTGTTACAGCATAGATATGGTGTTTGTTACAGACCAATGTGATATATTCCATTACTGGGTATGGCACAGCCCCTACATACTTCAGCATAGATCAGAACACGGGTGTTATCAGAGTACGCAGACAGCTGATTACTGATAACACAAACCGTGTGACCTACGTTGTAAGTATTAACTGCAGGTTTTTTTTGAGTTTTCAACAGCATAATTTTTAAATTTCTTCTGACCTAGTAGAAAGTATATCCAGTCATCCTATTTAAAAACATAACTAAATGGAGCTCTGGTTTTATACATAGCTCAAAAAATTAATTTTCCATGCTTCTGGACATTTTTTTTTCTTTGTTTCCTGTGCTAAGATTGTGTGTCATTGTAGATATTGGTGCGAGCTACGAGGCAAGTAGGAACCTCGACACAGACTGCCACAGCCAACGTGACAGTCACTGTGAGTCGAAATCCAAACCCACCAGAGTTTGACAGACAAAGGTATATCTTCAATGTGACAGATGTGTGGCCAATCACAAGGCCTATTGGTCAGGTGGTGGCGACTGATAGAGAACAGGTAAAATATCTTTTCATTGGAAGCTTTAAGACTTTGCTTGAGGAGAAACTAAAGAAGATAAAGCTGCATCTTTTTGAAAAGGGAAATACACAGATATTAAGTTCAGATTCTATCTAATGCAGTCTAAACTTGATGTAATACTTGCTGTTATGCCAATGCGTGGATAGTCTGATAAGGTAATCTAATCTAGAATTGGTGTAATACTTGTCGACATACCAATGCATGGATAGTCTAATAAGGTCTTTTTCTGTATGTTGCCTTGTAGACAATCCTGCTCTATAGCCTGATATTCCAGCCTACGAACCCAGCCAGAACCTTCTTCTCTGTGACTCCAACAACAGGCCAGATCTTCCTGAATGCCCCACTGACCACGGCCAATGTGGACAGGTTCATAGTGAGTAGCCAAACTTTACATTCAGGCAGTTATAGCTTGTTCGAATGAAATAAGGGGAAAAAGTTCATCCCCGTATTAGAAATATGTTGTTGTTCATGTATCACTGTATTTGCCTCCCCCAAATTGTCCCAAGAAATATGCATTTTTAGGTCATAAAATATTATTTATGATGTTAAAACTTTTTGGATGAAATTTTAGATCATATACAGTAATTGAAGATAAATAGTTGTTATACCATGTCATTGGTGTGAATAGAGATTTCCTTACACAAATGAGTTCTTTCTGTACAGTTCCAGATAGGCGTATCTGACCAAGGCAATCCAGCCAAAACATCCACAGCAAGTGTAATTGTCAACATCAACGTAAACAACCAACCACCAATCATTACGGGTGGTCCTTATCGGGCTAACATCTCTGCTAATCACACAGTGGGTATCTCTGGCAGTTTCATCAGGGTCACAGCCACCGATCCAGACCTTGTGGTAAGAGCCGTGATTGTCCTACTCTATTTATCTCTTTCTTACATGTTCAGTTGTACTAGAGGTAGGTTGCTAGTATCTCAGTTGATATTATTTACTGTATTGTTTAATCAGTGGCATTAATATAATTGGTAAAATGCATATCATTGTGTGTCTGAAATAAAATCAGTATATATTTTCATGCATTTTGTCATAAAATGTCATAATTCTGAATACTTCATGCTATGCTTGTTCTTGAAATTAATAAACATGCGTGTGCACATTTTGAAGCCTTACAGATGAAAATGTAGTTGAAACATTTGTAATTGTTTTTCTAGGGTCAACTTCGTTTTGGAATTCAAGGCCATGGCACAGCTCCCAGCTATTTCACAGTGGATCCAATCACAGGCCAGATCTATGTCATTCGGTCTCTGACTACAGACGTTACAAGTGTTTATACAGTAAGTACAGTACTTTTATGATAAAATTATGAGCATTGGTGTTCCATTTTTATGTGTGAACTCTTAAGCAATATTGCAAATTTTATGTCTGTTCCATATCACTGCCAAAACCCCAATTTGTTTATTGTCAAATACAAGAGAGAAATGTATGAAGCACATCCATTGTACCGGCCCATATTGCACAGTTGCTAGAGTGTCCGCTTCAGGAGCGGTAGATCCAGGATCAATCCTGGGTCGAGTCACACCTAAGACTTTAAAAGAGGAAGTTGTAACCTCCTCGCTTGGCGATCAGCATGAAGGGGATAATGCAACGACTGGTTGACTCATATCAGTATGATGGCTAGGGCGGTGCGGCTTACTTGCCTTCGGTAAGTCGTCTCAGTGAAGCAGCACTAGATAAAAGAGCAGTGGAAATCCTAACTGTGACAAGGAGGTCATATGACTGAAAAATTGTTGAGTACGACGTTAAACTCCTAGCGCTCACTCACTCGCTCATCCACTGTTGCTTCTGTTTTTACCCTTGACTATGAATTTTCATAAGTAAAGATCTGGAATCAACCATGTTGCGTTTATATGAGAGTTGTCTCCCCTGATCTATTTCAGATTGAGATCTTTGTGTATGACACGTTCAGACAGCTGGAGATATCCTCTGTGAATGTAACAGTGTATACAGACCGGGCAGACAGACCACCTGTGTTCAATCCTACCCAGTACACAGCTCGGGTCAGAGAAGATGCTGTCCAGGGCACTTACCTCACCACTGTCGTTGCCAGAGACCCTGATGGGGTGAGGAAACTTTGTAGTTGTGTGGGACTACTGGTGTCATCACACAATAGTTATGAGGCACTTCGTGTGATGATGAAAGCTAAGTTAGTTTACAGAGGTATATCGATCAGTGAAAACATGTGGCATGTGTGCATTTCTTGTTTGATTGTTTATTTTGTTTTTAAATACAAATCTTATTGCTGAGAGAGAATAGAAAAAAGGAACTAAGCGGAACTTGGCTTGAGAGATACTAAATTACAGAATATGTTGATAGTGAGAGAAGAAGTAGTTAAAATGCTCATATAATAAATCTAAGTCTTAACATAATAAGTCTAATATTCTCTTGCTCTTGTTTCCAGAGTCCTGTTAGATATTCCATTAACAGACTGCAAACTCCCAGTGGAATTCAGTCCCTTGTGTTTGTGGACCCTCTGTCTGGACAAGTGTCTGTGTCTGGCCTTATGAGAAACACCAATGGCACAAATATTTATGTAAGTACATGTACATGCCAACTACAGTTCATGCTGTTGCCAAATACATATTTGCATGTCATTATGAATTGGCAGCTTTTATGAATCAGTCCAAAATACATTTTCTACCAGAAACACGTGCTCCAATGCAGCTGTTTGTATGAGCATTTGACTTGGTTCCTGTTTTTGAATTGGCTTGATTTGTGAAGGTTTATATCTGCAACAGACATGTCATATGGCTTGACCACTTGACATCATGAACAAAAAGAGAATTCAAACAAAGCTATTAGAGACAGAGAGGATATAACTCTTTGTGTGAATTGTGTTGCACATAGTAACCTGTCATTTGTTCACCAGGTGTTTGTGGATGCCACAGAGCTGAGTGTTGCTGGAAGAACTTCGATTGTCCCTGCTCGTGTCACCATCACCCTGGACAGGAACAACTACCCTCCCACGTTCACTGAGTCAGTGTACAATGTCACTATTGATGAGACGACTCGTACAGGCACAATTGTGCTCAGGATCAATGCTACAGATAGAGATGTGAGTCTGACTAGGTTTGCTGCATCATCCAAAACTTGATTGATTTTGCAGTCATTACCTGTACATATTGTTAGGAAAATTTAAATTATGAAAAAAAAAAATATTACATACAAGTATAACAGACATTCCACTTCTTAATTTTAAACTGCTGAAGATCAGTGTAACATTTTGCAAAAATACTGAGTAGTGAGTTTACAGTGAAAAAAAAAAGGATTGTCAAATTTTTGTTTTTTTTTCAAACATTACTTTTTCTTGTACCGTTCACTAGACTGGAGACTTTGGTAAGGTCAGGTATGACCTTATTGGAGATGGTACAACACCAATCTACTTCAGCTTGAACCCCACCACAGGTGTGCTGACAGTGAAGAATTCCCTTTTGACTGAGAGGACCACTCTTTACCAGGTGTTTTGTTTGCTTCTCATCTATACAAAGAAGAGAAAAAAAAAAAAAAAGTTTTTTTGAGTGGGAGACAAATTTTTTGTAGTTTTCTGTGAACTGCAAATGGAAGACTTGAACTTTTCCAGTTTCAAGGTATAAAGACTAAATAACTTTTAGGCTTTTTCTGCATTTAATGCCTGCAGTTAATGTTTCGAGGGAACCTGTTACGATATGGCTGCATTACTGCCAAAGTGGGGCTATTAAAACCATAATCATTCTTTCAAGGGGGATTGAAAATTTTATTTCATTTCAAAGAATAATGATGTGATCAGGTTGAGTCTACAGAATGAATTACTGTGTTTGCCGTAAAAATGCAAATGAAAAGTTGTATTTTTGTATTTGTATCTTTGGTTTTAAAATGAACATGTCCAAGTATGAAATGATCATGTTGTCCTAGTAAATCTTAAAGCGTCCATCTTTGATGAATGGAACCCTTAAAATCAGGCAAAATAACTGATTTAGTTATGTTCAAAAGTTTAGATTACACACAGTACATTTTGTACATCTTTGTTTGATGTGTTTGTAGGCTCGCATCATGGCCAGTGACTTGGGGTCTCCTCCCCAAACTACCAACATTGTCGCATACATCTACGTGAATCGCAATCTGTATGCCCCAGTCTTCAACCAGAGCCTGTACCAGACCAGCATCCTGGAGGAACACCCCATAGACACCTTTGTATTACAGGTGTTAGCCACAGATCGTGATAGATGGGTAAGGATAATGTTGATCATCTCATCCTACAGCCACAAACACAAACTCTGTTAGATGACAGTGCGCCAGTCACTGGTATTTTGTGTTGAGGATTGTAGACCTTGTGAAATCCACTAGAGGGCATCTTCAGAACTATGTTAAAAGTTATAAGGATCAAGGAAAATATGAGCAATGCCATTGAAAATGCATGCTTGCGAAATTGTTTAGAGATAATACCATGTTAATGTTAAGTTTTGATTGTTGGCTAGCTAAATTTATGACAGTGACGATAATGAAATATATTTGCAATTTTCAGAGCCCTTTTAACTCTGTGAGTTATCGTCTAATCAAGACTTTGCAGTCTGACTACTTCAGTATATCTCCCGAGGGTATCATCTCTCCCAGAATTCCACTGACCACAGACCCCAACAACCCATCTAGCTACCAGGTAGGTGTTCTGACAAACTGACTATAACTCGTCAGTGGTGTAGCTCTGTATTGTACATTTGTCGTCTATATCCAGTTATACCTGAGTTTGTAACTATTCATGTTGTCCAAATAGATATGCAAATTTTAATTATGTAGAAGTAAAGTCATCTCCATACATGTTTTAACTATTTACACTGCATGTAGCATTTGATCCTCATGCCAGGACTTCAATCAAGGGATAAAAATGCAAATTCTAGGCAGTAGTTTGCAGTTTATGTGCATTCTGATAACTGTCTAACATGGATGTCTGACTTTAAGCAACAATGAAATAAATAATAAAATATGTGTACTGTAATTCTTCATCCTTTTTGCATGTTTGCAAGATGTTAATTCAGACATGTTGCGAGTGCATTATTACATGCAGACTGGTAAAACCATACTTTTTCTGACAAACGTGTGAAAAGTGTATGAACTCTGGTCTCAGTTTCAAGTGACCGCTGTGGATGGTGGTGAAAGGATCTCTCAAGACCCAGCCAATGTTAGAATCAATGTGTGGCAGAACAACCCTCCCCAGTTTACCAACCTGCCTAACACAACCACCATAGGAGCCAGCACTGGCCCCAGTGTCCCCATCTTTACTGTTGGGGTGAGAGACCCAGATGCTCCCAGGGTGAGTCTGACTTCGTTCTTTATTAAAGGAGAAGAAAATTTAAGTATCAATCAAATAACATTGAAAAGAGTATGAATTTCCTTACAGGTGCATGCCATAAAAAACATTCTAAGATGTACCTCAAGTTGATAAATTATAAATAAAGTGCGCACCAACACCCGCTGTGGGCAACTCCATTTTGCCTAGGAGGAGAATTGCCGTCGGAAACCGCCGAAGTGCAGTTCGTACATTTCCAGTAGAACTCCTCTTCCCAGAAGGGAGCGAACAGTACGGTATCCGCTTGACGATCGGGAAACCGGAATATTGGACGTAGGTTCCGAGTTTAACGAACAAGCCGGCAGTTTTAATGACTCGCATTTGCTAAGAGGCAACACACCCCCAGCATAAATTACAGGGTGTTAAAGATGGAGCATGCGATGGACTCGGCGATTTATGCCAGCTTTGCCGTATTCAGGCTTTGCGTGCATGGTGAGGAAAAATAGCAAAATTATGCAGCAGGCATCACCAGATAGAAAGAAATGTGCTCTTTTCAGCCTATAGTGTCATGTTTTTAAGTTTTCTTCTCCTTTAAGATATACCATCCTCTTATTCACATGTATTTAATGAGTGATAAATAACTGGTTGATTCTTCCTGGGGTTAAATAATTTTTTTCATTGTAAATACTATTGAGCAACAGTGTCATCCCCATTCAATAGGTGTTCCAACATATCATTTTGTTATTTCCACCTAGTTTCTGTTAGAACTCTTGTTGCACTTAAAATTGATACTTTTGGTTCTAGTTTTTGACATTTAACATTTTATTCCACTATATTTTTGAGTACTTTATGATTAAATGCAACAGTAAGATTGGTAGTTGGATAATGATAATCATCACTGTCTGCTTACAGAGACCTCATGGTGAGATTAAGGAGCTACGTTTGGATGCCCTGAGTACCGGGGCTGGAGTTTTTGCTATTGACAGAAATGGTGTGATAACAACAACAGCAAACTACCAACGGGATCAGCGGGAGAGCTATGTGGTAAGAGGATTCACATTTACAGTACCGTGGTTCTAAGCTCATGAAACAACATGCTGCTTTCTGCATGGTATGCTAGAAAGCTTATTGAAGAATTAGTGTTATGCTTGACCAAAATATAAAATATACCTTGACAGTAATTGCTCAGATTTATGAGAAATTCAGTTTTGCACTAAACAGCAGTTACATAAATATTCAAAAATTAATTCTTTCAGAGAATACAATCTGTATTTCATTAACAATCCTGAAAAGTGCCAAGGCTAGTTTTCGTTCACAGAATGGTTAATTTGTGATCTGTCTTTGCCCGCTGGAAATGATTGTTGTTGATCGATGATAAATGTGTCAAGAAATAATAAGCGTAATATGTCATTGTTTTATCTTTCAGCTACGTGTGATTGCTGTTGACAACGGTAACCCATCCCTATCAGCCTCTGCCACACTATCCATCAATGTACGCCGTAACCAGTTCAAGCCCGAGTTTCTGAACTTCACTTACGAGACACAGGTGCTGGAGACTCAGGATCTGGCTGTGCCCTTCCTGCGACTCTCTGCCCGAGATCAGGACACTGTGGTGAGACAAATCATTTCTCTGTTACATCATACATGTAATTATCGTTACATTATTCATGCTTTGTTTGCAAAAGCTCTACAGTCTAATTTGCACCTGCTTACATGCATCACCAGTATAATTTATGTAAAGTTGGAACACATAAGATTAGGATTCATAAAAATAATAATTTGTTGGGAAAAAAACCCGCAGTGTAATTTATGCTGACTTCCATCATCAGTGTATGTTACAAAATAAAACTAACTAAGACTGTCAGATATAAAATAATAATTATAACTAATACTAATAAAAGTAATAATTCTAACAGACTGCTCATATGAAGGAAAAATAGGGCGTGATGGGAAATTTTTCTTGTTATTGCAAGTATGGTTTGTACTTTGACCCAGTTCAGAGACACCCTCTGGTTAGTAGGCAGAAGATCGTACTCCTGATATAATTGTATTAATTTTGATGTTTGTTATAACTTTTGTCAGCCTCCGTTTGGGGATATCTACTACACAATCGAGAACAATGATCTGGCCAGACAGTTCTTCATAGTGTCATCTCAGGGGATAGCTGTGAGACAGCCTCTGACAGAACTCACCACTACTGACAGCATTCAGGTAAGTCGATTCATCAATTTGTAATTCATGCATTTGAAGTCCCATTTTTAATCTAACTTAACCTTAAATGGGGTACATGTGTACTTTAATTTTGGTCCTAGAAATGTTATTATTAGATAACAATTAATTATCATTATTACAGGTGAATTGGCACACAAAAGTACTTTCAAGAGAACATTGATAAATTATGATACATTTGATCTTGCACTCTTCAGTATGTGTATTTATTTGAAATCCTGGCATAGGATTTGTTCGCCTTGCTTTATCAAAGTTGTCAGGTTTGAAGATTTAAGTGTTCAGTACAGCAGTAAAGAGAAATTATGATTACAAATATTAGACTATGGTTTATCTGTGAATGATAAAATGTTGAAATTTTTTGCCTGTACAGTTTAACCTTGCCATCCAAGACGGAGGTAATCCACCTCAGCGTGGAGACAGACAGGCCAGTGTAACCATCAACATCATTAGAAACAGATACACACCCCAGTGGACCAACACGCAGCCCTACGACCGCACCCTGGCCAGGAATGTCTCAGTTAACACCCCTGTTGTCACTGTCCAGGCAACTGATGCTGATCCTAGTGTAAGTAACCATAGTTAATCTTGTACACTTGAAAAACTAACAGGGTCTCTACTTGCTTAGCACATGTAGCACACCTAAGACAATTAGTTACATTGATTCATGCAAACCAAATTAGATATGCCTGTGATTGATTATAATGCATTATTTCACAGTGAATTAAGTAAATAAGCTGTATCTGTGTTAGAATGTGTATGAAGACAGCAATTATTTTGCAAGTATGTCCATAAATTGAAATAAGCATAGGCTTTATCTGTGGATTTAGACAGCAAACTAGTTACCGTAACTGTAGTAATTGAAGTGTGATGATTTATCTCCCTTATAGAATACACCCTTTGGCACGGTGCGATACTACCTCACAGGAGATGGCCCAGCCCCAGCCTATTTCAGGATCAACTCTGTGACTGGTGTTATAACTGTGCAGAACAGCCTTAACCTAGTGGCAAACACAGAGTTCAGGGTTTGTAACCAGCACAGCTTCAGTGGTCATTAATGTGTGATTCTTGACATTTTGTCAGAATTCATTTTCCCCAATCTTTTACTTTAAGGATACATAAAAAGCTTGGTTTATATGGAGTGTATTATGTGGCTTAACATTTAGAAGTACAACAAAGTTTTCCAGCTTTCTTTTTGGGGCATAAAAATAATTTAAACTACATTTTTCGCTATCTCCCGGTGATCTGTTTGGAAATTAAGTAGCCTTCTGTGGTGACATCATGGTGGTAGGAGTTTGTTGGGGGGAGAGTCCAGGGGATGCTAACCTGGTCCCGTATTCCTGGAATTATCATCATTAATGTCATTGTGGCTACATGTATATGTGTTGAGAGTGTTATTTTACCAAGCACCATGTAGTTTGGTGTTCTTGCTTTTAATAAAGGCCATACCTAATGATTCATTAAGTACTCGCTGATTTTATGTAATGTCTGATTTTCTCACCTGTGTGTTCAGCTGAGGATAGAGGCGAGAGATGGTGGACGACCTTACAAATTCAACACCACCATAGTGACTGTGACCCTACAGCAGAGCTCGGGAGCCCCAGAGTTTAACCAGACCTCGTACACAGTATATGTCAGAGAGGACCGACCTGTTGGTTTCGAGTTCCTCAGGCTCTATGCTGTCACTCAGGGACAACAGGTAATCATCCTACATGTGTTCTGCACCCATAAAACTGATTACCATTATATCTGCTGAAAATTATTAAGGATGGCATTAAATAACAATCAAATAAAGATTACATTCTGTCATGTCAAAATGACGCCTAACTTTCCTAAATGACAAATAGCTTATTGCAAAACCTTCAGTTTAGTGAAAGAAAGAATCATATTGCCTTTTACATAAATTTGCAGTAATTAGTCTCAAATACACGTACTGAAAGGTCTTGATGATCCATTTGAAAGGGATACAGAATTGATGCTGATTGACTGGTAGTGGAGATAGGATTTCCTGTGTTAAACCCTGCAGTCTTGATCACGCTTGGATAAATGTGTCATACCTAAAATTCAGCTTAGGTTAGGCTTGCCTTGCCTATCTCTCACATCAGCATGTCAGATTCAATTCTCTCTCTCTTTACGGAGGAAGATTTTTTTGTCGTAATTTGTTGTTTCTGGCCTTCCAGAAAATCATCATTTCGTTTCGTTTTTGTTAAGGCTGCAGGAAATATAAGTGTATTTTTTCTTTTAATAATATGTATGTGCAAGTCAGATTGTAACAACATGTGCATGAATATAAAAGTTTTTTTGTCATTAATTCGTGTGCCATCACTCTTACAGCCCCTTGACTCTTTCCGTTACACACTGCGGGAAGGGAACTTTGATCCAGTGTGTTTCACCATCAATGAGGTGACAGGCTGGGTTCGTGTGAAGGCTTCTTTGACTGTGTCACCCTGTCTGGCCTCTGTTCACTCTGTGAGTTTTAGATAACTTGTAACACACTTGAGTTTCAGATCACTTGTAACACACTTGTTTTGTCGTGTTAGAATATTTGACTAGTAATTGAAGTTGATCTTCTCTTGACATCTTTAGTCAGTCAAATCATTTTATTAAATAACACATTTGTGTGATAATATGAAAAAAAAAAACGTATTTGAATTGCAAATCTATTGATCGAAAGCTGTGACCTATAATGTTGAAACATTATATAAAATTGGTGTTGGCTGTGATTTGAAAGTTTGTCATCAGGTACCTTGGAGAGACAATTGGTGCTTTTAAGTAGTTTTAAACCTGATTTTTCAACAAACCTAAACATCACTAGCAGTTAAATGAATTCCTCAGTAAGTTAGCCATGTGACACTGCATGACTGAGAAAAGTTTTCACTTTCAGTTACGAGCTGTAGTGAGTGACAGGAACAACCCCAGTGTTAGTAGCTCTGCATCTGTTAGGATTGTCCTGCAGAGAAACATTCATAGCCCAGAGATACTGAACCTGCCCAACAATGTCACCATACAAGTCACCCAGAGCACCTCAGATGTTATTTTTACTGTCCGTAGCCGAGACACTGATACTGTGGTAAGTATCATAATAGTGGAACTCTCCTGCTGTGCTATTCAAAACTTACATACAGCAAAGCCATTTGTTACTTCCAAGTTCTGAAATGTTTTGAGCTGAAGAGTCACTTTGCTGGTTTATCTGGAAATAATATATTTGTAATGACAGAAAATACATAAAATATCAAGTTTGAAATCAGTATTTATATTTAACAACGTGTAAATTTACGAATTTGGATTCTGTTGCGTACAAATTATTATTTTTTTTTTTGATGGGAAGGTGAGGCTTGTACCTGCTTAACATAATATCTGAACTTAATGATCAAGCTTCAATTCTTATGAACTGCGAGAATTATATGCATTTACTTTTAAATTTCAAAATGTATGAAAAGTAACAGATGTGACTATATACTTTTAACTTTGCAGATTCCTTTCAATCGAGTCCGATACTCCATTATTGGTGATGGTCCAGCAGCTACCTTCTTTAGGATTGATGAGACACAAGGCTTTGTCTATCTGAGCAGAGCATTAACTAACCAGCCTAACAATGCCTACACAGTGAGTGTGCCTGAAATATCTGTCTACAGCTGAAATATATGTGTAAATAAAGGCGAGGGATATTTCAGTTTGTGCTAATATTTTCTAAACCATATAATTGTATAAATGTGAATGAATAAGGAATACAACCAGGCCCTTAATGTTTTGTTGTGGTAATTGTCAAAACATAGCGCTACCATGCAGATGTTCTGGTGTGGGTGCATTATGAAATTTATATGCCAGTTGTACCAGTTTCCATTCATTTGACTTCCAGGTATTATTTCCATCCAAATAACGCCTAGAACAGGATATCATTTTCCTCCATCAGATGTTTCAGGTTTTTTTTGTTTTTTTTTTTTAAGTTAATAAATGTGGTTCATGTAATCTCCAATTTTGTTTAATAATACGTATCTTTATCTGACTATGAAACTAGGAAGTACCTACAATAACATATATGAATGCTGTCTGTACATGTAACAAGTTAATGATTCAGTATGATGTTGACAGGAAGGCTCAAGTATTATATGACATCCAGGATCTGTTTATTAACATCTTTCTCGTGTAACAGGTGCGGATACAGGTTAGAGATGGGGGTACCCCAGCTAAGACAGCTGAGGGTGTACTGATGGTGTACATCCGCACCACCACTTCCCCGCCAGTCATCCCCGCTGACCAGCTGAACCTAGAGGCTACCATCCTTGAGACCCAGGAGCTCGGAGTCATCTTCATGCCTAACCTGAGGGCCACAGACAGCGACCCGGTAAGGAACTACATGTGGTATTCCATTTATGCCTTAACAGTACTTAGGTGTTGTTCTCCCAGGGAAAGCAAGTTGCTCTATTAGACTAATGCGTGATAGATTGTATTAAAGGTTTGAGTCATATAAACATATAATACCTCACCAGCAAGGTATCAAACAGTTGTACCACCTGAAATATCTTTTATTATTTTTACTGGTAATTTTCCTTGTTTCTTTGTTTCTCTCTGTTGTATTTACATTAATAGATTGGTATAATCTTTGGGTATTGAAATTGTATGCTGTATTCGGTGATAGTTGAGAAAAGTGTCGCAGTTTTGCATTAAGCGCATTTACTTTACATCTGTGCTGTCAAGGATATTATGACAGACACAAATTACAACTATCCTGTTGGATAAGACAAAGGCATAGGTGTAATTTATTGTAGCATAAGTTAATAACATGAAAAAATTATACTTTTGAAAATATGATGATAAATTGTCCCCAGGCAAGGAATTTAATGATACCCCTAATTTTTATTTTTTTATATTTTTGTCTAGCCACCAGACAACATAATCTACTTTGAGGCTGTAGGAAACAGCCCTGCCCTGAATTTTTTCAGCGTTGGGAGAGATGGCTCTATCACTGTGAGACGATCGCTTACATCTGACAATGCTACAAGATACGTGGTGAGTGCACCACTAGTAACAGACACTTGCACATGTGCAGGCATTTTACATGACATGTATGTGAATCTTGTTGGGGTGCATTTCAAAATTTACATTCAAATTTGTAAGTCACTTTCTATGCATTAGGCTTATTAAATCACACCTAAAACTTGTGGAAAAATGGTTCTTAGAACTGTTTGTGTGTTGTGATATATGTATGCAACAGTGGCAAATTTGGTTTCTTATCTCCACAGCAAACACCTGATGAAGACTGGAAAAGGCAGGCACCGTGTTTTCTGTAAGCTTAAAAGATGCGCTAATGTACTGTGTTAACCTTGTACATGTTTTTATTAAGGCTGTACATGTTTGTTTAAACAGTTCTCAGCTAGGGCCTACAATGAAGGCCCCCCTCGTCAGTACAGCACGCAGACTTCCAGAATCACCATCAATGTGATCAGGAATGACTACTGTCCACAGTTCAGCTCCCCTCAGTTTAGCACAAACATCAACATCACCAGTGGCCCTGGCTCTGTCCTCAACTTCAGAGTGGTCGCCAGTGACAGGGATTCCTCAGACCCTCAGGTTAGTGTATTACACAGTATATCACTTCTGCATTAAATATGCTTATATTTCATTTACTCTCTGATTTGATGAGTTAGAAAATATGTGTTAAGGACAAGGTTTAATTAAAAATGAAATTGTACAATATCCATCATTCATAATTGCATAATTCTTTTCAGTGCGGCATTTTATTAGCTGCTTTTGAATTAACGTGCGATAGTACGTTTGTAGTCTACAGCAAACCAAAAATAAGTTTCATAGGTTTTGCTCATTTTGAGCTGTGTAATTTTTGTGTTAGATCATAAGGCCAAAGTTAGTTAATGATACCCCATTCCATGCTTGATCTGGAAAAGTTTTGTGATCATCACTCAGTAAATAAAATTAGGAGGGACAGCAAAAACACAGCATCATGATGATCAGCATTAATAACCAAAAGAATAAGAATCAAAGTCACATTGCGAGTAATACTGTGCACATTATAACTACAAATACGACACTAATTTTGCTTTTTCAGGGACCCTTTGGTGATGTGACATACAGTGTGATAGGAGATGACTTTGCTCCTACCTACTTTGATGTGACCCCTCAAGGTAACATTCGTGTGAGCTCCAATGCCGATTACAGACAAGATGACACTGCTGTCTATAAGGTACTTTCTCTTCAGCAATATATTTATAATAATAGATGAATAAAACAGAAGGAAGGTGTCAGTCTAACTATTTTTAAAATATATAAATATGCAACTGTATATTAAATGAAAATATAAACTGAAACATAGTTTTCTTCCCATCTGTAAGAAAATATGGCTTTTTAATATTACTTGATAATAATTATCAAATTTCAGAAGATAATGTTACAAATCAAGTACATACTAATGTATTTTTAATTAAACAGTGGTTTTATTTCTAACCACTTAGCATATCAAAAGGTTTGCATGGCTTTCTTTGAAGTGCAGTTCTTACCCCAAAGGTGGACTTCTGTCATTTAGGCGTGAAATAAATATGTAAAACATCCCATTCCTAACTTGCTTGATGCTCATTTACATGTACATGTTATTAAACTCTGTGCTATGATTGTGTGCTCACAGTTAAGAGTCCAGGCCAGTGATGGGTACTGTACTGGAGTGACAGTAGTCAGTATTCTAGTACAGAGAAGTTTGGTTGCCCCTCGCTGGAACACAACTGCGTCTGTCTATGATAGGACCATCCTGGAGATCTACCCTCTCAATACACCAGTTCTCACCCTCTATGCCATCGACTCAGATGTTGGGGTAAGTTGGGGTATATATTAATGCTTATATAAACCTATTGTTAATCAGTCACACAGCACTGGTAAATGAAAAGGAAAAACATTCTTGCCTTATTAGCATGACTTCATTAGGACTTTATAAATATCTTCCAGCGTGTTACATTTGAAGTAAAATTGCACAGAAGTAGAACCTTATGTGGAAATATTCTGCTACCATAATCTTATCAATCTTTTTAATCTTGGCTATAACGAGTGATTCAGCTGAGAATTAACTGTTTTTTGCTGTTTTCAGGCTCGAGTGCGCTATGGATTTGCTCCTAACTCACCCAATCAGAACCTGTTTGACATTGACGCTGTGAATGGCGGCATCTTCTTGAGGAGATCTCTGGTTGGAACCACAGAGAACTTATACACTGTAAGACAACATGATTTACCTGTGGAAATGCTTCTCTACTAAAGCACTCCTTACATTATGTTTATGTTCATAAACTGTACTTGGAATGAAAAATTCCTGAGTATGGTGCTTAACACCAATCAAATGAATTAAAAGTTTACATATGGGTACTTTTACATGTGGTGCAAATGCTAGATTTTGATATTTCTATGCATATTTTCCCACCAGAATTCATATCTATTTGAAGAAAAACCGTTTCATAGATATTTTTCTACTTCATTGTGGATTTGCATATCAAAAAAAAAAATTGTTTAATGAGTGTAAGGCTTTCATTATGAACTTATCATTAAATTTATGTAATGCCAATTTTGCGGTGCTCATTTAAGCATATGCTTTATTTAGTGTACACCCCGGCATCCTCCACCCATAAAATTGACTGCTGTTGTACACCTAGAAACTTTTTAAGTGTAGCATTAAACAACAATCAAATAATTTGTTATCTGGTGTGCATTCCAGTAATCTGTTTTCTTTCTTATGTTGTGGAATACTTTGACATAATCTTGTTGCAGATAAATGTGCGTGCCTTTGACAATGGTAACCCACCACTGTCCACACCTATACAGACAGTGCGTATCAGAGTGATCAGGAATGTAGCACCATATTTCCCACAGCGGGTATATGAGGTAGAAATCCCCGCCTCTGTGGCACAGAATGCTCAGATTGCTACAGTAATGGCCAGAGATAACAACACCAGGGTAAGAGCCAGAGAAGTGTAGTGTTAATAAGATAAATAAATAAATGGTGTGTGTCAGTGTCAGGGACAATTTCCACCACAACTATGTGGGCACCTACAATAATACCATATGTTAACTAGGTCTGCTCAGTAAATTAGCCTGAATACATTTCCTAAGTGAAACAAAGTATAATGTTAAGACATTTATTCTTACCTCTTGCTCAATTTGTTATGTCATGGTGTTTAAACTAGTGGGTTTTTCATACTAGGTTCCCTTTAGCACATTGTCTTATGACATTATTGGGGATGGTGTGGCTGCGACTTTCTTTGGTGTTAATGGTGGGAGAGTTTTCCTGCGTCAGAGTTTACCAAGCAGGCCAGAAAATGTGTACTATGTAAGTACTTCTCCACATCTCAGTAGACTTTGATTATGGTACTAGTGAACATGTATTTTGGCTAATATTGGTATCATCATCAAAAATAATATTCTAATAATGCTCAGAATTATTGTTTGGAGTGTGAAATAAATGTATTGATTTTAAGGTTCATAGTTTTGTTTTAAAGTGTAAAATCCTGTAATATATAAAGAACATCTATCTTGATCTAATTTTAATTTTACTTTTATCATTACAAGTCACGTATGTATCTATTGAATACTTATGTAGATATATGCCAGGTGTAATGAAACAGATGTGTTGTTTATTCCAATTTATTGAATGTCGCAGGTAAGAATCCGTGTCCAGGATGGAGGGTCACCAAGATTGTCAGATGTGGCTGTTCTACAGGTGACAGTGAATCAAAACAATTTCCCACCTGTCTTTTCTCGGCGCTTATATAACCTCACGGTCATGGAGAACAAACCCCTGGGTGAAGAAATCATCACCTTTAATGCCACAGACCCAGACAGAACTGTGAGTATTGTCACTAAAATCTTTGACTTGGTCGTTCTGTTCTTGTGCTATATTGACGAAGTATTTCAGTTTGGCCTGTAAAACTTTCAGAAACACATGAAGGCCTAAAAAGTACACCTTTGAATTCATCAGTTGTTTTGATAGGAATTTAATCAAACTTCACATAAAAATCTAAGGTGGATAAGTCAATTAGAAAAATGTGTCAAAACTTGGAAGAATGTTAAAATTTTGTGAAAAACAGTAGTTTAGCAGAATTCTTCTGATAACTGATTTGCTGTTCATTGATATTGTCCATACAACCTAATTTTGTATTTTATTACCATTTCTGCTGTCCCTGTATTCATATTCAGTCTTTTTCCACAGGCTCCCAGTAACACGGTCCTGTATGAGTTGTCTGGAGATTCCACCACAATGTCATACTTCGGCGTGGACTCTACCACTGGTATGCTCTACCTGAAGAAACCTCTGTTTGCCGACCTCAGTAACAGAACACAGTACAGGGTCAGTTCATGTTACTTTTTTTTTGCATGTTCTTTATTTGCGACAAATGTTGATAAATTGTTTTAACCTGAAGGTGGCTCATGGTGATGTGATACCAGTTTGATGACTACTTATTTGAAATGGTTTAAGGAGAATATATACTCATATAAAAGATTGAGGTTTTAGAGTATTTCTTCTTTTATTTAAGCTCAAAGTCGATGTAAATCTCATGGCTGTATATTGTTCATCCCTTTTTATACTGTATTCTCATTATTTCTCTGTGTGCCTAATAGTTACTGGTGTTATATTGAATAACTGTTTACATTTAACATAGTGTAACTTTTAAGTTCAATTTGAGCTTCACAAACTCAATCCTAATTGTTATTTATGTTGTTAACAGTTCCAAGCCACTGCTTATGACATGGGAAACCCTCGTCAATACGCGTCACCAGCTCAGGTCATCGTTAACTGTGTCCGCAATGAGTATACCCCAGAGTTCCTTCCCTCATCGAGTTACTTTGTTAGATTTGATACAAATGTTCCTGCCAACTCTGTGATTCAGAGGGTGACTGTTCAAGATAGGGATACACAGGTGACTTGTCTACATACCACTTTAATGTCTTCCTTAAAATGTGATGTTGTAAATGTATGTTACCGCATACATTTCTAGTTTAACCATTATCCAGGCATGATACATGTACTTACACCACAGTTTCTCAAGCATAAGCTGTTGTCTGATATCTTGCTGGTAGAACTATGGCAATTTTTTGTCACATTTTGTGGAAATGTCAGAATGATTGTTGTTTAACCCCACATATTTACACCATATCATGGCGACTCAAATGTCAGAATGATTGTTGTGTACAGCCACATATTTACACCATATCATGGCGACTCAAATGTCAGAATGATTGTTGTGTACAGCCACATATTTACACCATATCATGGCGACTCAAATGTCAGAATGATTGTTGTGTACCGCCACATATTTACACCATATCATGGCGACTCAAATGTCAGAATGATTGTTGTGTACCGCCACATATTAACACCATATCATGGCGACTCAAATGTCAGAATGATTGTTGTGTACCGCCACATATTTACGCCATATCATGGCGACTCAAATGTCAGAATGATTGTTGTGTACAGCCACATATTTACGCCATATCATGGCGACTCAAATGTCAGAATGATTGTTGTGTACCGCCACATATTTACACCATATCATGGCGACTCAAATGTCAGAATGATTGTTGTGTACAGCCACATATTTACACCAAATCATGGCGACTCAAATGTCAGAATGATTGTTGTGTACAGCCACATATTTACACCATATCATGGCGACTCAAATGTCAGAATGATTGTTGTGTACTGCCACATATTTACACCATATCATGGCGACTCAAATGTCAGAATGATTGTTGTTTAACCCCACATATTTACGCCATATCATGGCGACTCAAATGTCAGAAGCGTGCCGTCAAATTGTATTGAAAGTTAATGTAACTGATGTGAAGGAAGCAAAAATGTGTAGTCTTTTTTCTTTAATGTTGGCCTTTTACAGATAGACACAACTAAAAGTTGTGATGATAAATTTCTTTGTCAGGCGCCTTTCAATCAAGTGACCCTGGACATCATTGGGGATTCCATATCAGCCAATTACTTCACCATAGATAACAACGGTGTGATTCGAGTGAGACCAGGAGTGCAGCTCCCAATCACCATTAACTCCAGATACCTGGTCAGTGCAAGTCTACATATATCTCTTCACAGTCACATTGTCTTTGTTTCTTATTCTACACATTTTAAAAGCTCTCCTTATGTGTAATTTCATATGGCTACACATTTGAATTAGAGTTTATTAATTCAGGACATCAATTTACCTGTAAATTTTCACACAAGTGAAAATAATGGTGAGTTATTTAAATTTAACATATTGCTCAATATTTGTTAGTTCAGTTTAGTAATTCACGCAAAACTTAACTGGTGCTGTGCATATTTTCTACGTGTCCTACAGATCCTTGTGCGTGCTCAAGATGGTGGAAACCCCCGCCTGAGCAGTGTTGCTACAGTGGTTGTTGCTGGTCCAGAGACTCGGGCACTCCTACCCAACCTGTAAGGTTCAACGTGTCTGAATTGTTACGGTCACAATTAAAGAGTCAGCTCCTGCCGGCTACTTTATCCCCAGTTCTTTGCTGTGGATCAGAACAATAATGTAAGTACTGAAACTTGGCCAACTATAAGGTTCCAGAATATACAATGATATATGAAGCAATGATACAAATTATTCACTTGAAAATACTTTCTTCAAACAACTACTCTGTTATTTCTGAAGAAATACTGGATTTCCATTATATGTAGCCTTTCCTATAGTAACATTATATTCCGTCATTTGTTTTATTTATTAATATTTTTTTTAAAGACATTGTTCCATTGCTAAAGCTTTGAAACTGATATGTTGTTTATTTCAGCCTTTTCAGCGCCAGGTACTCTACAGCCTTACAGGTGTTGATGATGCAGATACATACTTCACCATTGACAGCGCACTGGTGTTGTGCGCTTGACCAGGCCTCTTGTCAACCCAAGGAGCAGCTATTTTGTACGTATTTGTTGAAGTTGATGCTGAAGAAACACATAAATCATTCATATTTAACAACTGCCTGTATCACTTTCTCTACATTTTAATTCCTGGCAGGTGAATGTGAAAGCATTTTAGAAAATATTTAACACTGATGACACCACAGAGAATAGTGGTACACATGTGCTTTCCAGGTAATTATTGAGCATACAAAATGTGGAGTGGCATTAAGTGCATCAGCTTTTCGGTCCACCTAGTTACATGTAATAGAGTAAAAATATATTAACACTATTCTACATGTACTTGTATCTCAGATGACTGTGACAGCCACAGACAGACAAGTACCCCCAAACAGAGGCTCTGTCTACCTGCTGGTCAATGTATTGCGAGACAGTACTGGACCCACTGTGTTTGAGCTGAGGCTCTTCTCGGAGACCATCAGTGAGAGTAAACCTGTCAATGAGACTGTGTCTATCGCTGTGGCAAGACCTGGGGTAAGGAACTCCGACTTTATCTTCTAGTGATATAAAAGTGTGTTAAGCGTGGATGTCTTTTTTTGTTTAATAAGGATGGCATTTATATATATATATACCTAGCAAAGGACAGTTGATTACCTTGGTGTTTGGAGCAGATTCCACAAAGCCAATTCTGACTATAGTAAAAATTTGAAATACAATCTTAAAGCTTATTCTTGGGCTTTATAAATTAAAATTTTGTTGACCTCGTCAGTGTTAGTTTGAAACAAACTTGTCCAACTTTCAACTTTCAGTACCAAAAACTAAGTATCGTAAAGAAAATTTAAATTTTGAATTGAGTATTGCATTAAACATCAATGAAATAAATACATATTTATATTGATTACATGTTTGAGAGAAAGCATTGTTCTAGATTTTAATTTTTGTGCACAGGCATGTTCTATTAACTTCACTGAAAACTGTACCTGTTTCTTTTGTTTTCAGGTGAACATCCGTTACAGTTTGGATGGCACACCTCTGGCAGAGAGGTTCTTCTACATTGATCCTATCACAGGTGTGATTCGTGTCCGTGCTGACCTGCGCTTGGATACCTTCAACACCACCACATATAATGTAAGTTGTGGTCCCTGAGTAACCTTCACTGGGAATGTGAACTCTAAATATCTCTAGACATAGTCATAGGTTCTGACGAAGAGCCCTCCTTCACGTACAGATTCTTTACCTGTGAACATTCTGCAGTGTCCATATTTCAGAGATATTCTAAAAATAATAAATAAATAGATATTTATACTGATGTGTTAAGCCATTATCGTACATTCATTTCTGAAATGTGTTTTCCAGCTGAATGTTGTGGCCACACGAAGGGACCCACAAGACACCAATCCCCTGGTGGTTAGAGGTAGATTACCCATCAATGTCCGGCGTAAGGAGGGATACCCTCAGTTCTTGGACAGAAAGTATGAGCGTTTCATTAACGACACTCATGATGTGGGAACACCCGTTCTGACAGTGTCAGCAGTGGACACAGATGGGGTAAGTGATATCAGAACGCAGGCAAATGTATGGATTATGGGTGAAAAGCTTTTACCTCGTAGTGCATGAGTCAATCCTAGTGTGAACATTAAGACAGTATGCTGCCTTTCCCAAGAAAATAGTGAAGTGTTATAGAGGATATATTTGTAGCACACTGTCGTACAGACACGAATGTTTACTGCAGATGTGTCATCCATAAGAGGATGAAGATGTAATACTGGATATAAAATTTTGAATGCCGCTACATTGGATCCTAGGTAGTTTAGCTCATTAAACATCATAATGATCATCAGCCATTGGTCAGATACAGATGTCATTAAGATTTTCACACATGCTAATCATTTACTCACTCCAGGATGCTGTGGAATACTCCATTGCCTCCCAGACAGCACCAATCCTGGACTTCTTCTTCATGAATACCTACACTGGGGAGCTAATTCTGAAGAGACCCCTGGTGGGAACTCCATACAGCAGGTTTGAGGTAGGCTTTCTGTTTTCAGATATCTATTCTATGTCCAGAAACTTTGAAATACCATTATGCTAGCTGACTTGTATATTGTAAATGCATGAATGTTTCCTCTTTGCTTGAATCCTAATTTTAAATACCTCAATTTCTTTATGTTGTTTGCTTTTGGCATTACCTTTTGTACTTAAGGCATTCATGGTATATTTCAACATATGAAAACATAATTGTTATTGCATTTTTATTTTCTGCACATGTTTGCCCTATGCTGTATCTATCATTGAGGGCTGTTCTTGTATGAAAGTTGTTTTGCCTAATTTGTTCAATGTTTTGTTTGTCAGTTTACTGTTCAAGCCAGTAAGGCTGGCCGACCCGACCGATTCAGTAGAGTGCAGGTCATAATCAACATCCGTCGTGACTCAAGCCGTCCAATATTCCAACAAGGGACTTACGCTGTAAACATCACAGCTTACTGGCAGATTGGTCAGCAACTCATTACCGTCGTGGCCACTGATCCGGATAGACGGGTGAGACATTACTGTCATTAGCGAGAACTCTTTTGTTGAGAACCCAGAATATTACATCCCGCAGTACTACATAGTCTTATTGAAGTGAAATGGTGGATGTAATCATTTGTTACAGACTGCTTTAACAATTTCATAAGAAGGCCTCGGCGCTGGATAGATATAATGTTTCTTTGCTGTTTTATAAGAAATGACACATGCACATCAAAAAGTAGATGTTGGTATATCTAAAAAAAAGAACAGTGTTTCATGTTTGTAACATTGTATAACTTACTATCCTTATGTTTTAATAACACATAGTAACTGCATGCTTAAACATGAAGTTAACAAATGACAGAATTTCCAGTGTACTTATTTTTACACTGTATTACATCATTACAAGTCTTTGATATGAATAATGTTTGGATACAACAGTTTTGATTATCTGATTGTTGTAATATGTGCCTTGTCTGTTTCAGGGGGATATTGTGTATGAACTGGTAGGGGATGGCCTCAGCCCAGCATTCTTTGCTGTGAACAGGACTACTGGGGAGATCACACTTGTGGGAGGCCCTAACTTCATCAGGGATACCACCACACAGTACTTCGTAAGTCTGATATCATAAAGAATGTGTATTAAAAAGACTTGCACATACAACTACAAATGTCCTCAAAGTTTCATTCTTTGTCTCCATTAATGATATATTATTTGCTTTGTCATCATGATTTTTAAAACGCTGTTTTTTACTTTTCTGAGGAGAATTTTATGATATGTACAAAATGTTGCGAAACATGCACTTTTTTTTTCCCTTTGAATCAAAATATACTGCGTTGAAAAGGAAATTCTTTTAAATGATTGTTTATTTTAAATAATGATTACAGTTGAGGATCATAGCATATGACACCGTGTACCCTCAAAACCAGGCCAGTCAGTATGTGGTGGTGAATGTGTTACGGAACCAATATGGGCCAGTGTTTAATCAGACAGCTTACACAGCGCAGCTACCAATCAACAGTCAGCTGGGTTCTCCTATTGTTCAGCTGTCGGCCTCGGACCTGGACATTAACGTATGTTGGGCAGTGAAATTTGTCAACCTTTAACTGCCATACCTCTGAAGATTTTGATTTTTTTATGCATAACCTCTGCTTTTTGTAGTCATATTGCCTAATTGTCAAGTGATCAGCATGATCTTTAATGGAAGTAGTACCTGGCTATAAAACCTATGAGCTACTCTACATTTGCAGTCTTATAAAATCAGTTGTTTGCAGTCAGTAGACAAGGAGGCAAAGATCCTCATTCCCTTTAAAAATCTGCATTCTTACATACCGGCATTATCCTCCCATAAATTCATTCTTTATATATATATATATTATGAAATTCCATGATAGAAGCAGAACCTGTGTAGGTGTAACCCCTTAAGCCCCGGTCCTTGTATGCTAAAATGTTGAACAATGTTTAATCATGTATCTAGTGGTATCAATTAAATTGGACAACTACTGTTTAACCGTAAAATATTGTGATTCAATCAGTGAAGATATTAGACATTCAAAGGAATGTAGCTTACCTAATTTTGCTGGATTATTGCTTTTGACGAGCACATTTTTTTCCAGGATACCCTGACATATGAGATAGTTGGCAGGCCTGAAGCTTTTCGGCTGTTCTATGTGAACCCCGACACTGGACTGCTTAGTCTCAAGTCTGCACTGCCCAGGGCTCAAACACCATACCAAATCATTGTGAGTCTGAAACATAGCAGGTTTTTTTTTATTTTCATTGATTTTTCTTTTATTTTAAATGAAAACAATTCTATGTAAAGCAGCTTGCTTTTTCACATCCAGAATCCTATTTTTTTTAAGCATTTTTTTTAAGTTACGGTAAATGCTAAATGCTTCTGCTTCCTGGTACCTTGGTTATCTTCACACATAGTATTTGTACATTAAATTTAGTTAGTCTTTACAAAGTGCTGCTCCTCGTCAGATTATAACTTTTGAAGTGTTTGCAATTTTTACTTCTGAAAGCCTCTTTACTTTTCCAGCTTGTTGTCCAAGTACGAGATAATGGCAATCCAGCTCGTTATAGCCAGGCCACTGTGACCATCACGGTGGTTGATAACCAGCAGATAGTGTTTGTGGGTCAGCCCTATAGTGCGAACATCAGGAGAACTGACCCTGTGGGTCAGGTTGTCCTCAGAGTTGTTGGCCGGTCCAACTCACAAGTGGTACGACACATTTTTAAATGCTCCTTAAACTTGAGTAAATTTTTGTATGTGTGTAAGTAAGGACTATTTCTCTTGGTTTTGCATTAGTACAATATTTTATACTTTCATACTGCAAAATGTACAGATTTTCATGTATTTTTATTTGTCATTTAGTTTGATGGCAAGGAAAAATGATTGTTTATCTAATTAATAAGATGGGTTAAATTTCAGTTCAATCATCAACAGCACTTTTGTCTGACTTCATTTCTAGGGTCAGATCCGCTTTGAACTGGTAGGGGAGTACCCCACTCCTAACTTCTTCAGCATCAACTCAACAACTGGTGAGATAAGCATCAGCCGTCCACTAGGACAGGATGTCATTCCTCAGGAGAGAACAGCTCGATACCAGGTCAGTTTGGGGCTGAGTAATCTAGAAAACAGTGCTGCGCAAGGAGCCTTTAAAAAGCTGGATTACATTTTATGTTTGATTTACTCTAAATTAAATCATAGGTACAGGCTTTGTCACATTTCACTAAAATTCTTCGTTTTGCCTAATCAATGTGTTCATAAATCACAACTGTAGGCTATTCACATGGAAAGTTACTAAAATGATTGTATAAAGTTTTGTGAAAGTAGGCCCAGTAACTGGCAGACATGCAATAGGTGGAATAATAAGTGTTTTCCCTATGAAATTTTCTTCTCATCCTGCAGAAAATCCTCCCAACAAGCCGTCATGTAATATTTTCTACAAAATATAAACTGTACTTGTAAACTCGTGTTTGTGTTGCTATCAGGCCACCATAGCAGCCTATCTGGACTCGTCACCTGAAGACAGGACCCAGGTAACGGCCCTTATAGTCGTGGACCGTAACCCCAATGCTCCTCGCTTCCTCCGTGGCACCTATGACAGCATAATCAAGGACACTCTGGCACCAGGAGACACTATCCTTCCCTTGTCAGCTGTTGATGATGATAATGTAAGTGTATATGCCTACATTCCACGGGCTTGGAATAACAACTTGCATACATTTTGAGTATGTATTTTCACCATCCCACAATTTCACATACTCAGCACATGCACTTCATTGTGTGGTCTGGAATAAAGAAAAAGGTAATAAAGGCAAAATTTACCGTGATATCAGAGGTCATGTCAAAAAGTCATTGTTTTCACTGCTCATAAAAGTCTGCCATTGTGTATGTTTAAAAATTCTTGACTAGGGCATTAAGGAACAGGCAAGTAAATAAATAAAATTGTCAACTGTGGCCATATTAGACATCCTTTTTGCCTCACTTTGTTTCAGGATACAGTGCGATACAGACTAGATGGTTCGGCTGAGATCAGAGAACAGTTCTTTGTTGATCCAGTCCTGGGAGGAGTTTACCTGAAGAAAGCTTTTGCTCTCACCCAATCCAGGCTGTATTCTGTGAGTACTGATATCCTAAAATTAGCTAACCTGAATTAACAAAGGTTAAGAAGGGTTAAGAAAATAATAAAGACTTTGCCCACATCACATTTAGAGGAGCCTATAAAAGTGTGAATGAAAGTTTTTTCATGTTGAATGAAACATTTTTTTGTACTTCCTAAATGACTTGTCCAATAAAACAAATAATGAAAATAATGCTTTTATCTTTTTCCTTTCAGTTTACTGTGACGGCTTATGACGTGTTTGTACCCAGTCGAAGTGTACAAATCAATGTCGTGATCACAGTGGAAGCTACCCAGACCACTATTACCACACCCTCTGTCACCCCCTCCCCTCAGCCTGATAGGATCTTCGCTCTCAATGTCACTGACATCACTCCCATCAACTGGATCATTGCCAACATCAATGTCTCCAACACCATCTGGAGAGTAAGTCATTTTTTTAATGAAGCCAAATCGTGAGTTTTCAGTGCATTGTTTTGGGGAAAAAAAGTCGCAAAATTTCTTGTTTTTTTTTTTTTTTGCATGTTGTCATAGTGTGGAATTTAAAATGTGTATATTTCAGGTTCAAACCTGGTCTTTGACAGGCAATTTGTAGATTCCACTGCTCCCTGTTGTTAGGTCTTTGACGACAGTGAATGGAATCTGTTGTAGTCCAACACTGGTTGAAAGCCATTTGTCATACTGATATAGCATGCTTATTTTGTGTGTCATGTATGAGAAACTTTGTCAGTAACTTGCCAAAGGTTGACGGGACTGCCTCAGGCACTCTGGTTTGTCAAACAATATACCTGACCAGCACTGTAAAGTGAAAACTTCTTCATTATGGGTTTAAAATATAATCAAGTAAATAAATAGATAACAGTGTGTCCTGTTCTAGTAGGTGATGATTATAGTGGTAACATGTCTGATCTTATTCACAGGGGCCCACAAGATACAATGCCACGGGAACATTTGCCGCGCAGCGTTTCTTCACAATCAATAACCAAAATGGAAGTATGACTGTGATCCGAAATCTGAGGGAGACAGATCAGGATGTGTATACAGTATGTATCTGCCGAATACAAACACATGCCATGACACATTAAACCAGCTCACAATACAATGTGGTTTGTACATTAACACATTTTGAAGGTTTGTACTTGCACATTACTTTACTGGAATCTCCTCACAATAACTCCTGACGTGTGTTATAATAATTGTAAAAATGACCTACCTAAGTTTGATTCATTTATTTAATACAATGCTGATTTGCCCTGGTATTGCTTTTCAGTTCAATATTTTGGCCTATGATGATTTCAACCATTCCCTGACCCTTACCCTAGAAGGAACCATCCAAATCATACGAAACCCAAATCCGCCGGAGTTTATAAGAAAGCGATACACCACAACAATCCGGGATACACATCGTCTCTCTGACATGGTCCTTAATATCACAGCCTTTGACAGAGATCAGGTGAGCTGATGACACCCATTGATTTGCTTTACTTGATTCTCTGTAGTCCAGATTGTTGGTGCACATATGTGTAATATTGCACCATAACTGTTTCTGATTTGAGTTCACAATGTCTGTCCTAGAAAGTATGTTAACACAAGTTTGAGAAAGTTCCAATAAGTTAAGTGGCTATTTTTTTTTCCTAAAAGCAGTGTTTCTGGAGTCAAATACGCACTGTTTAAGTTCAGTAAAGATGTCGCATAAGCAACAAAAGTTTTTTAAAGTTTCAAGAAACTGGTCCCAAGATCTTTTCTTACTAACCCGATTAACAGATATAAGGCAAAGAAAACAACAGAAACAGATTGTTATTAGAGGATTTTTATTGACTGAAGAAGAAAGTGCCCAAAAAAGTACCAAATAACCAGCTTGGTTTTCAGATTAACCATGCGTATTAATGGATAAAATGATTCACTTGTATAATTTGCAGGACCGGTTGACATATGAGCTGTCTGCAGTGAAGAGTGTGCCACCAGCCCTGAATTACTTTGACATTGACTCGCAGAGTGGAATCCTTTTCCTTCGTCAGAGATTAAGTCTTGACCCAGCCAGAAACAGACGTTATTTGGTCAGTAGTTTAAGGCAAAAGTTCTTGGTTGTGTGTATTTCTTGAAGTCAGCTCTTTTTGTAGTTTCAAAGGCCTAATTTATTGCATATTTATCTTTACTTCAGTGTATTTTATAAAGGTTTCCTGATACTTCCTGCATTTTCCCACTATAAAGTCACATTACTGCTTTGTGCATGTTGAGTGTTTGGGTATCTAAATAGTTTGTGGTATAAACCTAACAAAAGGAAAACACTATGTATCTTTATGTTCTGTCTATATTAATAACTCTCCTGAATCGCCCATAAAAGAATAAGGTGATTTAAATATATGAAATCTAGCTTTAACCTTATTTTTAGTTCAGTTTAAATAGTTTGGCTTTGGCTTTAAATACTCTTGCAGAAGCATGTAAAGGCCTTAAAATTTCTGATAAAAAATTATTCAAACTTCACAAAAAAGTCTAAAGTGGCCCTTTATGATGGACGAATCAATCAAGAATCAAGTCACTTGAAAGAACTTTAGGTGAAATATACCCTAATTCTTCAACCTTTTCAACCACATCTGTGACCAATATTTTAAAACATTCTGAGATAAGTATAGTTAAATCATTTTAGCAACATTTTCATATAATTGTATGCATAAATTCTACTGAAAAAAGTGCTCTAGAGGTCAAAAAGATTAAAGAATTACAGTAGTTCCTCACGGGTCGGCCAGAAACCTGTGGATGGTAGTGGGTTTTCCCTGGGCTTTCTTGACAGCGTAATGCTGGCTGCCGTGAAATAAGTGAAATATTCTTAAATAAGGCGTAAAACACCTATCAAATAAGTGAATAACTAAATAAGAAGCCTCACAGCAGGGAATGCATGATTGCCCATACTTACATGATGTATTCCCTTACAGATGACGGTAATGGTGCGAGACAATCACTACCCTGAGAGAACTGCTGAGGCTACAATTGAGGTGACTGTTCGGCGTGACGAGAACAACCCTCGTTTTGACAGACCAACCTACACTGCTAATGTGTCTTCCTCTGCTGTCAACAGAACTGTGGTTATTACTGTCAGGGCAACAGACGGTGACACCTGGGTAGGTGCAAACAAGGTTTTAGGTCAGCTCTGTAGCCCATCACATCATGTTTTATATTATTACGTATCATTGTATAAAAAAAAGGAGAAACTTCTCCAACAATGCAAACCTCTGCGCCAGCTAAATGGAAAAATACCTGGGTCAGATGATGGTGACTAATAATAATATGTAATAATTTTTGTCTACCTAGCAATTGCGAAGAGTCATTTTAAAAAAAATTCCTGAATGTAGATCACCACCAATATTCACAAAATTTCATACTATCATGCTTAACTTCTTTCTGTAAAGTTTGTGACACACTTCATATTCTACTTTTGCAGAAGTAACCATCATCATCACTTTTGTTAAAATTTTGACACAGTTTGTTGAAAACACAAATGTATTGTTACTGACACATCTACAATTTGTGTCAGCATACATATATTCCATTGACAGGATTTATCTAGGTATTGTTAAGAAATTGCACTGGTACATCTTTTCTAATGACTTGTTTTTGTTTTTGCCTGTAGGCTGGCCCCATGGTCTATGAACTTGTGGGTAACGCACTAGCACGGTACTACTTTGGCATTGATTCCACACGAGGCATTGTGTATGTGCGTAATGACCTGAGCACTGACTCCAGCACTACTTACACTGTAAGTGGATGTAACTGAAGTCTGCACACTTTACATGTGTCCCTCATGAAGAATACTTACAGATATTCATTCCGAAGTGGGAGCAATCTTATAGATTGGGGATAGAATAGCTTAAGAATTACTGGAAATATTTGACTTAATTTTCATTGAACATTTGTAATACTTTTTTTAATATGAAATGATTTTCCTATTTTATTTTTCTTTCAATACCTGAGTAAGGTTTTGTCTTTTTTATGATTTCATGATAAAAGAAATAAATCTTGTATCAAAGTATTTGGTGTTATATGAAACCCGGCCTCTGGTCACAAGTGGAACTATAACTGCTGTGTGTCTCTATGATTATAGCTTTGAATATGGCGCAAAAGACCAGTAAACTAAACTAAATAAATGTGATTGTAGTTGGTTGTGAGAGCCTATCAGCAGCAGTACCCTGATAATGATGCTACGGCCACCATACTGGTCAGAGTGGATCGCAATCAGTACACTCCCATATTTGAAGGTGTGCCATACCAGAGAGAGATCTCTGTTGACACTCGCCCGGGAACTAATGTCTTCACTGTGTCAGCCTCAGACAGGGATGGGGTAAGGGAAGACCATGTTGTGTTTTTACATTTATCCATTTGACAAGAGGAATGCTAATTTATACTGATACATACTATAACTTACTATGTATGTTGTATTCTATAAAAAGTATGCAGTAAGAAATTGCCAGCAGGAAGTCTCCTGAGTTTTGGTAGTTTATACTTTAATTATCTTTCACAGTTATGCACATAAATGTACATGTATGAGCTTTATTCAGATTTACTGTAATATGAACTCAAATCTATGCATATATTTGGCATGAAAAGCTGTGCGTGCAGCCTATTGTTTTCTAGAAAAGGTAATTCCCTATTAAATATTGGTGCATCTTGAATATAATGTTGTTTTAGTTGGAAGAGATTGGAAGATTTTGAGGACTTGGATAGTAAGGTTCCAGGTTTTATCTGAATGTTCTCAATTAAATGTACAATGTGTTGTACATTTTACAGGACAGAATAATCTATGGATTAATACCCTCGGGTGATCAGAGGTTCTTCATCAACACTCTGACTGGTCAAATCTTCACTGTGGGAACCCTGAATCAGAACGTAACCAGTTACCAGGTATTTTAGTTTACTTATATTTAAACCTGTTGTAATTCTATTGATCCATTTGCACTGCATGTACTCATGCTACCAGTTTACGTGCTTAATATATATATAGTTTTTTTTAGCTTTTCATTTTATTATGTTTCACAAAAAATTTTCAGGATGTTTTTAGCAATACATCCGTATTCCTTTGAAAAAAACACTGTGAAAAGGTTATTGTCTTGGCTTTGTGGCTAGAGTAATCACCTTGTGCGAGTCTAAAAATATACTACAGGTTGCTTTTGCATTGTACTGTAGAGATGCATGGTAATATTCTGGTACCATGTTAAGGGTTGTTACAAAATGTGTTGCTCTTCAAGAAATCATCTCTCATGTGTTCCCCTTCAGCTGAATGTAACAGCTACAGATCAGGGGAATCCCCCGAATGTTGCCTGGACAGTTGTGACCTTGACTCTTGGTAAGAGTAGTTTCCTACCCCAGTGGGTGAACGTACCTGGCTCTGTGAACATCAGTGAATCACAACGTCCCAATACAGTTGTCTACACCTTATCAGCCACAGACAGGGACCTGCAGGTAAACAGTTTAATCAAGCTGCTCTTGTAAAAACATTTCCAGGATGACTGGGCTTTTTGTTTGGGTGTGTGAGTCAGAAGCAATCTGTGAAAATCACTATTTGAGTAAAGGAGGTGTATTTGGCAAATGCATATATGTAGTTTGTCTGAGAGAGCTGTGGAGAATCTAATGAAACATAACCTAGTAATGTACATAATGTATTGTACATTTTCCAAGCCATAAGTATTGTTTTCGGTCTTATAAACTGTGATCTGTGTTAATGTGTATGTGAAAATTGTGAATTTCAGGGTCAGATGCGATACGGAATGCGTGGAGATTCTAACACAATCTCTTACTTCAGCATCAACCCTGGCAATGGTCAGATTAGATTGGTTGTTCCCCTTACGTCTGATTCTACAGATACACCTTACTATAATGTAAGTATATGTTATTTAAATGATGAATGTCTAACGCTCTTTAAACTAATTTTTTTTAGCCGTTTTAAAAGCTGCATAGTCATTCAAAATATTCAGTTCCTAATGTTTATAATGTTTCTAATATTGTTCTTTACTCTTGTAAATAAATGCCTTATAATCACAAACACACACACAGTATTTGTATTGACAGTAAATTTTGCGTTATACTGTTTGTTGTATTTATGCAGGCGGTTGTCTTTGCGTATGACAGCAGTCGTCCTGACCAGCAGATTGAGGGTATTGTTCGCATCATGGTAGACCGCAACCCTGATCCTCCAAGTTTCGGGGTGTTTGACAGAAATATCACCATCCGCAGGTCAACCACTCCGTTGACAGTTATCACTACAGTTGTGGCTTCAGATCCACAGGGAACAGTAAGTAAATCAACTAAGGTTTACTTTTATTTCAGTGAAATATTTGTACTGTTGAATTTGAAAATTAGATTTGACAGCTTGATGAACGTTCATGACATTGAATTTCATGATGCAGTAATTTGAAAGATTCTTTAAACCTGTTCTTTTGTCATTTTTGTGTATTGGTTGCTTTTTTATTTCAATTTCAAAAAACAATTTCTTATCAGCCATGACATTTATTATATTTCAGGATGTGTTTTACTCCATCTTGACACCGTCACCATATCTCTTTATCAACCCAAGGTCAGGGGAGATAATTCTGCAACAAGCTTTGACAGATGAATCTATCACCAGGTTTAATGTAAGCATTTTCTTCCCAGTCAGTCAAATGGGCTACAGGGTCATGCATTAGCCGGTGCTTGTGTTCAGTTGATCTAGTTGTCTGACAAAGAAGCTTGATATTGTGGTATCCTGATCACAATTCACCTTTGGGGAAATGGAAAGTTTTCTACTGTTTATTACCAAGTATAATTCAGCACTCATAAAGTTAATTACCAATTTCTCAAACTTTTGTTTAGTAATACATGTATTTTGAAAGTATGCTGCTATTAAAATTTATTGTTTTGGTAATGTCTAACAAAAACTGCATATAGGGCTTATTCTGTTGACAGTTGAACGTGCAGGCGTGTGATAATGGTGTGCCATTCCTCTGTGCTGTGGCTCAGGTCATAATCAACATTGATGATGCTAATAAGACCCCATTCTTTGAAATATCGTCCTACACTCATCGTATTCCCGACACCCAGCCCCTGGGGCGCCTTGGGCTCCGTCTGTCTGCCGTGGACAGGGATTTGCAGGTGTGTGCCTTTCAAAGTGTGATATTGATTTTGGTTAACAAGTTCAGAATTAATGGAATGTACATCAGTGAATTCTCCATTCACTACATTTTATATCAATTTGACACACTTCCCTGAATTACGTTGTGATTTCCAACTTATGTATATATTTATTTCTCATGGACACTCGATGATAGCTCTTATCATTCTTCTGTGTATTGGTTTGAAAGACAAATAATTGAATCTTTAAACACATGGGTGCAATACTGCCAAAATGGTGTTAAACCACCATCATCCATTTGTTTTAACTGTCTGCCTGTTACAGGGCACAATGCGTTATGAGGTTGTGTTACCTGACCCAGCTGCCCGCTTCTTCGGTATTGACAATAGTGGCCAGTTGTTATTACAGCAGAGTGTGCTTAATGAACAGCCCACCCAGTACCAAGTGAGTACTCTATCCCCAAGGGAACAATCTGCAAGCTTATCCCGTGGGATTATCCACTGTTGTTTGAAACATTGACTTCATGGAATTTTTGCATTCCTCGTGCGGAAATATATCAGTGAAGTAAATTATAACAGTTTGAAAAATCATTTGATGTATATCCGTAAATACGGATAATTGAAATAATGCAACTTGTTTCACATTAACAAATTTCAGAGTCATGTATTACATTGTACCTTTGTTTGTCGAACCAATAACTTTTGATCCTATGTTGATTAGCCTACAGGTCATGGAAATGTTCCTATTACATCATTTAAATTTGTTTTAGTTCCGAGTTGCTGCCTATGATTCTGCCTTTCCGACAATGAAGGGGTATGCTTCAGTGACAGTGTTTGTAGACCGTGGTTCCAAACCACCTACCTTCCCTACCGACCTCTATGTCATTTACATCAATGAGACGGCCTCTACTGGAGACCTAGTGGAGACAATAACAGCTAATGGAACAGGCAGTGTAAGTATGCTTATGTGTAGTCTAAATGTGCACAAAATCAGAGTGCTTTAACACAGGCTGTGATTGAAGTACAAATGTATAGGTATTCTTCTCCATGTTTGTGGGGACTTGATGACAATAAGCGGTCAACAATGCTCATGTGGCAGTGTGGACTTTCAAATGATGAAGACCGCTTTCACCAGTATGGTGTCCATATCTGTCCATCACGGGTGGTAAAGTTCATCAGCAATAGGCCAAAGGGCAATGGTTAACTCTGGACACTCTTTCTTCCTCCATCCAAAAAACCAACTGCTATCCGCTTGGTGAAAATTTCTTGTTTGACATAAACAAATATGTACATTTGTAAACATATATTATCAGGCGAATGTGCAGAGACCCCTCATTATCAGTATTAAAATGCACATACATGCAGCAGTTTAGGTCTAGGCATACATACATCTTTCCCTATGCTATTGGTTGTGAATTATCTAGTGTGTATTTGTGCTTGTGACAGGATACATTCGTGTACAGCCTGGTAGGAAGTCAGGTAGATGAGGACACGTTCTATGTGAACCCCACCACAGGGGCCCTCTTCTTGAACCGTCCCCTGACAGACGTCCTGGTCAGAGATATCAACACCTTTGTGGTAAGAGACGGTTCTTAGCATTGTCAGAATCTTCCTCATAACATTATTGT
Organism: Liolophura sinensis; assembly: GCF_032854445.1. Taxonomy (NCBI): domain Eukaryota; kingdom Metazoa; phylum Mollusca; class Polyplacophora; order Chitonida; family Chitonidae; genus Liolophura; species Liolophura sinensis. The sequence continues at coordinate 27,375,756 of NC_088295.1, forward strand.
CCATTGTTTCATATTGTCCAAATGATAGCAGGACATTTTGTTTCAGCATAATTGTGTGGTGTTGTTATCTTTTTGAGGAGTGGGGGTTTTTTTAACGATTTTTTCTTCTTCTTGATCATAGAATACATTATTGAAATGCATATGCTTTGCAGCTTGTAATTTTCTTTATTAATTTGTGATGTACAATTAATTTGTGATTACAATTGCACATGTACAGTAATGTCATTGGACAGGAACAAGTGTAATATTTCATTAAAAGCAAAATAAAATTGATGTTCATATCATCACTTTTGTATTTCAGTTTGCTGTAAGGGTTACCGAATCAGCCTCTGGTAAGTCTGGAGTTGCCACGGTAATTGTGAATGTGATCAGAGACCGAAGTCCACCGGTGTTCCCAAGAGACCGCTATGATGTCACCATCAATGAAACCAAGCCAGTGAATGAAGGTGTTGTAACTCTGGTGGCAACTGATCCCGATCTCAAGGTATTGGGCTATTTTCATCTTTTTTTCTGCTGTAAATGCAAATATAGTGTTGGTTTGTCCGAAGATTGTTATAGAGAAACCATGAATTGCCTTTAAATGTGATCTCCTTCTGGAAAGATACATATTAAAGGTTTCATTGTATGAAAACTCTAAATTATTTTGATTTCAAATACACACTATGATAATGATGATTATATTAACGTTATAGCCCTCATTGAGTAGTAGTTATGATTTGTGTATATGTATGTCATTGTTGATCTAATGAAACCTGTGCCTGATGACTAAAATCCTGCCATATTGGTTTCAGGGAAGAATCATATATGAGGCCACAAACGTGTACCCAGCTCCAGAGTTCTTTGGGGTGCGACCCAGTGGTCAGGTTTATGTCAGGAGAAGCTTAACAGAGGACAGCCTGCAACTTAGGATATACGAGGTAATTGATAGAGGCTTTCAGTAGCTGACAGTCCCCCTGAGGTTGTCTCTAGAGGTTGCATTTATTGTGAAATGTGTCTGAGTGCAAAAACATCTGAAGGTATTGAAATTGAAGATATTTGGATAGTGAAACTGTCACGAGTCCTGGCTACAAGAGCTATGATATAGGTGGGAAATTTTGACTGGTGAATTGTAACATGGTTCAGAGGACTTGGTTATTGATTCAAAATGAGTGTCTGTATGATACATCAGTGTTGTTTTGGGGGTGGGGGGGTTGTCCATATTTGTTTTTTATTCTTGGTTGTAATTGTCACTGTGGTTGATACTTGCAGCTGGTTGTGGAAGCATATGATTCCCGCTACCCTCTGAATCGAACCCAGGCCACTGTCTTCATCACTGTTAGGCGTGGCGCCCGTGGGGTGAGCTTCCAGCCCTCAGCCACGTATGAAGCCCGTATCAGCTCCTGTGATCCCTCAACTGGCTCCATCATTCAGACTGTCAGAGCTACCGCAGAAGACGGAAGTAGTGTAAGACTCTTGCCCAATATAACTCTTCTAAGGCCTACAACTTGCACATATGCACATATTTGTAGTACTAAACTTTACTATGTAAACCCATTTTCATGATCAACAAAATATTAACTGTTATATATTTTCTCTCATTGCAAATATGTTCATCTTTGTTCGTGCCTGTACTGGTCTGCATGTTTGCTCGGTGTGCCAGAGTGTCTATTGTTTGTTTGATATTGCAGGCTGGAATGCGTTACAGCTTTGTGAATTCTTCTCTGGCAATCAGACAAATGTTTACCATCAATCCCACAACTGGTGTCATCACAAACTTACGGCCTCTGAATCAAGCAGCTGCTGACTTCTACACAGTATGTACGCTCATTCTAAAGACGATCTTTGTGGTGGTAATGTTGTTTCTTGTGAATGTTGAGTAATATATATATAGGCATATGTAGGCTGTCAGATATTTAAATAGCAGTTAAAAAAAAAAAGTTGTGTGGTAATTGTTTTGATTATTATCAAAAGAGATATATGCCTGTGGCTGTAGTACAAATGTCCTTCAATCTGATGATAATTTTGAACATTCGCATTCAAGTTAAACTTTAGAAAAAGATAATACATGTAACACATCATTATAATTTCTGACTGTGGTTTCTGTTTTAGCTCATTGTGCGTGCAACTGACCCCTTAGGAAGGACAGCCCTGGGTATAGTGAACGTGATCCTGAATTGCCGGTCTGAACCACCCGTCTTCCCAGGAGGCAGTGTGACAATCATTGTCAACGTGACAGATCCTGTGCGTACAAGGATACACAACGTCACTGCTGTTGATCCAGATTCTCCACCAGTACGTCCCTTTCTGGCTTTAGTATCCAAATCACTACTGTGGTATTCCTCATTCTCTCCCCACTACCACATGTACATGTGCATGTACCTAACCTAAATTTTTAATCTGTAAAAATTGTCTCAAAAAATGCATTTTTAAGAGCAACTGAAGGTCATCATATAGCACTTTTGGTGCTGAAACTTAAATGTTTCTATTAGGGTATCAGCATACCTTCCAAACAAACCTCATAACATTCTTCTCTTAAAGATCAGTAGAACTCTCAGAATCGTTCGAAAGGCGTTACTTAGTCATGGATGAAACTTTAGGTCAGATATGGTATATCTCAATTAATGAGCGGCAGTGTTTCACTAAAATACATTTGTTACTCACAACAATCTTCATTCAAGTAGGTCTGTGTTGTAATTGATTGCTTCGCTGTTTTCTCAGAAATTTCCTCTGCAAAGTTTTATAGTTTTTATGTGTTTATGCTTTTGAGGTTTTGACATCAGCTTTACCAATCTCTTCATATCTGACCTTCTCTTTTCAGGGAGAGCTTCGTTATGAGATTGTAGGTGTAGACCCCTCACCTGAGTTCTTTGAAATTGACTCCAGAACAGGTGTGATTTACCTGAAGAAACAGCTATCTACTGACCCTCGACAGCTCCAAGTCTATGTGGTAAGATACACGAATTAGGTGATACTTTTCAGTTAATTGTTTCCAGATGTAAATATAAATAATAACAAATGAGAAAAATTATTGAAAATGTTTTTTTCATGTCCATTGCCATGTTGTTATTTACTCTGCTGTTTGTTTCATTCCTGAGGCAAAGTAAAGGTTAATGTTGGGTTGTTTAGTTAAAGGATTCTCCCGACATGATACAGCAGTGTCAGAGCTACAATATAATATTGTGAAATGTTGTTCTTATTAGTTTGCTGCCGTGTATTTTTATGTCAGATTATTTTTATAACAAAAGTCAGGCAACACCATTTGGGTTGACCTTTAATCTATCTTGAATTCAATGACTCACTTTTACTATTTCCAAGCACTTCCTTTTAGAGATGAGTGACTGTATGCAATCTTGTAGATGTGGCTGCAAGGATTCTTAGTTTTTTCTGCCTTGTTTTCAGATCCGTATTGAAGCATACAGTGTGTCCGATCCTAATACCCGATCCTCATATGATCTGATTGTGAGGGTGGACCGTAACCCTAACTCACCTGAGCTGAGCGCTAACCAGTATGAGGCCACAGTCCGGGAGAACTTCCCGCTGGGAGGATCTGTCCTCGCCATCAGTGCCTCAGACAGAGATGGAGTATGTCCATGTGTCATTGTTTAAATAGTGAAACTTTATACTTTATACTGTATTGAACATGTATGTGTTTTATTATTCCGTCAAAAGCAGTGAAAAAATGTTGAGATTGGATCACAGGATATTCATATTTAGAGTGTTAATAAATTCCGTCGGCTCAATACAGAATTGGTGCAGGCTGCATTTATATCATATTTGGTAAGACAAATTATACAATTGCAAATATTATTATATCCAGTAGCAGTCAAACAAATAATTTTAATGTCCATTAAATCACCTTCAGTGTACATGTGTGATTGTTATTGTTTTGATCCCTTTTTGCTCCGCAGGATGTCATTTGGTATGAGATCTACACAGCTAACAACAATCCACAGGGTCTTGCAGCTATACCGTTCTTCTACCTGAACCCAGGCACAGGAGTAATCACTGTCCGCAGAGACCTCAGGGAGGCCCCTAATAACCTGTACACAGTAAGGCCAGATTAGAATACCTGACTCTAGTTATGCTGTCATTACAGTGTACATTTTCTACTTACTTCTTATACACTGGCATCAAATATAGTTTGACAAAACATGTGTGACGTGTCTTTACAGTTCAGTGGTAGGCTAGCACTAGGATACTTTGCAATAAGCTGATAATGTACAGAGACACAGGGATATCTCTGGAGCGCATGGCTTATGCTGTTGTAGCGATGATTAAAAAGAATTATTTACTGACCTGTTCATTTAGTATGCAAATATATTACAGGAGCCGTTAACGAGGTTTTCTCTCTGACAAAGTTGAAAACGAAAATTGCATAGAACAAAAGCAAAAAAAATTCTATGTTAAAGAGACCTTTCATAAAACATCCCCCCGAAAATTATTTATTTTTATACTGATTGATTTATTTTCCTCAAATCAAGTGTCCCAATTGAAGTGGTGATTGAAGTGTCAATTCATAATGAATTCTTACCCTAATTACTCAGTTAGCAGGTTATTTAATACTGAGAGAAAGCAGTATAAAAATTGCTTCGTACATTTATATTTTTGTTGAGTATATATAAGGCTCAGCATTACATGGGTATGCTATATCTTAGCCATGTCTTGATTACATTAGATTTGATATAAAGCATTTTACTCTGTCTATTACTCTTCTTGTCCATCCTACAAGTGTATGATTTGCCTTCCTCCCAGTTCACGGTGGTGGCACGTGACCAGGGACTTCCCCCCAACGAGGACACAGCTGTTGTGAGGATTACCGTGGAACGAGCCAGCAGGGTGACCATACTGAACCCCAGCACCCAGATCAGTATCAATGAGACCGAGCCTGTCAACCAGCGCCCCATCCACACTGTCAGGGCTACCATTCAGGGAGTTTCCGTAAGTGGACTCAGAACATTTATCGAATGGAGTTTTTCAAGCCAGCCTCAGGGTTAAGCAGAATTCAGATTATCGTGATTTGGAATTAAATTTTTACCAGCAAGAAAGATTCAAGCCTGAAGGTTTGCCAGGTACCTGATGAGGGGCAGTGCGTTTACTCCTCTACCCTGGACTTGTTCAATATCCTGTTCATGAAAACTTCTTGAATACAGTGTTCAGCACCAGTCAATTAAAGTAAGTAAATTTATGAGCAAGAAGAAGTAAGTAGGGAGAGTATTGCTTCTAAGTTTAGTGATGCTTTTGTGTGGCAGAAGTTAAGACTGACAACATTCAGAAAAGTAGACAAACAAGGCTTTCTGTCTTACATAGATGTCATTTCAACTTTGTTCTTACATAGATGTACATGTCTGCTTGTTTCTCCCCAGGGTAACCCAGTGTATGAGGCCACAGGAGTGGGAGCTGCCCAGCTCTTCTTCAGGGTAGACAGAACTACAGGCCAGGTGTACGTGTTGAGAGACCTCAAGACGGACACACTCACCAGATATGAGGTAGGTTTGAACCAGCAAACTAATGCTTTTACATTGGTTTACAGCTTAATTGTTTTGTGAATAGAATTCAAGACGGACTCGCGCACCAGTTCTAGGATAGATTTGAAAGATTATTTTGTGAACAAACCTGAAGATGAACACAAGATATGAGATAGGTTTGAACCAGCAAAGTGTTGCTTTTATAGTGGGTTACAGCTTAATTGTTTTGTGAATAGAATTCAAGACGGACTTGCGGACCATTTCTAGGATAGATTTGAACGAACATGCTGATGTTTTCTACAGCCGTTTAACAGCTTAATTGTTTTCTGAAGAGGACTGAAGACGGCCACACTCACCAGATGTAAGGTGATTGAATCAGCAAATTGATGCTTTTAGGACCATGTTCACAGCTTTTATTATTTTGTAAATTGACCTCAAGAAGGACGTGCTTACCAGATAGGAGGCAGGTTTGAGCCAGTGACCTCTAGATGCTCTCTTTTGATTGTCCCATGCAGAATTTAGTCTGCTGTGTTATTCTGTCACTATCAGTACTGTGCTGCACCAAGAACTCTTCAACTGAATAAATAAACACATGAGGGCCAAGTCGAATATTAATATAAACTTAGGCGGTGCTGAAGTTTGAAGTTTTTATTTTGCAGCTTCAAGTAAAGGCCTACCACACCTTGTTCCCAGAAGCTGCAGGTACAGCCACAGTGCTCATTACAGTGGTGCGTAATCCCAGCGAGCCGCAGTTCAAGGACAATATTCGGGGCCTATGAAAGGACAATTGATGACACCTACCCACCTGGAAATGTGGTTGTGCCTGTACGGGCATCTGACCCAGATGGGGTAAGATTACACACATTGATAGGGATTGAGTTAAGCTTTTTTTTAATGACAGTTTGTGGATGGTATAATCAAATATTTTCTTCTCGCAGATTTGTATTTTCACGTTAATATGTTGATATTAATGTGAAAAGCCTTCTCATTTTCTCTGCTTAGTTTACTCCTGACCAACTCTTAACTATATATTTTGAGATACTGTTATAGACTCATAGTTTTATTTGGGTTCATTCCTAATAATGAAGAAGTAAGCATTTAAAATTTATGTGGGGATGCCTTTATGTGGGGATGCCTTTACTGCTTCACTGTTAACTTAATGCTTTGTTAGTTTAATAATTTTTTTCATAGAAGTAATTTGAAGTACAGGGAAAATGTAAATATCATATACAATGTCATTACAGAAATTTTTCTCCTTTGGGTGCTTTAGTCTCTGAAGATCAGATATGTACTTAGCTGTTCCCCAAATTTTGCATCATTAGGACATTGTCCAGTTCTCCCTGGAAGGCCCTGCTGTTGCTCTGGAGTACTTCTTCATCGTGCCCCGGTCTGGTGACATCATCCTGCAGAAATCCCTCAGAGGTACAAGTCTGCGCAGAATTCAGGTAGGTACAAGTATTTCTTTTTCATAAATGCAATATATTGCTCAGGAAAAATTTGAGGATTCCACCCGCCATAATGCTGACCGCCGTCGTATTAGTGAAATATTCTTGAGTACGGCATAAAACACCAATCAAATAAATAAATAAAAAAAAATTTTAGGCTCAAGAAAGAGACCAGTAGTATAATTGCATCTTGCTTCTGTTAGATTGGCTATTGTTAGCTTAGTTTTCTTTTTTTGTATGAAGGTATGGATTCTCAAAGGTAAAGATTTAAAATGATACCTCTTTTTATGAACCAATGAAATTGTCTCATTGAATCTTGTTGCTGTTGAATTAGCCACACTTATCTAGGAACAAGTCACTTGTATAACAGACTGGGCTTTCAGTGACTTGGGTAATGCTTTTGTCTCCCTGGCATGAAGTTCTTGTGTTTTTGCATTCTGCAGATGACAGCTGTAGCCTCTGACCTTCGACCTAACCCAAGGAGTGCCCGTGCTAGTGTCATCATCAACATCCGCCCTGTGGGAGATGGTCCAAGGTTCCAGAATTTGCCTTATGAAGTGTCTGTTAATGAGGAGGAAACCATAAACAAAGCTGTGTTCAATGTCAGGGCTGTTGACAATCTGCCAACTGTAAGTCCTTCTTTGACTTGATTATGGATTAACACCACATCAGCAGTATTTTAGCCATATGGTGACTTTTACTCGATAGGGAATCAAGTAAATTGAATTAGAATCTGAAATAACCAACAAATACACTGTCTGATGCATTTCTACATGATAATGTTGGAATGCTGGTTATTGATGTATTGTATACAGTTCACTCAATGGGGGTATTGGAAGTATCGTATTAATTGTGGGGTTGAGTGCTATGAACTGACACACTGAAGGTTACTTGCTTAACCAGGAATCACGAGTTCAGCACCAGTTTCTGCATGATTGATTATGGCTGTATGTCAGGTGAAGTAGCATCCTGAAGCACTACTCATTTTCAGTCAGGTATAAACCTAATCTGTAAAACACAAATATTCTTATGCACCACGTACACTAATGAGGCAATGAAATAAGTAAACAAGAGTTTTCTGTGCTGTGTTTTCAGGGTCAGATTGTGTATGAAGTAGTGGATGATCTGCCTGTGTCTCGGTTGTTTGCTGTGAACAGATCTTCAGGCATAATCACTGTCATCAGTGATCTCCGGGTGGATGATAGTCCATCATACAGAGTAAGCTCCCTTTACATGATGTGTACAAATTCCCTTAAATAGAGTATTTAATTCAGAATATTTACAGATTTTCATGCTGATGTAGTTCAATATTGATACATTATTATTATTATTGTAGCATAGCTGTAAGGTACATTTAGAAAATGGTAAAAACAATATGGGTAGAATGTCCATTCTTCAGGTTTTTATACTTTGAACTGTTGCATTTGACAAAGTTTTCCTTTATCCTTTGACTAGATGAGAGTCAAGGCCTATAACTCTGAGCGTCCCACCGCAGTCGCTACAGCCACTGTCTCTATTACAATGCTGCGTAATGCTGAGGCTCCAAGCTCCAAGCTTCACAGAAGACTCGTACCGGATTCAGATTTACGATAATCATCGTCTGGGAACAGCAGTGACATCTGTGTCAGCCACAGACCCAGATGGGGTGAGTCTTAACTGTCATTTGTAAGCTGGAATTAGTTCAAGGTATTAGTCATATTGACAAAGGTGCGTTATTCTGAGTGATCAAACATGCTTCGCAAATATGCTTTTTTTCTTGGCGTAACTTAATTCACTGCTGTTAAAGAATCTATCAATTCATCTCAAATGAAGGAGAAAACTTTTTGAGGGGGCTACCTTTTCTTGGCATATCAGTGTTCTATACTTTTGTACATACTGTTTCATATATGTTATAATGACATTGTGGAATTGTTAATTAAACATTAATTATTTATTTGTAATAATGATGGTATTCACTATTATTTGACAGTGACCTGCAGTGTCATTTCAGCTTTGCTTTTGTGACTGTGAGGTTTAACTACTGACTATTTTGTCAGGAGACAGGATTTTCGTGTTGACACTTTCTGTCTTTCTTACTCAGGTTCGTTACACCATTACTGGAAATGCCGATGCTCAGTCCACTTTCACCATCAATATCATCACAGGGGAAATCCTACTAGTGGCTCCACTGAACAGGGCTGCCTATCAGGTATGCAATACGCTTCACTAATATGACTGAAAATCCTTACATATAAGAAAAAAATTATTATATACTGAATGGAAATTCTAAAATTCATTTCATTGATTGTTTTGAAATGTGAAAAATAAAATATACTGTTGTTCCCTTGATGTTGAAGCTTCTTGAAAAGATCTGTGTAAAGGAGGTGAAAATCATAAAAAAGATGACAAAAATATTTGCTCTTTAGTAAATACATACTCTTAATCGTAACTTCCTTCTTTTAATTCTGTCATTATTTATTTTTGTTGTACATCTGATGAATACATTTCTGTGTTGATTTGTTCATTTTAGATCAGAGTAACAGCCAATGACCTTGGCAGACCACAAAGGTCAAATGTCACCACGGTATTTGTAACAGTATTGCCTGACCCTATACCTGTGTTTTCACAACTGAGATATCGTCGTAACATCTCAGACGACGTAAGTGTGGGATATGAGGTTGTCCGCGTATCTGCAACAGAACCAAATCTGCAGGTAAGATTGTAGCCTTTCCTACACATTTTGCACTGCATTGCTATAGCCAGGTTTTTAAGCGGGGGATGATTTCTCTGATGCTGCTGTTCGTAGAGACTTGGTGATAATAACTGACAAAATATATGTAGAAACATTCATGTCCATGTAGTTCATTGTCTTTACAGCCAGGCATGCAAGGGAAGTAACCCTGGAAATATGTTGACATTAGGACTCTCCTGTATATGGAGACATCACATGAAGGAAATTAAAGTTGAAGTCAAGAAACTCCGACAAGAAACTCCAACAAGAGTAACTGTAAAATAATAAACCTTAAAGAATGTCAATGATTTGTATTAAATATCCACAATTTTATAAATCTATGTTATGTAAGCAAATCCTCCTTTCAACTGGATAATTCCTATTGTGCTGTCATCAGTTGCTGTTGCATATTTTGTGACGTGTTTATCTTTTTTTAACAGGAAACTGTAGTGTATGAAGCTGCTGGGGTTTGGTGTTAGCCGCGTTTTTCCTTTGGGGTCAACAGAACCACAGGTGCTGTCACGGTCCCGAGGAGAGCTTAAAGAGAGACTCCTATGCTAATGACAACTATGTGGTAAGTGGATAAATAATCTCCCTACTCTGCTACTCAACTTCCTAGAGAGATGGATTGTCTATTGTCTAGTTGTCACATTTTTCTCTAATTTTATTTATTTGTTTGATTGGTGTTTTACCCAGTACTTAAGAATATTTCACTTTATACGACGGCGCTCAGCATTATGGTGGGGGAAAATCCTGGCAGAGCGTGAGAGAAACCCACAACCATCTGCAGGTTGCTGGCAGACCTTCCCATGTACGGCCAGAGAGGAAGCCAGCATGAGCTGGACTTGAACTCACAGCAACCGCATTGGTGAGGGGCTCCTGGGTCGTTACACTGCGGTAGTGCGCTAATCAACTGAGTCATGGAGGCCCCCTTTTCTCTAATAATCTTCTAGCATTTCTGATTCTATCATCTTTGTCAAAATATTCTGATCATTTTTTTATTTTATTCACTTCATTATCAGAAACTCAGACATGTGATTTGGTGAAATCTTTAGGGCTTTCTTGCAAGCCTCATAGTCCTTAAACTGAATTAACAAAAACAAAGTTGTCCTGTTTTACCATAGCCAGTTATCTGATGATTAGTTGTTGTTTGTTAACAGTTGTATGTGGAGGCCTATGACACGGCTAACCCTGACAACAGAGCACGTGGCGGAGGTGATCATTGACGTGACCCGTAACCCCAATTACCCAACCTTTAGACCCGGGGTGTTCAGGGCTAGGATACAGGATAACCACATACCTGGCAGATGGGTGATCAATGTCACAGCCACTGACCAAGACGGGGTAAGGAGACCAGACAGTGAACTAGTGTATATGGGTTAAATACATCAAAACAACAATGGCAACAGTTGTGGTGTACATGGGATATAGAAAAAATATTGCATTCCCACAAGCAATTTATATGTTGGAGAACCTCAGAATTTAAACCACAAAATAGTTCAGCAGATATATTTTAAATGTAATTTAAACCTATGACTGACATCATTTCTAGACAGCCAAAGAAAGTTCATTTTAAGTAATTAGAATAATGCCCATTCTGTTGCTGTAATTAAAGTTGCACCTGTTCCTGTATTTTATATGAAGGATACACCAGGTATAAATTACCTACTGACACTGGGGAAGAAATGATGACAGTATGGTGATGAATGTGTTCTTCTTTTGCCTGGTGTTTACAGGACAGTCTAATATACAGCCTGTTACCCAGTGATAATACAGTCACGGGAGGCACCTCTCTTAACTACTTCTACATCCAACAGTCAACGGGCTCCATTTTCCTGCGCACCTCACTGCAGGATACCACCACCCCACAGTTCTCTGTGAGTTATCTCCCGTATTTGTACCATTATCCCCATAGAATATATGTATGGTGCCACGATAGTATTCCTACATCTGTGTTCCATGCCACAAGAAAAGAAATCGTGGTTGTCTGTTCTGTAGAGTGTAAATCATCAGAGAGGCAAAACAATTATAAATAATGGACCAAATGTTTGAGTGGTAGATGTTAATGATATAATTATGCAAGACTTGTTTGTACTATTTTCAAAGGGCAGGGCACATGTGTTTGAGCTTGTAATGTGGTTGCCATTTCAGATGAAAGTGCGAGCGACAGACAATGGCTTTCCACCTAAGAGTGCAGAGGCAACTGTGATCATAGATGTGGTCAAAGACCAGCCTCCTGTGTTGCAGCCATCTTACCAGGCTCTGGTCAATGAAACAGACAGAACAGGAACGTTTATCATCACTATTACTGCCACAGACCCTGATGCACAGGTAAGTAGTGTCAACACCTGTCTGACTTACCCACTTCGGGTGTTGTACAGGACTTCAAAGGACATTCAGAATTGTTTGAACAATTGCGCCAATGGTAGTTTTTGGTATCTGTTGCTGTGTTTTGTATCTGGCAAGTTCCTTGATGTTAAATGAGTAATCCAGTTAAAATTTATTGCATTTACATGTAAGTGTTCGCAGTAAATCATACACATGAGCAGAGAAATTACATTTACTCTGATATAGAATGCGATCACAATTTAGAGCTTTATGCATTTTAGTGTTCTTGCTATGAAAATATTTCAAACCATTTCTTTGGAAGTTACTTGAGATGAATTATTTTTTTTTCTCATAGTGACTCATGCTGTCTTTGTACAGTCCAGAACATATCATCATATTAGCTTGATCTGCATGTGTAGAATCAATGCTGGTTTCCCCTCCAATCGTGTATGGGAAGGTCTGTCAACATCCTGACGATTGTTGTGGGTTTCCCCTAGGCTCCGTGGGTTTTCCTCTCACCATATTGCTGATGTCTGTCAATATTCTTGAGGCCAATTAAATAAATAAATCAAATATGTGTATGAACATTCCATCATCATCAACATCATGTTTGTGAAGCTGGGTCTAATCGTCCTCTCCTTAATCCCTCCAGGGCCCAGTCTGGTACGAGATCATCAACAACGGTGTGGCGTCTCGTCTGTTTGGCATAGACAGGAACACAGGCCGTGTGACAGTACAGGGAGACCTCACCAGTGATGCCAGCCCCATCTATGTGGTCAGTCCTACTACCCTAAATGTTCAACATGTGAAACCACAGACATAGTGCTAGCTTTTGCGGAGGAATCTTGTCTGATCTGGACAGTTAATTCTTTTTACTGTGAAACTCATATATATACCCATATCTCAACAGATATATTTCAGTCATCAAAATTGCATGAGTTTATATTTCTAAGTTACATTTTATGTTGCACTTTACTTGTTGAATTATGAGGTTTATAACCTTTCAGGGAATATGCAGCATGGTTATTTTTGTTATTTTGTAAATCACTCGCTTGGACATATGTTTTATTTTGTATCTGAACACAAGGTTAGACCAAATGTGAAAGAAAGTGTGTAGAACCCTTGGTTGTTTGAAAACTATTTTGTGTGTTTAATACATATGCAACAGATTTCTTTTTTTTTAGCATTAATGGTTTAAATGTAGGAAATCAATCTGTGTCTATCATGATCAACACTCACCTTTAAATGACCTTGTGGTTTTCCAGCTGAGAATAAGAGCCTATGATTCGCAAAACCCTAGTTCAGACAGTACCACTGACCTGATCATACAAGTCAACCGTAATAACAACGACCCATCATTTGAACGCACCACTTACAGTCAAGATGTTAGTGATGGCACAAGTTTGGGAACAGTGATTATAACTGTCACTGCCAGTGATAGAGATGGGGTAAGTTATGCCCTAGGTGAAATTTAATTTGTTCTCTGTTGATTTGAAAGCTGTCATAACATTTACAATCCATAACATGAGTTGCAAATGGAATTCTGATTTTAGTTATTGCATTGCATGTGGAATATGTATCAAGACAGAAACACCGTCTGATTTATTTGCCCAGGATCGTCTGACATACAATATAACAGGCGACTCAGTCTGTCAGCAGTATTTCTTCATTCATGTCGTCAGAGGAGAGGTTATTCTAAAGGAACCTTTGCTTGGCGTTGCTGGCAGAACTATAAATGTAAGTATGAACTCGAGGTAGGAGAATTTTGAAATTTATGATGCACTCTAAGCCTGCGATTCTGCTAATGAAACATATTGGCTTGTGAAAAGTTGAGAAGTGAATAGTTGACATTTTTTAATGAAAATTGTGTGGCATTTTGTTTCCAGTATCATCAGCTTGTATTTATTATAGTTGCTGCAGGAATACCATGTTACTTCTGTTGTGAAAATCTGTAAAACTATACTAACTATGGTGTCATAAAATAGGAATCTTGTAGCTTCGTTCTTTTTAGCTAAACATGATTAATGAAAACTGTCCAGTCTTCCTTCTGGATCCTCAAACAAGAAAGCTGCAATTTTTTTCTAAATAACTATGGTATATTGACATTAAGCTATTTGGTTTTAACAGTGTATTTTGGAAGTGTCCGATAACGGGTTCCCTGTTAGTAATACTGGTAATGCCAATCTGCAAGTCACAGTGACGGGCGTGGCACCACCCAGATTCGAGAGTTCAACGTATAGGATCACCATTGACGAGTCAAGAAGAGTCAATAGCAGTATTCTGGAGGTCCGACGATATGTTAGGCCAGGAACTGTACCTACGGTATGTCAACTGACTTGAAGCCACAAACGGCACTTCATATCATCTCTTTTGTGCGTTCAAATGCAGTGAATCTCCTGCATGTTTTCTTCGAACAGCCTGTTCCACAACCAAAAAAATAATAGAAAATTAAGGAACTCAAATATATTTAATGTACAGGTAAAACTTTCCAACGTTTCTATAACTGCAGAACAATTATAATGTTTTATTGCTTTCGAATACTAAACCGTTTGTATGTGATGTAATGAATTGTCTGCAGATATGTGCATATTTAATGCACAAGTAACCTCCAAAGCTTCTGTAAGTGCTTGACAATTATTATATTGGTTTATTGCTTATGAATACTAAACTATGTGCATGTGATGTTGATAGCCTGTGCGGTATGAGCTGGTGGGTGAATACCCAGCTCAGGACTTCTTCATGGTGGACCCCGTGACTGGCTGGATCCGGGTCAAGTCTCCTCTCACCCAGGACAGTCTACAGAGGACCATCTACACTGTAAGGACATTTATACACACAAAGGATTAGACACTCAGCTGTATAGTGAAGCTTCAGTATAATAATCACTGCTGGTTTTGTTCAAATTTCTAATGTGCAGTTCTGTATATAAGGAAAAGTGATATTATACAAAGAAATCTGATATAAAAACTGGTGACTTCACCACTTTTACATGCGTATGAAACTGGTGTGCTTTAAATAAATCTACCAACACATACGTGGTTAACAACTCAGAAACATTTTCCTTAAATCAGAATGAAGTTATCTTTATTTGTTGTGCCATCGGTTTGTATACAGCTTATAGTTTTCAATCTTGAACTTTGGTGCGTTTGCAAAGCTTGATTCGTCTTGGAACACACTTGAACATAAAGCGTGTTCGTCAGATATTAATGTGAATTGTGCTTGTCACATGCGTATGTACGCCATATTTTTTGTTTTTTCAGTTGAATGTGACAGTGTACGAAACAGCGAGTCCCCAGTCCCGTGGTTACGCGCAGGTGTATGTAACCGTAAACCGTAATGATGGGCTTCCACTGTTCAATCCCACCCAGTACAACGCCCGCATTGATGAGACCGTTGCTCCAAATACGGCTGTCATCACACTAAGACTCACAGATCCCACTGGGGTAAGAATTCAGAAAAATGCCTCGAGAAATATTTTCTTTGCCAGCAACAAGAAAATTGAAACTTTGATTAATTGATTAGGGAGTGTTTAGTAATCACATTACAATTCAAAGAACAAAAAAAGTTCTGTGAAGTTTTTATGTATACTTTTTTATTCAATTTTTTTTTTCCTTAGTGTTGAACAATGGTAGATGATAAATTTAAATGAATTTGAGAATTGTATGGCCTTGGTTTTAAATATGATTTATATTTTAAAGTATGATGTATTTACTTAGTAATTTTTTCATTTCTGTATTTTGTGTGTTCTGTAGAAAACATGCAGTGTTGTTGGCACCCCAGAAGCAGTGCCATACTTCCGTGTGGATCCATCAGCCTGTATTGTCCGAGTCAACAGACCACTAACTGAGGACCCCTCAAACAGAACCATCTACACTGTAAGTCAACACAGATCAACGTTTCATTCCATTGTTCACTTAATCTTTTTAAAGTCACATACTGAAGTTATATAGTTAAGGGTAGCATCTTAAGAAGAAGTGTACATAATAAGCTCCGGTTTTTCATACATGTAAAGCAAAATAATATGAGTGAGGTGTTCCTTTGTTGATGGCCTACGTACGTGCATGTCATTCACTGTATATTACAAAAATCAAGACTTGGCCTCATGTGTAGTGAAATCAGTGGTATGGGTGGTGTCTCAAGAAGTACTGCATTTTTTTAGCTTTGGCTGCACACACATGTAAAGCCTATTAACATGAAAGGGATGTTCCATTGTTGATGCCCTACATACGTGCATGTCATTTACTGTAAATGTTAGGATTTCCTTCACTAATAAAAGTGATAACACTTTTGTTGTTACATTATAATATTTCACACGCAAAACATATGCCTGAATATAAGCCTAAATCCTAATGTGCCTCACTTCTTTTCTGCGCTGTTTAGCTGATTGTGGAAGCCAGAGAAAACACTGGTGTGAACCCACGCAGGGCCAATGCCACGGTGACTATACAGGTGACGCGTGACTTGTCTGCCCCACGAATGATCAACCTGCCATCAACAATCAGAATTTCAGAGAACCAAGACTTGCAGTCCACTATATTTACTGTTCAGGGATTGGATAGTGATCTCAAGGTTTGTAAATGAAGCACCTGTTAAAATAAATGTTTCTGTCATAAGAGCATATCGTATTGCAACATGATCTGCTATTTTAACCATACAGTTTCATATCCCCTAATCTGTAATGAAGACAAGAAAAGTCTGTGAGAATTGCATATTTTACACAATGGAAGACTTACATATGTAAACATATATAATTGTAAAATGTGGTTGTCACGAATCTGTCTCATATTGAAAGGGTTTTCATCCACTGGTAATTTTTTTTAGTGATTTTGTTATTGGCAATTTGTCATTGAAGTTTTTTTTTTTCAGTCAATAAAGCGGAATTCAAAGAGTATATGTGTGAAGCAGGTTTGAATTATATTTTTCCCACACCTGTCAGTAACAATTCTTTTATAAGATTAATTGCATACAAAATATTTGTCTGACTATATTACAGGGTCGCCTGCAGTATGAGTTGATGGGTGTGTACCCAGCTAGAACCTTTTTTGGCATCAGAAAGGACAGTGGTCAAGTCTATGTTCACACCAACCTTACAGCTGATTCTACAGAACGAGAACATTACGAGGTTTGTGAAGTGTAGTTTAAACTCACCTGTCTTTGTTACATGGGTACATCCTTTTGAGAGTCCCCTTGTTATATGAATTGCCTGGATCCTTTGTACATTTTAGGATGTATTTTATAATCTACTCCAGGGCATGAAAGTAGTATAGGTCTGCTGGCCCATGATGAGTTAAAATAGCCGTCGGTCTAGTATGATTTTGAAACCACTAGTCGGCTTTGGCTAGTAAAAATTATGGTAGACAAAATTATGGCGATAAAAGGTTTGTAAACCTATAACGGAATACTTCCAATGCGTCCTAATTTTTAGTGAGCTTACCAAAAAAGATTGTTCTCCATTCAACGGTGTTGGATGAAAACACGCACATTCGTACCTTTTTTTCAAACTAGCATCATAGAAAGGTCAGGCCCTTGAAAATGTATGAGAATCGAAATATTCAAAAGTGAGGTACCCTTCATCGGTGGTTCCACCCCCTGCCCTTCTGAGGCCAGACTAGGCCCTTGTACATGCAACTTTTGCTGTATATGTTGATTTGCAGTATCACTGTTAAGTGTAAAATGGTAATGCATATCTACATTTTGGTTCTTATCAAAATTATGAGATGAGGTAATTAAACACAGCGTGTATCAGTAGAGTAGTCCTGGTGTTGATTAATATTTAAGGAAATTTCATATTAACTTGACCGTTGGGCTTGTCAGTGGTAAATGAGAGAATTTTATTAGTTAATAAAAGTGATGCCCTATTTCTTCTAATAATTGGGACAGCTGTTAGTCCTGCTGAAAACAAAATATTTATTTATCTCCCAGTGTTTTGAAAAAGTAAGAACATGGATATGTTGGTCATAAGATGGTCTAACCATGGGAGAAAAAAGAAATTTTTTATCTCTGTTAAAATTTCGTGCATATTAGCTGAAAAAGGCAGATCAGGTGTCCGAAATGTTAGAAGAACTAGGATACACACAGAAGATCTTACCACAAAAGGCAAAACAAAATGTCACTGCCAAGTACTGTGAACTTTTCATATGTAATGTACAGTTTGAACCTGGAGCATTAACAGTAAAGTATTTATTTCACAAGGCGCTATCAAGAGAACTCGTGAATGAGTTCATGTGAAACTGTATTTACCGACTTGCAAGGTTAGAAGGAAAAGACCTTTTTTATGGCACATTTTGTGGCACCACTAGGATCTCGCTACATTATTATAGTGTGTTAACTGAAGTTCCAGAAGTTTTGAGTGCTAGTGAAATTTGATGAGGGCTAGTAATATCTGAAAACCATTAGCCCTACCTGACTAGTAAGTTGAAACCCTTAAATTCAAGCCCTGCTACTCATAGGTTTGTCCTGCACATTGCAAGGTACAGTCATTTTCTCCATAGGCCAACATAATATAGATGCACTGTTCTTTTAGTAAGATGTGAAGCACCAACCATGAGGAAAGAGTGTTATCAGGTACCTTGCAATGTGCACGTGTTTACTCCACTGATAGACATAAAATGGATGCATTGTTCTTTAGAATAACATGGAAAACCGGTAAGTGGGCCCTTGCTGGCTGGACTGAGACATTCTGCTGACCAATGAACAGGTGTTCTTTCTGGCCTGACTGCATCTTTATTTCAGGAGGTTTGTCAGGAATCTGCCAAAGGGTAATGGTGTCCACTTAGTTTTGCCCAGTTTGTGCCTCCCATGAAAGCAGCATAGCCATCATGTCACCATCCATGAGTATGGTTTAAACACCAATCACATAAATAAGTAGATAACCGGCCAATGAAATTATTATTTCTTCACGCAGGATCGGTTTTTAGTCTGTCCTTCACATATATGTATTGATTATCAAAACACATGTGGCCTGTAATGGGGAACACAACCTATCTATAAAAAGTTGGTCCAAGTGATGTAGTCTTTTGTGCTTTTTCTAGAAAATGTCGCTCTTTCTGTGTCAGTGTGCTTTTAATTGTGCTCTGCTTCTTGTTCACGTACACTGTAACAGTCTCAGTAGTTCTAGAACGTTTCTCATTTTTTTACATTCGGAATACAGTGTGAGTAAGTTGCATGATGTCTCTCTGAGGTAGTTTTGTCCCTTTTGGTCAAAAACTTGGTTACTGGGTACATCAAACGTATATTCTTTTGCAGCTGGAAATCCACATTTACGACAGCCTGTTCCCAAACAACCGGGTCCCAGGTCGTCTGTATGTCAACGTGTCCAGAAATGCCTCGCCCCCAAGGTTCTCTGATAATTTTTACCGAGCAGACGTCTTCACTAGTGACCCAAGAGGCAAGCTGGTCCTCCAGCTCATAGCCGATGACCCGGATGGAGTAAGTCTGTAAAGGGCAGAATTATACTTTAACCAAAGATTTTTTAAATTCATTCAGAATGTCAAATGTGTCTCTTTTTTGTTGGCAAATAACAATATTCTCAGACATAGTAATTATTGTGAGGTTCACATGGTCGTACTGTAATGCAAAATCTGCTGCGTTTGTAGGACACACTGCTGTATCGTAACCTTGGAAACCAGACTGTCCAGGAGTATCTGTTTGTCAATCCAAGAACAGGGGAAATAACGCTGAACAAGAAACTCCCCTTTACCCGACGGGAAGTCTTCAGGGTGAGTTTTACTCCAGATTATGTGTATCACAAAAAAATACTGTAAATGCCTTTTTATTCGCTTGGTACTAACATTCACGGATTTTGCGGCAAACACATTTCAAACGAAAATAAGTGCCCTTGAATATAAAACCCATGTAATTTATTAATGTAGCATGCGTTACAGTTGTGAATTTGTTAAAAAGCACTACAGTTCTAATACTTTTTCAAACACGTTAATTAGAAATACTTAATTAGAATGTATTCTAGCTTTCACAAATGCAGCTTAATTGATCGTCAGTTAATCTTGCTTTCTTTTAAGGAGGCTTAGCTCTGTCTAAGTATCGCCATATTGCAACTTTGTTGTTGATTTATTGCCGCGATTAGAGACATACAAATCAATAATGTGTACTGGGCGCGTGTAAGTGATACGACTGTGCTTGCCTTCCAGTTAGATCACCTTTACGACGTGCTCAATGCATCGCTCGGAGGTTTCCACACTTCAAACTTCCTTTTCATAATAATGATTTCTGAGAAATTTACTCAAATCTGTCAAAGTTCACTCAAAGTTTCACTCACACTGCTGATGCATGAGAATTAAGCAGTGGGATTTATTTATATCACATTTAATCTGTTTTCGTCTCCCGGAGTGATATGAATATTTGCTCACACAGCAGGTAAGGGCTTCGTCTTAAAAAGATCCGCGAAAGTTTATACCCGCGAATCAAAAGGCATTTACAGTAGTACACAACAGCTCATTATGAGAGGAAAAAAATGACTGATTTTGATTATTAGTTTTGTAATATTTCTTCATCCTTAGAATTGAGTAAGACCTCTATTAGATGTGAGCCATAAGCATTCAGTGACCCATTGGTTTAGAATTTTACCTTTATTTTGATAGTTCCCTGTGGAAGTTGACGACCAGAGAAGCAACCGGTTGACAGACAGAGCTGAAGTGACGGTGACAGTGATTGTGGCCAGCTCACCTGCCTTCACCAGTACTATGACCACAGAGGTCAAGGTTACTGAAGAGGTTAACACTGGAATACATCAAGTGGTGGCCAGAGATCCCAGGGATCCTGTAAGCACATCTCAAACACTTCCATTTAGCCCCATGTTTAGCCTTGATATCTTTGTTGTAATGAGGATACCTGAAAAAAAACATGTTTTCAAAATCTTTGAAAATCTTTGTGTGAATTGCCAGCCATGTAGCATTTTGAAGAAGAAAAAAAATTGTTCTGTGTGACAAGAAAAGTTTTTTTCTCATGAATTTTAAAAATGGTGATACTTAGCTGTAAACTAAATGTTTTGCTTTTCTATGTAAAATGTACTTGTTCATATTTCATTTCCCTTCATGTCCAGACTGCTGTCATCCTGTACAGAATGGAGAGTCTGGAGCCAGACAGCTCTTACTTCCGTCTGACGGAGAATGGCCGCCTATTTGTACAGAGACCGCTCACAGATGATCCAATTAAGAGGAGGACGCAATACACTGTAAGGTTTCCCTCCAACATGCACAGTACATGCATTATACCTTGGCATTATACCTTGGCATACAGCAAATCACAGACTGTAAGAGTTTGTTCCTTGGTACACAGGAAGCACAGACTGTAAGAGTCTGTTCCTTGGGACACAGCACACACAGACTGTAAGAGTTTGTACCTTGGCACTTAACAAACCCCAGACAGTAAAGGTTGCCACTAAGCCAATGTGTCCTTGTCATGAACTGATCATACTATGTTTGGCTACCATGTCTCCAGGGATTTAGGCTATTCTTTCATTTTCTAATGTTTAGAATGAGACTGGTAAAAAAATTATTTATGACTGCATTCAAAATTGCCCATTGCTAGGTCCTAGAAAACCTCCATGCTTAAACATTTAAACAAATGCTTAACAAACATTTTAAACATTAAAATCTAAGTGAATTGCCAGACTACATACTTAACAATTATTTCTGTTGACAGCTGATCATGACTGCATACAAACAGTCTGACCCTAACTTATCCACCTCAGCCACCTTCATTGTCAAGGTGATTCACAACAACTTTGAGCCTGTGTTTGTGGACAGTATCTATAGAGGTACAGCTAATGACTATGACCCCATTGGTCAGTCAATCGTCCGAGTATCTGCTTACGACAATGATACAATCACGGTAAGACGGTATTCTGTTTAGTATTGCATTGTTCTCCTTACCTGTGCTCCACTGATTATAGCTGCTGGGATATTTTGTCAGTATATCTTTGAGAACTAAAGAGAAATAATTTTGGGGGAATAAAACAGGATAACAGAAAAGTTTGGGCCCCTTTCAATGTTGATACTGCCGTTGTTGTCAAAACTGTTCACATGAAATTGAGCATTGGGTCTAATCTGTTTAATTTGGAATGGGTAGGATGTGCTGTTAATTTGCAGCTGCAAATGTGTTTGTCCTTGGCAGATACATCACATCATCAATGTATGATAGAACTGCATTAAGAAAAACCAGGTATACATACATGTAGTTTAATACCTGTCCTGAGCTGAGATATCACATCGTTAGTTTGTAAGATTCACAGAGTCTGCCTTTTTTGTTTAACCACTGTTGTGGATGGGGTATTTCAGAGCCCTGAGGGTCAGCTGGTGTACAGCCTTTCAGGGGGAGAGAATCAGTACTTCTCCATCGACCAATACTCAGGTGTGATTAGTGTGAGAAGGATACTCGCCGAAGCCCCAAATGTGAACACCTACAGGGTAAGTTATCATGTCAAACCACAAAGTGATGTGAAGGAATTTAGTGTTCTGAACAGGTATCTGTAATCCTAGATTTTTCATTTTGAGCATAGAGGCCTGTGGTATAGTGAAAATATGAAAACACATAATAAGATTGTGCTTTGATCATATTTGAAAGAATTTTATAAGACTAGATTTGTTTCATTTGTCATAATAAAATTGATAAATAAATCAGCAATTTAGTCATGTAGAAAACTTTTAATTTAATACATACTGCAGGTATAAATGTTGAGTGGATGAATTGCCTCTGGATATATTCCCTCTTCTCTTCCCATCAGTTTCTTGCTCTGGCTGAGGACCAAGGGTTTGACCGTCGTACTTCCACAGCTTCTGTCATCATCACTGTTAGCCACAACAGATTTGATCCAGTGTTTGACAGACGGAATTACAGGGTGCCTGTTAACGAAACCTGGAATATCAACAATGTATTAGTGACTGTCTCAGCCACTGATGATGATCCTCCTGTAAGTCAACGACTGTAATATGCGATTCACCAAACACTCAGGGTCATGTAACCATGGCAACCAGGGACCACTTTTTAAAATTTTGGAACTAAATTTTTTGTAACTTTCTTGTAATTAAATTTTTTATCACCTTATTGCACTATAACCTATAGCGTGCCGCCTAATGCCTTTTGCAAAAAAGTTATTTGAAATCTGAGTTGATGTTTCATGAAAGTGGCCCTAGCATTGTAGACATTATGTGGGCACAGCAGCTGTGTGCTTGTAACACTAATAGGGCTTTGTGTCTGGCCCCTAGACCTAAGACTAAGGAGATTGTGTACTCAATTATGGCATGCAGACAGGCTGGAGGATACATTTGAACCATACACCATGGGTGATTACATTTCTGTAGCTGTCCATCTACATCATAATGCTGGAATGTTTTAAGGGTGCTGATACAAAATTACATGATTTTCTTCCACACGTATCCATATGTGAAATTTCTCCCGGTTTTTGTTATTATAAATGCTTCACTGTCATAGTAGATCACATTTGTATAAAAGAGTTGTGACTTTTGTGATTATTCACAGTCAGACAGTAAAAATTTGTCATTGTAAACTGACAGTTCACGATATCTATACTTGCTCTTCAGAACACACCCAATAGTGATATCACGTACAGGATTGTGGGACCACCAGATGTGTTCAGCTTCTTCTTCATTAACAGTAAGACGGGTCAGGTGTTTGCCAGGACCAGTCTGAGCCAGGTGCCTAACAACACTGTTGAGGTAAGCAGAGAGGGTATACCCTATTACATTGTCCTACTGCAGGGTTTAATGCTCACTGATGTTCTGGGGACCTCCTTGGCCGAGGGGGCTAGCACGTCAGCACGGCGCAATGACCCAAGAAACGTCAGCCAATGTTGTCATTGTGAGTTCAAGTCCAGTTCATGCTGGCTTCCTTTCCAGCCATACGTGGGACGGTCCTGCTCGCAACCTGCAGAGGGTCTTGGGTTTCCCCCGGGCTCTGCCTGGTTTCCCTCCCACCATAATGCTGACCACTTGTGAGTGAAATATTATTGAGTAAGACGTAAAACAGCAATCAAATAAATAAATAAACACTGATGTTCCGTGTTCAACATAGTCAGCCTAGCTATTACACTTGTGTATTGGATTGTAAAGTATCGGCATCAGCATTTATCACCATACAGTTTTTTGTTGCATAAAGCTATTATCATTTATTTGTACATTTCAGTCAGCATTTATGCGCTAAGATTAAATTTTATTCACGATTTTGATAAGTTTTTGAACATTTGCTCATGCTGTTGGTCACATCTACTGCGCAGTTTATCGTGAAGCTTCAGACAATGGTGTCAGGCCTAGGAAAGCAGAGGCTACTGTTACGATCGTGATACAGAAAATAGTTGGTGGACAATCCATACTTTGACCAGTCTACATATGAGAGAACAATATCCTCTGAGGAGATTATCCCACATACGGTCATCACGCTCAGTACTAAGGATCCTTCTCCTAAGGTCAGTACTTTAGCACATGCCTTATATATCTTCATATTCAATTTTTGTCTGCATTCCAAATACAGTATTTACCCTAAAATTTTAAAGGCCAAAAAATGGTCATAAAATATTAATTTTGGTGCTTAAACAGGCATTTAGCCAAAAGTATATAATAACCTTCCAACAACAAACATCCAATCAGCTTTCCAAGGTTAATACAACTCTCAGAATGGGACAAAATGAGTAGTTTAGTCAACTTAATTTTATGTCAGTTTAATAGCTAGAGTACCGTGCTTAAAGTAAATAATATGGGATACATGTACATGTAGTTTTCTTGCTTTTTATGGTGAAGTTTGTTGATGTTTTTTGTTTGGTGTTATTGATTCAGACGCAAGTTATATTACAAGGATGTGAAATCAGTGATTATTGTCTTGTTTGTATCCAATGATAGGGTCGCCTTCTTTTCCGTATCTTTGGGCGTGGCCTTGCTCCCACATACTTCAGTTTGAACCCAAGAGGAGATGGCAGTGTTGACTTGATCCTTCGACAGTCTGTAGAGAATATCGACACCGAAGTATTCTACGTAAGTTGCCCGAGGAAGTGTGTGTTGTATACGAGAGCTGTTCATGAGGCATACACCTGAATCGTAGTGTGCCTTTGTCTGTGCTCAGTAGACACCAAATATTGGGACTTAAAATGATTTAGAAAATGAGTTAAATGTCTGTGATAAAAATTTCAACTGTTAAGCTATGTGTCCTTCAAGATTCTGTTAAAGATAACACCCAACACTTTCCAATGAAACCTCTAAGGTACATTTAATCCCTTTTTTGCTTGAGTAAGTTACTTTTTTCTTATTATGGATGTTTCTTTAAAATTAAAATGCTGATTACTAGGTGAGATAAATTGAAGTCACTGGGAGACTGAAATAATCCCTAAACTCGCACATTTAGGACAAGATGGTAACTGTTGTTAACCTTGCATTGTAACTTCAGGTGGATGTGGAAGTATATAGAGAGGGTGCTCAAACTGAACGTGGTTCGGCCGTGGTGAGGGTCAACATTGATAGGAACCATGCTCCCTACTTCCTGCACGGCACGCTTAACTACTCTATACCAGAGAACCAACCTTTGACACAACCATTTGGTGACGTGAATGCTGCTGATGAGGATACGGTGAGCTAATATAATACACTGGTTAAATGACTGGGAATGTATGAGTTATGGGACCTGAATTACGAGTAAAAAATCTGTATATATTATAGTAGAGAGACTTCTTTGAAAGAAAAAAAGCCTTGCAGTGTGAGTAACTGAATTTGGCTGCTGACTTTATTTCAAAATGAATTTCTTTAATGTTGCTTTCGTCTACTTAAATTGTGTGCATATTAAAATATGGCTCATTTTTTTGGCAAGGGTAAATGTTGTAGGGGTAGGAGGTTTAAAAGTATTTGTGGAAAAGGACTTAGCTTGTGATGGCTGTGTGCATTCGACACTGTGAAGAAATGTGTTTACTGGAACATTTTGTGGCTTCATGTCTGTCCATTGGATCCAGTTTATGTTTAAGCCAAAGCTGTGTATATTTATGTTGGTTATAATGTAAAAAGCTGAATTTGCCGAATATACTTTACTCAATTTTTCTGAACATCAGGGTGAGAGAGGTGACATTACATATCAGCTCGTATCACAATCGCCACCTGGAAACAAGAACTACTTCTTCGTGAACCCGTACAACGGTAACCTGTCTGTGATTGCCCCACTCACTGAAGACTCTGTGGAGGAATACACGGTAAGCATAGCTGGCCCTTTGGCCATTGACATCAATCTTACCTTTATTCACAGGCTTATTACCTATAATTCAGCTCGATTTAATGTTTTAAGTAGCATTTGACCCCAATTAAGTAATTTAAAGTTTTATTTGTTTATTTACATCAAAGGATTGTGGTTAAATCCAGAAAAACAGACTGTGAATTTGGATAACACAGTATGCAAGCATTGACAGTAAAGTATTGATATACTAGCTTTAACCATCTTCTGTAATATAATTTTTTTCTGTTACAGCTGATTATTTCTGCCACTGACAATGCTCGTCTCCAGAAGAGGGCCTTAGTCACGGTGCGAGTGAAGATCTTGCGTAACAACAACCCGCCCAAGTTCAGCAAGAATCAGTATGATGGGTTTATCAATGCCTCTTCCACCCCGGGCAGTCCCGTAACTCAGGTGTCAGCCACAGATGATGATGGGGTCAGTACAGCTAGCATATATTCAGAAAAAAATCAGTCTAAAAGTGAATTAGGTAGTGGTGTATGGCTCAGTGAGTAATGGGATTGACTGATAACCACAAGGCTCATGGGGTGTGGCTCAGTGAATAGTGGGAGTGACTGATAACCACAAGGCTCATGAGGTGTGGGTCAGTTAGTAATGAGAGTGACTGATAACCACAACGCTCATGAGGTATGGCTCAGTGAGTAATGGGAGTGACTGATAACCACAAGGCTCATGAGGTGTGGCTCAGTGAGTAATGGGAGTGCCTGATAACCACAAGGCTCATGGGGCATGGCTCAGTGAGTAGTGGGAGTGACTGATAACCACAAGGCTCATGGGGTGTGGGTCAGTTAGTAATGAGAGTGACTGATAACCACAAGGCTCATGGGGCGTGGCTCAGTGAGTAATGGGAGTGACTGATAACCACAAGGCTCATGGGGTGTGGGTCAGTTAGTAATGAGAGTGACTGATAACCACAAGGCTCATGAGGTGTGGGCTCAGTCCTGGCCTGGGATAGGGATGTTGTACTGCTTCCTGCGTTTGTGGGCCTCGGTGACAATAAGAGTTCAGCAGCATTCATGGGGCCTTTTCACAGTCTCATGTCTGTTGATGCCACTTGTCTTCCATCCATATGATATCCAAATCTGTATGCATGTGTGTGTATGTTCTTGTAAGTGAAATATTCTTGAGCTATACAATTTGTAAAGGTCATTAGATGTCATTAATGAGTAAGTTAATGTTCTTTTAGTGTGCATAGTTGTAAGCAATCCTGTATCTTTCTCCAAACTGGAAGTGGTGACAGCCATTTTTTTGTGGCTGTAATTATTTTACCAGTGTTTGAGGTATTGTGAGATTAATCAGTCTGAAACATACAGCATGTGTTATGAATTCTGTCATAGGTAGACGTGAATTTCGTATTCATATTGGGATAACTGTGATAATAGTATTTTTTCTCTATGGACAGGATGCCATTCGCTACAGCATTGACCAGGAAGGTGTGGATCAGCTTCGTTTTGCTATTAACCCTACAACAGGGCAGATAACACTGCGAGCCAAGCTGGAATCGGAATCTAACACAGAATACAGGGTAAGTTAACCCCAAACACCTCAGACTTCACAGTGATGGATTGGTATTAAAGTACAGGAACCTGAGATCAATACCCAATGAAGTACATGAAGACCAAATACCCAACAGTTTCCATACTTTGTACTTCCTTATAAATGTCAGGCAAAATACCCTTTTCAATAGCATCGTTGTAAAAATCTTTCTATACATGTATATACAGTATTTCTGGTATGCTGCTCATGAAGTTAAATTGCTTTCCTCCTTGGAAGTTAAATTGATTCTCTCCTTGGAGTTGGATGATTTAAAAGATTAAAACCACGTTCATCCCTGATATAAAGGTGTGAAGACGTCAGGAATTCTTGATACTGCAGAAACCAGTTTATGTACTAGTTATTTGTGTGTTACAGTTCACAGTACGGGCAACTGACACTGGAACACCTCCAAAACACGACACTGCAGTTGTTATAGTTCAGGTTACTAGAAACTTTCACAAGCCAGAGTTCACAGAGCAAGAGTACAACACAACTATCTCAGAGTACCATCCAGCCAGGAGACCCGTCATCACTGTACAAGCCACAGACAAGGACCTTGATGTAAGCATACACCATTCACACAAATTGGCTTCATTTTACCATGATTTGGAATTGGTCAGGAATGGTTAATATGTTATATTAGTGGACTATGACTACTGTGATGTGTATCATATTGTCTGATAACAACAATAATCCAGTTTGATCAAACTCAGCTCATTATAAATTGTAACAAAGATAGCAACAAAGGTAATCTTGTGAATTTTAACAGTTTATAAGTGCGTGTTCCTATAATACCAGTTGCTGAAGGTTTACTTTTTTGTCTGTTATGCCTCTCTTAGTTGGGAATGGTAAGTGGGCCCTATTTGGTTTAGTTTTAGCTACATTTTTTAGTGAATATACTATTGTGATTTCCATGATAATCTTCATTCTGTTTTTTTCCATGTCCAGTTAATACTTTATTGGAGTAATTTCATTTCATATTGTATTACTTGTCCAAGTGTGCTCCATAATATGAAGGCAAAAGATACAGTGATCGTCATCTTATGCCTACCAGAAAAACAGAGTTAAACTATAAACCACAGTTAAACTATGCAGGTACAAGATCCTCAAGTTACAGGACATACTTCTTAATGTAAACATCACTGTTGTGAATAGGCTGTTTCTTATGGTAGTGGAAGGTGTGTTGTTTCTTATGGCAGTGGAAGGCGTGTTGTTACTGTGTTGTTGATCAACCCTTGTCTTTGTTCTGTGTAGGCTAAGAGTCGCTCAGTAGTCTACAGCATTCTGACTGAAACCAAGTACTTCTACATATCCAGAGGTGGCGGTCAAATCTATGTGGACAGTGAACTGACCACTCCCCAGGCTAATGACACATTTGTGGTATGTATACTGAGGAACTCTCCTGTTGTGAATGGACAAGTTATGCAATGAAGCCTGAATTATCTGCAGATAAGCACACTAGTGCATCCCCACTGATCTAAAACGTAAATTGACAAAGAATTTGCATTGAGTAACGTGTCAGGTCATAAGATGTTATCACTGGCGCACAGATAGCAGATCAAAAATTTCCCTGATTTCAGTTTATTTTTGTTCTGTGCCATTTAACTTCCCCTGTACTAACCTCATTCTACTTGACCCTGTAGCACAATAATTATACCTGTACAGTGTGTATTAAATCATATTTGTAGCAATTATTTCATTTCTTTGCTCTTTTTACTTGTTAAATACCTTTAACTCACTAGTTAGAGCCAAATCCAAGGTAGCTATGAAAGATTTTCCTCTTACAAGAGGTGTAAGATGAATAACTTGTGTTTCCCGTTCCTGTTCAGCTTGAGGTAGAAGCCAGAGATGAGGGCATACCACCACGAGCCGCCACTACCAGAGTTGTCATCCATGTCCAGCGTAACCTGTTTGCTCCTACGGCTGATCCTACAGTGTACAGAAGTGAGATTGTGGACACCTTCCCAGCTGGATCTGCTATCTTGTACATCAGTGCAACAGACAGAGATTCACTGGATCCTCTTAACAAAGATGTAAGTTTCTGTTGGTTGCCATATTGTGACTGGCATTTTATTTTAAAACTACCTGACTCCTTGAAATTGTAGGGTGTGACTTTTGGGATTTCCACTTTTACAAACTGTAATTTCGTTTTGCTGCATGTGTCAAATTGTATTAATTATAGGAGTAACATTACTATTTCAGACACCAAATGCCATGCTGAAATACACAGTTACTCCCCTTGAAGCCAGTAACATATTTACTGTGACACCAGGAGGAGCTGTTACTGTAAGGGACAGTCTTGTCCGCACAGCAGATCAGAATGTTTACCAGGTAGGTATTATTTCAAAATCAGAATGTTGAAAATGTTTACGAAAGAACAACAATAGTAGCACTTTTGTATACTGGGGCTTTTTTGAATGTGACAGAAAGCTGATGAACATTGACTACAAAAATTTAAATTTTCTGTAAGGAGATTCAATATTAGAAAAGCAAATTAAATCACCTTAATCCTTATCTTTTAACCCTGTTTTATAGATGCTTTTTTGACACTGGTTTAGCTTTTTAATGTTTGTATTCCTTTAATTATTATTAAGTGACACTCCACAAATGATGTGGAAATTTGAAAATGTCTTGAATCAAATGCTGATTGTTTATTTCAGTTTAATGTGACTGTGAGTGACCAGAGCTGGAGACCATTAAGCACCAGTGTGTCTGTGACAATCCTGGTCTATCCCGAAACATTGCCACCAACCAGCTTGAAATTCTCACAACCACTCTATTAGTAAGTACATGTATGTACTGTCCGTCCGCACATACTTACATACACACATGTACACACACGCAATTATCACAAGGCATCCTTAATTTCATCTTATGTTATTCTAGCATGTAGTGAAATTTCACAATATGTATGAAGGTTGGAAAAATTGTTCTAGTTAAGTGTTAAAATATCTTAGGAAAAATTGTGTCAAAATGTTTGAGAATGTGAGTATCAAACAATAATTAACCCATATCCGCCCAAGTACGGCGTACGCCGTACGTGTTTTGAAAGCTGAATATGCCCAGATACGGGGTATTCTGTATCATCATTTAGGTCATGCTTTTCTTGGCTTGGGGAATCTCCGTAGCATTGATGTGACGTCAGATCTGCTTCAGTGGGCTTCCGTTGTAGTTGCAGTCTTGTGTTTTGCGATTTTGAAGGAATTTACATCGATTGTTCAGTAAAATTAGTGGACAGTGCAGGCGGGGCGTGGCAGGTTTTGTTTACACACGTGTTTACCCTGTGCGGACTGAGCATCTCGCGCTGTTGGAGGTGATTTTTATGTGTAAAAATGGCAGAAGACACGGATTCTTCGGATGATAACATTCCTCTCGGCATTGTTCGTGGCATTCAAAGGAAAAACGAGAGACTTGCCCAAGCTATCAACAGTGGAGGAGATATATCGCAGCTCTTTAGTGATGATTCTGAAAGTGAAATTGAGTTTGATTCTGATGTGTCAGACGTCTATGTGCCGCATAGTTTTGGTGACAACGGAGATGTCAACACCAGTAGGCCTAGGCTTAGATCAACTACTAGCAATGGTAATGTTGCTGATGGTAGTGATAATGACAGTGACACTGACATTGGCGATGATATGATATGATCTGTGGCCCCATCTGCATAGAATAACATCTTGGTATTTTCAAATGTGTCCAATTACATGTCATACAATGTTTGCAAAAATTGATTTGAGCCATGATATTTGATGAGAATATCCCCAAAATAAATCAATTTACCTGGACAGAGTGATTGATAGTCTGTAATTTTATTTTATTGTGTTTATGGACATGTTACATGGTTACTGTACATTGAAATGGAGCTGTAACACTTCTGGATATTCTAACTTGTGTAGTGACGTTATATTTCAAAACAACACACCTGTAATTAATTCTCACTTGTTACCTTATACTGTAGCTAAGTAAGTTGTGATGTCTGTCTCTGTGTACTATGCCAATACCTCTACAATATCCAGGAAAGAAATCATTTTATAGCTTTATTTCTGATTTTATGGGTGCAGATAAACCTACAACTCCACTGTTGTGATAAATTTACCCCCACTATTCTTAGTTTTCACAGGTACGGTAACCATGGCAACAGCAAAAATGTTATGTAATAAATCATTCCATGTTGTAGGACAGTTATTAGGCTTTCTAACAGTATATAACTTGACATAGTTCCTTTCAAACCAAATGTGTAGAATCTACATTTTCTGTTCACTGTGCAGAAAACAATAGTTATTTTTCTATAGGACTGGGCAGATTCAGCTTTATTTACTAAAAATGGCTTGGGCAGATATGGGTTAATGGTATTGTCAGGCTGTCTGGTAAAATGTCACTCTTCCACTTTTGTCTGTTGTAAAGTGTATGCATGTATGTGAACTAACCAGACCTGTCTTTGTTCTCTCTATCAGTAAGGAGATCTATGAGAACTTGCCGAGCAAAACAAGCGTGGTGTTCCTGGATGTTATCAACCAGCAGAAGAGTGTACAAGTCACCTGTTCTATTGTCTCTGGAGATCCCAACAGTAAGTAGAAAACTAACAGCTGATAAAGAGGGTCACAGTGAAGCAGACTCTGTTTCAAGTCATCCTTGTAAGTTGATTTATTGTGTAATATACTGTATAATATATTTTGCAACACTGTGTGGTATATTTTGCAACTGTGTAGTCCATGACTGTACTTCACGACTACTTAGTTCATGACTCCTGTAGTTCATGACTCCTGTAATTCATGACTGTGTTCTACATGGCTGTTAAGTTCATGATTATTTTGTCATG
Organism: Liolophura sinensis; assembly: GCF_032854445.1. Lineage (NCBI taxonomy): Eukaryota > Metazoa > Mollusca > Polyplacophora > Chitonida > Chitonidae > Liolophura > Liolophura sinensis. Next base: position 27,408,273 of record NC_088295.1, read on the forward strand.
ACTGTTTAGTTCACGACTGTTTAGTTCATGATTGTTTTGCTCCTGTAGGACATGACTGTTTAGTTCATGACTGTAAACATTGATTGTTCTTCCTCCTCAGATCGCTTCACCATCACTCAGGATGCTTCCAAGAAGAACTGCAATCTGACCCTGGCCAAGGCCATTGATCGTGAAGAACAAGACTCCTACAGGCTCAATGTCTCTGTCAACCATGCCAACGCACAGAATGGTAACTACCCTACACATTTCTGTCTACTTTTTTTTTTACACAGTGCACTACAGATCAAATAAAAGAAATAAATAAATCAATAATTTGGTAACCTCAGGAAGGCAGTTGATAATGAATTGGAGTGGGAATTGTTATACTTCTATTTTTACCCAATTTTTGTCCTCAGTTGAATGGAGCAGAGCAGGTTACTCTGAAATTATCGTCAAGGTTTTGGATATCAATGACAACACTCCCACAGTCATCTACCCAGTTTATCCTCTGCAGGACATCACCGCTCAGGGCACAAAGGGCAACATTTATGGAGTAATATCGCAGGTGTCTCCAGCAGGAACACTTGTCCTGAAGATCAATGTGAGTCGAGTTATCAATGTGTTACTCCTAATGGGAAATTATGTGTAGATTTATAGATTGATCAGCTTGCGTTCGAATATGCATCCACCAAAGAACATGCAAGTTGATCCATGCACTCTGTGGCTTGCCACGAGAATTCCCAAGCCTTTGTGAGAGGGCCTCTGTGGCTCAGTCGGTTAGCGCGCTAGCGCAGTGTAATGACCCAGGAGTCTGGCTTCCTCTCCAGCCGTACGTGGGAAGGTCTGCCAGCAACCTGCGGATGGTCGTGGGTTTCCCCCGGGCTCTGCCCGGTTTTCTCCCACCATAATGCTGGCTGCCGTCTTATAAGTGAAATATTCTTGAGTATGGCGTAAAATCGCCAATCAAATAAAATAATAACCCAAGCTTTCGTATACTCTTGAGGTGTGAGGTTACAGGTGACCTTTTTGACATAGAATCCAGTCTCCTTGGGGCTCAGCTGTGGCTTTGTGTAGCCAAATTTTTCAGGTACATTGCAAGGTGTGGTAGGTTGCTTTTTGGGCTCAGTTTTACTCAGCTATCATTGGATATAAAGTGTGACAACATTTTTTTTCTGGAACAGGGCCCAGACAGCTGCTTTCCAATTAAAATACTTGAGAAAAAGGTTCCAAATCACAACAGAAAAAAAAAAAAAAACATAAAGGAGGAATTAACTTGGAGCTAACTAGTAATTGTGATTTCCTGTATATCGTGGCAGGTTTTACACAGCTGTCATTATTTTGGTGAAAGGTGACTGATGTCCTGATGTGTTATTGCAGGCCACAGATCCAGATCTGGCGGAGAATGGTACAGCAGGTATTGTGTACACTTCCCAAAGTGCTAACCCATTCAGAGTTACCCGAGAAGGACAGGTATTACTGGCCCTACCTTGGGACAGAGTGGAGGTGCCAGACACCATGTATGCATTTAATGTTGATGTCACAGACAGAAATGGCAATGGAAACACAGCACGTACCAGAATTGTGGTAAGCATCCAGGTTGTAAATCTTCACCGTATACATACACCAGCCTCGGCAAAGTCCATAGTCTGGGAAAAATGCACAACATTGTGAAATTAAGAGAGCTAATATTCAAGTCAAGTGTAACTTGCAAAGCTATGTAAATGACTGAAACTTTCACCCATGATTAAGTTTTGTCTATTATTTTGCCTGATTCTATGAGTTCTATTCATATTAGAATAATGTTTTGAGGGTTCTTTATCAGCTAGGAAAAAATTTGGGTATGTTCATCGCCATAAGTAATATTTTAGTACCTTTATTTGCCTCAAAAAAAATTTTTTTTATTGATCATATGCAGTACTTAATAATGTTTATAGCATGTCAGTGTTTATAGTTATATATCGATATGAAAGGATTTATGTATTTGATTGCTGTTTTAACACACAACCATCTGCAGTTTGCTGGCATACTTTTCCACATATGGCCAGAGAGGAAGCCAGCATGAGGTGGACTTAGAACTCATAAGGACCGCATTGCTGGGAGGCTTCTGGGTCACTGCACAATATGAAAGTAGTAATCACTATAAAGTATATGATTGTCATGTTTGAGTGAGCCCTCAGTTCTTCAGTGTTTTACTTGTGTTTCAGGTTAACCACTACAGTGACCTCAACCTGTTTGCAATGCAGATAGATGGACCTCCAGAACGATATATCCAGTTAATTGAGGAAATTAGAAGGTAAAGAACTACTTTACCTTGAACAACATATGCCAGCATGGAAATAATGTGAATTTGTTATTATTCCCTTGTGGCAACATTCTTCTTTTTTTTTGTTCCTTTGTTATATTTTTCTTGGTAACATTGTTCCGGCACAGGAATTTTCCTCCAATTGGCTGATTTCAGACTTTTTTCTATAAAAGTTGAAAAACAAATGGCAATGAATGTAATGTAAGTTGGAGGTAGCGCAAGGTATTCTGACTTTCTTGAGAAACTTCAGACTTTTTTTCTTACCACCAGTTCCCATGATGTTTGCATTGTTTCTCTCTTGTAATGCCCCAGTGGTAACATTGCTTCTCTGTTGTAATACCCCAGTGTAACCTGGTTTTGTCTGTTGCAACCCCTCTGTGGTAAAACTGTTTCTCTGTTGTAATCACCATGTGTTATCTCTTCTTCAGGATTTTGCAGGAAGAGTTACAGTATGTAATCCTAATTTGGGGCTTTGAGCCAGCAACTGTTGATGGGATAGCACAGACTGACAGGTAACATCTCAAATTAAATCCCAATCAGTGTTAATTGTCACTTACCATGGTGAAGTTTTTGAAAATGTCACTCTTCATTTTGTGGAGCATTTAATTTTTTGGGGGAAACTTTTGTTTTTTTTGTCCATATGTCCATGTTCATGTTGAGGTTACATCTTCAATTGTATTGCAAGTGTTGTATGACTGTGTTTGTGACTTTTGCATGTGCAATTGTAATTTTAGTTGACACATACCTCGAGGTAACTATGTTGCCATGGTAACTACTGATGCTGATAAGTAGCCTACATCTACTGTACAAATAGGAATATTGTGTTTACCTGAGCTCTGGTCCTTTTTCAGCACTGATGTTCTGTTTTTCATGATCAATCCTGTGACGGATCTTATTGTGACACGTGAGGGAGCCGGAGGGTAAGTAAACCTACCTAACTTGTCGCCCATATTTTTAAAAGTGTATTAGCTTATGTTGGTATTAAATGATATCAGATATTTACAATTTTAACAAAACCCAGCAACGACTACGGTCGTATAGAGACTAAACGGAACAGCAGCAGATTTAGTTCCTATTAAATGTACATTTACTGTTATACAATTAGTTTTTGGCCATGTACAAAACTGAATCTTTAAATCTGAATTTTAAATCTGGTATTGAGTCTCAAGAGAGTTTTGAATATGAGCACATTCTTCTTTTCATTTCAAGATAGTCTATGGATCAACTTTTTACAACAAAATTCACATTACAGACCAAAATATCCCGTACCTGCAGATATAGATTTCACATACAATGCAACTTAAGAAACTGATCTCTCTCTGCAAGCAGAGATACTCTGACAACAATATACTGTCTTTTTTAGAAGATAGTGGCATACATGTAAAGCTCTGTTCACCTTACTAACTTTCATCTGTTCTGTTGCAGGTTAATAGATACTGGAACCCAGGTGAAGATCAAGAACAAACTGGATGAGAAACTGCAAGTAAAGTATGAGAGGATCTATGGCCCTGTTGTAGCTGCCACTGGAGGTATGACCAAGTCGTACATCGGTCTGCTGGACAACCCCTGGGCTGCCCTACTGGCTCTGGCAGCTATCATCATCCTACTGGCTATTGTGGGCATTATCGTCCTCTGCTTCGCCTGGGCTAGGTCAGTACTCTCCACATTGCTTCATTGTTCAAGATAAGATTTCTCAGAAGTTGAAGTGTTTGAAAATATTGGAGCCAAGTTGAATACATCACATGGGTCTTCATGCACACAGAAATTGTAGACAACTGAGTTTAAAATTGATTATAAAAAAAAAAATTGTGCTACTTGCACATTGGAACTGTGAGGGCGATTGTAATTTTTTTAATCGATCAATCGCGATCGTAGGGCAAATTTGAGTTGTACATGAAGTTGACCTGTGTAAATGGACAATATACCAGTCAATAACTTTACTTGCCTTCATTTTTAAAGAGTTCCACATCGTAATGATTCAGCAGCTAACAACAACAACATGTGAAAATATGCTTGTAACGTCTTTTTAAGACATTTACATTGCACATCTTCAAAAAGTACAAACTAACAGTCTACCTAAGCCAAGTATTTGTACTTAACATTAATTTTTGGGCAAGAGGGTGTCAATTGTGAGCTAAGGCTAGGATTGAGATCTTATTGATTTAGAATTAACTTAGGTCCCTTCTAGGGAAATCCCATGGATGTTGAGGTTGGATAAATCGATCCATGGGGACATCCCATGGAAGCATAAGTTGGATATATCAGTCGCTAGGGACATCCCGTGGAAGTTCAGATTGATTTTGTTTGAAACACAATCCAAACTGTTCCTAAATAGACACATCCTGGCACAGTGAGGTTGCATGTGCAAATCAATGTCTTCCAGGTTCAGCTGTGTTACTGAGTCACAGTAGGTGTTTATCATGAACCTGGGGAAGGCCAGTGGTTGACTGTGGATTCTATCTTTTATCCTCCACCCACAAAATCTGACCTTTGTCACTAAAGTGCAAACTAATTGAGCATAGCATCAAATAATTCCAATCAAACGAACAAATAAATAAACGGGTACAGGTAGAACATGGTGTGAAACATCAATGTCACGAGTAAGAAGATATTTCCTATTATGTGTATCTTCATATTAGTTCTCGTAAAGGACATGTGTCTTTAATAACCTGTGTTAATTTGTCCCCCAGGTATCACAAGTTCTGGCAGAAGTACCAGAGTATGGGAGGCTCTGCCTTACTCATGGATAACATGCATGGCATGGAATTCACTGAGACACCCAGCATGATCCGAGAATACGAAACACAGGTATGCTGACAAATCCAGTCTGTAAATGTAAAAACTAATAATGTTGCATACAACCAGGTGGGAAAATTAGAAACTAAATAATGTTGTATACAAACAGGTAGGAAAGTTGAAAACTGAATAATGTTGCCTATACATGATAGGAAAATTGGAAACTTAATGATGCTGCCAACAACCAGGTAGAAAAATTGGAAACTAAATAATGTTGCCTACGAACAAGTAGGTAAATGGAAAACTAAATAATATTGCTTACTTCCAGGCAGGAAAGTTGAAAACTGAATAACGTTGCCTACACCAAATAGGAAAATTGAATAATGTCTATAACTAGGCAGGAAATGTGAACACTGAATATTGCAGCCTACAACCAGGTAGGAAATTGAAAACTGAATTATGTTGTACACAGATCATAGCTGATTCTTTTAATGTTTTATCTCTCAGTAACTGAAGTTGTACCCATTGTGTGTTACAGTCTCTGAGTATGTATGTGCCCAATGACGAGGCCATGCTAGACCAGGCTGAGATCAACATGGCTATTGTGGGAGGGGCAGGAGGGAGTGGAGCAGCCCGCATCACCCACACCTCAGAGGGCGTCACCGCAGCTGTCAACCCAATATTTGGAAGGTAAGGACAGCACCTACAAATACCAGTAAAGCCTTGTGCACACTGTGTGATATTGATGCGTCAAATGAAACCAAAAGAAGCTCTGTTTCATACTCTTTGTACCTTTGTTTCATACAACTTGTCACAAGTTGATTGACAGTTTACGCATTTCTATTTTGTTCAATTCTGCAAGTTGTTATGACACATTGCACTGTGTGAATGCAGCATTACATATCTATCAGGTACATGGATTTCATACTGTCTTTGGTCCTTAGTTACTTACCACAAATCCACTACACAAATAATGGGATGATTAGTCATCAAACAAAATGAAACTCATTGACAAATGTTAGAGGCTTGTCAGCAGCATAAGTCTTGGCATAATGGAAATGCAAGGACTTACGGGCCAAGTTAAAATGTTAGGCAGTATTTGTGATACAGTGTTAGTTAGCTTTGCAGTCTGCTGGGTTATCCAGAAAGATTACTAAGTGTGAACGAATAAGGCTTCTTGTTCGTATCCAGGCCCACCCTCTGATTTGACGGTGGGCAGCGACTTTTAAATCACAGGGTTTGTCATGTACTGGATATCGTGCAGAAGTCATCAGTTATACTGCAGTCATATATAAAAGTGAAATATTCCTGTGTAAGTTACACCAAAGAAGCAGACAAACAGAATAGTATTATTAGATAGACGAAACTGTGGTCTGTAGTTGTGAAATCCAAGAAGGTGGATGTTATCTCATAATTGGGCACCTCATTAAGTAAATGACCCATCTTAAAAGATATGTCTAAAATTTGACTGATGTTTGACTAGTGCTTTGAGAAAACGTGACTACCCTAATTCCTCAACCTTTTCGCGTATAAAAGATTAACTTTCAGAGCAATTTATGCACATTTTTAATTTGATTTTTGAGTAAAACTATATTGGTTGGATTGGCCAATTTCAGAGCTTCACAAAAAGTATAATTTTATCAGTCTACATGGAATAAAGCCTTCAGAATTAGCTTGATTAAAATCTTGCAAACTTGTGAAAAGGTTGAAGAATTAACACTATGTAATGTGTTACGTGTGTGAGCACTGGTTACTACCAAACGTGATAGTTGTCAACATGTATGTCGTGTGTTGTAGTGGTGAGGGAGGCCTGGGAGGAGGAGGAGGAGGCGGCGGAGGGGGTCAGAGTCTGGTCATGCACTCCGGGGACTCAGGAATACAGGAGACATCCACCATGAGAGTTCAGGAGAGTTCCCACTCCTACCAGTATGCTACACAAGGTTACTCTGTGGATGGCGGAGCAGGAGGAGCAGGCGAATATTCATCTGTAGGAGGCGGCGGCTATTCGGCAGGAGGTGGCGGATATTCATCAGGAGGTATGGCCTACACATCGTCGGGTGGAGATGGATTTGTGTCAAGCTCTGGACCAGGTGGCTATGTGTCAAACTCTGGCGGTGATACCTTTGTTACAGGACCAGTTGGTGGTGGCGGCGGAGCTACAACTGGTTACTCCAGCTCGTCGTATGTAGTGCAGAGTTACAGCAATGGAGGCACTGGAGGCGGGGCTTACATCAATCAAGGCTACAGCGGAGGAAAAGGAGAGAGCACGACTGTACTGTAGTACAAGCCAATCCCACCAAAAAACAGCTCCAATTGGTTAATGTCATCACCTGTTGTCAACATTATCCATCCAACTGGCATTGCCATACAATGACTTCCTATATATATATATTTATATATAGAACATATCTCCAGTTATTCAACCTCTCTGCTGTAAGTTTGGCCTGTTAAAATATTCTATTTTTGGAATAACTTTGTTACACACATTCCAGGGCTTAATTATAAGAATTTCATGTTGTGATAGTGTATTTTACTGTGTAGTGCTAGTGTTTACATTGTCCTTTGTTTACTGTTGACTTTGGTTGTGAAATTTTATAATTGCACGTTTTGAATAAGCTCACATTCCCATGCCAACTGTCTCCAGGTCTGGTTACTTGGAGAAGACTTGCCAATGGTGCTAAAAATCTGTCATATACTCCTATATATTTGATATATGTACATATATATGTCTCTTACCACACAGTCGTTAGTGACGTTTTACCAGCTGTACTGCTATTTATTACAACAAACATTTGTTACTAGTTTTTGATACGTTGAAATGTTTTACCTGGAAGAGATTACCAGGAACCGTTACTGAGCCTCAGAGACCTGATATTGGAGCTTGTTTTATTTGTTTACATCGACACAGGTGATATTAAATATTTGTCACGCTTTTGTATTTTTGGTGTATTTCGTCCTTGTTTGGATTTAGACCGACATTAGAGTTGCGAATCTGCTTTACAGGGGATTAGTAATTCAGCATCTGGAAGAGTACCGTTTAGTCTTGCCCAGCTCTACATATTACTAAAATCCTACATTTTTTTATTGAGTAACAGCATGGTAGGATGTGTTTGCAGATTGACAGTTTAGTTTCTTGAAAAAGCCAAGTGGAAAAAAAAAAAACATACGAAACCGTTTATTGGAGATCACACTCATTCACACCAAAAATGTACGAAGGCTGTGGATGTAGGCCAACTAAATACTACTAGACCTGCTGACTGAAGAATTTTTTGACAAATTTGCTTTTTGACAACTATATGTTGAATTTGTAGGGTAATGACAAAATTCTCAATATTCAGTCAATAATGTTCCTGTGTCTATTTACGCAGACTAGTGATCATTAAGACCACTTGTCTTCCTTCAGTACGGTGTGCATATCTGTATGTCACATATGGTGGGAAAGTCAATCTGTAACTTTCAAGTCAGTGGTTTACGCCAGGCTATCCGGTTACTTCTACTCATAAAAATGACTTCCATGGTAAAAGTGAAAATGTTTTGAATATGGTATTAAACAAAAACACAAGAAAATCAAACAATTTAATACCACCTACATGTGAATGATCCAAGGTCAAGCTTCTTTCCCACGTGTATGGATGTGCACAAGCCTGTGAGAGATTGCGTTCTGGCAACACTGATTGAAAGAGGGCACTGTTTTGTAGCAATCAAATATTAGCACTTATTGTTCCAACCATGTAAAGCAAACGTATTGAAATTTGTGGTCTAACACAGTGACCTAACAGTTAGCGTGCTAGGGCAGCACCCAGGAGCTTTTCATCAGTGCAGTTGCTGTGAGTTTAAGTCTAGTTCATGCTCGCTTCCTCTTCTGTCTTACAAGTACGTGGGAAGGTCTGGCTACAACCTGTGGGTTTATCCTCGTGGGTTTCTCCCAGACTGTAATGCTGGCCTCACATAAATCACAACACTTTTTACACATGAATGGCTGTTAGGGTAAGGAACACGTTCAGGTAAATATTAAACTGACAAAGCTAGGCAAGGCTCAGAGGAACACATGAACGTGCGTCTTACTCAGAACTGTTCATTGGTAAATCTACTTGATGATCAGATTGAAGTTTGGGTACGGTCACATCAGGAAAAGGCACTTCACTCAGAGGCAAATATGTTGAAACCTGCTGCACTTTAACTTATCAGATTTGCTGGATGTCATTTAGAAAGTGGGTTAAATTATGCTATATGGGATTCACCAGTTCAAACCCTGGAGTTGTTTTGGCCAATTTTCACTATCATCTGTGCTATACCCAAAATATGTAAATCGCAAATAATGAAAATACCCCTTGAACACAGTAGTCTAGATATCAAGCCAGACTAGCTGGCAGTAGTCTAAATCTGTAGCTTCTGCGCTGATGTTGACACGGCTGTAATTTACTTGGCAGACTCTGGTGTCTGACAGATCCATATGCGACGAACAAAACTTGAAAAAGTTGTAACAAAAAACAAAAAAACTGTCAATTCCGACTAGAGATGCGAGGATCCGTGGGCTAGCTCAATTTGTCCGCACTCAATAGCATCATTAATTCCAAATCAATCTCATATATAAGGCAAAATACATGTAGATAATTGGCCCCGTTTCTTTATTTTTTTGTCCCTTTAATATCTTATAATTTAGCAAATGCTGAAACACTTCTAAGAGAAGTGAAGTGAAAGTCTATATATCTTTCACTCGATTTTATTTGTTCTCCCAATTAATTCTATCTTTGAAAATTGTTTCTGATAAACCCAAGTTTACAGACACAGATTATTCATGTCACTGCACCAAGTTTCATAAAAACCACCCCTGTAAATATAATGTGGAATTGCAAGAAAGAAACAAACTGAACTATAATATAGAAATGTGGAGATGACTTTACTGTCATGGTTTTACAAAATATTCACATAAGACAGTAGTCCATGACACCCAAACCTTTTGTAAAACCAGGAAATGCAGTGAATACCTGTCTGACTAAGGTATCTCTGTACCTCATTACTGTGGCCAAGATTTACCTTGTGTATGTACAGGCTTATCCAAGCTGATAGGCTTGTTGACTAAATTTACAGGTCTGTACTGATTTTTCTGATGACACAGAAGGCTTGGGAAACTGGAGACTACATAACACCACTGACAGTATCCATAGAAGTAACTCTTGAGACGGGGTAAGGCGGAGTTACTTAACGACAACATCACAAACACATTCCATTCAATTACACACAACAGCTGACCAGATTCTCAACACAAAAATCTACAGGCAGAGTTAAGGCACAGTTCCCAGGTGTCATGGTTACAAAAAATATACATATGTCATATCTTGCTGAAGTCTTTACAGATTCATTACACTTAGCAAAAAAAAAAAAAATTGTCCCAAAACGTCCAGACTGGATATACATCAAGAATGTACATAGAGGATGTATAAAAAAAAAAAAGTTTACCAGTGAAGGTCAAGTTCTAGAAATGTCCAGAACATAATGACACACAAAATCTAAGGACAGCACATCCTTTCTTCATCGTTGCCAAGATCTGTTCACACAATGGGCAGATCATGAGGCTATGCTCTGGTTGCCCTGACCATCCACTCCCCAGCTTCACTCGGCATATAGCCAGCCAGATTATAAAGTCTGGCACAAGCACCACACATTCAGTCAATTTCCGTAGCACATTTTCACGAGTATTTTCCAGGTGGGTCCCGCCCTGCAGACCCGTCACAATTAGGGTGAAGTGACTAGCTCAAGGTGAATACATCTGGGGTTACTGCCAAACTGAAAATGTAGGCTGCATTTGATTTCATCTTTTTCCGCACAGCAGATAATTCCCACAATTGTGAGATTTGAGTGTCAGTTTGAGCTCTTCCCTCAACTGACCTGCAGTTTAATTGTATCACCCAAAACAATCCAGGGATATCAAGGATTATTAGGTGAAATCATTCAATTAAATATTAGTCAAATCAACAGACTACTGATACTCTACAGTAAACCTAGGGTTGATACAATTCCCTGTGGTACATCTTCAAAAAAAAAAAAAAAAATTAAAGAGCTGCCCATTTCAGATTGTGTAGATTTCAGTGAACAAAGGACACATATAAAATGAAATGAGGAAACTTGTTTTTGTTTAAATAATAAAACAAAAAATGTCTTTAAAATGAGCACCAATCTGAAGTAAGCACTAAGTTAAGAACTCCCCCGAACATCCATCACTATTTGATATCACATGACTGGAGAGATAGCACCAAACTCCTGTTAAATCAGTCAAAATAGGTAATTCATTTCAGGAACGTAGCATGTCTATCGGGGTTTTCACTACCATTTACAGCAGTAAACTGACCATATTAACGCTGACTGTATCAGACTGATGAGTATCACAGTATAAATTACCAGACATCCCTATTCATTGTGTATACCCAGAGATAAAAAGTGAGTAACCTCTGACATAGCAGCTAAAATTTCTGTACTATTTTATTTTAATCTGTCAGTCAAAAGATTAAGATTTGTGCTCTGGTTAAAGACTACTAAAACCTTAAATTGGGTAAACTTAAGAAACCTGTAATAGTTGGTCTCGAAAAGGGGCAACAAAGATCAAATGAGAAGGGTGTGGTGGCAACTGAGCATGAGAGGTGAAACCTCTAGTTCAAATGGAACTAATGTGGGGATGTATGGTAAAACAATAACAATGACTGAAGCTGGCAGATGAGGACGCACACTGGAGACTTGTCAGATTTGCATTTCTAGATGTATATGTACAACTAGCTTCATCATGACAATATCCCCAATAGCTGGTGAATCTTTGAAGACTTCTCCAAGGATGGTAATTCATGTTTCCCCACCTCCCAGCTTCAACTGCCACAATATGAAAAACTACAACTCCTCCTAAAAACTCACTACTCAAGGGAGGGATAAAATTATGAAATTTTTGATCTTTTGTTGCCCTGGACATCTAAAAATAATTGTAAAAGGTTAAAGCTGTCTTTCACATCTATTGCTGCCAATGATCAGCATCTGAAAATAAAAAAAATACAGGCATAGTTTAAATGAAAACATCAGACACATTGCAGCAGGGGCAACTAAAACAAAATCAGGAAAGATATTGGTTAAACATAGTGAAGTAGAACTCTAACAAACTTTCTCATAATACAGTGCATGACATTCAAATGTCATTTTCCGTACGTGAGAAGGTCTGCCAGCAACCTGCGGATGGTCGTGTGTTTCCCCCGGGGTTTCTGCCCCGGTTTCCACCCACCATAATTGCTGGCCGCCGTCGTATAAGTGAAATATTCTTGAGTACGGCGTAAAACACCAATCAATCAATCAATCAAATGTCATTTTCAACTGACAGTGTGTGAATCATAATGCTATGTGAAAACCGTGCTTGAACAATCCCTAATATCATTATCACTTGAAATTATATCAAAAATATCAAACATTCGATCAGTGAAAGAAAACGTATTTTTTGATGCATAGAACACACCTTGGAATAATAGGACTGTACCTGTATTATAACCACGATCACACGGACGTATGCCTTCTAGGGTCTTGGCCCTAAGAGTTATCCCCCCTGAATATATAGTACCACTCATTTGAAACATAACAGGCCACGTTTCAGCTAGCAGTATTATACTTTTCCTACAATAACATCATGCAACACATTCCCTAGCCTGTACAACTGAGCAAAACACAATGTCCATATCATAAAAAGACTTGGAGGAAAATGTGCACACCTCACAAATCTCCTAAAACAGAAACATCCGAACAGTGTTCATGGATTAACCAGTTAACTCCAACAAAACAGAAATTGTACTACAAATTTCACACACTTCACAATCATAAATGGAACATGACATTAAAGGGCAACAGAAAGCCAAATGCAATAAAGCAGTAATGGGAAGAGAGGGGAGAGCTTCTTATTTTGTATAAATATTTGAAAGTATTTTAAAAATGATGAGAATTTGTAACTAAAGAGAAAATTGGGACCATTTTCATTTCTTAGTGTTTTTTTTCAAATGCTTGTCAGTAAATACATTTACTTCATAAAGCAACAGCACTTCACAGGCTGCAGACAATGGATGTATTCATACAACATGTCATGTATCCTCTTTACTGTATATGAGCACAACTATACAGAAACGTGCCATGTTACAGTTCATTATTGCGGAGAGAGAGGTTTTCTAAAAGCTTAGATAAGTCCTACATAAAAGAAATGCCATGCAAAAACAAAAAAACAAAAAGTAATATCTTAAGCAAATATATGTAAACTTTTCCTTTAATCCATCACCATTTTACTAGGATTCTGCGCAGTGGGATTAGAGTGTTTTATGCCACACTACATACTGATCTGGTCACACTCCCCCCCCCACCCCCCGCCCCCCCTCCACTTTTTGCCACACTGTCACTTAAGTCAACAAAACGACAAACCCACGGTGCAAAAATCCAATGTGGGTTGTTTTGTTGTCCTGCTGAGTAGAAACCCTGCTCATGCACCCTTGAATCAGCAGGCTCATTTGACACTGTGCAAATGGAATTACAAGTATCCCAATTAAAGCGGAATAACAGAGGTATCACATTTTAGAAATCAAGAAATAATCACGTTACTCAAGTGCACAGCTAACTTGATGTAAAAATATTATTACTGGTAGACTATAATGTGTAACTGTATCATTGTAACCAAATGCGGTATCCAAGTGGCATCCATCTTGAGAAGTTGCTACATGTATGACAGGTTATCACTTAACGATATCAAGCAGTGTATAAATGTGATGTATGTTAGGCCATGGGATTAGACAGCTGAAGCCAATACACTGTACTAACACCAGACAGACAGACAAACAGACTGGCACAAAACAAGGGGCCAGCTTGTAAACCTTACCCTGGGTTATCTACAACACAGTGAACACGTTGCTATCTCCCGGCCGGCCGTGACACGCCTGACAGCTTGAGTCTTCAGGCTGCGACGTGGGCGGGGGACTACAACGGAACCACCAAACACTCCACAGTCAATCATCTGTTCAGCATCACCCACTCATACACACGTCACTCTCGCTCAACAGAAACATTCGCAGTTTACATGTATATTCAGCTACCTTAGATCCTTGCCATACATCTATATCTAAGTTCTGAACAAAAATCGAAATCATCATAATAGTTCTGCTTTAACACTGATTATGTCGCCTAAGTCCTGACCATTCCTGGATAACCCATACAGTAACACAAAAACTTCCCTCCACTACCACTGCTCGTGGGACCTTGGCAACAATGAGATCATTTGTGCAGAAGAACACGTCTTCCACAATTAATATGCATGTAGTCCGAAAGCCTGTATGTCACAGGTGGGAAAGTTGTAACCAGCCAAAGGTTAGTGGTTTACCCTCAGCATTCTGGTTTGCTTTATTTGAAAGCTTGACCAAATAATATAAGTGAAAATGCTTTATTATGGTATGAAACAACAATCAAATAATTAAATAAACCAAATCCATGAACTACATGTAGTTCTAATTAATTCCTACCCATCCAACCAGTGGTTACAATGTTTCCATGTCGTTACAATGAGCTACTGTCCAAGTTCTATTAAGACACATCCCAGGCATATTCACACACTGTTTGGACATATCAGCCTTAGTGTCCCAATCTCTTCCCACAAAAAACATAAAATACAATCTGGGAATGGTTTAAATTTGGCACCATTACAGACGTGAATGGACAGGAGAATTTGAGAGAGGACATTTGACACTGACAAGTGAAAGATAGTTGACGACACACAACACCTGCATGTGTGTATCTTTGAAGGCATATGTATAAAAGAAACCTGTTCACATTTTCTGCTAAGTGCATATAGTGCAAGAAAGCATCTAGAAAGTCAGTGATACATTCAAGACACTTTCTACTGTGTAATATAAAAACAATGTCAGATTCCTGACATACGAAGTGCTGACTGTTGAGCTAACTACATATACTTCAAAAACCAGTGCCATGCATTCATTCAATACTTACTTCGAAACTTTAAAAAGCTTTTTGGACTTTTGTAACCAGCTGTAGTCGAGAAATTTGCCCTTAGATTTGCCCTTGTCATCGGTGGATTGTGGGGATAGTCCACCCTCATCACTGTGGGTAGACGGAGACTTAGGGGGCATGCCCTGAGGGCAGTCACTGGGCAGTTTGACAGGGTCGCTCTTCCTGAAGTCCACTCTGTCATGATCCTGGTCTTTACTCAGGTGTAGGCTAATGCCTAAGTCAAAGGACATTGCCTGCTGACATAGCGTCCCGATGGTCCCCCTCAGTCCTTTACCCCCAGACTGTGCCGGCTTCTCAGCCGACTTGGGCAAGGGAGGTAACTTTTGAGCACTGGATTTCTTCCCTCCCTGGCCGCCCTTTGAGAAAAGACTCCTCTTGAAGCGAGGCGAAGTTGGACTCTTGCTCCTTCCCGGAGTCTCTGGTTCTGGAGTCACTGGAGTCACTATATTTTTCTCAAGCACTTCAATATCAGAAATACTTTTTTCTTCAAATTTCACACGAGTTCCTTCCATTTCTCTAGTCTGTTCAGTTACTCTCGTCCTGTCAAGGGAAGGTATAGGCGAGGAGTCTACAGATGACAAGTCCTCCATGATGGCACTGATGCGCTCCTCAGGAATAACACTGGCCACCGAAGACCCTGTATGCGGATAGGGGTAGGGATGACCTGCTAAACTGGGATAGGGGTGTGTAGTTAGTACGCTGGATGGCAGTGAACATGTTACGCTTATAGCTGAATCTGGCTTATAGGGGATAGGCTGACTCAATCCAACAAAGCGTCCCCGTGTGGGGGGTTGTGATCGGGGGGAGGTCGGTGATGTAGACCCCATGCCATGTTTATCATACACACTAACCATGTCCGTCCCAGGCTGGCTGGGGCTGGTAAGACGAGGGTGGACCGCCCGTGACACAGGCGGGGACCGACTTGAGCTCGCACTGCGCGTCTTCTGCACGAGCCTGGCGCGGCTGCGGGATGGGGACGTGGGGACGCCCATCCTCTCCGGTGAGCTGCGGGAACTTCCCGCGCTGAAGGCTTCTGTCAGAGACTTCACTTGACCGTCATTGGTCAGGTCTTTCAGCGGGGAGAGGGAGCGATTGTGATCGGGTTCTGTTGTTGTGGACAGTTTTCTGACTATGTGCTGGACAAACTCGCAGTTAGATCGCGGAGAATCACTCCTGATGACACTGCTGGAGCCAGAACGTGGGCTGCTGTCCTTGGATCCATGTCTGCGTTCTGGTGTTGTCTCACGCGACAGCCGATGCACCATGGTCTGCACATAACTGACCTCTGACACATTCTCTTTGTTCTGACTCCTTGTGCTGCTTGTGTTCTCCTCTGACTGGGTCCGTTGTGTCATCGCCTCCAGACGATGCACATGACCACGTGGAGAGAGTGCTCTCCCTTTGGATTTCTGACTTTCCTGCAGCAGCTCGGAGGCGGGTTTGAGTTTACGTATGGGTGACACATGTGATACTATTGTAGGACTGGGGCTTTTCCTCAGCCCAATTATCCCATGTGCTGACTCAGCTGTAGACTGTTTTTCAAACTTTGAAATCATATCACTGATTGGCTTGTGTCCTTCTGTTGATCTTCCCCCATCCGGGCTGAGGTCTGGGTGAGAGGGGGAGGTACGGGGGAAACCATCGGGGGCGCTCCTACAAGAGGCCTCTAATTCCTCTGACTGCTTTAACAGCTCCATGCTGGCCAGAGGAATCTGTAAGTTAGGATCTGATGTTACGTACAAACTTCTCCGACCATTCTGCTGTTCTTCTAGTGTTTGCTCCTGCTTTGCCATGCGATGTCGGCTGTTTCTGGGGGGTGTGGCTGGTAACCTGGCTAGGTCGGAAGTGGTGTGTTTCTGCTGACTGAGCTTTTCCTCGGCCCGGAGGCGCCTGGTTTGTCGTGAGCGTATTACAGGACTGGGTGGTAATCCCGTCACAGGTTCTTCAGTCCTACCCCCAGAATCTGGGAGATATAATACATCATTAGAGTCTTCCTCTACAGCAGAGGTCTTCTCCAGTCGTGGCTTCTCGCTTCCTTTGGCCACTTTTTTATAATCTGGAATCACAAGTTTTGGAAGTTTGGGCTCTCGCTTTAGCCACTCAGACAGTTTCTCTCCCCTTGGGAGGTTAGAATGGAGTTGAGATGAGCTATAGATGACATGGTGTGAGACAGCAACAGGGGAGTGGGTATCTTGAGCAGCTGAACTACTGTCCATCTTCAGCCTTGCAGACTGAGCAAACAGCCTAGACGTGCTGTCTTGCCGCAGCTTGGCAGGTTTTGTCAGTACCACAGTCTTTGGACGGTCAGGATTTTCTTGAGGCCCTACTCCTGATGTTGTTGATTGAGCAACAGAGGCCAATGGCTGCACAGCTTGGGAAGATGTTGATGGACACTGCACAGTCTCTGATGGTCGATGTAAAATCTGTTTAGATTCCACTGAAGGGGAACGTACGGCTGAAGTTACTGCCTCCTGTACGATAGATATACCTGCTTTTACAGGTACATGTACTTGATTGTCAGATTGCTCAGGTGATGTTTGATCCCTTGAAACCCAAGAGTCACCGGTAACACTTTGTTCAAATGTAATGTCCGTCACAGGTGATGTCACATCTGTATCACTTCGTTCAGGTAAACCTACAGCTGTGATTGTCTCTTCAGGTAGTCTCACACTTGTCACACCTGGATCATGTGATATAACCCCTGTAAGGTCTTCCTCGTGAACAATCATACCAGTGTCCAGCTGATCAGGTAACATCACACCTGAGTCCCTCTCTGTTTTTGTATCACTCTCAGGATCTGCGGTGAAAAACACAGCAGACTCAGTGTGTTCAGGTAACACTTTTAAAGAGTCCTGTTTCTCGTGTTTGGATTTGGCTGCAGGAACAGGCTGTAGTTTGAGCACAGGTAAACTGTCGCTGTCTTGACCATCTGCAGGTGTACCACATTGGTCAGGGGGTAACATTTCCACAGATTCAGATGCAGGCAGGGAGGCCACAAATGGGTCGTCACTCATACTGCCTGTGTCACCAGATTTAGCTGAACTTAACTCCGTGGAATCAGCCGATGTTGTACTGCTTCTGGCGCGTCCTTCATATGGAAAAAACACATCCAAAGTATGCTCCCTGGAGGTATCTGAAATCAAGAAGATTTCATCACAAGTACTACATACCCTTTTTATACAGATGTCACTCACCTGAATTTGAAGAGTTCCTTATGCAAAGAGAATATAGTAGGGTTAAATTAGTTTTCAACTTATTTGAATGCATTTGAATGCAAATGGATACAAGTCCAACAACCACATAACCACAAATAAATTTTGTGATGCCTTAAATAAGCGATGGAACTGCAAAACCTCTTTATGGGAAGAGAGGCGTCACTAGCAAAGATTGCTGAAGTGCTGGCCACTATCATATTAACTCAGCGACAATGACTAGTTATTGAGGCATGAAACCTCACCTATAAAAGCATGCAGTATATAGATTATGTGAGGACAAAATTTTTCTAGGCAAGAAAAATTAAAAAAAAAAAAAACACTATGGGGCCTATCAGACTTTGGGAGTTGCAGATGTTGAGATATCTTTAATGAAGTCCATGTTTTTCAGCTAAAAGAGTTTGGCGAAGATGCCTACTGCAATTAATTAGTCCAGGATTTAAAAATTACTTTCAAACTGATTTTAAAAATACATAGCCTTCCTGGGCATTCCAACAAAGTTTATAAAATTAAAATTTGTCTTAAAGCTTGGTCTTCAACCAGTTTATGCCACTGTAACTCCAAAACTTATCATAAGCCATAATACTGATGTCCCACCTAACCACTTTTTACTCCTGAAAACACACTTTTTAAATAGGAGAGTGACCTTAAAGGAGGTAATTCAGTGCTGTTCTGTTAAATCTTAATAGTGGCCATGCTATAATACAAAATTAACAGATTTTTGTCTGTACGGTCTTAACTGCTGGTACACTTTTGAACAACTGGACCCTGGGCAATAAAACACCGACCAAATAAATGATAGGAATAACCACCTGTACTTATAAAACAGACTCCATTTGAATATCATGTATTTTACCCATCCAATTACTGACCTCCTTCTGCAGGACTTTTGGGTGACCTTTCCCCTTCAACCTCTTTTGTTTCATACTGTAAAGACTCCTTCAAACTTGAAAAGTGATGTTCTGAGGGTTTAGGGCTTGAATCATCAGTGTCCACCTGGAGAAAGAAAACACTGAAATTTAAATATGATTCACACAATGCAGCAGCTTAAATGTTGTTGCACCTGGACTTGAGAAATTCCGGATGTCTACTGCTGAAGATGCTGTGATGACATTTCAAGGTTCAGGATAAAGCATTGAAAACTAGAGTTATTAAACGAGATTTCTGATCTCAGGGAGAGATAATCTCATGCAAACGACAGACATGTATATTTAATAAATCGTCAAAAATTTCCCCAAATTTTCCATGCAATTTTCTCCCCCAAAACAAATGAAAAAAACATAAAAGCTTTCCAGAGTAAAAAAATCAAGCACTCAACATCTGTTTCTTGTATCCAGAAACTATCTAAACATATTTTCTGAAACTATTCTGATACCTTTCCTCTGGGTGAGACCTTGATCAGAAATAAAGTGTATTGCTACCAGACCGTACATCTCTCATGCCAGGTCAGAGATTTTAGCAAAATTCAAAGTGACTGGATTTTTTTTACACCTTTCTTTTCTGTACAATGTATAAAGCAGGAGATAAAAGCTTTGAGGTGTTACTCAAGCCCTATCCCCACAACCTTAAAGCTTTTAAGCCAAAGCAAGCATCAGAATTTCTGCTCTGTTGGGTAGTAAATAAATCGATCAAAAGCACTACATTATGGGTATAGATAACGGGGATTGTACATTTCATGAGGATGAACTATAAACACCTGGAAAGGAAGTCTAAACTTAACGCACCTTCTGTTTAGCCCTTTACCCTCAGCAAGGTGTTTATTTCCCTTCAGATTTGGTGTACTTGGAAAAGACCAATTCACAATTTCACTAATAATAATCCTCTATGAAAAAGAAGGCTACCTTTTCATCTGGATCAAGGTCACTGTATGTACTGGAGCGATTCAGCGAACGTTGTTTGGACTCCTTGTAGTGGGTGAGCTCTGTCTCTCGCCGTGTAATGTCAACTTGTAACAGCAAGTTTGTTACTTCCTGTAACAGCAACTGTCTCTTCAGATCCATTATCTCCTTGTTTCTCTCAAGGTGACTCAATCGTAAGTTGTTCATCTGCAGATAAAACCAAATCATTTGTGGTGAATAAGCATATCTCAGAAATGAAACCTCAAATGTTTTGTTTCTTCTGGATATAATCATACAAGCACATGTATTTATAGAAATTCTTACTGACAACTGTTTTAAGTCAATTATGTATTTGACTGAAGTTTAATGCCAGTAATAATTCACTTCTAGGACAGTGGTAAGGCTGTGGACAGAGGAGAAAGCAACTGCCCTTCAGTTTGGAGCTGACAAACCTGTGGACTTAAGTCACAGTTGAATGGAGAGCTGGGATCTGATGGGTGAAAAGGCTAATCAGCTACAAGAAGTCACACTTTAATTAGAATGAAAACAATAAGGTGGTGAGGTAGCGCCTCAGAAAATGGGTAATGGCAAGTTTTGTAGTAAATGGTGTTAGCTAGTTGAAGGTTTAGCTTTAGGACAAATTATAATTTTGTAAAATGATTTGGAAAGCCCAGGAGAAATGCTATGTAGGTCTATTTCTTTAAACTATTCGGAGGTAGTTTAAAAATCCAGGCCATAATTAAATACAACAGACAGCTTGGGCGAACTTCCATCAAATACGTATATTCTTTCTAAGTTTAAAAACATTGCCTTCATTTAAGATCTCTTAACATTTCTGCTATTCCCAAAGGCTGATATCATGTTTCTTTTACATTCTGTTGTCACTGTTGGGGCATAGCCTGCATACTGAATGCTTTAACAGACGTAGTTTCACGCCTCAAAAACTAATCTGGCGTTATGTCATAGTTGTTGTCGTGTAACAAGGGAGGCAATTCAAAGCAGGCCTATTAAACACCTCTAACATTTATTACTCACAAAAATCTGGTGCATGTATAAAGAAAAAGACTTACTTGCACTTGCAGTTGCATTGCATGGCTGTACAGTTTTTCAAAATCATGCATCATGGAAGAACGTTTGGAGGCTTCTTCTGCAAATGTAACATCAGAAATATAACTAATCACTTTTGTTCAAAAATACATATACAAGCTTCAATTACTAATTCCACTGAAATTCTTCTTAACATTTTTGCACACATTAATTTTTTTACATATTCATTGTTATTCAGAAAATGTGCTTTCTCATTTTAGCAGCTGCTCATTTCAACAAGGACAAAAAGTATCTTCAGAAATAAAATGAGGAATTCTTCTCTCAGCAAGTTACACTTACTTGACAAAAGAAAATACAGAGTACCTGTTTGTTACCTGAATAAAGCACTCACCTGTATGGGAGACTTTAGACAACATGGATTTCATCTGATCCACTAACTCCATAAGCTGATCGCCTACAGCTTCCTCTCCCTCTATACTCTGAAATTTACAGATCTGTTCAGCGAGAAGGAAAAAAAGAAAAAAGACAAAGACCCAGTCAGCGTGAGAAGCAGACAGTGAAGCAGCAACATGCAGCCAGAGGGAAAACAAAAGGGAGATAATCCTACATCACAGGTTTGGAAGCTTGTATTGCTCTTCTTGGCTCATCTTGGTTTCTCACATTTCACTTGTTAAAGCCAATAAATAAGACAGATGAAATGGTATCTGGGACTGGTAATTAAAATCTATCATGTATTAAAAAAAAAATGATAAATGTTGATATGATTTTATGAAATACTTGTACTGAATGAAGAAACACTTCTTCTTGTTTGCATCACTGTTTGTTTATATCCATGAGATATCTTGGCAAACCTTTAAATCTGAACCTGTGATACAATTAATACTTTCCATGTTTTAGCAAATATGAAAGTTAAACACCTTATTATTAATATTTGGTGTTGTATTTCCTCTTTAATAGTTATTACACCATATAAAAGACTGTCAAGGTCAAGGGAAAGCATGGCTAGTGCACTGATTAACACTGGGGGATATTAAAATTTACAAAATAAAAACTAAACCCATTCTCAAGGGGGTAGCTTTCTAACAGGAACCCTTTTCTTTCAATTAACAACACCAATGCCTTATTTTCAGGTATAAATGAATGGTAAATCCATAACAATTCAAGAATGGCAGTTTTGTATGATACAGTTTGTTAGTGTATGTTAAGGTGAAAACTCCAAGCCACCTGATGAAAATGCATTTTTCAGGCAAAGGGTTAGGGACAGGAGAGACAAGACAGGCATGCGAACATAAAGGAGAGTATAACTTTTCATTGGTTGATTCAAAAATACACACAAAGCAAGCCACCAATGAGGGAAAAAAAACCCATAAATGAACACAATGTAAATCCATCATTCAAAAAAGAAAAAACATGCATCAACAGTGAAAAAGAAACATATTGAAGTTCAATTTGAACTTATTTTTCTCAGATGTAAAACACGGAAAACTGTGTTAAGACAGCTGTACTCAACTCAATATGGACTCTACAGAACAGAACTGAAAAAATTGTTTTCAATCAACCAATGAAAACAAAACAAGTGAATCTTCAAAGCACATTTGTAAAACAGAACTTCTGTATCTCATTGATCAGAAATTTATCACAAATATGACAAGAAAAAAGTGTTTCTACAGAACTATCAAAAACTAAAATTTACACAATGCCTACACAAAACAATATGAAAATAACAGCTACAAGTACTTAACAAATTTTGCTTGCATGCCAACAGAAACATTGCTTATAAGATCTCCTCTATTAACACGTTAGAAGTTTCTAAAATACAACAAAGCTTGCCAAATATGTAATTGTAAACAGAAACTGAAATACATTTGGGTGTTTCTAAAAAGGTTGCATCATTTCCTTATCTTTATTTGCAACAGAATAAATGAGCCCTTTAGAAAAGGATTGTCATCTCCCCTTAAACAGGAACTCTTTTGATTATCCCATTAAAATGCGGGCATGACCCTCACTGGCTCGCAGAAATGGGCAGTAACTCAAACTGTTGTAATCTGTGATGGGTTCATGCCATAAAACTGCAGTCATTTAGACTACTTACAGGAAGTTTTCAGAATTCATCTGGGAGGAGCTAGGGGAGATAACCACCCTTTTGGAATCCAGCCTCCATGTAGGTTTAACATTCCTGCAGCCTATATCTGTGATGGGTTCATGCCATAAAACTGCAGTCATTTAGACAGCTTACAGGAAGTTTTCAGAATTCATCTGGGAGGAGCTAGGGGAGATAACCACCCTTTTGGAATCCAGCCTCCATGTAGGTTTAACATTCCTGCAGCCTATATCTGTGATGGGTTCATGCCATAAAACTGCAGTCATTTAGACTACTTACAGGAAGTTTTCAGAATTCATCTGGGAGGAGCTAGGGGAGATAACCACCCTTTTGGAATCCAGCCTCCATGTAGGTTTAACATTCCTGCAGCCTATATCTGTGATGGGTTCATGCCATAAAACTGCAGTCATTTAGACTACTTACAGGAGGTTTTCAGAATTCATCTGGGAGGAGCTAGGGGAGATAACCACCCTTTTGGAATCCAGCCTCCATGTAGGTTTAACATTCCTGCAGCCTATATCTGTGATGGGTTCATGCCATAAAACTGCAGTCATTTAGACTACTTACAGGAAGTTTTCAGAATTCATCTGGGAGGAGCTAGGGGAGATAACCACCCTTTTGGAATCCAGCCTCCATGTAGGTTTAACATTCCTGCAGCCTATATCTGTGATGGGTTCATGCCATAAAACTGCAGTCATTTAGACTACTTACAGGAGGTTTTCAGAATTCATCTGGGAGGAGCTAGGGGAGATAACCACCCTTTTGGAATCCAGCCTCCATGTAGGTTTAACATTCCTGCAGCCTATATCTGTGATGGGTTCATGCCATAAAACTGCAGTCATTTAGACTACTTACAGGAGGTTTTCAGAATTCATCTGGGAGGAGCTAGGGGAGATAACCACCCTTTTGGAATCCAGCCTCCATGTAGGTTTAACATTCCTGCAGCCTATATCTGTGATGGGTTCATGCCATAAAACTGCAGTCATTTAGACTACTTACAGGAAGTTTTCAGAATTCATCTGGGAGGAGCTAGGGGAGATAACCACCCTTTTGGAATCCAGCCTTCATAACATTTATTTACGTACAGATATGGCAAACTTTGTCAATTTCTAAAATGTTCAGTCCAAATAACATTGTGCATAAAATACAGTATCTGCATTTCCATTCCATGACCTATTATGCAGTTTGTTTCTGAAGTGATTTAAGTTGATATTTGGAAAGTTTTGTTTTTGAAACTGTGTACTCCATACAAAATATATGATTTGAAGTGTTCTAACCATTTTCTCCCCATCTCCCCAAAATAATATTAACAACAATTTTTTTCATGAAATTTAAATTGACATCATATTACAGAATTTAAAAACATGAATAAATACATAATGCCATCCATATTTGCTTGTTGTTCCCTTTATACAAACGTGGCCAACCCACATACCACTATGTACCAATGTGTACAGACACAAACTGCAGCCTGGGTGATGGACGTGTTGTTGTTGTTGCATACTTACTGCAGCACTCTCCATAGACAGCACAACCCTGTCTCCAAACGTCTCTAGTTCCTGTATCTTCCCCTCCAGGTCTGTCAGGGACACCTGGGGTAATGGTTGCTCACCCTGCTGTAATGTCTCCATTTCCTGTCTGTAGGTTACTGTAACAGACACACAGTGAACACACTCATCTCATCAATGTCCACAACACAACTGGATAACTCCACATTTACATGTAATAGTAGTATTCTTCTATATTTCTTTTTCTAGCCTATCGCTATTGGGATAGTACAATGTTTTGCTTTGATCCATGGCTATATATGGACCTTAAGAGCATTCTACAATTTTTCACGTTAATAAAATTTGTTACATATTTATTTAATTATTTATTTGATTGGTGTTTTATACTACACTCAACAATATTTTACTTCTATGACAGCAGCCAGCAAAATTTATCAACACACTACCAATACATACTTGTTATCCTAACGTATAGTGATACCAACATTATATACACGTCTTCTTACATATCAAACACATGCAATTCATACATAAAACATATAACAGTACATATTTTAGGCACACACATCACATACAACTCACACAAAAGACATCTCTATTAATACACAGGCTCATTACTTTTATTCATTTGTTTTTTATATTTTTGTTTTAGACTGTTGACAGAACGCCATACTTGAAAGTAGGAGAATTCCTGGGATAAAACCAAGGACTTTTAGCAAGCTGTATTGAAGAAAACAAGATGTCCCCAGTGAACTTCATGTAAGGCTACACCAAACAGCTCTGTCAACTTACCCAGCGTTCTTGTATGGCTGTCCTTCATGGTCTGCAGCTTCATGTTAAGATTGTGCACCTCCAGCTGAGCTGTCATGTACTCATTCTCCTTCTTCCTTAACTCCTCCATTAAACTCACATTGGCCTTCTCCAGGCTGCAAAAAAAAAAAAAAAACATTAACAAAAACAAAAAAAAAGACATGTAAACAAATAATTCAAAATGACTGAATTCAAACCCATAATACCTTTTCTCAAGTTCAACATGCACATTTAAACGCATGATTTAACCTTTTGCACATAGATATCAGCTGCATGTACTGAACAGCCACAAGCGGTCAAGGAGTTCAGCTTTCTTTCTGTTCAGAACTGTCATAGTCAACACTTAATCTTGTTTATTTTTAATATTTTTAACATCCACCAACGTCAACTAGTCACACATGTAACAAAGTTTTATACCAGAAAATGTTTCAAACTTGACTGTTTCAAATCTGACTAAGTTTCATACCCGAAAATGTTTCATACCTGACTATGTTTTATACCTCACAGCGTTAACCACCTGACAATGTTTCATATTTGAAAATGATTCAATCCTGACAAATGTTTGATACCTCACAATGTTGACGGATGTGAGCCCCTCCTCTGTGACACTACTGCTACCCTCAGCTTCTGGGGGTGGCAGACTGGATTCCTCAGATAGCTGTCTCTCCAGCTCTCCCTCCACTGGCTCATCTGAGGGCGACCCCTCTAGAGTGAAGACTGGTGTGTCCTTAGGTAAGGGAGACACAGGTGGGCTAAGGGTGTCTGTGCTGCCCACTCGTCTCTCCCTCCCTGGTCTGGAATGTTTAGGAGCTTCCCCATGGTACATCTCGTCAGCTAACTCTAAACTCCTCTTCTGGATCTCTAGATACAATGATGTAGATGCTTCCTGCGACATGCCCTTCCTCACCTCCCACTCATGAAGCTTACGAGCAAACTCTGTCGTCACCTTATACTCACTTAGTGGACCAAGTATGGGATTTTTTATCTTTGTTTCAATGTCCGCTTGACTCAATCTGCCTTTCATTTTTTCAATTTTCGCCTCTTTTTCTAAAGCCCTTAACCGTTCTTTTTCGAGGCGTATTTTTTCCCTCTCCAACTTTTGAACCTCTTTTTCAACTCTGTGAATTTCTCTTTCACGAAGTCTATCTTGTTTCTCCTTTTCTTTTTCGCTTTTAGACTTTTTTGGTTTCCTCTCCTCCTTCTTCTTGGCGCTGGAGGTACTTTTGCGCTCCATCATCGGGCTGTGGTCACGTCGATACTTCATCTTCTCCCACTCTTGTAGCTTGCGGTGAAAACTTTCCGTCAGGCTCCTTTGTATCTCATCCACGTTGATGGAATGCCAGGGGGGCTCTACGGGTGTGACTGCTCCTTCAGGTGTCCCCTCTTTGGAACGCTGTTCTTTACTTTTAGCTGGTGATAAAGACCCTGTCAGAAAAATATGACTTTGCTATAAGAGAATTTGTGTCCCATAATTTATGTATTTACACATAGGAGTACACAGGCACAATGAATTTCATTTTCCTTGAACATTAGGGGGTTACAGCCCACAAGGAATAAACCACTCATGCAGCAGTGGCACCTATGACTTTCCACATCTTAAAATTTTCTTTCCATTTATTTATTCAATTTATTTTTTCTATGCAGGCATAGTGAATAGTAAAATTTGTGAACATTTCCACAACACGTTCATTTAAGACAAGCACAATATTTAAGACAAGCTATCATTGGACAATTTAAAAGCCTCCCCAAACTTATGATCTGACAGGTTGTACAATTTTCACTGATAGTGGAAATGTGAATTTTAAGTCAAGATCCATGTTTGTAACTGGTACAGATCAGTTATATTTCACCTCTTGACCCTGCTGGCTTCTTGCTCTTCATCTCTTCCCACTCCTGCATTTTCTTCACATACTCATCAGTCATGGCCCCTAGTGTACAATCACATATAAACCACAATTCTACATACCAGTTTATGTATGTGAAAACAAACAAAATATCCCCAAAATGCATACACATATACACCTGGACTCCCAAATATCTTTCAAACTGAAAGTGCCATTAAATGAGGAACACACCACTACAATATGGTTATTTTTCTATCATGATATGGTTACCCAATTACATATTTAATTCTTATCATACTCGTTATATTTATCTGCATAAGTTACTTTATTATTCCATGCATACTTCATTATCACAAGGTTACAATGCACATCATCACCATATGGTTACATTACTATATCATATGGATACCTTATCATCTGGCTACATTATCATCAGATGGTTACATTACTATGTCATATGGACACATTATCATCATATGGATAATTTATCACTGGTTATATTACTATCTTATGGATACTTTACCATCTGGTTACATTATCATATGGATATTTTATCATGGTTACATTATTTATCTCATGGTTCATCAGAGAGATCACCTTAGACAATAAAGCACAACCAAATTCATCTGCTAAGAGGAATTGAGAACATGTGTATAAAATTCAAGAGACGTCATCAGTGAACAGTTAGGATAACTCCTTAAAACAACAAGTGTATTTAATGACTTACCCATAAGCTGAGACACATCTAGGCTCATAACACTATGCTGTGGGGGAAGTAAAGAGCCTACTCCTGGGGGAGAGCTTCCAGATCCCGAGCTTTTAAGCCGAGATGACTTCTTAGCTCCAGCATCGACCGATTGTCTGCCAGCCTCCTGACCATTTCGAGACTTTGTGCTACTTTTTGGAGAGACTTTCCCTTCTGATATTTCGCCTAAGTCTGCCAAGAAGTCAGAATATTCTATACCTTCTGATATTTCAGAGTCTGATTTGTCTACTTTCTTAGTTCTCTTTTTCAGGCTATCCTTACGGGTATGGATGATGTCCTTGACGCGACCCCAGGCTGACTTGTGTAGTTTCTTCTCCTTGGATGAGCTACTGCCGTCCCCGTCAGGGGAGGGAGACTTCCCGTCACTCTTCGTGCTTGCAGAGCGGTGCAGACGCGTCTGACGGGCCTCATCCTTGTTGTTTTTCTGTAGCTCTTCCAGGCCCTCCAGACTGGAGGAGCGCCGGACATAAGGGTATCTACTGTCTACCTTTAAATACTGAGCTTTTTCTTTGCCCTCTTTAGCACTGTGAGCTTTGGAGCTCTTGCCTTCAGCAGAGGAGCCCTCATCACTTAAGCCTGAGGCGAAGCTACCTTGTCTCTGGGTCTGACACTCCTCCCAGCCCGGAGGCCCCACCCAGGACTCTGCCCCGGACTCCCCTGGGGTGTCCTGCTGGGAAGACCCAGACCGAGAGTGCACCATTTTCCTTGAGGGACTAGAAGGTTCTCCTGAAGAAGTGGACATACGTAAGGTGTCTGCGCCCTCCAGACCACTGCCCACCCCACTGTCCACGGAGCGGCTCTCCGACAGGCCAACATGGGGTGTGGCCAAAAGGTGCTTCTCTACCGCGTCCTGACCAGTCAGATCAGGCACTGTCAGAGTTATCCCCCCTTCTGGTTCTTGTCCGCCTGCCGCTCCAGTCTCCTCTGTGGACTTGTGTCCAGAGAACACCTTCTTCACTTTTGCCCATTTAGACTTCTTCTTGTGTTTCAGGCTACTTTTGCCTATATCTGCCAGCGGCTCCCTGTGCTTGGAGCCGTTGGCTTCCGAAACCTGTTCCTCACTCATGACACCATCAGGCACGTCAATGGAGCCAGTGGAGTAGCTACGTTTGTGTAAGCGTTTCCGAGGCTCCATCTCCCCACTGGTAAGATTCTCCTCGGTCGTTTCTGTGTCCAGATATTGGCTGTCCTCGGCACTGGCCAGACGCGGGCGTGACTCCACGCCCAGGTCCTCAGAGAGCCGGCGCTGTTTGGGTCTGGATGTGGTGGGCAGGGTGAGGTACCCTGCTGGGGCTGGCGGGGGACCCTCCATTGGGATTTCCTGACCCCCCATCAACGTCCTCACCTGTAGCAGACTCTTTGTATTCTCCAGGTATTCACAGCGCTTCTTCAGGCGACAGTTCTCATCACGCAGCTGAGTCAACTGCTCCATAAGTCTTACCAGATTGTCCAGGTGATCCAAGCCAACACTTTGACGAAAGATGCCAGGGCTTGGAGTTCTTGGCTTCTTGGGTTTCGATGGTAAAAGTAACATTTGTTCCTGGAAAGATTTCGCTTGCTCTTCAAATTTTTCCAGGATGTGGGTACTATCTCGCTTCCTGTCATGTTCCATGTCGTAGTCATCAGATGGATGAGTCAGCCTATCCCCTAGGCGTTGCTGGGTTTCCACGGCAGAGCGGGTATGTGTCCGCATCTTCACCGTGGATGTCACGTCCGTGGTTTGAGCCATGGAGACAGTACCCACACTTTCCTGTGCAGGGGAGGGGCCCAGAGCACCAGACCCTGAGGCACTAATCTGGCTATCTGTTGAGGGATGAGGTGCCACATCGCTGGTCACTTGGGCCAGTGCGGCAGCCTGAGACATCAGATCATACTGACCACTCAGTTGTTGTTGTTGTACTGACACCTGACTGAGGTGAGTCGTTGTGTGTTCCACCTCCACAGTCTGGCCCAGCAGTACTTGCTGACTTTCCGCTTTGACATAGCGACTCTGTTGACCATTCTGCACTTCTTCACTTGTCACAGTGGTTTTCCTTACATTGTCATCCTTGTCGGCCATGCTCTATGGTAGCTAGGTGTTAGCTACCATCTTTTTGGGGCCGAACAGTCAGTAGCCACTGCACTGCTGAAAAATAAAAAAATGACATTATTGGTTTAAAATTATTTTCATGTATGCGATACCCAATGGGCTAAGACTTTATCTGCAGAGCTAAAGCTTTAGTTGATTGAGCCAGTAAGGGTCTAGGGCTGATTCCTCAAAGCCATTTCTGATTTATGTCAAAATTTGAAATGCGATCTTAAAGCTCATTTTTTGGCTTTTCACCTCATCAATATTACCTTTAGACAAATGTGTCCAAATTTCAACTTTCAAAAAAAACTTTCCAAAAACTAAGCCTTGTCAGAAGTGGCTCTGTCGAATCTTATATCAATACAGGAGCTTTTCATCTGCTTTCATACCTCTGTGGAATCTTATATTAATACAGGAGCTTTTCATCTGCTTTCATACCTCTGTAACTTTTCAACATATGATCATCCAGCTGAATCATCATCAAACACCTATGAAAATGCTGAATAATACTAAGTTAAGCAGAACAACCTCATAGACTAGTCAAAATTAACTCATCTTGGAAGATATGGTTCTCTTTGGTTTCACAGTAATGTAAAAAAATGACATATTTGGCATGAAATGTCCAAAGAAGGCATAATTTACTGCTTTATAAATTGAATAAACAGATACATTACAATTATTAAATGTAAAATTTCATGACTTTAATACATTCAAATTAATTTAGGGGACAGAAGTTTACAGGTTAATGGATGTATACCATTAATGAAAGTTATCATCACAGACAAGCTATAAAAATTTGCCAAAACCTCCAAAAACATCTATAACATGGCATCTATTAAAAGATTTAAATTTTCATGGCTGCAAAAACCCCAAAACTTGAAGGTACATATATGTACTATCTTTTTCAGAAGCACAATATATGTATAGCTTGGTGCAATTGACACTGGAATCCTGGGAGAACCATTTTAAATTATGATAACACTGGTGTTCAGAGTAAAACTAGTGAATCCACAATGCCGAGCAAAGTTGAGCAGAAGTTTAATTGATTTAATTATTTATTTGATTGGTATTTTACGCAGTATTCAAAAATATTCATTTGTTTTGACTGTGGCCAGCATTATGGTGGGGAGGAAACTGTTGAAGTTTGAAGTAGGGAGATGATAACGCCATAACCTTCAAGAAGTAAGTCGAGACTGGACTCCTAAGAATGCTAAATTGGAACAAACTTTTTTCTTCGTCAAGGGATATAGTCCTCTAATAGCAGCTCTCTCTAGATCGTTTGGTAGGGGAATCAAATAATGCCAAGTACCAAAAGTGGAAAACTCCACCTAAAACTTTATGCTTTAAGCATTATTATACAAGACCTGTCTTCTCTGAATGCATAAATTAACTCATCCTCTGGAAAGTGTCTTAGACATGGAGCAATCAATACCTTGAGCAAAGTTTTCAGTATAATTACAAGTTAGCTGACAAGAGTTCAACTGATAGGTGAATCAGAGGCTCTTGTAAATATATGCCCTGAGCTGTATCAAGGGGAAATTTTATAAACCGAGGGTCATAGACAGTAATGAAATCTGTCTTGGTATGAAACACACAAGAAATAAGACATGGCATTAGAAGTGGTAGTACTTTGGACAGTTGCCCAAAGATTATGAAACTCTAGACTTTTGCTCTTTTTTTTCAGTTTATTCAAGGCTTTCCATCAAAGTGGGGTCTCTGCCATTATCTCCAGTTTTCTATAAAATATCCATCCACTTTGGTGTTTATGTTAAGTAAGTATAAGGGAGGGTAGAGGTGGCTAGGGGCAGGCAGCAGCAGAACTCAGATAACAATCACTTGAACATCAGGGTAACAGAAACAGCCTTAGCGAGATGTGAGGGCAGGGAATCCGCTGAGGAATGGCTAGACATGCATCTGGTACATAAACACAACCAGGGGTGGGACAGCCAGCCCGCCACACTGTTTGCATGTCTTCCCTATCTATCTCTACAGGCTGCACAGCACTCGCACAATTGTTGAAGAGTTCAACCTGTGCACTTGTACTATTTCTCCTGCATGCACAGATGCCCGAAAAACTGTAT
Source organism: Liolophura sinensis (assembly GCF_032854445.1). Taxonomy (NCBI): domain Eukaryota; kingdom Metazoa; phylum Mollusca; class Polyplacophora; order Chitonida; family Chitonidae; genus Liolophura; species Liolophura sinensis. The sequence continues at coordinate 27,440,591 of NC_088295.1, forward strand.
TACATGCATTTCAATAAAGGACTTACAAAACCAATTATGACTTTTGGCAAATTTTTTTGCCCCCTTTTTTGGCAGGGTGGACCATCTATAAAAAAAACAATCACTAGTCTCAGAATAAAGATAATTTTAAACCAACTTACATACTGCATCCAGCTGAGACAAGCAGCTTTATAAGTATGCTTGACAATGTATGTCAGTAGAATTTCTGATCCATTATCTGTTACAATGGACAAGATAAAACCAAACCCTACAAAGCTGACATTTTTAAGTTATTGTGAATTTGTGCTTGTCAAGATTGCATACTGCGCATCAGTATTTAGGGGTCAACAAAATCAGGGTTATCAGCCTTTGCTTGGTAAGAAGTAGTAGAATCAGAGACTTGTGCGATATTAAACGTTTTCACATTCCTGGTCTTGAAACAATCTTACAGAACAGCTTTCAGTTACTGAAATCAGGCAGCAGACACACGGAACAGGAAGTTGGGATCTACATCAGAACTTAGCTGTTAGACATGTATAGTTTTCTTTATATATTATAATGCACATCATCCAACCAAACCACACTAATATACATGTATACTGTAACATTTGAAGTTTACTATCTGAAGTACATGCAGGTACTTGTGAAGCTGTCTTAAACTTAAGTCAGACAAGGTCTTAACTTCATAAAGTTTTACAGCACTAAAATTGTGAATTACCATCAAAATTTTCATTTTAACAATTAAGAGGTATCGTAGACTTTTGGTAATAAAATTGAAAATTAGCACTGAATTTCCAATCTTAGGTCAGTAACAATCCCACAAGTGAAGACCACATAGTGTGACTGAGGAGATGTCCACTGCGACTTTTCATCACAGACGTCAGTCTGCATCTTCACATCACAGAGCTTCAGAGCATTTATCTGTCAGAACATTACGCATGATTACTCACAGATTACATATCACAGATTGACAGAGAAGCAGTATAATAAAGACAAGTGAGCTAGAGTGAGTCAACATACACCTTAGCCCCACCCTTATAATCACCACAAGGGTGCACCCCTGTCCAATTTACACCAGGATACGGACTCTGATAGGGCACCTCTAATGGGGTGCCAGCCACGCAACCCTGGCTCTTGTCGAACTGTTCATGTTTATATCTCATTCTCGATAACCAGACTCCATCAAGTCGCCATTCTTGCCACGATGGATTCAAGTAGGACCTCCAGTTTCTCCCCCAAACACAGAGATGACATTATGTTTCAGAAACCGGATAGCACCAGTCAATCTGGAGCTGATAAGACTAGAAATCTGCCAATTTCACATTTCAGAATGGTCATATCTTATAAGTGTCAAGCATGTGAGTTAATGTATTTTAATGCATGTATTTAATTAGGACCCCTTGAGCTAAATGGCTAGGTATAAATAATCTTCACATGTATATTTTGATAACAACAGACCTACAGATTAGGGCTGTCAAGGAGCTTGTAAAGTTGGAAAAACATTAAGGCAACAGTGCAAATAATTCTGAGCTGCCCCATTTCTAAATAATGTCTGTCTTATTTACACTAATAATGTTTTGAAACAGTCTTCATATAAATAAATCCCTTAGGCAAATCATGGTGGTACCCATACTTTGGTGAAGAGCTAAATTAAAAAGAGGCCAACTCAAAATATTTATTTATTTATTTGAATGGTGTTTTACTCAAGAATATTTCACTTATATGATGAGCGACCAGCATTATGGTAGGAGGAAGCCGGATCAACTAAAAATATGTCAAAAGTATAAAAAACAAATAAATAATTTACAGGTACATCAGAACGAACCTTAAAAAGAACCCAGGAATGCTAATAATCTGATTTAAAGATTAGCAGCATAATGCATCAACCAAATTGTAATATTTCCAGGTTAAAGATAACAGCCCCAACCCCACATATCTAACATCTGTGCGTTTGCAAGGAATGGGAAACACTGCAAATCTATGAAATGATAAATGACTTAGCTTGGAACAGTCAGTTGTAATTCATGCTATGGTGATGCAACTGAGGAAGGCTTTGCGAATGTTAGTTCAGGGCTCAGAACATAAGGTCCCTTACTGGAGAGAGAGTGTACACAATCAAATACTATGCTGGATTCCCAGTGTGCGTTATTACACAAATACCCATTAAACACAAGCGCAGCGGACAACATCAACAGACATACATGTATGGATTAGAAAAAACTCCCTCAGGCGCCGGCGAAAAAAGTACCAGGAAGCAAGTAGGAGCACTCAGCATGCGCACAGATGGAGAGTTGCATCTGCATTAACCACTCCTGTCATTTCTGGGATTATTTATCTCTAAGTTACTGTTCTTCATGGACCACACACCTTTTCTCTCTACCTGTATTTTTAGAATCCTTGGTGTAGCACTTGTTCATATAGTGATAAATCAGAAGTTGTTCTGTCAATGGTACAAGAACAGCTAAAAGTGAAATACGAGGTTTGGAAACAACTGGTGGAAAACTACTCTGACTTGCGTATGGACAGGGGAGTTTTATATTTATTCTCAGCAAATGCATCTGGGGCACAATGCAAATAAATTAGATCTGCAAAAAAGTATTTGAGTGTGATGTGAGTAGAATGTATGAACTACATGAGGTGGTTATATAACCAGGCATCTGAAGTGAAGGTGAGAAAGTCTGAAAATACCTTACTCAATCTCCAAATTACATTTGCAATCACCTTTCTGGTGAAATCAGTTGATTTCTATTTTTAGATTTTAAGCAAAAATGTTTGAAATCAAGTACTGGGAGAAAAGTTCCCATGCTTGTATGAAACAGATATCCAAATGCTGTAAATCCTATAAGTTTCTCAGCGTGAATCCACACAGTAAATTGCTGCATGGTGATGCATACTGGCGAAGCACCTAGATAACCCTCTAATGTTCATGCTAATTGACACGGTTTTGACTTAATCCCACCCAAGCCTATCTATATGAAGCCTCATCACCACACTGGGCTGTAAAGCTATTAACATTAAGGCTGTTTTCTTGCTAAACCATTTCTCACCTATTAAAGTGTCCAATTCTGTCAATGAGGATACTCTCTATTAGGTTTTCGCCCTTAAATTAGAATACAGCTCCGGAATCAATGTCTACATAGGAGTATCCCAATGTACTGACAGACATACATACAGACGGACGGACCGACAGACTCACAGGTGGTTGTTAACATTTGTGATTTTACTAAATAGACATGGTAAACAGCTCAAATTCATCCTCTTTAAATGTAGATGGAACTAAGTCATGACCCACTAACCCCAAAACAACAAAACACATTAATCAGCACAACCACAAGGCATTTCCTTCTGCCACTCCTTTGAAGAAGGGCTAACACAGAGTGCAATAGGGTCAGCAAGGTTAAAGGTTCATAGTAAACAAGAAGCCTACTTATTCGAAGGGTTTACTAAAGACTCTGGAGCCAATAATCTGTGTAAGCCAGGCCTAAACTTTATTTATTTATTTGATTGGTGTTTTACGCCGTACTCAAGAATATTTCACTTATACGACGGCGGCCAGCATTATGGTGGGAAGAAACCGGGCAGAGCCCAGGGGAAACCCACGGCTATCCGCAGGTTGCTGGCAGACCTTCCCACATACGGCCGGAGAGGAAGCCAGCATGAGCTGGACTTGAACTCACAGCGACCGCATTGGTGAGTGACTCCTGGGCCATCACGCTGCGCTAGCGCGCTAACCAACTGAGCGACGGAGGCCCGGCCTAAACTTTAATACCGAACTTATCCTCACAACACATATATTGAATTTTGAAATCAGACTATGATAAATACCAAGCTTAAATCTTTGTACACTTCTGCACAACTGTCCAGTGAGTGAGTGCTTGGGGTTTAACGTTGTAGTTAACAATTTTTCAGTCATATGATGGCGAAGAAATCCTTAGAATGCATGTAATGTACCTCCTTTTTGCAGGACGGATTTCCACCGCTCTTTTATCTAGTGCTGCTTCACTGAAGGCAAGTAAGTCACCCCGCTTGACCCATTATACTGATACGGGTCAACCAGTTGTTGCACTATCCCCTTCATGCTGAACGCCAAGCGAGGAAGTTACAACTTTCTCTTTAAAGTCTTAGGTGTGACTTGACCCAGGATTGACCCTGGATCTACCGCTTCCAACGCGGACGCTCGACCAACTGTGATATCGGGGCCAGTCCGCTCTGAAACTAGTACAACCATACAGATACTAACACTGCTATATGATACATTATAAAAATAAGCAGCTCTAAAAGTCGTTGTTTGTCTCTCTGTCTGTTTGTCAGTCAATCAAATTTTTGACACATTATCCTTTAACATGGGCCATTCACTTAGCAAAGGACCATTGTGAGATGGCGAGATTGCACTTATAGCCCTTACATACCTTTTTATCAGTTTTAACTTGTCAAAACTCAGTACATGCAATTTGTCTCTCTAGCTAGACCCGTGGACGGTCATAAAACTAACAGTATGAATATACCTGTCACAAAGGGTGGCTTCACATCCACTGGTACCAGACTGCAGTGTTTATCCTTGTGCTTCCCACAAAGACCAGGTTTCCTTCCTTTTGTTCAGGTTTTGGCTTCGGAAAAGTTCTGAAAGAGAGGAAAACACCAGGTGTAATAATCCACAAAAGTCATTTGGGTTCATCTAGGTGTCAGCACATCATAAGATCCACCTGGGGGCGTACACTGCAGGACAGGTAAGCCTAACAACCAATGTTTACAGGAATGTACATCATGTTTATTACATGTACATTTTTGTTTAATATTAAAATATGACTCTGTGGTTTAGATTCAAAGTCCCTTTGTGCACTTATACAAATGCACATCAAAAGAAATGGCATAGAGGCCTGGTACATGTATTGTTTGATTCTTAACACTACATGTATGCCTGGCCTGGGTGTGAATTTTAGCCCATCTATATTTTGCCAATACAGTAAATAAAATCTGTCAGCCCTTACAATATTTTTTGTCAGCTGTCAAAACAAAATTTTGAACCTTCTCAAATTACATCAGGAATCAATGCATTTAGCATACCAGACCTTACACTATAATTAAAGACGCACAGCATAGAGAGTAAAAGCTGAGCAGCGAGTATACACTAAAACAGTCATGTGATGCGGAAAACATTTGAACAGTAGAATCTAGGAAGGAAACCGCTGTGCTGCCATGTACCTGACACACGAAGAAGATGATTAGGATCAAAGAGTGTCAGGTAATCCCCAGGTAAAATATTACCTGGATATGAGATCCCAAAGTGCCTTGGTACATCCACATTTCTTAATGCTTACCACTATCTTGATCTACCCAGCATAAAACACCACAAGCCTCTTTATTTACTTTTCCTCCTGAAATGTCCTTTTTTTTCCCCACCTTCCGGAAGATAAACCACAGCTCAATTTCCTACACAATTCTAGTTTTTGCTGCTTTTATAACTGATGCTGCAGTGCATGTATGTGGAATTTCAGCCTATGATACTGTTTGCTACAAGGTTACATTGGATACAACAGTCTCTAAATTTGGTCACTACCCATCACTCAATGTGCACAGCTTGTCTCTCCCTGAGAGCATCTAGCACTATCCCCCCACCTCACCCCAACCCAGGTGATCCAAGGAATGTTAAGAATATAGCTATGGCAAAACTTCTGAGTATTTTCCCACCACACTTACGAAAGCGGCACTTTACATCAATAATAACTCAAATAACTCTGCCAACTTACAAAGCTGCAGAATTTAATGCCTTACACATCAGAGGTAGTATCATATCTGATTTCAAAATTTCTACATCAAAGGCCATCGTAATTTCATTACCAGATGTGGGATTTACGCCATTATAGAAAGAAACATTTCAGAAAACAATTTTATGACAGATAACAGGAAATGCTTTTTCTCCTATTAATTAACAAGATGCTTCAAAAGACAAGACAAACCCTGTGTACATTTTCAGATTCAGCCATATGTTTATGAGTAATTTGGCCTGATTAACCGCAAAATACAATATATATTTAAAACCACAGATGCACACTACTTATTCAATGTTTTTATTGTGTTTTATACACACGCCACTTCCCAATTTCATAGACAATATTCTTACAAGCTATTTTATCATTCAACTCCTATTAAAGGTAGGCTTGCATGTAATTATACATGTGCAACTTATCTACATGTAAATGGTACAAATTTTACATTTTTTAAAGGTTACATCTAAATACTGCAATGCAGGATAAATGTAGTTCACAAAGATTCAAATTTCTCATATGAAAATGATTCAAAACCAGCCCCTGTCCTTAAAACCACAACTCCAACACACCAATATCCACACATCAAAAGTACATGTATTACTATAGCAATTATATGCCAGTATTGAGTAAGTAACCCACATAGTTGAGAATATGGCATAGGATAACCCAAAGTTTCCACACAGTCCAACCTTTTCACAAAGAAAAGGCCAGTCAACTAATACTCAATAAAATGTATAAATCAAAATTTCTTGACATTTTGCTTATGTAGCCAAAATCATGATTTCTTTAAGGAATATTTTCATCATTTACAATATGTGTACAATAAAATGTAAACTATGTCTGTGCTTATGCAAAAAAGTGGCAAAATTGCACATTCTGATTTATTTCTCAATGAACACTTTTCATCCATGTCATTCCAATGCAAATGCACCATAGCATTAAAGAACTAGACTACAATGCATTCTGATAAGCCAGAACAGCTGGCCTTGAGCATTCCAACCTTTTGACCAGGCATGTGTATATACACACACATGTATACATGCATATCAAACTTTAGGCTATACCATTTCCGGCTGCAGGTCTAATTTAGACGGATATTCTTTATTCCAAGAGGATTCAGCCTCCAACCTCTGACGTGGGGTCTGCAGACAAACAAATTAAGGTTTGCAGCCAGATGTACTGTGAAGCTATATGTATATATAGAACAGGCTGATCCACCTCTGACTGGTACATGTACAGATAGCAGACACAGGTACAGACAGCCCCTCTCCCAGCATCCTTCCCCCTCCCCTAAGTCACCCCTGCAAGAAAACTGACCACTCTGTTCCAGCTTGTTTATGTCTTAGCCATGGTCAGTACATGACCTTTCCCTCTTCTAGGCTCCCCTCAATATCCCCTGGTTACCCCCTCCTCAAAAATGCTAAGACACTGGAATGTGGCCTGGGTCCCCCAGGGCTACACACACAACCCCGATAGCAGCAGATTAGAGATAAGCTTTGACACCTCCTTGGAGGATGAGCCAATACTTCTTAACCCTTCACTCCTGCTAGACTCCCCCCACCCCCATTTGCATACATGTCAGAGGACTTCTCACAACATTATACCTGCTCCGAACACAAGAGAGCAAAGGCATCAATTTCATATCTCAACATCACTGCCCTGTCTTCTCACACCCAGACAGACATTCAGAGATAAAGCACTGAACAGTTTTCTGCACTTGTTGCCAGGTTTTAATGGCATTTTTCAAGAATACCATTCAAAGTCGCCCTGCTGTAGGTATTTCACCAAACTTCATATTTCACCCCAGTTTTCCGCTCCAAATACAGTTCTGACAATGCTTGCTGAAGACTTTTAAAGGGAACAGCTCTATCTTCCTGTGTCCATACTAAACTCATACAGTTTGTAACCATTTGAAACAAACAGACCACTAAAAAAACAATCCATCTAGGTTATGATATCAGTAAAGAAAATAAATCGAGAGAGAAGATACCCTATCACACAGCTCCAGTCAAATTCCTTGCACTTTTAATAACATGAAATTTAATGGTGTACAAAGTGGGTTCCCAAAAAAGGCAAGTTTGTACCTGCAAACTGCTGTCTATATCCTTCTACCTGACTAATTTGAATATATCATTTGACCTTATAGAAATAAATCAAAATTATATTCAATCTAGTCTCCTACTTTTCATCTTTAAGCCCAGCCCACACGGACAACATTTGTTGTCAAACATGAGATTTCTTGATCCACAACAACAAAAAATCCTCAAAATTTACTTGTGTGTGAGTGATCACAACTAGAATTCTGGAACATTTGATCCAAAGATTCGGCTTGTTTAATTTTGGGGTATAAAAAATCCAGAAAGGAATGAGCCGGAGCACAAGATTTCGCTTGTCTGCAAGCCAGCTGAATCTTGTGAAATCATTGTCATATACATCACCCAATCAGGGCCTATGGAAATGTCGTGAGAGCACCAACAAAATGGCAGCTGTGACACAGCTTTTGATGTCATATGACCTTGAACATATCAGTGACAGTCTTTTATCAGTGGAATCTTCAAAAATGGGCAACAAATGTTGCCTGCGTGCAGGTAACCGACATTCCGCATCATTAAACACCAGGATGTGAAAATCCGATTTTCAACAATGAATGTTGTCCGTGTGCGCTACGGTTAACCCATTATTCCAAATCTAAATGACATTGAATTGTATCTGACAGTTTTCAGATTTACCCAGACAATTTTTGTGTGCATTTTTGAAAATACATGTATTTTCCTATAAGCATAAGAGACCATTAAGTCTCTCTTACATGTACTTACAAGTACAACGTAACAAAACACAATACAATCATAATTAAAAAAAAAAAATTAAAAGAGAATGTATTTCTAAAAAGTGAATAATCTATTGAAATGTAGACACCAATGATTGTAATTCCTCACCACTTAGTGATTGTATACGTAGCATTACTCCACCATGTACCATATGTAGATACAAAAACAATGTATTCATGGCAATGTACATGTAAAAAACAAGACTGCTCAGATCATTTATACATTCACCATCATTAACCTCATTACCAAAACTAAATAACCATACATTACCAATCTCAAAACCCTCTGCATATCCATACTCTACAGCAGTAAGTTTTCACAATCACACTAAACGTTAGGCTGACAGTACATGCTTGTAGTTGAATGAACTAAGTACATGTCAGGCTATATGTTCCTGTAGGTGTCTATGCAGATTCGTTGGCAAAAACATAACTAACAGAGAAGCATTGTTCAAATGACTCACAACAGAGGTCAACCACAAAACTGAGTGCTATTTCATTACAGGAAACCTACAGTTTGAACGACACATGTCTATGTTACAATCAGTCTTGGTGTACTGATCTTCAATACACTACTGTAAGCTTTGTTAGAAGTTGTTCCAGCTTAAGCTAACATTGCAAAAAGTTTTCAGTTTTCTTTTTTGTTTTCTGTTTGTAGAGAAAAGGCTATTCCACACAAATTTCTTATAACCATTCATACAAGTACACATGTACATTTTGGAACTTGATCTGATTTCTTTTATTGGAGTTTTATGCTGTACTAAAGAATATTTCCCTTACACGAGGGCAGTCAGTATTGCAGGAGGAAAATGGGCAGAGACTGGGGGAAAGCACAACCATCCGCAGGTTGATGGCAGACCTTCTCACATAGAACCAGAGAGGAAGCCAGCATGAGCTTGACTTGAACTCGCTGCCTCTGCATTGGTGACAAGATCCAGAGATATTGCGTCACGCTGGCACAATAGATGCCCCTATTGGAACTTGCATTAAATCATGTAAATTAATCAAAATAAAAACAGTACAGTTGTTGAACGTTTATCACTGACAGTCTTGAATCATAAAACAATAATCAGAAGAGTGCTTTCTTTTCTAAACCCCATGAGTGAAATTCACATTAAGTATCACATTAGGTGTAATGAGAACAGTACTGCACCAGTGGATAAAAAAATTTTCAGTTGTTCATTCAATCAGTCAGAATTTGCCAAAGAAGCAAATTCAGAGAATTTACATTCCACATTAAAAACACTAAAAATACATGGAGCTGCTTGGTTTTTAAATGTGATCAGAAGAGAGACAAAAAATTTTACCCAATATTTGAAGCAGTTATTGCTAGAAAACCAAACATGACAGACAAACCAATACCTATTTCCCTCAGTTCTGTTCAAGAGTGAGATAAGATTTCTGTCAATCAACCTAGCAGCTAGTCATTAGCTCACAAGTGAAGCGATTGTGGAATACTGCTTGACAGTGTAAGGATAAAGCCCTGTAACATTTATAGGAAATTGGCCCCTCCACTCAGGGGCTCATAAGCTTGGTTCATACTATCTATATAGTGAAGTCCGATACAATTTGCCTTTTCAGTTCTAAACAATAAACAGTACATCAATGTTGATCCATTACGGAATGGTAAATGCATGTACACACTTGTTCCAAGCAGTATTTACACAAGGAATCTGGTATCATTTACAATTATCACTAAATCAATGACTCAGAGACAAGTTGAACACACAACCGCGCTCTGCTACAACTCTGACTCAATGGTGTAAATTTAAAACTGGCCAGTAGTAACAATATCAGCATAGAATGGGTCTTGGGTGCTGTAATGCTTTTTCTGTACAAGGCTTTGATAGAAGTTGTTCCAGCTACTGTAACATTGCAAAGACCCTTGAACTACTTTGGAAATTTCTTGTTGCTTTGTTGTTTACAGACCTCAGCTTTGCTTTTATGCATGCCATTTTTTTTTTTTTTACAAATAAGTAGACATACTTTACAACTTTAACATATGTATATTGGGAACTTTAAAGTGTACATCTTTCGCTGATCTGATGACTATTTGATTGAGTGATGCTTTATGACAAAATTATTTCTCTTACACGACAGCGGCCAGCAATGTGGTGGGAGGAAACCGAACAGAGCCCGAGGGAAATCTGCAGGTTGCTGACAGACCGATTTGATGTGTATAGAATTCATGGACAGTTGAACATTATACACAATAAAATCAAACCACATAAAGACAATGTAACAACTACTACTAAACAGTCTCTGTTCATGAATTAAGACACAATCCACTTATTTTATATTTATTTATTTATTTATTTATTCATGTGTGATTTTATGCTATAAATTCCAATATTTTACAAATGGCGACTGGAGGAAACTAGTAAAAATCTGATGGACACCACGATATGTTTAAAGCCATCTAACAAACCTGATGTTGTAGAGTTACAGCTGAATCAACCGCAGCTGGATTTGAACTCACACACCCTTTAATAGTCAAGGCGGTTGTGGTATACAACTACCTGGAGATGATTCACCACTGAGCCAGGTACGGCCCCTGTTTCTCATCAGTACACCCTATGTATACATCTATATAAGAAATACTCTGTGGAGTAATTAAATTTCTGATATACTTTATGACAAATCCATAATAATAGTGCTACTTGATTTCCCACTTCATTATATGTATATCAGAAAAGAAGTGAGCCAAGTTGGCAAAGGCATGTTTTTTTCTCAACTTAAGATCCACCTTTATCAGCCGTGCTGAAGTCTTCACCTATAACTGCTAACATTCATCCCACTAGACCATTGGGAGAAATGGAGAAGAGCATAGTAAATATACCAAAATAGACCAACTGGAAAGAAAGCACCGTCTTATACACTGTACCACACCTACTGTTTACCTATCCTACCAAATACCCACAGATTTTACCTTGAAAGTTTGAGTTGTTACCGCTGGTACCTGGCCTTACTTTCTCTGTCGTCAGATAGCCCAGTCAATGTGTTTTCTGATGATGTCTCTCGGTGGATTTAAATGTTTCTTGAACCACCTGAATTTGTGAGTTTTGACCTCCCCTGCACGAAAACCAGAGTCAACTATAAGAGAGTGGTGCCATGTTCTGAGTTGAGCGGAGACTTGGCTCTCCCAGCTCCCTCAGAGGCTGAAATTCTATCTCTTCAGCTAAATGATAGCCTTCCCTCTGCTCCTGTCTGCATAGGCCACAGAGACTTAAAATATCACCCCTGCATGCTAAACCATACTCTTACCATAATCACACCAATAACCCTCTCTTCACCAATTTACAACTCATGGCTTGTTATCATAAAACAAAATAAATGGGTTAATTTTGACTCTAAAAGAGTAGTTCGTTGCTGTATGAATATTGCTGTTTTGTAAGCTGCTGCTGATGATGTAGTGTTCTGTTGTCCTGCTGTGGTTTATGGTGATGATGATGATGGTGATGATAATACACACTGCAGCACGATTCTCCCCCCAAGGGAACCTCCTTAACAAAATATGTTAACTATAGCGAAATTGCACAACATGTGGAAGACGTTTATAAATTTCCTGTTCATTTTCATATCAGACGTATAATAGCCCTTAAAATGAAACCTGAATCAACATCAACTTCCATATGGCACTTGAACGTTTTTAAACAAACAGAAAACTCATATATTTATTTATGATAAAAATTTCAGCAAGTCAAACCAACTCAAAGTCACACTATCACATAAGCATCATTTCCATCCTTGCACCAATTTCTCAGTGCCTAACATTTGAATCGGTTACCGCATAGTGTCGCATAAATTGTAATTAATACAAAAATTATAACATTATGAGAGATAATAGATTAATCACTGGTATCAATAGTAGCAATGAAGAACATTTCCTGCCAAAGTAATTCTGGCAAAATACCACATAGTGTCACATAAATTGTAATTAATACAAAAATTATAACATTATGGGAGATAATAGATTAATCACTGGTAACAATAGTAGCAATGAAGAACATTTCCTGCCAAAGTAATTCTGGCAAAATACCACATAGTGTCACATAAATTGTAATTAATACAAAAATTATAACATTATGGGAGATAATAGATTAATCACTGGTAACAATAGTAGCAATGAAGAACATTTCCTGCCAAAGTAATTCTGGCAAAATACCACATAGTGTCACATAAATTGTAATTAATACAAAAATTATAACATTATGGGAGATAATAGATTAATCACTGGTAACAATAGTAGCAATGAAGAACATTTCCTGCCAAAGTAATTCTGGCAAAAACTGAGTGGTGTGTTGGTCTTTCCTACCTCAGTAATGGTAATATTTGGGCAGAGTAATGATGGTCAATACAACTTGGACCCATGTCATCATTGCTGCGAAAAGGTATCTCGTGAGTAGGGAGTTAAAACAAGGTACATCTATACAAGTAAATGTTTTTGCAATGAGAACACAGTTACTATGGTAATGAACATGAGTAATGACCACCAGCCCTTGTTCAAGGAAGTCTCAGGTTCAAATCCTTCTCTTGCTGGTTTGGCATGGCTGCAACCCTATACTACAAGTTTTTATTGCACACCTTGCATTTCCACATGACTTTGTACACTATAAGCATGATTCCTGGTTCATATAAGTGAAACAGTCATATGTATTCCACACCAAGCAAATTCCCACATGTAATATCATAGCCATGAACATTCAGTTTACAGTGAACAAAACCCGAGGGCAAAGGCTGCAAAAATGATTGCATAAATATGACATAACATAAAGTCAAAGTTCACATACTTGTGCTTACAAACTGTGTATCACCAGCACTTGGTTCAGTGTACACATGTAGGATTATATGTAATAATAAAATATGAGATGGGGACAACAAATAGAATAGATTCAACAATCCTGAAGAAATGGGTAACAAATGTTGTAATGCTGGACTACATAGATACTACATACAAACACGCATGATTACATTCATAAGCAGTTGATAATTGACCCTGGTTAAGTTTTTATTTACATGTATCTTGCCATGATCAGATGTACTTTTTAGTCATTCTACAATAAACAAATACAAAACAGTACATACTAATCAAAATACCTCCAAAAATAAAAATTTCATAAACAATTAATGTACACGATATTATTTCTACAGGAAACAAAATAAAAATACTTACATCAGCTGATACAATTTGCTTACTCCAATCACAGATATCACAAAACTGCATTGTTACAACAATAGCATCTTTGCCAAACCATAACTGTACATACAATTATCAAAATCACTTCACACGTCAACTTCTCATCTACAGGAATTCAAAACAAGGATAATATGTTTACTTGTATTATGCACCGTTAAGGAAGAAAAATCTGAAATGTTAATCACATGGATTAATTGATGGTCCATGATCCATCATATTTATCAGGATCCCTCTATTCATACAAGCAAACATATGTGGACTGTAGAGAGGAAGGAAATGTCCAGGTCAACCATTCTGCAGACAGCTCAAATTATTAAACCTGATAAAATGAAATATTATACGCCACGTTAAAAAGAAAGAGCGCTCCTTGTCTGACTTCCTGCTCATAAGAGTCACATAAGTGTGACAGCATGCCCGAGCGCAGAGCCAATTAACAGGGGTCAAGACTAGGCTGACCTCATCACGGAAACAACATGGCCGCTATATACCGGTACACGTACATGTTGGTGAAGAAATCTTAGCAGGCTCTTAATGATACTATCAAAAACACTGCTATAAACATTTATCTTGAAGTCCACTGAAAAATACTGCAGCCTGGTCTGATATCAACTTTGATACCAGTATGTGACAGACGTAAGGGTTGTAGGCGAGACAAACCATACCAAGTCTGACAGATACCATACCTTTCAAGATACCTGACAAACCTAACAACTTATGGCTGCAGAACGAGCTGGATGTAAACACACCTCTTTCTACAGTTTAACCAATAGGACAAAAGACTACTGAAGATAATGATAATCTTTCCTTTTCAAGCAAAGAAGATTTTTTATCAATCCTTGTTTCTCTCATCAAAATTATCTAAAATTTTTATTTACTTATTTTTATTTGACTGGTGTTTCACACCATACTCAAGAATATTTCACTTCATGTATACGACGGCGGACAGCATTATGGTGGGAGGAAACTGGGCAGAGCCCGGGGGGAAACCCACAACCATCGTAAAGTTTTGCTATGAAATACACAGCAATGAAATACACAGCAATGATATACCCAGATAAACTTACATGTACACATACCAAGTTACTTTAACATGGTCCATACAAACATTTGACATAATTTATTGTAAATGTATAAAAGGCAGACGTTTCTGGTGCCTGTAACCAGCCGAAGGGCAGGTAGTTGTACATGTAGCTTGTGGTCTGGTACAGGCAGAGGGCTAAGATGGCTATCTCCCAATCACACCATGCTCCACACTCCTCTTGGCCATTCTTACATAACAAGCCACCTCTTGTACTGCATGTCCCACAACATCTGCAGAGGGCAAAAGATTCCAACCATACATCATGCCTGCCTGAAACTCTAGCTATCTTCAAAGGTTGTTCCATTCTAGATCCCCAAGGGAGGGGGGCATGTGCCCACAGCACTGTGCCCATGGCCTTTCCCCCACATGCAGCATGTAGGCTTAATGAGCTGCTCAAACCACATGATGAGGCTAACTTAAAAGCTGAAGGCACAATTAATCAGGTCATAGGCCAACACCTAGTTATCCATATCCTTAGAGTCTGGCAGGCTTGGGTAGACTCCAGTTACCTGTGTATGTGCTTCTCAAGAAAGCTCACTACAGCCACCATTTGGACACCACATTAAAGTCTAATATCAACACGACTAAAATACTGTCATCCTTTGACATGTAATAGGATTCTTTTTTAATTAAATAATGATTTAATATTGTGACGTAAGTTCAATCAAAAAGACTGACAGGCAAAGACCTTCATACTTGATTAGAATTACATAACATTCCTCAAATCGAATCGATAAATGTATGAATAAATATAAGAAATGTTAAGCCCAAAAAGTTTTATGACTTTCAACAAGTAATAATATTACTATTGTTTCAAAAATGACTGAACTTCAGCACAACAGTATAGAATGGCTGTGATTTTAAATTCCAAAAAGTTAGGGGACACATTTTACAAAATACATGGATTTGTGTAATTGAAAATAATTGTTGAAATTAAAGCATAATGAATAATTCCATTAATCTGAATTTCAAAAGTATCCAGTGCATCACCAATGTGCAAATGAATACATAAAAAAATCCAAAAATATATACCACAAAGCTTACAGTTCTAAAACATGCTGAACCATACTCCCACCTGTATAATTTACCATATACAATATCGACGATGATTCCTATGAACTTCCTACATATGAGCAGCCGCTCATAATTAAAATGAAATCCATCATAAAATATGCAATCATACTGCACTACAGAATTTCCAATGGACCAATACATAAGTGCTGTACCAAAATCCATGCTTTTCTAATAAGAAGCTAAGGACACCAAATGCCAGATATAAGACTCCCATTACATGAAACTTATTATGGTTTTAATTGTCATATTTTCATTTAAATGGCCATTTAAGTTTCACATGCAAATCTTGGAAAATGACTTTTATTGACCTTTATACAAAGGTGTTAAGGGGATTGTCTGGAAGATCATATCCCCCTGAAAATTTCAAGTTTCAGCATCAAAAGTAATTATTTAATATAATGTCTGAACATAGATACTGTGTCTAATTTCAGACAGGCGTTTTGAGGTTTGTTTGGAACATTGGAATGATATCCATCTGGAAAATGGTAAATTTCAGCATCAAAAATAATATTTTGTGACATTTATTTGCCTCTAAAAATGCACTTTTATGGGCAAAATTTTAGGTCATTTAAGGTAAACCAAAACTAGCTTTGTGGAATCAGATTCATGTGCTACAAGTGTTTGGCCATCACAGTTTTACTCTATATTTCTGTCTTCTGTAACACCTGGTAACAAAACCAGTGGTTACTAACCACTTTGAAAAGTATATGTAGTATACTCAAAGCTTTAAATGACATTTTTGGCATATCATAATTAAGAATTAATGCAAGAGAGCAAAAATTCAGAGAAAGAAACCAGAGATATTTTACATCAACTTCTTGGATCTCAGTAAACGTTTACAACTGAATAATACTGATAAAAACTCAGATACACTAATATCAGAGAATATCTGTCAAATTTGGCAAGATCCTTGTTGGCAAGAGCAAGAAGACTTCAAGAAGCAAAAGGCATGCTGTGAGGACATTGGACTCGGGGGTTGATAGAGTGAATGTGCCCCAGAGATAGATACATCTCAGAGTGTTTGATGTGCTGACAATTCAGGTGAGATAAACCATCAACCTTCATATGTTTTTGAACAGGTTTATCAGGGCTGACGCCAAGGCCTCTAAAGTGGAGCACAAACTAGTGTTCTGGCGCACCCAGTTACCAACGGGGGATCAGCTGAGAGGGGCCAAATCAGCCAGAAACATCAAAACAGACGCAGACTGACTGCAGCATGTGATCATCAGTACCTTACTACCTATACAGCCTGTAATGAGGTCCAGGTTGGCACTGTCAGAGCCACTATAAATCCAAAGGTGTGCAATAAAGAGAGGAGACATACAGCCTCTCAGTCATGATAATAGCCAATAAAACACATCACGTTGATCAACACTGGCTCTTATATCACCAGCCAGACCTGCTGTAAATCACACACTCTCCACTTGACTCTACTTGAGCAGCTTGTTCACCTAATTGGGCAAGAGCCTCAAAAAAACTAGGTAAAATTCAAAGAATGTTCATGTTTGATACAAATTTTTGATGAAAGGAAAACAAGATTATAATCAACATGTACATTTACAGGTGCGACAACTTTGTGATGTTGTGGTACACTATCTCCGTAGTAGTGAGTCAGTCATTTGGGAGCTGATTTATGCTTGAGCTGTTGCCCTGCTTTCTTAATACATCTGCTTCTCAACTTTACATCATGGTCCTACACCAAAATGGAACAAATCTACAAATTTATGAGCCTGGAAAAAGACTGATTCTTCAGTTCAAGCTCTCTTATAACCATATTCCTCAGATGTGATACTAGCGTAAAACAAGGAGTTACTTCCTTATGCAAACAAAACTGATCTGTTAAAACAGAGATTTGCATCCTTTCATCATTTTCAGTTTGCACATTTTTTTTCTCTGGAAAAATGCAGATACATGATGCAGATACAAAATGTTTATGGTACTGCGCTACAGGTCATAATAAACTGTGCATGTGTGCTTTGCTCTACTGCTCAGCCCAATCCCACACATAACAGTACATGTGTATGACAGGGAGTCACTGAGCACCTCCAGGTCTTACTCCAAAGCTCATCTGCATAAGGCAGATCTCCAGTTTCCAAGGATCTACCACTGTAGACTGCAGAAGCCACTAAATATAGAAACCCTAACACTCTGGTTGAACTTGGCTCCAGAGTTATCCACCCTTGGATGCCTTTCCATACCAGTCATCAGCAGCAGTGTGGGAAGATGGAAAGATATATATTGGTGGTTTCCACACTTAAGACAAGCAGTCCCAACACTATCCACATCAAACGTGGATGTCTTTAATCTACCCTCAAAGGTGCACAGTGGTGGTTAAATTCTGAAAAAAACAACAACAACCCATTAATGAGCCTAAGAGGATTTAACATTTGCATCCAGTTGTAGATATTAGACACACACAAGACTCATTTTGAACTGCTAAAATGAGCTTGAAATCCACCACACTAGAGCCACAACCACGACAGATCACCTCTTCGCAAGCCTCAGTACCAACCTGGAATTGGGAGAGGTGTGTGAGAACAGGTGTTCGGAAAGCTTCCACTCACATCGGGGAAAGAAGAAAAAAAAACCTCCTTGGGATTCACTAACACCTTGCTTTTATATACAAGAAGCTATTTACAACATTTTGCCAGCACTGATCGACGCAACACTCTGCGAGTGAACCCTAGCCGCTTATAGCTTACATCATGTGAAGCTAGCCTCCTACATGTAACCCGCACGCAACAAATCACACTCCACTTCTACATTTAACATGTTTATAAAAAGCCCTGAAGCAAAGCACAGAGCGTGGGGATAATGTTAACATGTAAGCTTAGCAGGTCTTTGACATGAAACAGTGAAACTAAAATAATCTCTGGATTTGTCAAAATATCACAGTAAACAGGACCCTTGTTACTATGGGAACAAACCACAAAAGTACATCAAGATGGCAACTAACCATTGTAACCATACAAACAGCATCAGGAAAGAACTTTCTCCATAGTTTTAGATATGGCTTTTGTGCAATATCCTCTCATACAACATTTGTGTCAATATGATTACAAAAACAATCTATGTTTCTAATATACTAAAAGTGTGAAATTATGAGATTCCACTAATTAAAGGTATGCTGTCGGTAAATCTGGAAGAGGAGAAGAATTCTACGTTCATATTCACCTTTCCAGAAAAAAACACAAAACAAATACCTGACATCCTATAACAGTTACATGCATGTAAATCCAAGTAGCCAGATTGGATGCTACATGTGGATCCATGGTGAGTTTACCTTAGCACATGTGACTGACTACACAGCAGTATGAGTCTACAAAAGCAAGCAATTGGCTAAGACATCTTGTCTGCATACATATACAAAATTACTTTGTAAAAATTATAATCAAGTATATTACATGTGTCTGCAGGACACAATGTCTACATTAACTTCCATTTACAATAGGAAATTACATTCATGAGATGAACCTCATGCTTAAATATTCATTAAATATGCATTTCTGCAATCAAAACCAAAGGACTTGACAACTTTAACAATGCGGAACTAATCATGTAGGCCGCCAAATTTTTAAAATAGACATGCAACACTGACCCCAGTATGAGATAGCATGGGATTTTACGGTCAACTGAAACGCAGCACACTGCACAGTTTAGAATAGTGCATGCGAATAAATGTTAACGGGTACAAGTATATGTGTGAAAAATGCCCTTCGTGTCAAGATACATATCATAATGGAGTGCATACATGCATGCATATGCTTAAAACCATCATTTCAAGATGACAATCTAAGCCTTCAACGAATATGATTTCAGAAATGACTTGGTGAGCTAAAGTGAGTTAAGCCGCTCAACAGTCTTTTTCAGAAGTTACACTATAATGAAATAAAATTTAGCATTTTGTAAAGGTAATATGTTGATTTATTGCTGACAGACCTTTAGAAGTTCAGGTCCCAAAAATCAAGCACATTTCTCCATATACACAAGTTTCCAATCAGGAGTTATTCCCCTTTCTGTGGCTCACCTTACAGTACAAGTATCCTAAATACAAGTGAAATCCTTTTCTCTTTAAATCAAACTGAAATACTTTTACTTAAAAGCACCTAACTTTCACTGCAATTTTCAATGTAAGGACCATCAAGCCTTCCAGGCAACTGTATTTAAAAATTTCTGAGACAAAGGTAGTTAAACAGATGGAACTATTTAAAATGTGGCATGAACTGTTTTAATCTGAACATTTTCAGATCAGGTCTGTACTCTTTCAATGGGCATCCATATGGAGTAGACTGATCCTGCCATTAGTGGTGACCAGGCATTAAATTTCATAAATCTCAGTCTAACCTAGATAATCTTTCAGATAAGGTGACACTAGTGTTATTTTGTGATTTACGGGAAAGCCAACACTAAAAAAACTACAAAGAAAGGTATCAAAATTAAATTAAAATCCACCTTTTTATTTTGTCTGTTCATAATCATTTTTATGATTTTCCTACTTTTTTCATGACTTTCCAATTATTTAAATATGTCTTTAACAGGAACAATTGTTCACATAATCCACCTTTCCCACAAATTAGAGGATTTTATTTTTATACCCTCTGATGACACTTCAAAAATGATTTATTCTACCCATAAAACAAAAGTTAAACAGGTGTGGCCTAATGGTGAGGAGTTAATTTGGTAGCAAATTTAATTTATATTTAATTTACGAAATTAAACACATATACTTCTGTTTCAGCCTAAGGTTTTGCTTATCACAAGAGATATAAACATACAAATGATTAGTTTTCAACTATGCACAAAGTCCGACAAAAAAGACACACTATAAACTAAAGTCCAGATGTTCGAATTTTAAATGGAAAAACCTACCAAACAGAAGAGAATACAGTGTACATGAAAATCCATTACCTGAACGGGGGGTAATTATGAAAATAATAAACCGATTGTAATAAATTTTTAAGCATGTACAAGTTTAGATGATTGGGAAGATATATAATATGATGTTTCATGGAAACAGGTTTAGTACTGGTACTTTAGGAAGAGCTGCATGGACAAATTTGAATACATGGAAGTACTGTTAGGCAAGTCCTAAATGGGGCTAATTATGAAAATTTTCCGATTGCCATTAATCTTAAGCATGCACAAGTTCAGATGGATGATAGATAAGATGTATGGAAAGTGTCACTAAAATCAGGGCAGTAGTTTGGAGAAGATGCATGGATTCCACCCCCCACACCCCCCACACCCCTTAACTTTGTATAACTG
Source organism: Liolophura sinensis (assembly GCF_032854445.1). Taxonomy (NCBI): domain Eukaryota; kingdom Metazoa; phylum Mollusca; class Polyplacophora; order Chitonida; family Chitonidae; genus Liolophura; species Liolophura sinensis. The sequence goes on from NC_088295.1 coordinate 27,461,782, forward strand.
GGCAGTGCCTTTTTGTGACATGTTCATAGCATTTCCATGATGTAACTCTTTACAATGCTGATATCAATTCTGTATGTATGCCTGACTCATCAAATAACTAGTAGCTGTAGTAAATGTAGAATGTATTTAAAGATTAAAACTCTTAGAATCAAACATCATTTAACTTCTCACTTCCATAGTTTTGCACTAGCAGCTGTATTTTAGACTCCAAGGGCAACAACTCTAGTTCCATGCTGCAAACCAGTATCAGATCCATTCCATCTACACATCTATGTGTTTACCAAGATGCAGGAACTATAGGTTCAACCATCTGAAATAGGCTAAGCAAGAATTTCACTACAGAAAGTTTAATATGGTTGGTCAGATATATATTAAATGACAACTAAAACTAAGAACTTCTTAAAATGAACAGTTCCTCATTTGTTTAAAACTATTTTAAGATTTAATACTAGACTAACTGTAAGCCTTGAAGTCTTTAATTTTGTATTTAGCCCTAAATAAATGTGTAACAAAATATTAAAAATGAACAAAATCTTCTGCTGTTATACTTTTACTTTGGAGAAATTCATGGCTGCTCAGTTAGCCGAAACTTTTAAATACAAAATATGACATCCCAGTTTTATTAAATATCAGCTAATACACTTTCAAACAACTAGGCCAAAAATATTACACTGAGCAGAAATAACTATACTTAAGTCTTTCATCTAAGGCAGCCCAGTTAATAAGAAAACCATATGTATTAGAAAGAAAAATTAACTGAACAATAATAAATTACATATGACATCAACAGACGAAGCACAAAGTTATTGCACATGTTAAAAAAAAAAATGAGAAGGACAAGCCTTACACCCACTTGCTGTGGTGACTGTTAGATGGGGATCCTGAGTAACCCCATTCACAAGGCTACATAAATGCAATGTGGTGTAAGATGATGTACTAGTAAAACAGAATTAGCCTCAGAGATGTTGTCGTGCTGACATATCCCCAGCCGAACTTTTAATTCCTGTTGACACTAACCTACTTTTGTGTTCACATTCCGATCTCTTCATCCATCCCCACACTTACCTAAAACACTGGGCCATCACATCCTTGTTTGCTGTCCACAGTAAAAACCTGACAGTCGGTAAAATCCATTAACACTATCTGTTCAATTGAAACTAACCTGGAAAATAAGAGAAAGAATTTGGGATGAAAAATCCATGTTTTTCTAACTGCTGTCTGACAAACTTTACACTAACACTATAAAATGCTGGCTTCTGTGTGAAAACACCTTAACTGTGACAAATATCCATCTTTGAAGCGGACTGTTCAGTAGCACAAAAGGCTGAATCAAACCAACGTGACAGTCAACTTACCACTTAAGCACTACGTTCCACACCTGATAAAATGATATATGGTATGCATTACACAACTGCAATTACCCTGAAAATCATGTGAGGAAAAACGAATTCAAAACAGCCTCCTTTTTACTATGAAACAAAACAAATCTAGCTAAGAGGACATAACATGCATGGAGTTTTTCCATATATAGTATTCCTGAGAAAGTCAAATACAAAAATTCTAAGTTTATGAATCCAAGTCCACCTAAGTGTATACTGATGGCATACATTTTACCTGTGAAATTTCTGATTAATAATTCCAGAACTTTAGCCCTTTCACAAGCAGATAAAGCACTGCAGCCCTCACATATGGTTAAATCTCTACAGTAGGTGTACAATTTGTCCTCACCAGTTCTGATCGTACGTATATGTATGTATCCCTCATGAATCTTGACTCACGCATGTTAAGGTCATCTTCAGCAACTGCATATAAAATATAAGCCAGATCACAGCAGGGCACTTTTCATCTATAGTCATTACGCCTCTGGTGGCATTTCCAAACCTTTTTGCGGACAATACAATTACATACATTATCCATGGAATGGCGCATGTGTATAAAGAAAATTACACACTGACAGACCAGATGGAAGGCAAGTCAAAAGCCTGCTGTAAGTCGAAGTAAAGGATGGCATGTACTAGAAGAGTGGGTCTGGCCGTGTGACCACAGTCCTCTACAGTTATCAGGGCAGGGGACCAAACAAGCCTTAACAATGAGCAGACAGTATGATAACAGTTAACTACCAGGGTCTCTCAGGATGTGTCAATCACTGCAGGCACAGCAGAACCACATGGACCAAGGATAACATACTATAGTATCAGCCACAAATCCAACAAACTCAAAGCCATTCAGAAATGATGAATAGTCTTCAAACGAGAGGAATAAACAGAATTTATCAAGAATATACTTAGATATGGTATACATGGTCTTACTTCCAAATTATAGGTGCCCAAAACTGAATGGCAGATACAGACTAGAGCCAAGGATTCTAATAACGATAGACTTTATCATGTTAGTCATGTGAGAATTGGCTTTAACAAGAAACAACAATTCATGAATGCCTTTCCAGATATGAATTATACAGTCATACGGTACAGTTAAACACCACTGCATTTTCTGACAGAAATTATTGAAACTGGGCAAGCCTTCATCTTATCCTTCAGTCACAAGTCACAAACATTTTTAATAAAGTTAAAAGTCTGATACTAAAATATCAGCAAATTATAGGTCTTGACCCACTGGGCCACAGAAAGCAATCACTATACACTCTCTATTTCTAAAGGACAGCATAATCATTTGTATCCATTACAATGTTAAGAAAAACACACCATTTACAGGTTCCTGTACAGAAAAAGGCTGTGGACTAGCTGGTTTCACTACAAAAAGCAATAAATGTTCTACCTAAGGATACAGTAATAGGCACTCACCATAATTCAGTCATTGGGGTATACCAAAAGATGATCAAACTCAAAGTTTAAAAAGTGGGCTGAATGAAAATTAAATTGCTAGGTGTTGTATTTATTCAGATGGCCTATGTGACATATGTAAATGACGTCCTAACATTTCGCATCCCAACAAAGACCACATTTAGATTCAAACAAATGTCAGTTAAAACATAGCCTAAATATTAGACTAATGTTGAAACTTACATTTCCCACTAGGATATGATCCTACTTTCCAAACAAACCTTAAACACCTTTCTACAGAACCTACAGAACTCTTCAGCAAATACAGCAAAATGTGCAACTTAGTTTTGGGGGGAACATTAGGCTATTTACTGTATGTCATTAACTAAAAGTTACATCAGCTCTGCTAATTAATCCTAGATTTTAGCTGACAGCATGAATATGTAATTGCTAACAGGGAAATTTCATACACATCAGCAGAAATATCTACCAACATATTTTTTCCGGCCTTTTTCTTCCACTGAAACTGAAACAATAATGTAATGTTAAATCTCTCATTTTCACTGACATAGATAGAGCTGGAAGTGACGCATACACATAAAGGGGTATACTGCACAGCCTGTATTTATCCAGAAACTGTGGAAGACCAAATACTGCATGTCTGTCATTCTGTTTGGCATATCCTTACACGCAAATGTACATGTGATTTAGCTGCAATGGAATGTTGTGAAATGTCACCAGTAATTTTCTCTATATCATGTTCCTCAATGTCACAAAACCACGTGTAAAATAGTGATTTCATTAATAGGAACATGTTACACTCCGACTCACTCACAAAATCATTTTAGCTAGTCACTTTTATTCATGCTTGATAAATTTGGATGGGAATGGAATTAAATAAAATGTAGCGATGTTTAATTTGCTTTATCTGTGGCTGTATATATAATGATCAGGAATGTATAACTGAATGACACCAGAATTGGGGCTACGGACAAACATACACATAAACTTGATGTCATAAAACACAACATAAATATGAAGGTAATACTCTATACCAAAACATGAATTTACACGTACATATATGTATATCAGCATACATGTATAAAACTAAAGTTTTAATTAGGGTACAGTCCATAAACACACACATATCACAACCTATATATGATGACGTATAACATTTGTTATCCAATGATACAGAGCTAATAGTAATAGTTAAACAGCTAAAACCCAAATATATCAACTTGAGATAAGTAGGCCTAATCTGTCATAAACTGTACGTACATGCACATGTATGTGTACCGAAGCTAAGAAATCAACCGGCAAAGTGATCCTGCCTCTATAATAAAACTCGGAACTGTTGTCATTTCTACCAATCCAGCACACCATCATCTAGAGCAAGATGATAAAAGATTATACAAGTTGGCTATTTTCTTATCTAACTCTTCTGCTATTCTTTTAGGCAAGTTAAAACAGCTGCTAGGAATTGACTAACATGTAACAAAGATATGACACACTCCAAAAACCTATTTCAAGTGAACATAAAGTCTGCCACTATGTATACATAGAAAAACGGATATAGGACACAGTTATCAAACAAAAATATGTAAAAAATTCTATGAAGTTTTGAAAGGTAAGAAGAAGAAGTTCAGCATTAGAGATACAGCACTGATAGAACGCTCACTCCGAGTAGCCATGTTGTAGAAGCCTTTATAAACTTGGTCACTGAACCACTAGCACTGAAAGCATCACGTGATAATTGGCTGTCACATCCAAAAACCATGTCAGGAAAATATCTTCCCAAAATATTCATGAAAGAGTGTTCCAAATCAGAAGGTCCTGACATGTTTGGTAAATTCCCTGAAGTGGGTACAGCCAGCTAGGCCTACAGCTTACACTCATGCAGGTTGAAGACGAGGACTAGCAGGACCGTTGAAAAACGGCGGTTGTGCCAACGAAGATCGTCCTGACCGAGCGATAAGCTAAAAAAAACATAGGCAATTTGAAAAAAGAACAGAGTTGATATTCTTTGGTTGCTTATCAGGCATTTGTACTTTCTCACTGTCACTGTTTAATACCGATGGTACGGGAGAGCCCCTAGTTTTTGTGAAGTCAATCTAGTTAGCTATAACATGGCAATATGGTGTCACAAAATGAGTGGCTAGGCACTGACGATCATTTGCTATTTATTTTGTTGATAAGAGGTGTAGAATTTTTAAAACATTTCTGGGATACCACCTTATTAATTTATTCAGATTCAGTGGCTGACTTTATGTTTACTTTCAGCATGCTTGAGAAGTGAGTAGACCTAAAGCTGTTGATATGTATTTTCAATGGATTACTACAAATGTACTCTATATTAATAAATTCTTCTCACCTACAAAAAAACTCGGGTGTAGTTAACATAGCATTGCATGGAATTTTAAAAGCCACAGTTCAGTAAAATGTTGCGTGTTCATGTACACAATTTGTGCCAAGTAATTTTTTTGTCACAGTTGTCAAGGCCGTTACACATAACATCTGTATCACTCCATCCCTAAGGCACTACTCCATCAATAAACACATTTGTACTAATAAATACACAGTAGTGTTTGAAAAAAGTTAACGGCACACCTTTGCAAGTATGGCGATCTAACGAGCTTGGGTGGATGACCACCAGCCCTTGACCAATGAGAGAACATGTCTTAATCTTTCTGTCCTTGGTTTCACATCAGTTGATTTGTTATAAGCCAAGCAAGGTGAGGTGGTTTCATCTAAAGATCTACCTTGCTCCCTCCCCCCCCCCAACCCCCTCTCAAACTGGTTTCACATACTGTGATTTAAAAAAAAACTAATCAGGAGAGGTAGTTGTGTTTAGGTCTACTTGGTTTAACATCAGCTGATTTGTTAGGAGCCAAGCAAGGTGAGGTGGTTTCATCTAAAGATCTACCATGCTCCCTCCACCCAAAAACAGGTTTCACATCAGATGATTTTTAGAAACTAATCAGGAGTGGCAATTGTTTCAAAAACTACCTGGTCTACTTCACCCATAAACTGGTTTCACATCAGATGATTTTTAGAAACTAATCAGGAGCGGCAATTGTTTCAAAAACTACCTGGTCTACTTCACCCATAAACTGGTTTCACATCAGATGACTTTTAGAAACTAATCAGGAGTGGCAATTGTTTCAAAAACTACCTGGTCTACTTCACCCATAAACTGGTTTCACATCAGATGACTTTTAGAAACTAATCAGGAGTGGCAATTGTTTCAAAAACTACCTGGTCTACTTCACCCATAAACTGGTTTCACATCAGATGACTTTTAGAAACTAATCAGGAGTGGCAATTGTTTCAAAAACTACCTGGTCTACTTCACCCATAAACTGGTTTCACATCAGATGACTTTTAGAAACTAATCAGGAGTGGCAATTGTTTCAAAAACTACCTGGTCTACTTCACCCATAAACTGGTTTCACATCAGATGATTTTTAGAAACTAATCAGGAGTGGCAATTGTTTCAAAAACTACCTGGTCTACTTCACCCATAAACTGGTTTCACATCAGATGACTTTTAGAAACTAATCAGGAGTGGCAATTGTTTCAAAAACTACCTGGTCTACTTCACCCATAAACTGGTTTCACATCAGATGATTTTTAGAAACTAATCAGGAGTGGCAATTGTTTCAAAAACTACCTGGTCTACTTCACCCATAAACTGGTTTCACATAAGATCATTTTTAGAAACTGCTCAGGAGAAGTAGTTGTGTTTAGATCTACCTGGTTTCTTCCACCCATGAACAAGTTTCATATCAACTGGTTAAAATGTGAGGCATGTCAGAGCTTCACCTTTGTGCCTATGCAGACCGTGAATCAAAAATGAAATCTGCGCAAACAAAACAACTGGAGTTGTGACAAAGTTATAGCTATTTATACAAGTGACATAGAGGAACTGGCAAAAATGGACAACTGTATTGTGCAACACAATGTCATCTTAGCATCTCAGTAGGCTACCCACCAAAAGTTAAAAATTGGAGTTGTAGCTAACCAGGACAAAACTCTTACTTAGATGTATTTAAACAGAAGATGCTGGGATATTGGTAACCACAGAAATGGACATTACAAGTGAGGTGTAGCAGGTAAGCACCTCTGTATCTAAGGATATATCCGTCAAAATTTACACATATTTATTACATATTATTTGCACATACAAAATAACTGGAGTTGTACCTCAAAAACAGATGTGGACTGACAGGCATAAGAACACACAAAAGCAAATAAATAAGCTACAGTTGTACTGATATCTTACATCTGATATCTTAAACTAACTCCTCATTGAATTGCATTATACTTCTTTTTATCGATCAAAAATAGACATGTACATGTGCTGATAAATTCAATGTCAAATAATGAATAATGTAAGATGCCCCTGGATCATGTAAAAAATTAATAACATCAACCAATGACAGGATTACTCAATTCTACATGTGCCTGATTAATTAATTACCTAACATCACAAAATAATGAAATAAATATTTTGGATTTTGTACACCTTATCAACCAATCTTGTCATATTTCCTTAGCTGAGATGACTGAATGATAAATATATTTTCTATGATGATAAATATATTTATTTATTTATTTATTTATCTGAACGGTGTTTCACACCGTAATCAAGAATATTTCACTTATACGACGGCGGCAAGCATTACGGTGGGTGGAAACTGGGCAGAGCCCGGGGGAAACCCACGACCATTCGCAGGCTGCTGGCAGACCTTCCCGGAGAGGAAGCCAGCATGAACTGGACTTGAATTTACAGCGACCGCATTGGTGAGAGACTGCGGGGTCATCACGCTGCGCTAGCACGCTAACCAACATGATAAATATATTCTATAATGATAAATATATTTCTATAATTATAAATATACTTCTATTATGATAAATATACTTTTACACGGATAAAAATATTTCTACAAGGGGAGTAGCAAGGCTATGCGTGTGCACAGAACAACACATCATAATCTCTGCCATAAATATCAAATCACAATATGTATTCTATCATTGTCTATCAGAGTTGCAACAACAATTCATTTTAAAGCTCATCATGGGGAAAAAATATTTAGATATATCACTTACATATACCATTCTTTTTTTACCACTTCATACCTGGGAAGTTCTTGAAAACATTAACTAACTAACTTTACAGCATTCTTGTGAATGTGATCCTCACAGATACAAATCACACACTGAATCCCTGTACAGGGATAGCAACAACATCAACACTGTAAACATTTGACACCCAAGCATCATGAAAACACACGTATCCGTATGTGACACTAGACACTGTCAATTCTGTCATCATCTAGGCTCAATCAAGTTCAACCTCACCTTCCTGACAACCTGAATAAAATTCATCACTTTTCACTAAATTTCTGACCCATTTCAGTCCACCCCAAGAAATCATTTAAGTTAACTTAATATGGACTCTCTCAGAAATATATGTAAGGACAAAGCTACACAAAGACCTGTCAAAGTATTATAATATATGTAAATATACTTATGCATATCACAATTTATGCACATCACAATTTATGCATATCTCACATAAATCACTTAGGATAAAGGCTAGCGGTGAAGTAATGTTATCTGGTGATGAACATATATAGCTACAAGCATGCTACTACCTGTACAACCTACCTTACCCTCTAGGTAACACATCTGTATGCTTGTACCCATCCATGTACTGGGTATAAGTGTGACCTGACACATGTAGCATGCGGCTGGTATGTTGTGACCGGAATGTGACATGGAGTGCACACATCACACGAAAATTCATACACACTTATTACACAGAGTCAGTCCAGTCAGGACATGAAACAATAGACACTGCAGTAATCCCTGACCAGCTTGCATGACTTTCCTGGAACAGCTTGTATGAGCAGTTTATAAATACATCACCTCTATAAAATACTGATACAATTTCACGAACCAACCCTTCATGTTTACTGAAGCTGTTCGACTGCCAGAGGCAAAAGTGTTTACAGTTTTTTTTTCTTCAATCTGTACTACGTCTTTTTCATGCCCTTTTTTTTCCGAAATGCTTAATGGCTGTTTTTCTTGTTTTGTCCAGTTTTCCATTCACTGGATCGTCTAACCATGCATACCTCATCCAGCAGAGCTTTACCTGGTTCATTCCGGCTCTGGCTTTGAGAGAATTAATTAACATTAGTGTAATACCTGGGAATCTGAGGCCCGCTATCTTTCCATCACTTGATTACCTTCATTGTTAAGGCAGCCGTGTGAGGAATTTTCTGTTCACTGTTAATATACAGGTAGTGTGCTCCAGAATCCAATACCTTACTATATAGTAAACTCTGCCTCAGTCTCATGGACTACCTTAACTATGCTGTCTGCCCTAAACTGAATGGAGACAATCCCTGCTCTGTAATGTGGGGCCAGTCAGGGGCCAGAATTCTGGCTTCATTCTTAGGTCAGAAAACAATAGACAGGTGCCATGTGTAAACAGATTAATGTAATTCAGTTAGGGGCTCTGGCAAGGGGTTTCACTCAAGGGAAAAACATTAGCTAGTAGTAGCAAAACATACATCCATGTGCTATTTAATAGGTCAGAAAATCTGGAGGGTAAAACATATCAAGCAGTGCTATTACATTTCTGATCACATTTCTTATGCATAGTCTTTTCTATGTGGTAATTAACACAGTTTTCAATTTATTACTACTATTAACTACTACATTTTGCATAGGTCATACCAATTATCCAGTTACTGGGGGGACTTTATGAATGGCATAGAAATACTGAGGGACAAAACTGTCCTCCTCAACCTTTAATGCAGGTACCAGGTAATCTAAACAGAGGTGATGTGTGAGAAAGAGGTGGGTCAAGCTTAGGAATGAATGCTAAAGCATAGTATGACTTTTCCACCATCTACTGTACAACAATGCAACAGTATAATTCCACAAGAAATCACAACTGTTTAACGCTATTTACACACATATAGGAGAGAGTTAAACAGCAATCAAACAACTAAATACATGTAAATTATATTGCTTCTACTCCATATTAAGCTGGTGTTATTTGTATGGTATCTCCAGATGAAATATAAGTTCATGGAAAATTAGAGGCATACTTCAAAGAGAACTTAATTAAACTAATAATTTAAATAAAGAGATGATTGGTCTAATTTAATTAATTTAGACCATCTCTAACCTTGTGAAAAAAATAAATTATACCTGATCTCATTTCAAAACATTCAGATTTATCAGGCAAATCAGAGATGAAATAAGACAAAATCAGCACAGACACCAACTTTAATCTAAAGGACTTCCTGTCTTTTCTCACACACAGAGTCTATAGGATATAACTGCTTTTATGCTGATATTACCACCACTTAAAATGTATTCTCAATTTAAGGTAGAGATGGTAAGAAAATCTTGACTACATACAAATCAAAAACTACACTTGGCAAATTTTTGTCAAGGTACAACTATATCATAGAAACATACAGTCTTATCAAATCCCATAAAGCAAACTGAATATAAGTAAATGCAATATACATGTAGCTTTAAGAACTAGCCTGGTTGAAAGAGCTTACCACCAGGAGTACAATTAAATTTAACCCTGATTATTATCAATCCATGTCATGATCTGTATCTATGCAGATAACACACTGTCTTAACACCATCTCCATCATAAGTACTTAATTATTCTGAAATTAAACCCGATTTTCAGCAATATCATTTACATAAAATATGCACACTGACTTACATCAATTGATTATTAACTTACACACACTATAAGAAGCTCCTAGAGGGCATGATGAGGCTTTATTACTATAATAGTTGTATACACTGACACCGAGCCAACTAGTCCTGTTTTCTTGCTCTAATCTCTCAGTGCTGAATGCCAAGCGAGGCAGCTACGGTATGATCCGACCAGGGTTTGATCCCGGGGCTATCTACTACGAGGTGACGGCTCTAACCATTAAGCCACTGAAGCGCTCAAAGATAAATATAATATCAGTCATAAAATTGTAATGCAAAATCATTTGTACTCTTGATTACTGACATGTACATGTATCTAGTAACGGAACCAACATAAAGTATCACCACAGAGGTAGGAATTACTGTACACAAAGATTAGAAAAAACAAAAACATGAACAACAAAAAATTGAACTATTATATCAATGTATTGGACACATACTCTCTTACCTTTCAAGGGAAGAAATAAAAACCCATTCAAGGGCTGTCCTAACAAGCAGATTTCTATACTCTTTGTGGGCAAGCTGTCAATACACTGAACAACAACAATAACTTACAACAAAATCTAACACATCACAAACAGACAGGAGAATGCCTTACTTGTTACTCACCTGTACCACAGAACCACATCAGAAGAATTTCACCATCCTTACTCTGTTACGTTACAGGTAACTGACTCTGTACATCCTGAATGGGTAAGTAAGCCAGGTGAAAACTAGGTTAGTGAAATCCAAAGGGTACGGGGGGCTGCGGGGTGTGTTACAGTCGAGCAAGCGTGGAGGGAGATGTACCTGTGAGCAGAGATGGGTGATCTAATGCCTCAGATATCTTGACAGTGACCGGGCCCTAAACACTGTCACCGTAACATACTGTGTCATATCTATATGAAGCCATAATAACACACCCACACTGTACAGTTTAGGATAAGAGCTGTATGACACTATAGGCCAGCCAGCCATTCTGTTAGACACACCTGTAGTGGACAAGTCAGTTTGATTTATGCTGTATATGGAGGTCTCAACAACAAAACTTGTCCTGAATCATTGGCCTCATTACATCAGAAAAGTAAGGTGAGAAAAAAGTGCTTACCACAAATAATTTATATACACATTAAACTATAGCCCACTATGAAGATTAGGCAATTAAACTTAAAAGCTTCAAAAATAAACTACATGTAACAATAATAGGCAAGCAATTGACAGACTATGAATCAAACCATGGCCTCTGTATGTGTATATGTTGTCATGACAACAATATGAATAGTCTTGAGAACTTGCCCTCTGGGCAGCACAATACCATCAAAGGTTGTAGAACTACGAAGCACCATGAAGTATAAAGGTAGACGAATTCACGTCCAAGTTGTTACAAACAGCACGTACCGCCACTTTGATGTGAAATCAAATTGTACCACAAGCAATTACATGCATACATGATTTCTTTCAATCTGCTGACATGGTATGTGACTTTGGTAACTTTGTGTTTTGACTGTTCACTGAACTAATATTAGCTAAGGGTACGTAGGACATCCAAGTCTTCATGTTTTTATTAGTCCAATTTTCACGTGCTTGTAAATCATGTACAGAAGATCATCTGTATAAGATACATGATGTGCCAGGTTGAAAATAGATGAGGTAAATTGTTTTCTATTGATTTGGGGAATTTTATATCCCAGATTTTAAACTACTGAAAGAATGTATTAAACTCTGAAAGCTAAAACTAATTAACATCAACACACAAATGATTTATGTACCTTTTATACCACTTCATATTTAGCAAGAAAGAATTCATGAAAATGCCATTATTATAACTCTTTATCATGTATGTTATATTACACAATTTAACAAATGTGGTTCAGTAATTTCTATAAAAAAAATTGCCCTGATTATTTAACTTAACCATGCCATGCCAAGTGTTAACAAAAGATAATTTAATCGGTATCAAAGATTTCAACTTTGAATACAGTAATTTTTTCATGATAATACACTAGCTCGGGACACCAAAATTTTGGTATATTAACAGAAAATTGGATCTTGCTGTATGAAATTCCCACAACTTCTAAAGTTAAAAGTATATTCTGCAGTGAAAGTTTTAAGAATAGTTTGACTTATTTACAATAGCTGTTGTATTTTGCCATATATCAGTGCTAAAAAACACAAACTGCTGTTTCCAGCAAGTACTTCAGGTAAGATGTTTACTTTGTAAAATTACTTTGTTGTTTACTTCGTAAAAGTATTTAAATATACATGTACACCACAAAATACAGATTAATAGGTAAGAAAAGTTCTGAACACCTGAAAACATTCACCACAAAAGGTCACTGTTGATCCAGCTAGAACTGGAATAGACATGAAGCTGTACCTGTGGTTGATTAATGCACTCAGGTATTAGAGCCACTAAAATTTTTATATAGGTTTATCCACGACTGTCCTAACTTAAATTGTCTACTGAAATATCATCATACATAATACGTTAACAAGTAAATCAGCAACCACACAGTACAACCAACAATTGTACAGGATAAGCACTGTGTTTGAAGTGAATTCATGTATTTTTACTTTACTTGTATTTAACACTTTTTTGTATTTTTTGTACATATAGCAGTTATCAGTTTCCTTTTTAGTTTAACTGCCAAATTTTCCTACTTGTGACACACAAATGTTTATACCCAGAGCAAGCTGAGAGATGCCATATTGATGTAAGTCAAGTGAAGGTGCTTCCAAGCACAATGAACACTCTACTGCCCACGAGGACTGCAAAATGTGGAATCTCGACATTCACTGTCTGTGGCTGGACCTGAATTCTGTGTCCCGACATTGAAAAAAACAAAACAACGAGCATCTCAAAACCACTCAGCCACAGCCCAATCTTGAGTATTCAGTGAATTCATGAGATCAGACATTAATCAAACCATTTTAAACTGAAATTATTAAATCGTTGTATAATGTACCTATGACATATTCATCCATGAGGTTTTGACAATTAACAAAGCCAGGTGCAATTCACTACACAAGCAACAAAATCCTAGCACAGTCACTGACTGTCTAACATTATTGGTAACAGGTTTGCAAGAAACAGATACCTTATACCTGTACAAGTTATTGAATGTTAAAAGGCTGGTATATATACACCTATGTACATACACTAATCTCACCTTTACATAGTTGTATATCCTCATTCTCTGCAGACAAATCGTTGTTATTCATAAGGATGGAATCACAAATATTACACTTCCACACCTTTTATTATAGTGCATAACTGTACACAGGTAACATTAATTAAAGACCCTACAGGTCGAGGAGAGCTAATTTAGCAGGACTTGTGGCTGTACATAGTATTGACACATGTTATTCCCTAGGGATCCCAGCTAACAAGATAAAGATAATATCAGTGACCCTTCGTCACAGGTTCCCAGTGAGGGCAGGATAGATAGCAATGCTCTGATACACCAACCTGACTTATGCTCTGATCACTGATAGGTACGATACCTCACAACTTGACGATGGACTAAGCCGAGCCAAACACCTGGTAGTCAGTCATACTGTATAATACAGAGATTTTGTGATCTGGATTTATCGTGGCTTGACAAACATCAATCACCTGAACATCATAAAGCACACTTACTATAATGGTGGCATAATTTCTTTTCTCACCTCCATTATTTTTTTTCTAGTTTTAGTAATACTGTAACACTTTCATTGGAAACTTAGGAACAACTCAGTACAACAGTATAATTATTATAAATTTTCCATATTAAAATTTCATTATTCAAAAGGCCACGCAAGCCAGTTTTATTACATTCTCCATTATTCCACATATTCTCAGATTAATATGAAGTGTCTGCCGCTTGAGTATGCCATTAATTAACAATCAAATAAATGAATAAATCAAGTCTACCTGCTCTCTGCTCACCTTGATAAAATTCATGTTTCAATCATATGGTGATGTTTACAGCAATCTGTCACTAAAAGACTCATTTCATTTAAAACTGCATCATTATGACTTTAGCTGAGTCAGTTTTTATCATGTGAAAACATAAATAAACTGTAAAAGAAGAGAGCAATTCTGATGTTATCAGGCATAGTCATCTATAAATTTGGAGGAGCCAAATGAGATGAATGAATAGAGAAGGTTAATGAGGGATTATGAGAAGTTAACCACAAAACATCGTCACAACATGTGTTAATGACATATCACCAACAGGTGACTAATGAGACATAATAGGCTAGCACAGACTCAGTATGAACAATCTGTCATCTCAATAACAGCCATTTCAATCGGGCACTGATTAACTTGATAAGACTGCCTAATAGTTCCTGTAAAAACTTAATAACCAGGGGTATGTATACTTAAAATTACATTTACTGCTCATTGGAGTATATATATATATATATATATATATATATATATATATATATATATATATTGGTGGGGGAGGGAGGCTGACTGCAAAAGTAGTATCCCAGTCCAACAGGTGAAGTTCGAAGGACCATTTCTGGCCATTTATATTTCTGGTGACGCAATTTAGGTTATTTTTGGTGAAAAAAAATTGTGATAAACCTGTGATAAACTGCACGTTGTCCTTTATTTATTAAGCATTTTTATGGCACAATAGTCTTTTTGTCACAAGACTCAAATTAGTCACATTTTGTCAAAGTTTGCACAATACCCAATATCACTACTTAATGACCTTTCTTATGCCTGCATGTACATGTATTAAAAGTGATGGGTTTCACATAAACACTTTATATATAACCTTTTGGCAAAAAAAAAAATAATAAAATTAATATTTTGATCTTAAATTTGCTTCCTGTCACAATTTTGCATAGTCTGACTGAAACTTTCACAATATGTCACAGGATACTTTTTATGCCACATTTTGTCAATTGATCTTTTAAAGGGACTGTGGGAATCCTGTCTGATAGTGCTACTTGGGTAAATGTATCAATGAAAACTGGCAAATTTCATTTATTTCTTTGGATTGGTTGCTCAATTAGATCGCAATAATTTCAGCACACATGTGTGAAGTCCTGTCAAAGGCATATGCAGCTAAGTTTGAAGTTCAACATCCCTTTTCAATGTGAACAGAAGGATCACCATGGCCAAATGTGCCATCCTCAGCTTTATATATATATATATATATATATATATATGACAGCCCGGCTTATGAGTAGGCCTAGTTAATAACAGATTTCTAGGTATACAGTTCAGATGTAACTGTGCTGGCCAGTAGGCAAGTGAACTTGAGTGAAGTGTTTGGCCAACAATATGTCCATGAGGAATTAGACAAATCATAAAACATGAATTGGAAAACAGACACATAAGGAAAGTCTTACCTGTAGCATTTAACACATGTGTCATCACATCAGGTGAAATCTTTTGATAAATCAACATTCACCAAGCGCTCATTCCTATCTAACACAGGTAACTCCTATAACTCCAGTCAGTGTAAGACCTGTATCATAAGTTGCACCAGGTAGGATATACTGTACATATATATCTGTCAGCATAACTCCTCAGTACCCTTTACTTATCATCCTTGTCTGAAATGGAGAAGATGAAAGAAAGTACAATACAATAGCTGGACATTCACAAGGGCATTTCCTCGCTTTGTCACGCATGACTAAGCCACATCAGTCGATCAGTCATAAAACTACATGTAGTACAGTGCAGTATCTACACATTACCTCTCAACTCAAATGAACTGTACAGATATCAGTCATAAAACCAGTACAGTACAGTATCTACACATTACCTCTCAATCCAAATGAACTGTACAGAGAGCAAATGTTGCACAACGAAGGTTGTATCAAAGGCCAACAATAAAATATGCAAAGCAAACATACAGCATTCCCTATTCATACCATCATTCCCACTTAAATGATCTTTCCTAACACTGACTCCAGATTATAGCTTCTAATAACGCCAAAAAAACAGATAAAGTAATGCCATGTGGTAAAAGGTCAATGGCTGGCCTCGGGTAAACTTTCCCTACTGTTTGAAGGCTAATCACTGAGTTTTATTTTGCTGTTTGGTATTTTGACAGTGTGGTGCGACATTGAGGCGGAGTTAGGTGAAAAGTTAAGCTTCTCAGACCAAGGCCAGGCACAGAGTCAAACCTTTAACAAGCCCACTGACTGGATGGATTAGACGCAAGCTGTACTTGGACACAATTCAACTGTACACCTAAAGGTGTTACAATGTGATTGATGCCCTGTCTGGCTTCTAAAGGAAAACTGGCTATCAATGGGCTTTCACAGGAATAGCTCCATAAACTTTGTGTACACAAGATAAATAGGTGTATTTTTATGTAGAAAAGAAAAATACATTTATGTAAACCCTTGTAAACCTCTTTACGCGTCCTTTTTTTTCACAAAGGTTGTTTTCTGGTTTGCAAATTACCTCACCATGTGGTACTGTGGTCAGCAATATTTCTGTGAGATGAGGCTGAAGCTATAATATTCTGAACTGATTTTACAAGTATAAATCCTAACCAAAAAGGTGGGCTGATTGTGAGGTCACTGACGGTGGACTGATAGTGAGGTCACTGACTGTGGACTGACTGTGTAGTCACTGACTGTGAGGATTTACTGTGTAGTCACTGTGATAATTTACTGTGTAGTCACTGTGATAATTTACTGTGTAGTCACTGACTTTGTGGATTGAGTGTGTAGCCACTCACTGTGGACTGAATATGTGGACTGACTGTGTAGCCAATATAATGTGGGGATTGACCATGTAGTTACTCACTTTGTGGACTGAATGTGTAGTCACTGACTGTGGGAATTGACTATGTAGTTACTCACTATGTGGATGGAATGTGTGGACTGATCCTGTACCCTAAATGACCATAAATTTCGTTCATGACTAACTTGCCCATTTTCCCCCGATTCTGAGGGTTCTATTAATTTTAGAAAAAGGTTTTGAGGTTTGATTGGAACATAAGAAGATATTCTCCTGGAACATTGTAAGTTTCAGTGCCAAACATAATATTTTGTGAGATTTTGGCTCAAAAAATACACTTTTGTGCAAAAAATTTTGGGTCTGTGGGGATTGACCACGTAGTAACTCACATTGTGGATTGAATGTGTAGTCAATGACTGTGTAGTGACTGACTCTGTAGTCAAGGACAGTGGGACTGACTGTGTACTGATCGATGGTGTAGTCAATGACAATGAGGACTGACTGTGTAGTCCATGACTATATGGATTATCCATGTAGTCACTGACTGTGTGGATTAACTGGAATGGCCACTTCTAACTATAGTGAAACTCCACTATCAACCACAAATTCACAACCCCCACATTTATATACATAAACCTATGGACTTCATATCATGACATTTTGCACCCTGACTTCACAATCACAAGTGTTTTAAACACCTCTTATCTGGGGATCAAGTGTTTTTATTATATAGACATTATAATTCATAGATACTTGCCCCTCACTACCTGCTAAACTTTATAGTTCTAATAAAAGTTTACTGTGAAACCTTCCCAATCAACTGCTGTAGAGCATATACTGTAAATACAAAAGATACTGGGATACAACATTTTCTATAACACAAAATCTATGACGCGATAGAATTCAAGGAAAGCAAAGGCTGCCTTTAACAGCCCTGTCCTCCCGTCACAAACCTGACGGCTGTGGTATAAATGTTATATTCCTGAGTACCAATAAAATAAAATGGACAAACGAATGAGATTAAATTATTAATAACAGGATTTTGATTGTTTTATGTATTTGATTTACAATATACATCATACCTAGTAAATATTTAAACAAGAAAGTGGAGAAATTCAACAACTAATGAAAGCACAATGATAGTTCTTAATTTGTCAGCTCTCAATAACAAAGTCACCATTTTGAGGGTTTATCTGTTTAACCCACATGTTCAATTACATGATGAATGCATAATTTTAAGAGCCTAAAACATGAATCAAGAAAAAAGACAAAAAAGTTGAAAAACAGATAATAAATTTTCACCCTCCTGTTTCCCATGATGATGAGATAATGGCCCATTGTTTGCATGTACATTTCAGGAGTTGTAATCTTTTCTCACGCTGTCCATCACATGATTTCTACTGATTGTTGCTCACGTTCATGAACCACCAGGAAAAAAGGAACTGTTGGCAAATTATGCCACAACAGATCATTCACAGTTTCATCTTCCAAAGAACTTGATCATTCTAAGGTGGCAGTAATTCATCGCCTGTACATGTGTAAGAACTTTTAGATACAGGTATTGAGCTGTTCTAAAAAAAACCCTCTAAAACAGTTTCTATTTATATCTTAATAAACAAAGCCCTTTTTCTAAAAATAAAAAAACATTTAGCTCAGATGGAATTGCAGACAGATGTACTTGTATTACAAGCACAAATGTATTTTAAAACTGCTGAAAACAGCCTAGTGATTACCAAGTACACGTATTATCCAAGTATACAAACCAATGATTTATGCATCAACTTGGTAAGTTCATCATAAGTCCTACAGGAATTTGTAGCACATAACCATATCTGTATCTTTCTCAATGTTTTGGACTGCAGTAGATGTCAGATCTGATTTTACCCCAAGCAAAATGATCTTAAGAAATCATTATTTTTATTTCCTGTATTCTTGAATAATACCATGACCAACAACACAAATGTTCTGCAAAGCTTGACAAGATTATAGTTGTCTTAATCTGTAGAATGCATTTATTAATTTACCAATTTGGTGGTGGTTTAAAGCTGCACTCAAGAACATTTCACTTGTAATATTGCACTCGTGCTTTTTGGCAGAGGAAACTAACCAACAACCATGCCACCTGAAAAGCCTAATGAATCAAAGATACAGTCAGATCAGCAAGAGCACAAATTAAAGTGTGCGTGTGACCACATTATTCTGAGAGATGGATTTTTTAGAAGAAGCCTTTACCACTTAGCCAGGTAAGGTAGCACCTGGAGTTTAAACCATACACATATACTAGCTACCAGTGCAGTAGGTTTCAGGAGAAGCAGCGTAATGAGGAAATAGGCATGATAAGTGACTTTTTTGCAAAGTTATACTGCCTGCATCATCCTTCATAAAGTAAAGCTACTTTGAGCTAGAGAGATGAGAGTTAAAGACATAAAACAAGCGAACAGTACATACGGGATGTTTGAATGCAGTGGCTTTAATTCAAGGATGATGTCTAAAGGACAGAAACTGATGATATGTAGTGCAAGCTTTTACAAAATTAATGTATACTACACCATACAAATATGGAAACCATTACATACAGAAAATATGTGGTGAATCACA
Source organism: Liolophura sinensis (assembly GCF_032854445.1). Taxonomy (NCBI): domain Eukaryota; kingdom Metazoa; phylum Mollusca; class Polyplacophora; order Chitonida; family Chitonidae; genus Liolophura; species Liolophura sinensis. The sequence continues at coordinate 27,481,600 of NC_088295.1, forward strand.
AACCACAACTAATAACCAGCACCTAGGGCAACATTCAATGGAACTGCGTGTGTACCCATCGTGTACTCATCCTGTACCCATCAGCAAAGGTATGCCTGAGAAATGCATGTCATGGTAATCCTGTCCTGAACAATTACTAGGAAGGCAAACAGGGTAGCTCTATATGCAGAGAAATATCTGAAACATCTCACCCCCTCATATGTATGGGTCTCATTAATCCAAAGTCATCCCCTGATCAAACACTGGCTATTTGGGGCATTTCCTTTTTCCTCTGATTGTTCACTCCACTTTCATCAATACAATGAGTACTGTAATCCACAAGAACATGAACAATTACATGCTAGACATATACCACCACCACAATGTATTCTAAATACTTGCTTTAACATCAACATGTATGTTCAGAATCGTGCCAAGTTTCCTTCAGCATTCAAAAATAAAACATACAGATGTCTTCGAAACATATCACATGTAAATTTTTTAGGCTATGAAATTAGCCTAAAGACTTTCTATAAACATATTGTCTAGATCTCATCAAGGTCAACATAGAGATGCTTGTTCACCATAAAAGCATAATTAAATCAGTTTTCCTAGCTGCAGAGTAAGTTCAGTACCTCTACGAATGATTGCACATGAAACTTTAAATGTGTTTCAACTAATTACCATATGTTAATTAGCATTTGCACGTCTGCGTCAAACAGCCCACCCAGTTATTCAGATGTAACAGATCCAAAAATATAACTGCCTTGGCATCTATCAAAAGCCAGGAGGTAAAAATAGTTCAGCCACAGATGTACCTCCCTGAGAATTCACTGTGTTGATAGTAGCACTCATGCATTGTCTCTTGGCATTCAACATGTGCATATTAATTTTACATAAGTATTTAACGTGCACATATCACATCAATTTATTTTACATAAAAATTAACATGCAAATATATCATCAAGATAAAATTTCATTATGCACGGGTGTAAGTATATCATGCCATCATGCTTTCGGCTTATCAACCCTTTATGCCCTTCACACTATCAATCTTGCCTAAGTTGTTCTAACATGTTCACACTATCTCTCATGTATCAAGTGCACATACCATTCTGCAGTGTGTGTACACATGAACTAATCCTCCGTTCCACAATCAAACATTCTGAATCATAGTTAAACTAAATCAAGAAATTATCAACAATAATGTTGGGATTTATTTCACATGTTTTCTGTCTATTACACAGTGGCTTAAAACACAAGCAAGGGCTATATGAGACTGACTCAAATTATGCACTCAGCTCCTTAACAGCAAATTTAGGGTACAGCCATGCATAACTATACAAATTGTGCCTACAGGCCTGTATCAGCAAAGCTTTAATTATACATGTAGCTGTCATTTTTTTCACTTGACTTTGCCATGAGGCAAAATAAAATGTAGCCCTAAGACATCATTGCACTCCTGTCCAATTTTAATGACATATATATATATATATATATATATACATGTAGTATATAAAGTAACCAACTGATTGTCCACTAATTAGTTAGTATGCATTGAAAAGATTCTTGAAAATACAGCTGTAAATATAGTGGGCAATCTTAAAGTGCATCTCTACTGTGATTAGAAATATATTCCTCTCAGGCATCACAACAGGTTGCCAGATAGGCAAACATTTGAAGCATTTTGCCCACAAGGAGACACTGTTAGAGGGAAGAAATCAGGCTGTGTTTTCTGCCCTGGGCCAGTATGTAGGGTAATAAATCCCACATTGTAGGGGTAGTGCTGAAGCAAGCCCTGCTGTGCTGAGCCAGCTTCCCAAACTCTGCCCCCTGTATTACTGCTACCACACTATTGTACTACACACAAACCAGGAGGGAAGCCCAGTGTTTATCACAAATCCATACACAGAGGCAATGTCAAAATCTGAACTTCTCAAGGCTGTTACACCTACATGTCCATGCTTGCTGGGTACAATGAAAAAATAAATAACAACTAAAGTGATCTAAAGCTTAAACTGGCACTATTTCAAGACAACCCTCTTGGAATACACACACACGTGTACAATAGACATTGATGAAAAAGTATACATACAGATTGATGTTGACTTTTATTCAGCAGTCTTGGATTAAGAAACAGAAGGATCAGAGTAATGTTTTCTGGATAGATGCTGAGCATCTCATGAATGGGGTCATAAATCCCATCTCACAAGCAGCTCCTGGTGTATGCATGCTTCAGGACAAGTCTCACTCTTAATTAAAAGGTCACAAAATACCAAGCTGTCAGTTCACATTTCATACTGTTTTTATTCACAGTTAATAGGCACAGAATGTCTGCACCAAAAACACCATACTAAACAACACATGTTGCAGTAGATGGAGAAACCCCTGAATCTGTTGGTAAAGACTAAAAGCTGTTATATTTATGTATTTCGGACGTATGTGGGAAAGTCTGAAAGCAACCTGCGGATGGTCGTGGGTTAAGGATGGTCGTAGGTTTAACCCGGGCTCTGTCCGGTTTCCACCCACCATAATGCTGGCCGCTGTCATATAAGTGAAATATTCTTGAGTACGCCGTAAAACGCCAGTCAACTAAATAAATAAATTTATGTTCTTGAGATTAATCATACTTGTGTTTGTTACAGAAACAACATTTCAGCCCAACTTTGTCTGTTAAGCACTGTGAAATGTTATTACAAAGTTCTGAAACTATAGGAGACCCTAAATGCGTCTTATTCACTATGAATTTGAATCATTTCAGTAACTTCCTATTCATTTTATATCTCTGTCACTGTGGATTTCTATTCATAATATTCATAGTGGATACCCAATGAATTCTCTATGAATTTCACTATTTCACATGTGAACTATATGAAGAACCTATATCACCACTGCATTTCTTAATTCTTCCTCCAGGGGTAGAGGGTGCGGGAGATTAAGGAGAGTTTCTGTCATAATAATTTATTCACATATAAATTATTTCTCTCCATATTTGAAAACCAGTCAAATGAAATACAAATAATGATCCCTCATCACTATAATAATATCCAGTGGAATAAATTATGACTACAGGTTTCATTTACCTGATGCCGTACTCAACACTTTTTTTTTATATGACATGTGTCAGGTATGTGGGGGAAACTATTGTCTTTAATTCTATTAGCTACACTTATTACTAAAAATTGGCCAATGTTATCACTCAAACTGTACCCTTTCTCACACAACCTTACAACTTACGCATATACGAAGCTGATGCATTTATCAACATGAACTATCTTTTCTTGGCCATTTTTGTGTGTAATTCTAAGGGACTGATATTTCTGGTAATTTTTTGTGTAGACAGCAGCACCTGCTTTTGTCTATCTCTCTCAGAGTTTGGCTTGTTGAACATCAGATAAACAGACAAACATAAGCCTTCACACTTGCTCCCTGCCTCATTAGTGTGTGTAACCATATACCTTTTCTTCTGACGATTTTCTCACACATTTCACCTACAAAGTGTAGTTATTCACTAACCATGCCTTTAAGTATTCTCAAGACAAAGTCACCTATTCCATCATATCTAGAAAATCTGAGAAATGCTAAAGACTATTTATCACCACAACAAAAACTTGTGTCTAGATAATAGCGATAAATTTCTAGAATAAAACCAAAAACAAAGATACATGTAGGTATTTATTTTTATCCTACATAAGCTGAGCCCAATATGAGGGTTACTGACGCCATATATTTCTGTATCCTATCACTGAGTAACCCAAGTAACTAATATTGTCACATGTTTACATGTACAATAGAAATAGAAAAATAATGAAATATTGAAACTGAAACTTCTATCACCAAACAAACAAACAAAGAAAGGACAAATAAATAGCATGATAGCATCCTTTCCCAAATGTGCAGTACTAACAACCTGCTCTGAATTCAAAATAAATCTTGAAATTCAAAACATCAAGGTTTACACTTAAGTGGTTTTCATAAGAAGAAAAATCAAAATACTGCTGAAAATTATAAGCACAGGACAAAATGGAAGTGTACTCAGTAACAGTCATTTATGAAGTCATTTATAAAATGACAAGAATTTAAATTGTAGGGGAAAAAAATGAATAAAACCTTAAAGTGAGTAAAACTTGATTTTGTACTAACAATTTGTGAAAAAGTTTTAAGGATTAATGACATATGGCAGAGCAAAATGCAATAAGCTAGAAATAAATTAAGTATCATGCCACATGCTGAAATTCTTTTCAAAATCACCCCATTGTTTTCCTATGGAATTTAGCCGACAAACAAGTCTAATTAGTTGTGCCCCAGGTCGTTAGGTAATTTTGCCTGATGGCAGTCAATTGCAAATGTAATGAAATTACAAACATTTTGTTTAAGCTATTATGCCAACAATATTATGCGAGTTTTGTACCGTGAATATATCATCATTTTATAATTTGTCAGGTGACATTTATGCACTTTACCCAGCAAAGTGCAATTGTATTAAATTAACTATCATTTAACTATTAACTATCAACTTTCATTACCAGAATTCAGAGTCTGTGAAGCAGAGATGTCACCTAAGCTGTATATACATATAGAAAAATTAAAACAAATAAACAATAAGAGATCAGAAGTTACTGGTAACGGATGATAAGTTTATTCATTTATTTATTTATTTGACTGATATTCATTTGTACAACAGAGGTAAGTTTTATGGGTGGAGATTGACGGATTTAAGTTCATTTTATTATTTCACGAACACTGGGATGGACATCCCCTCAATACCAGAATTTCATAAAAATGCAGAAGCACTGAAAACCAACTTTGGTCAAAGGTACTTAGCGAGCATTGTGTATTTCGATAATGTACATTTAAATGAAAAAAAGTTTTATGTCCTACATCCTACTATAAAACAGCCAGCACTGCATAACATTAGATCTGACATCCTCCTTTTGTCTACATGTATGTGAGAATGACTTACTGTTGCCAGTTTTACTGCTTATTACCTGCATAGATGAATAGAGAGGTAGGGTTTGAACCCACACCTTGAGTGTCCAAACAAAGGAAAGACAAGCATCTCTAACCATCAGGTCACGGCCCGCTCTTTTTCCATATACAGTAGAGCCTATATATACATGTTCGTAATTTCATATTCACACAGTAATTACATAGTTACAAAAGGCTTATCCAGGGAAGAATTAATTATGTCAGCACTTTTAAAGCAAGGAGATAAAATAACTACCCTGATATATTATATATTACATATTATAACGGCCACCAGTCTACAAACATCTACAAACTTTAAACTTGCTTCTGCCGGATGGTAAACGGTAAGTGATGAATGAATGTATCAAAGAGTGAAAGCAAATTGCAGGTCTTTCACTACAAGGAGAAGCCACAGGTTTATAGTTACAAGAAACTGAGCAGAACTGAAAGGAAACCTAGGTAGGAAAGAGAAAGCCACTTGCCTTAACAACAGCCATCAGTTCTTCAAAAATGTGTTAAAATTAAGCCAGGCTAAAATCTTAATACCAGTTTCACCCTATTACAAAGTACATGACGTTTTAGTCTGTGAGTAAAATTAATACCAACCTAAAGACCCAATACACTTTTAAACAACCGGGGCATGATGAACTAGTATGTGTAACATCCGCCACTGATCATCAACAGCCGATCAAGTATAGTCAGAGATACTTTAAACAAATGAGCCAGAGAGAGGCCAATGGGCATAACAAGCCTCATTAACTAAAATGCTTGCGATATATTAACTTAGTTCTTAGTTGCGGAACATGTATTTACCATTTCTGCTTTCTTGGTTTTCTGGCACCCAAAGGTATGTGCTGTGCATCCCAGATAAACTGTAGTAACAATGTATTTAGTAGGCTGATTGGTAATCCTGTTCTGGCCACTGCAGTGTGCTCCCAGTGATCATGTCTTGTAGTATAGTACACACCACAGGGCAGAAGGAGTCAATTACCAGCCCAGGGGTCAAGCGAGGAGAGAGGGGGATCCTTGTACCAGCCTGTGACTGCTCTATAATCACCCTAATTCTCCAATCTTTCCTTTCTGAGACCCTCTAAATGGCCTAACTGCTAGCAGCTGGCCACCACATGGGCTCGCCCTCACACCAAATACTAGCCTCCACAGTCCAGGCATGCCACAGGTGAATTCCACACAATCAAACTATTTAACGCAGTAGCAAAAAATGACAGGAAATGACAACTTTTTTTCAAAGGGGAAACTTAACCCAACCCTTTGACAAGCACATCTGACTTCGATTGAATTAACTTCGCACATATATATCAAACAAGTCAAAAACAAGAAAACTTACCAATGGGCCCTAAGGTCTTCTGGCAATCCTTCATGAAGTACTTTGTGTATAATTCAGCACAATACATGTATGTTCTTGAACCGCATACTTTAAACAAATATTTACAGCTGCGTAACTATGTAAAAACAAGTAAATGATTCTAAATTAATTCAAACTCCATGTAAAGTAGATGTTTTACTAGTACATGTATATATTTGGTCGTATTTTGTCGCACAATTAAATAATTTTTTATTTTATATTACATTATTAATGGTAGGTTTACGATAAGAGAATTAATGGAAAACCACTGCTGCTTGCAAGATACCTGACAAGCCTCTAGATTTTGGGCCACATACTGCCAATCTTGGAAAATAAAATTCCTTCATCTTCAGTCCACATGTGTAGATGTGAACATATGCAGAATTCACCTGCATGCATTGATCATGATGCAGTTTCATGTCACTGTGCAAGATGCCAGGATTTACAGATAATTCTTTTTTAGGTGAATAAACTATTTCTGCTTATACATGTGACAATGTACTAAACATAATTAAACTTCGCAATGCTTAAGAGCATGTACATGCCCTATATAATGTAAACTTTCTCGGCAACACCCATTCAATTTTTTCTTTTACAGGTGAACCTATACTAAACAATCTAAAAATAGAATTAGAAATAAAACTTAAAATTCACCTTCTTATGTTGTCTCATCTTGGTGTTTTCATGATTTCCCTGCTTTTCCAAGCTTTCAGATCACGAAAACATGTCATCAGTGGAAAAATTGCTGGGATCATCAACATTTCACACAAATCAGATGATTTTAAAATTATATACTTATACCTTCCTCTGAAACTGACAAAAAAATGTATTCCACCTGTAAAACACAATTTAAATTGGTGTGGCCTTACATTACTTTTGTACATGTACTTTATCTTACCTGAAGTTTGGTGTCTAAAAGTGTACTTTCTGAAGCATGTAAAGGCCTAAAAATCAAACTGCTCAAAAAGCTCTCAAATGGCCTTATAAGGTGGAAGAATCAATCAGAATCAAGCAAAATAAGTCACTTGAAAAGTGCTAAACTTTAGCTGAAATACCGTACATCCAGTTTAATAGAAAGTAGACATAAGAACTTTACAAATCACACCAAGTCTTGTTCCCATACTGTACAATTTTGACCACTGTTGATGGTAAATTATTTGAAGACTTACAGTCCTTCAATCAACCTGTCAACAAAATGTCAGCCAGTGGAGAAACAGGATGTTAAATGTGACAGTATGATAAGTTCATCACTCAGTGCCAAATAAACAAGCTCTCTAGTCTACAGATCACACTGACCAGGTCAGCATAAGTCACTGACCACATGTTGTCAGTTTACATAGCCTTCAACACTCTGGTTAGATTATACCATTATTTAGCCCTAATATGTAATAATAACAAATTTGAATACAACTCACTACACAGAAATTTGAGCAATAAAACAGGTTAATGAGGCATTTTATCTGTAAAAGACAAGACTAACAAGCCTGATGATTATATCAGGTATTAATTATAGCCTAAATATGCAACAACAATAAATTTAAATACAAGTCTCTATATGGAGAAAATGTTAAGAATATGAGCAATGGAGGCCATACCATTGGATGATAAGGCGCCTTAAAATAAAAGACATGTCTGATAATTGTGAATACTATGAAGTGGCAGTGAGAATATAGACCTGCACCACAAAGTCCAATAGATTCCTTGCTTTCTTCATCCTTCATATCTAATAACTGGTGTGATATCAGCAAGTGGGAAAACAAGCTCCAAGTAATCTCACACACCATATAGGTTTGAATGTCAGTGTCATATTAAGAAAGGTTTGAACTCACTAGTCAATGTCATTTTAAGAAGGGTTTGAATTAACAAGTCCATGTCATTTTAAGGAGGATCTGAATTCACTAGTCAATGTCATTTTTTTTTTTTTTTTTTTTTTTTTTTGATTGGTGTTTTACGCCGTACTCAAGAATATTTCACTTATACGACGGCGGCCAGCATTATGGTGGGCGGAAACCGGGCACAGCCCGGGGGAAACCCACGACCATCCACAGGTTGCTGTCAGACCTTCCCACATACGGCCGGAGAGGAAGCCAGCATGAGCTAGACTTGAACTCACAGCGACCGCATTGGTGAGAGACTCCTGGGTCATTACGCTGCACTAGCGCGCTAACCAACTGTCATTTTAAGGAGGATTTGAAAATTCCTTATAGTCAATGTCATTTTAATAAAGCTATTCTGTAATTTTGAATTTTCATATTTTTTTTTATTAAATCACCCAGTTATTGCTTAAGGTATGTAGACAATATGTATTGATTTAACCTTTTAAATTGATACAATTTGTCCTACATATTATTGTCCATTTCATTCACTTTATTAGAGGGTTAAATCTTGTCCAAAATTTACTTCAGGTGTTCATCTAAGGTACTTTAAACACAGCCGAAATAAATCTTTACACTATTTAAATAGTAATACAACAGCTTAAGAGCATTCTCTGGTTAAACTTAGACATGGTTCAATCCAAACTGTGTAACCTGCACCTGCTTGATCAAAGGCCTACAGGAAATTAAATCCCTTCTGCTACTTCAGGCTGCCCGACATCCTGAGGCTACAAGATATACTTACCATCATGATGGCTCTAAGAATAACATGAGCTTCTTACTTAACACCGCCTTTTGTCAATGTTACAGATTTCCTCTAAATACTAGACAGCTATCTGTGTAACCTCCCAATAATGTATGGCTGTTTTTGTAGTGTTTCCACATAACAAATGCAAGTGAAGAAGAACATCAAGTAGTAGTAACATGCCAGTGCGGACATCTTATAATTCACACACTTCAATACTGATATTTTAAGTATTTTAATTTTCTTCTAAAGTTCCCCTTACTATTTAAAAATTCTAAAGTTTATTGTGCATAATGTCTTTTCATACATCATAATCCTAGAAAAGAAAGAGTGCAAAAAGAAAAGAAAAGCAAAAAAAACCCTACCATTCCTAATTTATATCAGGTGTGCTTGTTTTGATGAACACTTGAGGCATACATACTGTTTATTTGCCAAGAGACAATAAATATCTTACACATTAACAATCAATCTCTTCTGAATGTACTCACTAATCCCAAAGCATGTAGAATATGAACAATACTTTCAGATGACAAAACCATTTTATTAAAACCCAAAGAACTGAGCCTCTTTTTCTGCATATCTGTTTTAAGTATCTTCAATACAAGGAAGAGGGGGTTCATTCTGGCACATGCATGGTGGACATTATAAAGGGGCGAAGTTTTAAGTGAAACAATCTGTCAAAACCTCACCCTCCCCACCCCTCCCTCAGCTCATGTAATAAAGTGGCCATCCATTTTTATTTGTTTGTCCCATAATTTCTAAGATATATGCATTTCACATATCCCACACGATTAATTCCTCACCAATTCAATTCAGATTTACTGTTAAATTTGTTAAATTTCTCTTTTGAGTCAGACAAATTCACGTTCCAATGAGCTTTCTACAATTCTCTGCACTCAATATTCCTATCCCAAGCTGGTCACTGCATGTGGACTTGCTGTCAATCCAATCCACTCCAACCTGTATGCCACATCCAGATTTGTTATACCTCATAGAGTATTGGTCCAGCCCTGGTTACATGCCCAGGTGTACAAGTATGATGAACTGTATGAAGAGAGACAGTGGGCGAGTCCTTCCTCCACTTACCTCTGCACTTATCACACAAGCCAGAACAACACAGGCAAAGGGTAGATATACACTTAGTCTGGCACAACAACACTTCCTAAAGAAAACTGTAGTGCCAAGGCTCAGTTCTTAAAGAAAGCAATCATTTATACATATATATCTAACTGGTGGAACACTTTTGCTTTCTAGAACAGAAAGGTTTTTGGTAAGAAATACCAAAACACTGCAGAGCTATACATTATTTTGTTATATTGCAATAACAGAGAAAAGTACACAAGCAGATGGATCCCCATTAGTTGTCAAATTCTTTCATTCTGAAGAGATATCAACAAGTTGTATGGTACACCTACATATAATTTAGTGTCTCATCATGACTGACTGGATTGCTTCTTAGTTCAACTCAGTTTTCCTACAAAAAGAAAAAAAGAATGTTCTTGTTGACTCTATGATAATGGCCTCTTTTTCTTATGGTTGAAGACATCAGTTCAGTTTTCTTCAATGACATTTATACAACACCAGGGCTGTAATGTACATGTATTCAAGAAGCATGAAAACCGAGTACATTTCAATGAATACGACTCCCTAACCTTGCTCTCATAAATCTGCATTTTCAATGCTTCTTGGTTTTGAAAGTAAGGTAGTAAGCAAACACAATATCTAACCCTTTTTATGCACCATTGTGATCTCAGTGAAAATTTCAATATGCATGTATAAGATTTATAGAGATGATTAAGCACTAGCCTCTCTCACTGCACAAAGTCAGGCCTTGACATCTACCCAATGAAAAAGATAGAGAACAGGATTGGACCTCATAGAATGTTACTACAGCTCAGAGCAGCCATCAAAGACTAACATTTCCAGGTAATTAACTTTAGGCTCGTAGAGTAATAACCAACAGTCTTAATGACTCCTCTCAAAACCAATACCCTCAGAAAAAAGAGACCAAGGCAAATTCCTGCACTGTGCATGATTCTCCACAGAATTTGGCTACCAGTACTTGAACAGTGTTCCGACACGATTTCGGAGTTTTACTAAAACAGTATGTTCATCTCTGCTCAGTTATTTTAATTCAGTCAAAATCAATAGCAGACATCAATGTTACTGATGACATACAGCATTCCACACTATAAATAGATGAGCTTTGTCTTCATTTATTTGATTGGTGTTTTACACTGTACTCAAGAAAGTCTTTAAAGTCATATTGCACAGCTTATGTAAGCTATTCAGAGCACTGCATAAAAGTTCGACTTCAGCCATACCGGTACTGGATATAGCTTAGACCACTTATTAAAATAGAGGAGAATGCCCAAACTGTTTGGTTCAGGCATGACAGACAGAAACCAAATACCATACACATGTGAAAACAGTTGCTGTCAAGGCAGTCTTGATGACATAAACAGGAAAATCATTTAAAACTTAAGACATTCGTTATCTAAAAACCTGTCATAGATTAGTTTCTTATGTTTCTGTTACGTAATACCAAACAGCCGTTAAACATCATCACGTGACCTAACAACGTCTGATTATGAGAACTCGAATCCAAAATGCTCAAAATGAAAGTGGCATGGAGAAAAGCCTAGCAAGCGTTAAACTGTTTGGCATGATGAAAGCTGACTTCCACCAAAATGAGTTTTGAAGACGCTTAAAATTGGTCCAGAGGCTTGCAGCCATGGTCTGCAGCACACACACACACATTCTGTTCCTGGCCACCTGTCATTTATCCTTTGGCTCCAGAACTCTTTACATGTTTTCAGCTTAGCACAATTATCCAGCAAGAGGAACACACACTATCCAGCTACTTTGACAGCTCCTACTATATCAGGGTGTAGGGCGTTCCAAAGAGTAAAGCTGGGAATACTTGGTTCACCTGGGGGTTTGGCAGACCTGCAGACTTCACACCTTTACTACCCATCAGAAGTAAGCTTACATTACGTTGTGATTAACTGTCTGTTACTAAAGAATCACCTTAGTGTTAGTACCTACCAACAACAGTCACTCACTGGTCTGCTAACTCACCACGTCAAAGACCTGACAGCCGACAAAAATAGTCTGATACCATTTCCAAGTGGAACTGGACACGCAACAAAACGGGCAGTCTTCTAATGACAAGAACTTTTAATCCAAAACAACCAGTGGGGCTGCTTTATATAAATTAGAAACAAACCAATCTGCTTCTTTACATGCACTGCAACTTTTCCATTGGTCTTCATTATACCAAAGCATATTTCAAAGCAGCAGGAAACACTTTCCACAGGATCCACTTTTTAAAAGCTGCACCTGTTGCAGTTGCCAAACAGCTATTACCAAAAAACCAAGTGGAATTGTTCTCGAGATCACTTTAACCTACAACTCACACACACAAAAAAAAATTGTTGGCCTGATGCTTGCAGGTACCAGAAGCCTTGAAAACATCAGAACCAAGGGTTCTGCTGGTTCTCATTCATCAGATCTGCGAGATAAGAAAACTAATCATTTTCACCTCCAAGACATTCTTGTAGTTTTTATGGAACCTACTGGTGGTAAAAGTACTGTACCATTATCGTAGAGAATTAAAAAGTGAACGAGAAATCCAGGTAATATCACAGTAAGGAAATGTGATAATGCTTTGTGCCATATGGCTCACAGCACACATTCAGACATGTGCAGCTCATCTCTTTATTGTGTAATATTCCCATGCAGAAAACAGAAAAAAAGACACACAGAAAAAAAAGTGCTAACACATTTTCCAGAGACACTGAGGTGGGAATATTTAATGACAGCTTGAAAAGATCCCTTGTGGTAATTCAGGGAGGCTGTAGGCTACAAACTGTAGATAATGAAGATACTAAAGTACGCACACTAAGATCAGTAACTTACATGCACAGCCACCTCCTGCCTCCCAAAACCTCAACCCCCACCAATTTACTGCAACAGCACTTAAAAAAAAAAATCCTGTCTTAAATTCTCAAAAATACCAGAATTCATCTTGTACATGATGACTTGATCTAGTTTTCAAGATTTAAGAATCTCATAATGCCCTTAAAATATTAATACAAGAATACACTAACCATGTCCCATACGTGCTCTCACACCATCAGAAAGAATGAACCTCGCTCAGATTAAACTGAAACTTAGGGAGAAATTGAAAAATGAATGCTGCCTTTGACAAAACTGGGAAACTGCCTCATTTGGAAAAACAAATTAAGTTTAGATTTTATCATTATAAACTGCCTAATACCCAAAGAGAGAAAGGCCACAAACAACAGGTAACAGTCAGCTTAAGATGATGATTAACTAACAAGCATAACACTGATATTTTAGAGTGCCATCCAACATTTATCAAGAAAACTACTTTCTTCTGTAATTCTTAAGGTAACCAGTTGACATGGCAATATACTTTCATTTACAAATCATTCTCTATTCAAACTTCCCACACATTCTGGACAAAAATGTACACTGTTATTTTTTCAAGAGGAAACGTAAATACTCTTCCAAAGGCTTCTTTTAAAATACCCTTACTAGTATTGCCAAATATCAAAGGAATAGCATGTAAATACCCTAAATGTCCTCAAATTTCATCCATGACTAAGTTGCTCATTTTTCCAGTTTCTTTGAGTTCTATTAAATTTGGATAGGTGCTTTGAGAGGTGTTTGCAAGGTAGGATGATAGCCTACTGGGAAAATGTTAATTTTAGCACCATCAGTAATATCTCGTGAAATTTATTTGCCTCCAAAAATGCTCTTTTGTGGTCAAATTTTTAGGTCATTTAGGGTAATTGATGTCAGAAATTAAAACAACTAAATCCATCAAAGTTAACAATACAGAGGAGCACTTACCTAAGTATAATATGCAAACACAAAACTTTCCACTTCAGTTTACAATCCAAATACTAGCGGTTGAACCTGCCAAATGGTACTCCTGAGGCAAATGCTGAGACAGGGTTAGGGATTGTTCTGCCTAGATGCCTGGATAACCACTGGCCAGCTGTCCAAACTGTCAGCAAGGCTAGAGAGAGAAAAGAGCATTGTTAACATCTCCTTCCAGTCAGTGGTAGACTACCAGTGTAGCCAGTTGTGTTGGAGGGGCAGGTTGGATTCCTCAGCTGGCGGCAGAACAGTTATCTCGCCACAAAAACTACTATCTGCCAATGTCTACAAGAAACAACAGCAAACTCACATGTGACAGACAATATCTACTTGAAACATGTCAAAACATGGTCCAGCAACCACTAAAATCTCTGGCATCTTTTTGAAAAAATGTTATTTTCTATGCCGCACTTCAATCTCTCTGGAGAGCAGTCCACTTTTAGACTCCCTGATGATGTATGCCCGCCCACATGTCAATTTCTTTGACAGGCTGCAGCCACACAGAGGAGCTTAGCCTTTAAAAAACTGATCATTTCATCAAGTAGCTTAAATTATACTTCCACTCTTTTTTTCATCAGTGACTATACATGTATGCCTATATACAAGTATATTTAAAAAACAAAAACACACACAATACAGTGGCCAATAAGAAGACATAAGAACATAGCAGTACAAAATTAAAACGAGAGAGAGAGAGAGAACCTATAATATTATTGAATTTTTATCATTAATTCCGGAGTGCCCTTTTCTTAATTAACTGTACTTCAACATCACACACAATAATCCAATCAGATATAGTGTTAAAATTTCAGTGTGAATAATATCACTGTTTCATTATGCAGCAGGATAGAACAAGTTTGTTTAGTCATGCTATAGTGTTGTATGTAAGCCATTTGGGAATGTGATACTTCATCCCACCTCTTTCATTAGTCTATGCCAGGCTTTCTGTCAACTCCTCTTGATGAGTTACATGCAGTTTTGGCTAATACAACCCCCTCCCTACCAACCCCCTCCCCACCCCCAAGCTCTTACCTTTTACTCATCCCTGCAACCTTCAAGTGTATGAAGAAAACAACAAAGGAAACAAGTCAACCAATCAGGTTGGCTACTAGACTCGCACCATGCATTCATCTTATGAAAAGGATCCGTCTTGTCAGACTAAATATACGTCAGCCTCAAACAGAAGAGGGCTGGGAGTTGTTTGTTACATAACTTGTTCTGCTATACCATGTGTCTGCTTGGCAGACCTCCTACAGGCCAAAAATCAATCCTGACATTCCACGTAATATATTCCTATATTATTTTGCAGTCACTCAGGCTTTTAGATGCTAGTGACTTATTTATTTATCTGAACGGTGTATTTCATTTATTCACAATACCCTTATTCCTCAAACTTCTTGCATATGAAAGAGTTATTTTCAGTGCACATTTTTAACTTGATTTTGGAGGGTTCCAAAAAAGTGTGATTTTATCAGTCAACACAGATTAATGCCTACAGAATATGCTTGAATAAACACCTTGCAAACATGTGAAAAGAGTGAATAATTATAGCTGTTAGTTTCACAGGTACTTAAAGAGAATAAATCATAACCTGACTTGAGCCATAACTAGAATACCGATACACCTGTACAATGAAACTGTATCTAATCAAGCAAGAGTTGCATTTGAAATTAAAACCTTATAGGTCCAGTCTATGTGGGTTTAAATCGGGCTCTAAAAGTACACAGAAATTAGCAAGCAAGATTACAATAACTTTTTTACCATGCTAATGCTTGAAACCCGTCTAAATGTCTCAATTTCATGTGTCAGTTATGCATAACTATAAGCTATTTTGAAAGATTTACTTTTTTCATGGGTGTTTTACACTGTATTTTGAAAGATATGTTTATGTTAATGGTAGCAGTTTTTATTGATGAAAAGAAGGGGTTTTATCAGAGAGAGAAAAGAGGTGCTTGATATTTTAAACCATAATGGTATAATCTTGAAGTTTTGTTAATATACCGGCCCGGATAGCATAGTTGGTAGAGCGTCCGCTTCGGGACCGGTAGATCCAGGATCAATCCTTGATCGAGTCACACCTAAGACTTTAAAAGAGGAAGTTGTAACTTCCTCGCTTGGCGTTCGGCATGAAGGGGATAGTGCAACGACTGGTTGACCCGTATCAGTATAATGGCTCGGGCGGGGCGCCTTACTTGCCTTCGGTAAGTCTCAGTAAAGCAGCACTAGATAAAAGAGCGGTGGAAATCCGTCCTGCTACAAGGACGCACATTACTTGTGCATGCACCTAAGGATTCCTTCGTCGTCATATGACTGAAAAATTGTTGAGTACGACGTTAAACCCCAAGCATTCACTCACTCACTTTTGTTAATAATGCATGTGAAACTATTCATGGCATTACTCGAAAGATTTAAAAAGGTTACCTTTGACAAAATCATAACAATAAAATTTAATGAATAAGAATTCCTCCTCAATTTTTTGTTATGTTCTTTTTTCTGGTTTGGTTAAAATGACCATGTTTAATAATGTCATAAGGTTAAATTTGTAGAAATAAAACCGTCACCCCCTAACAATTTACACTTGTGGCTTTGCCAACAGTGCTTAAAGTGTGGAACCATGGCATGAAGCAGTCTTCCCATGCACGACAGTCTATCTGAGATTTGAAATTTTGAGAAGGCAGCTAAATGTCAACAACAACTCGTCTTTTCTCGCTGTATGCAGAAGATCTCTCTCATTCTCAGCATACACTAAACGACACCACGTCCCGCTAGGTTTGGAGTAATCTACCTTCTACACTGGAGTTAACTCTGAATCTGAATGTTCTGACAAGAACTTCTACCAGATATTGCAGTAAGACTCATGGTATGCTGCAGTTCTAGTCAGAAGTCCCACCATTTAAAATCATGAAGAGTTTCAGTGTGTATGATGTGTGTGACGTAAGTTGTGCGTGCCCAACCAATGGCAGAGAAGAGGACAAAAGGTATTTGAATGACAAATAGCTGAGACATCATTGGAAACAGGGAGATGACACGAAAACTGGGAGATTATATCGGTTCTGTGCAATCAATACTTCACCATGCTTGTATCATGTCAGGGTGTACTGTTCTTGTCTTGACAGTTACAGTACAACCACCCAATGACACTGACAGAGTAAAAGACAAATTTTACCGCTTTGCAAATAAGAATCAAAATCACCAAACTGTCTGTGATACAGTAATAATACAATTCGTCCTTACCCGTGCATCACTTCGTCTTTAAATGTGCTGCCATTTCAACTTCAGGTTCTAGGTCTGTTGTTGTTGACAAACTGTCACTTCTTTCACACTTTTCAACTTGTGTGTCCATTAGCTTCGGTAGACTTTTGAAGGCATTGTCCATTGAAATTTACTTTGAAACTTTCTAACCTTTGAAAAAAATTTTCCGAAACATAAAAATTGAGCGACTGTTACTTTTCTCTGATCATGTAATCATTCAACGTTTAACACCTGTCAGACAATCGCACGTGCTACTGGAGTAGTACAAGGGGGGTAACTCTCAACTACAGAGATCACTTTCTTCCTGACATACGTCGCAGTACGCCCGCTTATCACTTTTTTCAGATGAAAGATCACATCGCCTATCTTTAGTTGGAATCGCATTCATCCTCAGGTTTGTAATGAGTGTTTGTATTAAACGAGCAGGCTTGTTTCGTTTTGCAATTCTAGTCTTACTTCATTTCTTCGGCAGAAATCTGCCTTGATGCTGTATCTTATGCATTTTATCACATCTCTTTTCGCATCCCAAAAAAATGTATTCAACAGTATTTGCTTTTTCTTTTCTTTCTGTGTTTCTGAGATACCAGTGTCATGAGGAAACCTGGCAACGTCATGGAGAAATCCAGCAATATCCTGAACCAGTCACTGCAAGGTCATGAGGAAACAGATTAAAATATTGTACAGAATCCCTGCTAAGATCCTATCAAAGAGTAGGCAATAAAGAGGAAACCATTAGAAGTAGACAAAGGAATTAACCTGTATGTCAAAATGAGACAGTTTACCAGGCATTCCCTCAATAAACTGAAACGATCAGGATTGGCGTTTAAATGCCACACCCAAAATTATTATGCAGCCAGCAGCCTGGGTGGAGGAAGCTACAGTAACCCACAGGTCTATGGGAAGTCACAAAATGTGCCTTCTATTGAAGTGATCTCCAGCAGACTTGATGTTAGACTAAAACTTAATGCTGCCGGCTGCTGCTTTCCACCAAGGCGCTGAGACATAACCCCTGGTAGACATCCACTATAAATGTTAGTCAGGTTCCATTGTTCCCCTGAATTCTGGTTTCCTCCGCCTGCAAATCTGACCGAAACTTGATCAGTGAAAACCACTACACATTTATCGACTAAAGGAAATTAAGACCGGAAAAGTTGATAATTTGGCTTCTGAAATTCAAAACGATCATCAAATAATTTCTGCAATGTTTTGCACGTACAGCTATTAGAGTTCAAACTCTTACATAAGTAATTCTAGCCAGCTGGATTGGGACACCTGTTTTCACTGGTCATTTGTGAGTGAGTGAGTGCTTGGGGTTTAACGTTGTACTCAACAATTTTTCAGTCATATGACGACGAAGGAATCCTTAGGGTGCATGTACGTTTAACGTGCCTCCTTGTAGCAGGACGGATTTCCACCGCTCTTTTATCTAGTGCTGTTTCACTGAGACGACTTACCGAAGGCAAGTAAGGCGCCACGCCCGAGCCATTATACTGATACGGGTCAACCAGTCGTTGCACTATTCCCTTCATGCTAAACGCATGTCTTAAGCGAGACTCGATTAAGGACGCTCTACCAACTGTGCTATCCGGGCCGGTACTGGTCATTTGGCATAACTCATTTGTTCCAGAACAAGTGTTTTGTTCGTGTTTGTAGCTGCCGAAGTCCCATAATACCCATTGATGGGTAGGTGAAAGTTTGTTTTATAGTAACTTGATAAGAGTACATTAGTTTCCTTGACGCTACCATGTGCTACAATTCATTGCAGGAACCGGAGGGATGGGAAGTTCACAGAAAACACTACGATTTGTGGTACAGCCACCAATTACTGGCAAGTTCACTACGATTTGTGGTACAGCCACCAATTACTGGCAAGTTCACTACGATTTGTGGTACAGCCACCAATTACTGGCAAGTTCACTACGATTTGTGGTACAGCCACCAATTACTGGCAAGTTCACTACGATTTGTGGTACAGCCACCAATTACTGGCAAGTTCACTACGATTTGTGGTACACCCACCAATTACTGGCAAATTATGAACTTTCCAATGTGACACACAGATCTGAACAACATATTCACAACAGACGCATGGTCTTTACCTAACATTAATTAGAACTAACTAGACGAAGCCAATGGTCACATGAACACGGTCAAACTTTCATGCAGTGAGACCAAGGCACCCTACAAATTCTGTCCAAGGTTGGGTTTGAGCAGTCACCTGTGCCCTAGTGATCGAGCGGCACGTGCCTCTAACCATGGTTCTGTTTTCGAAGTCGTCATGGCGAGATTTAAAACATGGAGTCAGTCTATTTTTTCACCCTCTAAACTTCTTCTAGCCTGAACTTTTTTATTCTCTATATAAAAATGTTGATATTGTTCTTGAAAACCAGCACAGAAATATGATGCAAGTGACATTAACACAAATATATTACTTTTTGTAGTTTTATTCATGTTCTTTAACTGATCAACAGCCTCTGCATGTTTTGTAAACAAACCAGCTGTGAAAACATTTATAGAAATGTACTGTAATTTGAATTACGAGTATTAAAGGTTTAACAACCATGTATACAATAGAGCCTGAAAATTGTACTCTTTGGTTAATAAATTAAATTAAGTCGAAAAAATCATTAGTAATTTATAAAGCCAATTAGAGTGTTTTCGGAATGCTGTTTAGAGTCTTAATTGAACAAAGTCTCTGTTGATGTAATGGCAAATTTACAGTTTAGGGCTGGATTGTTTGATAAGAATGATGGAGATTGTTTCAATATTCATCCCCTTCCTCTTCGTCTTCAGCATCCATCGAGTCAACCCCAACCTCTTCGTAGTCCTTCTCCAGAGCAGCCAAATCTTCCCGAGCCTCGGAGAACTCACCCTCCTCCATACCTTCTCCCACGTACCAGTGGACGAAGGCCCGTTTGGCGTACATCAGGTCAAACTTGTGGTCAAGACGAGCCCAAGCCTCAGCAATGGCAGTGGTGTTGCTCAACATACAGACAGCACGCTGGACCTTGGCCAAGTCGCCACCTGGGACAACGGTTGGGGGCTGGTAGTTGATGCCGACCTTGAAACCAGTGGGGCACCAGTCAACAAACTGAATGGTTCTCTTGGTTTTGATGGAAGCAATGGCAGCATTGACATCTTTAGGAACGACATCACCTCGGTACAACATGCAACAAGCCATGTATTTACCATGACGTGGGTCACACTTCACAAGCTGATTGGCTGGCTCAAAGCAGGCGTTGGTGATTTCAGCTACAGACAACTGCTCATGATAGGCCTTCTCTGCAGAGATGACTGGGGCGTAGGTAGCCAGGGGGAAGTGGATACGTGGGTAGGGCACCAGGTTGGTCTGGAACTCTGTCAGATCCACATTTAGAGCACCGTCAAATCTGAGAGAAGCCGTGATGGAGCTGACGATCTGACCAATCAGCCGGTTAAGGTTGGTATAGGTTGGGCGCTCGATGTCAAGATTACGACGACAGATGTCGTAGATGGCCTCATTGTCGACCATGAAGGCGCAGTCAGAGTGCTCCAGAGTTGTGTGGGTAGTGAGGATCGAATTGTAGGGCTCGACCACGGCCGTGGACACCTGTGGAGCTGGGTATATGGAGAACTCCAGCTTAGACTTCTTGCCATAGTCAACACTGAGTCGCTCCATGAGAAGGGAGGTAAATCCTGACCCAGTACCACCGCCAAAACTGTGGAAAATCAGGAAACCTTGAAGGCCAGTACACTGGTCAGCCAGTTTCCTGATACGGTCAAGGACCAAGTCAACCTGCTCTTTCCCGATTGTGTAATGACCGCGAGCATAGTTGTTGGCTGCATCCTCTTTACCTGTGATAAGCTGCTCTGGGTGGAACAGCTGACGGTAGATTCCAGTACGCACTTCATCTGAAAACACATATATCACAGATCTAAATTGTCTACACTTATAAATACTTCAATTATCAACAATAAAATTTTTTTTTTTAACATGTACATTGTGGCTTAACAAACATTCATGTGAATTACTAAAGCTTATACCTGTACATTTATTTATCTGTAAACCAACATGTCAGACCCAACCTTAATATAGTCATTTAATGGTTTGATTTGAATATGGATGCTACACCCGGAAAACCATCAGAATAATACCTTCACATCCCACATCACCTTACTAAAAACGTCATAAAATGATAGCAAAAGGTTACCATTTATACCCTGGCATCAGCTTATGAATTATGTTATAAAATTACAACATACTAAAACATAATGTTCTATAGTTGGTAAATGTCAGGTCAACTTTGTGAAGGTTGTGGCACTGGTAATAAGGTCAAGCCATCAGGTCACAATATGTCAGGCACCTCAGTATCAATCCAAAAAAAAAAAGGTCATCATCTCCACATGTCCTAGTATGCTAAATTTAGAGAATTGTCCTAGACTAGCAGTCTGAACAACATCCTCATCTGGGTCACAGATCCAAATCTTTCATAGTGCACGTCCACATTCCTCTTGGTCAGACCAGACATAGGGTGAGTCATCAGGCTGGCATAAATAATGTATTCCTGGGAAACCGGTTGCGATGAGATCACCTCATCATGGCTGACCTTACAGGCCTCTAGGTCTATTAGGATATCACTTTGTGTACCTAGTACCTATTCACATTGTGTACCTAGTATCTGTTTTCATTGCCATTTAATGATAATTGCTTATAATCGCTAATGAGCTTTTTCTCATGTTAGCAACTGCATTCATTTATCTAATGTGTTTTTTTTTTTTTTTTAATATTTTGCGGGTGGGAGGGTTGAGTTGGAATTATAGTTAACATACCGACAACAGTCGGCTCCAGATCGACAAACACAGCCCGAGGAACGTGCTTCCCTGCCCCTGTCTCACTGAAGAAGGTGTTGAACGAGTCGTCCCCACCTCCGATTGTTTTGTCTGAGGGCATCTGACCGTCCGGCTGGATGCCGTGTTCCAGACAGTACAGTTCCCAGCAGGCATTTCCCATCTGGACACCGGCCTGGCCGACATGGACGCTGATACATTCACGCTGCAAGTAAAACGGACCGGTTGAGCTAAAACTAAGTAAAATTTATGAAATATACTTTGACAATTACAGTTGTACTACAACATCCGCAGTATTTCAACCGCCAAGAAAAGGCGCTCTACACGACTTGGCGCCCGCGCAGGCAGCCATGATTCATTTTTTTTCATGAAGACCAACTAGCAAGATTTTTCTTTCAACACGTGGCGTCCGTACACCTAATCTAAATCAGTACATAATTAAAACGTTTACTTACCATTTTCAGTTGATTTCAAGCTGTTTAGATAAGAAGACAAGGGTGAGTAAGCCCAAAGCCTGCAGAAAATCCCCCACGAGACGTTAATGTATCCTGTGAGTGGGAATTTGTGAATAAAATAACGGGCACCTGCTATTTATATACAGGATGGAAATGGGGCGGAGTTACTGATGATTGGCATTGAGATCCGCATCCCAAGTAGTTAGATGCTGCACATCCCTGATAACAGCGCCACCTAGATTACATGTGTTAGCAAGTGCGGAATTAGTGTACAAACTAGTGTACTAAGCAATTTTTTGATTCATGGACTAATAAACGAGTTATGATTATTAAAACACGCATGGAACCTGAGAGTAAAACCCAGTAAGCCTCACTCAACCTAACGCAGAGCTGACCGACTAGCCACGCGCCGGGGTCTATGTGCGCACATAAATTCACTGGTTGGAGTACAGGAATGGAGGAACATGTACAGAAAAACCGGACTTCTGCAGCATGGAGACAGAATATTCTGCTTCCATAACCAGGCCAGGCCCATGATTTAGTCGATTTAATATCTAAAACGGTGAATGCGCCGACACAACATTCTTTTCATTCAGATGGTTTTAAAATATTCGTGTAGCCTTAGATTAGAGTGCTTAAATTTTGTCTAAATGGGCTAAAACAGGAGTATGGTTGGCGCTGGGATATACATGAAGGCTTACTCCGCTCGTCAAAATTTTTCCTTTACGCGAGTGAAGTGGTTCCACATTTTTATTAAAGTACTACTTCAGTCCTAAGAGAAGCTATGTCGAAATATTAAAATGAAAAGAAGGATACCCTAGGGAACAGAGCTATACGTCAGGGATGAGTGACGTCAAATGTTCTTGCGTGACGTCGCACCAGGCAAAATTGGAATGGACAAAACTTTTTCTTCCATACTATCCTCTGAAGCTAATAACGGCAGACTCAGCTGGTTAGTGCGCCAGCGCAGTGTAATGACCTAAGGGCCTCTCAGATTAGTGACTCTTTAAGTGCTCATTTGATTTTTTTTTTTTTTTTTTGATTGGTGTTTTACGCCGTACTCAAGAATATTTCACTTATACGACAGCGGCCAGCATTATGGTGGGTAGAAACCGGGCAGAGCCCAGGGGAAACCCACGACCATCCGCAGGTTGCTGCCAGACCTTTCCACGTACGGCCGGAGAGGAAGGCAGCATGAGCTGGTCTTGAACTCAGAGCGACCGCATTGGTGAGAGGCTTCTGGGTCATTACGCTGCGCTAGCGAAGTGCTCATTTGAAATAAGGCTGTTAGAAAACTTGGTCATCTCTTTAGTAATTTATATTGACTTGTGTAGTTATATTAGTATATGCTGGTTTGTCCAAATGTTGTAGTCCAGATATAACTGCAGTTTCTGAATTATTTCTTGTTAACATTTATTGCATTATAACTAAAGCGCACTTTCTGAGACTAACTCCTGGGCAAAATCCAGAAAATCTAGCCAAAATGGCTTCAAAGTAATGGTGAGTCCGTAGCTTGCAGCGGTGACATCAACAATGATCTTTGTTTAAAAAGAACTCTGTGGGGGACAGACTAAACAGATCTGGTCGAATGGGGACCGAGGCCTGGGGAACAGACCAAATGGGGGTAGGGTGTAGGGGCGTGAAGGGGTTCACCGGGTTCAGGGCACTTCGTAGGGTGTTCACCGAGTCCCAAGCAACATCAACGATGCCGTAGTTTCTGAAAAAATCTGACTGCTGACGGAAAATATGGATAATATAGAGCGGTAATAACAGGTATAAAAATATCCCCAAAATGAACTTTTTTTAGCAAAAATTCCAGGGCATAATTTTCTTCACTTGGCATAGAAACATAATCTTTGTTTTATAGTTCCTTTTCAAGAATTGTTTAAATTAAGGCCTGCAATGGATCCTCACAGCAAACACTAAGTTTAAAAATCTCCATGAATTGAACAGCAGTGCTTTAAACTTGTCTGTTTTTGTGCAATGAGGTTCCAGTTTGTGCAAATAGTAAACTTGAAATGCGACTTTTCTCACATACATGTAAAAATGCACACAGCAGCAATCGAACAAGAACATTTAACTTGATTTTACACCACAACACTCAGTGAACTAAACAAGGGAATAACAGAATTAAGCGCCTGGTAAACAGTCAATGACTTAATGAACAACCAGCTACTCAATGGTTCCACCAAACTCTCTGAACAACCTACACATAAAATGGAAAAGAAAACCAAGCTCTGATATGAGTTTGCATGGAGTATTTATTTAGAAAAAAATCATCTCATAAATAATATATTTGATATACACAATCTGTTTCATGTATATCTCTTCTGGAAAGCATGTGTAAATAGAGTCCTCTGCTTTTCAACCTCTTACAAGTCAACCAATAACAGCAAATCTATTTACAAACAAAATTCAGATATTCAACAACAGACATTTCTCATTAATTAAATCAAGAACAAATCATCCACATACTCTTAATTTAATACCATACACATGGCATTTTGGATAGCATGATTTGCAGTTAATGTTTCTTTCTCACCACTCTTTGTTAATTTCAAAGCATGATTTTTATGCTAGAAAACATATCAACTGACGTACTTATCAACATATAAACGATCACATTTATCTGTGGGATGAAAAGTAGCACCAACGTATAAAGTCAAAACAAACATTATGAATTTCCTTTCTAGTATAAACATTTCACACAGTTTTTCAGTATGAAACTAACTCAAATTATGAGTACGCTCTTGACATATATGGGCCTGACTGAACTTAAAGGTATAGCCAAATTCACTTCATTAAGTTGAGAGCTCAAAAATCCCACATTACAGTAAAAGATTCCTACCAACATTTAACTATCATGTGACAGTAGATATTAAACTGATGACAATTATGCTGCCAAGTGGTATAATATTATGTTTATGCAAATATTTGGTTTAACATTCTTTGGTTGAATACCAGACCTAGTTTCACACTGCATTCTTATCTTCCACTTATACAATCATTCATGGTAGCACTTCAATCATGAATCAGATTTTCTCTTCATTTTCATAAAGGGAGCTGCATTCTTATCTCTTATCATTGGTTGGAATGTAGAACTTGTGGCACTACATGCTAAATAAATTATAATACCCTCAATATTTCAAAATAATACAGTGGCAAATTCAAAAGTGATCTACCATTCTTCTGAGCAAATGGAAATTGGACTGAGACAATTTTGTAAATTGGAATGCCATCCTGTTAAAAAAGAAAATGATACTGGAGTAGAAAATGAGGTCATATCAGAAACTGGTAATATGGAGGACGGACTAGCCAGGCTTGAGTAGTATCTCGGGCCTGTATTGAGACTATGATCACAATTATCATTGATGCTGAGGAACAATGAAAGCTTTGGTTGCATTGCCGTGTTGTCTTGAGCTTTTTCTTTTGCTGGAGTGCTTTTTAACAGCGAAATGTCCATACGATGAGATGAAAGAGTTCGATGAAAAAGATGCCACCAAAGAGTTAGAGTTGGCTCCCTTCGCTGAACGCTCAACTTCGCTTTCACTAGAGTCCATCTGAATGTTAAAGCCACTGTAGGAGATAGCACTAGGGGAGGGGCACAATGGTGCACACAGGCTGTTATTGCCAATGGCAAAGGTTCTGAAGGGAGAGAAGTCAGGTGAGCGTGGCGACGTTGACACACCAGATGAGCTGGGTCCATTCATCTCACAGTCATCAGTTTTCTGATGTAGCTGTTGAAATAAATCACAGTCTTTGGTGGGGGACATCCAAGATGGCAGCATCAGTTCCAAAGAGGACTGCTTCTCTTTCTCAATGTCAAAAGAGGTGTGAAGACTGGCAAAATAGGTATCGTCTTCCTCCATAGCAAACGGAGCATCCTGAGAGACTGGACTCTTAGCATCAGAATAGTAACCTGTAAATTCAGACAGCTCGGTGTTATTCACAACTTCATCATTTCCACATTAATTAATTAAAACAAATGTTAACGGGCATTACAGAATGTTCATGAAAACAATTCTTATAACATAAATAAGTTTAATCTAAATTATCTAGAATCTGAGTTTCAAGCTAGAAGAAATGGGCAAATGTATGTTTGGGAAAACAGTGCATTTAGTGCAGTAAACAACTGGTACATCAAAGTGCAGCTTACCATCCTGGTCTAAGACTGAATCCTCCAACTCCTCATCCTCATGATCTCCTTCATACCCTGACATTGCCGACTCGTTCAGAAGATTAGTGACATCTATTGTGGGAGTAGAGGCCTTGGTACGATCGGCATTGTCAACGTCACATCTTAAAGAAGCAAATGAACAAATTTAGTTAGAACAGGAAAATATAACTACTACAAACTTGTGTCTGACCAAATTGAAATCAAGGCTTCATGGACTTATCTCAAACTATGTAGTATACTTTAAAAGTGAAGTATAGATTGATGAAATGGGTACCTTCTTGACAGAGACTTGGTGCGTGAAGGGGAGACAATCAGCTCTTCTGTTTTCCGGAGTTTCTGTTTGTGCTTGGACAAACTCAAGCTTTCTTCTGTAATTCCAAGCTGACAGTAAAGTTCTTCAGTTGTCATCATCTGTCAAGAAATAATTATCATTATTAAAAATTTGTAAAAGCAAAACAATTGACATAAACAAATGCTTTCACAGTAAGACTCCTTTACACGAAAAAGTTTTGCTTCCCTAGTGACTGAATTTGATTTTTGCTTAACGCAGTACTTAAGAATTTTTCACTTGGAAGGAGTTGTTTGCTGTATATTTTTATCATGTTGTTTCATTGTACAATACCACAAACACACTGAAGGCATACTGTAAGTTTGTTTTACCTTAATCTCCCCAACTTTCTGGAAGCGGTCATCAGAGTATCTCTGCTTGACTGCCTGAAGGGTCACTTCTCGGTGGTCAATCATAGCACCATCAAGGAAACTGTTAAAAGCAAAAAAAAAAAAAAAAAAAACAGTTTTACAGGATATATACCTCTTTTTGAAAAATTCTTAAATCTGAATTATAACTAAATCATCAACTTCTTAAGATGAAGAAATAAAAACCTTCTCTGAAAAATTTAGGAAAGCATTTCTCTTTGATTAACAAAAATAACTTACCACTTTCTGTGCAGAGTACGGGCACATTCGTGTAAGTCGTTTATGGAAAATCCTGTAAATTCTTCTAGTTTCTGAGGCCATGGGAATTCTGGAAAGAAGATTCACATTAGTACTCGCATATGCACACACTTCTGATGATTGATTTTATGACTAGCCAATATCAAGCTCAATTCTCCATTATAGATTACTGTGATTCAGGAACTTGGAAGCTTAGTTGTGGAGTGATTTTAAATTAATGTTATCAATAATTCTGTTTTTCATGATGACTGATAATGAGGCCTAATTGCACATATTCATCAACATTTGCTGTTGCTTACCTTCTTTTAGCACAAGACGAGCAAGTAGCACTGAGCATGCAGCAATCTCAGCTGCTGTGAACTGCCCCATCTCGGCGTGGAGTAATGTCAGCTCACACATCAGCTCTGTCAGACACTTGGCTTTAGCGTTGAGCCCTGCCAGTGTGCTGAACAGCTCGACATAGTCTAGACTGGTGAATACCTGAGTATCAGAAATAAAAACACCAAATTAACCTTCACATTCTGACTTGAGACCAAATGCTGATAATGTACTCAAATTACCAAATGTTAATCACTTATCTTTTTCACTTTTACATTTGAATTGAATATACACTTTAGTTCTGCAAGCTTACCCTGAAATTTCCCTTCAAGGTGGCACTAATTTCTCCCATCATGCGAACTACATCTTCATATTTGTATGTGTTGTCTGTCAACCAGGCTGCTTCCCGGATTGTAATTATGTCCTTGCCTAAAAATCTGAAAAATAGGAAATCATAATAAATAATAAATCAACAAAAGAAGGCATGTGAGGTTATCTTATTAACTTTTCAAATTAAGAGCAAAATAAACAATGCAAAAGTAGACAATTCGGAGGGTTGCGTCCGTAGACATCTTGAACTACTTATTAAAAATTCAATGACTTTTACAAAGCATACACATTACTGCAATGCTTTAAATGAAGAATTTCATGAAAATGCACACCTTGAACATATAACCATAGCTGCAACGCCCAAAAGTTGAAGTTTGGAGCGTGATGTTTTGTGCAACTTCAAGTATCTGTCAACCACATCAATGGCCACATGTAGTGTCTGGGTTGAGAAGTCCTTCATTCCGGCCACCTCTACAAGCCAGTCAACCAGGATGTACCTGAGACAGAGGAAAGGAAAATCTATTGATTACTATCAAAAATTACTTCAGCCATGCATGAAATATTAAGTTTAAAAAACCTGACAGAGGATCATATGTCAAAACGACCAAAAAATAAATAATTCGTAATCAAATATGGAAAGAATTTCTGAAAAACTAGAAGAGAAATAGTTTTGCATCTCAAAGGTCCACTGGCAAAGGTTTTCCTCTTAATGAAACTACTGTGAAGTTTTCTGTGCAGTTTATACACTAAGATGAATAATGCTGCTAAAGATTTCATAAATGAAAAATCACCTCATTGATGGTGTAAGTTCAGAGCTGGAGCGAAACAATTTATGTGCATTAGAAGGTTTGGAAGATTGCACAAATCCTCGCACAAATGCAGCTGCTTGATGTTTCTCAATGCCACCATATTTGCCATTCACATAGCATCTACACAGGGCAAGCTGAGCTTCCGAATCCCCTTCTTCAGCTATACCTCGAAGCTGTCGGATACTTTCTAGCTGACCCGCTCTGTCGTGAACCTATGAACATCAATTAATTACTGTGTGAACAAATAAATTTTTTAAATAATAAACTTTAAAATAATCTCTTCAGAGATATGTCCATTATACCACATACTGTACTGTGGAAAGTACTTTGATAATATTTTCAGAAAACAAATTACATGTTATAGAATGATTTGCTTTCAATACTGTCTAATAATCTTCCTCTATGTGTGATAAAAAAAAATTACAACTAACTTACCACTGCTTTTTGAGCCTCTTCCCACAATAAATAGGAGGCTAAGCTGGAGCCCTTGTCTGACGCTGCTTGTAAGTATTCTCTGGACTGCTTCACTTTCTCTTCATCATCTAACAAGGCTAGGATCTTAGCTACACAAATCATCACAGACGAGTCCTGAGTCTGTCAACAGAGAGTGAGACGCATTTTCAAAAACATTTCACATGGATACCCCAGATGTTGTTTACAGTTTATTATTACTGTACAGTCTTCCTCTTTTTTTAACTGATAAATATCCAACATCTTCGTTACACAGTTACACTCTGAAATTAGTAATTTGATGAAAATACTATATTTGAATTAATTCTCCTATTTTACCTTTTCTAAATGTGCTTTCATGTAAGTGAACACGCATTCCTTGCAGCAAGCACCGCTGAGAGACCAAGGTGGACGTATGAAGAGCCATGTGAATGGAGACATCTGGGGCAAAAGGGATTCCACTTTGCAAAACATTTGGGCAGCCTTCTCACCGTTGCTTGTAATCCTTTTGCCATCAAAATCACCTGGTACTGAAAATTACAAAATATAAACGTTACAAATTCATTCAAAACAATATGAATAAAAAAAAAAAAGAAATTCAAATCTAATTAGCGCAAAACAGCATAACCGTGACATTTTATTTTAAGTCTGTGTGTAAAGGAAATCAAGATTTCTGATTTTCATTAAATTAATTAGCCCTAAGTATGGCAACTGAAAGGTGACCATAGAAAAACTGATGTACTTACATCCTTCATTGTAGAGATATGCTACTCCCAGCTTCACACAAGCTTCAATGTTTCCATGTTTGGCTGCCCTGTTATGAATAATATAAAATTAGGACATTAGAACTCAATGTTTGACTTGAACAGAGTAGTAATAAAACAATTACTAAAAAATAAAAATAAATAGCTAAATCAAATGTAATGAGTTATTTAATCCTTGAAGTTGGCATTACATGTACATTATACAGTTAAAAAGTAAAAAGATGGTAACCTTACCTTTTAAAGTGTTTGATATTAGCAGAGGAGGGCCATGTGTCTTCAAAACTTGCATTTGTCCAGATTGTAGTGCAATTGTCAATTAAATCGCGGAAATAATGATGAACCTGAAAACAAAAAGGTAAACATTAATAAAGTAATCTACTAGTAATTAAAGCAAACATTTTGATTTTTTGATTTTGATTGGTGTTTTACGCCGTACTCAAGAATATTTCACTTATACGACGGCGGCCAGCATTATGGTGGTTGGAAACCGGGCAGAGCCTGGGGGAAACCCACGACCATTCGCAGCTTGCTGGCAGACCTTCTCACGTACGGCCGCCAGCATGAGCTGAAGCAAACATTTCACGGCTTTCATGTTGTTAATTTTTCCACTTTAATTCAATAACTGCACTAACACAAAATTTTCACACAAAATATTAAAAAATATACTTTCTTAAAATAAAAGAATATTACATTCTGGGAGGAACTTCACAGATAAAAAAAAATAAGCAATTTCTACTTACTAGACGCATATTTAATACATCGGTAACATGAAGTCCTGTCAACAAATGCAGTAAAACTTCCTCTGGTAAACTCCATATTGTCACTTGACTCCTTGTACGTGGTCCTAAGTGCATATGTACTGGAATGAACTGCTGGTCTGGTGTTCTAGGGAGCCTTCCTAACCCACGAAGCACTAAGAAAAAATACAAATATATGAAGGTAAATTAATTTGTCCATATAACTAGTCATATTTAGAAGCTTGAGAAAGGTCTCTGGTTAAAATATAGCCCTGGGTATCTTATTGAAGCAATTCTGGACATTACTTGAGAGGTTTCTTCACATAAATGAAGCTGAGAATACTACAACCAACCATACACATAATGTATTCCAAAATCCAGTCCACTGGACAAATGTCACTTTCACAGAATCACCCTGTCAAAATGAGGAAAATCTTGCTCTTTTTCCTTACCTAAACGACTGACCATATCCTGTACATAAGCATAGACTTTCTGAGGACTTGGACTATCCATGATTGCTGAGTGATGTGCTGAGAACTGACCAAATTCCTCTTATATACATAGAGAAACCCAAACTGTCATCTCCAGCGACGCTACCCTGCGTCGATACGTTACTACACGCACAAACATGATTGCTTTGATCGACCCGCCCCTCGCCAAGCCTGCACCGACATGTTCACGGTTATTTATTCATGACCACCTTACAGTGTCCTGGTGAGTAGTAATAGTAAAACAATGGCCCTGTGTGATCTACCTGCATTAATATTTCACCGAAATGAATTTTTATAAATAACAAATACTTGGTCATTCATACTGTCCAGTGACCTCTGCCCGCGCAACACCTAACCGGTTACATCATATCTGTCCGCCAAAATTTTGAAATCTCTGAGTGGTCAGAGGGCCATTTAACTGTAAGATATCCGAAATGACGGAGTCCATGACACAATGAAAGATGTATACTGGCGTCTAAAAATGTCCTCCCCTGACTGTAGCACTCAGTATAAACATTTTAAAAGGAATGTCGTTGTTGAAGTCACGAACGTGAAGATAGACCGTCGGCGCGCTTATCTTGCACAAGATATAAAATAGTAAAAAAAATCCCAAACACATGTTTGCTTGTCAGCTTCGTGACACTGGCGTCGTCTGTTAGAATCTTTAAAGTGTGGATATATGCTAAACGGACCAACTGCAATGGTACGTTCACAACTTAAAGAAAGACTTCACAAACAGGCAGTCTGTCTAACGGCTTTGAAGTTGGCCACGATACGTGTTGATGTCGTGTTTGTAACGCTCAACTTCGTTGACGTGTTAGGGTAGATACCTCAGTAACTACCACACATAATCGAACCACCTGAATTAAAAGATCGATTATTACCTTTCATGTCTCCTGTGTTTAGTGTAAATTCCACTCTTCTACACCCTAAAGAGGTCTAAACACTCTTTCTCCACAACCGCTTCGCCTTTCCACTCGCTCCCGTAAATGTTTAGAGTTTCTGCATAAATGCTGCACGCTGATTGGCTGGCGGAAATCGCGTTTTCAAACGTGACTCTCTCAGTCTCGGTTGCCCACGACGCTTTTCCTGACCCATTTTTAAACTTTCAAAGTGCCCCATTTAGGGTGTTGATTGGCCGTACTGTGCCTTTTGTTAACTTGACATCTCGGTACAGCTTGAAGTTTCTGACAAGGCGAACTACACACGAATCACATATAAATCTATACCTTAGGGTATTTATTATTAATCATTGTGTCTTTTTTTTTCAAATAGTAAATTTAATAGGCCTACACTTGAATTACATGCCCCTATAAAGACACCACCGTAATTCAGTTCGTGAACGTCAAATGTTAATTATTATGAAGTAAACTAGTCACAAAGAAATAAATAAATTTGGAATGTATTTCACAGAAACGGTAGACTATACAACAAACCCAGATCAACAATGAATAATAATGACGGACTGAACTGAGCAGACTTTGTCTTGTCAAAAACAACCACCATTTGTCACAGTTATCACATCTTGACGGGGCTTTATTTATGCGCACACGGCTCATCGTCATGATAAGCTTAAATACAAGTTTCCTTAAAATTATACAGGCTTAATTTCGTTTGTTGCAAAATCGTTTTGATTAATGTCCAGCGAACATCTTTTTATGATAAGTTTAGCAAAGGGCCTACACGCATGTGCATAGGATTTATGACGAGTTCTGTTAATCATTTACATTGCGTGGTGCATTTCATTAATCAACATTCCACCGCATGTTTAATTTCAACAAACAAACTTTTCTACTTTGGCAGAATGATTAGATTTATGCATGCGCCCTGATGGAATCCAACAGGGCTTAGCCTACTCTTAACGGGGGGTAGGCGGGTTGTCTTTGTCAACGATCCTAGTTTAATCCCATTGTACACTCATTCAAATTTTTGAAACCAACGTAATTTGTTTTCGTCGAACTAATCAAAGCTTGTAAATTTATAACATATGGTATAAGCTGGTGGAAATTAGAATACAAAGCCACAGGATGGACACACATTTATCTAGCTGTACGGTCTGCACGTCAACTGATTAACTTGTATGAGTAGAATTCATAAAACATTACAGGATTTAAGGATTGTACAGGGTTTATTGATTCACATTACAATAATCTAATGGTAAATCAGCTACGGGACTGAATAGTTTCATTCTCATTTGTATTTTTCCAAAAAGACGTCATGTCACAGTAATTTAATTTCTATAATTAATTTTTATTGATAATTATAATTATATGCGTATATAGATAAAGCAAAAGGCCTAAACACAGATAAAGGTATTGTGAATAAGCATATATACTCTAGGAAAAAAAGATCAACATGAAAGTCAAAATAATGATTATAACAAGTATAAAACCGTTTCGCATTTGTTTGCACTGCATGCTTACTATATAGACTGTTTAACATCGTGTTATACATGCATGTAAGAGACATATATTTGAATACACTTCCCTAACAAACATAGCTGAATGTTATACAATTATGACAGATGTGTAAAGGAGACTAACAAGATTATAACACCTTGGCTAACGACTAGCCATCTGTCAGGTAAGATACAGACATGTCACTTACCAACCGATAAAGTCGATAACTGCTAATTAACATGTCAAACCTGTAGCTATGCTGTACACGCATAGGAACGGCTGGAGAACAATATGTTTCTGGCACAAAAGGTGACGTTGTTCAGCACATAAAGTGTATGTATACCATAATTTAAAATTTGTTTTAAATTTGCTGTTACAGTGTAATATATAGGCCGGGTCGTGGTCGAGTTGTTAAAGGTGAACTGCAGGGCTTTCAAGTTTCTCCAAAACTGCATGTTGTCAACAGCCTTCTCCAGCATGGTAATTGAATAAAATTATGGACGCTTTCTTTGTTAAAATAAATGGATGTTTCTCTTATTTGACATACTTTGGTAAGGAAAATGCAGGCCTACACCAATTATATCCCTTTGCTATAAAATGTTGTAACATGATATTGGTTGTTCTCGTCATCCATGATTTAAAAAAGTATAGCTTTTTTTTCTGGTGATCGAAATCGCAATTTGACGTCAAGACATACCCAAATACATGTACAACGGGTTCTGTCCAGATTTTTGCGTTGTGTTTCTCGCCAAAC
This sequence comes from Liolophura sinensis, assembly GCF_032854445.1. Taxonomy (NCBI): domain Eukaryota; kingdom Metazoa; phylum Mollusca; class Polyplacophora; order Chitonida; family Chitonidae; genus Liolophura; species Liolophura sinensis. The sequence continues at coordinate 27,516,157 of NC_088295.1, forward strand.
ATAAGCTATACAGAGGAATTAAACGTGTAGGGCGCATGCATAAATCTAATCCTTCTGCCAAAGTACACCAGGAAAATGCAACAAACTTATGGTCATTTCTTTATTCGGACAACTTTTAGTTCAGATCAAATACCTTTGTAGACCCCCTATTCAACCGCTGGGACGGCCTTGGGCTTGGTATGAATTTCACCGCTTTCACTCTTTGTGCACTTGTCCGGTGGCGGCAAGAGATGCTCTTGTGCATGAAGTGCTAACTGATGAAGATTGTGAAAAAGTATATTATTTGCACTGCAATTCGCGAGCATTATATATATATATATATATATATATATATATATATATATATGTCTCTGTATTGTAGACATTTTGACAATATTTTCAAGATGTGACAAAGTTATGGACTCACGGCCAAGTCACACCCTTAACTGTGTACAATTGCACTTAAGATTATGATGAAGATGCTATCAGAAAGTTAAATTTATCCATAATTGTGCGAGATCTCCGCTCCCGAACTGCATGTTTGATCTTTTTCGTGCATGACGTCTTTAAAGGCCAGTAGGGGACTATCTTATCTTAAGTCTGCATCAGTAGGTTCGTTTAACTCTTGCCACCAGGCAGTCTCTTCTGATTAACTAAACATATCCATTGAGTGGAAATGACCGTCGGCGGTTGTGTGTGATTAACAATTCATTGGCGTTACATAAGGACATCTGTTTCTGCTCGTCCCGCGCACTGCACCATTCCTAACCATGACGGTTAATATTTAACTCCGGGACTACTTAGCCTATGTGGTTAAACACTGGACAACCTGGTGTTCGAGCACAATGAGATACAGGGATGAAGATGGGGTCCGAGGACAAAGGAGCACGTGTATTGCCGCTGAATAGGCAGGTGTAAATGTTCGACCGTACAAATAACACCTTTTCCCTTTAACTTATAATCTTGCGTTTCCTCACTCGATAATTGCGCGTGGGTATACCCATGCGTCGGCATTTAAAACCAGCATGAACTATCCACGGTGTCGTCAATAATTGCTTGAGCTTTGTAACAGCGTTTGCCTAGTTTACCTGGCTATATATGCATAATACATAATATTAATGCTATTCATCGTAGGTGCCTAATTCTAGTTTTTCACAACGGATATAATATATTGATAACAAGGTCACAAAGTATGATGAACAAGGTCATGAAGTTGATGAACGCGCGTATTTAAATATTTAAACTCCTTTTCTCTTGACACGTGGGGCTTTTGCACAGAGCCATCACACCTACATGTATTTTTTGTCACGCTGACAGCCGGCGGTCGCAATATGAGCAGCATGGACTTACGTGTGACGTAACAGCCGCGCTCAGTCGTGTGCTGGTATCTCATTTCCCCACGGGAGGTCACTTTGTACTCACTCCGTCAATACAACTAATCTTTTTCTCTCTCGACAGCCATAACATTTCTTGAGTAATTCCTTTCAACAAAAATGCTTCACGTTTGTAATTGACAAAGGCTCCATTGTTACGGATCAGTTCACCCGGCACGTTGCAAATTGGACTGAAATCGGAACGCGATCTGTTCAGGCCATCTGATATGAGGATTGCCACCAAGTGTGGTAGGCTTAATCTCACCCTGCACATTCACGCCTTTCAAACAGGCATTTTTCATGGTCAATTACCGAAAAGAACAAGCTAGAACAAGGAAGTACTCCAACATGTGTCAAGTGCGGATTTGTTTTGCAGTTTCACACAATAGCAATCGAATCGCTACTCCCACAATTCAATGTGTGCACCCCAAAAACGAGACTTTGATCATTCTTCAATCTGTTAAACAAGTGATAGTTAAAGCCACAGGGCGCTGCCCTTAAGAACTGTACCTAACCTGAACGGACTATAAACTCTGCCACTCGAAACCTTTTGTCAGTCTGATAACAACTGACACTTATCAGGTAGAATGTCACTAAGGATAATGTCATGTTCCAGCACCCTAGCATTATTTCTATTAAGTAATTGATCTATTTCATCATGATTCAATAAAAAATCAAGAGAGTTCAAGAAAAAATGACAGTTTTGGATATTCCGGACAAAACCATGCACTGTCAGAATCTCACATTGCACGCATAAATGGAAAAAGTATATAAATTTGCAAGAGACCTAAATACGAATCCCATATTTTATTTTCACCAGTTATAAGATTACAGGCAAACTGTACAATGTATTAAATAAATAAGTATTTGTGTCAAGCATAAGTAAGGTGTCGTGTCAAAATATCCCGCCACAAGAAAAACACATTTCAAGATGCGCATGTGGAATGGATGGACGGACTGAGTACATATGTACACAAACTCTGATATGTACAGTATTTAAAGTACACGTAGAGAGATGCTGGTCAGTGATCAGAAAGAACATGTCTGGAGGACGGTCTTATACTGTTTGCTCGTCATGAGAGGCCAGGCGGGAGGTAAGGGCCAGGGTGACTTTACGGAGGGACGGCTGAGCATAAGGGAACTCCTGGTTGAGCCTGTCCACAATGGTACTCAGGGCATGCATCCTCTCTGTCTGCTTCTGGGCCTCTGTCTCCAGACTCTCAGGGCTCTTACACAACATTACATACTTCCCATCCTTGGCTTGCTGGAAGTACTTGGTCTTCTGCTGCTTTGACAACAGCTCTGACAAGTTCTGAAAGTGCACCAAAATTAAAACACTCTTACAATTTTTGATGTCTTCTGTTCTTGACCTTAAGCAATCAAATATTTACAGTTTCCATATATTTCTATAGGCCGCATGCTGTTATTTTGCACAATGATCATTTAGGGACTGTGATGGTGGAAAATGCCTCACACATATCATAATGGGGACTTGTAAAACTCCTTGACACCTGTAACAAAGTGGCCCAAAGCTATGAACTCTTTGTTTCTCTTTAATCACAATTATGAGTGTATGTGTGCTCATAACATGTAGGTTTTACACAAGCACTGCAACATCACAGAAGAATGTGTTCTACTGCGACTTTGATGCTTTTTGTGTAGCCTGTCTGCGAGTCTCACATTTTATAATTTTCATCTCCTCTAAAGCATATACAGAACATTTTTCTGATTTTTCTTTTTTTTTTGTATGAGAAGAACAGATGAATTCTTCTGAAGAGGCAAACATATGTTTGCTCAATGACTTCAAACACCACTATCAAACTTTTATATAAACCACCTTATGTGGAATAGTGTTGCTGAGCCTCACCCTTTGTTTCTGCTCCATCAGTCTCTCTATATCCCCATCACATGTATCCGCAGAGCTCTGTAATTGCTGGACATTTCTCTGTTTCTCCTCCAGCACATGGCTGATTTCCTGCTGATTGTCTCGCAGGTCCCGTATCTCGTTATCACAAGAGTTGGCATCCTGTTACATAGGAAGAGGCATAGTGACAGGCACAGCCAGAACTCAAGGTCCTCAATTTCAACTAAATGACATACACAGGGTCACACACTCTATATCAATAGCTATTTCAAATTACCTGTTTGTTGAATTCCTACACTACTTGGGCTGTTACATTATCCCGAATGTTAGCACACTCACATGTACAACAAGAGTTTAAATCTTAACTTTGTAAAGGAATTTTATTTTACTGCAGTCCTAACATGTTGCCAGATTTTTCAGTTCTGCATTAACATTGGTAAGTACAAGTCAGCTATTATTAATTAAGTTTTTACACAACGATACCAAACCAGTAACCCCTAAATAAGCCATGCACTTAATGCAAACAAAAAAAAACAGATAATCAAAATTGTCTTGTTTTAAAAATAATTTCATTTCCGAGCAAACCATATTTAATTATAACCTATTTAACTTGTAACTGTTATTCACTGTCAAAACACACACAGTGAAAGTAATCAGGCAAATTAAAATGCTACTTCATACCTGTATGGTTTGTTTGATTTTCTTCCGCAGCTCTAACTGTTGCCTCTCAAATGTGCCTTTGGTCAAGACTTTCTTATTTAGCTTGGATTGTGCATCACCTCGGGTGACAATGGTATCTCTCCTGAAAACAACAATACAAATAGCAAATTATTTTACCAGATTTCACCACGTGGAGGTTGGTCAGGTACCTGATAATCTTCTGAATATAAATTAGAGATAAGCAGGCAGAAAACAGCTTAAAAATCGACATGCGTCATCAATTAGAATTATCAGCCATTAACATTAATAAGTTGTCAAACAAGACTCCCCTCTGCCCACCTTCTTTGTTCCCCCAAAAATATAACCTTTCCACTACACTTCATTAGTGGATTTTCACAAAGTATTTATACAATCAAGCCTTTGATGAGAAGAGACCCTTGGCTTGTAATCACATGGTTGATGCTGGGAAAACCCAATGTAATACAGACGACAGACATTCACTCTCCCAGTAAATGTTGATTACCTGGATACAGCCTTCTCCATCTCCTGGATCATCTTCTCTTGTTGTTTCATCAGCTGTGTATAACGGACCTGCATACGGTGGATCTCAGACTTCATGGCCCGTATCTCACCCTGACCGATATCAGAGTCCACAGCTGCTCGCGTCTCCCGCGCCAACTGAGTCTTCTTCTCCCACAACATTATCTGACGCCTGTAATTATCAGTGTATTACAGTTTGGTTTTTTTTCTTAATATTTTTTTTCTCATTTGCTGATTTACTATCTTGGGGGTATTTTTCTCTAAGATTTGTGAAGTTTTGATTCCAATGAGGCAGTATAATTATCAGTGTGAATCTTAAATTTTTAGCTTAATGGCAGCCTTTTTGGACCTGTTTGTGTATACAAACATTAACTATCATGTATCTGTAAAATACTAAAGACTGGCAACCCAGGAAAAGAGTGTATTTCCTCCCCTCTCCCACAAAAATGATTCTATTACTGCCTTTCTGTTCTCAATCTGAGTAAATATGGACTGAACAGCCTTAATTCATATGCCATCCTCATGTCTGAAAATTGTGCATCACATACTAAGCAGATATGTGATATACAATTAAAAAGTTCTAAAGATTGGCAACTCAGGAAAAGGGCATATTTTCTCTCCCCAAAATGGAATCTGTAATGGCGTTTTTGTGCACAACCTAAGTAAAATAAATCTGAACTGAACAGCCTTAATTCTGATGCCTGCCACATCTGACATTTCAATGACAATACACTCAGCACAGGTTATCAAACCTTGAAATCATTTTCTTAAATTTCAAAGACAAATGTCACCTTTCAATAAACAAGTTAGAGATGTCTTATCTTGCACATGTAAAAAAATCTACATACACCCTGTAACACTAGTGAATGTGTACATGATTGACTGAAAGCTCTTCTTCAATTAACATTTCTTATCAGGGGTATCTCGAACAATGAAAGACACAAAAACAAACTACTGTTAACAGTTATAAAGCAATCCACCTTATAAACTTTATGAAATTTATTACGGATTTTGAAAGAGGTTGATATCTTGTGAATGATAATTACATGAGCAGTTATAAAATACATGTGTACAAGTAATAGCAAAAATTCAAAAGGATTTGCCCCGATAAACGTTTTCGACTAAAAATCTTGAGGACATTATCTTTATGTCATTAATGTTGATGCTACATTAAAATAAAAGAAAACGAAAAAAGAAAAACACTTACTCTGCTTCCACCAAACTGTTCAACATTCTCCCTTTCTCCTCTTTAAGTTCTTCAAGCTTGGCCTGCATGCCAATGGATTCTTTTTCTGCTTCCTGTGTAACAGCACAATGGTTTACTCATTTTTATTTGATTGTTGTTTAATGTGGTACTCAGGAACATTAAGATCTGGGAAAACCAACAACCATTGGCAAGGGTTTACACATTTAATACAGCATCTAAAAGTTACATCAGAAAAGTTACACATTATCACTCACTCATTAGAATGTCATCTGCTGAATTTCAGAAATGATAATTAACATTTGCCACTTCTTACAGCGATCAATGACTGTAAGTTCCGTTACAACGTTACAAATGCTGTGATGAAGAAGCTCCCATATCTACACATAAGCCTATCAATCCAATGAAATATAAATGCAAGAAGTTTAGATAAATTTATGGATTAGTAAGTTTTTGCTGACAGCTAATATTGCCCTCCGCAGGAACAATAAAGTAATCACAGTCTTGTGACATTACCAAACTGAATCACACAGGTGTCCAACACATACTGACCTTAAGAGAAGCAATGAAATCTCCCTCCAGCAGGATGGTCTCTTGTTGAAGGTTGCTCTGGGTGCCAGTTTCTTTGTGCAGCAGCGTGTTCAGCTTAACCACATCATTCTGCATGTTTCTCACATTACGTTCAATGTCGTAAACTTCACGATTCTGACTTTCAATCTCATCTGTAATGGAAATCATCATCAATCATATCTACTGGACGATTATGTGGCTGATGTCAGTCTGTCGAAGGATTCGCTCATGTTGAATTGTTATGGGCAAAGAGCTTTCAGAAGTCCACCACGTCCTTGAAGAGATTCTCTCCCTCACGAGACAAATTGGATGACTGAGAATATTTAAATTGAAAAATGCAAGTTGCAACATTCAAAATTTAAAAATATAATCAAGTTTATACAATTCCTTTGAAGCAGAATTCTGTAAATCACTCAGACACTGGTGGCAACTTTTTTCATGATTTATTGGCCACGACAAACAACAACTAAAGTCCTTAAGCTGTTTTGTCCAACTGTCTGTGTGTCTCTCTGTCAGTTGGTCGGTCTCATTGTTTACATGTTTTCTTTTCACAAGGGTTACTCATTTAACAAGGGACCTGAGCACATGTGACATTGATGTTTGTGCCATGTCACAACAATAGGGTAGCCTTAAGTTCGAACCCTTTACTGTTGAGAGTAGAAAACATCCAGATGTATCATGTGACCTGGCAAAAGATGTTAGGCAACTATTTTTGATCCCATTCACTATAACATGGGCGTCTATAAAAACTGTCATAAAAAGTAATTTAGAGTAGACGAACAAGTGAGAAAATTGAGTATCTGAATGAACTGGAGAAGTCCCCTAAAGGATAGAGGTGTCATTTTTGCCTCTGGAAAAGGGTGACTGGTGATCAGTAAATCAATTTCAATAAGATTGCCTCTCATTTTTCACCATTCACATGGCAAGTAGGACTGTATTTACCTTTGACAACAAAAGAGTTCAAACTCAAAACCCTCTACTGTAAATTTGCACTTATTTATAATGCTGCAAACCCCAAGAGGATTCAGTGTGATGCACAGCTTACTTTCAATTCTAATCTTCCTCTGGGAGAGAATGGTCAGCTGTTTCTTGTGTGTCTCCACATCCTTCTGTTGTTCCTCTCTCTCCTTGGTTAACCTGACCAGCTCACTCTGCTGCCTGAGCCATAGCTGCTGAAGATCAGCCAGCTCCTGCAGCTTTGCATCAATAGACTTCATCAAGGAGTTGATGGTGATTTCCAGGGGACCTAACTCCACACCCTAAAATACAGCACAGACAGACCAGAATGAATTTTTTATCCACATATGATTGCAGTCAAAGTAATACTGTTAAAGACGAGGGAAAAATTTCTATGCTAGTTCGACAGGTGATAAAAAGAGTTCCAAAAGACTACATTTGACAATGACTTCTCCATTAACGAGAAATTATATGAGATACAAAATACAAATAAAAATGTTTCATTCGATATGGAAATTTTTGTTCACAGAAACATCTACCATGTCCACCCACGTACCCCAGCACTGCTGATGAGATGCTCCAGTTTCTTGTTGTACTGATCAATCAAGTTTTGCTTTCTCTCTATGATGGCATTTCTCCTGACAATTTCGATGTCGCTTCGGTTAATGATCTCATTCTTCTGGCGTATGGCTTCATCAAGCCCGCCCAGGACTTTGTCTAGCTGCTCTATTCGTGTACAAACATTAGAGATCTCCAGCATGTCATGTGACAAGTTATTTTCCACTTCAGCCATTTGCTGTTCCTGGAAGGCAAAAATGGAGAAATGTTTAAGTTGGTATAACGATCAGTTATCACAACGAAGAATATTAATACTTAATTTCCCTGTAATTTCTCAGTAGCTAACTTATCAGCTGATAAACATACATAGTCATGCTGACACAAAACATTCCACATGCACTCAATTTGGGGCTAATAGAAATGATCTTCTACATCACATGGTGAAGTATTATTTCATTGCAGTGTTTAACTGTTTTGTGTATTTAGGTCATTCTTACTAGTATTTCAAATGTTTCATCCAACGGTAACTCTAACTATATGAACATCACATATATAACCTCATGCAATTACAAAGTAGCATACACTGTAAGTTAGACTAGGATTTCAGACATACCAGAGTCCTGGATCTTTCCCGTGTCTTCCTGATCAGTTTGTCTGTGTACTGAGAAGCCTTGTCCATGGTCAGCTGTGTCCTCATCTTCTCCATGATTAAATCCTCAAGCTCCATTTTATCTCGGAACTCACGTTCTATCATCTTCCTCAAATCAGACAACTCGCTCTCCTTCAGCGTCTTGTCCTGTATTAAAGTTAAAATTCATCAGCATGGAAAACAAAAACAACCTACCAAGATCAAAGGTATTTAATAAATCTGTAACTCTTCATTTCATTAAAATAATACTGCAATAATGATGGGTACAGATCAAAGCGTAATATTAAAGGTGGGTAAACAAGTATAATGTGTGTGTTGTTAACTGTATGATGATACATGTACAATTTTGATGCTTGTTGATTTGCTGTTTTTTGTGACTGCCTTCCATCTGTGCCATAAACAGTTTAATGAAATAACAATAAAAATAAATATTTCACCTAAAACTATACTTTCAAAAACACATGAAGACCTCAATATGATATTTCTACTGCCAACACTTATATTTCTCTGATAAAAAATTATTCAAACTTCACAAAAAACTCTTAAGTGGTCCTGAAAGGTCCATGAATTATCAAAATAAAGCAAAATGTATCCTTTGAAAGATGCTAACCTAGGTACCCCTAATAAGTCACCTATTACACAATGCAAAGAGTATTCACTGGAAAGCGGAAACATTTTAACCCCAATGGGCCATGCATAGCATTTTTACAGCTTCCTTACTTTCCCAAACTGTTTAATACAATACTTTTTAAACAATTTATATCATTTATTTATTTTACTACTATGATTGTTGTTCAGTGTCATTCACACATACAATACATAACGTACCATTGAGGCCCTGTTCAGAGCCTGCTCCGTCTCATGTAACATGCGAGTATACGTAGCATACTCTGCCTTCAGAGCATCATGTTTCACCTGACACTGGTTGAACATTTTTTTAATGGTGGCAATGTCTGTCTCTGTCTTATTCAAAATCAGTGTAAGCTTTTCATTCTGCTCTTGCTCTTTGGAGATCGTCTTCTTGTATGCCTCAATTTCTGTTTCCAGAGACAAAATCTTCTGCTGTTGCTGACTGTAATCATAAATTGCAAACTATGTATTGTTTATTTAATTGTTAAATTTAATATTAAAATGCATCAGTATTGCTGGAAACAAATCATTTCATGTCAACTGAAAACTGTGACCTCACTTACCATGCAGATAGATTCAATACCAACTGAAGAACACAGAGAGGCATATCAAATATCTAAGCAGTCATATCCTGACTGAGTGAATGTTTAAACATAAACTAAGTAACTTTGGGTCTCATTTCATCCTGATAAAATAAGCTTATGAAATTAAGATACGCATATATATACCGAAGTGCTTCTTGCATGGCAGCATGAGCTTCATCTCGTCTCCTCATCCCAATTAGACTGCTATTCCACTGCTGAAACAGCTGCTTCTTCTCCAAACCTATTGCCTGTTGACAAAGAAACAACACTTGTTAGAATGATAGATTGATTGCTGTTTAACATCATGGATAAGAACTTTTCACTTATACAATGGCAGTCAGTTTTAAATGTAGAGGAAACCATACATGAAGAATATATCAAGGGTAATGAGTAACCTGGGGAAAAAACTTTACTGATTTAGAGTTTAATTTAGTGATTTTAAAAAAAATTATGGCATTTTGTTGGAAAATATGGATTTAAATTGGCAGTTTATCAAACAGTTTATCCAACATTATCAAACAAACTATGTGGTCTAACATGCTGCTTTACAGGTTAATGAACCAAGGAGGAGTCCATGAGCCCTGAAGGCACACCTCTAACCTTGAACACAACAAGGTCAGAGCCATACGTAGAAATATATATAAATGCTGTACACACCCATTCCAGGGTAAACGAAAAACGTCCCACCTGTGATTGTGTAACTACACAGTTGGAAAGATTAAAACATTATAAAGTGAGAAACCAACCTCAATTTCAAAGTGAGCCTCCATTAGAGCTTCCTTAGCAATCTTGGTTTCCTCTCTTTGGGCTATCACCTGGGCCTCGTACAAAGCCACCTCCTCCTTCAGCTTGTCCACGCGTTCCACAAGGCGATCCACAAACAAGTCCTGTCACAAACAAGTATACATGTATTACCAGTCATGACATTTATACAAAGTGCAAAAGATACACATAAATGATTATCTCTTTGTGGTGTAAGTCTGGACAAGTTTAAGTTGTACAGACATAGATTAGACATCAGACTAGGCATCAAGGCTATAGCAGATCCGTTAGCCAAAAAGAAAAAAAAAATACTGAAGCACCTGAAGACAAAATATGGCACAATGCAGACATCTGAATTCCATCTCACCTGCTTTTGTTTGTCTACTTCAGCCTTGGCAACTTCTGTCTCTGCCTTTTCTGCAGCTCTTCTCATGATAGCAATGTCAGATCGCACATCTTCCTTAGCATTCTCCATATAAAACAGGCGCAGAGCCAAATTCTCCACCTCTGTTTGCAGTTCAGAGCCTGTGTTAGACATGCAAAATTAATGTAACCCATTTTTGATACCTTATGAAGAAAATACAAAAAAGAAATCAAAAAATACAAAGGAAATAGTTTAAAAAATTCCTAATTGTTATTCTGCTTCATGAAATGTGAACACTTAGGCAGATATCACACAAACACAAAATCCGAAGATGAATTGAAGTATATAAAAAAAAGTTGCAAGTATGCACTGAAATTTATTTTATATCTACTCACTTGTGATGCAGTGAAAATAGAAAATTGTTTTGGTAACATACTTCTATCCTTCATCAACTACTTGGTTAACACTAAGAAGTAACCTGAAAACAACTCTGTATACAGCTTGCACCATATTTTTAGTTCCTTTCCACAACAAAAATTTGTCTTACACTTTTTCTTTTCCCTGTTTACTGCCAGCTGTGAGTCTTTGTACATGTCCCTGATATCAATCAGCTGTGTTTCTTCCTGGCTTCTCTTCTGGTTTTCCTCAGCCTGAAGATCATGTTTCTTTTCCAGGATCATCTGATACCGTGCCAACTCTTGTTGAACTCCATATAATTCTACTCCAAGGTCTTCACGTTCTTTACCCTTTGTTTTCACACCCGCTTCCTGCATTCATGAAAATAATAAACAGTTAGTCTGAACATAGCTTTCTCAACAAAATAAAATTTAGTCTTTAGTGATCACTTTAACATCATTAACCAAGAACATTAAAACAAAAATTGATAAGCATATTTGCAGAACACATTTGTGCTGCTATATTTTACCATTTATTCATACAATTATTTATAAAGGAAAAAGAGTAAGTATTTACAGAAAAAACAGTGCACATGACTACCAATTCACAATACCTACCAGTTCACGAAGCTCTAGCGCCACCCTTTCCAGCTGTTTTGTCAAATGGCTTTTGAGGGCGTTTTGGAATCTTTTCATCAAGGGCTAAATAAATTTAAAACAAAAAAAGATTTAGTTTTTCTGTATGAATTATGACAATGATCCCTAAATGCAAAACTGAAATGTTTATAAATTTATTCAATACACATGTATATATTTTTTTTTGTTCAGTACATGCACATCAGGGTCTAACACCTGGTCATGTTTTAGAATTCTTTCCAAGCACATGAATCAAAACCACCTTCAGCAAAAGGTATGTTGTCAGTTTACTACTTGTTACTTGGAAAACAGTGATGGTTTCAACGCTGAATGATTTGAGTTGGATCTGTGGAGAAGCTTCCGTCAAAAAAAACGATTTCTGTATCATATCACTTACATGATTGGGGTCAAGGACCACCATATCAGTTTCATTATCGCTGCCTTCATCACTCTCCTCCACAGGGACCAGGTCTCCACGCTCTCTTTGATCCCCTTCCTCATCACCACTGCTGTCGCCCCCGTCGTCACCCCCGTCCCCACCCACAGGGGCACCACTAAACTGGGCTTCCAGTGGCAAGAAGTGATCCTCATCATCGTCATCTAGAGGCTCCTCAGCATCATCACCTGTAAACACAGCAGGACAAGGAATCTAAACTCAAATGCTCAAAAGACACAGGACAAGAATAAGAATACATATATCATGAGTCTTTGATTTTGCACTTCGTTGTGTACATGATTGTTGTTGATTTAAAACTTTTACATGTACAATTTTTTCCATTCAGAACGTACTTGATTCAAACAGTATATGAAATGTTCATATTTACTGTTTACCTTGGGGGACTTGTTCTGCATAGGATTGCTCTTGTTGTGGCTCCTGGGCATCTACAGAAACAAAACACATGTTGTAACAGAATAATAACTGTACATCAAACCATGCTTTAACAAAATACAAAGTTGGTCACCAAAGTTTTTAACATCTTCTATCCTACAGCCAGTGAGAGCAAGACAATAAAGTCTATGTCCAATCTGGATCTTTTAACTTCTCACTTCAAATACTATCAATATACTGAATCAGGGATAGGGTTCTCACTGTATACAATGCTTGACAAATGAATTAAAAGTGTTCAACATTTCCTTTAAAAACAGATCTCTGAAATTAATGTTGTACACCATATAACTGTCAGTAATACTTATAATTCTAATGATTAAAATAAGCCAAATGCAGTATATGAAATGTTCATATTTATTTATTGCTCTGGTTGTGGCTCCTTGGTATCTATAGAATCAAAGCCCATACCACAGAAGAACAATAACTGTACATCAAATTGTGAAGATTTTACAAATTATAAACTTTCTGCATATTGATCCTAAAGTTTTTAAACATCTAAAAATGTTTAAATGACCATCTTAAATGACCATCAGTAGTCTGTGTAGCCAGGTAAATACACATAAACTGAAAAACTCTCTGGATCTTTCATTTAAATCTTTTATCTAATGATTCAAATAAGCCAAATTCAGTACTTTGAGTGAAATGTTCATGTTTACAACTTACCTTGAGACACTTGTTCTTGAGGCACTTGTGGTTTCTGGGTATCTATAGACACAGAACACATACCATAGCAGTGTAATAACTAGCAATCAGACTGAAGTTTTCACAAAATACAAACTTTATGCTAATTTGATCAAAACTTTGTTAGCATATATGTTTATCTCTATATTTTAAATCACTTTAAATTTAGATGTATAATGATTAATTAAATGCCCATTTCATACACATTAGGCTGTTAACTAGATAAATGTATAAAAGAAATTGAAGCCAAATTAAAGAAGTGCATGGATCTTAATGTTAACTACTTACTAATTTATGTGTTAACATTTATTTAGTTATTTGACTGGTGTTTAACGCATATACAAGAATATATTACTTATACGTCGACGGCCAGCTTTATGGTGGGAGGAAACAGGGCAGAGCACAGAGAAAACCCACGGCCATCCACTGGTTGTTGGCAGACTGTTAACACATACAGCCGGACAGGAAGCCAGCATGAGCTGGACTTGAACTTACAGCGACCGCATTGGCTCTTGGGTCATTGTGCTGCGCTGGCGTGTTAACCACTTAGGCCATGGAGGCCCCTGTGCATTAAAACATGGAATCAATAACTGAATGTGTCATGCTTTTCCTTGGGAAGGTTTTCCAACACAGCTACAGGTAGGTTTTAATTTCTCAAGTTACGTACACACGTAATGTTCATTAGTTTTATAGTACCTTGAGCAGCACTGGTTGGCCTGGAACCTGTACCAGCTTGCTGCTGTGAGGAAGGCCTTTGTTTTGTTGCTGAACTTTTACGGCTTGCCACACCTGATTTAGGCCTCTCTGTTGCAGATCCTTTACGGCTGCCCCTTGCTGATCCTACCCTTTCTTGTGAGGAAGGTTTGGGGCTGATGGTAGCAGACTGTGGTCTCCCTTGTGCTGAGCCAGGTCGGCTGCCAGTGATTGACATTGGTGGATCTGCTGGAGCATCTTGCTTGCTCTGTGCTGCAGACAGTGGTCTCTCATGGGCAGAACCTGATCTACTCCTGGTTGCTGTGGCTGGCCTGGAGCCTTTATGACTGCCAGCTGAGGGACGTCTCTCAGCTGCACTTGGACTTCTTGCTACACTCTCTGGCCTTTCTGAAGCAGAGGCAGGTCTGGACAGCTGTTTTCTTGCTGCTGATGTTGGTCTTGAGCCAGCTGTAGACCCTAATATAAAGAGAAAGTTGAACACAAAAATTACACTCAGTAAAATAATAGTTTGGATATATAATGATGATGTTCACTTGGTATAGTATGATGACATTTTTGAATTCAGCAGAATATAACAATTACTGAAATGCTCATTTATCACATTTTACAGTTTCGAATAAGTCACTATTCATCACCAAAAGGGGTCCACATGTCCTATATGGAAAAATCCTATGTAAATTCCTTCCATAATATGAACTCAGCTGACTTTATTAAAAAAGTAATTATTCAACAAATATAATAATTTTCAGCAATTTTTTTAGGATACAATAATATGATTGTTACTAAATTCAAAGGATTGGGTGTTATGTGTGTTTTAAGAATACTTCACTTCTGTGTCACTTTTTGTTATTTGGGAGTGGAACATGAGATTAAACAAAAGGAATTACCAATGTACCAGGTACTACAGTAACAGATACTACAAAAAACTTATTTCCTGAAAACATGTCACTTTGTTTTCACCTTTAGCTGATGGTGGTCTTGATGAAGATGCTGGTTGTATATCCTCTTGACCAGCAGGTTCCATGTCTCCTGTATCAATCTGTAACAGATACACAAAGACATGGCATTAAGTCTGTTTCATTTAAAACACATATAATAAATATGTAATATGATGACAAATATGAATCTGTATACTAATATGATCATGACTCATGAGAGACATCCCTAAGGCAAGATGATCTGATATTTACTGAAGTAAACAATAAAAATGTAGCACATTTACCAAAGTCATACCAGGGACCTTTGATGATGATGATGGCTTAAAGTAATTCTCACCTCCTGCAGTGCTTTCACTGTAACCTGTGAAACAACTTCACCAACTGAAGCAGCTTTCTCTTCTTCTGGTTGTCCATCTGCTGTGCTTGCAGGCGGCAGACTGTAACATACACAAACAAAACATAACGACAGTGCTGTTATTACTAGACATTTTGCTATAAAAAAACCCCCAAAAAACACAAGCACAACCGAACAAACAACATTCCTACACGGTGGGACAAAATGTACCTCCTTAATACCATTTAAAATAGGTATGAAAACAAACTGCCTGAATAAATCAATGCATAGATCATGCAACGTTTTACCCTTTATTCTTTACAGCAGCAATGGGTGGGCCTGAAGACTGGAATGACAGACCAGGTTCATATAAAGACTGGGTCGACTACATAAAAATGACTAACACAGAGACTACTGCATGGGCATTTGTCTAGTCAACAGATTCAAACAGAGCAAATATCAAGCTATGAAGAAATATCTTTTGTAGTTGCAAATATGTAAATCGGACTCAGTGAGGCAGCAATGCGAGTAACAATGTGAAATGCATTCTAATGTGTTGCTGTCGCCAAAGAAGCATATTTTTCAGGCGATTTCTTCAAATAAAATCCACAACTGTCACTGGTGCTTGTACGTTCTACACTGTACATGCAGCCAAGGGAAATTTTCATTTTATGCAAGGTACCAGACTAAAACATTCTGCTTCACAGAGACAGAGCATAATATCCAATGACATATTAGAAACCATTTCACACTGTAACTTTTGTGGCTGCACGACATGAATTAGAGTTATATGTTTGCAACTTTTTGCACGATTGTAAAGTTAGTAATTTTTTCTCCATGTCGTTTTCAGTGGTCACCCTTCAGTGTGGTTTTAAAAGCTGTAATCTCTTGTGATTCAAAGCAAACTTCACTATCAAGCTAAGCCTAAATGCAGTCAGAACTGACAGTATTTATCAGAATGGTATTGTAACCTTAGGAGTTCACAAACCAGGTGGCTAATCGATGTTAAAGGTATTACAGCTTCAGAGAGCCACAGATGACTTCAGCCATCTTAGCTTGAGCTGTGTTTTACTATTAAATGGAATAAACACAAAGTCAACTCTTACTATAAGAGGAAAAAAGAAACAGAAACAGCAACAACATAGCTAAAACAGAAGAATGTTATTTTACGGATAAACGTTAAAATCCTGAATGCTGTACATATGCACGAGCCGTAAATACATAAAAGTTGTCTTACTTTTCTGCAGATTGGTCCATCTTAGAGGGTAAATGTCGAAAAAATGAAAAGGAGCAATGGACTTTACCTTTCGTTTTGGTCGGCCATGATGTATTTTGTTGCTATGGACTGTAAGGATCGTGACGTCACGGAGTTTCTAGATCAAGGGAGTTAAGCAGGATGTTTTTGCTTAAAGTGCACATTCAGGGGAGACTACTTTGAGTATCGATCGTCAGATTTTGACAGCACATAAATTCAAGATGGCTACGAGAAATGGTAAGACCCAAGAAAAATACCTCGCAGATTTTGATTTCATTGTAGTTAACCCAACTTGTTTTTGTTTTAAGTGTCAAATACTATACCCTGTAGTCATTTGTCTGCCTTAGTTCAGTGTATTCTTCTCACACTTGTGGTTTTAAGAACCATGGGCACACTTCTGTTCATGACGTGAACGGTGAAGAGGTTTGTTTTGTGAGTCCAGTATAATAGTATAAATAGGGCTTAAAGGTGTAATCTGCAAGACTAGGTGATCATTACATGTGAACAATGAAATTCGCAAAGCTTATGACAATATTATTATTTTCATAGGTGTGATTTGTATATGTATTTCAGCTCATATGATATGTCTTAGTTTAAGTACAAATGTAATGATATTTATTTGTAATCTCGACCAGCACAAATTTTTATTTATTTATTTATTTTTTTCTTGCTCTAAATAATGCAGGAATGGCATGTCATCTTTTGTGAACAAATTGCTTGTGTGAATTTAGTGATAGTCAAATTTGTCAATTCTTTTGAGATAAAATGGACAAGCAAAGCTTTACCATCATTTGTTTAGAAACTGAATTATCATTCAAATAGACAAAGGGGGGCTATTTCTGGATCCTTTCTTCAGCGATGTTGCTTGACAACATTAATGCACATGAGTTTTCTTAACAGTTCTAGATCATGTAAAGGGAAAAAACTTTATATATAAAGTATTTATTGCAATTCTGTTAAAATCCAAGTTAACTGAAGATTTCCCATCACAAGATTTTTTTAATGGTTACGGTACCGGTACTGTATTGAATAAGTACATCGTGTATGTTTATTTGCAAGGATGTTAAACATATTTCTTGAGTTATGGTACAACGTAAAACACCAATCAAATAAATAAATACGATAAAGTAATACATTTTTATATTACAGATGATATTCAGTGATAAGTTAATTTCTTTCTTTGTCTGTATCAGATGAGGAGAATTTCAATATTTGTTTGTTTTTCAGAAATAAATAATCAACATCTATTTATTTTCAGTGGATCTTGTTCTATGATAGTGTGTGAAGAAATGGAGATCTTTCCCAATGTGGCAAAAATGAAAATATTGTGGGTGGCATCACGTTGGAGTTGAACTTTATCAATGGTCTGATAACTCGGATTATGACATGTTTCTAACGCTGTCAGAAAGCCCTTGCCATTCACAAGACTCTTATGACAAAACCATGTCGTTCAGCACACTATTTAAGAAAGCGTCAAACTTTCTGGGGTTGGCGAGTCCAGATCAGTTAAAACCACCCCCTCTGGATGGTGAGATTATCTATTGTAAGAATAACGTGTGTGTTCACCCGCCAGCACCACTCACCCTGGATGTTGCCCACTACCCTGGCTACCTGACACTGAAGTCGCAGAATGATGAGGTGAGAATCTGATGTTCTCATTAGTCTCAAGCTTATTAAATGGAATTTTTTGCACAGTTAAACTACAATGGATTTACTCTGAACAGTGATAAGTCCAGTATCAAGTTTTGTTCAAGGATTGTAAGCCTTGCGCGTTCAAGCTGAAGGAGTTTATTTTCCATAATTTTCCCATATAAATCTCTTTGTCATGTTATTGTTGACATTTCATGCAGTTTTATTCCCCCTGTAAACATGTTGTTTCATTCAGACAAGTTGTAAGTGCGGATGTAACCCCTCAATCAATCAAGTAAGCAGGCAAACAGACAATCTATATGTGCCTGAAATAGTTTTCTCAAAACTCCCAGCATTATTTTCTATGTACATTGTAACAGTTGGAGATTATCTTAAAAATATGTGTTCAAAACAGAAGATATTTTGTTTTCTCAATCATGACTGTTTACAGATGTCTGGTCCAACTCTCATTTTAACCTGGATACCAAATACATCACTTAAACGGAACCCTAGCAGTATAGAAAACAGTCCTAACAGATCTCGCAGGAATAGTCCGCGAGCAAGCCCGAGGAAGCATGCCCGTCAAGAGTTCGCCAAAGCTGACCAAATTGTGTCCTCCCCTAGTGTCAGCATGTCCCCACGGGGGTCAACCGTGTCCAGCTGCAGTGAGGTGATGACCGGCTCTGTGGGAGGCACATCTTCTGCGCAAGCTGCAGCTGCCGCCAGCCATGACGATACACTGTCCACTACAAGCTCAGAGACATCTGTATCCACAAGCCTGCGGGACGAACGACAAAGCTGTGAGAGTGTTGAACAAGGCGATGACAAAAGCTCCAGGTTGAGTTCCAGCTGTAGGTCTCAGTGCGACTCTGGCATAGGTGCAGATGAGATAGCTCAGCTCATCATACAGAATAATGAAAAAGGTGGGTTCTCTGCTGGCAAAGTACAAGGGGTCGGAGTCAATGTTAATAATCTGAACTCTGCTAAAGAGGTTAACCTGAAACATGACCATGGTAGGATCCTGGATCACACAACGAAAGACAGGGACGGGGAGAACAGCCCGTCAAGCGACAGCGATGGTTTGACAGCCGAGGAACAACTTGCAGCGCTGCTACAGAGGAACAAGCTGGAGGACAAGGTGAGAGAACGGAAGAGCTCCAAGTGCTCAGTCAGCATAGAGATGGAAGGAGACAAGCTTGTGGTGGTCACTCAAGAATTAGAGGGACAGACTGAGATTAAGCCAGAAGACACGGATGTTAACATCAATCCTGAGAGCCTGAGAGATGACACAGCTAGCCTTCAGTCCACTGACCTTGACTGCCCAAGTGTAAGTTCTGACTCCACAGACCAGAGCCCTGCAGGGGAACACTATCAAGCAATACTCGGGGAACTGAAGGCCACCGCTACCCATCCTGCCAAACTGACACCACAAGACACAGACCCTAACAATAGCTCTCCTGACCAGGGGACCAGTAAACTTGACCAAGGGGAGGCAACTCCAGTGACAGGCAGCTCCAGCCAAAGTAGCTCTTCTAAGGCTACACCTAAAGCCACACCTAATCTGTCTCTAGACCTTAAGAACACAACAGCCCCGTCCAGCAGTGGGTGTACACCCACGCCTGACATCTCGGTGACACGCTACAGAATGTCCTCTTCCTCCTCCACGACGACCTCAGGCCCTGACTCCTCCCCTCCCTCCCCTTTTTCTTCCCCGGAGCACAGCACAGGTAACTCACCTATGTTCCTCTGTCCTGACACCCCTTCAGAGTGCAGCTCCCTATCTGCGGATGTCTCTCACAATCTCACCTTTCCTGATAACTCCATCAACTATTCCAAAGACAGAAGAGAGAGAAGAACTGCTAGGGATCAAGTCTGCGGCGTGTTCTCTGTCAACCTCAGTAAGTAACAGTTTGAAAGGTAAAGAAAACTCCAACATTGAAGGTAAAGACCCCTGAACATTAAAGTAGGCATCGCTAAGTAGACCACTTAAAAACATACATAAATATGCTTTCATTCATTTTTTTTAGATTTTGTGAAAAGAGTTAAGTAATCAAGTAGTATTCCAGAAATGTTCTAAAAATATTTTAAAAATTCTACACCCCTTATCAAAATAACTGGCATACTATTGTCAGTACCTACCACTCACCCTGACAAGTTAGCCACAGTCTCCTGCCCAACACGTACACATTGTGACACAGGCAGCCGTTCTCAGTTCCCTGCTCATTAATGTGTGGTCCAAAATGCACCTGTTTAACACTCAAACTAACTGCAAAACCCAATTTATATCTGTCCATCCACTAAAAGAAACCACACTGACAATCGACAGCTAATAAGTTTTCTGATGTGACAGCCAATCATCACGTGACGCTTTCAGCGCTATTGATTGGCCAAGTTCATATGGGCTTCTACAGCATGACTACTCAGAGTGAATTATCCGTCAGTGCCATATCCTCAATACTGAACTTTATCTTCTCGTGGCTTTGAATTTTTTACATACATGTATTTTTCTGTGATAACTGTGTATATATGTGTATATATAGTGGCAGACTTTAAGTTCACTTTAATAACAAGATCAAGAACACAATCCGTCTCCTCAACAACAACGTAGTCTTCACATGGAGCTCCTTACCACTGTATATCTAAAATTTTGTGTTGTTACGTTAAACTTATATGCTATTCCATGTATGTGTTCCCTTGCAGACTGCCTTAAGATGAGATATAATGGTTTTGTTCCCAGGTCAGATGCGATCACTGCGGCTGTTTTACAGTGACAAGGAGTGCACACGAGGTCAGGTGGTGATTGCCAGCAGAGAGAGCCAGTACAAGATCCTACATTTCCACCATGGAGGCCTGGACAGGCTGGCAGAGATATTTCAGGACTGGAGTCTGTTTGCCCAGGATCAGGATAAGGTCAGGCAGGGTATATAATGTAGAACAACACTGATAATCCACCAGTTTAGTTTGGACTAGTAAAACTTGGTTTACTGTAAGTCTTCAACCTTTTCACATGTTTGCTAGGTGTTTGCTAGGATTCATGCATATTCTGAAAGCATTATTCTGTGTTGACTGAAAAAATATTCTTTTTGTGAAGCCCTGAAAGTGGTCAATCCAACAAATGTTGTTTTATTTCCAAAATCAAATTAAAAATGTGCATAAATTGCGCTGAAAGTTGCTCCTTCGTCTGCGAAAAGGTGAGGAATGAAGGTAATTAGTTTAGAAAAAATAGAGGAAAATAGAGAATGGACTGGCAAAAGATTCAAATGAGGTGTTTTGGAATGCCACTTTTAAACAAACTGCATGGTCATATCAAAGCTCTGACCCTAATGCATTTTGTAACATACACATACATGTACTGAAACTCTGAGGCCATGTTATCAAAACTTTTGTATGCAATATTTCTCATGACTTTTTGCGTAAAAGGAGTCTCAGTTATACTGCCATAAGGCGATATTATGAAATATGCTCTTTTATGGCCACATTTTCTTCATTTTGTAGGGCAGAATAGACTTTAACGCCTTTGTCTTGGTGTTTGTTGTGTAACCTGATACCGCTGAACCCTGAGTCAAACCCTGAGAATGCACATATCAGGCTACGCAGGGGTGTTAAACCTTTAAGTACGTCACAGTTCCAACCCTAACTTACATGTACATGTCATCTTGTACATGTAGTCCCTCTCTGTTACAATGATCCCTGTCTGACCTGATTCTATCTTTTGTGCTTGCAATCATCAGAAGAGGGATGGGGAATCCCCATATCGACAGTTCCTGATAGTGCGCCCTCAGATCACAGATGACCAGTGTCACCCTGAGGAGGGACTGTTTGAGATGGTCACTGAGGACATGTGGAGGACACACATGAATGAACAGGGGCAGATTGAGGATGTCTTCCAACTGAGGAAGGTACGGCCATTGTTTGTAACTGTTTAAGGCCACTTCGGCAGTATTTCAGACATATCACGGCGAAATCCTGTATAAAGAAAGTATGAAGATATGAGTGCTGTTTTTGACAATGAAAAATACTGTATACCACTGGATACTTTGTTATGTAAAAATGCACCTTAAGAAGCACAAAAAGGCCAAAGAATAATACATTTGATGCCAAAACTTATTTCTTTGATAAAAAACAAATCAAACTTCACAAAAACCCCTTATGTAACCCTGTAAGGTGGATGGTCAAATCAGAATCAAGCAAAATGTGTCACTTGAACAATGGATATATGTTGATATCTGCTGACAGACGATAGGGGGCCTCCGTGGCTCAGTCGGTTAGCGCAGCGCAGTGACCCAGGAGCCTCTCACCAATGTGGTCGCTGTGAGTTCAAGTCCAGCTCATACTGGCTTCCTCTCCATTCATAAGTGGGAAGGTCTGCCAGCAACCTGCGAATGGTCATGGATTTCCCCTGGGCTCTGACCAGTTTTCTCCCACCATAATGCTGGCCGCCGTTGTATAAGTGAAATATTCTTGAGTACAGCGTAAAACACCAATCAAATAAATAAATAAATAAATCAACAGATGATATTATTTTTAGTTCATTGCTATCTGATGCTCACAGTTTTGAGGTACTTGAGTATAACTTCTTAGTTCATAAACATTTATGTTACAGTAATAGACATTTCTGTGTTTTTAATTGAACTGCATTTGATGAACATTGTCTGGCATGAAAATGTGTGTATTTTTTCAAACCAGTTGATGACATGGTAGTGTCATATTATGGTTGTAAAGTTAGCTCCTGTGTGTCTGTCCTTAGGCCATATTTTTCGGAGGGCTGGATGCTTCTATCAGACAGGAGGCCTGGCCATTCCTTTTACAGTATTATCCCTTCTCTTCCACATTTGAGGAAAGAGAGGTCATCCGCAACGACAAGTACATAGAGTACCAAAATATTCGAAAACAGAGGTAATTAATCTGCTGTCGTGTTGGAAAACTTTACAAAGAGTACCAAAATATATTTTTAAAAAAGTTGCAAGAAAGAGAAAAACATAGAAAACCAAAGTATATGAAAAAATGATGTACATGTAATAAGGCTTGCATAAATTTGTAGAAGTAAATTTGTTAAAGTAAATTTTCTTTTTTGCCCCATGTGTACTTTATCCTTTAACACTTAGCAATCCAAGTGGGTGGAATGAAAAGAATGTATCAGAACTCATGCCTGAATCTGACATTTCTTTTTCTAGGCATAAATCCATTGAGTTGGTTTCAGTGAACAAGTCTTTTGATGGTAGTAGCCAGTGTTTTGATCCATGATGTAAACTTACCTTTGATTAGCCCTGGATTTTTTAGTTGTTTAACACAACATTTATTATAGTCACCCTGTCAAAGTAGCTCAGATGAACTTGGCTTCAGAAACAAGTGGGGTTTGTCATTTTCGAAAGTTTGTTACTGGGATATTCAAGATAAATCTTAAAGTATTAGTTTTGATGCAGGTATGTGAATGGTTTTGTAGGGAGTCCATGTCAGAAGAAGAGATGAAGGTATTCTGGAGGACAATACAGTGTACAGTGGAGAAAGATGTGGTCAGAACTGATAGAAGTCACCCATACTTCAGAGGGGAAGATAACCCAAACATAGAGGTGCTCAAGTAAGTCCAGACAAGAGTTCAGTCCCCTTAACATTTAAGATCAGAAGAAGGGACAACAGTATTGGTATGTCAGTTTCTGCATAATTTGAAAAAAAAAAAGGGCGTATGGAAAACTTGTTTGAAAGGCAGCAGTATAAACAACTACCTCTTGACCCATAGTATTATATGTTTGAGTCCAGCTTTTGCATGAGAGTTTGTATCTTTACATCGAAAGGTTGGTCAGATATATGCAGAAGTAGGCTGGTTTCCTCAGGTGTCAACTAAGTGTGGCCTAAAACTATTTCCCACATATATAGATAAAATTATTAAAGAAAAAAAGAGAGTTTCATATTTAATTTTAGGGAAGCACTGAAATATTGTACACTGTGTAGGCCGGCATCTTCATAACAGCAGAAAATGACCCATTAAATGCTGTACAGTTAATGTTGTGATTGCATATGTTGATCTAAAGCTGCTGGTTTGACAGGAACATTTTGCTGAACTATGCTGTGGCTCACCCTAACATGGGCTACACCCAGGGGATGTCTGACCTGCTGGCCCCCGTCCTGGCTGAAATACAACATGAGGCAGGGGCATATTGGTGTTTTGTGGGCCTCATGCAGAGAACCATCTTCTTCAGTTCTCCGAGAGATACAGACATGGACAAGCAATTGGTCAGTTCACAGCCAGACGCCGCTTCTAAAAACCTGTTGCAACACTTTGTCAAGCTCATTTACCTTGGTGATGTGTCTCTTCATTGTATGTGGTGATGGATGTTGCACCAGACGCAGTTTGCGACTGCTTCATAAAACAGGCCCCACAACTCACTGTTTATGTGCTATCAGTAAGACTCTTTAAGGGGCTTTGCTGGCTCAGATTTTTGTAGCAGCTTTGGCTTGTTGCAGCTATCAGACCCTTGACCAAGGGGGTTGAGAGTTCAAATCCAGCTCTTTACTGCTTTGTCTGTATATTTAAGTTAAGATGTTTGTGGGGTACCTGACAAAGGTTGGTAGTTTACTCTCATCTCTCTGGTAACCGCCATCATATAGGTGAAACATTCTTGGATATGGCCTTGAATAACAATCAGATAATGATTATACAGACTGATCATTAGTTCTGAGATTTATACTTTTCATTGTCACATAGTCACTGACTTTTAAAAAATATTTCAGAACCATCTGAGAGAGCTGCTGAAAGTAATGCTACCAAAATTTTACCAACATCTTGAAAAGCTAGGTCAAGACGCTATGGAGCTGCTGTTTTGTCACAGGTATGTTGTTAACAAATCTTTGTTGTAAGTACCTGTATCCCGTAAATGTGACCCAGAACATGGGATAAAGGGGGTGGGATAAATGTTGTATCCCATTTTCCGTCAACATTGTTCATGGCCAATTGATTGGCTCATGACTGTTCATTCATATATATCAGCCAATCAAAAGCCACACACACGCTAAACTTTGTTTCACTGTATCAATTTATCTTCTGCATTGAGTGCAACGTCCACGATATGTTGACCGTATAGCCAAGTCGACTCTAATTGTTACATAAGAAGGATGTTGCTGTCAAAGTTTTTGATTGTACTTGTCTATGTTATGTTTAGGTGCATTTAAGCTGGCGTCCTCACACATATAGACATGCATGCTACACACCCATGACTCCTCGAGGTCTTCTTTTGATAATCACGTTCATAAGTTAAAAAAAGTTATCTGCTACTCAGGTTTAACTGTGTAGATGATAATGTAAAAATTTCAAACTACCCTGTGTTTTGTCTTACTCTATGTTGACAGATTCTTTGTGAAATCGCTTTGATTTTTTCTGCCTGTGCTGCGTAAACTTATATTTATTGTGATTTGTAGGTGGATTTTGCTATGTTTCAAGCGCGAGTTTCCAGAGGCAGATGCACTGCGGATGTGGGAGTCCTGCTGGGCTCACTACCAGACTGACTACTTCCACTTGTTTCTCTGTGTGGCTATCATTGCTATATACGGAGATGACATCATAGAGCAGGACCTGCCAGCTGACGAGGTTCTGCTTCACTTCAGTAGTCTGGCCATGCACATGAATGGGGATGTGGTCCTCAGGAAGGTAAGTTCTGATTTATCGTAACACCATCCCAGTGCTTGATTGCTTTTTGTTGTTCTGGCATAGCTAAAAGCAGTTTGTGTGTAAAGCACCAAAAAGCAGTCATCATACATCATTTATGTTTGACCATTTTACGTTCATTTTAACATGCTTCAACATGTTCAGTACTCTGGGCACTATGACACAGCATTTTCAGCAAGACGCCTGCTATAGTGTATGAACTATTCATCTTTTCATTGAAGAATACTGTTTTATGGTATGTGTTCACAGTGCTGGCCACCATTGTATAAGTGAAATATTCTTGAATACGGAGTTAAATATCAATAAAATAAATGAATAAATCAATAACAAAAGTTGGCCATAGGCCATATACTTGTGAGAGCCAGGGGAATGCCCGTCGTCGTGATCTACCATACTTCTTACATCGTGTGTGTAGCTATCTATGTTCACTTTACATCACTGGCATCACTTGACAAGCTTGACATTTGAAGCCTGTGTGATACAGGTAGGCCAGTTCTAGCCTAGCCTCATCACTCATGTCTTTCCATGAACCTATAATCAACATTCATTAATAAAATTGTTTCTTGTGTCCGTTCTAATCCTACATAGCCTTGAAAGTGAAATGTTTAGAAAAAAAATTGTTAACGAAAAAAAAAAACTTTCAAAGTGTGAGTTATGTTTTTCTTTAATAAGTCGTGCTCAATAAAAGTGCTCAATTATGTTGTGCTCTTGAGACTTATGTTAAGTCGTGCGCATGAGATTTTTGTTAAGTTGTGCACATGACATGGCATTTCTGTTGGTCAGTTATTTCATGCTCTTGAGATCTTTATTTTAAAAAAAGGCATAACTGAAACATTAGAAGTTGTTGTTATATTGTTTCTCTATTTACAATTTTTTTTTTTTAACATTGTCACTTTTAGGGCTGCATAGAATCCTGTTGTGCATACTTTAGGTAAAGAGAATGCATGTGTATCAAGTATAGCTAAAGACAAAGATTGAGACGGGTTGTTTATGTTTTCTGACATCACCTCCTGCCTCATCACCGTGACCCCAGTGACCTTGGTGTTGTTCAAGGCTTCTGTACAAAATTTTCTAGTGGTGGTAGTGATGTAAAGTGAACTTAGAGAGCCACACATGCGCTGTAAGGATTATGGTGGTCTACTTGTGCACAAATAGCTGAACATAGTATTCTCCCCTGAATAGATGAATAACCTACTCTATCCCCAGTAACCTGATGATTTGTATTAGTTTTTCTTAGTGCATGTGTAGTTGTCACCTGATCATTCCCCAGTTATAATTCATGTATTTGTATTGATGGTTTGCAGGCTCGAGGTTTGCTGCACCAGTTCCGAAGCCAACAGCGTATCCCCTGCTCCCTGCATGGTCTGTGCCTGTTGTGCAGTCCAGGCATGTGGGACAGTGGGCATGTTCCTGCTGTGTATTGTGTGGGAAACCACCCAGATGGGGAATGTCCTTACCACAGCCATCCCAGCTCCCCTGAGGATGTCAGTCAGCCCTGAAATATCACATAGCGCGCAAGGTCAAGCTGTGAGTGGCGGATGTTCCTATATCATAGACAAAAGAAAGGAAGAAACCAGAATTGTCATCTTTTTTGATTTGTGTGTTATGCTGAATATCTGTTCACTGACGCCAGACAGGTTATGGGTGGAAGAAACCAAAAAAAAAAAGAGTTGATGAACAAATGAACTAAATAACCATGCTGTAAAACTGCTATTCCAGCATTTAAATATCAGACAGTTAAAGGTGTAAAAAGAAGGCTTTTGACATCTACGGGGATAAAAACTGTCCATAAAATTCCCACCTTAGCATTAAGTTCTGTACAGAAAAAAATTGATTCGTGAAACGTATGTCAAATATTGTTTTTAATATTCTGACTTGGTGACACTTATTTTAGTCAACATGAATCTCTGTTAAAACTGGTGATGAGTGTTATAAAGGGATGTCTTTGTGTTTACTTTCCAGTATGGGTTTGGGTTATGTATAGCTTAGAAAAGTTTCTAGCATAAGGTTTAAAATTTGATTGGTGTGTGTACAGTAGTACTTTTGTGATGAAGGAAAAAAAAACGATTGGTTAGATAGATGTTAGGTGTAACATTCCTAATTCTTAAAGGGTTACTTATCTATACTACATGTGCATGTGCGTAGCTTGTGTAGAGTAGTACATGTATAATTGTGTGCTATTATGCACAGATGTCTGCCTCATTTCCCTCTCATCGTAATATATCTAGTGGATTTACATGTATCATACATTTGATGATTAATAAAATAAACATGTTAGTATTCGGTGACTTCTCCTGTATGAATGTCATTATGCTAAAATGTAACTGACCAGTAGGGCTTAGACACAAACATTTGACTGCAGCATTTTCAAGTGATACATGCTGCTTGATTTTGACCACCTAATAGAACCATTTTTTTTTTTGTGAAGTTTGATTAATTTCTTCTCAGAAAAGTTCAAGTGTTGGCTTCAAAAGTATCATTTTAAAGCCTTAACTTGCTTCTGCAAAATACGTTTTTACATACCAGGCTTTAGGTGAATTACAGATAAATAATCTATAGAGCATATCTTTTTCTTGTCAGTGGTGGTTTGTGTGCAATTGATCACGGCCTAGAGTTATTTCTTTTTGCAAATTATGTTTGTGCAAGGTTTAGTTGTGATCCTGTAGGATTGTTAAATGTTGTGCTCATATTTTTGAAATCTGATAGAAGTATAAAATCAGAAAAGATGAACCTTAAAAAGCAAAATGGTCAGAATGAATGGTATTATGGGAATCAGTTAACTGTACTGTATTCCAAAATTTGCAAAGGGAGGAGTGCAATATTGTGGGGATGAAGTATGGCCTTACTGAGTAAAAATGCGACCATTGATACAAATATACATACATATGTATTGTCATGATGCAGAACACATCGCCTGTTCCAGGGTGTCCTGGACAAAACTCCAGTAATGTATATGTATATGGATATTTGTACAGCTTTAGCAAACAATAAACTGTATTATACATGTACAGATTAAGTTCCACAAATGTGTCCAATGTTAATAGATCAAGATCAAACTGTATATGCTCATTATGCTATAGAACAAACATTGTTCAAACAAAATATTTTGTCAGCCATGGACTGTCATCAGATGATCACAAGCAGTTGAATTATAACGTGTAAATAACAAATTATATTTTGAAAGATTCGCAGATACTATAATCATGAAGAAATATAATGACCCCTAATTTGTACAAATATGAAAAGACTTACAGCAACTTTTGGAGTATGCAGAAGTACTTGATGTAAATAGCCGTTCGTGAACTGTGTGTCAGTCATCACTGTAATATTTAAGGCCTTGAAATGGGTTTGATAATTGAAGTGGTGAATAATCACATCCAAAACAAATATTTACACAAACATTTACTGTTTGCAGTACCTTTTTGTCCCTCTGCCAAGGTATGTATGCTATTAGCTCCAGTTTAGACTTGTAAAGTACTGATTCTCATTTTTTTCTACTACCTTTACTCAGCCCTTATTATACACTTATGTATTCTGTATGAAAGCTTCCCTTACAGTTCTGGTATGTATGTTATTAGCTTCAGTTTAGACTTATAAAGTACTGATTCTCATTTTTTTCTACTACCTTTACTCAGCCCTTATTATACACTTATGTATTCTGTATGAAAGCTTCCCTTACAGTTCCAGTTACAGGCAATCCTGTTTTACCATGTTGTATTTACCTGCATGTCAAGTTTACCTAAAAACATTTTTACAGGTCCCAGTTTTAGGGGACAGACTTATTTTTCTATGTTTATTTTACACAGGTGTTTAGTCAATCCTGTTTTGTTTCGTGTTTGTCTCACTTGTCTTTAGACGACATCCATTTAATGTTTTACTTTGTTATTGTCCTTCATGAACAGTATGGTTCCCAGTATCAGTAATGTATCAGACGAAGCACCTGTCAAACACAAACTCCACGTAAATCAATGCTGCTATCAATGGTTTGATAGTAGTCTACTTAGTGTACACTCAGACCTATTTTATGAAAACCATTCAGAAAGCAGACAGTTTGTTGAAGACTTTTGTACAGTTAAATAAATTACCACAAATATTGCAATTCTAGTAGAGTTTGGAATAGATTGCTAATTATCAGATTTTGTCATGGTCTATCATTTGGTTGTTTTTGCTCATTTAAGTTCAGTAGGTCTGTGGTTACACTAAAAATTGAGAAAAACGGGATGAAGTGTAATAACAATGTTAAAGGTACGAGCATTTGGAGGAAAATGTTCAAGATTTCTTTATGGATTTCTTTAATTTTTAATAGCAGTTGCACATTAAACAAATAACATTCCTTTGATTTTTTACAATGGCTTTCAATGCAGAGCATTGTTTAGTCGTATTCCATGTGCTATTTGCTGAAAAGAGCTCCACAAGCTCATGTTAACCTTTAGTTTGTCATTGTCATTAGTTTTTTTTTTGACTGTCCTTGCTCCTGTTCTAGTATAACTGTCGTATCACTACATATTGGTGCAGGAGTCGCCCAGGTCGAGTTACATGCTGGCCACAATGTCTGCGTACTACTGACCTGAGCTGCTCAATGGCTTCACTTTTCCAGATTGTTTTGTGTGCAATTTTTGTGCTGTCTTTTATTCCAGACAATTCTAGTCATGTTAAATATACCATGTAAATTCAACTAAGGCTGTGTGTCGATTCATTCTTGTTGTTTTTACTTAATCATTCCAATTTAGCAGATTTTACTTCGGAATTGAGAAGACTACGCTTAATCATTCTTTGGTACCTCTGTATGTATCAAGGGTTTTTTCATTCGATGCTTCCATCCAAATGTTCAGCAAACACTGGATTTGGGACAGAAGAACAAAAATTGGTGCCTTTTCCCATGCAAGCTTATAGCCGAACTGAGCACTGTTCTCTTGTAACACATGAGCAATATGTTTACATGGCGCCAGTTTGCCCATTGCAAAGGTAAAAATGAACAATCGACTTAACAGGTATGGCCGGAATTACTTTAGGTTGGAAAGGTTCCCCATTCATAGTACATGAAAAGCTGAATTTGTGCTTAGTGGCCAAAGTTGTAGTGCAAATGCAATTTTAGTAAAATCCAATTTTGACGTCATGCCAGAACATAAGAATGATGTTGCTCATCGCTGACATAGAGCCAACAAATGACTGAACTTTTAAATGCTCCTGACATAATTGCCAGTATAATAGCCTTGCACATCATATCAGCATGATTCAGCATCGTATAAAGAATGTTATCTCGTCGAACAAAGCAAATTTAAGAAAAATGCTGTCATTCTAATCCTGTCAAGTGATGGTGTTAGCTCTGTTCTACAGCGTTTTCTTTACATCACTTTTATTCTTGTTTCATGGGTGAGCAGGCTCTAAAAAAGGAAAAAATGAAATAAAACTGAAAATCCACCTTTTTATTTTGTCTTATCTCATGTTTATATGATTTCATATTTTTTTTTCTCTTTTTCTCATAATATAGATAGAACAGGGTCTTCAAGTTTATTTTTAATCCTTCCTTCAACATCAAAGAAATATTTATTCTGCCTGAAAAACAGCAAAAACTGATGTGGCCTTATTTTAATATTTCCACTAGCTTCTGTTGGAAATGAAAGTAGAACTTAGTCAAGCACTAGACTGAGTACACATTCGCAACTACCTAACATTCAAAAAGGGTTATGAATACCAAAACGTAGTCTTCAATTTTCAACCTAAAAATGATAGTTTTTAGCCTTTTTAGATTAAAACTTAAAATGGATATATTTGAACATTTCTCAAGATGAGTCTATATCTTCAATATAGCATACAACAGAATGATTATTTGGACTGTTGTCTATCACCATACACACAAATTTTTCACTTATACCATGGCAGTCCGTTTTGTGTGCGGGGAAAACTGCTCAGCTTACAACCACTTTCCTATATGTAATGCACAACAAGACCGTATTCTTAAAGAACACCAGCATCAGCATTAATGACTTTATACTATCACCAGCACCCCAAAACCCTTCATTTGGTGGGAATCTACAAAGTCATTGTCCAAGGCGGTATGAACTCACATGCCTTATGTATCAGTGACAGAAACACATTCAGCGCTCTACTCCTGACTACTTCACCACAACAAAAGCTATCCCTTTCACATTTACCGTGTATTTCACTGCAGTTCCAAGATTTGGTCATGTTTATTTGTCCAGCATGAATTCTGCCTGTGTTGGATGGTGACAACACAGATCACACATAGGTATGGGTTCATAACCCATACAAAATAGAACAAAAAAAAAAAAAAACAAAAAAAAAACAGTACAAAAAAAGTAAAACAGTAAACAGTAAAAAATTAACTTGACATCAAATGCAATTTATTTATAGTCTTCATGTATAATACAAAGAGAACTTATCCATATCAGCAAATATTCTAAATTTTCAATTCACCTTTACTGATTCCCTAATAGGATACAAAATTTCTGCTGCATATCAAATCATGGTTAAAGAAGCAGAATTAAACAGCAGCAAAATTACAGATGCAGATAATACAGATGCAAACTATCTACAGCTTTAAAATATTCCGCAACAGGTTTACAATAGAGTTGTTTCGTAAACTTAAAAAAAAAAAATTATATGCCTAAAGTAGTTAGTCCCTTGTAATGCATGACTAAAAATTTTACCAGATAGTTCAAGTGCATTATAGTTTCGAGACTAACAAAAAGAAAATTTTTGATAAAGCTGTGCTTAGTGAAATGGAAGGCACTAACATTACCTCAAAATAAGGTAAGTTAATTAAATAACTATAATCTATGTCAATATGCATACCCGATGTTGCAACATTATGATACTTTTATTGCAGCTGCCAAATTCGCTGTTTTTTCGAATGTCATTGGTTTACATTTATGATACAGAACAGTAAAAACACATGAATTGGGCACATTGTATTATTTCCAATTCCCTACAGAATTTTTTAAATACTTAATCAGTGACAGCAGAATACATCTGAATTCAACAGCAAGTCAATCACTCACTAAAAATGCTGATGGGAAAATAAAACGGTATTGCAGACTGATGCATCAAACCTAAAACAGTTGTCTAGAATCAAAACATGACTTTTCTTTCCACGGATTTCTTCTAATATCCTCCTCTAGCTCGACTGTACCATTCCTATAATGACAGAGAAGATTCCTCAAAAATCAGCTTTAACAAAGTACACAAATTCCTTCTGGTGCAATTTCTGAACTAGTTTTTTTTTCATACATTCAATATTGAATATGTTAGACTCAGTTCCAAAGAATTTCATTTGCAGACAGACCAGCATTATGAATGGAGTAAAATGTGCAGAGTGTGCAGGACATAACCCAATGGACCAAAAATACACCTGGAATTCAAGCTAAGACAAGCTACCAAACATGCTGCATTCAAGTTAACAGTGGAATGACTTGTTTATTTATTTGATTGGAGTTTTTATGCTTTACTCAAGTGTATTTTACTTATATGACAGTGGCCAGCATTATGGTGGGAAGAAACCGGCAGAGTCTGGGGGAAACCCACAACCATCCAATGGCTGCTGCAGACCTTCCCATGTACAGCTGGAGAGGAAGCCAGCAAGAGCTGGACTTGAACTCACAGTGACCACATTGGTGAGAGGCTCCTGGGTCACTGCACCATGCTGGCGTGCTAACCCCCTTTGCCACATACGCCCCAACAGAGGAATGATGCCATTCTTTTAAAATTGACTTACCCATCAGCCTCTTGCTTGGGTCTCTCAGCTGGTGGACTTCTCTTAGAATCAGACGGACTACTGGAGCGATTTGTACGCCTTCGTGATCGGCTGCTGGAGCGTCGTGACCTGCTCCTGGATCGCCGCGATCTACTCCTGGATCGGGAACGTCGTGATCTGGGGAAACGAAGATGAGTAGGTCTGACAGCTTAATATTTATGTTTTTCCGTTCGTAATTCTAAGAGAAAATTCAAATAACAGCCAAATGCGTTGACGGATCGGTTGATGTTCAATGCCAGTCAAGAATATTTCACTATTTTCACATAAGACTGCAGTCTGTGGTTTAGGAAGCTGTTCTACCTTGTAACAGACACATTATCCTGCACTGACTTACTGATCAAGGGTAAGTGGGCATCTGGCAGCAGCCATTAGTACCCCTGCTCTGTATACTGTGAAAACTTACACAAACAGAATCATATTTAGGCAGATAAGCTACCTTGAGTGTTTCTTGGATCTGGATCTTGAGCGAGACCTTCTGGATCTCTCCCTGGATCTGCGCCTGTCCCTGGACCTGGAACGGCTGCGAGACCTGCGGGATCTCTTCCTGCTGTGCCTGTCCCGTGAACGTGACCTGGGAGACCAAATGAACAGTGTGAACGCCCAAGTTAGAAACAGTATTATCAATGGAGACATTGTTACAGCAGAGAAACACAGATCAACACCTGAAACAGGACAGAGCAAAGTCTACAGCATTTCACAACACATAACACATCAAAAAATACCATCACTCTAAACCATTGACCTATTTACTACCGAGACTGGCTGCTAGTCTCGTAAAGCTAACAAATGCAGTACCTTCTACTTCTGCTACGACTGCGCCTTCTACGGTCTCTGCTTCTGCTGCGGCTTCGTGTTCGGGTGCGTCCCGACGGAGATGGCCTCTTCTCATCCTCATCATCCACTCTGTCCCTGCGGCCCTTCCGCATCTCTTCTCTTTCCTTTTCTCTCTGGAGACGCCTCTCGGCCCACACTTTTCTGCAAAAGAAAATATCTTGAAATGTCACTTAAACCTCTTCTCAAATAAATGAAATACCCCTAAAATTCCTTATTTATTTTACTTGTACACTACCCATGTCCATGATTATAGCTCCTCCTCGCAAAGATTAAATATATTAGTACACCCTTAAGAATGATGAAAGTCAAATCACAGAGGTATATACCTTTAAATCTGCCAATTTATCCCTGATAGTGATGAATCCTAAGTGCAACTTTCCCACCAAAGTGATCAGCCAGCCGTCTGTCATTATCATGTATACCTAGGTAGGCTGAGCACACCTCACACACACGCAACTTCTGCTGCTGATAGCTGGAAGCCGGCATTGAATTCCTGTACTCATTCTACAAAACAAGAGACAAAAAAAACAAAGTTAGCTGCAAGTGAACTGTAAGTTTATTATTCAGAGCAGCGTGCCTCAAAAACTGGAAACAGCAGATAAATTACAGACATTTCACTGCTAAAATACAAATTTTTGTTCGTAGGATCTGAGAAACGCACCTCTGCATGAGCTTTACTTTTCTTTAATTCTTCCACCTCTGCCATCAACTTTAAGGACTCCTCCACATTGCCTTCAGCTCCAGCAATCTCTGCCTTAGCCAGTTTTGGTCCCCATCTGTTCCCCAAGCTGGTGAATGACCTCTGCCTAAAACACAAAGACTAAAACTGACATTTTCAGCACAAAAAAAAACAGTAAATCAAACATGTATGGCTTATGCCTTTGGAGAACTTACTATACTTTTACCATAGCAACTATAAGATGGTTTTAATCATAACCTCATAACAAAAGCAAGTCTTGAATGTCACTATCACAAGAATTACATCCATTCCCACCTTAGAATTGGCTTCTTCACTTAGTTCTTCCTGTGTTTCCTTAAGCCTTCGCTTTGCAAGTTCCACTTTTCTGTCACACTCAACGATGAAACTCTGCAGATGTTCCATAGCCTTAAAAGAAAACCAAAACATAACTTGTCTTCACATACCTTAGATGAATCAGAATGGATATATGTACTGAACACTTATCTTAGGTTTGCCAGTGTACTGCGATACATAAATGTTAAAAGCATTTTCACAATTCCTATACAAATTACAACAGTTTCCATTTTCACCCTATATTTAGATATTTGTTAGGCTTATTAAATTCTGAACAAAGAATAAACCTGGAGTTTCACATTTCCTGGACATAAATATGAACAATTATTTTAACTTACATCAATATCGTAGTAATAGTCCTGCTTCTTGGATGCCAAATCATAGTCTGCTCTCAGGGCCAAATCATGGATTTTGGGCATTCACCCAAATCCATACGCTACAACCAAAATAAATCCCACATGTCAAACAGAGAAATCATTTTGACGATACTAAGGCTGTGGTTAATGTTATATATCCTTTACAAAGAAGACAATCATAAATGATGATACGTGTCAAAAATATAATTCTGAGATTTTTTTAGCAATTCAACATTGGTTTTTCCAAGCAGAGAAACACAGAACACAAAGAAATAATTGAATAAACCTTAAATGATATTATCTTATAGAACTACAATGCTTTGAACATATTTCTGGCAAAATAATTTGGGTCCTGACAATAAAACAGCTGGATTTAACTCACAGTGCTGCATGCCAGACATGAACGGCCATCATTTCTTCAGGCATTTCTGAGAAACATATCCAACAAGTAGAAGAACAACTTACCGTGCTCGACAAAATATCATGAGGACAGCAGGATAGCAGGAAACTCTTACATACCCGAGCGTCATCAAAAGCAACCTTATACTTGTTGTTCTCTCCTGAAAAATAGTCATAGTATGCCAGAAAAATGAGCAATAGCAATGTTGAACAGGGGTAGAAGTTTACACAGAGCCCTCCATTCATGAACTGGTGGGCTGCAAGGGAGGTCACTATCTCAAGAAACTGGTCAACTGAGCAACGGCAATCTAATGCAACCACGCACAGCTGAAAGAAGGTAAGTGTCTTTTAACTGTCATCTGACACGAGGCAGGATCCAAAAGCAACTGGCATTTGAAACTATAGCTTATGTCATCAGGTAATTTTACAGGTAACATTGATTCCAAGCCAGCATGCAAGCCCACAACAGCTATACATGTAAAATGAGGACCTGTTCATTTTGTTTAATCGAAAACACATCCAAAATCCTGCAGCAAAATTTGAAAAGCCAAGCAGAAATCAGCTCAGTTACACTAAGTTCTGCAGGAAATAGAAATTTCGGGCAACTTTGGTGAACTTTGAAAGTCAAGTCATGACCAGCACTTGCAGCCCTATTGGGTTTGTCATTAGAGCAATTACGACAAAATACAGCACATGTCTACATGGGAATAGCAGACAGTACATATGTTCATGAAGGCCATCTGTACTGCTAAAGACTACATATAAATACACACTGCGATTTCCATAAACAGCAATCTTCTCACATGAGATGACCTTTCCCAATGTTCAAGATAGCCCCGTTTCATGGTTTGACTGCCTCCCCACCTGAAAAAAACCGGTCCAGCCATATCGCTTCCCTTTCACAAACCATAATGACATAATAAAAAAAGTGTATATCCCTAAGTTACATTGAAAAAAGTTATAAGGATATATCTCTTACAAAGAACTGTAAAATATATTAACTTTCATCTGAGGTAGGAAGAGGTCTTAACCTGAAGTAAATTTTATTGGGTATCATGCATTGGAAAACATTAATTACTGCAGGATCAACTGATTAACATCATGTAGATCTTTTCAACACTGTCACACGTAAGAAAAAGTCCCGCTTTGTAATGTCGATACACCACAACAGTGAAAAGATACAATGGAAATGACTGAAATCTCATAAAGTTATGAAATTATTCAACTCACGGTATGGCCCCTCATCACCTTTTCATATTTGACTGGATAACACCACATAAGATAGTTCCCTTCAAAAACAGGGATTGAAGAAAAGTCAGTAAAATATGATCCAGCTATCACTTAATATCCTAAACTGTTGTAAATTTTTTAAAATAAATCAGTTCAGAAAATACTGAATACCACTTCACATTACAGTTTCAAACATTAATGATAACCTTAGGGTTAAAATGCCACTACCTTGATGGTTGAACTTTTAAATTTTAATAAAAAATCAAATAGCAGCACTCAGAAGGAGCTACTTGGATAAAAATCACATTAATCAAAACGCTAAGTCTGTCAACCAGAAATCATTGACCACCAGTCAGAAATCATACCCCACTAGCCATTTGTATGTGCAACAGTTCAACATATAATACCTAACAATAAATTTGACGACCAACATTAAAATATAGCAATGTCAATGGACTGAAGGCAGTTGATTAGTATTTAACACCGTGCTCAAGAATTTTTAATATCTATGACGGCAGTCAGTTTTATGGTCCAAGCAATAAATTTGGAACAAACCACGCTTATGAAGAGTGACACATAATGGTATAATAAAGGACCGCAGTGCTTAAAGTTTAACTTTTACCCTTTTTATCATTCTTATTGACAGATCTCTATCAATAAACACTGACAAAATCATTAAAAATCATTTTTAAGTTTTGACTACATTGCTACAAAATGAAGGTCTAGCAAGATGTACTTGCTGTCATTCCATCTATAGAAGAATAAGCCTTGCTATATTTGAACGGTAAAACAAGGTTCGAGGCCAACTAAGTGAAATCCACACATGTTTAAAAGAAATAAAACATTTGAGAACACTGTGCTGAACTTCAATGCTTCTCAATATAGCTCAAGGGACTCTTCTCATGGAAAATCATGTGCATTTGCAGGAAAATCATGTGCATTTGCAAGAATCTCAGGTGCCTGAGCTTTTCCAGGAGGTTAAATGCATAACCAGAGCCTACAAGCTGTATTATGTAGCATTTTCTGTGACTTTCATATCAAAAGGAAAGCATTAAATGGATGAGTTCAATTTAAATGAGTTTTTTTCTTGACAGCAACAAAAGAAATTCTAACCAACGAAAGGGCATGTTCTCGTAACCAAATACATGCATATCAAACAGGAATAGAAAATCAGTCCTGGGCTTTTGGAACAAATTTGTTACTTTGCTCATATCTTCAGTGCCACTGCCAATTACCCAATCCCATCGCAAAGGAAGGCATTACACTCTAGGAGACACATCTACCTCATAAAAGAGAACTGCAGAATTGAAAATACAAATTTATGCAATAATATAAAAAAATGCCTTTTCTCTTCACTTTCAAGGCATGACAATGCCAAAAAGACAAACTCTGTTTCACTAAGTCTGCAGTGGTCTTCAGTAACTTGTAAATGGTAAACATGAGCCTTAAACTTATTCTTTCAGACAGCAAGCCTCTGCCGTGTTTTCTTCAGTCCAGTGTAACAGACATTTATCATCACTGATGGATTTGAACATGCTTCAGTTATCAAGAAGGACCTGCTCTCTTCAGTCCACGAAAGGAAATGCAGGGCTCAACTCAGAAATCTCCTTTGGCCTACAACTTTTTTCCAGTCAAAAATCTTTAGCAGGCCAAATAGGAGAGGACCTGCAATTTTGAA
This sequence comes from Liolophura sinensis, assembly GCF_032854445.1. NCBI lineage: Eukaryota > Metazoa > Mollusca > Polyplacophora > Chitonida > Chitonidae > Liolophura > Liolophura sinensis. Next base: position 27,555,286 of record NC_088295.1, read on the forward strand.
TCATGGCCTGCAAATTTAGCAGACTGTAGTTCCATTAAATTAAACGTTGAGGCCTATTTTACACAAATTCTGATATTTGCCTGCCTCAACGTTTAAGCACTGAATTCCAAAATCCAGTCGATCCAGTCTGAAAATCACTTTGCAGAACGAAGTGGGCCTTTGCACTCGATAAGAATAACTTTTTCAACACCCGTAACTGCAATGAAGGCAAAATGGGTGCCGTTTTAGCCATGCCTGTGAGGTGCATTTGGCTCTCATGTGTTCTTACTGACTGGAATATACCTGGGAAGTTGCATGTGCAGGCAAGCAGAAAGGTAAGAGCCAATGCTTACACCTTTTGGACCACAGCCATTGTTTAGAAAGGACTTATTGGACATGGCATGAATCTGTGTAGTTTACCATTTGTTGCCCCTAAGGCTACGATACCCTCCAGCCCAGTATACAGAGGAGTTGCATTAGCCATGTGGGGCTACATACAGCCAGGCTTCTTACAATAGGCCCTATCTGCTGCAAGTTCTAGTCACCATATCCAGACTACTTTTTCACAAAATTTAGTGAGCTGATTGGACATTCATCTGTAACAGCTGTAGCGTTTCCCTATTTCAACACATCATCAACTGTTGCATTTGGTCTTCTTCAATGTGGGTTATGTTGTTCTGGGCCGTTGAACAGTTATCACAATTAACTGTTCCTATAGATAATTGACACTTGAAGGGGTTGAAAATAATATATATTCTAACAAATAGTTCGAAACATTTTACAAAGAATTTTACATTACAGAATATTACCACAAAAGTATATTTAGGCTCAGTCTGTCAGTGTGGCAGGAGGTGTCAACGGTACAAGGAACCAAGTGGTTAAGGTTCGATGTGACCTGATATCCTCTTGGCTCCCCCCCCCTTTTCATAGCTTGGAAAGACTTAGCCGATGACGCTTAGGCTATCCTACTCTAAAATTAGTCCGTAGCACACACAGTGAACACACAGCCCTCAAGCATTTCATCAAATTTCACTCATCTAGTCTGAACAAAAATTAGTTAACCGCAAACATATCTTTCTTCAACAATGTCAATGTCAAAACATCTGCAAAATACGACATTATTGCGTATACTTCCTGATATTGTTGTTGTTGTTTGCAGCCACAGTATGTTCCACTTTCACCATATTTTTTTCAACCCCACAAGAACAGCATACGTGATCTTAATTCCCCACTTACCATCTCTACCTGTCCCCATGAGCTCGTCTAGCATAGCTCGCATCTGCTCTTGGGCCGACATTTTGAGAAAATATCGGATATTAGAACAACTTAGATAAAGAAATCCTCGTCAGGATTTCCACACCTCAGAATTTTCAGCCCGTGGCAGCGAAGTTGTCTGCCCCGAATCTGTTAGTGGCGCCATCTATCCTTCAATATTGCTTGTTTCCCTTTGCACAGGAGACAAGCCGGTACCAAGGCCTGACTTAGCTCGGGACAAAATTGTCTCTCGAATGCCAAATCACTAATGTATATTTAAAAACCTGTAAATGTCTCAGTTCACTTTTTACATTAGGTAACCTATCATAAAGAAAGATTTTTTGAAAGCTGTTTTAAAATAGATGTGAAGATCGCTGATATCCAGGATATTTTTTACACTTTTTTTTTTAATTGAAACGATTCTTTGATTCATAAGGCTGCATAATTTTGGTCTCTATAATATTGCTATTAAACTGTATAGTATGTTATGCTTGAATATTTTTAACGAGTTTCTTATTTCATTGTATAGTTTGATAATAATCACCTCCTGCTAGGCCCTATAGGTCTACCCGTCAGTCCGTACAGTAGCCCCTATACGGTATAGGCCTACTTAGCCTACATCAATCTGTCGCGAAACAGATTCCCGAACTTTCCCCCGGTTCATCGTATTGGCCTATTGCTTTGGGACTTGGGAGGCCTACATGTTTTCACCTTGACAAGATACATAGATCAATAACGAGCGAAGTCTTCCGTTTGCAACCAAATGTTATGACTGCTTTAGCCTTTTGTATGGCTATCGGGCTTAGCTATTAAATATGCGAACGTCTGAAACCATCAACGTAACTTTCTTCATTTAAGGACTATATATTGCTCATAGCTACGACGCATGATCGATGTTAAACTTTACCCTTTTGACTGTGTGGTATATACCATTTTGTCTTGTTTTTCTCGGCTAACCTGATAAAATACTTGTAAACATGTTTGAAGCCCGCATGGAATCTATATCACACACATCTTAACCTTCAAAATGTTCCGCACACGCACGTTTGATAAGTGTTGGAACTTTTCGTGAACTGCGTGTATCTAAACAAGCGACATCAAACAGGGACCCGAAACAGGCCTATATATTTTAATGAAGATAAGAATTTGAACACGCCTTTAGATATATACAGTTTGCATGCATGTATATAAAGTTTTCCTAATATAGTCGAGGAGCACCAAATATATCACTATTTCGGCTGTGGGTAAAGTCAGAAAGCTTAACTTGGGCAGAGGGCGGTACAGGTACGTCATACGTGGTTTTCCCGGGCATGCATGCTGGCAAACAGACTTCGTTTCCTCCATCACATATATGCATGCATGATCGCCAATGCATATACAAGTGAGATATTCACGAGAACGTCGACATGCATTCAGGACAGCAGATTTTAGACACATATATAAGGTTGCAGGAGGTAGGCTAATGGTTGTGGAGATCTAATGGAAGACACAAGCGATTCAGGATCTACCTCTACAGGACTGTATGTATGACCAGGCATTGCTCCAAACCGGAAATAGTATATAGGCATGACATATAAGTGCATGGATGACTTTTTTTCTGGTAAATAGGTAAAGACATCGCTAACTTTAACCTTGATAGAATTTTTTGAAGAGTTTTCTTAAAGAACAAAAAAGGATCACATTTTTAACATTTCAATTTTATTAAACAATGATGAATATACGAGGCCATGACGCAACAAACAAGAAAGACATGCCCTTCTATATACTTCTTTTAATAGCGGATTGTTCTCGTCTGATGGAAAAAAAGATATCCAAATGAATATTTTTATTACGTTATACGATGCGGTAAATGGCATCGTCTATTAAAATGGACGTCTGTCTTAATCCCAAATCTGAGGTAATAATATACATCATGTTTGGAATAAACTAAGATTGTCACAGAGAACACTATACAGTAAAATTGTTCAAATTAATGCAATAATTTATTTATTCACACATGCAGACAACCAAGCGAGATCTTCGTGTATTTATTATGTAACTTAACAAAGGAATCCTCATCAATGAATCGTCAAGACAACAAGAGAAACATTGTACAACTGCATCGTGTACACCAGACTTAGTTCCTGTTCTTATACATTCTGAATACAGATACAATTGGTCAACAAGGTTGATCAATATACATAGTCCACATACACAACTTATTCGTTATTCTCTAAGCAACATAAACACAATACATAAAGAATACTGATGTTGTGTCAGATACTATACAACAGCACGTGGATTTTCGTCCTTTTTTGGGGTGGGAATTTTGTCTAATCTCCATGCATTATGAGAAAGTACGCATTTTTGCTGTATGCTACACTGTTCATCGAAAAAACTTCTATACAGTGATACGTTCAATGACATCGTAAACCCAATCCTCGATGGTTGTGTGACTTGACTAGAATGGGGTGTCCATCATGCACACTCGAAGATCGTCAGGCTATATGAGGTCTCCACCAAGCAGTCGAAGGTCTATAACCCTGGTTAACAGACAAGAATATTCATTTGGGCGCTCCAATCCATAATGGATAAATCTGCACGGATGATATTGTTTTTAGCCATCAGGTCATGTGGTCAGTGGTCCAGCAAATTTCTTCTACACTCTAAGAGCAAGTGCATAGAAAATCTGGCACGGTGTCGTCGATTTGCATGCACAGCCTTACAGTCTTCGTGCTACTCGATGTTTTCGCCACGCAGACATTGGCTTCAACTCTTGTTCATGTAATGAAATCTCAAAATTTGGAATTTCAGAGATCATATTTCGTAAGCTATATGAATCAAAATCTTCTGTCAGCGTTTTGTCTCAGGTTTGATTTCCACACTTCTCCGTATCGTCAAAATCTGCAAAAGAAATAAATAATCGAAATATATACTGTAAATAATATATGTGTTGATACATATCTTGTAAACAAAAACTTTTTTTGCAGATCTGCTCCATAAGCTGTCTTCGAAACGTGTCTACATCATGTTCCTTTGTCGTAGAACACAGCCATGCAGATATTGTGTATATATACAGAAATTTTATTCAGTGCAACCTTTATCACTGACTGTATATGCGTATATGCGCAAGTAAATGCACCTGTTGACAACTGTATTTCTTGAGAGAACCGGAATTACACCCCACATACATGCATATACGTTAAACGCACGTGCACAGGAGGTGCGTGGTGACGCAAATAGAGATAAGCTTGAGTGTTACTTTCCTGATTGTGCAAATTTCAGCGAAGCCGTGTAATGCACTTGCTCAACTTTTATGTATGACAAACTTCTGCCTGTTTGTTTATTGGTCCCTTATATCGTTACACGGTGTGGGGTAGGGGATGACTGTAAACAGTATACATATAGTTTCCACTCAGCCCGCCAGTATCCAACACGAAAGCCCACCACGAAAAAAGTCTACCGTCTTAAAGGTTCATAGGATGCCATATTGGATTGACATTTAATTGACTTTACAATGACAAGTAATAGATAAAATTCGACTATTAGGACAATTCCTCTATTTTCAACAGCATTCCGTCTGTTTTGGAAGGCGTAGATTTTGACAGTTTCGTGGCAATTTTTTTTTCGAAACACATCGTCAAACTGAATTGAAAATCGATGCGTGGTTTCACTATGACAGGTTTCAAATCATATTCGCCTTCTGTGTTGTTTTATTCAGTTTTGACCAACTGAAGGTTGATATTTGGCATGTTTTTTGAAAGCCTAGATATATAGTACGCCATGGGCCGACGGTGCAGAATGTTTATCAGTCTTAAAATCTGAGTGTACTGGGCCCAGTTTCACATAGCGGCGTATACGACACTTTTTTTATCGTACATTTGTCGTACAATATATTGTACGTCACTATTACCGTGCCATTTTCCTATATGTGCGACCATCATACATGTACGACATCTTTGTGAACTGGGCACTGAATACCTTCGCATTCAACATATGGACTGAAATTACCGCACCAAAACAGGTATACCTGACAAAATTGAAATAAAGCTTCAATTACCTAGCATGCAGTGAGAGCTAAATGGATTGGGACATGAATTCTTAGGTCGAAAGCCGCATGACAGTATCCTCAAAAGGACGCCCAAGGTCGCTTTTACAGCTTTGTGGCAGATTATATAACAATGTGGCCGCTTCGGTGGCCCAGTGGTTAGCGTGCAGGTCAGTATAATGTCATCGTGTGGGGTGTCATGTCTGGTGTCTTCGGCATGATGCTTCAGAGGCAGCAGCCCTTTGGCGGCATGGACTCGCCCAGTCACAAGAAACCACAGTATATGTTAACACACCTAATGTATTCTCCTCGTCATTCATTCTCTGGTGAGAACAAAAGTTCCAGACCGCACACAGTTGAAATACAACGATGCGTAGCATTAAGACAGTTCCTTGTTGTTCTTCATATGCGTATGTGTATATGCGTACACATGCTATTATAAACTCAACTTGCACAAATATATAAGAGATAAATAAAGTTTTGGGTCAAAAAATCCTCATGTCCACAACTGAATTCTTTGAGTGTCTGTGCACTCGAAATTCATCAGACCGAGTCTCACTGGACATTGGAATTTTACAATTATGCAGAACTTAGCATAAATTAGGAAATTATATACAGCTACATAAGAAGACATAATTTAGGTGTCGTGTACAGATCCTGTTTAAAATTACTGTACAACCTTCATCATGTAGAATGTAATGTTTTTTTTATGTTATGTATACAGACCTTGTTTCCGTCAATGGGTTGTCCAGATGGTGGGCTTTCCGTGAACACCTTCCGGATTATCCTTGCTGAGTTCGGGGTATTAATGGGCAACTTCCGACCTGAGGCTGTTAACAGAATTATATATACAACCGTAACGTTATACACTGATAAAAGCTGATGAGATGTATGTATATACATATATGCATCATGCTAAATGCGAAACAATTTGTTTTTAGAATATATTACAGTATATACATATAACAATATTTTCGCCTTTTATGGTATGATACCTTTGTTTACAGTGTATGTTGATCCTCTTGTATACTTTGACATGCTTTCATGACAAAGAGAATCGAAAACAAAGGGTTTACATATCGAAATAAAGATAATTGCACGTCGTGCTTTTGAAAGCAGCTGTCGCTCTGTGGTATTCCGTTAGGAGCTAGGATGGTTAGGTATGGCATGCAATTACATGGGAGAGAAAGTGCAATTGTCTCCTACTCCCAAATAAAACATTGGAGTCACACCGCAAACATTTCTGACATTTAGTGATATATAAGTGAACTGTTTAGACAAATTCCTTCTATTCACGTCTTTTTCAAATCGCTTTTTAAGCGTCAATGCCAATACGACAAAACAATTTTGATCAGCTAAAAATAACACGCTAATTATCTATTCTAGAATAGAACATCTTAAACACTGTTAATGGGCTTCTATTGTTTCTTAATAATTTATATAGGCCTATACAGTATATTATCACTATCCCTGTGTAATATGTAAAACAGCAACAATTAACAGATATGCCTGCTTAAGTTGAACACATGATAAAAGGCGCAAGGATAAGGTCACACTGTGGTGTTGATGTTATCTTGCTATTGTTCTGTAGTTCGGATTGTCAGCTGCTGTTGAATCACAGTGAAAGAATTTTATCGTTGTAAATAGCGCAGATAGTTTTATCTGTTTTCGACTAGCCGCCTGCGGGGTTTATATGTGTGTGTATCAAATAACGCTGTTTGGTCAGTTCGATGGTGAAGTAACAAAGTCCACAACATCTCATCTGTGCCTTTCTATAGATAGCGAACGTGCGGATGGTCGTGGGTTTCGTCCGGGCTCTGCCCGGCTTCCTCCCACCATAATGCTGGCCGCCGTCGTATCAGTGAAATATTTTTGAGTACGGCGTAAAACACCAATCAAATAAAATAAATAAATAAATAAATTCTACACATAGCGGAATAGAGTTCCAATTTAAAGGTCTGTACCTACAAAGTATTATATACATAGAAATAATCGATACCCGCCACATACAACGGAAATGCACAGCAGGTACACAGACGTGAACTATTCACCCGTTCCCTTGTATTTAAAACTTAAAGACGTGAGACTGGTGTTTCATTTAGAACGTCCTATAGTATATTCAAGTTAAACAGCTTGTGACAATTCATTATAATTATGCCAAATTTTTGCGACAATATTTCATCTTGTGTGTACAAAAGACGTATACATTTTAGCATCTCACAGAATGAGTTGATTACGTCCGCAATATTTAATTTATTTATATGTATTTTATTTATTAATTTATTCTCCCGATGATGAACGCTGTTCTCAAGAATTACCTTACATTAACTTGCAATTATTACAGTGGAAGAAAGTTATTTGTAGACGATTCGAATCTTATATAATCATGTTTGTACATCGTATAGATTAAAAACCATCCACAATAAAACCACGAGGGGAGTGTTTGGCTGGGGGGGGGGGGGGGTATATAGGTAAATGAGTATTTAATCCACCGTCAGTACGTTAATTAGGTATAAAAATTAAATACATCCGGTAAAGTGATTATACATTATCCTTGAAATTGTTACTTACAGGAATAGATATCCTCAGCATCCCCTTTGCGTTTCGGAATTGCCCTGGAGTAAAACAACTTCTCTTGGATTTCCCCAGTTTTCATAGTTAAGCCGTGACGGTAGATCAGCTATTGTGTCTTGTAATTTCAGTATATATGGTGACAGCTATAACGATAATAGCTGAGGTTATCTTATGTGCACAGTTCCTAAGACGGACTAGAAATTGACAAAAACCCGCTATAGCTGTGTGAGTAATACAGATCCTGGTTGTTTCTTACGTCAAATTTTTCACATGTCCTTAGGCTGAGGTTGACATCAATCAGACTTAACGCTGATTGGACTCCGTATCCACCCCTGTACACGCCAGCTGAGTGTACAATACATATTTCACGAGACCTCAACGGGATAATGCGGACCGTGCCTGAGTGACACATCGACCACACTGGCCTACATGCACTCACCGTAACGGCCTTTCACGCGGAACAAATTTATCTGACCTTTTGAAAATGAATTGGTTCCAGTGTGTAGGTGAAATATTTGAGGTGTGTCTCGAATTGGACTCAGTGAAATTTACTTCAGTTTATATGTATGTGATCTTTTTATAATAAGTATTAGGCCCTATATGTCCTCCAGGCAAAACATGACAAACATTTCTGGGAGGAGCTTTATATACATCTATCGGCCATACAGTTTACCTTGCAGAGTGAATGCTTTTCATTCATCTGCTAGCCTCTATGCATGTACGGGTAACCCCACGTTTCTGTCATTATATCTGTAGCTTTTTGTGTTACTGGTATCCTACAACTATTAACCATAGCCCCTCTGTTGTATGTACGCGCCTGTGTATCAATATATATCTATGTATATATACCCTGAATAAATGCATTCCATTATATTTACCCCAACTTAAAAATGTTTATTTAATAGGCTAAACGTCATCGACAATTTGATCAATTTTAACAGTTGTTTTTATGGAAATCGTTGGCGTATATATAGTTTATCGTGGAGACATATTTTTGGAACGTCTAAATTATGTGAAAAGAAATGTATAAATAGATCACAGCCATGGGTAAATGCATAGGGGTCGTCTGAAAGATGAGAAGGCATGTTAGACTGAATGCTACTATACCGCCATTTACAGCGCGCAGAATTTTGTTTTGTTTACAATTCCTGACCATATATAGCGTTATGTACAACAAAGCTCACAAATGCCCCCCCCCCCAATCCCCCCCCCCCCTCACAAACACATTCGTGACCGACAAAATGAAAACTTCAGTGAATCACTCACATTGGAACGTAAAAATTCAGTGATTTCAAAAGGTCTTTCGCCGCCATATACAGTCATACAAACCCTCGATCGCCTTCTCCAGAAGTCGACAGGCCGCTAAAGAAGAGGGTGCGTGCTCGAATCCAGAGTTAGTCGATATGTCTCCCGATTTTATACCAGATTAGCAGTAATGGTTTCCATATAAGTTTCGCTCGCTATGTAACTTACCTTAAATTAACCCAGTGCATTAGACCTTATTGTGGACGAGCGAAATATGGTTGAGTACCGCGTAAAACGCCAATCAAAGAAATACATCATCAAATAAATAGACCTTAATATGGATATTTTTGTTTTAATTGCCCGTTATATAAGGTAATTAATATTCATAAATAATCTGCTGAATATGTGATATCCCCATGCAATGTTGCATCTTGGGTAGGTTTAGTTCAATTAAATTAAATGTTGAGGTCTATTTTCTGCAGGATTTGGACAAGATTAACTGGTCAAGGTAATTAATGATATACTTCAAGTCTTCTGAACTTGAAATGTATCATCCTTTAGATGCAATTCCACCTCTAAATCAAAATAAAATGTCCTCAACACGCTCTTATTTAAACTCCTCTGAATGAGGTAATAGAATTGCCTGTTTATAAAGCTTGATTGGTGGAGTAGATTTTAGTAACAGTGTACGTTAACATAAGAGGAGAAAGACCGATCGAAGGACCGGGAAATGTTGTATCGCTTCCACCAAAATTATATGCTGGCTATGGAATAATCAGTCATGCCGAATGTTCCCTTTCCAGCATCTTAATTTTTGTTTGGTTGTGTTTTCCTAGACATCAACGACTTGTCTTTGTGCTTGGATTCTGACCTGTGTGTCAACAGGCGATAAATGGGGATATACACATACTGTATACGGCGGCCTGTATAGACCCATACACACATAGACTTCTATATGGTCATCCAGTCGTCAGTGTGTTGTGTGCAGTACCGCGAGGTCAATCCCAAGGTCAAAACCCGAGTCCGGTCATACATAACATCCTGGACTGTCCAGAGGTTGTCCCTAGGCTGCAGGGGTCAGTTGTTCCAAAGTGTCTTATAGTCCATTTCTTAAATAGAGACTCGCCTATATTCAGCTATCTATAAAATCAATCATACTCGCTACCAAACTTGCCATTGGCCAGTGTCACGTAACAACCAAAGCTCTACACATTGTTACGTTGGACGTTCATGTTATTACAAATAAATTGCAGTTAGAATATTTTTTCTAATTCATAATGTTAAACTCTGTTGGCTTAGTTTCAACACCAAGAATGCATTGCCTCGTGTGACGTCATAATTATTCAAGAACAAGTTGCATGCTGGACAAGTGGAGAGTAATTTGTGTTACAATGGCAGCACCAACAAGACGTTAGAAGAAGTTAGAACTCCATGCAATAGCACAGTCTACACTACTTTCTCTGAGAATAACTAGATCGCTTTAATTTCCTAATATCTATCTCTAAACTATACTGCCATGAGATCATATACTACAAGAGATAAAGTAAAATTCATTTATTAAGGTTATATTATATTCAAACGTGCGAAAGATTTCAAATATGGCAGTGTCAGAAACAGTTTACAGGGAAGTCGACAGCAGTTCAGGTAACTTGTGGCACCCTGCTTCACACAGGGAGGACTCTGCCCAATACCCAGCACGCCAACGGTTTATTAATAATTATGACGTCACCCGAGGCAACTGGTTCTTGCCGTCGAAAGCGAACTTATGGACTTTAATATTATGAATCAGAAAATGTGCTCTGACTGCAAGAATATGAACTTCAAACTTATCCATGTGTACAGCTTGTGTTGTTACGTGTCACTGGCTGAAGGCAATTTTGGTAACGAGTAGGACTGCTTTTACAGACAACTGAATGTATATAGGCGATTCTCTAAAAGAATAGACAAAAGGAGATTAACCACTCGTTTTGAATTGTATACATTCTTGACCATGTTAAGAGGTGGAAACAAAGTGCCATACACTGTTTCAAAGATCAAAAACACGATGTCACTTTTTCTGTCCATGAAATAAACATGCACGTGTTTTCAGTGAGTTATAGAAGGTTGAAGTTTCCATTTTCAGGCGTTTCTCAGAGTCGACAAGTCTAAAATGGTTAAAGCGGACAGGGTCTAATCCTAAAATGGTCCCCCCAATAAGGGCTGCACCACCCTGGAACCCACAAAGCAGTCTTACACAAAACTTTAAATTTAAAAGCTGGTACTTAACAAAACCAAACTGGCAGTGATGATGGATATATGACTGATGAACAGATAGCATCTTTCTCTTTCATGTTCCACATGAAACATTATAAAAAACGAAAAAACAAAAGAACGAGCTATATAAAAAGAAAAAGAATTTTAGCTGAAATAAGATTACTTCTTGATATCTAGAACTTGGAATTTATTCGAATATGTCTTATTGTTGAATGTCTACAAATCCAAGCTCTCCGTAAGATATATGCAGATGAGAGATAAATGGGCTACCACTTGTATGGTTCCACGGATGTGGTTTGCTCACAAGGAAATTCAAAAGAAAAATATCTAAACCGGAATACAGAAGAGAAAGAAAACAAGGTCTAGAGGTAAGCGGAAAAATACCAACATGTTCTGATAAGTAACACAGTACAGTAAGATTAAAGACCCAATATAGTTAGATAAAGTAATTCTGATTTGAAGTTACAAGTTTAGTTACAGTTGAACTTGTAACTAAACTAATTAAAGGCCTCTAATGTTAATATTTCAGTTCTGTGTTCCTGGTGAAAAAACTTTTAATCAGGAATAAAACCACCATCACTTCTTAAAGAAGAGCCCGATGTATCTGAGAAAACCCAATGTCTTAGCTGATGTATATTGCGACAAGCTGACCGATCACATTGCGCTAATTTTCAACCCTTTAAACAGTACGAGTTGCAATCCCGCTCCTGTTGCATGCTTCGGACAACCGCCTTATACGTCAACAAGTTGTCGATGTATTGTGATTTTCACAAGCTCTTCCAATTTTCCACGACCAATAAAGTCACTATGTAAGTGGAAACGCCAACTGATCGTATTGCGCTAATCTTGAACAGTTTTTTAACCCTTGACCAGTAAGGTTGCGTGTTCGAATGCTTTCCTCACTAGTTGGGGCTGCATACCACCTTATACGTCAAGAAGTAATCAAGTGGGCTCAACTGGTGACGTATTGTGGTTTTTACATGTCCTTCCCATTTTCGATGACCAATAAGCTGTGGTGTAAATGAAGCAATCTTCGGCACACGGTGTAGACACATTTCAGGTAAGTATAATATAGCGAAGTCGGCCTCTCCTTGCTTTGGGCGTCCAACAGATTCGAATATCCGTAAACATAAGACCGAGAACCTGCATGTGCGATCACTACAGCTGCTCCCACGCCTTTCCAACCCTTGGAAATGAATTCTGTTCAAACTACTAACATGTGTTGGTTTGTGACTGTACAGACGTTATCCCCTCATTCGAGCTCAGACATGTTCGTTCTCCTTTCCTTTAATTTATAGGTCGAAACGTTTTTATTAGTACTATATAGGCGTTAATTAACATACAAATCTCTACTCTACAATGTCAGTATCCAGAGGTGTTCATATTGGTAAATTGTTTTAATAAATACTCAAACCTTGTTAGTTACTGCTTAATTGATGAACATTAAAAAAATGATAATGATAAAAACAAACAAAAAAAAAAAAAAAAACAGCGTAGTAAGGACAGTGTGATTGTTGGCATATGGTCATACATATATGTATTACCGCTAAAAATCCGACCTATTGTCAACTTATCTCAATACAGGAGTTTATTCCAACTCATTTCATTCAAACGCACCTCACGAAAGAAATTCGAGTGACTGAAACAACTTTTACAAATATTTTTATACTTTCAAAATGGATTAAAATTTATTTGCTTACCAGATGGGTGTTGAATGCCGTCCTCATTAGTTCTTCACTTATATTAGCACACTTATATTGTACAGTTGTCAGGATAAATTACAAGTGCAGGAAACCGGAGTGCCCGGAGAAAACAAGCACCCTTCCAGGGTAGCCTATTGTATTCGTAAAGCCTCACTCATTCCAGACGATTTATCACATCGACTCGCCGAAATCCAAAGTGGATGAAAATAGGACAAATCAATTTCCCAAGCGGAGTTCAAGAGATACGATTTGTCGAACACTACAATCACCAACAAATAGCGCATGTTCTGTCGGGATGACTTTTTTTCCCGCGGATGTAAAACCAAGCACTGCATCGCTGAAACGGACACGTAAAGCTTTATCCAATTGGTTACCTTTTCCTGTGAAATTCGCTGCGACTCTGGAACAAGTCGGACTGATCAGAATATTCTTACCTAATACAACAGTGCTATACCTTACGTCACCAGTTTGCCCATAAATCGTCATCGAAAAAAAAAAAAAAAAAAAAGGAATGAACAATATATACCGGGTAGCCATGACCCAGGTTATTTTTGGCAGGAAAGGTTCCCCATTCAGCCAATGACAGAAATCAGGATTGCTCATCTCTCCTACGCGGACTCATGAAGACACTCGTAAATACAGGTACCATGTCATTCAGCCTGAAACTCATGTAAGGTAAATACATGTTTTAGGGCTTTCCATTCGAGCCCAGACGACTGTAATATCATTTGTAAGAAAATTTGCGTGGAGATTTATTTATTTTTTTGATTGGAGTTTTGCCATACTCAAGAATATTTCACTTCAGTGATGGCAGCCAGCATTATTGTGGGAGGACACCAGGCCATCCACGACCAGCTACTGGTTGCTGACAGATTCCCCTCAACAAAGGGTTTGAAACCCTACTGGACGAACTCACGGTGACAGCATTGGTGAGACGCTCCTGAGTCACTGCGCTGGGCTAGTTTGCATAGAGAAGAAGGATTTCAAACTGCATTTACTATGTCCTTCCCCCCAACCCCTCCCTCCAAGATATGATCATTAACACTAAAGTTTCATCGGAATCTGTTAACTACATACTCCTTTAATACAAGTGGTCATTTATAATGTCCAAGACATGAAAACATTACATGTGAAAGATATAAAAATCTGCAACAATTTTTTGGCAATATTTTTGTTGGACAACACAAATCTACATTTCAATAAAGTACAATTACTTGTATTGAAGTTGGCAAAGTACATGCACTTTGCAAAAACAACAGCAGAATGACCAAAATTTCTTGAAATCTTAAACCTACTTATAGACAAATAACAAATTTGTCAGTCATTATTACAGAAACCTACAAGGCATGAAGGCAGTTCTCTATTAAGAATAAGCAAAAGGAAAACTTATCAAACTGGATAAATCATGAATAATATTCAATATGACATATTGGGAAGACAACACATAAATACGATTTATCTATGGTACGAGTCATTACAGTATTGCATTGTCTTTAATTTGCAGCAATACTCAAGGGAAGTTTTGGAAATCTGGCCACACATGATCTGTCAGTATTAGGCGGTGTTTTCATTTTATCATTTCTTCACATTTTCAACAGTACAAAAGCACTAACACATGAATGACTTGAAGGAGAATGCAAAGTTCCAAACTCTATGTTTTGCCAAGACTAAACTGGTTTAGAATGGGAAACTTCCTTGGACATTATTTTCAATGCCATGCACTGAAGCACTGTTTCATACCAAGAGAAGATAAACAACACATTCCAATAGACTCATGGCTTCTACATAAAATTTGCAAAGAAAAAAATACCAAAGTTTTGTTACCTATTCCTATCATGCAAACTGAACTAGAAGCCATACCACCGATATTTCCCACGCTCAAGTACATGAATAAAAAGTATTTACAACTTTGGTGGTGTTGGTTCTTGGACACAATTATTCCAGGTACACAAAGATGTATAACCGTTGATTTAGTTCACAGAACTATTCGTTGTCTTGTAGTCTAATGCCACACAAAAGTACAAAACATTGCATAGCCTACTGCAATAAGTAACCACAAAAGTCAAATCCTATCATATCTTGCACAAAAGACTAGAACTTCTAATGATTGATCTCAACCAAGTCTGCATCAGGTGAGCCAAACTAGGTTAAAACCAATATTTTAACCTTATAAACAACATTAAATAATTGACACAAGTGCCTTGCAAGTTGGAAAAACTACTTCTGATATTACCACAGCAAAATGGTATTTCAACAAATTGACATATTATTATGCTGTGTTACTATCTGCACCCAGCGTATCTACATCGTCATAATTCAAATTCACAGCAAAAAATGGGATATATTTTAATATAAGTGTATTTCAATATAATGGGCATGGTATATTTTTTGGAGGTTTTTAAGAAAAAGTGTACATGAGCACTGACAGTAAATATACAGACGTGAACAAAAGAAAAACAAGTCCTATATCAACAACAATCTACATGTACAATGACCAACAGGATAACATTGGCAACAGTTCCTACTTAATTTATAACTCTATAATAGACTAGTACAAATGTCACAATCACTATACCTTGATTACTTTAGTATTTTCAACAAGTTTAATTTGTATATCTATACCTTGGAATGACATTTCTGACCCCCTTTTCATGTTTACCTCCCAAGATCTGGCCTCATCTCTGTTCAAAAAGGAACAAACTGTTCAATGTTTCATGGTCCAAGTCTAATGGAAATACTGTCTAATATATATATATATTTATTATGAAGATTCCTTTTGTACATTTTTTGATGTTAAAAAGGTAGGGCAGATTCCTGTCCAACTCCAACCTAGCTAGTCTTACATCACAAGTGATGGTAAAGCGCATAGCATGTCTTTTAGCCCTCTATATAGTGTGATGCAATGCGATTCAGATTACATTTGCCCCATACTAGCCGAAAAACTACTAACAAGAAACAAAAATCACCATCACACAGAATATCACATTAATACAGATACACGTACTTTCAAAAGTGTTTGCATTTCATTTGTAAAGCATGCAACGTTGAGCACTTCTAATTACAACTTCTAATTATTTTCTAATAAATAGCATGCAGTTAATGAGCTATTAGGTTAACCTACATTACTGCTACTAACAGAGCTAGAACTATGCTCCGAACTGAATCACCAAAATTTTGTCATCTTGATGTGAAAGAATGTTTTGGCTTTGATGGCAGAAATGCTCTAAGATTGAGTATACATGTAAACACTGACCTGAGATTGATCATGAATTTCATATTTCTCTGAGAAACAGACGTCCATGGTGTCTTTCCTCTAACTTACTGACAGAATTTCTCAAGACAGCTAAATACAGCATGTAGTGTTTAATAAATGTGATACAAGCACAGGCACTATCCAAAACTCCCCAAATTCTCAGGTATGACTATGTTAAATGTGTATTCATTTTGTTTGGACATTTTTAACAATGAAAAAAAATCCATCTAAATAAATCCGAATTCTGAGTCTTTTTTCCCTTTCTTTCATCCTTTATACCAAGAAGAAATTCTAGTTCCCAGGTCTCCATTTGGCAATGTGAGTAATACTGTTTAGCTCAGTGCACCTCTACCTCAAAAACTCTCATCTCCTCTTGCACAGAGCAAGTCACACTCTTTGAATAGCACATCCAAGGAAAAGTGAAAATTTATTTATTTATTTAATAAATTTTTGGGTAGGTGTTATTGGCATGGTCAAGAATATTTAATAACATTCACACATTCAAGATGGGTAATACCTTAGTCTGTATCCAGGACCCACAATGCCACTACCAAATGGAAAAGAACTCCAGGGCTAATGATTAGAACCAAGGCATCCTGGATATCCTAACCCCCAGGCAAAAATGCCAGGTGACCAAATAACAAGATCTTTAAATATTCATATGCCAAGTATAAGAATTTAACATTGTTTCATGAAAATACAAAATGCTCTTCACCACAATTTATCATACATTACTGCATTCAAATTGATTTCACTCTTTCCAATCAGCTAATAAAATGAAAAGAGAAAGGTCACATTGCAAAAATATCTTACATATTTTTGATACTCCTGTACCAGTTAGACTGGAATAAAATACAGCACTATATATTCTCACCAATTTCTACTCACCATCTATGTACCCTTCATTCACTTCAACACACTGGTGCATAATCAAATTAATGTTAATGTACATGTAAGTCATAAAATTGTCATTAAATGTTATCGGTGGAGTGACAGATTCACCAGCAAACATCTTCACACATGCTGTAAACAAGAGCGGCAGATCAATCACATGCATCTATATATACACATGCAGAACCACTGAACTACGTATGATATGATCTAACGGATAGAGATTCCCTTGTACATGTACTTATTTTCATCATGTAAATGATGTAGTATTAGCATAAAGATAAGCAATCCACTTGGAAAGGGTGTGGGGTGGGGTGGGGTGGGGTGGGCACTAGCAACTCCTTAAGAGGACATCAGGAAACCCTTCAAACAAACACACTGCAGACGCTATGGAAGAAATCTCTGCACTTCTCTTTGCAGTTCAAAATGGAGGAGTCTTGAAATTGGTCATTCAAGGGAAATAACTCCTGTGAAGTACCAAGTGTAGAGCAAGAGATGCACACTTTAAATAGCGGGGAATGATTAGTTAGTTTAAGTCTTCATAGTGGTGATCTTCCTCCTCTTTCTCACAAACAGCAGTGTCTACCTCAGCAGCCGTAGCGCCTTCTGCTGTGTCCTCCATATCATACAACTTATTGCTCACAATTTTCACCTGCAGTGGTTTGTCCACTGCTTTCTCAACTGTGGCATTATTTTCTTTGGCGGCCACAATATTGGTGACTTTTGGGGACAATGCTGCATCTGCGCAGGCTCCGGCAACACTTATGTTTGAGTAATAGTTGACTCCGTGATTGACAGGTTTGCTGACCTCCTCATACAGGGAGTTCATCTGATTGGCTGTGAAGCACATAGCACCCGGATCACGGCCTTCAGCGTCTGTCTGGCGTAACTGGGCATAGGACAGGTTCTCAAACTGAGGCGGTTCATCTTCACGATTTGGCTTCTTTCTTTGTCTGTAAAACAGAAAGCATCATTTTGTTTTTCAATGCTATAAGATGGACGAAACTTGACACTATGTGGTAAAGAAATAATGGAAAAAGCTGTCCAACATGAGTATTGGGTAAAAACTAGCTTTTGTTATGTTTGATTTATTTGACTGGAGTTTTACGCTGTACTTGTTAAGTGTGTTTTGCAGTTCGAGAGTAATCAGGGCAAATTTGCAATAGCTGTGACATGCTGCAAAAGGTTAAAGTTGTCTTACGTTCAGACCCCTTGTTAAGTGAAAGGCCCATGTTATAAGATAGGATGTAAAAGACAGACAGACAGAGTAACTTACAGAACTACTTGTCACAGATAAAAATGATAAAACAGGGGCTTGTAATTGGTAAAATATTATCACATGAAAATGAGAGTCCATAGGTAACCATTAAGGATATCTAAAGTAACACACAGGTGAGCAGATTCGGTCATCTGTAAAAGGATCCAAATTAGAAAGTAAACTTATTGAAATCATTAGATTAGGATTAACAAAAAATGCTCTTACAGAGAAAGCAGAGAAAAGTTAGGAAAGGGCTTTTCTTTATCGCAGAAGATTAGTTCACTAAAGAGAACATGAAAATTAAAGTAGGAAACAAACCCTGAATCATTTAATTTATGTTTACAAATAAAAATTCCACAAGTAAGGGTTGAAGCCTTTGAAATGCTTACCTTCTCCTATATACAAAGAACAGGATGCACAGCAGTAATAGCAAGAAACACATACTGCCTACACATATCCCAATGACTGTGCCTAAGAGAAAAGACAGAAACACAGGTGAACATACATGAAGATTAACTTCAGCCACATGTGACAGCAAAATATTTGAACAAGCTACAACTCTAATGCGTTGCTAACTACATGTATGGACAGAGGCATTCTGAAATCTTTTCAGCTTGTGATATTAAGATTAGTGGAGGATATTTTAGGCGATGTGCAGATGAGGCAAGGTGGACGAACAAAAATAAGATTAACTGACAGGTGGACAGTGTTGTCCATTCGCACATAACTGATGGGACTCAATAGGAACCTAATTCACTGCAATAAGAACCTACTTCAACTCACCATAACCTGTATACCAAACATGACATCTTTTTCTAAGCAGTTTAACTTCTATTATGATCACTTTGTGAAACTTGAAATTTAAGTTCTTCACAATTAAAAGCAGAAATTTAATTAAAACAGGCACAGTTTAAATAGGAACCTACTTGCAGGTCACCTCAATGTGAAACTGCATACCAAATATGAAGTCTTTATCTGAATAGGTTTGACTTAAGTGGTCTGTAATTCATATGAACAGATCGGTGGGTAGACATTGTGACTTCATCCCAAAAAGATTGATAAATTAATCAAAACATTCAAGCAAATACATGTATAACACGGAAATAATGGTCACTTAAATAAATGAAAGCCTTTAAAATTATGCATATGTCTGACTCCCAACTGTATCAGACCACATGAGCAATTTATCCCTGCTTACCTTTGTTACTGTCATTTGGATCCAAAGCTCCACTATGATACTCTATTGCAGAACCCTTGTTAAAAGCTGTAATAAACAAAAGAATAGTTTTAACTACCAATGGTACTATAACTCTATCTAAGAACAGTCAGCTGACAAACTGCATAGTAATCAAGTATAAGTTATTTATGACAACTAATCAATGAGATACTGAACACATGTTAAAAAAAAAAAAACAAAAAAAAACACGACATTGACATAAACTGTTATTAATTATGTTATATTTTGCTTAACAATAGTCATTACTGTGACTGGAGACTAAAATTGTCACCACCTGTTGGGTTTCCATTAGAAATTCAGAAGGATATATATCCCCACTGTTCGCTTGTACTGAATTCACATTGATGGCAAGAAAAAAAATCGACAACTGTAGCCTGTGTTTTCTAGCTATAAACCAGACTGCCACTAATGATGTGAAATAATGATGAGTCTGGCTTTGCATATTTATTTGATTATTGTTTCACACAAGAGTGAGGCTCTGAAAAATATAAATATTGGATGGAAATAAAAGTACATGTGTATGTTTTGGACTAGCTGTCATGTGATGCTGGATCAAGAATTACTGCACTTCACACAAACACAGTTGGCTTGATTTTATGTAGTACATTAGAGTGATCACACGACAACAAACTGACATCAGTACAAACGTAGAGACATGTACAGACAACAGAGCCAATGTAGATGTACACAAGACACAATATAAATGGTAACTTCTCCACAATGACCAACAAAATAAGCTTGAAAATGTCTGTTATGGTATCAGGCACAGAATCAAAATCCACCAACTGAAGGATAGTGTACAATAAAAGGCAACCAGTGCAAATAAGGAGTAAAAGTGAAATTAAATGAGGAGAAAAAAGAGAAAGCAAATCTTGCCAATTCAAATGGGAAATAACTTACATCTATTTTACTTCCTTGACCGACATCATTTTTAATACTTTACTCATCCCTGTCTGTTCATATGTTGGAATGTTTACTAACATGAGATTAGACAAGCTTACTGAGGGATATAAACCTGCCTTATGTTATCTGGCCTCAGTTGTGTATTCTAATATCAAGTCTTGCCTCTGTAATGACGTTTTGGGGGCAAAACGGTAATGCATTAACTCATTCACTGCAACAGGTCAACTTAACTAGTACCTGAGTTCTAATTGCACAGAAAAGAAATTCTTCCCAGAAAACCTGTCTTAATTACGTCTGTACATAGAAAATAAATAAATAAATAAAAAATAACAAAATGGCTCATTTTCAACAAGACTTCTTATCAATGTACATACACATTAGGAATAAGTATGACAAAATATATTTGGCGTCTAATCAACCATAGGTTAACTACTGCAGGTGTCCAATATTTGGATGCTGCTCTTCCAAAATAGTGATAAAAAATGCCCTCCTCAGACAGAAATAGACCACAATTAGTTCTTTCAGCCTTCTTAAGTACCCTTTGGAATGAGTAAAAGAATTAGGACCTGGTAATGTATGGCAAAGAGATCTGAACTTGTACGATTTTCATATTTGAATCTGTATAGATTGCCAGCTAAGCAAGCATTGTTGGTAAACAAAGAATGAAGTAAAATTCTATGAGTGGAAGAATTCAAGACTTATGACCACTAGCAAGCCCTCACCTCCACATCTACAGAGGAGTATATGTTATAATGTATCTTCGCTTTTAAGCACTGATGATAAATTTATAAACACCAAACTAGATAATTAAATGTGGATGCATTGTAACTAATCTGTAAATCTGACAATATCACCAAATGAAAGGTCACAGAAACAGTGATTTCTTGTTACCTTTACACCAGGGTGATGGTGTTTCTGTTGCAATGGTAACCCATTTGACAAATATAATGGTTCAAATAAACAGAAGTACACAAATCATGATTTTATGACAATTTTACCCAAAGCTATCAAAAAAGATACAATCCCTTGCACTTATGCAGGACACCATTTTAACAGTTAAAACATACATAAGTTAGATAAAGGTCTAGACTATAATTCTGTCCACGGAATTGCTATGAACCTTTTCCCATACATGTACAACGGTGAATTTCAATGCCATTTTTGGCACAAAATAACAGAAATACACTCTACACAGATCTGTGCAGGCAGAATAATTCTCTCACAAGATATTAGAAAACACAGTACACCATTTCACCCCGCAAGGCTTGAAATTTGTTATATACATGTAGACTATGCTTTAAGCAAAGCAAAGGTTGCTTCCCCTGTCACTGGCAAACAGGTAGAGACTGTTTTGGCTTCAGATTAAAGTCCACAGTGTGAAAAACGCAGCTGTGCACATGGCACACTCTAGCAGCTTGAAACTGGGTATTTGTATCACTGGTGAATACACTCTACAGGTGCACCTAAAGGTCAAGTTGCACTTTCACCTAGGTCTAATTAAGGCAAGCAGCAAGTGAAAAATCTTGGCTAACAGTTCTGAATTTTGTACTTATGATATGATACTTCATTTCGGACCATGGCAAATACTGATGACTCTGAGGATATCGCCAGTGATTGCAAGGCAGTCCGAGTGGTCTCAAGCAGTTTGTGCATGCACAAAAAACCCCTGCTGCAATCAACTGCGATCTACATGAAGTTTGACTGATCTTAACTGGTCAGCTTTGTTGAGCATTGCAAATGATCCTCATGAATTACTTGCACATTTTTGTCACAGAGTGCTTTTAATTTCACGCAATCATATTACTGCTGCAAATAAACTGGTGGTCCTGCAATGGTTAATGGGTTATTATAGGTGTGACTGCAAACAATTTCTTAGGCTTCATATGGGCTAAATCAGCTGTGATTGACCATGATCAAAAGATCAGGATGAATGACAGAGGTTGTAAGTAGTCATAGCTATGGTGTGGCTGGGCCTTGAGAAAAGATCAAACATAATGTAAGCTGAGTTATTTAGAAAGAGGTG
The DNA here is from genome assembly GCF_032854445.1 of Liolophura sinensis. Lineage (NCBI taxonomy): Eukaryota > Metazoa > Mollusca > Polyplacophora > Chitonida > Chitonidae > Liolophura > Liolophura sinensis. The sequence continues at coordinate 27,577,886 of NC_088295.1, forward strand.
TGAAATCAGACCTAAACGGCTGCAGACACATTTTCTGACATGCTTGGCAACTTCATCAATCAACTTCTAATGAAGAAGTCTTATGAGGCCTTGGGATGCACCAAGTTAGAGCAATGGGAAAGGTGACATTGCCTCATTCTGCACTCATGCATGTATGGTCAAGAGGCAAAACTGGGTTTGGGTGATGAAAACGGAAACAAGCGTCCTGAACAATCGCTCATGACAAAAATGTTATGTGAATGAAGTCAAAGTGACTGTTTCCACAGGAAACAGAATTTTTCCAAATATGGACAGAACCCAGAGGCCTTAAGCTGATCATGTGTAGGTAACCATATTTTGCAATATGAAATCACTGACAAATGGAGGTTATGAGGCTGATGACTTTCAACTGGCTACCACACAGATGTTTCAAGATTTTTTTAATTACAACTTTTCAAGTATCCTCAGCACAAATGATTGAAGACCTGTATGTGTTACAGCAAGGTTAAATGGTTTAAGGATCGAGATAATCTGAATCGCTTTCCTAAACCGTACAAAAATGGCAATGTTGGAAAAGGGTGACACAGAAACAAAAGTTTTCTGTCATTTCCAATTCTCCCTGGTGTAACATCATGCACGAACACTTGGCTTCAAATGACGTACTTGCAAACGCGCATGATGTCATTCCAGCATAACTGATATACTTGACATCACATCTATCTGATTCATCGTCACATAAGGAATATCATCATGTCACAACAGGAAAATCTATTCAACCTGATGAAGATTTTCTTCTTGACGACTCTTCACTAATAAGGGTTAAATAGTGTTACTCGTGGTCAATGGTGTTAGCTCTGTTCCCTAGGGTAGCCTTCATATCATTTTAATAATTCGGCCTAGCTCTCTGCCTAGTGCTGAATTAGCACTTTATTTATTTATTTTATTGATGTTTTATGCTGTACTCAAGAATATTTCACTTATATGATGGTGGCCAGCATTATGGTGGGAGGAAGCCAGGCAAAGGCCAGGGGAAACCCCCAACCATCCGCAGGTTGCTGACAAACCTTCCTACTTACGGCCGGAGAGGAAGCCAGGATGAGCCGGACTTGAACTCACAACGACCGCATTGGTGAGAGGCCTCTGGGTCATTATGCTGCGTTAGTGCGCTAACCCAATGAGCCACAGAGGCCCCCAACTGGCACTTTAAAGTGCAATTTTGAACAATACTGACAAATTCATCATCAAATACATCACTAAATTCAATTCTTGAGGATAATTTTTAATTGTGAGATGAATAATACGACATGTTATATAACTACTGATTAATGGGGTTCTCCTGCTCAAAACCAGACACAGCTGGTTTGGCTATGACCCTAATTAGACTAATTAATGCATGTTGTTTTTACGGCCTGCCAGCCACCACGATGAAAATATTCATAAAGATGTTGTTACCTTGTAAATACTAACTGACAAACAAATAAGTAAATAAATGACAGTAGTTTAAAAAATTGTGCAGATAAGATGATATATGACTCTTTTATTAACTTAGTTGTCTGACTGTTGCTTGATGCCACAGTCAAGAATTTTCCCCTTATTATATGATGCGCTTAAATTTATGGGCTGAGGAAGTGCCTTGGGGAAAACCATCAACCTTTAGAAAATTACAAACTGACAAACTTTTCTACATATAACATTATTGGTGTAAAACACTTAAAGTGATCTTCAACAAATGTTGGACTGAGCAATGAGTCACACGAGAATTGTGGACCACTTCTTGTCACCAAGTGTGAGAATCAACAATTCACTGTCCAAGACTAGTTTTGAACCATCACTATGTGTGTCCAAATAATCGAAAAGCAAAGGACATTTATGCAATAGAATACAGACTGCTATTTTAAGTCCGGAATGTACAACAACATGTATCTTCAGTGTAAGCAGTTTATGCAGGTAATTCAAGCTGCAACCACACAGCATCACACAAATTTCGCTGTGAGTTCAAGTCCAGCTCATGCTGGCTTTTCTAAGGCTGTACGAGAGAAGGTCTGGTAAAAACCTGCAGATGGTCGTGGGTTTCGCCGCGCTGTGCGTGGTTTCCTCCCACCATAATGCTGGCCGTTGTCGTACAAGTGAAATTTTCTTGAGTACGGCGTAAAACACCCTTGGAATACATAAATAAACACACATACGTCACTGTGGTATGTTGAAATCAGTGTTGATACATTTCTGGCTACATTACGGTAATGTTTGCACATTTGAATATCCTCAACATCCCCAGACTTAATTATTGAACATTCAGTGAACTCTGTCACTAAATATGGGTAATGAGACAGAAAATTATGTATCAGAAAACTGGGCTGCAAAAGCTGATTGTTCTTCTTCAATCCTGCATGGAGACTTACTGTCCACATTGCAGAGCTCAATTATGTATACTTTCTTTGCTGAAATACATGTACACATAAATCACATGTATTTGTCTTTTACCTTTTCAGATAAGTTAGCAAGAAAATTTTGTACTGCTGCTATGTTTTGGTAGAAGTTGTATGCAGAACCTAAATGAATTCAAACGAAGTACCATACACATCTTTCCCAGGCAAAATCTGAACGCAAAAACAAGAACAAATACACGTAGTAAAAAACTACTGAGGACTAAAGCATGCTTCTGATAAAATATTTCACTCACATTTCATATGCACATGCACCTGTTGAAGTCAAATTTAATGATGATTAATGCAAAGTTAGTGACGTTACACCAGACCTTCCATGAACAGCAAGTACATTAACTCCCATGAAAAAACAAGCTTCAATGACATATACACATGTATTTATAATAAATGACATGCAATTCGAAGCAAATATTTATGACCCAAGATGCAAGCACGCATACAAGTGCATATCTAGATATACTGCATGAGCAATGTACTACAACCACTGAGTGAAATTACTCCACTCTAGATGGATCTTTTGTTATGAATTAATGACATAATAAACAAATAAGTTTATGTTCATCTCCATCTTTACGTCCACACAAATATATTCTAAATGACCATAAATTTCGCCCATAACATGCTCATTTTTCCTGATTCTGAGAGTTCTATTGGTTGTAGAAAGGTATTTTGAGGTTTGCTTGGAATATGGGACAACATTCTGTCAGAAAATTATAAATTTCAGCACCAAAAACAGTCTTCATTTGCCTTTGAAAATGTGCTTTTGTTGACAAAATTTGAGGTCACTTAGGGTATTCCTGTACAGATTGGATATCAACTCCGATGCATGAAGCTGCTGTTCCACTTGCTAGACAACACAATGTTGATCCTACCTTTCTACCTTTTCTGGTCTGTAATGAACACTGCTTTGAAACTTGGTCTTTTGAATAGTGACCCACAATTATGGTTGACTGTTGATATCAACACCTAGATCTATGCTTTCTGTTCTCCACAGCATGAGCTGGCCATTCAAATGACAAGTCTTCCATTCATGCAACAGAATGCCCCTATCATTAACTGCTTCAATAACTTAATTAGGAAAGTGTGTTAATGAAACAAATATTCTGTCCACGCAAACTGCAACAAAACAAACCTGGGGGTAGGTGTTCTCCTTGTTGTACGTTTCCTTTACGATGTGACAACATTCCATGCACCACAGTTGGTGAAAAATCCTCTCTGTCTCCCACTACTCTCTTCACTTCCACAATCAGAGATCTGTGGACTGTAGAAGTGTCTGGCGTAGCTGTTGTTGTTGTAGGAACTGGTGTAGTAGTTGTAGTTGTAGTAGTTGTAGTTGTAGTAGTGGTGGTGATAGTTGTTGTCGTCGTAGTCATCATGCCTGAACAGGGCAGGGGTCATAATGAGAGATCTGATATCATCTCCAGAGCAGTATGCCTTACACTGAAATCCTACCATTTAATACTTAAGATACATGTACTGCAGATTCTCTCCTACCATTTATTTCAAATACTTTAGGTTCTTTCCTACTGGGAAGCTTCCATGAACTTCATATACTTCAGGTTCTCTCCTACTGAAATCCTACCATTAACTTCAGATACTTCAGGTTCTTTCCTACTGAAATCCTACCATTTACTTCAGATACTTCAGGTTCTTTCTTACTGAAATCCTACCATTTACTTTAGGTACTTAAATTCTCTCACACTGGAATCTTTGGGAACTGTGTGGAATACTGCACCATGCAGAATATTGTTCAACTGTACAATACACATTTGTAATAGCTACTGTTTAAGGAGATTATTTTATCCAGAGATGATATTCAATGCACCCAAAGCAAGCTTGCACAGACCCCAAAATAACAAGTCCTCCACTATCTTTTTGTCTGATAGTGTAACGATAATAAAGATATGATATCATGAATTAATTTCAGTTCTTTTCCCATGAAAACAGTCCAACTCTTGAGATCCAATAAAAACTGATATACCATTGTCACATTTGAGTTTTTTTTAACAAGGCATTAAATCCGCACCCACAATCAAACAGTAAGAGCTACACTGGCTTCACTACTAGAGAACAAAAAAAAAAAAAAAAAAAAAAAATAGGTTAAGGAAATTACTCTCAAATGATTATTATGCTCTATACTTCAATTAAAACTGAAGTGTTCTTCAAAACCCAATCTTCAAAACTCAATTAAAATTGAAGTACATTTTCCGTGAAATTAAAGAAAAACGCTTTACAATTTTTGCCAATTACCGTTTGGCAAATTCTAGCAGAATACCAATTTTAATAAGACAACATCCTGAATTGTTCAAAATTATGCACAATGCAATATGTCGTATCAATGAGTAAAAAACTACCGGTATACTCACACCATTATAATGTTTTGATAAAACACCCACATGTACAAGTACCTGAATTTAAAAAACTGATTTCCTTTCGCTCATGATTATGTGATATCAGATAGAGATGAGTTAGCAAAAGCTTTTGGTTATTTGCATAGCAGTCCTTAAAAGGACACAATTTATACAAGGCTTGGTACACATATGAACATGGATTATAACACAAAGCAATGCTAGCAGTTTATGAAGCTCTATAAAAACATACAAGGACAAACACACACAATCACTCTGATGGATATAAGGAAACATGACTAAGCATTTTGTTGTTAACAGCTATATATGATTTCCCACAGAACATATAAAACTACACATATGGACATTAAATGTTTACTGTTTGTGAGGTAGGCACTAGCACAATTACTGTCATCAACAGCCTAAGGATGCGTACATATGTATATATATGTATGTCCAAGTTACCTATGACTCTTACAAGTTCTGTTCCTTATTTTCAATTTTCATGATACATCATAAACATGTTTTCTAGTTTCAGCTCTCTATCTGGCTATCCATGTACATATTTAGCAACACATATATGGAGGTTAAATGTTTGCTTTACTGTTTCCACGGTCAACACTAACACAACTGCTCCTCTGCTAACCATACAAGAACTTGTACAACTACCTGTGCCTGTATATGTACACATCAGGGTTAAATGTCTGTCCTACTGTTTAACAAACCAATTGCCCCACTATACCAACGGCTGTGAAAAATCAAGCAAAGTTTACGTGTGATTTACAGGTAAATAACGCAAGTTTCAGCTGAGTTTTCACCAACTTGGTAAGTTATCTAGTGAAAGATTCCATGACAGTATGAGCCATCTGCTATTTGTTTCTGTTTCCATGGCACATCACTAACACAGGATTGCAATCTTCATCTCCATGTGGCCCTCCATGTAATTATACATGTAATTCTTATGTGATATGTTATTTATTCATTTATCTGACTGGTATTTCACAAACCTGTTGATATACAAAGCAGCATAAACAGTCTAACCTGGGTTTGAACATATGACCTGAATGGCCATAAACTTGCTTTCATCCAGGCTATTAAACCCCTTAGACAACTGACCATGGCCAGAGGAAAAGACACTATGGATGTGTATAACTATATGCATGTGTAAGTCACCCATGGATTGTCCATGTGCATCATCAATTAAAAATAATAGTAAAAAGAGCACAAATGAAACAGTTTCACAAAATCTTGGCAAGACAAAAGGTATTTTTAAGGATAAAAGTTTGGGTAGAAGCAAATCTGAAAAATGGTAAAACTTTTTCAAAAATCATGACCTCTTCAAGCATACCTACATGTATAGCAATTACTAGATCAAGATAAAGGTATACAGGGTTGTGATGTTTTATGAAGATGAATCAGCTTTTACACCCCTTCCTCCAAGAAATATTAAAAGAAGTTAAAATGTTCCTAAAATCACTGCTAATCCAATGGTATCTTAAAGCTTCATCTATATATATATATATGATCCATAATCAGCAATACAGGAGAAAACAAAACATGAACAACAAAACAATGAAATGGCCAGGGTGAAAGCAGTGGTTCTTCCATCACCAGCAAAGTAAACAAAGTAAAACAATAGCGCACAGGCTTCCTTTTACTCTCTGTATTTGTTGACAGGATGAAATTAGTCAGAACGATGATGTAAATGATAATTTAACAATTTTTTTTAACTCGGAACATTTACATATCTGATGAAACATCATGTTACCAAGGCAATACACGGTGATTTCCACTTGCATGTACAGATCTACGAATTCACAGATGTCTACCAGGAGCATTCCTCATTTTCGTGATGTAACCGAAATCAAAAAGGGTTCTTACAAAATTGACAAACAAAGGTTGTTATTTATTCTGCCTGTGATACAACGGTTAATACAAAGTTGTACTTACGGAATTGACAAATAAACTTGTACTGCCATCCCAACATCTCACAAGGACAATCATGCCATTTCCAGTTGTCACTCTTCCTCATGCAAGCACAGTCCTCAAATGAGATGCCAGTACCAGGGATAAATGATGATGGTTGACCCCTTGCCCAGTCGTTATAACTCATTCTGCGATCTGATTAAAGAAGATGAGTTATAGGCAAATGACAAAATGACCTGTCAGGTTAGGAACTATGAATGAAGTCTGCTCCACATTCAAATCCTAGTGTCTCTCGTACACTTGGCTCTCATGCTCTGTTACACTAAAGCGCAATGGTAGAAAAAATCATTTCAGGAGATAAGCTGTTCTGTTTGAAACTTTTCCCTCTGTGAATTTTTATACCTAGCTGTTGGCTTTCGGACACAGGTAAAAATTTTTTTGTAACAATGCAGTCTTAGTCTGTGTTTTCAGAAAGTTGTAAATCTGTAGTTATTTCCTTCCATCAACCTGTACAGAATGTAACAGGTTACAATATGTGACTCCACTGAGCACCAGAAGAATGATCCTTGACAATTACAATGTTGTGACATTTACAACTCAGAAGGAGACAAACCTGCGCGTTCTGAAATATTGCAAACAGTCCAGATTTGTGTGATTTACTTCTGGTCACATAAAAAAGGCTACAAATTTAATATTATCTATACAAAATAAAGCATCAGTATAATCAAATCATTACCCACTGTTTTCATTTGAAAACTAAAATTCTTTAAGTGACTGATTTCAGGAGGGGTGATGGAGTATGAGTATTTCAGAAAGCCGATCAAGTGTTTGAAGTACATGTACATAATTCAACAAAGTTTATGAAACTATAAAGATCTGCTTGAAATCTCTAGCCTTATCACTGTGGAAAATCTCGAGGAAAATTTTCAATGGTGCTACGTACTAGATGACCACAACCACTGTCCCTCTTTGTGCCTATCATGAGCTCCCAACCAGACTCCATTGTTTCTCCAGCCAAGCTCCCTAGAGTTTAAGGTTGACCTGATAAACTGCATGGTTGCCTTATCATCCACCTCCAGCATTTCCCCTCCATTATTCCAGCAGTAGTCTCTAGCTGTCGTCCAGTACTTCTCTTCATTGACAAATACATAGCAGTAGTCTCCATGGGAATTGACAAACTGATTCAGCCTGTGGACTATAGGTGGACAGTGGTTCAAGTCTTCGGCAGCAACTAGAAAACAACAAAACACACACAAACATGAAAGATGGCATTTTTTCTCTTAAATATGATCAGATTACAAAGTCCTCAGCCTTGGCCCCGAACAGATCATTGTATATTTTCCACTACTGAGAAATAAGGTGGTAATACATCCAAGCTGTATTACCTATACTCTGTAACATTTTCATACAGACCACACTTCTGTTTTAGCTCACCTATAACCAAGACCTAAGTAAACATTTACGTAAGTATTGGTATACTGAACTTATTTACTTAAACAGTACATACATGCACACCTCAACCCTCTTTGTTATTTATTTATGTGATTGGTGTTTTACGCCATACTCAAGAATATTTCACCTATATGCACTATGGTAGGAGGAAATAAGGCAGGGACATCCATGATCCCTCATTATAACAAGCTTCATATGATTCATAATGTAACAGATGCCTCCGTGGCTCATTGGCTTAGTGCACTAGCACAGCATAATGATCCAGGAGCCTCTCACCAATGCGGTCGCTGTGAGTTCAAGTCCAGCTCATGCTGGCTTCCTGGTTCGTGGGAAGGTCTGTCAGCAACATACAGATGGTCGTGGGTTTCCACCGGGCTGTGCACGGTTTCCTCCCACCATAATGCTGGCCGCTGTTGTATAAGTGAAATATTCTTGAGTACAGCATAAAACAGCAATCTTTATAAATAAATAAATAAATCACAATGTCACAATTGTGTTAAATGTGTTTCACAATTTCTTTACCATGTTGCTGGTTGTTGCTGGACATATTTGCATAGTTATAGACTTTCAAAAGTTTCAATGAAGAAAATCTTCATATCATTTTTCCAGTGAAAGCTGGTTAAGTGCTAATATCTATTGAAACACATGATGTAATACATGCGAAAGGAAAGTGCAAAACTTTAAAGTCTAATTTGCAGGCCTTTTGACAGAACTGGTATGTCTATCTGCAATAGAACTTCACTACATGTATACACTTGTATGTAGAGTTGCAAGAATCATCCGTTTTCAGAGATTGTTATCTTGCAGAATGGGAATACTTCTGTTTATCTTTGGCCTCTTACCAACAGTCTTGTTTCGCAGATGTAATTAAAAGCAAATACTGTTAGGGGGAAATATTTGTGAACACCCACTTAGCTTCCTAGAGTTGCTTATTTGATTTTTTTCCTCATCCATATGTGTCAAAGTACCCAGTATTGGCCACAGTCCACTTGAAGCTTGCTCAGAGAGCCAACTAAATATGCACTTACACCATATACTATTAATCACTGTATCAGTTAACCACAACCCCATCATGAGAAATGTAAAATGTTGGGAGTCCTGATTTGAGTCTCAGTGACAGTTTCAGAACATGTACATATTGAAATCCATATCAATGTTGACTTTGAAAAATTCACAATATTTTAAGCTTTTTAAAGAATTTTTCTAATAAAAATATTTGATATTTACAAATTAATTTCATTTTATTTATCCTGAATTCTGTCCACCTGACAGCCACGAGAAGACTCTGTATATAAACGTCTTGTGAAACACAATGGATGTAGTCATGATCAATACAAATGTAGGTGGACATCTAGGCCTACTTCATTATGACTAATATTCTGACTTAGCTACGATTTCAAACCAGGATGTCTCATTTCCACTTTTCTGCATCTGTATACTGTCTGCAGTAAATTTTTCACATGTTAATTTTGTCTCACTGAGTCACGCCCATAAGCTAATCCTTCATGTACATCGATAATGCTTAACAGGATTTGTCACAATGATTTGTTACAAGAACTTTTGTTGCCCATTCGTTATGAATGTCAGATTACACAAGATTTAAAAATTCAAAACATATGCATTCTTTCTAAAACATCAAATAATTGTTTTATAAAGATTCATGTGGTTAGTGGTTTCAATAAGGCTTTATACATACAATGTTCATCAGTTTCAGCTTGCGCAATTAAGCATGTACACTGTTTGTGTAATATTTATTCATTTATTTACTTGAATGGTGTTTTATTCTGTATTTGAGAATATTTCACTTATATGATGGCGGCCAGCATTATAGAGGGAGGAAACTGGGGAGATCCCGAGGAAAACCCATGACACCCGCAGATTACTGGAAGACTGTCCCACGTACCATCTGAGAGGAAGCCAGCGTGAGCTGTGCTTTTGTAACAAAACATGATCATATACACACATCAACCGAATGAAATCAACCACTAACTCTGTATCTCACACATATTTACATGTACTTCATGGACATAACAAATCTGATCACACATCTCTCCTTTAATCATCTATTATAATTTCATAGTTTGCCTTGTGCATGAAGATGTAAAATCATAACACAACACAAGAACTGCCTAATTTAGGATATAATACGACCATTTCATGTTTGAGAAGTATGGCTTGAATTACACCCAGCCCCTTACTGTCTACTGTAAGAGCAGTAAATTGTAAGCTGGGTGGTACTAAATGTTCAACGCAGAAATATAATGATCGTTTACAGCAGAGTCAGTAAGAGATGAGCTGTGCTAAAGCTGATGCATCTTTGCCAATAAATGAGTCAGCTGCTGCAAGGAGTTACACATTGTCTTGACTGAGTCACCATAGGAAATTTATTCCCTGACTGACTGACTGGATAACATGACACCCTGCACAACAGCACAACACGTATGTGTTTAAGTGTGTGACTGCCACTACTCTGAGCAAGGAACACTGCCAAATGAGAGCTGAATCAACACCCTATTCTGCCTGCTGCAGCTTGAATTACACCCACATGCTTCTAAACTAACTATGTGCAGCTTGGGTACACTTATGCCCCCAGCTTATTTATCCAGAGACAGCCAGAGTAGGATGTATGTTAGGCCAAACTAAATTACGCAATTGTCTAACCTTTTCACCTAGACGCCATAACTTCATGTACTTGAAACTAATACTTAGTACATGTAGCACATGAATAGGCAATCCATTCATCCTTGTAGTAGATAATTTGATTAATGACTTATCTATGCTCTACAATAATACAGAAAACAACATACACATCTGTTATGGTATTTGTGACGCATTACATTTCACAAGTCGACTAAAAACCACCATAAGTAACAAAAACAATAACTTGTTTCACTTATTAATGAGTTTAATTCTTCAGTGGTTTCATCAAGGTAATGTATTGTGGCCTACATGTATGCTAAAAACTGAATGGCACTAAAGTTTGAACATTTGCTGTTGCCACATGATCTTTTTGTCATGACTTAATCTGAACACTGAAAGTCATCCTTCATGCAACTTACATTGCATTATCTTGAAAAAATTTGCACACAGGCGCTTTATCTGCATTAAACAGGCATTAAGATAGAATCTCTGAAAAAAAAATTCAGAAAACCAGAAAATCTCAAAATAAAAGAAACAAAGGACACATAGCTGTCAACTTTTTAGAGAATTAATCTGCTTCTACAAAACTTCAAAAAGTTTGACTGTTTATATGTACATGTAGTAAATAACTCTTTCTGGTAATGTCATTGTGCTAGATTGAGGACAGATGTGAACTTTAATACTGACAGCCTTAATAAATTAAGAAAGGTGTAATCATGAGCACAGCCCTTGCTGGTATGACTGTGGCTTTAGGAAACGAAGTTCTCAGGTGCCAGGCAAGAGGAAAAATTTTCCCTGGGCATATTTTCCCACCATAACAATCAAACAAGTAAAAACTTCTGAAGTTTGAGTCAAAACAGCAGTGAAACAATTATTACAGAGTATATACACACACTTATGATTTCCCATTTATTTAATAAATGATCTCCTATGCTAATCATGAATTTCATAGATAGCATCTATTGGTAACTGCTTGCAGTGTTCTAATACTGTTCAAAGGAATCATACATGTATACACATATACAGAATTCATCAACCTTTTCTTGTTCATTTCTTGTGAATTTTTGCTCATTTTAAATTTCATTTCGGAGACAAATCTACATTGATTGTAATGGCCAATTTCAGGAGTTCACAAAAAATATAATTTTACCAGTCTGCCCACATAACACCTTCAGAATATGCTTGAATAAACATGCGAACATGCGAAAAGGTTGCAGAATTATAGTAGAACAAATTCACCGAGCTTGTACACAGATGTGAATATTCCATCTGTATTTGGGTATACCACAAGTTCAGGACAAATGTCAGCATTACATTTGACAAACAGTCTGTTTTCATATAATGTGAAAGCCTACTGCACACATGTACCAATACAAATACAAGTACAGTGTATACTCAAGGATGTACACGTATACATGTACATGTAGCAGAAGCTGTGCCCTTAAAAAGTAGCTCTTGACAAAAAATGGTTGTCATGGCAATGAAACCGCAAGACATCTGGTTGAACTCATTCTTGATTCAAACACAATATTCCTGTTTAGGTGGAAAAGGCATACCTATATACAGTTAAAAGCTTTTGTTTACATTATAACACATGAATATTTTTATACACGTGATGTAATGTAATGAAAAATAGAAAATACATTTATAGCTACGTGAATAATTTGTACAGTATATTAAAATACTGTAGGAAGGTTTGGCGGCAACCTGCAGATGGTCGTGGGTTTCCCCCATGTTCTGCCCAGTTTCCTCCCACCATAATGCTGACTGTCGTCATATAAGTGAAATATTCTTTAGTATGGCGTAAAACACCAATCAAATAAATAAGTCAATCAAATAAATCAAATACTGTATTTGCCAAAAATTTGTCCAAAGGAGTGCATTTGTAGAGGCAAAGAAAGGTTCAAAAGTTTAGCTTCTGAGGCTGAAACTCATATTATTCACCTCAGATATTATCCTTCCTTTCAAACAAACTTCAAAAAAAACTCTCTAAGATCATTAGAATTCTCCGGATTAGGCAACTTTTCAGGTGAAATACAACATTCAAGAGCATAAAAGCTTGTTTTCTCCGCATGAGAGACTGGTGTTTCAATCAAAAAGAATCCTACATCTGTATATATCATTTGTTAGCTATTTTCTGGATTTACTACAACTTTCATTACCAGGTATTGTTTTTGTTATTAAACAGGACACATTATCCACATGTATTCGTTTTACTCCAGCATGTAAATGCATCTCAATACTGTGACCAGCTATATGCTGGTCATCCTAATAATTCATGTACATTCACATGCAGAGTTAAGTAGATTAAGTGTGCAGAGTTAAGTAGATTAAGTGTGCAGAGTTAAGTAGATTAACTTTCCACATGTACATTTGACTAATCAGTCAGTGTTTGTTATAAAGGAACAAGTTTATACCTGAAACCAGCAACTGTTACTAATAGTTAAGTAAACGAAGTATTGTATGTATTAATATGGTTGTTTCTCAAAGAGAAGAGAAGGGTTAGGGAGTTGACCTGTATGCACCTCAGAGTGTGGTCACTCCCATGTTGTTATGTGCAATAAATGCCTGTTGTTACTGAGAACGGCCTTGGAGAGTTTTCCTATCTATGTTAGACATGGAATGAAGATAAATTACGGTGACCATCCCGGTCGCAATTTTCCTGAACTTAAGACCCTAACCCTGGTCTTAATAAACTGGATTAAAATCATATTTTTTAAAGGAAATTTTTGGCCTAAAAATGTCATCAGTACATCCTGACGCCTAGTTGAACTTAGGTACATCTGTACTATTTAAGTGCACATGTACATGTATAAATTTATTTATAAATAGTCAACACAGAAGAATTCCACATTAAATACACGTACAATCTTGTGAAATTTTGTAACATTTCAAAATCAGTGAAATGGGAGCCTTATTGTACAGCATACATGTTCTCTAACGATAACCAACAGAGGCTTTAACTGAGTTTGAAATGGAGAACTCATGCAACAGTTAATACTCCAGAGTAGTTATCTGCCAATCCCTGCATTTATGTGGTTTACTCGAAAAACATGGGTCTTTACAACAGTTATACTGATAATAAACCCACACAATTGTTAAGTCAACAGCAGTTAAAGTTAGCAGTGATCATGGGCATATTACTAGTCTACAATGCCCCTGTACAATATACATAAAGCAGTAGTAAATTAATATTGCACAAGTAAACAGATTTAAATTTCACATCCATCACTTGTGTTTGTCATTTGACATCATTATGAGTGAACAACATATCATTATATGTGTGCTCTCTTGGATAGCTAATTTCCACAGTAATATCTATGCTCTCCTGTGAAGTTGTATCACACGCCACCATAATATCTGCTCCATCCCCCCCCCACTCTCTCTCTCATGTGTGATACAGCATCCACACTGGTGTTTTTTATACATCTGTGGTGGACCTTAACATCTCTGTAACATTTATACAGCTATAGTAAAGCCACAATATCTGTGCTTTATCATACAACTGTGACATACCTTAATATCTGTGTTTTATGATGAATGACAGCTGTGGTACATAAATAAAATCTGTGCTCTCTCATATATATGTCTCACACTGTAATATGATTTGTTTATTTATTTTGATTAGTATTTTATGCCGTGCTCAAGAATATTTCACAAATAAAGCAGCGGCCAAAATTATGGTAGTAGGGAACCGGGCAGAGCCGAGGGAAACCATGGACCATCGGCAGGTGTTGGCAGACCTTCCTACATACCACCAAAGAGGAAAATCGCATGAGCTGGACTTGAACTCACAGTGATCACACTGATGAAAGACACCTGGGTCATTGTGCACCTCTAGTACATTAGCCACTGGGCCACAGAGGTCTTCTTGCAATACATACGGTTTACCATACGGATGTTCTACAGCCATAAAATCTGTGCTAATACATCTGTGCTAAACTGTAATACTGAAATGCAGTGTTATGTCAACTTGATTGCCATGAAATTCCACATCTACATATAAATACTTTGTATGTGCTCTCAACCAATAATGTGTCATTTCCACCAAAACCAATAATAGTGACTGAGTTTAAATCATAGTATCCATATAAATATAGTCAAGAAGGAAGAATCAGGAGCTGTCATGTGGTAGAGTGACATCAATTTTTATATTTGCTGGTAAGGAACATCTGAGAAAAACAGACTGGCTTCACCTCATACACTTTCCGAGTGGGGTATCTGTCAATCACGCAATGACAAATGCTCCAATATGATCCATTTTGTAGTGGCAGATTAGACTATTTCAGAACATGGGCACAAAACAGCCGCGCACTGTCATGACGAAAGAAAAGGTTGACAGGAACCTAACCCTTGACAATTTCTCTTTTCCCAGGTACCAAATTTGTGCCAGTTTGGGAGATATCCTGTGTGCAAACTGTTATCGTTGAGAAATAGGTAGCCCACGAATAAAAAATATCTGCACATAGGACTACGTGTAAAGTTAGATCTATTAAAATACAACATATTGTCTAGGACTACAAACTCTGCAAATACAGTGAAAAATACACTCATGAAATGTTGAAGTTGAACATTTGATAAGTTCACTTCAAAATAATCATTTGCCAGTATGTTGTCACCAGTTTGCGGATCAGGATCACATGGTTAGGTGACGTAAATTCCTCGAAGAATCTGCATTTCAGTTTTCACAATGAACTTCTGAGAAGCAGGTTTGACAAGGTTGTTAGACCCAGAAGCGTTCACACTTCAACGACACTAGGTCAGATTAAGAAAAGGAGTCTTTCGGGCTAACAATTAAGCTTGCACAAGACTGCCAAACAACTGCAGTACTGCACAACATTCGAGTCTCTCAACCCCCTTCCCGACATTAAGTTGTTACCCCTATGTGGGAGTAAAGTATCCGGTGATGTCACGTGGTTAGATGACCTTAATTCATTGAAAAATCTGCCTTTCAGTTTTCACAATGAACTTCTGAAAAGAAGGTGTGACAGGCTGTCCTAGACTGAAGAATACTCCTTAATTTCTCTCTCCCCACAACCCTCCTTTTCCCGACAGTAAGCTGTCTATGTGTGCACCGTATTTTGCTCAACTTGCTAAACTGTGAACAGCAGCAGGAAAAGTACGTGAGCACGGTGAAGGAACTATGGAAACTTACAGTGACAGATACCGACGTAAAACTATAAAGATCGTGACGTTTTCTGTCGCTGATCTTAACACGGGTTTTACTTGAAATTAAACATCATTAGCTCGTATTTCTTACCTGCTAAGACAGACAGAAACATTAGAGGCAAATAGACGTCAATTTTCATCTTGAAAAACGTCTCCATCGTCAAGAATCGTGAAGATACTGTGCCTTGCTTGTTTACAAAACAACCTTCTCACGACCCATCCCAGTGACTTCCGAGTGTCTGACCCACAGACAAAGCTACCACTCTATTGGCTAAAATTGCACAGTTGAGTCGGATCCGGAAACCACGCTCGATCCGAAAACTCATTATAGTACGACGCGTGTTTTCGAAATTAATTTCATTCGCGCGTCATCCTTTAATGCAGCTCAATCTATTTTGAATTTAATGTAACAGGTAACGAACTTTGTGCTGTTCTGTCTGTCCGAGTTGTGTTTTTAACCATAGCCTCATTATTCATAGCGTATAATGGTGCCGACTTTTCACGATCTCCATGTTGATATAGGCCTGCACTATGCTCACAAGTTCGCGTCTTGTAAACATTATGTTGGAATAATTTTCATGTCCCTACTTCTATGAGTACGACGAGAGGGGAGAGCATATACTCGACCATGTACTATATTCTACTGCCATGTACACTGCTTAATAAGCGGTATGTGTACAGTATAGCCATAAATGTATCTGAATTGTTGAATCCTTTGACGACCAGGAAATATGCAAGGTCACGAAGCCACGTTAGTCTTAAGTTTGACATAGCCTTAATTCAAAACAGTTTAAGCTTACTGCGCTAAAATTGTCTCATCTTAAGGATTTTTATTTTAATACAGTATGTTTTGTCTTAGATTTTCATGACATAGGCTTAAATAAAAATTAACTTAATTTCCAGTCTAAGCTCAGCAGTAACATCGGTCGCTATGTGACAGTCATATGACTGAAACATTGTTAAGTACGACGTTAAACCCTAAGCACTCACTCACTCACTCACTCACTCAGTAGTAATAGAAGAATATAGACTAGTATTGTATGCATTACGTCGCGATGATAGTTACGTGAATGTAGTGCTTTGTGCGCTTTGGGAAACGGGACCCTGGGGCCTTGTATCCACCAGTTAGGATACTGTAATTGTTCACTGAAGTCATCTGCATTGTATATAGGCTATGAAGTTACAAGCAGTTTCAGGCCCAAGATTATTAAAGAAACTGTAAGTAGGAAGGTCTGTCAGCAACCTGCGGATGGTTGTGGGTTCCCACCGGGCTCACTCCGATTCAGATATATGGGAGAGCACAGATTTATTTATAACTATAAAGAACACAGAAGCTTGACTTAAATTACTTTTAAACTCTCTGCTTAAATAGCTGTCCTTAATCTGTAACATACTAGGGACCCATGTATATAAGAACCATGTCAACAAAATTAAAGTAAATAATTTTTTTGCACGAAATCATGCATACATGGGCGAGCTGAAGTTGAGCTTATGTAAACGCTTCCAATCTAGAATTCCCAGAAAATGTCTATATGCATAAATATATAGCTACAAAGGACATTTCTGAATATACAATGCATGGTTCGCTCTCTTATATATAGGACTGATGGTAAACAATAAGGCTTCAGCGCCCAAATGTAGGTTGTTCACCTACTATTTCTCTGAAATATGCGCATGAATGACCGCTCACATGCACTCTCTCAGAAGAAGTGTTATCGATTTGAACACCTAAATTAACACCTCGCTGGTAACACATTGATAACTCGTTCTATAGCTATATATATGCTGAAACTGACGTATATATTGCGTGTACATATAGTGCTCTGTACATGATAGCATGAAGATGTAGATGAAATCAATTTCAGACATTTTGAATGAAGAGAAAAATATTTTATGTTACATGCTCAACACTCTTTGATTTTTGTCTGAAGTCATATACTCCTAAAGAGCAACCAGCCCAACTGGCTGAGTTGGTACAGCATACGCTTCGAGGGTGGTAGGCTCGGGGTCAATCCTGGGTCGGGTCGCACCTTAGACCTTAAATGAGGAAGTTGTAGCTTCCTCACTTGGAGTTCAATATTAAGGAGATAGTGCAAGAGACTGGTTGAGCCGTATCAGTATAATGGCTGGATGGGGGCGCTTACTTGCCTCCTGTAAGTCGTCTCAGTGAATCAGCACCAGATAAAAGAGTGGTGGAAATCCGTCCTGCGACAAGGAGGAATGCATTCAATGACTCTAAGGACGCCTTCGGTGTCATGTGACTGACAACTTGTTAAGTACAACGTTAAACTCTGAGCAGTCACTCAAGAGCGGTGACCTTAGCATACGATATGTGTATCGAACAGAATCATGTAGGAGTTAGCTTTAATGGTGTAGCCATCATGCATTTGAATGAAAGGGATTGTTATAGCCTACGGAGACCGTATACTTTAATCGTTCTACAGTAAGATATGCAATATACAAAATGATGTCCAATTCCAACCTTACAGATTTCTTGAAACTTACATGGCAGGTGTGTATGTAGTGCCAGTTAGAAGATGTACATGAAGTTTGTTTTGGTTCCATTCCAATAAATGAATTTTTCTCAGATAGTTATTGTTGTTTAATTGAAGATAGAATTTGCCGTTAAGACATTATCAATGAACAGGTATTTAGGATGATTGATCAAGTCCGAAAACTGCCGTTTTCGATTTACGAAATTCAACTACACATATCAGTTTTCCTATGTGCAAACTTTCATAAAGCCCTTTCCAAAAAATGCGAGAAGCGTTGAACTGCATAGCAGTTATCCTCAAACAGTCGCAAATTGGATATTTGATCTAAAGGCCTATATATGCATACCTATACACATTTTCTATAGAACATCTGTAAAGCTTTGTTGCTGTATGAGATAAGAGCCATCAGAACAAGGTGTACAGCCTTGTGCATCAAGCGCTGTTCTTCTTGCATTTTAACTGTGTCCACTAGATCTGAGATCATTTTCGTTCACGGATTTCACAGAGGATTTTCTTCAGTGTGCGTGGGAACCTCGCCTGCTGATCTCAGAATCCATATCGATGTACTTCACACACCTGTCAAAGATGTATAGAGTGTCCGTTTCGATGTCTGGAGACCCGGGATCAAACCTGGTCATACCAAAAGATAATAAAACTGGTACTTGGCGCTCAGCACTGAAAGGTTAAAGCAAGGAAAGAGGACTGGTTGGCTCGGTGTTAGCATAATGCGACTGGGCGGGGTGACATGTTTGGTGTTTTCGGCGTGATACTTTTGTGGTAGTAGCACTTAGGGGGCATGGAATCGCCCCTGTCACAAGAAGACACAGTATACGTCCACACACCTAATGGCTCCTCTTCGTCATATGACTGAAAAATTGCTAAGTACGACGTTAAACCCCCAGCATTCATTCATCCATGCCAAAATGGAGGCATGTAAATATGAGTATTTGACAACGTGATATTTCAAGTTGTATACCCATGTATGGTTACATGTACATGTATATGACCGGGTGTATGTATGGAGGAAACGGACAGAGCCCCGGGGGCATCACCATACTCGCTTGTTTGTACCTGATAACCACCTGATTTTAAGCCGCTACACTAAACCAGACAGAGGCGGATCCGATTCTGCGGCCTCGTTATACTGGAAGAGGAGCTATTGAACTTCGCCTTGGCTGCACGATCACCGTTAGGCACAGTGTGTCAGAAAACTCATCAGGTGATGATTCTCATGTCCCTGCCTTATCTCAAATGACGTGACGCTGCATTGATGTATATAGTTTCCTGAATCAAAAGTCAGTTACTTTCCTTTATAATGCTGGCGAATATGTGAAATATTGAATACCGCGTAAGACACCAATCAAGTAAATACATAAAACAATCAATAGTCCATGTGCCTCTGTGTCTCTTGTACTTTTCGTAATTTGAAATCGGTATAACATTCTTGTAAGAAAAAAGTTTGTAAAAGAACACGAACCCCCCCCCCCCCCAAAAAAAAAAACAAACAACAGACGACCAATATATCCAATGGATTAGGTTACCTTGTATTTTTTGTCAGTGCGATGATTGAGTGATCAAAAATCTGCGTGAAATAAAAAAAAGGTGTTTTGGTCTCATACTGTTCATTAAGGTCATACTCATATTTGTGGATAGAGGCGTATACTTGCACTAGATCACGCAACTGTTCTGGTTTAACTATATGAGCCTTATCATTACTGTGAAAATTCTTTCTGCGACAATTTACATTGATACATGAATGGTGGTCTCATGGATAGGAGAGTTTCAAAATGTTGACACCATGGCGTCTCCACTGTGGTGTGATAGAGGAGTACGAAATCACTGCTCACCATCTTGTCATCACATCATCTCTCCTTACCTGCAATAATGGAACACAACTTCGTGCTCATTTGCACCATGATCGTGTTTCCGTTACCCGACATCGTCTGTGTTTGTAAAACAAAACCCGTATATCTATTTGTGTCGTTAACGTGGCTCAATGGCAATCGGCTCAGCATCGCCTCTCTTTGGGTATAGAAACGGAAAACAAAACCCGTATATCTATTCGTGTCGTTAAGGTGGCTCAGTGACATTCCGCTTAGCATCGCCTCTCTTTGGGTATAGAAACGGAAAACAAAACCCGTATATCTATTCGTGTCGTCACCGTGGCTCAGTGATATTCCGCTTAGCATCGCCTCTTTTTGGGTAAGAAACGAAAAACAAAACCCGTATATCTATTCGTAGCATTATCGTGGCTCGACAGGCGTTTGGTAACGAAAGACTAAATCCGTGTCCATGAAGGTGACGCTTTTCCTTAATGATGAACGATTTGGGGTGCCTTCTAGACTGGGTGGGGGCATCAAGAAAGGGGTGGAAGTGGGCACATCCAGAAAGAGTGCCGGTGAGGAATGGCTAGGACTGCAGGAGATAGGCTTGTCAGGGTCAGAAACCTGGCTTAGTGACCGCAAAGCAGAAGTAGGGTGTTTGGACTGAAAATGTAATAGTAACATGTCATAAAAACTGAGATGGAGATAGTGATATAGCATGTCTGTCCGTAGAGATGCGTATATGGTATATATGGACTAGAAAACGAAACGGTAAAATGCACGACCATTCTTGAGGGTAAGAGAGAAAAAAAAACTTACGGCCTTGGCTTGGGGATAGGCTTTGTGAAGTTCACTATCACTGGCACTCAGATTGGCTCTGCTGATGCATAGGTTGTTATTTTTTTCACACACTTTGGATTCTGCTCAACGAAAGTAACGCACAAAGATGTAGCACGTCTGGTACGAGTGAAAAATTAAAACGACGGAAAAGTATTACTTAATACTTCAAAATAATGACGAAAGTCAGCCTTTCTTTTTACAGGTAAGAAACTGTCACGGACAACAGTATATGAATTACTGAACACAAGCTCAATTATATAGTTTCCTTGCACCAATCCCTGTAGGGCTGTGATTACGTATACTATCACAGCCCTGTGTTGTTCCATAAGTTTACCTTGAACACCTCTGTACTTCCCTTACTGGCTTTAATACACTACTGCAGAGCACCAAATAATTTGGCTCTCCGTGGTCACAGTCGTTTCAGCTATCAATTCTAGTTCCCATGTGTCATCACTAATAAATCCCCACAAGCATGAACATCTTGTTTACTCTGTTATTTAATTGTTTGAGATTTTTTTTGTTCATCAGTGTTGATTATGGGTTCCTTCCATGTCATTACCTGTGAAACTGACCCCAACAATTATCCAGTATGCGTCAAAAGGGGGCAGTGATAATTGTGTACATGATTCACTTCACTGGATTTATTAGTGATGACACATGGGAACACATACCTGGAATTGATTGCTGAGACGACAATGACTACGGACAGACAAATTATTTAATGCCAACAGTAGTATATTAAAGCCAGCAAGGGAATTACAGAGATGTTCAAGGTAAGTTTATGGAAAAAGGTAAGGCTGTGACAGTATACGTGATGACAGCCGTACAAAGCTAGTTTGTACCATACTTGGCGAACTATGGAGAGCACTATGCCTGGTACACTTACCTCCCTTGGCAGGTGGGCATTCATCTGACTCTTCCCATATAGTGTAAAACACAGACGATGTCTCCTCGGCGACAGAAACTGTCTGAAAGAGTCATCAAAGAATATTTTAAACGACCAATTACAGATATAGTTTTTAAAACATGTTTCAATGCAAATACATATGTAGCAAAAATTGCAATGAATTGAAGACGAATTCAGGTTTGACCTAAAAGGCTGTACAAACCTGTTTTTTTTTTTTTTTTTTGAAGCTTGATTGTATATCTGTCGATGTTTATCAGGAGTAATTTTGTAGGATTGGCCTCTTTGCCTATTCGTGCTAAGTAATACTAAAAACTGCACCCCCCAAGCCTTCCTCCTTATACACACACACCCACATACAACCGTCACCAAAACATAACGTTATCATTACTGTGCTTAGGCCATCTCCACTGGTAGCACCTGACTCCCTTTTCTGTCTGTCTTGTTCTCTGAGTCTCTGAACCCTTGCTTGTATTCTTTTCCTTTTGTTGACCTGGGCCATGCGCTTACTGGAATTAATTGATAATTACTAAAAACGTGAAGCATTTAAAAGATTTCTGTTAATATTTCACACTTCATTATTCTTCGTAGGCCTATATATACATTCATAGCCATATCTGTGTTATAAGTCAAGTTACACACCGTAACACGAAACTGAGTGGCTAGTACATGTCCTCTTTAGTCAGCAAATAGGTCACTGTTAAATGCAAAATAATACCTGATGGAAATAAATAGATTGCATATCAAATAATGAATTATGTAAAGTTCGTTTACTTTGATATAAAGCGGATCGTCATACATTCACTGTGAATCGTAGTGAGGTTATGTTTTTACTCACAAGCAATGGTAAACCGGAAATGCGCAGAAAAGAGGGACCAGAAAAGCACATATTGCCACAATTGTAGGGTCGCTTGCTATTCGAACTGAAATTGTAAAGGTGGAAAACCGAATGAACAACAATTTTTGGTGCGTTTGATATACTGGTACTCTATAAAAACTCTAACAGTTCCAATTACATTTTAAAAAATGGTCATTTGTTGCCGATATTGGGGTGAATATATTTTATGTTCATCAAGGGATGAAAGCATAAAATTAATAAGTTATCTCTTAACCACAAAGGAAATTTAATTATATTTAGTTGCTTGTTGTTACCCAAGAGCCATTCACTTCAAATTGTGCATATATAGTCATCGTTTAGATTGGGGATGGAAACCGAATGGTAAGTTAAGTATTATTATCGATACCCTTAAGATTACCTTTTGTCTGGTTAGTTATTTTGAGTTGTAAGTAGATGCCCTTGTAAGATACAGTCTCAGGATACCAGTGACCCGTTAGAGCTAACCAGTATGTGTTGTTGAGTGAAATGATTTTCTTTGGATTTTTGGTGCCACATCGTCTGTCTGTGTCAGCGACGCGGCGATATTTGTAGTCATAGTGACCATATTCCAGGTAGGCCACGTGACACGTTTTGCCCTCGTCGTTTTCAGGAAGATCAAATACCAAAATATCAATTCGAATAAAATGTCCTCTTGGAGCCTTTAATTTCCACTGACAGCTGAATGAGCGTGGAAAGGTACATGGATAGCCGGGGGAGGTAATGTTTACAGGCGTGTCCACGTCTAGGTTTATTTCATAGTAGCAGTCTGTAGAAAAAGTACAAGAAGAAAGTGTCAAGAGCAGGTCTAAATCATACACACAAATTATACTGAACAGTCCATCTATGTCTTTTTTTTTTTGGAAAGTATAGTTTGATAGGAATCAAGGTTTCGATTTCAAGACAGGAGTATGTTAACTGAATAGTTTTTCTGGCCATATTCCAGTACAGAGATTCAATCTATTCATGAAGAGGAGACAATACACTGTTTAACCTTGCGTGCGAGAAAACTCAACAATGTAAATAACAGTATAGCCTTTAGGGAAGAGACCCCCGAGCGGGATTTACCAGACATTAACCTATGCAAGGTGTGTTTTCTATAATAAAAAAAAGTTTCGAAGACTTACCATCGTAAACAGCCCTCTGCTTACTCGGGTAACAGGAGACCTGAAATTTCAATAGATTTTTTTTTTTTTTTTTTTTTTTTTTTTGATTGGTGTTTTACGCCGTGCTCAAGAATATTTCACTTATACGACGGCGGCCAGCATTATGGTGGGTGGAAACCGGGTAGAGCCCGGAGGAAACCCACGACCATCCGCAGGTTGCTGACAGACCTTCTCACGTAAAATTTCAATAGATAGTCAGTGAAGTTTAGCTATACATATACAGTTTAGCTCTACATGTTTGTGCAAAAATTGTTCCAATTGAACACACAAAATTCACATGTTTAGGCCTAAAGTTAACAATCATATATTGTCGTCTTACAATAGCCTTGCGATGGCAACACGGGCGCTCTACCTGTGGCACGTTCATGTCCTCCGCCTGGTAGACTGTAATTGCGCACAGAAGCACACAGAGTACGCGATTCCACATTGCGACCGGATGCCTGCAAGTTCCTGGAGTCAAATAAAATCCCATCACCTGCACATAAGCTTATGTGTAAAGCCTTTTCTAGGCTTGCCAATGTCTCTAGCGACGTGAACAGTTCTCAACCAAGAACTTGTTTGGCGCTGGCAAGCTGAAATTAAAAATAACAATTGTGCACTGGTTTTCCTTGAATTGCGCGATCACGGGTTTCTTGACAGAACAGTTCTTGCCAGAGGGCACAATGTAAAAAGTGAACACCCACAATTATCATTGTTCACTGAAGCCATGTATATTATCGTTGACATTATAGTGTCAACATGGTAAATCTCCATGCGTGTAGGTAATATTAGGCCTATATTCAGATACAAGTGCGCTATTTACTGCCCAAGAGTGCAAGATGGCCAGCGTAAAAAATTCGTCTTTAAATGTTTTGTTGTTATAGGTTGTAATATCTTTAATCCGTATCTCAACTCGAAAGATCCCCGTTGGAGCAAATCTAAACCTTTAAATACATGTACAAGTGACAAAGCTAAGCACGTTTACCATCTGGTTCATATCGGTATACGTGCCTCTGTACTGGCACACTGGCCGAGGAGCCTCCCACCAATGCGGTCGCTTTCAGTTCAACTCCACCTCATGCTGACTTCTCCGGTTGTACGTGGAAAAGTCTGGCCACAAGCTGCGAATGCTCGTGGGTTTTCCGGGCTCTGCCCAGTTTCTTCCCACCATAATGCTGGCCGCCGTCATATAAGTGAAGTATTTTTGAGTACGGCGTAACACCAATCAAGAGAAAAAACGGTACTTTAGTCTTACTTTCTTTATTACTCTCAGGCCTTTTGTCTAGTCATTGAGATAATTACATGTAATATAGCTACCAACGCCGGCGAAATGAAAGTAAATCACAAACTTTGGATAAGACAACTAACTCATTTAATGGTTGCTTAACGCCACACTGCCGGTGGAGGAAACCGGAGTACCAGACGTGAACCACCGACTTTTGCCCAACTCTCCCGTAGATTTTCACACGGTATTGGTGGTGGTCTTCAAAGAAAGTAACACTCGACAAGCGCCGACACAGCCAGCTTGGTCGACCACAAACAGTACAACCCTGGGTATGAGCCAATTCTGCAGAAGGCCGGATTTGAAGAAGACAACATACCCCTACTTAAATTCGAAAGACTTGATTTGTATATTTCCAAGTCTTCTCATAATCCCGGGGTATCCCTGTAACTTAGATGCAGGCATTGCTTGTTCTTTAGGAATTTCAATGAAGCATAAAACGCTTCAGATCAGTCACCCCTACTTGATGAACGAGGGTGACCTCTTGAATTAAAATATCGATGGTTCAGCTACGACCTTGCGTTAAGAGATTTGTTCTTTGTGAGGCATAGTTTAAGTTACCCCGTCTCTACTCGATGCTGGATTTTATTCGTTTTCCTAGTGAAGTGAATTGCTCCACTGCTTAATAACCCTATGTACACACTGGCCAGCGCAAAATTCACGCAAGGTAAGATTTATACGTTATTGGACAGACTTTAGTTCAAGTGTCAGTCTTATCATTTTGAACAAAATGCGCTTTAAGTAGCGGGATGAACAATACCCCGCTGACCTGTCACATAACTAAGGCATACCTCGGTGATAGGTTTTCTGTCATCTATTGCAAACTCACTCATTCAGCAAACGTTAAGTGCTGCTTTATGTTTTAAATAACCCGTGATTTGTTCGTTACTACATGTGATTATTCCCTACAAGTTATCATGAAGAAAATTCAAAACTTACAAATAACAAATCAAGCAACAAGGGTTTTTGGCAGTGTTTTTACAGCACAGAAATAAAAGAGGCTACACAACACAGCTGAATATAATACATGCAGCAAAGAAATCAACTACAAGGTACATGTATACTATGACTGTTCCTAGAAAATACAAACTTCCCACTACGGTTAATATTTTTGTCCAATAATGCACGAAGACATTGCAATAATGCTGCACTCTTTCCTGACTTCAGATGATCACACAAAAAATCCAACATTGTGTTGTAAAAATAAAAATTTCGAGCAGCTATACTTCAAGCTTTAGGTCTCCTAATTTTGGCATGTCCATATACATTCATCCTAACTTTGGAAACTCTGTAATGAACATATTTTGAAGTGCTGTGGAAGTCATTTGGTTTTCCAGCAGTTAAGAGATAAACCTATTATTCTTGGATAACATGACAAAAAGATCATGGGTCAGGTTTCATGTTTTTAAATACAAGTTTGTTCCTCAAATGTATTTTAGCACTATATCATAGCATACAGTCATTTTCAGACCATTTTATTTGTGGTGCCCTGGGCAAATGAAAACATCTACCACTGAATTGGAAGTCTCAACTGGTATAATGTAATGAATCCTGAAACAGACATGATCTCCATAGCATCGGATCTTTACAGTTGCTATAACAACTGCTAATGCTGAATTCCTTTTTAAAACAATTGTACTCAGAGCTTTTATGCTGTTATTCTGTTACAAGAGCATTTGTTGATGTTCTGATAATGTGTTGGAACGCAACATCAGAACATCATCAAACTGTAATAAATCCAGTATACAGATCATACATGACAGTGTGTTAGACAGCCCATCCAGGCATAGCACTATTAGCTGATGATCACAGATAAGTCCCTGATTAGTAAATACACAGATCTACATCGATTTAATCTGCATTTACACATTTAACTTTTACGTTTCTTTAAGCTTTCCAAATAAACCTCCAATGTTTTCTGGACTGAGTCTTTCATGATGAAGTTGACAAAAGTATTGATGTCCTCTTCACGTCGTGACTTGAGTTTCTGGATCAGACCGCTGCGTATACCGGATTTTGTTAATTGTCGGGCTAAATCTGCAATGAAAATATAGCATACATTATATACAAAAATCGATACAAAAGTGTTCTTTTAATCCAAACAATGTAAAAAAACAAAGAATATTTGTTTTTATGAGGTGAATGACCTTTAAAGTAAAGCTCTTCAAATTCATATAGCACATGCACAGAAACAACATATTCATTTATTTATATTTATTTGATTAAAGTTTCATGCCATACTCAAGAATATTTCATTTACACTATGTCAGGTACATTGACGTCCCTGCTCCAGGATCATGAAGAGATTTTAAACTTCAGTAAAAATTTCAAACCCTAATAAAATTGTTATTTCTTAGGTCACAAGGTTAAAATACTACTTGGCAATGTATGGTCTGGGTAAGTTATTGTACAACGTATTTCAGCTAATATAATGAGAAGCAACATGCCAAATTTAATGGTTGAAGTTTTGACTTAAGTCTAAGATTAGTTTGTGATCCTGGGCCCACAGCTGCAACATGGCAACATGATCTGATTAGCACGTTACTTACAATGCAGTACTGTTTTTTACCACTAGAAGCCATGCCACTATTGGGCAAGAGCATAATTAGTGTCCTAATTACATGAAGTTTCGGTTTACACATGTGGTTGTCCTGACTAATGTAAAACAGGTGATGGACACCATGCAGAACCTTGGAGAAACCACTGTTCCTTGTCAGGAAACGTGTACCTGACAACCCTTCACAATTATAGCAGAAAGAAAGCAAGCTGAATTTGAACCCACAACCTAAAACATTAATCACTCAATGTTTCTGCCTGTATAGATCAAATAAAAGCACAATGTGTGATGTGACCAGACCTGGTATTTTGAGCCACACGTCCATCTGCTCTCTTGCCTTCTGGAACACTAGTCCAATGTCTGCAAGCTCATCCACCAAGTTAGCCTGTAGAGCCTTCTCTGAACTGAACATCTCCCCCAGCTGCAGAGAGTACTCGGCTCTCCTCTGTCCACATGTGTTCAGGAAGGTATCTGTAAACCTAACAGGAACACATCAGTGTTACAATAAACATGGTTACATATAAACATGTTCAGGAAGGTTTCTATAAACCTAAAGCAACAAATCATTGTCACAAAAAGCATAGTTACACGTGCACATGTTCAGGAAGGTTTCTGTAAATCTAACATTAACAAATCAGTGACACAATAAACATGGTTACCTG
Source organism: Liolophura sinensis (assembly GCF_032854445.1). Lineage (NCBI taxonomy): Eukaryota > Metazoa > Mollusca > Polyplacophora > Chitonida > Chitonidae > Liolophura > Liolophura sinensis. Next base: position 27,606,426 of record NC_088295.1, read on the forward strand.
TGCATGTGTTCAGGAAGGTTTCTATAAACCTAAAGCAACAAATCATAGTCACAATAAAAATGGTTACATGTGCATGTGTTCAGGAAGGTTTTTGTAAATGTAACTTTAACAAATCAGAGTCACAATAAACATGGTTACATGTGCACATGTTCAGGAAGGGTTCTGTAAATGTAACATTAACAAATCAGTGTCACAATAAACATGGTTACATGCAAAGCCCAAAGTAGTCATAATAGAAATATCATTCAGCCTAAATTAATGAAAGGCAGAATCCAGATTTAACTGTTTTCTTTCATATAAACATTTACCAGCCTACATATACAAAATACATTTATAAAAGCCATACTGGAGATTATTGGCAAAAAATTTGAACACTGCATACCAATCAAATTTTTGCTATTACTTTAGAATAACCTTAATAACTACCTTTTATAAAATATCAGATTCCTGTGTGCACCTGTTACCATTCAACACCGGTAATAAATTTACTACAACTTATAAAGCGGGTTGCATTATACCTTTTTCAAACTTTAGAATCACTTTAACACAATAAACAATAGAGACTCAAGTCTGATATTTTCTCAAAGCCAATAATTTGAGTGTCTTGGTAAATAACAAAAATCTGCTTACAGATTTTTTACCAAAATTTGCAGGTACCCTAATTCTTCTAATTTTTGGGAGAGACATTAGTAGCTCTGAAACAGAATGTTACGTTTCTTTCCCAGCATTTTTGAAATGTAAAAATGTATGTTGTTCATTGGATGGTGTAACCATGTGAGAAAAAAGAAACTCAATATTCCTGCTACAGCTACATGTGAACTGGCTAAAAAGAGCAGACCAGGTGTCCCAAAAATCAAAAGACATGGTGTACAGCCAGCCCCTAACTAAACTACCAGGTGAAAGTATAATTAGCGCACAGTGAGTACATCAGTGATGAATGAAGGTGTCATTTGAAGATATAATTTGCCAGAGATTCTGGAATTGAAACAAGAAGGTAACTAGTGACCAAGTTTTGGTTGTCCTGATGTGGCTTGCATACCAAAATAAAATCATCTGGGGACATCTGGTTTTAACACTTATCCACAAATACATACAGCTTACTCCATATATGAACATCTGTTTCTTCCTTTTCAGCATACAATACGCGTTCTTCCAATAATAACTGAAGAATTTAAAACCTAGAGTTTTCCATCTGTAAGCATTAAAATTAAGGATATGTTCATGACAAAAATGACACATGATAACTCACCAAAATGGAGGGATTATACCCTGAAAAAAGAATAAGGAAATATTAAACCACAAGTGACAAATCCATTGTGACATAAACAGCCTGCCATAAACGTTATCATCTGATCTACACACATCATATTTAAATGGTCATAGCTGACCTAAGAGGACCATTAATAAACTATTAAATTATAGAACTTAAAGCACATAACCATTGAGCAGAAAGGAAAGCAGTATGTATGTATGCAGATGTGTGTGTGTATGTTTGCAGTTTTATGTCGTACTTCACAAGTTTTCAATCATCTGACGACAAAGGAAGGCTGTAATAATTAGCTTTTTGCTTTTACAGACCCATAGCTGGGTGTGGGTGCTGTGCCTTTTAGTTATTAATCTTTGTTTACTTCTGAACTTAGTACCCTTACCCTAAATCAAAACTCAGTCACTACAACGTTAACTGCTAACAACAGAATGAAATAATGTGTATTAAAAAATTCTCAACCAAAGATATAACTTCAATACTATCTGTAATGTTGGCTAATACAATCTGTGAACAGATACAATTCCACACATACTTACCAACAAGGTTTCATTCAAACCGATCGTAAATTTTGGAGCAGCCATCACTCTGTAATCACAGCACAAAGCTAGAAGACAGCCACCAGCTGGGGAATGCCCCTGGAAATTAAACATTTCAAACAATTCATTTCATTCATGCTTAATTTCATATTTTGTACAATAAAAAAAAAAAAAAACAAAAAAAAAATGCAAATGATTACAAGGTCAAAGATGTACAGTGTCTCTGGTGGTAGGATACTTAAATTAATCGTAGCTACATGTACATTCATAATCAAGATTTGAATACAGCTACAGGTCATACTCTTAACAATGGTAGCTAGATCCATAATTGATATTCAACAGTATTCCTGGCAATAGTTTACTCACACAAATTGGTATATTTATTTATTTATTTATTTGATTGGTGCGTTATGCTGTACTTATACTACCTAGTCCAGCATTATGGTGCGAGGAAACTGAGCAGAGCCCAGGGGAAAACCACGACCATCCCATTTATGGCTTGAGAAGCCAGCATGAGATGGACCTAAACTCACAGCCACCACGTTGGTGAGAGGCTCCTGGATCATTGGGCTGTGCTGGCGCCCTAACCCCTCGGCCACAGAGGCATCCACGTTAATTGAAGCTATATCCATAATTAAAGCTGCACCAGTTTCCTAGCAGGAGGATACTCACATTAATGGCTGCAATGGTGATGAGGCTAGAACCATAGAGCCTGAGCCAGATTTCCTGAACGTTCCTCCAAAACTCTCGTAGCCTAGCCTCCTCGGGCTGATACATTTCCATGATGTCCAGGCCAGCTGAGAACACCCCGGGGTTGGCCTGAGGACATCAAGACAATAATTACGTCAGGACAACTTTAAATAACATAATTAAATGAACTTTAAGTCAGCTTTGCAAAAATTGAAATAAGTTGGTTAACAGGTTTGCAGATAGGAATGAGAATGCAAATTTTACCACCACACCTCCTGACAAATGTATGCCCTAACAAACTTCTTACATGGATGTAATTTACATCCAGTCACTCTGCATCCTACATGTAACTTACAGATGTGAGAATCACTCCTCAGGATATCTGTAACTTACAGACAAGAGCATCACTCCTCCTCATACATGTAACTTACTGATGTGAGAATCACTCCTCAGGATATCTGTAACTTACAGACAACAGCATCACTCCTCCTCATACATGTAACTTACTGATGTGAGAATCACTCCTCAGGATATCTGTAACTTACAGACAAGAGCATCACTCCTCTTCATACATGTAACTTACAGATGTGAGAATCACTCCTCAGGATATCTGTAACTTACAGACAAGAGCATCACTCCTCTTCATACATGTAACTTACTGATGTGAGAATCACTCCTCAGCATACATGTACTGACAGACAAGAGAATCACTCCTCAGCATACATGTAAGTTACTGACACGAGAATCACTCCTCATCATACATATAACTTACAGATGTGAGGATTACACCTCAGCATACATGTACATGTAACTTACAGACAAGAGAATCACTCCTCTTTATACATGTAACATACCAACTTGAGAATCACTCCTCATCATACATGTAACTTACAGACGTGAGAATCACTCCTCGGCAGGATTTGTCCCCTTCCAACTTCTCAAAGGCCAGGTGCATGTCTGTTAGCATTTCCAAGGACAAGCTATTAACTGGTTTTCTGTTCATCTTCACTACTGCTACACCTAAAATGACAAGAACGACAAGATAAGATTTCTGATAGATATCTGCACTAATTCAAACGACATAAACAATAACACTTTATCAATGAAATATGGTATTCATGATACATGTTAATTTGGCTTACATGCATGAAACAAAACAAACTGTGGATGTTCGCAACAGTTCCAGGTACCTGTGACCCAGTGGAATATCATATTTGGTATTGCCCTACCTGCTACAAGAAATCAATGTTATCACATGGCCAAAGTAATGTTGAAAGCGATGTTAAATTCAAGTAGAGGCATAAATTAAATACACACAATCCTATCTAGTTTCACATGATTTATTTAACGATATATGATAAAACAGTTACATTTTCATTTTAAAATTTATTTGTTTGTTGTTACTCAACAGGTAGTATGGGAATCTTGAATATTTCCCCGTCTCAGAATGGATATGAACAAAAGTCATGGGTGACATACAAAGTGAAAGGCAAACACTTCAACTACGCTCTTGCATCTGGTTCCCTCACATCCATCTGAAGAAATGTTATGTACCAGTACCGAATTCAAATGCCAAAAATTCGTCCAAAAGAATAGCTTCTCAGTGGCAAATTTTTTTATAAAACTTCAGGTGTTGAAACCAGAAAATATATTTTTATCATATTATATCATTATACCTTCCAAACGAACATCAAAACACCTTTGTATAATCAATAGAACTCTCAGAATCTGGCAATATGTGCAATATAGTAATGGTCAATTAGAGTATGTGTATTACAGTATAATGCATCACCTGTAGCTTCCTCTCTCTCGATGAGGATATTATCAAAAGTTTGAGTGGAGAGACAGAATTGTGACTGATTGGAGACAAATGGTCCTCTACTTCGTAATCTCGCCCCATTATGCACTGTTGACACACAGCTTCTTAAGGTTCTCCCTGCAGATAAAAACAGACCAGACTTCAAAACTATATGAATTCTCATTAAAACGGATCAATGATGCTGCATATCATGGAGATGGGAAAATATATTTGGTACAGTGGTCATAACTGATAAACTTGTGAATAAGTAATCTAAAGAATAATGACCTATATGACAATTACCACTGGAAATGCAATACCAAAAATAGCACTCTCCACGTGGTGCTTAATTAAATCATTTAATGCTTTAAAAAGAAATACGGCGATGCTTAGCCGGTGATGTTTAAATATGGGGTTAGGCGTAGATCACAGGGTGGCTAGCGGTCCCCGCGTATCAGTATATATGCCACTGGTAGACCGAGGTCTCGGGATAGGCGATGCGGAACTACTCATCACATGCGAGATGAAATAGTAACCTACACTGTGTAAGTGTGTATTTTGAATGCAAATTAGCATGACTGGCACCACTCCTTGAATTACATGTTTTCGTTACAGTGCAGTTCTTTTGTCTATATTAGTATAAACCCTGTATTAATGACGGGTACATAGAGGAACTGAGCTTCGCCGGTGTCATTCAACAGTAAAGTTTGCACAATTTTTTCAGCAACACTCACAGCTTGTCTTACTGTACCATTCCACTGAGAACCAACATTTGTTCGTGAATATCTCAGTTTAAACACTTTAACTTTGGAAATTTTAATAAAACGGCATCCACATTCGAATCTGTCATGGCCTGACCATCCACGACATGGGACGAAATCAAATACACGAGCGATCACGCCGTGCATTACTGACACCGCATTATGTCATTTTTCCTGAGCATAGGTGCAAGCATTTTGGCTTGTGGATAGCCTTCACTTAAACGTCACAATGAATCTCTTTTCAAATATGTTAAACTCTAAGAACGTCGATTATCATTTACCGATGAGCTGACAGGCCTTCCCCGCCATTATTTTCCAGTCGTCCGAAGTTCAACATCTGGACCGGAAGCCCGTGATCCAACTATACGAGTCATTCACTGTTGACGCTGGGACTGCTCTACGCCGAGACTGCTCCACGCTGGGACTGGTTGTCGCCAACACCAAACCAAAATACCCTCAAATCGCACTTTTATTATTTTTTTGTAATAAGTGTTTATATTATAAAGTGTGCTATGCTGTTTTTGATGTATTTAATGCTTGTTTTATTGTTTTGGATGAAGGCTAAGGATCAACCGACCGCGGAGGTCGATGCCTTAACGAAGTGCAAGCCTTCTGCACTGAAGCTAGCCTGTCTTCTAGCTCTGTATGTGTACTGTAGGCTTGACGCCGGAAATACGATAAATTGAAACGTGAACTTCAATATTATGGAAATATATAGTAGGCCGATCTGTGGACGAGACGGTTTACATGCATTAGGGCTACTGGTCAAGCGAGCATGGATATGGTTACGGTCTAGGTTCTCAGGCGAAATATCAATGTCAGTATCACAATTAACGGTGGAGAGTGATCAATGTTTGCGAACACCAGAAAAACCCATAAATCATAAATAGTTTAGATATAAATTCTCATAAAACCCAGGTTTTGGTCAGCTATTATTTTTTGGGCACCCTGGTATGGTAAATATCATAAAAAAACACACCCTGCTTTCCTTCTAGTTGTTATCAAGTTAACCTAGCTATCGCTAGTGTTCACGTAGTGTCACAACACTTATAGAGTTATAAATTTATAGCTGTATAATTTTAATGTCCGTGTTACTTTGCTGATATGTTTCCCAATGGTTGCTGAAAACTGGCCTGCAGTTCCTTTTCTGTGTTTCGTTTCAGTATGTTAGGTAGAGTATATCTGTAGGCCTACTAAGATTTCTTTGAAACGTTTGGTTTTATTTCTCATTATGCAAGTTAAGATATAAAAATACAAAAAAGCGTCACAGCTTTCTTCTTGGGACATAAAATTGGCTTTAAACTACAGTTTTCTTAATGGCCCACCGGTCAGTCAAGAAATAAAGTAATCTGCAGTGGTGGCATCGACAGTAACTGTTAAACAGTTGGGTTTCCCCCCAACTATGCCCGGTTTCCTCCCACCATCAGTGAAGTATTCTTGAGCACGGCGTAAAAAAACAATAAAATAAAATCAAATACCAATATGCAATAAATTCAATAAATGTGAGTAACGGAAAATTTATTTAGTTATTTGGTTGGTGTTTTAAGCCGTACTGAAGAATATTTCACGTATACAAGTAAACTGGTCAGCACTATGATGGGAGGAGATCGTGCAGAGCCCGGGGGAAACCCACAACCATCCGTAGGTTGCTGGAAACCTTCCTACGTCGCCTACCGCCGGAGAGGAATTCAGCATGAGCTGGACTCGAACTTCAAACTATAACTCGTTATTTCGAAATCGATGTTAAAATATAAAAATATATTTCTGCTGTAAGCAGTATACTATATAGAATATAAAACATATTCTCACACAGCTAAGGGCCCCAGAGGCTTCCATCGGACTCTCATTATCCTTGACCATTTATGCCATTCGTACTGATTCTAACCCTACTCTATCCAACTCAAGCTTCACCTTGGCTGCAGGTCGGAAATCTGCAGGTTGTTTCCAAAGAAGGCGATTTCTGTGCCCTTAAGAATACTAGATCTCCTCAGGAGTAACATTTAGGCATTTTTTTTTAAATTTCATGTTTTGATTCTTAACTCTCAATTATTTCTCTGACTTAAAGATGAAAACCAAATTCAAATTATATATATATATTTGTCTTTAATTTGACAAAATGTATAGTTTGTTGTAATCCAAGGTATTAGTGTTTTCCTGGGATTAAGATAGCCAGTGTTAATCACAGAGTTTACATAGCTCCCACTGATTTGGAGGATGCCAGCCAACATTTGTCTATAAACTGTGCACAACTGCATGCAAATATAATTAAAGACGTACAGCCTAGACGTACGGCTTCTTGTCAGTTTCATTCTATAATTGTTCATGTAAATGCATAAATGTCAAGTTAAACGTCCCCTAACACCACGGCTTAAGCAGAATTAGGTAAAGAAAAAAAATGCAGTGATGTTAACTGCAATTCATTAGACGTCACTGGCGTAGAATTACTCAAAATGCCGTCTTAACATCCCATTTAACAAACAATCATATTAAAACAATGACAAGGTACCAGATCTGGGGGATGCTTAGTCCACCAGCAGAATCCTTGTTTATGTAGGAATACAATATAATTAAAGACGTACAGCATAAAGAGTAAGACCAGAGTGTGGACTATATATACAGTGTATTTTTTTTTTTTTTTTTTTAAATTTTACAAATTTTTTTCTGCCTTTCTGTTTTTGAGTCAATCATATTGTGTTTCTATGGTATCTATTTAGGCTATGGAGATGACCAGCTTCAGCGCGGAGTTGATTCTATATACCTGTAGTACCTGTATAGGTTATAAATATGACCAGTCCCAGGGATGGAGGTGATTCTGTAGTATTTACACAGGAAATTGTAATGACCAGTCTACACGTGGAAGTGGTCCTATAGTACCTATATGGGATGTAAATATGACCAGCCCCAGCGTGGAGATGTTTCTGTAGTATTTACATGAGAAATAAGAACAAGTCCCCACGTGGAGGATATTTTGTAAAATTTTCATAGGAAATAAGAATGACCGTATATCTCACGAGGAGGGGATTCTGTAGTATCTATGTATCGGCTATAAATATGACCAGTTCCAGCGTCGAGGTGATTCTGCAATAAATCTGACGTGGATATATATATATATATATATACATATATATATATATATATATATATATATATATATATATATATATATATATATATATATATATATATATATATATATATATATACCAGCCCTCTGGTGTAGGTGATTCTGTAGTATTTTCATAAGAGATTAGAATGACCAGTCCTGACGTAAGAGGCGGTTCTACAGTACTTATGTACGCAAAAAAAAAAAAAAAAATGCAAAAAGAAAAAAAAAGGAAAAAACGCCAAAAAAAAAAAAAATTACCAACTACAATGAGATGAGTAGTGTTTTCATAAGAAATAAGATCCTCACGTGGAGGTGGTTCTATAGAATGTAGGCTATAAATATGGCCAGTCCCAGTCTGGGGGTGATTCGGTAGGTTTGCATAAGAAACTAGAATGACCAGTCCTGACGTGGAGGCGATTCTGTAATATTTTCATAAGAAATTAGAATGGCTAGTCCCCATGTGGCGGCGATTCTGTAATATTTTCATAAGAAATTAGAATGACCAATGGAGGTGGTTTTACAGTACTTACACTCTCAGAAACTTTGGTTCTTCAGAAAGCCGCGTGGTTCTTTGCTGTCATAACTCATTCTCTGTGGAACTTTGTTTCCACCTGTGTAGAGTGTCTTGAAGAACCAACCTTTCTTAGAGTGAATATAGGCTATGAAAATGACCAGCCCCAATGTGGAGGTGATTTTGTAGTATTTACATAAGAACTTGGAATGACCAATCCCCACGTGGAGGTGATTCTGTACTATTTTCATAAGAAATAAAATGACCCGTCCTCACCTGCCAGGTATTGTACAGTATCTATATGGGCTATAAAAATGACCAGCCCCCTGGTGGAGGTGATTCTGCAGCATTTAGATGACAAATAAGAATGGCCAGTTCTACATGGAGGTAGTTCTGTAGTATCTATGCGTGCTATAAGTATGACCAATCCCTGTGTGGAGAGGATTGTGTGATATTTACATAAGAAATATTGAAATGAGAATGACCAGTACCCAGGTGGAGGTACAGTCAATGGACATAAGTATTCGTCACTTCCAACATGGCGTCACGCGTCACGACATTCTTATCAGTAACTTCAGTAGTAGTTTCAATCTAAAAGCAGATATGTCTTACCTCAGTATTTAGTGAGATTGCCTTTCATGCGTATCACTTCCTGAATTCGACCTGTGATTTTTTGAAATAATTATCTGACGTACTCAAGAGGTATGTTCTGTCACAGGCAGTTGATTTCATCGAACAGCTGGTCTCGATTGACGATGTCTGAAACCACTGCTTGAAGGTCTCGTTTCAGTCTAAACCAAATATTTTTGATTATATTTAGATCGGGGTATTGTGCTGGCCGTTCAATAGTTTTTATTTCATTGTCTTCCATAAATTCATGAACTACGCGTGTTCTATGTGAAGGTGCGTTGTCACTGATCATGATAACGCATTATCATCATTATCATCATAAATCATTATAAGGAAAATGGCGGGCTATAACAGGCCATAAATTATTATCAATTATATCAATATATTTCTGACTATTTATGTTACCTCATACCGCCAGCGTTATAACAGACACCCCCACCATACCATTAAAGTTACCTTCCGAGATGGCGGGTAGACAAGATGGGTCTGTTGGCTTCATCATGTTTTCTCCACACATAAACACGATTGTCCATTCCTGTCACAATTTGACTTTCATTACAACATATCACATTTTCCCACTTTCGATGATTCGTCTAGTCTTCCTTTCCTTATACCATTTTACACGCTTTTTCTTGTTCACCTTGTTCAAAAACCACCCTTTTCTCCCTTGCAACTCGTCTTTCGTACCCCGCTTACTGTAATTTCTTGTTTTCTGCCTTCATCATGTTTTCTCCACACATAAACACGATTGTCCATCCCTGTCACAGCTTGACTTTCATTAGAACATAGCACATTTTCCCACTCAAAAAAACACCCTTTTCTCCTTTGTAACTCGTCTTTTGTACCCCGTTTACTGTAATTTCTTGACACAGTTTTCTGTCAAAATTCACCATCCTTCCCCTCATTTAGCTTGTTGGTCACATCTGTCAAACTTGATCTTTTGTTACATTTCACAAGCCGAATAAGAGATTTTTTCCTCCCACTTCGGGGCTTGTTTTCAACGTTACCCTCTGCTCGAATTTTACTTAAAATGCTGATAATTGTCGTCCTGGAAATCCCAAACATACGTTACAACTCTGATTTATATAGAGTATTAAATGATGCTTTTACAATCATTTCTTTCTCCCCCTACTCAACTGTTTGCCTTTCTTACCCATCTTGTCAAACAGTGTTTACAAACAAACCGTAAGAGCAGACGACGATATGATGTCATGAATGTATTTATAACAACTTATAGTCTATTTCATATAAAAGGTTTGACACATTTCTGTATTTGTAAATGGAGCTGAACATAAACACATCCACTGCGCGAAACGCATTGCCGCAACTTTATGGAAGAGACGAATACTTATTTCCACTGACTGTAGTTAATTCTGTAGTATCTATATGTGCTATAAAAATGACCAGCCCCAGCGTGGAGATGATTCTGGGATATTTACATAAGAAATTTGAATCACCAGTCCACATGCACGTGGAGATGGTTCTATAGTATGTATATGGGCTAGATCTCGAAGAATGACCAGCCCCAGCGTGGAGGTGATTCTGAGGTATTTACATAAGAGGTCAAAATCACCAGTTCTCACGCGAAGGTGGTTCTGTACTATCTGTATAGCTGATAAAAACAACCAGCCCCAACGTGGAGGTGATTCTGTAGTATTTATAGAAGACGTTAAACTCACCAGTTCTCACGCGAAGGTGGTTCTATACTATCTATATAGCTGATAAAAACAACCTTCGCTAACGTGGGGGTGATTCTGTGGCATTTACAGAAGAGGTTAAAATCCCCAGTTCTCACGCGAAGGTGGTTCTGTACTATCTGTATAGCTGATAAAAAACGACCAGGCCCAGCTTGGGTGATTTAGCAGTATTTGCGTAAGAAATTAGAATAATTATTCTCCACGTAGAGGTGATTCTGTAGCATCTAGGTAGGGTATAAGAACGACAACCCCCTTGGAAATAGCTCAGTGGTATGCTTTGGCCATTAGAATGACTAATCCCAGCCATAGTACCATTCTCATAGTACCATAATTCCTACACAAAAGTATGGATATCAATTGTAAGGTACAATTAATACTTTCTTTGTGTGCGCGATTACCTGCTTGGGTTCAGTTAACGCAGTTTCCAACATCACATGCATTTTCATACCATAAAGGAGTATATTATTGCATGTATGTGTATATGTATGCTTGGGGTTTTACATTGTACTTATTAGAACATATATTAGAACAAATAATAATAGCAATATAATAGCCTAATTAGCTATATATCCATGTTCCCCTTCAAAGCTAGGCAATTGTTTCACAAGACTTGCCGGGTGTTGTGAAATGTAACCTACATGACCCTCTCCCACGACTTCTGTTAATATAGGCGCAACTGGTCACAGTGAACTACACGCAGTTCCGGGAGATACTTACGTTAACCCTTTTTCCTTAGTTCCCAATCCAGCCTCCAGCGACTAAGGCGTATACATAAAGCTGCGACTTTGTGTCAGCTTCTGTCTCTCAGCGCAGTAGTTGACACATGTATGTATAGGGACATTATGCTGGTTTAATGTATAACTTAATAAGAATTGTCTCCATGTATAGATGTAGTTCTGGTGATGATGAGGCATCCATTATCAACAATGAGACTACTGAACGCATTCTCATGGTCAGCAATGTTCACTTTACTGACCGTTGTGCACACAGCACACGTTAACGACACAGCCGATGCAGGTATGGTACATTTACTCAAAATACATATAGGGGACCTATATGCATGTTTATGTATGCAAAATAACCCTGGCATGATTTATGTTACTCAGGCCGCACTCAAGAATATACTACGGCGGTGAGCATTAGACACACGCTTGGAAGAAATCATGGCAAGATTATACACGAGTCTGTTTACATTGATAGTCTGTGATTTTCTGTACTGATTGAAATACTTGGCTTAGCTAGAGTTGTTACTAAAACAAGCAGTTCGATGAACGTGGGATGTATGGCCATTGATGGGCACTGTATCCCAGGATGAACAGTGGCATTATATCACCACATCAAAGTAACATCATGCGCTAAATTTATCTATTTGATTTGTGTTTTATGCCGTACTCAAGAATAAGAATTCACTTATACGGTGGCACCGACATTATGGTGAGAGGAAACCAGACAGAGCCCGGGGGAAACCCACGTTCATCTGCAAACCCACGGCATTCTGAAATCTTGAACTCAAAGCGACCGCATTGGTGAGAGTCTCCCGGGTCATGGCGCTGCACGGCGTGCTAACCCCCCTCGGCCACGGAAGCCCCTCATGAGCTAAATCAGAATTGGCATCCAGGCTACCTGCAGTTGTCTCAGAATAAACATCATTGATTTTTCAATGCAGGAAGCTCAAATTTCGACCATGTCTTCATTTTGGCATCCGAATGTTAATGAGTCAAATTTTAGACCGTCAGTTCGTTAATACAGCAATTAAAGTGTAATTACTAGTAGGTCTACAGTTCAACTCGTTCATCAAAGTTAACACAAAAGACTGCTTCACTGTGATTTCTGTTAAAATATAGTATATATATTTCCTGCTTTACTTTCCTGTCGATATGGGTAGCCTTAGTGGGGAAGGGGAGGTAGGTAGACGCAATGAGGCGACTCTACGAGGACTATAATGTGGGCAGGTCGATGGTGTGGAGCAGGTAAAGCTGGGTGGGGGTGTTGAGTGGGGGGTTGGGGGGGGGGGGCGGCAACGGGCTGTTAATTTGCGAAGGTTGGTATGAAGGCCTAGTAGTCCCAAGGTCCGTTGGTCTGAAGGCCCACTAGTCCCAAGGTCCGTTGGTTTGAAGGCCCATTAGTCCCAAGATCCATTGGTCTGAAGGCCCCTTAGATTCAAGGTCTGTTGGTCTGAAGGCCCATTAGTCCCAAAGCTCGTTGGTACGTCAGATTATCTACAGTGCATGAGATGCGATGTCTGATGGTTTCATCTTTGAACGATTCACATAAGGATACGAATGATCTAAACGCACCGTATTTCGAACATAAACGTAAATCTATAAACTAAACAACCTGTAGTTATATAACCTTCCAGTCAGTCAGTGTGTCAATAACTCCACAATACTGGTTATAAACAAAGTGAGATCAATAACTGTAAAACAAATGTAGCTGTTCTAGGAATCTCTTATTTCAATATAATGTTGTAGTGGAGAAGACCACGGCTTGCTCCAGGTCACATTTTGACTGTGGGAACGGGATTTGTTTGCCGGCACGATGGCGCTGTGACGGGGATAAGGACTGTCCGTCTGGCCTGGACGAGGAAGGCTGCGGTAAGATCGCAGAACGGTGAACACAATGCAGAGACAAAAAAAAACTAAATACACCCAAAAAATTAATCTGTTAATTTGAACAGAAAGTCTGTTGTCGGAGTAATGCTAGAATGTTTTCTGTTATTATAACATAATATTCTGTCACATTCAACTTACTAGTATAAGATCTGTTCCATACTTCCCAGCTTAGCTTTCAGAAATACAGGATGCGTTGGTTACATTTGTGTTTATTGCGATGTCACGGTCTCTACAATCCTTGCATGGTGAGGTGATATACATTTAGAATTACTTTAAGATCACAGGGCACACCTTTTTGTGGCGTACAGCGTTGAGACTTTGAGGACTGCGCACAAGGCGAGGGAGGGCGAGTGGAGCGAGTCCCAGTTTAGGGAATCTAACTGTTCAGAGCCGTTAATGTGGAAGCAAAGATGGGAACAAACGATCCAATCGATCTCAGAACTTAGGCCTATTGGTATCTAAGTGGGAAGGGCCTATTGGTATCTAATAAGTGTACAATTTTATCATTTTTTAACCTTTTCCTATTCCTCTCACAGATTATTATGGAAGCTCATAGCGTCCATTCGCCATTTTGTTATCTCTATACTATATCGAAAATATAGTGGAAAAGTGTGAGGTACGACATATCGTCATCTGTGTATCTTTATGTATCCACCAAAAATTGAAAATCTGTGTGGAAAATTGTTGGAGTTATAGCCCAGTCACGAAATCATAGGCCTATCCATTTATAGTTTGCATAGGGAAATAGGAATCTGGTAACCATGACAACAGTGAAAATGGACAAATGTGAGTCGCGACAATCGTCATCTGTGTATGTATGTATCCACCAAAAATTAAAACTCTGAGTTGAAAACAGTTGGAGTTATAGCCAGGAGACGAAATCATATCTATTTATATAGTATATACATAGACAATGGCTATCTGGTTACCACGACAAGCACGCAAATGAGCAAGAGCAAACGTGAGTCACGACACATTGTCATCTGCATATCTATGTATACACCAAAAATTAAAACTCTGCGTGGAAAACAATTGGAAATACAGCCCGGACAAGAAAACGGACGAACAGACGGACAGACCGACAAAATCGCTGTAACGTAATACGCATGGCAAATTTCCGCATGAACGTGTCAGGAAATTTCGCGAAGACACGTGGAAACAGGAATTTAAAAAGATGTCCAGAAAAACTCGCGGTAATGTATGAAACTCAAGGCATTGTGATATGGTAGAGATGCCACGAGATGGACGCTATCGGCTTCCGTGAATTATTGGGCATATTTAGCTAACAGTAACAGCTTAGTAAGACTGAACTATGTCATATTAACAATATGCAGTAACTATCACTAACTATAAACGACGGTTACAACAAGTAAGCTATGACATATGGCTGTCTCACTTTGTATATTCCGCAGCTGACTGCCTGGTGTACTCAACATCGCACTCCATTGGGAAGCTCTGCACCGGCACTCCAAACACAGAGAAAATTCTAGTCCCATCTAGACGAGGGATCATTGTAACAGTGGATACGGATGTCAAGCAGGGCTGCGTCTACTATGCGGAGTTGTCAGACTATGCAGGCAAAATAGAGGTTATCTCTTATTTTATTCTTATAGGACTGTGGTTTATGAATTGCGCATGTTTCAGGGAAGATGCATACTTATCACTGGATGGCATCTGCATAATCGAACAAAATTCTGATTTAGTTTCGCTCATGGTTTTACTATTTTATTTATTATTTTCTTTGCAAAAATGAAAAATATATTGGAAACTAAAGTTGTTCGATCTGCTAAAAATGTAATCTTTGCAAGACTTGCAAATGCTACCATAAGTTAAGTTACACACATTTGTTTTTTCTGGAGAAAGTATAATCAGTCACCTAATTTCCCTATAGACCACTACAGATCCGTAAGGTCATGCATAATCAAAGACCTCTGGTCCATGCACCCCTATAGAAAGAACGCCATGTCTTTGCCCAATCTTGCCGTATACATGTAGGTGTCATTAGTAATTCTCTCAGGCTCAGAATATGTAATAGTTAGACCATTTGTAATCTTTTAAATATCCAGTTATAAATATTCCATTTATTTTATATATTTCAGTTGGAACATACGTACATATTCTAATAACTTCTTGCGCGTAGCGTGCCATTACAAGAGTAAATTATCCAGTTATTATCTTTTCTCACGCAAATTTAATCAAATGCTAATTTTATTTTTTAAAACATTGTGTATGAATATTTAGAAAAAAAACAGCATAAACTCTCACGGTAAATGCCGTGAACCCTCGCAGTAACATCGAATACCCTCTCGGTAACATCATGAACGGCCTCTGTAAAAGTCATTAACTCCGGTAGAGGGCACCAAAAACCCCTTTGTAAAGACGATAAACCCACACAATCATACTTCCTCACAATAATTCGTCGAAAAGTCTCACAGAAGTTATCGCCGTAATTCTCATTCATGACATCTGTCAGTTTAGGTATGGTCATTTTGCCAGTGTCATCTTGACAGAAATAAGTTATTACAAGAAGTCACTACGGGAGTTTCAATTAGTTATAATTATTACATCTTACATCTTTATGACAAAGTTTGCGTTATTACAAAGATGTAATTTGTAATAATTATTACAAAGAGCCCCTCACAGAGTGACATCTTTTAATAACTTATTCCTGTGAAGAAGATAATGGAATTTAAACTTCACTTACGAATGGCCAAACACGAACATGTACCTAAACTGGCAGATGTTATGAATGGAAATAACGACAACTTCCTTTAAGAACATATTTGTGACATATTACGTTATTGCAAATTGCGTTCTAGACGTTTAATGTGGGGCTTTATGATATAGATACTCTCTCTATGTATATACTATATGTATAGACGCCTGTGAAAATACATGCATATATACTAGAACACACATGTATTTGCTACATATTGTCTTATTACAAATTGTGTTCCAGACGTTAACACAGTTTGTAATAATTATTACAATTTGTCACTCTAATATTGGCTTTTGTAATAAATTACTACATTTTGTGTCTTTAACAATGGTGCTGTAGGTTAAAAGGTGTTTTACGCGTACCTCAAAATGACCTTGAACTATGTACTTAACTTTGAATTGGCGCAAATAGTAATTAATTTATTTATAAAGCCTGATATTTGCAAGTGTCCAGCTTCACTATATTGTAGCACGTGTGACAAGGCAATTTGTAATAAAAAAAACGATTTGTAAGAATTATTACAAATAGCTGCTCTAGGAGTGGCTTTTTGTAATAAATTCTTGAATAAGTTATTTAAAAAAAAACCACTGAGTTGCAATTTGTAATAATTTATTACAAAAGAGCAGCTTTTTGTAATAATTATTACGGATTACGTTTTTATTACAGACAGCACAAAGTAATAGTACGACGATGGCCGGCACATAGCATCGTGTTATGCCATCGCCCTCACAGATGTGGTGCACGATGACCTTTAGGTCTATTTTGTCTTCCGAACTTGACCCCACCCCCTTGTGACAGCGACACAGAGGAAGTGAAATTTAACATAAAATACCACATGCTGTAAAGTATTGTAACTTTACGTTTCATCGAAAGATCGAGGAAACCTTGTTATCAGTACAATACGGTGGCGATGACACGATGGCAAGCACTGGCACAAGGTGATGGTACGATGGGATACTAAGCGCGATATCACGATGGTGATGATACGGTGGTACGCAGCTTTTGTCAGCGTGCCATCGGTTCGTGCAGTGGCTTGCAATTTTGTTATCGTCCCATAATATCGTAGCATCGTGAAGTAATATCGCGACATCGTGCCGTAACATCGTACCATCGTGCCGTAATATCGTGTCATCGTTGTATACCGTCGTCCATATGACCGAAAGGGTCCCATAGAAGACTGGTGTTAGTGCAATTAAGAAAAAGTAAATAAACAAACAAGACATTCCTGAATATTAGAAATACCCCAAAACGGTGATTTTGACACTTGATACTTTTTTGTCCTGTATTCAACGTCTTCTTATAATTCTTATAATCAACGTCTTATTCCCATCAGGTGACTTGTTTAGACAAAGCAGCTAATACATCGACCAACAGGATTACCCTTCGCTCAGTAAAGATTCGAAGAGCCGTTGGTTTGGCCCGTGACTGGGTAACAGGAAACCTATACTGGTTGCAAAACGGCGAAAACATACGCCAGATTGGGGTTACCTCACAGGATGGGAAGTATTCCAAAGTTCTGTACAACGGAACAAGGTTCTTTGACAGGCCACGTGGTCTAGCCTTACACCCTGGGATAGGGTAAGAAAATTGATATTTATTTGTGCTATTAATTTAATTATTTATTTTTTTTATTCAGTTGTTGTTTTGGAGGACATACACGTGTGTATATAGTAATTCA
The DNA here is from genome assembly GCF_032854445.1 of Liolophura sinensis. NCBI lineage: Eukaryota > Metazoa > Mollusca > Polyplacophora > Chitonida > Chitonidae > Liolophura > Liolophura sinensis. Next base: position 27,624,431 of record NC_088295.1, read on the forward strand.
CTGGAATAGCCTGCAGGTGGATGGATCCCTGAATGGCAGAGGACATACACGTGACTATATAGTAATCGTAGTTACAGCTTGCAGAGGGATGGATCCCTGAGTGGCGATGGAAATACACGTGCCTACATAGTAATTCACAGTAATAGCCTTCAGTGGGATGACGCCCTGAATGGCGGAGGACATACACGTGCCTATATAGTAATCGTAGTAACAGCTTGCACAGGGATGGAGCCCTGAATGGCGGATGACATACACGTGTCTATATATTAATTCACAGGAATACCTTCAGATAAATAGGTATATCAAAGTCCACAACAGATCAAAAACGGACTTCATTTTAATGAATTTGAAGAGTCTGTCCAAAGTTGAGGTTGGTGTTTCGGCAAAGTCTTTTGTCAGTTTAGTACAATGGACAGTTCAAAAATTTCTGGAAAAATGATTCGTGACGTACGGACTGACTGACTGACTAACGGGCGAGGTGTAAATGTATACACTCCGATACCTGTAGAGGACTAATAGGCATTACGGTGACAAAAACTACCCCCTGCATGTATTTTCACAGGCGTCTGTTTTGGTCGGACTGGTCAGATGTGAAGCCCCGGATTGCCAGCGCCGCGATGAACGGTGACCCGTCTTTGGTGACCATTCTGGCTGAAGGAAAGGAGCACTTAGGGCATGTCAATGGGATTGCCTTGGATATTTCCACCAGCAAGGTAAGACTACGTTTAAAGTGGTGTCTAATTATATCCATGTGTAGAGTTTCAATGTTCGCAACAGCCATTGGTTAAGTTACACATTATAGTCATTGCTTAGTCGTAATGCTGACCGCTGTCGTATAAGCGGAATACTCTTGAGTACGGCGTAAACATCAAATAAATAAACAGACAAATAAATAAATAAATAAATAAATAAATAAATAACATTATCTTCCAGCAATGTTTCAATCATTTTAATGTCATGCAGTCTCTTTAGCAACCTACTGATGATTTCCCCCGGGCTCTGTCCGGTTTCCTCCCACAATACTGCTGACAGCCTTCGTATAAGTGACATATACTTGCGTACGGCGTAAAACACCTATCAGATAAATAAAATAAAAACAAATCTCTTCATAATCGTTCACAGATGACACAGTTTTGTATTTTAATTTATTTATTTTAATTGCCTTTTACATACCGTGTTCCAGAATTGTTTTGATGAAGTAAACTGGTCATGAGAGAATCACCCATCTTTGGCCAGCCACTAACAAACTTTCCTACGTGTTGAGTAAAGGCTGTTGTCACTAATTCCCGTGGAAGGGTGAAGAGGTGGGTGTGGGGTAGGTGTGGGAAGAGGAACTCACCTGATATTGGACCATGATCTTCCATGGTGAATGAACGAGCATTTTAATCACTCGGCAACAGCCCGCTCCTGTTGGAATGTATGAGGTATATAAAATCTGAATCTGATTTTGTTGATTGAAGCTATTCTGGACGGACTCCATTTTAGACGTAATAGGCTCAATGAACTTAGATGGAAGTGACAGAGTTGTCCTTGTCCAAAAAAGCAACACCCACCCGTTTGGGGTAACAGTTTCGCCGGTAAGTTATCTATTTAGGCCTATACTCAGAATATATAAACGAATTTCAGATACATGTTGTGACATCGAGCAAATCCATACGTAACCAAGATGGTAAAACGGTTGATAGAGGAATCGTGTGAAAGACAAATAGGGTCGATTTCACAAGAGGACTGTCTAATATAGCCAAAAGTTAGACGTCCACTACAGTTAATAGCCCAAGAAGTTTTAAACTTTTTCTCTTGGTATAAGATTTATGACGTGTAAGCATACCAAATTTTAACCCTTAGTTGTAATCCAAAAATATGCACTTAAATCAAATTTCAAATTCTAACTAATAGGAACGTATAGTTTAATATCTTAATATTCAAAACAGTCTAAGATTTACAATGAAGTCAAAGCATCAACACGTAAACGTGAAGCGTTGCACAAACTTTTGACCCATTTGCCGGAATCTTTGTCATGGGAGTAACCCTTTCATTTCAAGTGGTTGGAGAGCTTGTGAAACCTGTTACATTTGCGTGGCGATACCTCGACTTCATTATTGTCACTGAACCCATGTACGTCTATCAGTTTTTCTGAAATGGTGTACGAATGTTCTTTAGATTTGACTTTTAGATTTGTAACAACCCGGCAGTAATTCTGGAAATGACGTCATATCAAGTATGATGGCTATCACCGTTAACATCCTTTCCCGAAAATTTACCACCATTGACGGAAAATATGTTTGTATGAAATATAGAGGAGTAATTTTTAGACATGTATTATGTCCCAAAAACCGAAATAATACATGTCTAAAAATTACCAAAAATGTCCCAAAAACGAAAATTAAAAAAAAAAATTTGTCACGTAACCATAATTCTCATTTCGAGTTATTTTTCTTGAATCTTTTGTATGCCATTCAAAAACTAGCTTTTTCGAATCAGTCCCCTGAACTAGCGTTTATGCTTAACTGTACGAAACTTTGCTGTTATATATTCTGCTGGTTTGACTAACACAGGTATTAATGTTGTATAGCTGTTTTGCACAGCATGTCCGACAACACAATTTACGTTGTCATGTTGAAAAGTTAAGAGTCATCCAATGCTGCGTAAGTATACCTCGTACTATTCTATGGAACCAGAAATACATAACATGTACTTCTGACAAAACTGAATTGCAAAACTCTTGTTTTTCTTTAGGATTTTATTTATTGGACAGACTGGATGGACAGGTCTATCTTTTCAGTCAGGCGCGCAAACCTAAGTGAAGTCAAAGTGGTGAGGAAAGTTAATGCCCCAATGGGCATTGCCCTGTGGGCGGAGAAACCGGAACGTGAGTGGCGTTTTGTTTGTCATCATTGTGAACATTCTGATTATTAAGTTAATAACTTTATTTCTAACATTTTACAGAAAAGTCTTAGATTAAATGCTAAGAAAGAAATTACCTGTTTCCCACAGTGCCAACAGTTTACTCGCACATGGAGGTAAAGTGCCCATATTTACGGTTGCTCGGTCACAACAGCACAACAGGGAGGTCTTACAGTCAGTGTTACTGTCCAGATGGGTTTTATGCCACCTATGTTAATGGTCAGCAGGAATGTAAGGTTGAGGCATTAAACGACACAGGTAGGCCATGCGCGTTTTCCTGTAAAACTATACATAGATCTTGCGGTTAAATGGTTATAACATAGACTGGGTTTCTTTGTCCGAATTTTGCACGTTCACCGAAAGCAGAAAGTAAACGATAGTGCGAATTGGGTTGTTTTTCTAGTTCTGATCGGTTTTAATCGTTTAAAACTTAAAGTCAGTCACAAAATCTGATATAATTTTCAAAATATTTGAATTGCTCTAAAATCTTTCTGAAAGAATGAATAGCGTATGAAACGTATGGTTTCGATTTCTTGATATTCAAAACAGTCTGAGATTTATTATGAAGTCGAAGCATCAGGACCTAAACGTAAAGCGTTTCACGAGCTTTCGGTCCTCTTTTCGGGATTTATTTCAAGCTTTGCAGAGTAGCTCTAAAAATGTTTTAAAAAATAATTTCTAAAACGTTTTTCAACAGAATGAATATCAAATGATCGCCATTTGTTTCACCTAGCCATCATTTGGTGACGCCATTTTGCCACGTTAGCTATCTAGCGTGCAGTCACAAAACACAGGATCTCTAATTTAAACCATCTGTATTGGACAAAGTTGCGCGGTTCCTAAAATTAAGCGTGCTTGACCGGACTTGAAAATTTAATACAGAAAAATGTAAACCATAACGCCAGATACCAACTTAAGACGATCTCAGTTCCACATAACTGTTCAGTTGGAAGAAAAGCACTTAAAATAACGTCAACATTTGTTTCACCGATGTATGTGATGCTTTCAAGGCTAGTGATTGGCCAATTCTTGAAGGGCTTCAAGAATATGGCTGCTCAGAGTGAAACATCCGTCAATGACACATCTCCAAGGCTGAATTCTTAATTCTCGGCTTTTTAACAAACTACGATTAAAGGCATGGCTTAAAGTGTTGAACGCACAGATCTGGATTGTACCAAGGGTAACGACAATCGTCTTGGACGATTGGGCCATCTCGGTTCTGGGTCAAAAAATATGATCGCAGTCAATATACACATCCAACAAGTGACCGTTATTGTCCAATGAAAACCCGAGTATATTGCCTGATGAGGGATAAAACTCATTCTTGGGTTAAATCTCTAATGACTGCCAAATCTATGATGTCATAACTCAATCCCGAACCAAATTTTTTTGTTAGCCTTGAGTCAGATCTATAATTTGGTGCATGGATGTCACATTTAAAACTATAAATTAAAAGTTAAGAGTGCCATTTGATTTCTTTGCAGCCGGTGACTGTCTGATCTATAGCACTCGGCATAGGATTGGCAAGATTTGTGTCGAAGATCCACACGTTGTCGAACTTCTCCCGCCAGATGGCAATAATAATGTCGTGTCTCTCGATGTGGACTTCACACACAAGTGTGTTTACTATACAGATAGTAACTATTCCCAAGTGAAAAAGAGTCTTAAGGTGAGATAAATGCACCTCTTTCAGATCAGCATACAGATTCTTTTGCTTTTTTGTCTGGGATATATCACGTTGGGCCATAAAATTCTTTTCCGTCCAGCCATGGAGACCGTATGACATTTATGAATAGAAGATAAATTTAACTATTACATAACTGCAAGCAAACATTTACATGAATTTATGCAAATACTTACCAAAATCCCAAGGCGGCATCAGCTCTGAGAGGTATGAGGTAGGCTAGCAAATCAGTGTAAATCTATTCTGTATAGTGTATACATTTAAGCAATTAATATTTTAATTTTACATAGGCTTAGTATACCGGTATAACTATATTGATATATAGGCTTTTGTTTTTCTTTACATTCATTAGTTTTATGTAAGTGTGAAAACAAGTAATAAGGATACATATTGAAATAAGGATACATGTTGAAATATATTCACTCTCCACAATTAAAAATGAAGAAAATGAAATTGAAGAAGTTGAAGCTGATTATATGTGTATATATATATATATTCTAAAAAAATATTAGAATATATATATATTCTAATATTTTGCTGTGAATCCATTTGGCTGTGAATTTGAATCTATTTCAACTCTTTCCACTGATTATTTCTTCTTGCATGTGTAATTTTTTTTCTGCCGGACAGCCATATATTTTGTTTTGGAAGTTTTGTTGCACGACAATATGGGTTACCAGCACATTCATCTAAATTATTTGATGTTTCCACACTACGACAGGTTATGTGTTTAAACCAGAACACCATGACCTTTTCTCTCCCACGGATAATTCGTTCATCTCTAAACATCTCCACAATCGAGGGAATCGCTTACGACTGGATAACTGACAATGTGTACATTCTGGAGACAGATCCACCTCGGATAATTGTTACCACGCCAAACGGGCGGCTGACCAAAGTATTGTATGAAGGCACCGACATTTTCGACCTACCACGTGATCTTGCTGTACATCCGGGGCTTGGGTAAGGATCGAAGTTACCAAAGTATTGCATCACTCAGTCACATGTACCAATATGACGTCAGGAGGAAACAAAGAACAATTAAATGATATAGAGAAGAGATATCTACTTCGAAAGCATACACTAACGCCATCTTTGTTCCAGTATGCATATCTGGCCTACCCCCCCCCCTCCCCTTTTCTGGACACACCGCACACCGCCATCTTTAGTGTTTTTTTAAAGTTTTCTGTTAAATCTATAGCACAGAGGGTAAAACCTTGCCAGTGATTACATTTATTCTGGCTGTCCATTAAACGCTTATAAATAGTAGCAACTTACACCTCTTCTAGCACCATGACTTAAGCAGAACCAGGTACACAAATACTTTGCTGTTAAACGCATCAGTAGACGTCACTGATCTACAATTACCCAAATGCTGCGTTGTCATCATATTTAATATACAATCCCCGCTTCGCTTCCTCATTGCTCATCACCGACAACGCGTACGGTGGTAAAGTGAACGGTCACATATAGCTCTGAGATCGGCCAAGTTCCCAGGTTAGCTTCCACGTTAACCGAAATTTCTGAAAGCTAAGCCAGCTTCCACATTAACCGAAATTTCTGAAACCTAATCTGGGAAAAATGGAACAGATCTCAGATGTAACCCCACACAGCAAACACCACCAGTACAAGAGGAACCAGGAGTCTCTGTCGTTGAACGTTTGAACGGTTTGTATACTCTTGGCCCCTAAGATTGTATTTTAAGATTGGTGAAAAAACTGGATTACAATCGGTTAGTGATAATTATATTTTTAATTTTTCGTTATTTCTAATTTACATCTGTTTGATATTTTTTGCAGACAGCTGTTTTGGGCGGACTGGTCAAGTGTGAATCCCCGGATTGTCCGCGCTTCAATGAACGGTGACCAGTCCTCTGTGACCATTCTGGCTGATGGAAAGGATAAGTTTGGATGGGTCAATGGAATAGCGCTAGACATTCCCGCTGACAAGGTATGGAGATATATGTGTATATATGTAAAGCACATGGAATAAACAACTCCAAGACTCCTTCTGGACTAGTGTTTTTTTTTATACCAATATAGAGATGTGACACCGCAAACAGGCTGGCCTGAGAGAGTGATAAGGTACCACCCAAAAATTGCCTACAGTTACTGACAGAACCTGGCTGTGATGTCTCGGCAGGTGATCACAATGGCTTAAACTTGTCCATGATGGTTAATAACTACTCATGTTGATCTTTCTTTGAATTTTGACACGTTACATAATTTGTCGCGCAATCTCGTCAAGTTGATGGGAAATGGCGGACACTGAGCGAGGTGACCGTTCAGTCATGGGTACAGCTCACCCAAAGCTATGTTATAGACAGTAGATCACAATCAGTTTCTTATAAAGTTTACCATCTTCCATTAGTCTCATGAAAAGAAATTTCCTTCAGGTTTGTAACTCTGTTTGTGCCACATATGCAAATAATATATTTAAATCAAAATGACAATTTTCAAAAACCACGACCTAACTAACGTAGGCATGATAGACACATAAGTATTTCACTTATACGACTGCGGTCAGCATTATTGTGGGAGGAAACCGGGAAGAGCCCGGGGGAAACCCACGACCATCCGCTGGTTGCTTCCAGACCAGGCTTGATAGAGTAGCGTCAAGAATATTATGCACAGAGAACGTTTGCACATGAAAGTTACAGCATCTCTTATATATACGGTAACGTGTTTCGACTGACTAAAGATCCGCCTGATGAGCAGTTGCCTAAATTGTGTTTAATACAGGTAGCTGTATAACAATTTGCTATGGATTTCCAAAAGTTTGATGGGGGGATTGATTGATTGCAAATCGATGATTAAAATAAAGTGTTGAGAAATGGGGCTTACGATTATTGATTCCAATGGATTTTTTTATATCTGCAACAAGCTGCCTTATAATTGTAGAATGGCGTTGTTGTTGTTCTTTGGTATAGTATACATGTACTTCCTTTTTATTGAATGCTACATGTTTGAAAAGTAGCTTGTGACAACAATGCTTCCCACACCTATCATGTTTTTCTTCTCCGATTGATTGGTGAGACAGAAATCGGATTTTTGCTTACATTTGATTTTTTTCGACCTGCTCTATTTCTATCGGGCAAGTCTGGAAACACGTCCATGACGTCCATATGTACACTTAGGCCTATAATATACGAAACTCCGTTGTTTCCTAGTGATTTCGAAATAGCTTAATGTGTCTGTGTGGTGTATTAGATGTTTGAGTGCTTACAGTGATCTATGTTTTCAAGGTTTACTGGGTGGACGCTAAAAAAGATATTATAGGATCAATGAATATGGATGGCACCAACCGAACAACATTCTCACTCAACGACGGTAGCCATCCTTTCTCCATAGCTGTCTCATCGGTAAGTGATTCCAGTTCACTAACATGCATATAAAGAAACAGAAATGAACGGAGAAACTAAGAGCAAGAAGTATTCACGCAATACATTACCTCTACTTGTTTGAGCTATCGCAATAATAGGTATCTTCAATACATGAAAGAAACATTCGACAAATATGACAAAACAGTGGGAATCGAACTTGATCTGCAACTTATCGAGATTAGGTCACATGATTTTATGATTATTATCATTATTATAAGTTTAATTCGATATTCTAGGATTAAATTGCACTACTAAACCATGCGTCATATTTATCACCAGAATTAATGACGAACCTTTTTACTTAATGTGAAACCAATGCATTGATACATCTACATGTACATACAAATGTGATTTCTTTTCTTATGTGGTGACAAGTGTTAACAGACTAAGTCAAACCATTTCATCTCAAGATCAGGTATATGTGTTTATTGCTTATCAAACATTCCCATCTTACTAAAGCAGATGCTTGATTTAAGGTCATGTGTGAAAATATATATTTCTTCACGTTACGTTAGGGAAATCATTATAAAGAGATTTTTTGTCTGCGTTTTCATTAGAGCCCTTACTCCCTGCACATATGGGTGGGCATAAAACCTGGAGTACATTCCCGTTCTCACGCCGTTTGTGGGACCTTGGTGACAATTTATATTGGTCATCAGTGGTCATATGACAGGTCGCAGAGATTATTAAAAGACCGCTTTGTCTTAATATATAATCTATACGGTGTGGCAAATGTGGGAAAGTTTTTCAGCAGCTTTGCCGGTCGTTTACATCAGCCACTTCGGTTTCTTCCACCCATCAAAAATTCTGAGTGTGAGGTTCAACAATCAGCAATGAAATAAATATATATAAACCTGGTACACTCAATGTAAATCATCTGTACAGGTATATAATACCGTTTGATCATGCCAGTTCTCTTTCATGTTTTCATGGAGTAACGAGTTCATTTCAGTTACAGGTTTCAGGTAGAACACTTAGAATAGTACCCAGTACAATTATGAATTGAAATAGGTGATGGCTTAGTGACGCCCTCTCTGCAGTAAACAATTTTTCATCGAGGAAAGAAAAACACACCTTTACCCCATCCTGTGCTCTAATTGTGACCATAAGTGATATTCTAAGGGGTATTCATCTGTTTCACAGTTAAGGAGGGCCACATCTCTTCCACCAATTTGGGATGTAAGTCTGAAAGTAAGCTAGCAAGCCCAAGGACAGTGGTTTATCCCTGTTTTTTCCCCAACAATAATAAAGTTGACCACCAACCATTGTACAAGTGAAAATTTCTGAGAATGGTGTTCAAAAATCAATTAAGAAAAACATCAATTGATCAGTTCATAAGGTCACTAAATATTTGTGTGGCTTACAAGTTAATTTGAACTACCATATATCTTTGCCCTATTTTGATACATGTAAATGAACATACTGCACCTGGAGAGATACTCCACCTTGAAAAGACCTCATTACCGTTACAACATGGCTTACAGCATGGAGGGTTTTATTGAACTTCCTCAGCCTGATTTACAAATGATTTTCTTCAAGTGTAATTGTTTCAAGATCAACACTTAATCTTTTAAACAAATGTATACCAAGAGTTCAGATCTTGAGTTTTATTTCAAAAATGAAACACATTTCATTTAAAATTATCACTGAGTTGATAATAAAATAACTTCTTGAGCATAAGAAGCAAGACTTAGTCACATAATGTCAAAGTCCTCTTGGTCCGGCAACCCAGAATCTGATGAAAAAATGTCATCAAACATTTCTCGAAGACATTTAAAATATTTCTGATGAGATGATGCAAGTGAATGTTTGTTAGATGGGTTCAGTCAAAAGCTTTCTCCATCTCGATCGTCTCTCCAACAAATGCGAACTGCATTCCCATAATTGCATTTAACATCAACAATTTACTGGAATTCGTAGTCATCCCTAAGATACGCTGCAGGTATGGCTCTCTTGCTAAAACTTCTACCTTAGACTGTATAATCAGGGCTCATCATGTGTGACACAACGCTGGCTGACGGGGAAGCTGTCACGTGTGAAGTGATTTCCAAGATTCAGTAGGCGTATTTCGAATTGGAACTCTTTTGTCGTCAAAGAAAAAACAGTTTTGTGACTTGTGAAAAATCTGAAGCAAACTTTGTTGACATATATTTAGCTATCACCTGTCTTATCCTGTTCCAGAGACCTCTTTCCTCTACGATTTTCTCAGGTTCACAAACGTTCAGCGTTCCCATGTACTCCATCGTTCGTAAAGTCTAAATTACTTTTAATTAAGCTGTTTTCAGTCACCAGCTTGACAGAAAATGTGGTTAAGAATTGCTGCCTATCATTTTTTAGAGATCACATGGTACAGCTGTGCTTTTCTACCTTTGTCAATAAAAAAATTCGAACTCGAAACTCCCTTATTTAATATGTCCATAAACAGGAAAAAACGGCCATAATTTTATCGCGAATGGGAAGTCAGTGAAGCTATGTATCCAGTTTTACATCCGAATAGCTGACCATGTGGACAAATGGCCTGAAAACTGAAAGTGAAAAAAAGGACCAAAATGATCCAAATGTTAATCAACATACATGGAGGCAACGACTCCAAACTTAAACTTGACCCACAAGATGTCACGGTAAGGCCATGTAATAAATCTGACTTCAGAATGACAAGGTCTTTCAATCCATTCGACGAATCGTTTGAAAATGGTCCCTAATAGTGACACACTTGGTACCAATAGGGACGGTGGGACTCAATCCATGCAAGGAGCACAGAACCGTACTAATGAAAATTGTGCACTCCTTTCACTCTGCATATATTTAAATGTAAAGCAGAAGTGAAACCATAACAATATTAAGAGTCTACACGTGTAATAAATCTAAAATGATTTCTTAATCTATCGATGTGGCAGCTGTTAAAGAATCTTCATTGAATCAATTTCAGGAGTTTATTTACTGGACAGACTGGAGAAATGCTGAAATCCAAGCTGTCGAGAAGGACTAATGCTGAAAACATCACTGTGTTGAAGAAATCAACAACACAACTGATGGGAATAGCTCTTTGGGCAGAAAAGCCTACAGGTTTGTTTATGGTAGAGAACTCCGAAGAAGAAACAACAGTTTGAAGGGTCTTATTCTCATGATATTGACCAAAAACAAAAACATTGAAACGTGTTTTAAAAATAATTTAAAAATATCAGTATTGCTTTCATATATACATTCTGCGAGTGGACTAAGTTCCAAGGCCTGGCTCCTTCCATTGTTTTAATGTTACTTTATGCTAAATGTGATGGCAAACAAAGTAATTCTGGACACTCTCACATCTGCAGTTACGAAGGACCGTTTTGAAAAACGATTTAGTGACGGGCTGACTGATGGGCTGGCCGGTACAGGAACTTAAAACTCACTTATTTCTATATCCGATTAATCCGGAAAGTAGGGAAATAATCTCTCAGTGTCCAACAGAACACGTTGTCCGGTAGAAAAAAGTTGCTTTTCATTTTTTTAACAGAGGAAGGTTATAAGGCATGTCTGTATTTGACAGGATTTTACATGTAAACCGTTAGCAATAATTTTCGTTCAATACAGTGGCAATGGCTGACGTATCCTCGGCGACAGAATGCCCTTATATATGGCTACTCGGTCACAACAGCACAACGGGGGGTGCTTTCGGTCAGTGTTACTGTCCGGATGGGTTTAGTGCCAATTATGTTAAGGATCAACTGCACTGTGACAAGATGAACGAAACCACAGAGGCCAATACATTTTCACCAGGTGTGCCTTAATATTATTCAAAAATTCTAAAGATGTATTTATTTTAATTGTTCCTGTAAATATAAGAAACATGCAAATAATTTAAAAGATAATATAAAGTAATATTTCCACTGATAAACTTCATAAAGTAAAGCATTGTTTTCAGTATATCTTATAATCGACTCTCTCCAATTATTTGTTTATAGCCAATACAACTAACTCTTCCTCCATCTGCACTGCTGATCAGTTTAACTGTGGGGACGGGATATGTATACCAGCACTCTGGCGCTGTGATGGAAACACAGAATGTCCATCTGGGTTGGACGAAGAAGATTGTGGTAATTTCTTACTGCATAAGTTCTGTAATAAACGACATTAGGGTTATACATGTTTCGATTTTATTTATTTATTTGATTGGTGTTTTACGCCGTACTCAAGAATATTTCACTTATACGACGGCGGCCTACATGTTTCGAGCAGTGAAGTCTTATAAATTGCAGTCAAAACCAGCGCACCTTTGTTTACCTAATTCTAGTTTATGCCGTAATGTCAGGATGTTGGGGAAGGTGTAAGTTTTAAGTATTTACGTAAACAACTACAATAAAACCCTTAACGAGGGAAACTGAGAAAATGGCGGATTTCACTGGTTATGCGAGATCATTGTCAAGAATCACGCTGTTGTCACTGATCTAGTTTTAATCTGTATGCTGTAGTCTTTTTATACTCATAATAATGAACAAGCCTCTACGGAGGATACATGAGCAAAGCACATATATGCACCAATTACCAATAGCTTAGGGATGTAATGGGGTACCGGCAGATTTTCCTCCCACAAAAGGTGGTGCTAGTGTCACGTAGGACTTGCATGTCTCAAGTCTTTTGTTGTGCATGTTGCTGTTCTGCGGTTTCATCTGTGACGTACTTGGTCTACCCCCATTGTGGCGTCGAGCTGTTGACTCACTGAAATGAAGTAATACATCCCAGTTCGCACTCCTGCCGGTATCCCATTCATTCGCCTAGAACAGTCTTGCATCTTTGTGTCATCTTTAAAACTTGACTGCTTCTCTTTACACGAATCCGATCTCCTAGGGTTGTACTCAGGATAACGTCAACCAGCTTGAATGAGGGCCAAATTTTATTTCCTGGGCCAGATCTTTCATGTCTGTCATCTTAGTTCTACTTAGTTACTTTTGTACGCACAAAACTGAAAATAGGATGTCCTAATGGTTTGTCGTTTGTCCATTAAACTAAGGTGATTGTGCCATTTGATTTATATACAGCCGACTGCGTGGTCTATAGCACTCAAAAAGTTATCCGAAAGTTTTGTGTCGGAGATACATACGAGGAAGAACTTTTGCTGCTAGATGGCAGAAACCATGCCTTGTTTATCGATGTGGACTTCAGGCAGAAGTGTGTTTACTACACAGACTACAAGCCTATCGAGATGAACAGGACTCTTCAGGTAAGCTGAATAAAGGGCCTTCACTTAACTTTTTCAGGTTAAAGTAAAACTGTATATGTGTTTCTCGTTATACTTTTATCCGTCTAGTCATTGACATTGTATGACATTTATGAAATAATTTACATAAATTTATGCAAAGATTTGTCCCAACATTAAGCTAACATTAACATAAATTTATGTAAATTTTACCACAAGTTCGAAGACGCATACGCTCTGATTCGTTTGTCATGGGGCTGAGAAATAAATGCAGATATAATGTATATAGTGTATATTTGAGCAACTAACTTATTTTGCATAGGCTTGGTACCCATGTAATTATACTAACATTTTGTTCACCGGTACGTTTTTTTTAACAAGCGATACTAATACAAAAGAAAAATATGTTTTTATATAAATAAGTAGGTTTACTTTCGTTAAACTGAATAGTTTTATATTATAATGAAAAATTAATGGTGATATCGACGATTGCCTCTATTTACACTCCACAAATATGCAAAAATATAATCATATAGGCTAGGTCTACGTAAAGATGCTGTTTTGATCAAGTGTAAAATAGAGTTTCTGTTTCGTAGATAATAAGTTCCACTATTTTTTCTGAGACTTTTGTTGAGTACTGACCAAGATGCGAGCGGCAATATGAAGGTTGCAAAATAGCACTTGAATATATATGTATAGCAGAATACACAAGCACTGTGTTTACATTCACGAAAATATTATGGAAACATGTCAGTAGATGTTATTAGATGCATTTAGAAATAAAAAAAGCACATTTGGAACTGAATAATCTTTTCAGATGAATATAGTGTATGTATTTCCCAAACCAAAATAATTATCAAACCAAATCACAATAACAAGACGTGAAGTATCTGGGGTTAGTATAATCCTGTATAAATAAGCTCCTTGTTTTGATAGTTTTGATGTGGCTTATCACCTCCTTATTGTGAGATGGTCTTTTTTTGTTGGAATTTCCTCTCACATGAACTGTTCAGCTTATCTTATTGTTAAGTACATCCCAAGAATTTAAATATTTGTAATTTTCACCTCTTTCCCCATTGATTAATAATTGTGGGATATGTAAATTAGGTTTTTTACTCGAGATATTTTACATTTGAAATACTGAAAAAAAATTATTTGAAGACAATATGGGTCACTATCATCTTCATCTAATTTTTCCCGTGTTTCCACACCACGATAGGTCGTCTGTTGGAACCAGACTACAATGGCCTTTTCGTCTCCACGGATAATTCGCTCTAACTTCTATAGACTAGAGGGAATCGCTTACGACTGGATAACTGGCAATGTGTATACGCTGGAGGCAGGATCACGTCGACTGAGTGTAACCACGAATGACGGGAGGTTTACCAAAGTATTGTATGAAGGCACCGAGATTTTCGACCGACCTCGTGATCTTGTTGTACATCCGGGGCTTGGGTAAGTATGGAAATTACCATGAATGTGCTTTGTATGCATTAGTGTATCATCCTGATTGATTGAAATCAAATTAATGATATAGACATGAGACATCTGCTCTGCGTATACTGCTTAAACATATACTATAATAACTTGTTTGTGTCAGCATTGGCAGCAGGCTTTCCCGCCCTTTTTAGCAACACCGCCATCTTCAGCTCACATATTATCGGATAAAGCGACATTTTCATTCAACCTGATTTAAAAGTAAACACCTATGGATTCTTTCCAGTGGTACTGTGTTCATTTGTGTGTGTACGAAAGGGTTGGGGAGAGAAGGATAATTGCATTCTACACTTGTGTTACATAAAGTGTATGAAAGACGACATTGTGTCATTTAGGCACGCCAGGAAACAGCGGTGGGAGCCTCGTATAGAATCCCGAGTTCTGCAGACTATTATTAATTTGTATTTCCTTAGCAAATGTGACTTGCCAAAGGGTGTGAGGCAACATGTGGACATTAGTTTTCCAGTCAGCTATTGCGTTGTGTTCTGGAAGCACAAATGATACCACTTTCATTCAGGATTGTTTCAAGTTCACAAACGTTCAGCTTGTCAAGTTTCATTATTGTGTGTCTGAATAACATTTGGTAACATAACTTAACAAAATGCTATTTCAGATACCACTGTAAATGTAAAAGAAAATAGTTGTTTAACAACTCTGACAGATCACGTGATACAATCTGTGGTACACTTTTTACCCGTAGCGATAAAAGACTTCTTACTCCCATCTTCCCTCTGAGATGACTTGTTAAAACTGCTTTTGTTTGCTTTGCTTTTCTCCAGTGTTAAGAGTATATACAGACTCGAAAAATTTTTGTCCCATCGGCATATATATCGACATTTGGCAAAGATATTTGGTCAAAATAAAACTATTAAGGATCTAAAATGCTAAGAATGTAAATCACCGAATTTCCAAATACCAGTACAAGTGGAATCCACATCCACTGTCACTGAACTTTTGAATCAGCTTATATAATAATGACACGAATATAATATACTGAAGAAATTTGAGAAAAGTACTTGAGAAAATAACATTTGTCTCTATTTTTCTTTATTTTTGCTATATGTAAACGAAAGGAAAACTGTTTTATATCTTTGCAGACAACTGTTTTGGACGGACTGGTCAAAGGTGAATCCTCGTATTGTCCGCGCCTCGATGAGCGGTGACCAGTCCTCTATTTTCATTTTAGCTCAGGGAAAGCACCAGTTAGGCTTACTAAATGGAATTGCCCTGGACATACCCTCTAGCAAGGTATGGAAATGTATGTCAAACATTCCTGATGACTGTATGAGAAAAGTTTGATTGCAACTCAATAATTACAACTACGTGCTGAAATCCGAAATGGGGCCCACAATGATTGATTTTAAACGCTCTTTTTATCCCAGACAAACAGCCTTATGTGACAACGTCATTGATTTTGTTCTTGAGTATAGTGTACTTCTCTTTTCCTATTGAGGGATTTTACATTCTTTGATTTGATTAGTTTCGAGCTTGTATGTTATATCTAGGTAGCGCAGGATTTGAACCATATCCAGACGGCCATACATGTATATATACGCGTATACAAAATGTCCTTTGCTTCCTATAATGGTTTCCTTTATAGCTGCATTTAATGTATTAGATGTATGAATACCTTCAGTGGTGTATACATTCAAGGTTTACTGGGCGGAGACTAAAGGCAAGATAGGATCAGTTAATATGGATGGGACCGACCTCAGTACATTCCCCGCCAAGAACGGGGGTTTTCCTTTCTCCATAGCTGTCTCACCGGTAAGTGATTGAAGTAATATATTCCAGCCATACATAGCTATCTAGACATCCGCCGGAAAGTAAGAACAAGAAGCATTCTGGAAGCAGGATCAAACTCGAAGGTGATCTGTAACTTGTCAGATAGTGAAGTCATTTATCAAATTTCAGTTCCGTTCGATGGAGCGCTTGAAAAATGATCCGTAATGGGGATTTATTTATTTGAATGATGTTTTACGACCTACTCAAGAATATTTTACTCATACGACGGCGACCAGCATTGTGGGAGGAGGAAACCGGGTAGAGCCCGGGGAATCCCACAACCATCCTCAGGTTGCTGCAAGATCTTCCCACGTAAGGCCGGAGAGGTAGCCAGCATGAAATGGGCTTGGATTCACAGCGACCGCATTGTTGAAAGGCTCCTGGGTCATTGCGCCGCGTTGGCTTGCTACTGCCTCGGCGATTGAGGCACCTCCAGTATAGTGATAAGCACATTTTAATTGTGAACTCTTTTCACTCCACAATTACATATCTACAAACCTGAAGAGAAACTGAATCTAACTCGTAACAATACTGAGAAAAGACGCACGTAATAAATCGAAAATTATTTTTGAAAATGTAACAATGTTGTAATTATTACAGAATCGTCATTGAATCCATTTCAGGAGTTGATTTACTGGACAGACTGGGTAAAATCTGAAATTCAGGCTGTTCGGAAGACGAATCTGACCAACCTCATTGTTGTGAAGAAGGTTGTGAAGAGATCACCCATAGGAATAGCTCTCTGGGCAGAAAAGCCAACAGGTGCGATCATAGTTGAGGAGAAATGAGTTGTTATAATAATGGTACCAAAAAAATAATTAAAAATTCTAATACTGCTTTGAATAAACGGTTGAAACTAATATTGGTATAGCAAATTTCCGCATAACAGAACCAACGACATCAAAGATTTAACCTCCATAGATCATTTGCAACCAGAAGCATTTTGCATGGTGTTCCGACCCATTAATAGTCATCAGAAAGTCATACGAGAAGTATCCAACTTACATTCCAGCACATCAGGGGATACGAAATCCAAAGTCCAATTCTGTTAAGACCAGCTGTTTCATTCACAAGATTCATCACAGTATACAAAAGCATATAGTTATAGCGGAAGATATACATGTAGTTAGCTGAAAGTACAAGTAGACAGCAGTATTGCGTAGTTTCGAGAAGGCATGCTTGCCGGTACGAGGTCCACAAAGTTCATGTTTAAAACATTGAAAGGCCCATATTTAGTGATCAAAACATATAAGTTACGCTTTCATTGCCACTCTTCATATAAACACAGTAGTGATGCTAACAGTATGCTTACAAAAACAACAACAACAAAACAACACAACAATGTCATCTATAAATGGATAGTTAACAATGTCGAAATTAATGTCATCTCTATTGTCATAACAGTGTCCAAATCCCCATGACAGAAACGGACCCTCCCCCACCTGTGTTTTACTAACCTTGAAAGCATGTAACCAGTTTCAAACGAATACGGTAAACCGAAAAAAGTATACAAACCTACTTTATGACTGACGAACTGCCTGATGGGCTGGCCGGTAGGGGACTTCAAAGTAACTTATATCCATCCAAAAGGAAGGATAAAAAATCAATGCCTTATCAAGCAAGTGTTCCGGCAGAATAAAGATTGCTAATCATTTTATTAACAGAGGCTGGCTATATACATGGTGTCTGTATTTGGCAGGACATTTAATCGTTATAGCATTAATTTTTGTTCCATACAGTGGAAATAAGCTATTTATCCTTGGCGACAAAGTGCCCGTATCTATGGCTGCTCGGTCACAACAGCACAACAGGGAGTGCCTACGGTCAGTGTTACTGTCCAGATGAGTTTAGTGCCACTTTGGTAAATGGACAACGGGAATGTGACACGATGAACGAAACGACCGAGGCCAATACATTTGCACCAGGTTTGTCTTAATACTACCCAGCAATCTTAAAGCTGTTTTTATATGATCGTGCAAGTGGAAAAATCACATAAATAAATTTAAAAAACATATTTACATTGAGATGTAGGCTTTTTGACAGCATAAGCTTAAGAAGTTGCTTTGAAACCTGAAATACTCTTAAATATTGCCAAAGTATGTAATAAATCTCGCACGCACGACTACAGCCTATCCAGCTGGAACTACAATCTTCAGTTATGACCACTAGCTGTT
Source organism: Liolophura sinensis (assembly GCF_032854445.1). NCBI lineage: Eukaryota > Metazoa > Mollusca > Polyplacophora > Chitonida > Chitonidae > Liolophura > Liolophura sinensis. Next base: position 27,643,033 of record NC_088295.1, read on the forward strand.
GACCAGTAAGTTTGCATTCATGATGTCTGTTCTAGCCCTAGAACGCTCTGCAAGCTATAGATCCTCCCTTCTATTGCCTTATCTGGAGTTAAGTCTTTAGAAGGGTCATCATGTTCAGGCTAAAGTTCCGGTTACCTTTACACTGTGTGCATCCTTGCGGCATGGAGTGGTGTATGTATATTCGCCATTGCTTCTGCATTTTCTTACCTGGAATATCAGTGTGGAAACCTCACGTGTATCCATCCGAAAGGTTTGGGTTTGTGTTGGAGCAAAGGATTGCTCGAATGGGGAAGATGAACAAAAATGTTTTTTCTTACCAGTGAGTTCATTGTTTAAGTTAATTACTCTGTAATTATCAACATTAATCAACAATAAGACTATAGCAAAAAAAGAAAAATGTGTTCTTAAAAATTCTTCAAAAAAAAAAACAACATCTCGCTACCTGAGGATTTATGTGATCCTTTTTTAGCGTCATCGTTTCGTGCTCGCCCCGAAGACTGTCTGCTGTACACCTCAAGGAATGAACTACACCGTATTTGCCTAGGTAACGACACGACAAGTCTCTTAGTGAAATCTAGCAAGGTATCTGTAATGGATGTTGATGTGGACTACGCACACCGGTGTATTTTTTACACTGCCTTCAATTACGCCACATACTCAGTGCAGGTAAAGTCTTCATCTCTCACATAAACAGTGTTTGTGCTTTATAGTCCGTTTGCAATGTTTTCATGTCATTGTTTATTAAATGTGATGGCAGAAGAGTATTTTGGGTGTTTCTAATCCAGTTGGGTCTTATAAATTGCAATTAATATCTCTACATTTTTAAAGATCTAATTTTACTTATGCCATGGTGCTAGGGGTCCTAAGTATTCTACTTTTTAAGCATTCACCTAAACAGCTGGAATAGAATAAAACACTAAACTGATCAGAGGCCCATTTTCAAGGGTTTCGTATTACCGTTTGTTAACCATCGACTTGCCGTCGCGGATGGTACCATACTCGACTACTGATTTCACCTATTCGCCGAGAACATACTTTTCGTCTTTCCAGCATCATTAAAAACTGTTGACTGCTTCTCTTTGCGGGATTCCGTCCTAATTTCGTTACTTTCGTTGATGTTAAACGTCGTTTTGGGAATTGGCTTTGCGATTATTGAGCTGGAACGTCTATCTTGTTTGACGGCTGGCATACGAATGTCTGTTTCGACGCATATTATGGTGTTTACTACAACAGTGTCTTCGCATAACAATACTGTTTCTATCTTTAGTATGTCCACTGTTTACAGGAATTCTGTTATCAACGTTGGGAAACGTTTACTCCGATTCTAAACAGCCGTGGTGCTCCTGACGGGCTGGCGTACGACTGGGCAGGACAGAACATTTACTGGCTTGAGTCCACCCAGAAAGCTCTGATGGTCACGGACAGGAATGGGCGCTACCGAGCCACCCTCTACAGTGGGCATATATTCGACCGCCCAAGAGGCCTGGTTCTGAACCCAGAGAAAGGGTCAGTACAGTCCTGTTCGCTGCTAAGTTAAGACCCGTCAAGTTGCAGTACCGGACGTGGCTTGTATTTGACATCATTATACACGTTTTTATTGTCTTTATTTATAAAGAGAAAATACGTTTCTTCTCGTATTCTTGGGATAAATGTGTAAATGACACATAATAGCTGGGATCTATGTATGTATGTATGTATGCATATTTGGGGTTTTACGTCGTCTATAATTTCAAAGAAAACGAAAAACTCCATGTTAGTAATTTGAAACCATGATTATGGTGAATAAATGTGCACCCCTGTCACAAGTGTATCAAATGACGGTCACAGTTACCAAGGGCGGTAAATGACGGTCACAGTTACCAGGGGCGGTAAATGACGGTCACAGTTACCAATGGCAGTAAATGCGGTCACTGTTGTTTCAAGCCCAGCTCATGCTGGCTACCTCTTTCGTCGTATGTGGTCAGGTCTGCCAGCAGCCTGTGGATGATCGTGGGTTTGAAAAGTTTTCTCCCACCATAATGCTGGCCTCGGTCGTATAAGTGAAATCAAGTAAATAAATAAATAAATAAATAAATAAATAAATCAAATGATTGTCAGATATAAATTGGTAATCGTCTTTTCATTTTCTTGATCAGTGATCTGTTTTGGGCAGACTGGTCTAACACCAACCCTGCCATCATGCAAGCCTCAATGACGGGTAATCCATCCTCAGTCAAAGCTCTGGTGAAAACAAACCTTGGATGGCCGAATGGACTCGCGCTCGATACAAAGATAAACCAGTTGTATTGGACAGACGGCAAGCTGGACAAAATAATGAAATTTGACCTGAATGGCAACTGGATGAGAGAAGTGAGGGATTTAGGCCCCTCATCGCATCACCCATTCGGGATCGCAGTTTCTGATGTAAGTGTTTAACGTTGTTCATCTCATATTATACACGGGACGAGATTTAAATGGGGATGTATGCAACCTTTTCATTTGTAATATCACAAATGTAATATACTGAAGTCTGGTACATCAAACCATGTTCAGGACGTTATCATGCCTAGTTTCATCTTCACAGTTTCAAACAATAATTACTGCCGGTCAAGTTTTATGATGGGGGAAACGGCCAGGCATGGGTAAAGCCACCCACCTTGGGTACTCGGCAAATCTCCTAATAAACAATGTTATCTTTGTATAGAGATTCATCTACTGGAGTAACTGGAGAAGCGGCTCTTTGCTTGCGGTGACGAAAGAAGCTCCGAACAAATCACCAATTATCACCGTTGTAAAAAAGGTCTTTTCCCCAAATAGGCTGGCTGTTATTCCTAAAGAAACAAAAGGTGGGTCTGTGGTCTGAGAAAGTGAAGATGTGATGTCAGTGTGAGTTGCAAAGTCAATGTTTACAGTGTTAATACTTGTCTGCGCTATCTACATACATGCACTTTATGCAGTGACGCTTTCGTGTAGCTTTGGCCAATGAAGTTGTATTTTTGCTGGCCTAGAGGTCAGAAAAGCTTCCCATTAGTTAACAGTCCATGAAAAGTAATGAGCTTGGTAATATTCACATCAAGCTACGTCTTGTACTCAAGTGTCATACTGTCGCGAACTTCAGTTTTCCTTGACCTTTGCTGCGGTCCAAAAATCCCAAAACATTCATAGGCTGGCACGGTTGTGAGCTGACGATGTGGGCAAATCTTGAAAGCTATTATATGTGTACTAGAATACCAGGCAAAATCGTCAGTGTTGTAATTTGCTTTTTTCTTATCTTTATCAGCCCCGAAGCCATGCTCCAAAGTCTGTCCCCACCTCTGTTTAACCAGTTATAACGTCACAACACGTGAGCCAGACCACGTGTGCCGCTGTGCTGATGGGTTTCTTTCCATCAAGGACAGTTATGGTCATTTTATATGCATCGGCAATTCAAGCACAGAGTCGGTAACCACAGGTATGGTTTTCACCTAATGCGTATAAGAGAGTTAATTTCAAAGTATACTTGCATGCATGTATGCATGGTTGGGATTTCATGTAGTACTCAGTAATGTCAGGTGTGTATTCCATGAAATGTGCGAGTACATACATGACACCCCACCCAGTCACATTATACTGACACCAGGCTATCCAGCCCTGTTTCCTTGCTCTAACTTGTCAGTGATGAATGCCAAGCAAGGCAGCAGCAAGTACCATTTTTTGGTACTTTGTTATGACCTGACCGCTTGTTTGATCACAGGTCTCCCGTGTCTGCTTTGAAAACACTGTCTAAATTATTGACATATTAATGGAACGTATTGGTTTGTTTGTTTGATTACCATTGTACGCGCTACTCAGGTTTGTACCCCTTTATACGGATATATAAAGTCGTAGGCTACTCGGTTATTTTCCTTTGATCTAGGACTTTTCTCTCCTGTATCTTGCTTCCAACATCCATGTAATGCTCTCGTGAACCCAGCCTTAAAGACCTCTGACAAATTTGTGGAAAATACATCCAATAACCATACCTCCTCATTCAGCTTATGGGCTTGTTATGCATTTATGGCCGTTCAAACTGAGGGCTTCCAATGCTCATGCTGGTTTCCTCTCCTGTCGTACGTGGGAAGATCTCCCAGTAACCTGTAGATGATCGTGGGTGTCCTCCGACGTCGTACAAGTGAAATGTTCTTGAGTACGGTTTAAAACACGAATCAAATAATAAATTCACGTTGGTGTGTGGGGCCCTGCAACTTGGTACCGAGTACCCGCTATTGTTGTATACTATAGTGGTTGGGTATTGTACACATATATGCCTACTCTTCCTATATCTTCCTATCACATTTAGCCCATTATAGACCTACAGTGATGATCTTAACCTTCATTTGTTTCTCAGAGGCGAGGTTTCCTTTTGTGTTTGCCACAATTGAAGGGAAGAACTACACAGTACTGACATCCACTTGTCGACCACTTCGTCTTCATCGCCTGTGTCCAGTACAGTGTTTGATACAAGTGGACTTTGAGGATGGAAAACGATGTCTGAAGTGTATCTGTCAGTAGGACAGTCTGAACTATGTCTGTTTGTGGCAGATCTTGCAGCAACCTGCGGATGGACTTGGGTTTTCCCCGGGCTCTGTCTCGTTCCCTCCCGCCATAATGCTGGCCTCTGTCGTATAAGTGAAATATTCTTGAATATTCTTGAAGACCAATCAAATAAATAAATAAATAAATAAAAGCCTGTAGGACTATCGTGAATGTGTCTCTGCATTGGATAGTCTGGAGCTGTTCGATTTGCATCTGCCCTGAGAGATGGGCCAGATGAAGGATTATCTGAAGCGTGTCTGTCGTTCATCGGTAAATCTATCTAAAGCTAATATCTGGAACCAGAATTCGCTGAATCGTGTCTCGTTCAAGACAGTACTTGTCTATCAGTAAATACGTTTTTCCTGCACAAGGTTCCTGTTATAACCTGGATTATAAATGATATAAATAGCTTGGCAATTCTCATACCTGTGTTCACTTTCTCTTCTTACCATCGTTCGCCCATGCTGGCTTCCTCTCCGGCCGCACGTGGGAAGGTCCTCCAGCAGCCTACGGATGGTCCTGGGTTCGTATAAGTGAAATATTCTTGAGTACGCGTAAAACATCCATCAAATAAATAAATAAATAAATCTTACCATCGTTCATCACGATATTCTCCTGTGACAGATCTCTATTTATTTCATTGTTTTTTTGAACGCCGTACTTAGTTATACCAGGTCTAGTGGCTATTATACTGGAGTAAAACAAGACACTCTCTCGTGAGAATTGACTAAACGTTCCAGTTAACCGGTTATATGACCTTAATGGCTGACAGCGGGAGCGGCCATTGCACAGTGGTTAAGGTGTTTGCCTTTCTATAGCTAAGGCAAGCGAGGTTTGGGCCAAAACCTAGCGTTGGGAAACGAATTTATATAATTTAGCTTAGACGTTTGCTCAGTTTAAAGGCAGATTAAAGAGATATAGGATTAGTGTCCAGATTTATTATATATTCATATTTATCTACTCCAGTATATAGGTCGAAATCAGCTTGAAAAAAATGGTACATTAATCTGAGTAACATTACACTTAAAATTACTAGATAATTTCTCTGGTTTTACACGTTTTCCCGCCAACTCTAGATAGTCTCCGTCGAATTAAGTTCAATCTTCACGACTGTCAAAGCTTCGCCATTTAGCTCAGTGTTAAGAATCTACAACTGTGACAACAAGCATATCGAATTTCCCCATGAAATGGTTTGCTGTTCTGCATACGGTTGTGGTAGCAGGTCGTCAAAGAGCCCTGGACGAGTGGACACATCGTGTCCACTCGTGATTGGCTTTGGCAGTCAGTATATCGTTTTTGATGGATTTAAAACCGTTATTACGTTTCTCAGAAGCTCTCCTGGCAATATACTGTTTAAACTGGTTATAATTAGGAATAGACTCTAGCCTTTGGGACGCGACTTACATGAGCTTGTGGGACAGAGATGGCGGATTTTCAGCCTGAACGGCATGCACCTAACGATATCATGGAATACACGATACAGTGAAACCACGGGTAGTGACGTCAAGTGGGGATAAAAAAATAAATGACGTATACATTAAAAGTTCTTACTCCACTGGGCACTGTTGCAACGGGAATGTGACTGTGTTCTAAAGGAAATTTCCAAATTTAGACAATAAAAAGACATATGTTTGCCCGTTTAAATACATTTAAATTAGAATCCAGGCTTAAGGGTGTATATATTATTAAAAGAAATGGTGCCACATTTCATTCAACACAAGAGAAGTGCGTATTTGATAACCGTCGAAAGCAGTCCAGGGTCGGTTGATTGACACCACATCTGAATATTTTTCAGATCCAACACCAGGGGGCGTTCACTGAACTGTTAATATGATACACGCCCTTCAAAAGTAGATCTTGTGTGGAGGCTCCATTAAAGCTGGGATTAAAATAGACGTCTAACTTACTCCCAGGTTAAAGCAATAAAGGCCTTTAGTTAGAATTTAACTTGTAGCTTGTAACTTCAGACTAGAATAGGAAAACTTTACTTCCTATTTCCTAAATTCTACTTTGAAGTTACAAGATACGAGTTTCATTTTATAACGTTTAATTAAAGTCCTATATGAAAGCAATAATGTGCGCCATAACTCGATATGCCATACCTTTACATACCTGGAAACCTGGAGCTCACTTATAAGGCATCTGAAAGAAATTGCAGCCTTTTCAATTTTAAACAACACGGTGAAGTATTATGGTGTTATGGTCTCAGAGTAGGTCGGGTTCAGAAAGTAAAAGCCACCAATACTATATCCAAAAAAAAGACACGCCGAAATTGGGCATTGTGTATTGGACACGATCCGCATAATGCCACAGATTCTTATTACGATATGAATACAAGACAATGTGGGTTGTACCTTCACGACATGGAAGTTGGCTAATTAGAAATAGGTATAGTAACCAAAACACTATACATAGGAAAGTAATGTTAGCTTGGAGTTCAGCTACATAAACGAACAAACTGTTAGACAATCGTAACTTCTTTAAATTTAAAAAAATGTAATAAAATGACACTAACGAGCTACCATACATGATGACCAGCCAACGCTTATCTGGTTTTCATGCTTGGCTAAATAGCATCTTGTCATTATCAGGTGATCTATGAGCTTATCCGATGTGTATTACAATACATACACAACACACTATTTCTTAAAACTATTCAAACTAGTTCCACGGCAGTCACTCATCGAATCCAGGCTGCGGTGCAATTATTATAGTTAGCATTAAATTTATTACGTGTGTGAAGACCTAACTTAAATACATATAGCCTTTTCTTGTACACAACACAGTTAACGTGTTTATTTTACTAGGCCAACACACCCTTTCCAAAAACTTATGAATCTAATAACAAACATTAACCCAATTAACTATTCATGCGTCCATAGCTTTGTAATTGTTTCATTAGATTTTAAGGATGTTGTGAAATGCAGCCTACTTTAAATGCCCCCTCCCCCGTGTGAACTAGTTCCTGGAGGAATAAGCGACCAGTTTATGTTAACCCTTTTCTTTCTGCTCTTATACACAGAACCTTTTGACTATAAATATACATATATATATATATGGCTGCGGCACTGGGTTAATTCCTAACCGCCTGCGGTACACCCGATATCTGTGTGTAGGGACATTATATATACCGGTGTATATAAATTGTTATGAACTGTAGCTCAGTAGAGATTCACAACTTCTCAGGATCCCATGACAATAGCCACAAAGAACTATCCATTCTCAACAATGACACTACTAGACGCGTTGTTATGGTCGGCAATATTTTCTTTACTGACTATTAATGCCCAGTCAGACTTCAACAACGCAGCTGGTGCAGGTATGGCATTTCTACTCATACCCAATATAGGTCTAGGCATTTGAGGCAATTGTTGGAAGAATGTAGACTCCTGATTTTTGTTTCCTATACGTAGCCCTACTGCGCAAGTCTAATACTTGATATTACGTTGTATGACTAAGAAAACTGTGAAGCACAACGTCAAAACGCAAGCAGCCGTAATATTTGGTATATATGAAATTTCTAGCTAAACATTCATACGGTTTCGATGAAACATATGATCTGTGTAGGGGTATTGAGTGCTTGGGGTTTAACGTCGTACTCAACAATTTTTCAGTCATATGACGACGAAGGAATCATTAGGGTGCATGCACGTGTAATGTGCCTCCTTGTTGCAGGACGGATTTCCACCGCTCTTTTATTTAGTGCTGCATCACTGAGACGACTTACCGAAGGCAAGTAAGCCGCCCCGCCCGGGCCATTATACTGATACGGGTCAACCAGTCGTTGCACTATCCCCTTCATGCTGAACGCCAAGCGAGGAAGTTACAACTTCCTCTTTTAAAGTCTTAGGTGTGGTCCATGGATTGATCCTGGATCTACCGGTCCCGAAGCGGACGCTCTACCAACTGTGCTATCCGGGCCGGTTGTAGGGGTATTGTCCCCTGTTTGTATATCTATGCGGCCTTATGGATACGATAATTTACAATTGTACAATCGGCATTCAGAATCATGGTAAGGATATGCATGATCCCATCTAACAAACTCATTGATTAACTTTTTTGTTGAGCAGCACCTACATGTAAGAACTAGAGCTGGTGGATGTAAATGTTCTTATGGTTTGAAAATCTGAGTTTAGTCAGACTACCCTTGAGATAAGATCTTGGTATGTACGTCGGGTTGACGGTTGTAGGAAATCGGACTAGCTAACAGACCTCTAGTCCGAAAGCACCTGCTGGATTCTAGCCCGCGACCCCATTGTTTTAATTCCGTTCAGATGTGGGATAATAAATTAATCTTACAAAATCACATAATAAAGGTGTTTTAGGTTGTTTACGCAGATGTCTGAATGTTTAAATGCACTTGAAAAAGAATCTAGACCTATGGGGTATGTTTCATTAAAATAAAGGTGTGATATCTCATCCAATAGAAGTGCAGTATTCATATTCGGTTATAGTTCAATGCAGGTAAGGGTCTGTCGACTGACGAGACCTGGGAGTACTTTCCAGATCCATCACTAGTGTGCGTTCACTGAACTGTTAACTTAATAATACCCTCCCCACCCCCCTCCGCAGGAAAGTAACTGACGAACTTTTCCCGGCCTGTAAAGTTCTGATTTATTGGGGGAAGACAACTACAAACATGTATGAGCGCCATCCACTGGGTATTGTCGCCATTTTCCACGAGCAATGAGTATATGCGAGTGGTTCGGAGTTCCACACTTAGTTTTATCTCGCATCAGACAAACTACTCCGCTTTCCCCAACGGTCACATGGGGTACAGATATATTCTCGAATCGTGAATACAACGTCAAATGTGTCTGCTGAGTAGGTTACTTCCCTTTGTTGGGTCGTGCATACAATCAACAATGGTCACATCACTGAAGCGATTCACCTATACATTGGTCTTCTGCACTGATTTTATGGGTCTTTGCAAGATAAATTGGTTTCATGGTTACTCTGTGATAGGACGCCCAGCCCAATATGAGAATTACTGACACGATATATTCATCCATCAATCCAGTGAGCTACATCCCTCACTCCAATATACTACATCCATCACCCCAATGTGCTACATCCCTCACTCCAATATGCTACATTCCTCACTCCAATATGCTACATCCTTCACTCCAATATGTTACATCCCTCACTCCAATATGCTTCATCCCTCACTCCAATATGCTACATACCTCACTCCAATATGCTACATCCTTCACTCCAATATGCTACATCCCTCACTCCAATATGCTACATCCTTCACTCCAATATGCTACATCCCTCACTCCAATATGCTACATCCCTCACTCCAATATGCTACATCCTTCACCCCAAAAAGCTACATCCCTCACTCCAATGGGCTACATCCCTCACTCCAGTTAGCTACATCCCTCACTCCAATATGCTACATCCCGCACTCGAATATGCTACATCTCTCACTCCAATATGCTACATCCCGCATTCCAATTAGCTACATCCCTCACTCCAATACGCTACATCCCTCACTGCAATATGCTACATCCCTCACTGCAATATGCTACATCCCTCACCCCAAAAAGCTACATCCCCCCACTCCAATGGGCTAATTCCCTCACTCCAATGAGCTACATTTCTCAGTCCAGTGAGTTACATCTCTCACCCCGATGACCTACATCCCTCACTTCAATGGGCTAAATCCTTTACTTCAATGTGCTACATCCCTCCAATGACCTAAATCCATCACGCCAATGAACTAAATCCCTCACTCCAATGCGCCACATCCCTCACTCCCAAATCCATCAAACAAATGTGCTACATATCTCACTGCTATGAGCTGCATCTCTCACGCCAATGAGCTACATCTCTCACTCCATTCTGCCATATTCCTCACTTCATTGTGCCATTTCCTCACTCCAATGAGCTGCATCCCTTACTTCAATGAACTACATCTGTCACTCCAATGAGTTAGAGCTCTCACTCCAATGCATATTTGCAGGTGCGTGAACAATTTACCAGTCTTTATTTCTCGTTTGTATTGTCTTTGTATTGTTCGTTTACTCAGAAATGCTTGACTGAATGTGTTTATGGTTAGGGACAGGCTGTGGCCGAGTGGTTAATCTATTTGCCATTCAATCGCTCGTACACACGGTGTAACGGACTCACACATAGAGAGCAAAACAAGAGCATCGACGACAGGTTGATAGAATATGTATGTATGTATGGTTGGGGTTTTACGTCGTACCTAAACAGTTTTCAGACGAATCATTAGGTACGTGTACATATATATTATGTCTCATGTGGCAGGGTGAGCTCACCAAAGTGCCACCGTCGCTGAATTGTCATGTCGAACACACCAGATATGACACCTCACCCAGTCCCATTATACTAAAGCCCCGTCCAGAGTATCCAACATCATTCAATTTTTGTTGACTTGTTGGGCGGACTTTGTTTGCCGGCATGATGGCGCTGTGACGGGGATAAGAACTGTCCGTCTGGACTCGACGAGGAAGGCTGCGGTAAGATGGCAATATGATATTAAGTACTCTTCAAGATTTCTGAAGCCATTCTTGGACTTCTGAAGAAAGGATTTGTGTTTATCAAAGTTTCCCTAGGGTATATATAGTGGCAGAGTACGTAGAAGTAGTTGTTGATGTATTTAACTCCTGAACAAGAATAGAACAGTTCTTTCAAATACAGTTTATATTATTTGGAGGTTTGTTCTCAGGAACAGTTAAAAATTGTTTTACCTAATGAATATTCAGGAGCTGACTGCCTGGTGTATTCAGCAAGATACTCTATCCGGAAGATGTGCATCGGCACTCCACACACGGATGAAATTCTACTCTTCTCTGACACTGATGGAGAAGGGACCATTGCACCTGTGGAAGTGGATGTGAAAAAGGGCTGCGTCTACCATTCAGAGATATCAGACCATGCAGGCAAAATTCAGGTTATCTCACATAATTCTCTTTTCTTGGGGCTTTCTTTCCGTCCTGATTTCGTGCTTTACATACTAACTTTCTTAGTTCTTTGGTGGTTTGTGTTAAATGTCGTGTTGGAACTGACCTTGCAATGAATGACCCGGAACCTTCATTTTCCTTCACGACTGGTATACGAATGTCTTTATGTAGACCTATATCCAATCTATATCATATCCTACTATATAAAAACTAGGGTAACAACGCCATCTCTTTGCAATTATAAAAACTGCTCTTTGGAAACGCCCAGTGTTATTAGGTGTTATTAGAAATTCTCCCAGATTCAGAACATTAATTCGGAGTATACAATGAAACTGAAATTTATCATTTAGTTTTAAAATGTTGCTTTTTTTTGTGCTCTGCTTCTAAAATTACTATATTGCGGCAACAATAGGAGTCTGGTCAGCGCACCATTTCTCGTATATATCTGAACTCAAAAACAGCTTTCGGCAGATTCATTATTGATTACAAGTACTTCATTGTATATAATAGCGCAGTGAACTTCCTCTTCCTGTCAGGTGTCTTGTCTTGACAAAGCAACGAATTTATCGACAAGCAGGACCATTCTTCACTCAGCAAAAGTTCGCAGACCTGAGGCTTTGTCTCGTGATTGGACGACGGGAAACCTGTACTGGCTGCAAAGAGACCGAAAAGCCCGCTATATTGCGGTTACCTCACAGGATGGGAAGTTTACCAAGGTTCTGTATAACGGCACAAAGCTCTTTGATAGGCCACGTGGTTTAGCCGTACATCCTGGAATAGGGTAAGACATAACAGTAAAACTCTACTAATATAGATGCCTACCGAAGAAGACATGGCGGTGGACATGCGCGTATTATAACTAAACTGACAGCGAAAAGAAACTGTACCATAGATATAATGCCCAAATTTGTAATAACATAAAACAACAGATGAGGGAAATGTAACATGTTGAAGACAACGATATGTTTAGGTCATTCAGGTCGAAAGGAAGGAAATGTAGCCATCGCATGTGTCTAATTGGGTCCTGGGCGTTGTTACCGTAGGTCTGCCTGTTCTTGGCCTGTCTGAGGTCTACCCTCTCTGCCAGTAACGCTGCATCAGATTTGTAACGGTTACACGAGAACAACCAAAGTTCTTGCAATGTCAGCATGAGTGGCTCTCAAAGCCACCATACCCAGGGCCCTCTCGCGTTGCTCCGGAGCCAGTCGTGGCATAACTATGGTGTTTCTTTAACACTGTGCAAGTCTGACATACTGGCTTTAAAGTTTTATACACTATTTGACCTTGCAGTTTCGGCCTGTCCACGGGTCACGTGGTTTTAGAACTTTTCTGTTTCTTTTGCAACGGATTGTCATGGGCTTACATGTAGCTTTCCCCCATATGGGAATACGCTTGGAAAACGCTTGATTTTTACTGGGTTACGCAGACCGAATTCGCTGAAAACGTTTGTTAAATTAGAATGTATGAATGGTAAGTTTTTTTTGGTGGTCAATTTATACAAATGATTATAATGATCTCCGAAATCTGATTCCCTCCAGCCGGATGTTCGCTTCTAACACGAAGTTACACCGCCTGTCATTTTGTGTACAAAACTGATTAGTGCCTGATACGTCCATGGTTTTCGCTTCTTGGAGATTAAACATTTCTTCCTGGTGACAAAAATTGTCCGCTGTATTTTCACAGACAGCTGTTTTGGACGGACTGGTCAGATGTCAACCCTCGGATTGTCCGCGCCTCGATGAACGGTAACCAGTCATCTGTGACGATTCTGGCGGAAGGGAAGGACAACTTTGGCTGGGTCAATGGAATAGCGCTGGACATTCCTGCCAGTAAGGTAGAACTAGGTACTTTTTAAGACCATTTCTGTTGTTAGAGCTATTCTTTAGGCTAAACATTGTATTGACTACAAGCTGCGTTATCAGGTCAATGCTTTACTACGTCAATTTATTTATTTACTTGATTGGTGTATTACGCCGAACGCCAAATATTTCACGGCGGCAAGCAGTATGGTGGGAGGAAATCGGGCAGAGCCGAATTCGGGCTTAACTCAACTGGTTGTACCGATTTGCCGATAGACATACGACTATAAGGTTGAAATGCATACACGTAACTAGACGACTGATAACAACTTTTTCTTTTGGTTTCCTTAACAGCCGAGGACTTTCTGCCACTGATGCAATGTCACATGACCGAAAATGTAATAATGATTGGCTGCAAACCTGTTCGACTGAAGAATGGTGGTCTTACATAAATGGTTACAACGTTATTGCACTTGGAATCACTTATAGTTTCCTGACAGTGAAAGAAAACTGCGACTGAGCCTTTATTTCGCATACACGAAATCTTACGACTCTCAGCAACAACTGACTTGAGTAGGGTCTTCAGTTCCCGCGTGTACCTCTAGATGCTAGCTGTGGAGGATTATACTGAAGAATTCAAAGGCAGTGCCAACGAAATGCTGGTCTAGGGTGGTTTTGTGCATGCAGACAAAACAGCTGCGATTAAAAGTTATTGTCGGTTATCAAACGCCGATTTAGTCTAATTTTAATCGGTGGGCCCTTCCATGTTGTTGGAGCTTTGTATAACAATCGCAAATGATTTTCATAAATTAGTACTTGCTAATTCTGTGATCACTTGACTACCGCGGATACATATATAGGAGTCCTGCAACATTCTAAGGGTCACTAATATAGGTGTGACTGGAAATAGTTTCTTGAGTTTCAATTGGGGTAAATCGACCGAGATTGACCACAGTCAAAAGAGGATCATGATCGTGGATAGTCGGTAATGGGTAGTCGTAGCTCTGGGGCGACTGGGTCTACACCCAACACGCAAATGACCGTACGTGCTCTGTCAACCGTATAACACTCTTGTTTTCAAATACAGATAGAGCATTCAGAATCTATGGTGATCTCTTTCAAACTCATACAGTACATCATTCCGTTTAACCCGAGGCGCGATTGGGATACCTATCTTTCATCCACGGACTACGAGTATGAATTGCATGAGATTCCTAGAATATCTATTGTCTATACTACATAACAAAATACTTATGGCAGTTTATTTCCTACATTAATTTGTCATTTAATACTTTGGCAACTAATGTTTTAAATTTTGGAAATAGATCTTCGATAATATCGTCTTCTGAGTGGACGAGTGGTATAAGGATTTCGGGCTTAACTCTTAGATCATAGCGAACGTAAGACAAGCAACCGAATCAATGTGTCGAAACATTGGTACACCTGCCGTCATTCAATGAGGATGTTACAATTCAATAATCACAAGGCCAGTTGTTAAAACGACTTATAACACAAACCTCCAAAAAGAACTAAGAAAGTATATAAAGTACGAAAATAGGACGGAAACATGCATAGAGATGCAGTCATCAGTTTTCTATGATGCTGGAAATACGCAAGGTATGTTCTTGGCACTGAGTGAAATCAGTATTCAAATGGTGTACCGTACTATAATATCAGTTATTGGTAACGAAATATGTATGTTTTGATTGCTCCGGTTTACGCGAACCACTCCGTCACGACGCGCTCATGTTGGTATGTGTGAGGCGTCAATTATAAACTCCGCCCCTAAATCTGAATCTGTTTTTGTTGGTTTGATTGAAGCTGTTCTGGATAGACGCCAAATTAGACGTTATAGGCTCAATGAATTTCGATGGAAGTGACAGAGCTATTCTTATCCGAATAGGCGACAGACACCCATTTGGAATAACCGTTTCGTCGGTAAGTTATTTATTCAGCTCTACTCAGTACGTAATGGCACGTTGGTCATACAGCGCAAATCAGTACGTGCCCTAAACCGTAAAACATTTGATGTATGAGCGCTGGGCAGATTTAACAAAAAAAATTTTTAAATTAATGAAAAATTGTTTATTTATTTATTTATTTGATTGGTGTTTTACGCCGTACTCAAGAATATTTCACCTATACGACGGCGGTCAGCATTATGGTGGGAGGAAACCGGGCAGAGCCCGGGGAAACCTACGACCATCCGTTGGTTGCTGACAGACCTTCCCACGTTCGGCCGGAGAGGAAGCCAGCATGAGCTGGTCTTGAACTCACAGCGACCGCATTGGTGAGAGACTCCTGGGTCATTGCGCTGCGCTAGCGCGCTAACCGACTGAGCCACGGAGGCCCCCGAAAATTGTAAAATCCACTGTAAATGAGTTCGAGCAATAGATCCTTTGAGCAACACCGATGCACGAAATTTTGCTGTTATATATGTTGCCTATTTCACTGACATTTTTTCTCCAAAATGTATATTTATGCACAGCTTATTGAGTAGCAGTAGCAGTTCACATTACATGATGTAATGAAAAGCCCGGCGTTAGTCAAAGCTGCTTATGACAATGTGATGAACTGTTTCTATAGAACTAAGCGTGCAAAACTATTTTCTGTAGGGTTATATTTACTGGACAGATTGGAGTCTTGATGCTATATTTTCTGTCAGCCGCGCAAACTTCAGTGAAGTCAGAACGGTGAGGAGACTTCAGGATGACCCGCTGGGTATTGCGCTTTGGGCAAAGAAACCGGAATGTAAGTGACTTTGCGTTTATCACTAATGCCAGCTTAATGGATGCTCATCATTATTAACTCTAAATAGCTTTATACTTAGAATGATACAGGAAAGTCTAAGATAAAACTCTGGGGAAAAAAGCGTAAATGAAAACGAAATAGTTTGTTTCCACAGTGTCAACAGCTCCCTCGAACATGGAGGTAAAATGTCCGTATTTACGGCTACTCGGTCACAACAGCACAACAGGGGGTGCCTACAGTCAGTGTTACTGTCCAGATGGGTTTGATGCTACTTACGTTGATGGCCAATTAGGCTGTAAGATTGAGACACTTTTCGAGTCCACCAGCAGCCAAGGTATGTGTTTTTCTTTGATCTATTATAAGAATATATTACCAATATCCTGTGCATCTAAACCTACTTTGTGTGAAACAAATGCTATAACCTGTGGTTGAAATTCCGAAAATTGGATGGTTATTGAAAATTGATTTCAAACTGACTTTGTGGTACTGTTTGGAAAGATGGATGTGGTGCCCTCTGCCACTGTCGCGTACTTACACAAGTAAAGTACAACAATTCGTGAGGTCAGGTTAAGATACAATAAGTAAATAGGCTTGCACAGGGTTGTTTTGTGGTAAATTGTTGCCTTTATTATGTAATTTTATGCAGTGAAATCATTTTATATAAAAATAATAAACGTTTAACATGTTATTTGAAGTAGTAAGGCAATGGAACGTTAACTTTTTTATACTGCACGATTTTTATACGTAAAATATTTTACAGTGAGTGATGGTTGTGTAGGACGTGTGCGCCATTTATAATTCATGGGCGAGCTGGGGACAGACATGTTCATGCGAGACCTGTAACTGGTTTCCTAATCGGTACATTATTTAAATCTACAAGGGTAACACACGTGTGTTTGACTTCACAATTATCAGTTGTTCCTCCCAAACTACCGTGGACGTCACATTTACCCAGTTAAAATATCAATAATTTTGCGATTTGATCTATTTACAGCCGACTGTCTGGTGTATAGTGATAAGAATAATATTGTTAAGTTTTGTGTCGGGGATCCAGACACGGAAGAGTCCCTGTTGCGAGTAGGGGGACACAACATCGTGCCTATCGACGTGGACTTCACACGCAAGTGTGTTTATTACGCAGATCTTAAGTGGCCGAACAGTAGTCTTGAGGTGAGGTACATGCAGCAGCTTCATGCAACTTTTTCAGATCATTCTACAGCACGTTTTGCGCTTTTCGTATTTTTTTCTCTCTCTGAATTAAGGCACGTTGAAAGAAAACGATGAAAGATACTTCATTCTACAACTTTCTGATGTACTTCAATAGAACCATAGATATGTTGCTGACTGGAAAGCATTTGGGCTAATTTTACATTAAAACTAATGGTGCGGAGCCGTCCAAGTATATGGCTCATGAATTTTGTGCTTCGGCGGACAACAACAACATATTTTGAGAGGAAAATTTCAATAAAATTTATTGCAAGGCAACCAAGCATATAGATTATCCAATTCCCCTCAATAACACAGAGGTTAGATTTCCATCAGTCTTATTATAAAGAATGACGCGGATATCATCTGTGCGCAATTTAGCCGCAGATAAACGACTGAAATGTTTAGTGGTTCAAGCCTTCGGCTGCATGGAAAACCTATTGGTTTTGTCCTGAGTTTTACGCTTTATCCAGTTTGCACTACAGCTATTTTGTCATCTTACAATTCAAACTAATGCACCGTAAAAACTGGTGGTCATAGGTTAATGTGGTCACAGGTCCTGGTTCCATATTGGGTTATAGGCAATTTCTTTTGAAAACGTCTCCTCCTTAACGGCAGATTCTATGGACATTATACTTACACAGAACTAGTCTTCAAGACCCCTAGAACATAATATGTTTCGCATATTTTTATTTAGAAGGTCACATGACCTAGTTTCAGTTAAATCCAATTTTCTCGGGAACCTAAAAAAATGAGCCACATTAGGTCGTTTCAAATGTAGCTGTGCTCAACATCCAAATATGGCAATGTTTTTTGTCGGAAGCTGTACTTTACCATGTCATGTTCAATGGTGCATATCCCACATTTGTGTAAAATACATATTTTTCGTTTTTTTCCCGAATAACTGCAATTTTGAAAAAATTGTAAAAGCTAGAATGATATGACTTGTGCCAAATTGTAGCCCCCTGCTCTAGCGTTTCATTCATATGAAAACAGATTTAATCTACGACCATAAGTATTTTTCTACATATTTTGAATGATCACTTCAATATCACTTCGACATAGACATGTATTTTGGCTGGGCCTTAGTTCTATAGATTCGATCACACATTGATATGGCTACAATTGACAATATGCAACATGCCTAACTACGAATATCAATTTTAACGAACCAGAAGTGATATTAATAAAATTGGAGTGACAGTATCTCCTTTGCAAAAAGATATTTAAAATCATATTATAATAGATCTTTGAGGGACTCTGCATACCGGTATATTTTTCTCTTTCTAGGATAACTTGTCAACACAGTTTACTTGTGGTATCTTTAGACCATAAGAAGCTATGTATTTGTGATTGAATTAACAAAATCGCGCACATTGAGATAATCGATAGCTCCACCATGTTATCAGTTTTACCAATCATCTACAAGTTTCTATAACCCGAAGACGCAGCTATTCCTGCTTACGTCAACTGAACCCTATTTTGCCTTTTAGCTATTTGAAGCGACATGGTGTTCCGGTTGCTCTAACATGGCGCATCCTATGGCTTCGTGTGAATTCCTGATTAAACGTTGATTTATAGAGTTACTAAGTACGTTATAAAAATGTCCGTGGCCGTTTGGCCATTTTCATTCCTCTTCCTATGTTACATGTTGTCCTTGTTTGATACTTGGACGTGCAGTTAGACTAAAATCCTAACGAAGGTACAAGAGGCCAGATTTCACCAGTTACGTCTGCTTATTTGCCAATTTTGACCATGTTGCGTATGCTTTGGTTTTACACTCGATTAACATCATGATTTACCTAATTTATACCGTTTTCCACACTACGACAGGTCGTATGCTTGAACGAGACTACCAGAGTCCTTTCTCCTCATCGTGTATTAATGCGTTCATCTAACTCCACATTCGAGGGAATCGCTTACGACTGGATAACTGACAACCTGTATTGGTTGGCCTCTGGATCTCGCCAGTTGGGCGTAATCACCAAAAATGAGAGGTTTACCAAAGTATTGTATGAAGGGGCCGACATTTTCGACCAACCACGTGATCTTGTTGTACATCCGGGGCTCGGGTAAGGACCGAAATTATCAAGGTATTACATGACGGTGTTATGTGTACCTTTGTAATGTCATGAGCAGTTTATTTATTTGATTGGTGTTTTACGCCGTACTCAAGAATATTTCACTTATACGACGGTGGTCAGCATTATGGTGGGAGGAAACCTAGGTTACAGGTCCGCTGGTTGTTGACAGGCCTTCCCACGTACGACCGGAGAGGAAGCCAGCATGAGCTGGACTTGAACTCACAGCGACCGCATTCCTCTCCGGCCGTACTTGGGAAGGTCTGTCAGCAACCTGCGGATGGTCGTGGGTTTCCCCCGGGCTCTGCCCGATTTCCACCCAACATAATTCTGACCGCCGTCGTATAAGTGAAATATTGTTGAGTAGGGCGTAAAACACCAATCAAATCAAACCAAATCAAATCAAATTAAAAAGGATCTCGCCACGATATGCCTTCCGTATTTCTGATGTGGCGTTAAACCACAACCATTTATTCATTCCAGTTGTCTGATGATCCTGGGAAATAGGAATCCTAACAAAAACTTCCAGAAACACAGAATCCCATTCATAAAATGAAGGCTGTAACACAAAATCACTCCAAGAACCTGATGTTATTTTGAGAGAGCTCGTGTAGAATTCCCATTCCACTGTTACTCGATAGTATTTAATTCATTCATAGCGTTATGCTGCAACTTGTTAGGATCAAAGTTAGGATCTGTTTGCATAATCTTTCAGTACAGGTAACTGTGATTCACCTTATGCTAAAGTACCAGTAGATCCATGCTTGTTGAACGACTGACGACTCATTTTTCAACATTTAGGCTTAATCCATGCACAAAGCTGAAGGCCTAATTTTCTTGTTCGGAGTATTAAAATTCTTTTTGGACAGTGTTTTTGTCACTTTTCTAGAAAAACAGATCGCAACTGTTTGAAATTTGTCAGGTATATTCTCCCATGTACATCATGTACGTTTAGGGTTTTGGTAGTGTGTTCGTCTGGGTCACTAAGTTGGAGGCCATATTGGATTTCCACCAGAAAATTGAAACATCTTCTTCCTAAGGATTAATGCAAAACTTTTGACATGTGATATGCATGTAAAGCAATGCTACATACATAAAGTTTCACAAAGAGTTCAGGTCATGCTGGCTTTTCTCTCCGGTCGTATGTGGGAAGGTTTGATAGTAACCTGCGGATGGTCGTGAGTTTCCCCCGGTAACCCTGTAACCCTGTCTCCTTTGTCATCCAGTAACCATGTCTCCTTTGTCATCCAGTAACTCTGCCTCCTTTGTCATCCAGTAACCCCGTCTCCTTTGTCTTCTGTCAACCCTGTCTCCTTTCTCATCCAGTAACCCCATCTCCTTTGTCATCTGTCAACCTTGTCTCCTTTCTCATTAGACAACCCTGCCTCCTTTCTCATCCAGCAACCCTGCCTTTTTTCTCACACTGCTTCTCTAAAAGGGTGATCTTTGATAGGATGGATTAGTCTTGTTTCGATTTTATTGAGGTTTTGTGCATGAAATAGTGTATTTACTGCATTGAGTTATTCGCCATAGTTGAAGTGAAGTCGTATAAGTGAAATAGTCTTGAGTACGGCGTAAAACATGAATCAAATAAATAAATAATTAAATCACCCTATTTCTGAAATAGAAAATTAAGCCCATTCATTTAACCTGGACATGGACGTATTCGGTACAAAGTGCCATATACTGAGACAGAAGCACAAAACCATGTACACTGTTTGGAAGCTGTGAAATAGCGTGTATTTCTAGTTATTATTATTCACGGCAAAAATTCTACAGAAAGCGGTGAAACAGAAATTCACGAAAGGTATATTTTAGGTAATTATTTGAAGTTATGCCGTTCTACTTTTTTGTAGAAATGTTGAACAGTGAAAATACATTCACTTAACCATTTAAAATAACCAGAATGAGACGTTGTCCGGTATAATTTTTACATGTTACGGATCTGCAGATATTTTGTCAAGCAAGATTTGATGCAAGCATTTAGCAACAAAACAGTTCACAACAGTGCAAAACTGTCTCATCTGCTTAGCATGGGGATTTGTGCAAGACTGTATGGTGGTAATAGGCCTACGCTAAAACGGATGCACGATATCATGCAACAATACATTCAGTTACTGTCGGCAGTTTATCATAGGTACAATGCCAGACCGCCCGTATCTGATGTCGATGTATTGTTTCTTTTCACTGGTCTGAACTGTACTAAGGTTATGTATGGCAATGGCACTCTACAAATGGTAGAGTTTAAAACATTTAGCTGCCGGCTCCTTTCAACCAGATTGGAAAGTTTGATTCCCACGAATATTGGTCACTATTTTTATTACGATTTCAAATGGTTTTATCAAACCTGGATGTGATCCTATTTCCTGTGCAAATAAACATAGAGATATGCTGAAGTAACACCATTCGATATTCCACTGCATGGAGACAAAGCTGATTCAACCAGAAATGAGATTATCCCTACAAGAAGAACAGCTTGGTCCCTGGAAATGCTGTTTAGTGACAGTTTTAATTGTTATCTATTTATCGTTATTTCTAAATGAAAACTTCAAACTGCTCGATATATTTGCAGACAGCTGTTTTGGTCAGACTGGTCAGATGTAAACCCCCGAATTGTTCGCGCTTCAATGAACGGTAACCAGTCATCTGTGACGATTCTGGCTGAGGGAAAGGATAAGTTTGGCTGGGTCAATGGAATAGCGCTGGACATTCCCGCTAATAAGGTATGTGCTGGAACTGTACATGTAACGTGTTTCGACTCAGCTGGACGGCAGCTTGTTACAGAATATCAAAATTTTGGTTGACTGGTTGATTGATTGATTGAATGCAACTCGATAATTACATCAAGTGATAGTAGAAGGTACAAACCGAGACAATGCGTGTTGGATTTAATATGTCAAGTATTACGTGATGCTTTCCTGCATTCTCTAACATAGCGACACTGCACATCGTGAACTTGATTTAATGAAGATGCATATTGACGTGGTAGTTGAAAACAAATGTCTTTTCAAGGACGTTATAGAAGGCGCAGGCGACAATACGATCATTGTTGCTGTGTATTGATTTATTTATTTCAGTATCTATTTAATTGGTATTTTATGCCGTACTCACTTATACAACGACGACCAGCTATATTAGGAGGAAATCGGGCAGAGCACGAAGGAAACCTTCAACCACCCGCAGGTTGCTTGTGGTCCTTCCCATGCAGGACTCGGAGAGGAAGACAGAATGAGCTGGACTCGAACTCACTGCGACCGCATTTTCCAGAGGCTCCTGAGTCAATGTGCAGCGCGATCAGACCAACCATTTGGTTATGAATGAAAGTTGATGACGTTAATGGTTGTGTTGGAAATAGGGTTTCCGATTATAAGTGTCAATCGTTCTCTTTTAATTGACAGGTAATATATATGTATATATCGGATTTTACACGGAACATAGCCTATCCTTGGTCTGAAGTGAACTGAACATCTTGTATCTATTCATATTTTTGGTGACCTAGCATATGCACCTGTCCATATTTATTGTCCGTGGCGTCCGATTGATGCCAGTAGCTCCTTTTGTTCTACGTTTTGAGTGTTCACCGACATGTTTGAATGCCGTCAATGGTATATATTTTCAAGGTTTACTGGGCGGACGCTAAAAAAGATTCAGTAGGATCAATGAATATGGATGGGACCAACCTAACAACATTCCCCGTCAAGGTCGAAGGTCACGCTTTCTCCATAGCTGTATCATCGGTACGTGATTTCAGTAATGAAGTTCACTCACATACTTGGTGAGGTAGACCTTGTTATTCATCCCCGAGAAATGGAAAGCAGCATATCTGACTGCAACGGTGGCTACTCTTGTCCAGTACAGCTATATATACATGTACATTCCAATCCGATGCGAAACTGAAACCATGAATGCCCATATTGTGAATATACACAATAATATTTCTAATTTTTCTGTATTATAAAAGTTTCAACAAAGAGCACATTGAAAAAGTAGGAATGTTGATGATAAGCCTAAGTTTAGCCACACGGTGTAATCTGAGTGTCTGTCTGATACTTTTTCTTCTAATTTCGGTTTTTTTTTTCCCATGTTAATTTTGTCAGAATAGGGTATCCACAGACACTGAGACGTCCCACTGGCCAAACCTATGACACTAAGGTCATATAAATGCCAATATATCATATTTCCTTTGACGATCGCAAGAAAAACTCTACAATTAATGATCTGATTGTTAAAGAATCCACATTGAATATATTTCAGGAGTTTATTTACTGGTCAGATTGGACAGACGATACATTCTATGCTGTGCAGAAGTCAAATGTTACTAATATTGTTGTTCTGAAGAAGTCACAGTCACGAGCGATGGGAATCACCGTCTGGGCAGAAAAACCCACTGGTATGTTCATCTCGAGACCTACTTAAAATAGCTAAGTGATTATTTTATTATTAAAAGAACAGGACAGCTGAAATTAAAGACTGTTGAAAAGTATATCTAAGAGTATTTGACTCATATTCTTTTTTACTTTCTTACAAGGGAATTAAATGCATTCAAATGTTTGAATTTTAAAATGGGCATTATGGACTTCAGAGTACCCTGACGTCACATAATTTTTTAAACTTTATATTCATCAACAGGCGACGAATCCATCTACAAATTTTTGGAAACATTGTATAAGTAATATTTTCATCGTTGTTAATAAGAGCCATTCTAAGATTAAAAGCTGTATTAGGAGTAAGAAAATCTCTTAGTGGTATCAAGGTGCTCAAAAACCTGCAACATAATTCATGAAACCAACCATATAGAATTAAATAATTTGAGTACATTTAACTCTCTTAAATACACACACACACATACACACACACGCACACAATTTTAATGTGTGTATTCAGCTCATTTTTTTAATTTTAATTTATATATATATATATATATATATATATATATATAAATTAAAATTAAAAAAATGAGCTGAATACATATATATATATATATATATATATATATATATATATATATATATATATATATATATATATATAAATTAAAATTAAAAAAATGAGCTGAATACACACAGCCTTGTATGAGAAGATGTCTTAACACCATAATGGTATGGCTGAAGTATCGTTCAAGGCTGCGCTAAGCACCAACCAAAAGACCAAATAATGAACATGCAGCCGTCATTCGGACTTCAAGCAAGCCTTGCCTTTATCTGATCACTGAATACTTAAATTAAACTTTAGTTCAGGAGAAAAGAGAAGTGGCGATAAGGAGCTTCTTGGCCACCAAGCTTTTTTTAAAAACTTTATACTATCAAAAGATAAAGCCAAGGCTCCTGTAACTCATTACCGACAGCCTTGCTAACTGCAGAGGCTCGCAATGACATCAACTCCCAGTGCCGTACACATACAATGAAAATCACGAAAATTTTAAGTAAATATACAGAAACCCCAATTCCTCAACCTTTTCCCATATGAAAGAGCAATTTTCAGTGCAATTTATACACACTTATAATTTGATTTAGGAGACAAAACATTGGTCGGATTGGTCAATTTCAGGACTTCACAAAAAGTGTAATTTTATCAGTCTACACAGAATAATGGCCTCAAAATATTCTTGAATAAACACCTTACAAACATGTGAAACAGTAGAAGACTTACAGTACATGAAACTCAAAAAATAACGTAATAGGCTGGCAAATCTGAACAAGTGCTCAGACAGACTATGTATTGCCGTTGATATGTCTACTAAGAAAACCGTTAAATGCAGCATGTCCCTATTTGATAGAACTTGATGTTTAAACTGATCCATACATTGACAGTGGCCCAGTTATCACAGGCGACAAAGTGCCAGTATATATGGCTGCTGGGTCACAACAGCACAACAGGGGGTGCCTACGGTCAGTGTTACTGTCCGGATGGGTTTAATGCTACTTACGTTAATGATCAACTGGAATGTGACAAGATGAACAGGACGACCGAAGTCAGTACATCTGCACCAGGTCAGCCTTAATATTATCCAAGAATTTCAATGATCGTGTAAATATAGGTATCATAATACATTAATGAAAACCTGATAAGTATGAAATGCTAATAAAAGATCTTTTCAGGTACTGTTTTTCTGGCAATATAAAATTGTACTGCCAAAACAAATTCTTAGTATACGTAGAAGTTTTTCAGTGCTTAAGCTAAAGTGCTGCTGCTTCAGAGAATACCTGTAAATTATTCTGAAAAGAGTGCCTTATATCAGTGACTACTTATTCTCGATGCAAAGCATTAATCTCTAGTGATTTGTCATTAAAATGGCTTCGGTTTCTTTAAATATATGCCCAGCAAAAGTGATAACCTGTTCTATGCAATTATTTGTTTATAGTGAATGCAACCAACTCCCCCTCAAAAGTGACTACAACCGACCCTCCATCTAAAGTGACTACAACCAACCCTCCATCCAAAGTGACTACAACCAACCCTGCATCCAAAGTGACTACAACCAACCCTCCATCCAAAGTAACTACGACCAACCCTCCATCCAAAGTGACTACAGCCAACCCTCCATCCGAAGTGACTACAGGCAACCCTCCATCCAAAGTGACTGCAGCTAACCCTAAATCCAAAGTGACTACAATCAACCCTCCATCCAAAGTAACTACAACCAACCCTCCATCCGAAGTGAATACAACCATTTCTCCCTCCAATCTGACTACAACCAACCCTTCCACAAAAGTGACTGCAACCAACTCTGCTTCCAAAGTGACTACATTTAACACTCCCGCCAAAGTTACTACAATCAATTCTCCCTCAGAAATGACAGCAACCATTTCCATTTCCAAAATGACTACAACAAACTCTCCCTCCAAACTGATTACAGCTAACATTCCCACCAAACTGACTACAACCAGCTCTCCCTCAAAAGTTACTACAACCATATTCTCTTCCACAGTAACTGCAACCAATTCTCCCTCCAAATTCACTACAGCCAACTCTCTCTCCAACGTCACAACAACCAGCTCTTCCTCCAAAGTGACGATAACCACTTCTCCCTCCAATTGCACTGCTGATCAGTTTAACTGTGGGGACGGGATATGTATACCGACAGTATGGCGCTGCGACGGAAACACAGAATGTCCATCTGGACTGGATGAAGAAGATTGTGGTAATCTGTTACTGCATATACAGCTACTGTAATAAACGAGACTAATATCCATAATCGATTATAATCGATACGTTGTAAATCTATGCGTCGAAGGAGACATAAACCAGCCGTCAGCCAAAAACAGACGTTGCAGGTCAATAATCGCAAGGTTATTTCCCAAAGCGACGTTTAATACAAACCACCAAAGAACTAAGAAAGTATATAGAGTACGGAATATAGAGGACGAAATCACGCAAAGAGACGCAGTCAACTGTTTTCAACGATGTTGCAAAGCCGTAAGAAATGTTCTAGGTAATTCATACATACGTGTAAAAGGTTCCCTTGTTCATCAGCCAGTTCTGGCTTGTGTATGCTGACATAAATCATCTGATCTCGTGTTTTTTTTTACAAAAATGTGCATCTATAATTTATTTATTTATTTATTTGATCGGTGTTTTACGCTGTACTCAAGAATATTTCACTTATACGACGGCGGTCAACATTATGGTGGGTAGAAACCGGGCATAGCCCGGGCGAACCCACGACCATCCGCATGTTACTGAAGACCTTCCCACTTACGGCCGGAGAGGAAGCCAGCATGAGCTGGAATTGAACTCACAGCGACCGCATTGGTGAGAGACTCCTGAGTCATTACGCTGCGCTAGCGCTAACCAACTGAGTGTGCATCTATAAATGTTAATATTTAATCTCATGTCATATATTTTAGACTTATATAGTGTAGATTGTATACACATGCCCCAAGATGCATGTGTGGAAAGCTATAATTTCAAAGCTATACAGGAAAAAACACTCTTAAAACAACAGCCGAGGGGAGGGGAGGGGGGCTCCATGCATGGCCGAGATGTTTAGCGCGCCAGCGCGGCTGAATGACCTACGAGCCTCTCACAAATGTGAGTCCCTGTGAGTTCAAGCCCAGCTCATGCTGGCTTCCTCTCCAAAAATATGTGGCGGATGGTCGTGGGTTTTCCTCTGGCTATGCCAGAATTCCTCCCACCATAATACTTGTCGCCGTCGTGTAAGCAAAATATTCATAAGTACGGCGTAAAACACCATTCAAATAAATGAATAAATCAACAGCTCACTTATTCAGTACCTGAAAACCTGTATGTTGTATTTCTAGTGTCAGAGTCCTCTGTTCGTCCTGAAGATTGTCTGCTGTATTCCGTCAGGAATGAATTACACCGTATTTGCCTAGGTAACGACACGACAAGTCTCTTACTGAAATCCAAAAAGACATCTGTAATGGGTATTGATGTGGACTACGCAAACCGATGTATTTTCTACACTGCTTTCGACATCAATACATACTCATTGCAGGTAAGTCTGTGTTTGTTGTGATTAGCTATTCATTATCGTTTATGTTCTTAGCACTTTTAATAAACAGTTGTTGTAAATATTTGTATGATTTACAGGAATTCTGTTATCAACGGTGGCAAAAGTTTACACGGGCTGTGAACAACCGTGGTACTCCTGACGGACTGGCGTACGACTGGGCCGGACAGAACATTTACTGGCTTGAGACAACCCTAAAGGTTCTGATGGTCACGGACAGGAATGGGCGTTACCGAGCCACCCTTTACAGCGGCCACATATTCGACGAGCCTAGAGACCTGGTTCTGAATCCGGAGGGAGGGTCAGTGCAGCTCTACGTGCTCTTAAGTTACAATAATATTCGAGAAGTTGCATGTTGTGGCTTGTATTTGACCGTACCGAATTATTATTGGTTTAACATTACGTTACCTAACTATGCCTAACTATACGATAGCTGCAGGATGTGACCTGGTTTTGACATTTCTGTACAATGCACGCCGTCGCTAATATTGTGAAAACATACACTCTGCAAGCGACTATCTTTCACTCCGTAAAAGGCGAAAAAAGACATATTATTGATACTTGGGATATTTAAGGCCATCTAATGAAGGCAATATAGGACAGGTAAGATTAGTTCCCGAGATAGGCAGATTAAAACACATCGCCTCACATTACAACATTTTCGATAACACGTATATAGTCCAAGTTGCCGAGTTTGTTAAATAAATGTTCACCTCTGCCATAGTGATATCAAATGGCTGCCGGATACTAAGTGGTATTCGTCTTTCTTTCAATTCTATTGAACAGCGATATGTTTTGGGCGGACCGGTCAAGTACTAACCCTGCCATCATGCAAGCCTCAATGGCGGGTGATCCCTCCTCAGTCAAAGCTCTAGTGAAAACTGCCCTTGGATGGCCGAATGGACTCGCGCTCGATACAAAGATGAACCAGTTGTATTGGACAGACGGCAAGCTGGAAAAAATAATGAAATTTGACCTGAATGGCAACTGGATGACAGAAGTGAGGAATTTACGCTCCACCTCACATCACCCATTCGGGATCGCAATCTCTGATGTAAGTCTTTTATTATCAAAACACTGTCAAGACACCTTAAGCGTTAGATTTAACTGCGAATGGATCTATTAACAAATGCTGGCCACGCCCATAACCGTGGATAAAATGGTGGCTGCTTCAGTACAACGTAAGTGTATCACATGTGCTTGGAAAGCGTCACATGATATGATGTCACGAAATATAATTGTATCAAAGGCCTATTAGGCTCTATGAGAGGTATAATATCGCAGATTTAATTTGATGTCAATGACATTGTCACATTTTTACCAAACAATACTTCCTGCGAAATTTCTTTCTTTCTTTCTTTACTTATTTGTTTAATTTACTTATTTATTTATGAATTTATTTATTTGATTTTGGTTTACGCGCTAATTATTAATATTTCACTTGTACGATGTCGTTTAGGTCTGTATGTGAAAAAAAAGGTGAAAGAACTTTGAGAAAACTCTCTCGCCCCAGTCTGAAACAGCAAGCATGTAATTTTACCGACTAGTGGTCGACTGAGGGAGGAGATTAGCTGGAAAACCACGATACACAACCTAACCGATTAGCTCGTTAACACAGTTTTATCTTTGTACAGAAATTCATCTACTGGACCGACTGGGCAACCCTCTCTGTGCTCGGTTTAAGGAAAAATGCTACGAAAACATCAGAAATCATCACCGTGGTGCAAAAGTTACATTCCCCAAATAGAGTGGTTGTTATACCTGAAGAAACAAAAGGTGGGTCTATGATCTGAGAAAGCGAGGAGATAAAGAACCCTATGTTGCTGTAAAGAGCTTATTTTTTGTAAGTACAAATATTTTCCTGTGATATAAAAACTGTACGTGTGCATTAGTTTTGTGCCAAACTAAATCAGAGCTTTTCCGGGACTGATGGTAAGAAAAGCTGACATCTCAGGAACAGGAACAATTGGTACCGATTCATGACGGCGGGTAATCAAACAGACTTGGCTTGTATGGTAGATATTACTGTTGTTAAATCGCGCACTGTCGCACCTTCGTGAGATCATGCACTCTAACGGCTTAGTTTGGTGAGGCCATGCACTGTAGCGTCTTACAGTCGCGAGTTCACGTACTTTAGCGGGTTACAGTCATTAGTTTTTGCACAGTACCGGCTTACTGTCGTGAGGTAATGCGCTGTAGCGGTTTACTGTGAAAAGATAATGCAATCTAACCGGTTACTGTCGTGAGGTTTAGTAATGGGGCGGCTTACTGTCGTGAGGTGATGCACTCTGGCTGTTTACTGTCGTGAGATCATGCACCCTAGTTGGTCACTGTGGTAAGGTTTTGCAATGTAGGGGCTTACTGACATGGGGTCATGCACTCTAGCGGTTTACTGTCGTGAGACCATGCACTCTAGTTATTGGCGTCAATTTTGCAATGTAGCGGCTTACAGTAGTGACATCATGCACTCTAGTGGTTTGCTTTCGTGAGTTCATGCATTCTAGCGGCTTACTGTCTTGAGATTATGCACTCTAGCGGTTTACTGTCGTGAAAACGTTAACTGGGGAGGTTTACTGTCGTGAGGTCATGCACTCTAGCGGTTTTCTGTCGTGAGTGTATGCACTGTAGCGGTTTACTGTCGTGAGATCATTCACTCTAGCGTTTTACTGTCGTGAAAATATGCACTGTAACGGTTTACTGTCGTGCGTTTATGCACTCTAGTGGTTTACTATCGTGAGATAAGGCACTCTAGCGGTTTACTGTCATGAAAACATGCACTGTGGCTGTTTACTGTCGTGAGTTCATGGACTCTAGCGGCTTACTGTTGTGAAGTAATAAGGATGTACTTGTGAAGGTGCGAGGGATTTCTCTTATTTGGACAAAGGTTCAAGGCTGTCATTTACGTACTTGAATACTACAGTCTTAGATATTGTAATTTGCTTTTTCTTCTTTGCAGCTCCGAGGTGGTGCTCCAAAGTCTGTCCTCACCTCTGTTTAACGAGTTACAACGTCACAACACGTGAGCCAGACCATGTGTGTCGCTGTGCTGATGGGTTTCTTCTCGGCAAGGACAGTTGTGGTCATCCTGCATGCTTAAGCAATTCGACCACGACACCGATGACTACTGGTAAGCGTTGCTGATTACGTTGTGTCGCAGGCCCTACGAGTGTTTCAAAGTGTTTGAATGAACGAGATGAATGGCATATTGATGAAACATATTCACTTATCGGTCTGATTGATGTTGTAGCTCGTGTTCAAAATTTTATTCCTGGCACTGGTCGGTGCCAATTGATTAAGGTGATAGCCTTTCAGTCGCTATGACACTTGAGGTGGGGGTTCCCGGCCTTTGATTGGAATTATACAATTCCCCCTCTCAATGATCGGTCCACGAAGGCTCATGAAGTCGTTGGCGCAGGCTTAAGTCTGATATGGTGTGGATATCTACGCGTCACATGTTGGGAACTTCCTCCACTCACAAAACTGACAGCTATTGCATTCGTGAAAAATTCTTGCGTTAAACAACATTCAAATTAAATAAATCGAATAAATACCAAGGCTTTCACATTTGCAGACAGAGAAATCATTGTGTACCTCAAGACAAACCCGATCAAACTTCTGAAATAAACCAAATCAACTGTGAAGTAAGCCTGTAAAAATATGAACCTATCATAACACAAATCATTGGCAGGCATTTATACAGGGAAGGGAAATTTGAAAGCATCTTGGATTGTAGTACAGAAGGAATTTTGACGTAATACACATCGCTATATATATATATATATATATATATATATATATATATATATATATATATATATATATATACGTACGTTTCTCGTTTTGTTTCCCAGCAGA
Organism: Liolophura sinensis; assembly: GCF_032854445.1. Lineage (NCBI taxonomy): Eukaryota > Metazoa > Mollusca > Polyplacophora > Chitonida > Chitonidae > Liolophura > Liolophura sinensis. The sequence goes on from NC_088295.1 coordinate 27,674,663, forward strand.
AATCATGACTACGACTATTGCCCCACGTTCAACTCAGCCCACGAGTAAGTAGCTCTGACCGTTATGTCTCGTCAAGTTTACGATATTTTCCACGAAGTAATATGGAATCTAGGCTACCATTAACGTTGCAACTGGAGTTGGTTGTATGTACACAGTGGGGTGTCAGCAAGTCATTTGTGTTGTAGAAGAGCAAGTATTAAGCTGTAAACATGGTCTTACGTTTGAAGTGAAAATGAGAAACATACGTTGAAAAGAATGCTTTACTTCTAAAAATGCTTATTGTCTCCACGGGAGGTTTAAGCAAATTTAAAGATATCGACAGCTACTTTTTATGCTAGTTTAGTGAACGTTGTTGGGGACGAGATTAATCAGCGTGCTAACTAATATTATAGTTATAAAAAATTTAATTAGGATGTATGAAATACTATAACCCAATTGGACCTCGTATGAAATCGTGTGGCTATACGATTTCACATATATCCATATGACCCCATTCCCCCCCCCCACTTGATTAAGCAATCAAGTCACCACATTTAGCGAAAAACAAGCGGCGTTTGCCGAATCACCGATGCCTTGTTTCTCTCCACTCAGTATGACCAGCACACCTCAACATTTACCGTGTTGACACACAGAATAACGTCCATTTAAAGTGGTGGGCGGGTATAATAACAACAGTACACGGTAATGTTATAAACTCACATGATCGGTACCGGTAGTCAATGGATGCTTGGACAAGACAGGTATACTACCTCTATACTATATGTATTATATACGTTTATCAGTTTCATTTGTTCTGTTTTAGAGCCGAATTTTCCCTTCACCTTCACCACAATCGAAGGCAAAAACTACACAGAGCTGACATTCACTTGTCGGCCACTTCGTCTACATCGCTTGTGTCCAGTACAGTGTCAAATACAAGTGGACTTTGAGGACGAACATCCGTGTCTGAAGTGTGTCTGTCTGTAGCACTACCGGAGGTGTGTCTGTCAGTAGAACTGCCTGAATTGTGTCTGTCAGTAGAACTGTCTGGAGTGTGTCTCTTAGTTGGACTGTTTGGTGTGTGTCTACCAGTAGCACTATCTGAAGTTTTTCTGTCAACAGCACTGTCTGAAGTCTGTCCACTGTAAGACTGTCTGAAGTGGATGCGTAGGGCCATCTAAAATGTGACCATCAGTAGGACATTCTGAAATATGTCTGTAATTCTGTAATTGAGGAATATGAGTGCGTGTCCCTCAGTGGCATTGTCTGCATTGTGTGTCTGCCATTAGGAGTGTGCAAAGTGTGTCTCTTTCATAACGGCAATGTAAAATGTATCATCAGATTATTTGGTATCGTAACTGCTTGAATCTTGACTCTTTCATTAGTGCACGTATGTATTTGTGAAAATGTGTTTGTCCTACACAAGCCATACCTGTTATAACCTGTATTTTGGCCTATTAAAATAAATAGCGTGGACTTGCTAATGACTGTTTGATGTCTCTTTTTACCATCCACCGTCACGATATGCTCCCATTATCGACCTGGCGTGTTTGTTTGATTTGTATTTAACAGCATTCTTCGGTCGCACGTGAGAAGGTTTTCGAGCTACCTTTAGAAGGTTGATGGTTTCTCCCGGCATCTAACCGGTTTCCGGTTTTCCCGCTGTTGTGTAAGTGAACTATTCTTGAGTGAGTGAGTGCTTGGGGTTTAACGTCGTACTCAACGATTAACTATTCTTGAGTATGGCGTAATAAATAACGTCTAATACTCACCAGGATCAGTAGTTGTTGTATTGCAGCGAAATAGTGCAGGAGTTGTTTTATACAAGAAATGTTCCCATGAGAACTGAATAAACATTGCACTTAACTGATTTCGTTAATCCAGGTGCTATCTAGTAGACAACTGGAACCACTTTCACAAAGCGACGTAAGACGTTTATTTTATCGTGCATTTGTCGTACTATGTTTTGTACGTCACTATTAACGTACTATTGTCCTATATGTGCGATATCATACAAGTACGACATTTTTGTGAATGTGGCCTCTGATGTCTGTAATCAGATAGATTCGCCTTACAGGGTAGGTTTTATTGCCACTGTAGCGGCTTACTATCTTGAAATCATGTACTGTAGCGGCTTAATACCGTGAGCTCATGCACCGTAACGGCTTACTATTGTGAGGTCATGAACTGTAGCATTGAGGAGTATATCAGACGTGAGTCGTTTAATAAAATCAATGTTCTCTTCTCGCTTAACCCTAACCTTTGGAGGCTCAGGCCAATCTAGCACGTGCTGCGGCATTAAGTCAGGAGGGTTATCCAGTACCACTCGAGGGGCAGCGGGTTTGGCTCGTAGTATGCGTCAAAAATTCTTGGATAAATTCAGCAATCAAAAAAATCCGTCCAGAGGATTATCTCCGGATCTCTCCAGATTCCTTCTCGTGTAAATGAAAAGTCTTGTGGTTTGTGAAAAACACCACCACTTAAAACAGAAAAAATCCAGTAAATGAATATTAAATAAATAACTAATACAAAAAATCACACAAAACACTAAATTGTAAATAAATTCAATAACCAGCAAAGGGCTGACCATTTATTTGCAATAAGTATGAATAAACACAATAACAAAAGCCTTGTCCCGGAAAAAAACACACATTTCTTACGGATAAATTCACTCCCATGCAGTTGTGCTGAGAGAAACAATTTAGGCAGCTACAGTACACTTTAGTGTTGATAGATGCATTTTACCTATTCCTTCTGAAAGAGACACTTTAATGTATTCCCACCCATACACACATTTCACACTACTTATTAGCAAATACACCTTAGACACGCTTCAGACAGTCCAACAGACAGACAAGCTTCAGACAGTCCAACAGACAGACAAGCTTCAGACAGTCCAACAGACAGACAAGCTTCAGACAGTCCAACAGACAGACATGCTTCAGACAGCTCAATAGATACATTTCACATAGTCGATCCCTCATGACAGTCACAATTCAGAGAGTGCCTCAGAGACAATTTAGGCTGTACGACTTACAGACAAACTTCAAACTGTCCTTCTTACAGACAATTTCAGTCTCTCCTTCTTACAGACAATTTCAGTCTGTCCTATTTACAGACAAACTTCTGACAGCCCTGCTAGCAGACAAACTTCAAACAGTCTTACTGGTTGACACACGTCAAACAGTTCTGCTGGCAGACACATTTAAAACAGTTCTATTGACAGACACACTTGCACTGTCTGACACACTTCCAACAGCCTTGCTGGTTGACACACTTCAAACCGTTCTACTGACATACACACTTCAGACACGGAAGTCCGTCATCATAGCCCACTTGTATTAGACACTGCACTGGACACAGACGATGAAGACGAAGTGGCCGACAAGTGAATGTCAGCTCTGTGTAGTTCTTGCCTTCGATTGCGGTAAAGGTGAAGGGAAAAGTTGGCTCTGAGGAAAGAAGAACAAATGAAATTGATAAGTAATATATGATGTGTTTATTTATTTGTTTATTTGATTGGTGTTTAACGCCGTACTCAAGAATATTTCACTTATACGACGGCGGCCAGCATTATGGTGGGAGGAAACCGGGCAGAGCCCTGGCAAAACCCACGACCATCCGCAGGTTGCCGACAGACCTTCCAACGTACGGCCAGAGAGGAAACCCACATGAGCTGGACTTGAACTCACACCGACCGCATTGGCGAGAGGCTGCTAGGTCATTACGCTGCGCTAGCGCGCTAACTGACTCAGCCAAGGAGGCCCCAGTGTAGTTACATGGTATATACGACAAGTATATGCTATACCTGTCTTAAACAAACGTCCAATGACAATTAAACATTATAGTTTATAACAACACGATTGGTATGCTGTACAACAGATAACACCCCCGCCCATCTCTTAGAATGGAGACCAATCCAATAACCCATGAAGTATAGAGTGTTACTTGTTTCCCCCATATTTGTGACATGCCTTTAATACTTGGGCGTTCTATCGTTACTCTGAGAGAGCATTACTCGGACGCTGGACACTATATGCTGAGTATAAAAGTCCCATGCCAAAGGGAAATTACCGAAACACTGACGACAACAGTGATAAAATGTATCTCTTCACACAAAACGGACCAAGAAAGGTATCATGTTTTTGTCTCGGCCAGGGTTTGCTTAGAGCTATTAACCACAGGGCAGATTAAGGGCCTGTTTTACAAATACGTCGTACATGTACGATAATCGTACATATAGGACAATGTTACGGTAATAGGGACATACAAAATATCGTACGACAAATGTACAATAAAAAAATGTCGTACTCCGCTGTGTGAAACTGGGCCCAGTAACGAAATGCTGGTATGGAGAGGCTTCACTAAACTATTTAGAAATAATGCGACAAAGACACTTTGTACAACATGATCGTATATTATGAGCTTTTGGGGAAGATTTTCCCCATCGTCAAGTAAATTGGCACCTGCCAGTCGCATCATATTGTACAAAGTGTTTTTGTCGCACTATTTCTCACTAGATCAGGAACGGAACTGATACCCGTAGCACAACCAAATTCTTAGGACGTGGCTTTACGGCACTAGAATACAAGTTATAAATACTCCATTGTGAAAACAGCCAACCCCAGTGGAAATGTTAATGGCAGTACAGAATCCAAATCACATCATAGCCGTGGAAAACTTGAACAGATAAAACGTTCACAGTCACATGCACTTACTGGTGGGCTTAGTGGAAGATGGGGCAGTTGTCGTAGTTGTGGTTTCTGCTGGGAAACAAAGACGTCAGACATTACATATATATGTGTTTCATTTTAAAATTCCATCTTTACGGAACATGAGCAATGAATCCAAGATGTTACTGTGTATTACTTGAGGCATGTGATATCTGCTTTGAGACACTCGAGCTTTACAAGCTGGCTTTAATCGGCACTGGATATCACACATCTTACGATTTCTTGGATGCCCCTTCAGGTAAGATGATTTTCCTGTCTACAAACCTGAACGCAATCAAGCAGATCAACGATATAAATTAAAAGATTCTGAGCTGCCAATGGCACTGGTTTAAAATGTTCATTATTGACAGGAAAGAGATTTTAACATAAGTAAATTGGAACTCTCTTACGGACTCCGTTACAAAGCTTACTAGTGGTCATCGGCGTCGTGGTTGATTTGCTTAAGCATGCGGGATGACCACAACTGTCCTTGCCGGGAAGAAACCCATCAGCACAGCGACACACGTGGTCTGGCTCGCGTGTTGTGACATTATAACTCGTTAAACAGAGGTGGGGACAGACTTTGGAGCACCACCTCGGAGCTGCAAAAAAAAAAAAGGAAAGCAAATTGCAATATTGAAGATTCTGGTATTTTACCACATATGTTATAATTCCCATTCCCTGGGCGAAACACCAGGTGACAAGCATGCCAGCGCATGTTTCTGTGATCAAAACACCAGGTGACAACCGTGCCACCGCATGTTTCCGCGGTTAAAACACCAGGTGCTAACCGTGCCAGCGCACGTTTCTCGGGTCAAAACGCCAGGTGACAACCGTGCCAGCGCACGTTTCTGGGATCAAAACACCAGGTGACGACCGTTCCAGCGCACCTTTCTGAGATCAAAACGCTAGGTGTCAAACGTTCCAGCGCACGTTTCTAAGTGGGGAAATGCATTAAATGTCGAGAACAACTGTCGCGTCCCAACAATAAAATAATTTTAATGACTTCACGACAATAAACTACTTTAAAGGCAGCTTTTTTTTAGCACGGGGCCTGATAAGGCAGGATTTGTTTTGTTTCTAACAAAACTGTATAAGCACGTCACTTTTAATGGGCAAAATTCAAATAGATAGGAGACCCACCTTTTGTCTTATTTGGAATAATAGCCACTCTCTTTTGTGTATATTTTGTTTGTACTACGGTGATAATTGGGGATGTCTTCGGAGCATCTTTCCTCACCGCAAACACAGAGACATTTCGCCAGTCAGTCCAGTAGATGAATTCCTGTTCAAATATAACATTGTGTAAAAGAGCTAATGTGCAATGGTTGACATGTTGGTCCCTATGTCAGAACCGTGTGAGCCAGCTATTCGACTCACTAGATTGCCTAGACCGCACCTTTCAATTCTCTGATTTGTCTCCAGCGCCCAGTCGGAAGATTTGCCCAATACGCAATAGCGCTGCTTTGTCTGGGGTCTCCCCTGTTCCTTCATCGATAAGCCTGACAGCCCTAATATAGGTGACCTATACCTAGATATGGTTTTAAACCCAGTTAATCAAATAAATAAAAAACAGGATATACATATACTTTGTAGGAAATAGTTATATATATATATAGACATGACCAAATCAATCACACGTCAGAAAATTACACTTCTGATGTTATATTTCATGTGTGGAATTAAATTTTTGTGGAATGTACTGTGTGCATGACTTCAGATCACATGACGTTATGTGATTCGAGTACATGTAACAAATTAAAGTTATAGGTGAGACAACCGCTATCTTGGCCCAAAAGTTTTTGTTTGCGGTCAGTATTTGTTTCCAGTTAAATCTTGACCCTGTGAAGATGAGAGATGACAGTGTAAGGAGACTTACATCAGAGACTGCGATCCCAAATGGGTGTGAAAACGAGTACAAGTCCCTCACTTCTCTCATCCAGTTGGCATTCAGGTCAAATTTCATTATTTTGTCCAGCTTGCCGTCTGTCCAATACAACTGGTTTATCTTTGTATCGAGCGCGAGTCCATTTGGCCACCCAAGGTTTGTTTTCACAAGAGCTCTGACCGAGGACGGATCACCTGCCATTGAAGCTTGCATGATGGCAGGGTTTGTATTAGACCAGTCCGCCCAAAACAGATCGCTGTTAAGTAAAATCCATTTAGCATTTTGGTTTTACTACATACAGTCATTTATTATTAGTATAAGATATAAACATTTATTCGCCATATAATTAGGAATATAAGTAATCAAAAGTGACGCAGACATATTTAGGTAACGTAATGTTAAACCAATAATAATTCGGTAAGGTCAAATACAAGCCATAACAAGCAACTTCTCGAATATTATTGTAACTTAAGAGCAAGTAGGGCTGTACTGACCCTTTCTCCGGATTCAGAACCAGGTCTCTAGGCTCGTCGAATATATGGCCGCTGTAGAGGGTGGCGCGGTAGCGCCCATTCCTGTCCGTGACCATCAGAAACTTCTGGGTTGTCTCAAGCCAGTAAATGTTCTGTCCGGCCCAGTCGTACGCCAGCCCGTCAGGAGTACCACTCATGTTAACAACCGGTGTGAACTTTTGCCACCGTTGATAACAGAATTCCTAAAAAGGAAATACATATTTGCAACATGTGTGTAATGGGTGTGTTATAAAGGCATAGACAATAATGAATAGAAGGTGAATATTTTACTAAACACCATAAGCCTTATGACCATAAACAGTGTTCGTTTCAGAGACAGAGACTGACTTACTTACCTGCAATGAGTATGTATTGGAGTCGAAGGCAGTGTAGAAAATACACCGGTGTGCGTAGTCCACATCAACATCCATTACAGACACCTTTCTGGATTTCAATAAGAGACTTGTCGTACGGTTACCTAGGCAAATACGGTGTAGTTCATTCCTTGAGGTGTACAGCAGACAGTCTTCGGGGCGAACAGCGGACTCTTAAAAACGGAACATTCAAGATGTCATGTACGGAAGAGTAATATTGTAATGAGCCTTACAATGTTGTCTTCATAGGAGTGCGTTTGACACAACACATAATATATACGGCTCTGAAAGTAGATTTACTGCTCTATTTGATGTTTATATCCAGTGGATCCATTTTAGTTTTGTACAAATGCAATAAGAACTCTGGGCATTAATACAAATCTCTCCATGGGAAAAGCACATTATATCAAAATTGCATAAGTTTTAAATATTTACGAGGGAAAAGAACAATAACTGACATGAAAATGTAGAAAAGTTAATTATAAGTGAGAACAGCCCAATCAATCCTTTGCTACCATCAATAAATTACCGTTATATTATAGATAACAAGTGTTTGCCTACCCGTGGTTCTTGGAGAGTTTGTTATGGGGGTAGAGATGGTGGTGGTGGTATACATAGAACAGTTTGCTTCGTCCGCTCCATTGACACATTCAGTCACTCCGTCACAAACCCAAACTGATGGAATGCACATCTCATCCCTGCAATTGAACTCTCCTGGCAAACACTCAAGGCCTAAGGATAAAATCGATAGTCCAACTCTTGAATCAACAAGAGGTTTCGGTGTTTGTAAGGTTTTCAAGCAGCGGCATCACAATTGCCTTTGTTCTAGCAATATCCATTATTTGGGTAATTAAGGATTTGGATAATGCAGTGAAGGTTGTAATCTAACATAACGAAGCAACTAATTCAAGACGGACACCGCATTTTTGTTCATCGTGGACACTTATATACGTCTGAAGAGTTTTGAAGACCTTATACTTACCGCTATATCTAAAGTGATTCTGTATTGACGCAGGATTTCACTTACCATGGACACTGACTTCTGAAGAGTTACCTTACATCTAGAGATATGCATAACCATTTTGGGTTCTGTACGGAAGCAGCATTTTCAGTCATCAAGGACACTCACGTTTGAAAGATTAATTTGTATCTATAGCGCTAAGCCTAACCTTTCCGTGACTCCGTGCAGTTCTTCTCGTCCGATCCATCCACACAGTCCTTTTGACCATCGCAAGCAAATCTGGCAGGAATACATTTTCCACTCCCACAGGAAATTTGGTCTTTGTTACAAGCTGGGTGTAATAAAGGGCACAAGGAAAAACACAAGATTAATATCCTTCTAAAACCAACATTAAAACATATTAGTGTTATCATTTTGCCCCCCTCCATATCACATGCTTCAAATAACCTCTCGCTCTTTGTTGGGAAATAGATGATATAATGGTGTGTCGAACAAGGTGTGGACATGAACGACGACGTTTACACACATGAACAATAATGAGTGACAGAGCAGCAAATTTCACTTTTAATGCCTTTGATATAACCCGACCCGGGTTTGATCCCGGTGTCTCCCGACTTTGCGGCGGACGATCTAACAATTAGGTCACCGAAGCCGCCGACAGAAATGTATAATTTACATCTAAGTAAACATTACCAGATCTTTACGTGCATTTTAATTTAAGACGTTGGGATTTAATCTTATATCATTTTTATACACGAACTCTCTATAACATGAACATGTGCAACAGAAACAACATGGTATAACATGAGGAAAACCTGTTTAACTAGGATCGACAGCTTCAAACTGCTGAGCTTGTTTACACTGGATTTGACTGATTGGTGTTTGACGCAATACTCATGGATATTTCACTTACAGTTATTTAGCCGCAGTAAATTGTTTGGACAGAGGAATTATTATTTGTGGATTGTAAAAAAATCGTCATGGAGTTTCACGTAAGACAACATGATTGGCCCTACGGGTGATTCCGAGAACAGAGAAAACATGAGAACTTCGAAACTCACTGAAAGGACTCAAAATATAAGAGAAAGCTATATTAGCTTCAGCACAAACTAATCTCCCTTGATAGTATAATAATGCTTAAGATTTGTTAAACCCGGCATTTGTTTGACGCATTTAGTTTACCATTACGGGAACCAATCAGTGTCAAGAATACAAATCTAGAAAAAGTTCCAGCAGACATTGAACTAAATATTGATAAATTCAAACCAGTTAAACAACTGAAGGTAAAGGTATCCTGACATTAGATGATTTCTGTCCAATGACAAAATATAAGCGTGATGTCTGACATTCGTATACCATTCGTAGTCCGTAAAGGGCGTTCCAAGTCCATAATTGCAAGATCCATTTCCAAAACAACGTCTAACACTAGCTCTCAAAGACAATGGTGTGTAAGGAGTTATACATAGGTAATAAAGCCGGTAACACACAAGAGAGAAACGGTCATCAGTTTTCAAAGATGCCGGGCAGACAGTGGATATTTCAGGCATGGATTTCATATCAAAGTTCAAATTCGTAGTCCATGAATGAGTTCCAGGTCAAATAACAATTAAGCAAGGTATCTCAGTCGCGCTTTGAATGCAACGGCATCATAACTGCATCATTCAGATGTAATGAGCATGGCTGCCTTTACGGCCCCTAGCCCCAGGTTAACAGGTATTAGACACAGTTCGAAAATGACGAGCGTTACAGACCTTAACCGAACAGATTGTCATTCAAAGGTAACGGACGATTACGTCTTTCCCGTTAATATGTAAGGATCTCATACTACAAGAGGCGCCATTTATGATGTTACACATGACATGCTGGTCTGTATAAAAGCTGTCTACAAGATAGACGGCTACACTCGGCAACCAGGGCCATCTATGTTGTTAAATACCATGTACGCGATAGATATGTACATAAGGATAACAGCGCCGTCTATGTGGTTGATGCAGATCGCCAGAGATTCTGAACGCTCTGTCCATACCTGCCAACGACAGTGTTATACTCATTGTAAAATTTGAGAAACTTAGAATAAAGGCGTTTGATGGGGTATCCTTGAAAAACTAGTTTTTGAGTTAACAACTTGTGACGCAGATTAAAGTCATCACAATTTACGTAAGATCTGACAAGTGCTATACGCCATATGCAGGACCCTTTGGTATATTGCTAACCAAATAAGGATAATTTACAACATCAAAATTAAAATTATCCCTTTTGTCGCGTAGGCGGCGTGAATGTTCGCCTTTGTACAGATATAGATCCAAATAAGATGTACCATCAGGACTATCTGCTGTCTCCTTTATATCCAATGAAGGCGGATAGATTTCCTTCACCGCTTCAGCAATATGGGGGTTATTTAACGCCAGTAGATCATCAATATACCGCTTGGTAAATGAAAAGGACCGAGCTATAAAGATATTATTTTTAAGTAATTTCTGCATATAGTCGTATTCATATGAAAACAGATATAGGTCTGCCAAAAGAGGCGCACAATTGGTACCCATTGGAATACCTATGCACTGTTGGTAAATGGTATCTCCGAATTTCACATAGACGTTATTAATGAGAAATTCAAGTAATTCAATAAATAATGTAACATCCCATGAGTGGTAACCTTAAATAGAATTTAAATAGCAGAACTAAAGAAAGCCTTATTGCTTCTGATGTTAATGTAACGGTGTCCTGTTTCAGTAAATACCGAGACAATTAACGATGATATTCTTTCAATAAGATCTTTGTGAGGAATTGTAGTATAGAGAGTAGAGAAATCCCATGTGGATACGTCTTTGAACAGTATATGCATATGAGCATCAAGTTCTTCTGTAAGACGTTTGAAGTTGTTAAGAATCCACATGCAGTTGACACCTGAATTTTTTGTTATGGCACAACAATACTTATTCCAAAATGACTTTACTTCTTGTAACGCTCTCGTTAGTAGGGTTGACAAGAGTTTGGTGGTACAACTTCTTGAACCCGCAATAAATCGAACCCTGTATGGGGTTTTATGCATTTTAGGAATCCAGTAAAGTTGTGGTATTTTTGTGTGACGGGTAGGTATATTTAGGCGCCTTTCTTTAAGAAAGGTTTTGTTTTTATTAAATAGTTTCACGAGAGTACAAACAGTAGCAGAATACGTGGATGTCGTTGCAGATGTACATAGCTCTTGAACAAGAATTTGATAATAATAATTCTTGCAAATAAAGATGATATTATTGGGGGGCCTTTTCTGCTACAGTGATGACAAATTTACTATGAAGGTCAGTGCGTGTTTCTTGCACAGTGGGATCCTTCAGAACCTGTTTAACTTTAGGTAGAGCATCAATGTCTAGACGGTGTATAGTTAAACTAACTTTCTTTTTGACAATCTCAAGCCAGTCGTTAAGTACCGAAGAATCCACTTTCTCCCGTTTTGACCATTTTTTAACATACTCCTCAAGTGCCGAGATATTTTTTTTGTTTGATCGAATGTTGACATTACTCTTTTCTCTATACTTAGGACCTCTCACAAAGAGATTCCTTAGATCATGATTCTTAATAATATTAAGGTCACCAGTCAGGACATGTTTGCATTTGTGGTAGGTAAAAACTGAGGATTCAGAATCACAGTTATAGCCACCAGAAGTATACGTCGGCAAATCGAACTCCTTGATGGCCTGGGAATAATTGAAAATTTGGGAAGCGATAGGCTTTGTATACTCATAGGATATGCAAGGGGGCTCTTGGATATTAAAATAATTAGGCACAGCACTACGAACATCAGGTTCATTAAAGATGCGTGGTAGGTTAATTAAATCAAGGCCTCTGTCTAAATACTTTATCTTCAGAAAGAGTCGATCGTGTTGAGTTTCATTTGTAGTTACAGGGTGATACAATCCAAAATATGATATGTCTTGACACAGACGTACATGGTGAGGTGGAACATTAAAATTGTGTATGTTATTGGATACGTCTTGAACTACCTGTTTTGGCAAATTCATTGGCACTGCATATAATACTGTGCGTAGAGCATGCATGCTATTGGTGTCATACGACAATCCTACTAAATAGCTAACTGTAACGTGTTTGTGAATCATGTTTCTATTGAACTTCCTTCTATCCATGACTGCGAGGTCTACGTTTATGGTATTTGAATGAATTTGTTATGATGGAGTCATGTGGTCGGCTGGATGTTACATTGGGATTCCCATAACGTTATCATTCAACCCATACGGGAAGACTGAACCAATCTCTGGCATCCAGAAATGCTCACGGTCACGGATTTTACGTTCAAATTCGACATTCTATTATTTGAATGCTGCAATGGTCCCAGTCATGGTCGGGGGCATGGAAATGCTTGCCTATTAGTAATTGTTTCTTGCGCAAAAGACATAGCACATAAGAAGGCGTTTCCGTGTATCACCTGAAGAGCCGTTGTTTTCGTCTGATTTATCGCCGCAATCGAAATCCCTGTCACAACGCCATCTTTTCGGAAGAAATTTCTTACCATTGTCACACATTAACTCGTTTGACGAACATGTGTTACCTTGTTAGGTCTCAAGTGAAATGTCCATAATCAAAGAAGAAACGATGCCAGTTATTAATATTTTACAATTGAGAGATGTGTGAGTTAAATTTACAATTAAAGTTACTTTTAATCTTACAAATATTTCTGTAGTTCTTAGATAAGATAACACAATAAGTGCTAAAAAATGCGAGAACGTACGAAATTCCATAAATTTCAAAGTGAAAAACATTCCAGGGAAGGTGCGAGGAGAAAGCGTACCGGTAATTACGAGAATATTTTCTCTACGCCTTGCACTCTGATGAAATGGTAAAGCACTGTATACCCTTCTACGCGTTGTACTCTAACAATGTGGTAAGGCACTGTATACCCTTTCACACCTTGTACCCTGGAAATATGGTAAGGCGCTGTATACCCCTTCAAACTTTGTACTCTGGCAATGTGGTGAAGCACTGTATATCCCTCTACGCGTTGTACTCTAACAATGTGGTAAGGCGCTGTATACCCTTTCACACCTTGTACTCTGGAAATATGGTAAGGCGCTGTATACCCCTTCAAACTTTGTACTCTGGCAATGTGGGGAAGCACTGTATACCCCTCTACGCGTTGTACTCTGGCGATATTGTTGTATACCCCTCAACGCCTTGTATTTTGGCAAAATGGTAAGGCGCTGTATATCTCTCTACGCCTTGTACACTGGCGATATGGTAAAGCACTGTATAGCCCTCTACACCTTATACTCTGGCAAAGAGGCAAAGTGCAGAGTAACTCTTATATGTCGCCCTGTGCCCTCTATACCCTTCTACGCCGTGTACTCTGGCAAAATGGTAAAGCGCTGTATATCTCTCTGGCAAGTGGTAAAATGCAGAATAACTCCTGTATGTACACAGCACTCTGGTAGTTTTGTGGTTATTTTACGCAAAACACAAGACAAGCATTCATTATATGTTTTCATTATTCTCACAAGTGTAGAAAAATTAACAATATACTCACTTCCGAAACATTTCTGTTCATCTTCCCCATTCTGACAATCTTTAGCTCCGTCACAAACCCACTGGTGTGGAATACATTTCAGGTTGTCACATTTAAACTCAGTCACCTGGCATGTCGATGCAACTGTAAAGGACAAAGCGAGAAACAATGGAGAATTTATTCATTTATCTATCTGATTGGTGTTTTACGTTGTACTCAAAACCGACATGAGTTGGACTTCAATTATGGCGAATATCTTACTGCAGTAGATACACTAGGCTAATTCATCCTATCATAGATCACCCTTTTAGAGAAGCAGTATGAGGAAAGAGGCAAGGTTGCTGGATAATACAGGAGGCAGGGTTGTTGGATGAGAAAGCAGGCAGGGCTGTTGGATGACAAAGGAGACAGCGTTGCTGGATGACAAAGGAGACAGGGTTACTGGATGACAAAGGAAGTAGGGTTGCTGGATGACAAAGAAAGTAGGATTGCTGGACGAAAAAGGTAGGAAGGTTTCTGGATGAAAAAAGGTAGGAGGGTTGCTGGACGAAAAGGAATGTGGTTTGCTGGACGAAAAGGAATGTGGTTTGCTGGATGGGAAAGCCGACAGGTCTGAGTAATGGCAAAGCAAGTAGGGTTGCTGGATAAAAAAGGAAGAACGGTTGTTGGATGAAAAAGCACGGAGGGCTGATTGATGAGAAATGAGAAAGGGTTGCTGGATGAGAGGAAGTAGGGTTGCTAGATAAGAAAGAGGAAATCATGTTGGATTAGAAAGGGGACAGGGTCGATGAGAAAGGAGGCAAGGTTGTTGAATGAGGAAGGGGGCATTGTTGCTGGATGAGAAAGGAAATAGGAGTGCTGGATGAAAAAGAGAGGAAGGTTGCTGGATGATAACAGAGACGGGGACTTAGCGCGTTCTGATAAGAGCAGATCACTGTAGCCCTTGACCAGTAGGAACATTAATGGTCAGAATATAGCTAGTTGTCATGATGTACAGCAGGGGATTTGTCTCAGATGCAATGCTTTTCTTCTAGTAATAAACAGGTCCATAAAACTTTATACAGACTGAACATTAAATAAAAGCGATGTTAGTGTCTTTCCAGTGACGTAGACATTGAAAAACATTCATTAGCATTATGTCTATGAATTACAACTTGTAAGTTATAATATTAATAAACATATCGATTATCAATTCTGATATACTTTCAAATTAACTTTTTACGCCGTTTGAAAACGATTTCTTTACAGAGGTCTTACATAACGTGTCTTTTTTGTTACTTTTACCCTTCACAATGGCGCAATAAATGAATTAAAATCCTAAATGTAAAGACTAAGTTGTATAAGTCTATTGTTTTATTATTGTTACATTATAGAGAAATTACCACAATCTTTTTCGTCCAGACCGGACGGGCAGTCTTTGTCACCATCACAGCGCCATCTTTGCGGTATACATCTCTGGTCCCCGCAGCTAAAGTGATCAGCAGTGCAGCTATTGGGAGAGCTGGTTGTAACCGCTACACAGAGGCAATGGTTAAGTATGACGGTAAACTCAAGCGTACATACGTCTTCAATAAGTTCACAAGATGGCAAAAACGGTCGTATATTTGTCGAAAATGAACAAAAATAACCCAAGAGACAAACTTAAAATGTACCAGTAACAGTTGCTGCCTCAGTGAAGCCATGCTGGAAGGTTCATTTCAGAATAACGAATGGCTTAGAGAAAAAGTCTCGAAAATTGTCACAGAAAATAAGAGGACAAAATGACCATAATTATGTTGAAAATAAAGAAAACAGCGCGAAACTCCAACTTAATCTGTGACTTGTTGTGACGATGTCAATTGCCAACTTTCTCTTTTCTTTGATGGGCCGTGTTAAAAAAACAGCTAAGCAGGACAAACAAATTTTATTGAAAATGGACAAAACGACCAGAAAGTTGAGTTTGATCTGTAACTTATTATGATGAAATAATGTCCCAAATTTCAATTCAACACACAAACCATAAAGAAAAGAACTCCGAAAAACTGTTTCTGTGACAGACTGACTGATTGCATGATTGCATGACTACATAACTGGCAAACGAGGAGTAAACTTATAGCCTCCTCCGTTACCAGTGGAGGGCCAACAGATAAGTAGCTCTTGAACGATGGCTTTTAGTATTGGAGAATCAGGTCTGAAAATTCTATGGATCTTTAGGTTTAGATGACTTTAGATGACATTTATCATTTAAATTATCATGGCTCTTACATTTACAAGAACGTTTAACATTGACGCACAGCTTTGAGATTGTTGGTAACTATTAAAAGTGCAAACCTGGTGCAGATGTACTGGCCTCGGTCGTCTTGTTCATCTTGTCACATTCCAGTTGACCATTAACGTAAGTAGCATTATACCCATCTGGACAGTAACACTGACCGTAGGAACCTCCTGATGTGCTGTTGTGACCGAGAAGCCATAGATACGGGCACTTTGTCGCCGAGGATAAATCCACTGTAACTGTACGGAATAAATATTTATTGATAAAAATGAATCGAGGCTTCACCATGTGAATGTAAATGGTTTCACAAGCTTTCGACCTACTTGCCGAGATCTTTATCACGTGACAAAGTGACAAATATCCAGGCAAATGGATCGAAAACTTGTGAAACCTTTTAAATTTACGCTGTGATGCCTTGACTTCATTATATATTCTATATATAAAAGCCTATCAGGTAGGGACAAAAAAAATGTATTCATTCATACACTAACTAAACTGGTACAGACGTATCACGTGTCTTTAAATCTTCTCTTGGCCATTTTTTTTTAGAGTTAATGGTTTATTACTTTGTGAAAAAATATCCGTTCGTAATAATGACAAAACAGAATTGAAAGGTCATGCATAGATAGCTCGTCGCCGCCACCTGACTTTGTCTACCTGAAAATAAATAACGAAGACCATTAACTGCTGGTGCCACCTGGAGTCTAACGTTTCAGTTCTCATGAGGAGTTTGTCCCGCAAAACATCGCATTGTCTCGTGTGGCCTGAGGTCATGTCGACATTTGTAGTTGCACAAGAGTATTGAGGAAATATCTAATGCTAACATACCTGTAGGCTTTTCTGTCCAAAGAGCTATTCCCATCAGGTTCGACCTGAATTTCTTCACAGCAGTGATGTTGGCTACATTGGTCTTCCGAACAGCATGGATTTTGTAGTCTTTCCAATCTGCCCAGTAAATAAACTCCTGAAATGAATACGATTATATATCGTTAAATTGATAATAGGATACACATGTGTAAATCATTTCGTTTGTCATCAAATGATTAAAATCCTGTACATGTAGCCTTGTTA
This sequence comes from Liolophura sinensis, assembly GCF_032854445.1. Taxonomy (NCBI): domain Eukaryota; kingdom Metazoa; phylum Mollusca; class Polyplacophora; order Chitonida; family Chitonidae; genus Liolophura; species Liolophura sinensis. Next base: position 27,691,929 of record NC_088295.1, read on the forward strand.
TCATCAACTCGACTTATTCGACATTGTGCAAACTGTTCATTGTTATATTAGAAAGATTACAAATATCATACTCTCAATGTCAGTGTGGTGTCAGAATTGTTTTCAATTTGAGTGTATATAAATATAGTATGAATATCTATACACAAACTATATAGGCACTGTGCAGTTGTTTCTTCCGCATGGATAACACACTTGGCCTAGTTTACTATGCATTGGTGAACTGTATTACATATATTTAAATTTCTCACCGATGAGACGGCTATGGAGAAAACGTGACTATTGGACTTGGCGGGGAATGTTTTCAGCTTGCTGCCATCCATATCCATTGATCCTATATTATCTTTTCGTGCGTCCGCCCAGTAAACCTTTAAGAGAATGGAGTCATGCAAACACCAATAATACAGGTACATCGAAAAGAACACATTAAAGCGTAAGGTAAATGAAGCTTGTGACTCTCACGTAGATAAATTAGGTATACATATATATGTGGAATCCTTCAGTTTGTTTCAAAACCATTCACAAATCCGAATGCATGATAGCCACCGTATCAATGAAAAATTCTTCATTACCGCGTTAAATACCTTCCAAAAGTCAAACACATGCGTTGAAATCGTTTTAAAATTTATTTACTGGCTGACTGATGTTTAACACCGTACTCTGGAATATTGCACTTATGCGACGGCGGCCAAAGCAAAACGGGCAGATCCCGTGGAAAAGTCCTTTCATTAGTCATTCTGTGAATTAAAACATTATATGACCCATACGAAATACAACACTCCTTGTCTCGGTTTGTCACTGTAAAGTTGAGTTTTCCACAAAAGTTCACAAATTTTTGGACAATCCGTTGAAAATACAGCCAGCCATTATAAACAATATCGCAAACTACTCATATATACATGTACAATTCCAGCACATACCATATTAGCGGGAATATCCAGCGCTATTCCATTGACCCAGCCAAACTTTTCCTTTCCCTCAGCCAGAATCGTTACAGATGACTGGTTACCGTTCATCGAGGCGCGGACAATCCGGGGGTTCACGTCTGACCAATCCGTCCAAAACAACTGGCTGTGAACGTATGAAAGAGTTTTTAAGAAACACCAAAATGGGGAATCGTTTAGACGATGTTTCTACCTAAAAAAGAATATCACTGGGGTAAAAAAAATCGTGTGTACTTGCGCTTAAAAATGAATAAAAATAAACCAAAGCACTTTTCAAAAACTTTGGCTTCGACTCTATGATGCAGTATAACGCTGTGAACGAATCAAATGGCTGCAGCAGAGAACTCTACATAGCTCTGAACGGTGTTGGGGGTGGGGGGGGGGGGGAGTGTAAACTGCTCCTATTTATGCATTTACATGAACAGTTAGAATAAAACCCTGACTGAGGTGAACGGACAAGAGGCCGTATTTCACCGGTTACGTGTAACCATTTGCCAGCGATCACACTGCCGTTGCTGCTCTGGTTTTACTCTTTATGCTTTAATTATATTCTACACTATTCTGTACGCCTTTAATTGTATTCTACACGAGATTTAACGCAGTTTCTGGCTTTCTTAGCTTCTGGGAGTGCCATACTGGGAACCAATGAGTGTTTTGTGGGCCACAAATTACACTTCATGGAAGATAGTTTTAGGTTAGGAGGCGTATATACCACTGGGAAATTATGCCAAGTTCTTCATTCAGTATCAAGCAGACTGAATGTAAATGTCCTGCATCCCAATGTAAGGTCAGGATCGAAAGTTGAAGAATCATGACTTGTGAGTGTATAGAATACCGAAGATCTCTTCTCTGTAGAATTCATTTATTGCTTTTTGGCTCAGGATGCCACACTGGTACATATAGCAGAGTCATGCAATATACCTTGGTAACCCCGCTCCTTACCTCGCCACGATATAACTGAAATATTGCCAAAGTGTTGTTAATAATTCATTCAATCCTTACCCGAGCCCCGGATGTACAGCAAGTGCACGTGGTTTATCGAAAATCTCGGTGCCTTTATATAACACTTTGGTCAGCCGCCCGTTGCTAGTAACGCCCAATTCACGCAATCCTGCCTCCAGCCAATACACATTGTCAGTTATCCAGTCGTAAGCGATTCCCTCGAGTTTAGAGAAGTTAGATGAACGAACTATCCGTGGAGGAGAAAAGGTCATGGTAGTCTGGTTCAAACACACGACCTGCCGTAGTGTGGAAATAAGGGAAGAAGTAGATGAAGATGACGGTAAGGACGGAAAGTCGCCAGAGGAAATTTACTATACAATAACTGTTTATAGAGTAGACGTTCAACAGGTATTAAACCTCCCATTGTAAAGATGTAGAGGTCTGTATGTTCACAGTGTCAGTGTATAGTTGTAATTAACCTCCTATCAGTACATGCATTGACAGCACAAACTTTTCAGGAACGTTCTGTGAATTTAGTCAAAATGCTTCTTCCACGCGATTTTAAAGGAAATTTGGGTAGTGGGTGCAAGATGGTGTTCCATCACAACACTCATTATGTAGACTCGGGTAAAGCTGATTTGGAGACAGGAGAATTTCTGACAAACAAATTAGGAATAACTGATTGGAGCCATCACAGCGATCACTAAGTCATTAGATGAGGACTTTGGTCCTAGTCGTATACTGAAAGTTCTCCAACCTATTTTGTAAAATCTAAGCAAACGTAACTATTGTTGTTTCGCAGCGGTTCTCACGCCTGGTCTGTAAGCCTGTACATAGTGTGATGATGATGATGTTGTTGTTGTTGTTGGTGTTGTTGATGATCAAAAAATCAAATGAGGCCTCCGTGGCTCAGTTGGTTAGCGCGCTAGCGCAGCGTAATGACTCAGGAGCCTCTCACCAATGCGGTCGCTGTGAGTTCAAGTCCAGCTCATGCTGGCTTCCTCTCCGGCCGTAAGTGGCATGGTCTTCAGCAACCTGCGGATGTTCGTGGGTTTCCCCCGGCCTTTGCCCGGTTTCCGCCCACCATAAGTGGCGTATAAGTAAAATATTCTTGAGGACGGCGTAAAATACCAATCAAATAAAATAAATAAATATAAAATCAAATTCTTCATTGCATAAAATGCCCACTGTCACGTAATCGTTGCCTCACCCCATCTCCATATGCACTTGTAAATATGTTATTTTTTGATTTCTTTCGTGGCCTGGGTCTGGTGGAAAATGATTTTAACAAACAATGTGATTTATCTTCAAGAAACGTGAGGAAATTAAAAGATTTAATGTTTGTGTTGTCTGAAATAGTCACATGAAGCTCCATACTGTATCTCACCTCAAGACTGCTGTTGACTGTGGATATATCTGCATAGTAAACACACTTGTGTGTGAAGTCCACATCGACAGGCACGATATTGTATCCCCCTAATCGCAACAGAGTCTCTTCCCTGTCTGGATCCCCGACACAAAACTTACCAATATTTCTCCTATCACTGTACACCAGACAGTCGGCTGTAAGTAAATCATATTGCACACACTAAAAAAAAATAATCTGTTAATTTTTACAGAAAGCCTTTTGTCTGGGTGACGCTGGAATGTATTCTGTTATTATAAACATAATATTCTGTCATATTCAACATAATATCCTGTTAGTCTAATAGAATCTTTATGTTAAATTAATAGAAGATGTGTGTTATCCCATAATGGATTAGGCCATGATCTGAGCTATGACCCATAATAGATTGTCTTTGAGCCAGCATTTGAGCTAGGATCAATCACAGATTTGGCCTTGGACTATGGTATAGCTTAATTTCGTCAATTCGGATATGCTTAGACTAACATTTCACGGTCTTCCTCTACATCTATACTACCAAGCAAACAATGTCTTCGTGTCGGTTAACGCGCTATCGTAGTACAATGACTCAGGAGTCTGTCACCATTGAAGTTCCTGCGAGTTCAAGTCCAGCTCATGCTGGCTTCATCTCTGGCTGTACGTGGGAAGGTATGTCGCAACCTGCGGATGGTTGTGGGTTCCCCGATTTTGCACACCATAATGCTGATCACCGTCGTATAAGTGAAATATTCTTGAGAACTGCGTAAAATTGAAATCAAATAAATAAATAAATAACATCGTCTTAGCTGACCGTGACACACAAGACCAAATGTTTTTGTCCATTGTATGATGAAATGTTAACAACAAAGAAGACATATTTCTATAATGTTTAAGTGACCGATGCTTGAATGTTTGACAGTTAACCAGACTCGGATATACTTTAAATGACTGAATGTTCGAATCATGAAAACATGGTTGAATAACTTGTACTGATATTTGTGTTAGGTAGAAAATTTAACATAGTGAAAGTGATTAGAAAGCATGAATGTCGCATCATGGTACCTGGGTTTCAAACATTCATGGAAGGTTTATATTTGTAACGTCCAAATATGTAAATGTATAGCACGTCATATTTGAGTTTAAGACAGCATTAAAAGTGAATACGAAATACTAAGCCCGAGAGAGGAATTGATATTTATTTTTAGAATATCGAGCTAGTTTCACGGTGTCAGATACTATACTAACAGTCTCTTCACATAAGGCATCTTCACTTTACTGGAACGCTAGAGTGTGGTTTTCCAAAAATATTGTGGTCTTCTCTGGAGTCATATGAACTTGGTTCCATAATTTCTAGTAAAATGTCATTTAACCTACTGATGTCACTCATAAATATCCTACCTTTAAACATTATTTTTGTCACTTCACATGTCTCCCTATAGCACTTTTGTCACAATTTCAGCATTCTTGGTGCTACCTAACAAAGGCAAATTGCCCCATCCCCACCCGACCTAGTTACACAGTACAATTTAGCAAATGTCTACAAATGCATGCACCATCGTAAATTATCAGCCCACCTGACGATTTCACAAGACTGTCTACAAATCCATGCAAACCTGACCATTTCACAAAAATGCATGAATAAGCCTCCTGGCCGCCGTCGTAAACGTGAAATATTCTTGAGTACGGCGTAAACATCAATCGAGTAAATAAATCAATCAAATATTTGTGAAGCTTTTAGGTCACAGTGTTTTTGATCTATATCCTTGTACATTGTGATAGGATGAAGTCCGTTATTAAACAGGCTAAAACTGACCGTCATTTAAGTGAAATATTATTGAGCATGGCGCAAAACACCAATCAAATAAATACATAAATAAAACTTACCAACATCCTGTATGTGAACATTCTTGAGTATGGCCTTAAGGAATGATATCTACATATACACATATAAATAAATAAATATAAATAAACAAATGTATACATGGGTAATACCATCCACATTTTTCGTAAACTTTTCACAAACATATACACACGAAAAAACATTGATGAGTGATGTATATACACTTACCTGGCTCTGGACGTTTCGTCTGCGCACTGCACACCACTATCACAAATGCCCAACAGAAAACTACAACTAAAACCTCCATCACTGTGAACAGCGTGTCCCTCGGACGGCGTAACAAGGACTTCATAATACACTATACATATACTGTAGCCACACAACGTTCTCGAGCAGTTGAGGTCACAGCATATATCAAATGTCTATGAGACCTTCGCTCTATACGGCAGAAGCGTTTAGTACAGGGCCACGTATATAAACTAACAAACATACTAAAGGTCTTGTTTGCTTCGCAAGCGGGAAAAGGGTTAATCTCCCTGGACACCAAGTTCCGGTTTTAACGGTAAACATGTAGAGGCCTCAGTTAATGTGAGTTGTCTACTTCTTGAGAAATCCTCACAGCATCAGCATATATAACCGTCCAACATCCGGGTCGTGAAATGTCAGACTGCAGTCCAGCAGATATTGTTTATACTTGGGATTATATATATTAGAACTGTTAAATTATAATATCCGTCAGTGGCCAGTGAGGTCGCAGGATCGAACTCATGTCGCTCTGTAGTTGGCTTTAAATCAGGTGATACCTGGCAAAAGGCTGTGATTTGCAGCAAGAGGATATGTATATACTGGTAAATTCATGTCTGTAAATAAAATCAGGAGCGTTGTTCGTTTTTTCCGCCAGCATAGTGGCGATTAGCAACATTCAAATGTAAGGGGATTTGAGCCAGCCATCTCTGGCTTTGGATTCCACGCTTCTACCTTCTAGACTAAACGAGAATTTTCTACAGCCCGGAGGTAGATAAGGCTCGTATATCACCCTGTTCACTGCCCAGTTTTCCTGGTCACATTATCGTGACTACCCAGGAAACCCACACAGGGTCGACCAAAGCAACACTGCTCGCAGCGCCAAGTGTGACGGAACTTACCAGCTGGGGAAATGTGCCAGTGATGTCTGGGTTTGGAGTACATGTTTGTACTACTAAAGGGAAATTCACAATACGTAGTCTATGACGCTCGTTGGGCCATTTGTAGTTTTCCTCCATGCATAAAACCACCAGTTAAATAAATAATTATTACCGTGGTACAGCTCGGTTGTCTGTGGTGGCTAATAGCGGCAATTTTCACCGCGTCTTTGTTAAGATCGCGCCTTAGGCGGGGTCGCGGATCCGCGCCTTTCGCGACCCAGCGAACATCGCAGTACCGCAACCTCCGCGGAACACGCAGAGAAGGCGGAACCGCGCCTTCCACACCTCCGCGGAACACACGAAGGGCGCGGGCGAGCGCCTTTCTGTTTATTTCTGAACATGCGTATTGATCTGACAGTTTTCTACACTTCTGAGTAAAAGGCATAGAGACAGACGGTTATTTGTTACAGTCTATTTCTTTTAGCGAGTCGATTATGTTCATCTGTCTGTAAAATCAGTCATGCCTTTAGTCAGTGGCTCGAACATCCATATTATTCGAAAGAAAATGCAATTAAAATACTTTTTCTACATCGTAATGTTAAACTCCATAAGCTTAGTTTCGATAAAAAGAACTCATTGCCTCGGATGACGTCATAATTATTCTACAGAGTAAGTAATATATATATATATACACACACACACACATACACTAGTCACAGAATATGACTACATCTAAAAGTTTGGGGTGATTTCTATTAAGCTTGACTTGGTTTATACCTCCCATAAATTTGAGTGTACAACCCCAAGCATACAGATATATATATCTGTATGGTTGGGGTTTTACATCGTCCGCAACATTTTTTTCAGTTTTATGGCGACCACGAGTCGTTAGGTGTGTGTATATATACTCTCTTGTGACGGCAAGTCCATGTTGCCAAAGTGCTGGCGCCACGGAAGTACCATGCAAAACCGTAAGTGAGAAAGTCTGTCAACAACCTGCGGAAGGTTGTGGGTTTCCACCCACCATAATGCTGGCCGCCGTCGTATAAGTGAAATATTCTTGAGTACTGCGTAAAACACTAATCAAATAAATAAATAATTACCATGCAAAAGACACCCGACATAACACCCCACCTAGCCACATTATACCGACACCGGGCCAACCAGTCATGTGTCCTTCCTCTAACATACCAGTGCTGAGTGCCAAGCCAGGAAGCAGCAAGTACCATTTTAAGTATTTGGTACGACCCAACCTGCAACTGATCCTAGATGTCCTGGCTTCGAGGCAGACGCTCTTACCACTAAGCCACAAAAGCAGTAGCAATGACAAAAGAGAACACATTAGACTGTTGGCCGGGAAGAGCCTTTGCACATACTGATAAAAACAACACTGAAAGCTCAAACTATCTCTCTACAGCTTTATTCATAACTGTTGACAGACTGTACCACAGAACTGGCTCAGTTTTAGTTTATTTAGCCATCTGAGCCTGTTTCCACTTAATCAATGGTCCGTGGTCGGGTTTGTACTGAACCCCTACGCCGTCAGGCACCAGGCGCCCGCTCGCCCTCATCTCCTCATAGTTCTCTTTGTCCCACTTGGTGAAGCCCCACTTTCTGGACACGTGAATCTAAGAACACACGAATCAATCACATATTTGAAAACAGTTTGAACTGGGGTAGTGCATGAATATAAAACATGAACTATATTTTGATCCACTACAGAGTATGCCTTCAGATTTTAAGTGGCTTTTACTGTAGATATTCTAACCTGTAAATCGACTTAAATGGAGACATCCACAAATGCAACTTATAAAATCGCCCAATGAACAAAGCTTTATTACTGTCATCAAAAGCTATCAAAGCTTTACTTTGTCAGGTGCCATTGTAAGAATTAAAATGTTGCCATAACTAGCTGGAGAATGAACGTACCTTCTGTCGTCCCGGGAACTTCATCTTAGCTCTCCTGAAAGCTTCAATGGCTTGGGCCTTGTACTGCTCTCTGGTTCTCACGGAGATGATGATCTGACCTATGTCCACCCGGGCCACTGTGCCCTGAGGCTTGCCCCAGGCACCTCTCATCCCTGTCTGGAGCCTGACATAAATAAAGCAGAAAACAAGAGCCACTGTACATATGTAAAACATGGAAAACTAGTACCATACACTTTCAGATTTTAGTAATCCAATAATATACGAGATGATAATGTTTCAAATTCAACCACCTTAAATCTACACGTGAAAGCCACTTAGATCTGCAATGGCTTTAAATTTATGACCAGGGAGGCAACAGTATGAAACACTTATGTTTCACATGAATGGTTAAAGGTATACATTTCTGAACTGACACAAAAGTAGACAGCTATGAAAGCAAGGGTAGACAACTTTGACAGCAAGGGTGAGTGAGTGAGTGCTTGGGGTTTAACGTTGTACTCAACAATTTTTCAGTCATATGACGACGAAGGAATCCTTAGGGTGCATGTACGTGTAATGTGCCTGTTTGTGGCAGGACGGATTTCCACCGCTCTTTTATCTAGTGCTGCTTCACTGAGACGACCTACCAAAGGCAAGTAGGCCACACCGCCCGAGCCATTATACTGATACGGGTCAACCAGTCGTTGCACTATCCCCTTCATGCTGAACACCAAGTGAGGAAGTTACAACGTCATCGTCAATCACCAGGTCAGTCGCCTTAGGTCACCGGGTCAGACGGCAGACCATGTCCAGGAGACTCATGGCTCACGGAATTAGGGCCCATCGACCATTCAGAGGCCAGCTGACAGTTGAACATCGTCGCCAGAGGTTGCGATGGGCTCGAATTGTACGCCATTGGCACCCACGTGATTGGCAACATGTTATTTTCACGGATGAAAGCTGCTTCTGCCTGTTCTGAGCTGATGGCAGACAGCGAGTTTACCGTCAAAGAGGCGAACAAACAGCTGTATCATGACGTCACTGCCAGGAAGCGGTTCGTCAGGTGTACCGTTTGGTGGTGACAGCGTGATGGTGTGGGCTGGGATTTATGGACAGGAATGGACACTAATGGTCATCATCTACGGGAACCTAACAGTTCAATGTTACGTGGATAAAATGCTACGTCCTGCTGTCCTGCCATTCCTTCAACAGCAGCCACGTGGTGTCCTGTACCAGCATGACAACGCCAGACCCCATACAGCTGAAACTGTGCAGAACTTAACGGATGTCAACGTCTTGCCGTGGTCTGCATGCTCCCCAGACATGTCCTCCATAGGTCACCTTTGGGATATCATGGGTCGCCGAGTAAGACAACGGCCACACCTTGCAGCCAACAGACAAGAACTGGCGTTCGCTCTTCAAAATGAATGGCAGGGAACCCCACGTCATCTCAGACTACTGATTTTTTCTATGCGGAAGAGTTTTTGCATGCATGGAAGCAAAGGGGTGGCCACACACAATATTGATTGGCTTTGATATTGACTCATTTTAAAAATAATCAACTTTTTTATACTCTGCCCAATGTCAAGCAAGATGGAATTGCTATTTTTCTACCCCTGCTATGTTTGTTCACTTGTAAAATGATTTTAGGGCTGCTTTGTCCGTTCTTATTCAAAACTTTGAAAGTCATTGGTCTTTTCAATATATTAAACTTCAGTCATCATGTTTTTTGCTTTGGCAAAATCTTATGTGCAGTTTTGGACCAATGAAAGAACTAATTTGCCATTCTCTTATATATGCTCTCAGTGAATGATTAATAAACAGGGGGTGCTGTGCAACTTGGTATAGTGAGAACCACCACTAATTAAGCTTAGAAACTGACTAGCAAGAGACGAATTTCTAGATAATTTCTTATTTAATGAATATAAATTATATTATATTATATTATTTATATATATATATATACATACACACACACATGCAAAAAGGGAGCTTTCAAATCTGCTCCAAGCCAAATACCGCACAAGATCCTACATGCCAGTAAATCTTATACACAATTGGTAGCAACTAGATTAATACCACACCGTATGTACTGTAAACCGTAGCATCTCATGGAACTACAATTACCGCTATAAAACAAGCATGTTAGCGCCATGTGGTATTCTCAGTCCTGTCTGTTTTAAAGGTTATTGCTGTACAATGTGTCTTTTCTAACAGTTTTGCTTACCTATCAGCCCCAGCACACGACAACATCTTGTTGATTCGGATGACGTGGTATGGGTGGCATCTCATCCTCAAGTGAAAGGCATCTTTACCACAGAATTTCACCAGATATTTGTTGGCGCAGATTCGAGCAGCTTCCAGAGCTTCGGATGTCAGCTGTTCAAACTCATCAGAAACGAGATGAACGCAGAGTGGGAACTCATCCACTCGTGCCCTCTTTCTACCCAAATCAAAGATTCTGATCTTTGGATCTAAAAAGCAATGAGCAATGGTCACTTAATCATGGTAATAATGGTGAATTGATTTATTACTACTATTAAATTCATGTACATATACATATTACACTTGACAACGGATGTTTCAGGATCATCAGACTGACGGTTTCCCAGTGCAGCTTAGTCTCCAAACACATTCCTTCTGGAGTATGGTCACCAGGAGAGGCTGTACATTAAAACTTTCAACCTTCATTAACCTCATACGCCCAGGGTTCATAGAAGTCCAACTTTTTATAACCGGAAACTCAAAATTGAGTTTTTTCTGGTCTAGATGAAGTTTATTTATATATTAAACACCAACTCTAACCTGGTATTGAGTTCCGCTTTAGTGACTGGTAATTTTCTGAACGTGAAAGTATATGATACATCGGTGTACATACATACATGTATATATATATATATATATATATATATATATACGAGAGAGAGAGAAAGTTTAAGTTCATTTGAGGTTCATTTCATGATTTTAGTGTTGGTACGTACATATACTTTTACAAGTATATTATCCTGATCAGAGTTATACATTGTATAACAAAACAGATATTAACCATGGTGATGCATGTTCAGTTGCTGGTTGTTATGTTAAAGGAAGAAAGGAACTAACAAACAATATATCAAAAGTAGACGTGCAAAATACAGAGATAAGGCTTATCTTGCCCAGAGGTATTTAATGAAGCAGTTGTAAACAATGCATGTTCAGTTGTTGGTTGTTATAAATATTAAATTACAAGAATTAAAAAATATTACATGAAATATAACCTTACATAGGCCTACAACCACAACAGACAAGACTTAGTCTGATCAGAGGTATCTACTGTATTATTTGTTTGAATTTGTTTTCCTGGATTTTCTTCAACGATGGGATAGCAAGATCAAGGAAATAATGAAAAAAAAAAAAAAAAAAAAAAAAATCTTAAAAACTTTAATTTTCCGAGTTAGAATATGGCCAAAATTACTCAACCATCTCATACAGGTATTATCAAGAGTGACTAGAATCCTCTTTCATTTCCTTCAGAGATGTCACTTGTTTTCGCACCGATCTTTCACCGGTCCAGCATGAGCTGGACTTGAACTCACAGCGACCGCATTGGTGAGAGGCTCCCGAGTCATTACGCTGCGCTAGCGCGCTAACCAACTGAGCGAATGTATTTAAAGCCTGATTTTAATTTAATTGCAGCCAATACACGCATGACCACTTCGGCTTGTCACAGATGCAACTGTTGGCGATTGAAGTTGACTGCTCATTGCTATGCATATATATTTGAATGCAATTCACTTTTTATCCACAAATGTATTTCTACCAAAAAGACACAGAATTGAGCTTCTTTACCCCAATTTTCAGTTTTCAATTGAATTTTACCACCGAATACTGAGGTCTAAAATTCACGTGTATCAACCTCTGAAGCCAAACAAAATTAGCTAGTTATTTCTTTTCCTGTCTTCATCAATCAGGTATTGACAAAGAATTTCCTTAAAACCATCAGGACTGAACAGAGTATTTTGAGAAATTTAAGGCACTATCTCCTTTTGTGTCCCCTTAAAATTATAGGTATCTGTGAATTTGGCAATCTCTTACCTGGCACACCCCTGCAGAACCTTGACTTAGGGTAGGGCTTATTTTTGCAGTAGCGGTAACTGAAATCAGGAGTAAACAATTATGTTAAGATCACCTTAGACTTCAAATCAGAGAGTATTGTCAAACATGAATAAAGTATTACTGCTTTATTAAAATTTAACCAACATCACTAGCATTTCAGACAGCTTCACACTTGGACTGTATCAAGAAAAAAAAATGTATATTATTGTCACAAAACGGTGATGCTCAGTAACGGGAACTGATACTATACCATGTATCAGCAGGGTAATGCCTGTTTATAGTAAAGAATGTTAGTCATCTGTACAAGTATGGGGGTCCACTGGAACTTGGTTAGTGGTCTAGATAGTCGATGCTTTGCTTTGTCATCAACCCATTTATAAGCTAAATCAGCATTTCAAGTTTTGTTAGTTCATTCGGTTTTGGATGAGGCAAGGTGGGGGGCTTGTCTCTGCTATGTCTACACGACATTATCTTACAGTAGTTGTACTATAATGATGAGAAAAACTCCATGAATTTTCTGCAAATTTTGTGCTGAGATTATATGAAATAAATTTGAGTTTTGTCTGCTTGTCTGGGACAGGCCAAATATACAAGAGGCAACCCGTCGCTACATTGAAAACTGTACACGAGCTGCTGTATTTTTCAGTAAACGTTCAGTAAATACAATATTCAGTGAAACACAAGTAAACTATGATCTTATGTTAAGAATATTACGCTTTGTCTTTGTAATATTTACCAAATCAAAAATGCTTGTTGAGGTTGCTGTTAAATGAAGTTCTCACCCCCAAAAGGCTAGACAGGGGAGATTACTCATATTTGTGTGTTGAAAAGCTGCTAGATGGAAGGCATTCGCAAGTTAACTACACCACCACAGAGAAGAGATGACTGGATACCATAAATTCACATGAAAAATAATTGAGATCAGTCCATAAAAGGATAAGATTTCAGCTGCAAAACATGTAATGGCTATTCAAAAAATCAGCAGGAATTGTAATTAAGTAGGTGTTTTTTTTTTAGAGAATTTCCACATTTCAGCGATTTCAAAACTTACTTACTCTTGCCACAGGTATTTCTGTTATTGGGCAGCTAAGTTTGTATCCGTGTCTGTCCCAGGGACAGGTGGCTAAAATTTTAGTTTCAAGCCCTGATTTCTTTGCCCTATAATATATGATTTATTTATTTATTTGATTGGTGTTTGACTCTGTTGGGTTGATAAATGTCAAGGCAGTAGTTTCTCTGTTACGATTACCAATGTATAGCAGACACCTATCAAATCTGGTCATTATACCAGTCCGGTCTGTCATTCCTGTCTTTAGGTGACCCTTGGTGCTTTTTAAACACGCTCAAGAATATTTCACTTGTTCAATGGTGGCCAGCATTGTGGTGGGAGAAAGCTGGGCAGAGCCTCTGAGTGACCCATATAGTATGTGATGCAAATAAAATGCAACTAAATCCATCAACGTCACACAAACACTTGGACATATATAGTGTCCTACACAGGGCTACATCTGAAATCTGTCACATTCTTACCAGCTTAGTTTTCAGAACTACAGATCTGTACTCTTCCATTTACTAACCTGGAACTCGGCCCTTTCACGTGTACTGTTCTCAACATGTTAAAGCTGTACGCTACAACTCCTTCAGTAACTCTACTTCATACCCCCTAGTTATTTGTGAATAATAAAGACCGTAACAATCAAAATTGAGAAGAAAATTTAAAAACATGACACTATAGGCTGAAAAGAGCACATTTTTTTTTTATATCTGGTGGTGCCTGTTGCATAATTTTGCGATTTTTTCCTCACCATACACATAAAGCCTGAAAATGGCAAAGCTGGCATAAATCGCGGAGTCCATCTTTAGCACACTGTAATTTATGCTGCGGGTGTGTTGTCTCTGAGCCAATGAGAGTCGTTAAAACTGTCTGCTTGTTCGTGTAAACTCGGAACCAACATCCAACATTCCGGTTTCCCAATTGTCGAACGGAAAACGAACTGTACTGTTCGCTACCTTCTGGAAAGAAGAGTTCTACCAGAAATGCACGAACTGCACTTCGGTGGTTTCCGACGGCAATTCTCCTAACACAGAAGACTTCAGGACTTGTCCTTAAGCAAAATGGAGTCGCCCACAGCAGATTTTGTCACTGAGTTTATTTATAATTTATCAACTTGCGGTACAAGTTGAATTTTTTCTGATATGTGCCTGTGAGGAATTGCATACGCTTTTCAACGGTATTTGACTGATATTTAAATTTTCTTCTCCTTTAACACAAATGTGCCTGTCACAAATTAGCAGCATGCGAAAGCAAGGCTGTGAACATGGCCAACCAATCTCAGTGCTAATTTAGGGCTAGAGCTCCAACACCATAAATATACTTGTGTCGGACAAGCACTTCTTGGCTCTCTGGCTTTACTCCAGTACCAAATTTATGGTGTTTTGGGTGATTTTGAACTGTACTTTTTGAACAGGAACGAAAAGATACGACTGTCAAGTTAGGAGTAGACTTACACTTGTGATAATAAACGTCCTACTCTCTTCAAGTGCTGCTCTTTTTGAGTGGATTTCAAGGCTTTGCGGAGAGGACCAACCAGAGTTTTCAGGTGAATGATTAAATGATGAGACAGGTAAATATATCTCATAACTAGTAAAGTAATATACTGTTCAAAATAGATCTTAAAATTACTATTCAGCTGTCATTAAAGAATCAATTGTTTAATCAAATGCTTATGTTCAGAATAATTAATTTTTATAACAAACTGCCTCAACCTGATAAAAACAAATAGCACTGCTCTCTGAACAGTGACGTTTATGTTGTTGTTGCACAACTCACCATCTTGCTGGTCGGCGCCCCATTATAATCTGAAATTGAATATAAACGAGTCATATCAGTTTAAAACTTCATGGATCGATTAGACAACATATCGGGAAAAGCATAAATATTGGACTGAGGTAACAAAACTTTATTTAGTTTCAGGATGACTGCTGATTTCTCACTGTTGTAAGTACACACACTCACATTACACGACGGCCACCATAGGAAAGAAAGTGACCCGGATGTTGGAGTTCACCACTGTGGCTGATCATGTGATCAAAATAAAATGGTGGCGTGTTCACAAGCATGATAATGGGTAAACACATTATGATGTCAAAATAATGAAAACAGCAGGAAGCGTTGGGGGGCTGGAGACTCGCGTAAAGTTAAACAATGAACGGTGAGTTTTTGAATCTGTGTATGAAACACAGGAAAACATTTCACGGTATATTTGTAATCATGATGATGTTTTTGTTGACATCTAGGCGACTGACTTACCGACTCGTTTCACTTAGATTTCGACAGTTACTTAAGGCGCAGGTTTTGTGTTGTATCCTTCGAAGCAGACACTTTAATGATACAACGTACACGATCGTTGTGTGGCTGTGCGTCTGCAGGCTGTTGTTCAACTAAAATTGCGATCTACAGAAAGTCGTAACTCAAGGATTTCTGCTATTTCATTATGACAAAGCACAATTTATGTCATTTAACACAAATCAAATTTCATCACTTCACTTAAGTTCGCTTGTTAAGAAATGTTAAGTCGTAGGCGTCTGGTAGAGTTGAGTTATGATACTTGATGCTTTCCTGTTCCTTTAACATAGCATATCACATGGCCTTGTTAGAATTTTAGAAAGTCAGTTTATAGAGTTACCAAGCATGTAAAAAAAAATGACTTTTAGATCTTTTCTAGCCCATCTTCTGAAGTAAATAAGGTTATATTATTTGTTGTCTTTTTAAGTGATTTATCCTCCTAAAATTACAAACATGTATAGCTGATTTAAGTGAGATCTCACCTCTTGAGTTACCTGTTTGCAACTAATCCCCATATTGAAAGCATTAATAACTTATTGGAAATGTGTACCAGAACATGTATATAGGTTTGAGAATTTTCAATTTGATAGTACTGTTTTTTTGTTTATATGTCAAGTGCTGAGACTATATACCACACATTCTATTTATTCATTGTATCCAGAAAGCTAAACTGCAGAGGTTTATCCTGTTTATTTTAGCTAAGCTTCTTGATCCATGATGATTTCTCTCACATACTTTAACCTAAAGTTTGGTGTGAAAAAATGCAGTTCTAGAAATGTATTTTAAATTATCTTTAGAAATAGTTTTGTTACCAACATTAAAGTTCTTCACTAAAAACTCTTAAGAGGCTCTGTATGGATTGATGTCAAAGACTGAAGAAAAATTGTTGTAAAGTGCTAATCTTTAGGTGAGGTGTAGCATTCTGACTCTAAATTATCCTTGTCTGTTCCAAAATCTCAATTAAAGTTTAAACATTAACATTAAAATGTTTATACCGGTATGTTAAACTGACCACAAGAACACTTATTAATGGTCAGTGGCAATCCAATCCTGGTGTGAATTATCAGTACAATCAATTGACAGACAGCTGACATAGCTCTTTTGTTCTCAGAAATGGGGTCATGAGATTTGGGTCACCTGACTTACCTTTTTTTATGTCCCAGTCATGCTCGTAATTTGACAAGATCTTATGTCAGATATGATTACTCTTAGCTTGTGGAATTACCTTTTTTTATGTCCCAGTCATGCTCGTAATTTGACAAGATCTTATGTCAGATATGATTACTCTTAGCTTGTGGAATACTTGTTTTACAGACTCCATTGTACAGCAATAGCTTTCTGGGACTAAGACCCTAGGGGGTGGGTTGGGATTGGGTGGGAGCTGCGTCACATGTTGCTTGTATTGTAAATATATCATTGTTAGGTTTTCAAATCACCTTCTCCATTTCTCCATACAATGATTTGTGGGAGGTAAATTCCTGTTTCTGGAAAATAACTCTCCTATTGAGTTTTTTTTTTTTTTTTTGATGAACCTAAGATTCTTTTACTTGTATATCCACATGTTATTGTATACAGCTGTAGTCTTACATACATGTTTTCTGGAGATGTGCTCTTGAGTGCCTTGTGTGACACATGTATTTCAAACACAGTCACAGCATGTCTATCGGCATGTGATCATATTTGTTGTGAAATAGTAACAGGTGACATTATTTTTTTACGGTTATAGTATGTGGAGTACATGAGAACAGATTGGTAATTGTGCATTGGAACACTGTCATGCCTGAGTTTACAGAGCCAGAGATGTACATTCCTTTGTCTTTTGTAGGGGATGATGTGTATCTCAGTGAGAGACATGCTCTCCTTACCAGACTGTTGGATGCTGTCAAACAGGTAAATTTACAAGCCTCATTATTTTCTGTACTGATATTGAATTCAAGTTTTCCTTCTTAAGCAATAGAGTAAATTTTAAAAGTATTCTTTAGTCATCAAGTATAAACTTGTTCAAAGCCTTCTTCCAACCATAAACCTGACTGTCATCGTATGAGTGAAAAATTGTTGAGTGTGGTGTGAAAGCACCAAGAATATATATATGTATATGTGAAAAAATGAATAAAGTTATGCGTACAGTGTATATCTTTTCATGACTCTTGAGTATAAGCAAGTTATTCATTGGTTAGTATAAGAGAAATAAGATTCTGTATGTGTAGTTACAAGTCAGTGTCATAGAACCTGTAAATATATACATGTACATGTATGGCAGAGTACAGTAGATGTATATCTGACAGTACACATGTACATGTATGGCAGAATACAGTAGATGTATATCTGACAGTACACATGTACATGTATGGCAGAATACAGTAGATGTATATCTGACAGTACACATGTACATGTATGGCAGAATACAGTAGATGTATATCTGACAGTACACATGTACATGTATGGCAGAATACAGTAGATGTATATCTGACAGTACACATGTACATGTATGGCAGAATACAGTAGATGTATATCTGACAGTACACATGTACATGTATGGCAGAATACAGTAGATGTATATCTGATAGTACATATAGTAACCTTGTGGACTGATTCTTGCTTTCATACTATTATAACATATATCACATTTTAAAGATAAAAAGAAATTTTATGCAGGTTGATGTTTTGTAGCTAGCTGCCAAGCTTGGCATTCACAAGTTTTCAGTGAAAATCATGTCCTGTAGATTCTTGTAATGCGAAGTGACTTTAGCTCCATGCATGAACAAAAAGCCCAAAGGTTGTGAAAAACAAAGCCATTAGGTCAGGTAACACCAGGAGATATATATATATATAATCTTAGATAGCAAAGATACTGTTATGTTATTATACTGTTACATTGTTTCATGTACATTGTATATAGATTACTACAATCTGGCATACACATATATTCCTTGTGATTAATACATTTAACTAGAGCAACATGGAGTAGCATATTGCTTATGTACTGTAGACCTGTTGCTATACACCTGACATGATTAATTTGTGTTTAGTTTGCTAGAGGGTCATCCAGCTTGATAATTGACATTTGATGCATATTTCGGTTCACAGGATTCCCAGTTCCTCCTATAATAACAAAGAATCAAGTTATACAAATCATGGTCAGCAGATCAAGTTTTTGTATTTGTATTGTATCTAAAGTTGATTTTATTTCCCAGCCTACATGTGTGTCAGCAGGTTGAAATATAAGGGTGATGATTAAGTTTTGTTTACACACACTAGTGTCTCTGGGTTGAAAATCAGTAACAGTGTCATTGGAGAATGACAAAATGCTTGTGTATGCCTCTTTTTTCAGTGTCAAGTTCGTTTTGGTGGAAGGTCAGAGTTAGCCACTGATGGGGACAGCAGGTCAGTACTATACACCATGCATTGTTATACAGATAGTGCATGCTGACAGATGGGATATCAGGAATTGTACGTTCGAGAGAAAGCATGAGTTAAATATCACTGTTGATTCCTGATGTCCCATCCCCAGCATGCATTATATGTTTTATTACACTGAAAAAAAAAGATCAGTATACTAACAGTATACTAGGTTAGTACTTTAAATTGCTAAATTTGTAAATCAGTAGTGAAACTAGCCAACAACCAGTTGTCTACTTTACAAACAAGCAGACATCAGGGAATCAGACAGGGAGGTAACTTCAGCGAGTAGAATAAATGCACATGATTGTTGAATTTTAGCACAAGATCATTGGCTACGGGCTCATGAACATGTGATAGCAAAAATGGCTCTATGAGATATAATAATACAGTTTATTAAGCTTCAGCTGTTTGCTACTATCTTGACTATTATATGGTATAGATATTTTCTGGCTTCCATTTATAAAAAATACTGGTGCAAATTAAAACAACCAGATGTCCCTCATCTGGAATTTGTATGTAACATCAAGATGCCAAAGTTTTTCCAGGTAATGTATTCAAAGTACTGTTTTGACAAGAATTAGTGTTTTAATAGGACATTGAATGTGTTGGAACTGTCAGTAATAGGTAACTGTTCTCATCAGCCAGCCTGGAGATGAAAAATGTACATGGAATTTCTGAAGCAATGCTTACATTGTACATTCTCTATTAACATGTAAAACCTTTAAGACCAAAACAAAGCTAAATTTTTTGTTTTTGTGTTTCTTTTCATGATAATACTTTCACTTACATGTACAGTCTGCACAAGTTAGTTCGTGAAAAGGGATTCAGCTGTTGACCTGTCAGTCAAATCTTTGACATCTAACATTGTATATTTTAATGTGACCTACTCACTTAATGAGGGTCCTTAGTGCAAGATGACATCAATTTTTGGGGGGAGGATGTCGCAGGTGTTTAAAATGTATGCTTGTTTTTATTCCATCACTGTATGTTAGTTACCCACAGAATTCAGCTGGAAATCACCTTAGCACCCATCGGTTACATAGTTTGCAAGCTCTTGATCAATGGATCGATCTTGTCTTTTACTACAGGGTGTCATGTCTTTGTGCAGCGTGGGAGGCAGCCTTACAGCATGGGATGAGACACAACAACAAGGCTCTCTCAGCCCTCAAGTATGTACGACTACATGTACCCATTTCTCTACAGTCTCGTACTGCATGGTAGATGGGCTGATAAGTTGTTTTCTTCTTAAGTTAAATCAGGTCTACATTCATATCAAATTGATAATTAGTATGTGTGCATAGTAATAATGTTTTATAAGGAAACCCTAGTTTAAGTAAGACATTATAAACAATATCATTTTCAATCTTGTTGAATATGTGTATCACTCCACTGACAGTAAAGATAGGCCGTATACAAGGCGGTATATATAAAAAAGAAGCAAAATTTAATTTGTTGAATCATGTTGGCTGAAGAGCTATAGTATGTGGTGTACACAGACACATTTTTCTTCCTAAGGGGACTATTTAGGTTTACATTCGTTTATAAATTCTTATTTTTAGTATTGTGTAATTGCAGGCAGGTGACAGAAATGACTGGCCTGTCAAAGGTTACTGGAGTGTTTGGAGATATAAAGAACCTAGAGACGGAGCCAAGTGAGTTCATTAACTATCTTTAATTTATTTATTTGTTTATATGATAGGTGTTTTACACTGTACGCAAGAACATTTTTGAGAGTTTTGTTGATCTTAGGATCATTTTCATAGCTTTGATAGGATGAAGTTATGCTGGAAAAATGGAAGTTTCATTACCAAAAGTAATATTTTATAACCTATATTTTCCTCGCAATGTGCCATTTTGAGACAAATTTTTAGGGCAAGTACAACATGCTGTCTGTGTGTGGACAGAGCCAGAAAAATACTGTGAGATGAATTTTCTTCTATAAGCTAAATGTCTTCTGTTCATTTGAAATACATTCCATGTAAAAAGATGTGCCCATACTTAGTAGACCTACCATACGGTATTTGGGCATATTAGATGACTAAATAAAACAGGAATGTCACTTAGATTGGGAATTTCACATGTATCTTGTAGCACCCCATTCCAGAGTTTCTTACATTGAAGAAATTATAAGGGTTAATATATCCCAAATGAGTCACAAATGACATGAGTGATTATTTGTTAATTCAGGTGTTTTGCGCAGATACTGGTGTTCTGTTTAATAAGTGAGGTTATGTATTCATTAGATGGATTTATTTGATGGATTTTTGCAGCTTTCTGGTCATATGTGAAGGAGCACCTAACCAAACATGAGGTACAGCGATATACCACCCTGAAGTCCATGGTAACAGACGCCGGGCGGGGTCGTGCCTGGTTACGCGCATCCCTCAATGAACACTCCCTGGAGCGCTATATGCATATGTTACTGGAAAACACATCTCTACTGAGGTGAGGCTTTCTGGGCACATGATGTTAAACTTCCAAAGACATTATTAAATCAGGTCATTATTTGTGTTCATATGTGTTATAGTTCAAAATGAACACATCTCTACATAAATTACTTAGTTGACTGGTTGTGCACTCGCATGATACACTTGAAAAGACATCCCTACACTAGGTGAGTGTACATGTGTGTGTTATTCTTCAAAATACATCTCTGCTCAGATCTGTGGTCAGAATGTCGATTATGGATCTTGCTGTTTAGTATTTCTGTTTAATATTGTAAATTATATACAAGTATCTGACAATTGCCCTTCTGTCTGCAGTCAGTATTATGAGGAGTGGGCATTTCTGAGGGACCAAGAGCGGAGCTCTATGTTACCTATGATGGCAGCAGGTAGGACACATTTGGTTTAACATGTCCCTCACATGTTAAATGCTGATGCACTTTAACTGGCAGTCTAACTGCATTTAGTTTAAATGTATTTGGAAATCAACACTATCATATCGTGCAAATAACATTGTGTATTTTATTTTCCAATCATTGAGAGAGAGCATCTGTGGAGTATTTAATAAGATTTTGCCAAATAATCCTGCATTGTGGAGTGGATAGTGAAAATTTCTACCAAAAAATATATATATATGTATATATTTGACTGTACTTCAAAACTTGTGTGCATGAATATCAACTTTGTGAAAATATGTCCTTTTGGTGCAGGTCTTGGATCAATCTTGTTCGCCATCACAATTGATAAGTCTGAACTGAATGCCATCAGGCAGGCGCCCATCAATGTAGCAGTGCCCTCTGGTGGCATGTCCCGAGCAGTGGAGGAACCCAGGCCTGTCATCAGCGGAGAGGCAGGACAAGGTATATTTTCAACAAGCATGGCCAACACAGAAAATTGATTGTTATTCTCAGTTTTTATGTATTATGTGCATGTTATTTCATGGGATTTTTTTTATGAACTAATCACCCTGCTGTACCAAGTTAAGAAGATATTGAAAAATAACGTGATATTTTATGCCTTTTCACCTGTAGTGTAAAATATTTTGAGATTTTCTACTAATATATATAATGATATATCCATGGAGTACCATTGGTTTGGTTGAAATTTACATGCTGCGAGTGAAATGTTGGTAATTCGGATTTGCAATAAATTTTCAGAAAAGAAGAAAGAGAAGAAGAAAAAGAAGAAAATAGCAAACATTGTATCATTTGGTGAAGACGATGATGGTGCGTACAGTTCTTCACCTTCATCTGTGAAGAGTCCCACTTTGAGCGTGGCTGATTACAGCGGGGCTCACCATAAGTTCTCCTTCTCAAACTCTAACCTGGTTTGGTCAGAGGAGTTAACAGAGAAGGACTGTGATTCAGCTATTCTTACCATGACCACAAATCCCTCTGAAGAGTGCCTCAGGGGCAATAACTCTAGCCATGCTGAAGAATTAGACAAACTTTCCTCGGGACAAGAAAATAGTCCGAGATCTTCAGATATTACTATGTCAGGTGCTGAAGGGACCAAGAGAGATAATTCTGTGATAGAGAAGAACACCAGCAGGTTAAAACTTTCTCTAGGAAAAGGCGAGGGAAATGGTGAGATTATGCGGAGTCGGAGTCCGAACAGGAGCCCTCATAGAAGTCCTCGATCGTCTGATCACGAACCGAGCATTACCTCGTTGAGTTCTGTAGAGAGGCCATCTAGTCACGGCTCATTCAGCTCAGCAGATGTGGAGGAAACGTAAGTGAAGACGTTGGAGTGTGGAAGTGTGGAAAGTTGGATATTTTGATTTTGGCACCTTGTCTGTTCTTCTAGGGCTTGCCTCTGATTATTGCTGAATGGTAGTGATGCTAAAAGTCTCTCCCATTTCATTCATACTTAAATCTGAATTTTCTTGTGAAACTGTGCATACTTTTTAGTGGAAATGAATGCCAAAATTTAGGTTAGGGAAGCAGTATATGATTGAGATTGTTTTACCTCAGAGAGTGTTTTCTAACTTGCATCAGTCAATCTTTGTAGAGCACATGAAATGACAACACCTTGCAAGGATAACACACCTGTTCTGCTGACTCAACTCAGGTTTGAGATTTTCTCACATCTTTGGTGTACACACACCTAATGGCATAGTGAAAAGACTTATTATTGAGTTCAGTCACCAACACTATATAAACTTGTAAAGAACTTACAGTCTTGGTATCTACAGAGTTCATGGTTCATCAATATTAAACTTGCCAAAGGTTGGTTACTTACCCTAGGCACCCCGGTTTCCTTCATTGATAAAACCCTACTGCCACAGTATAATTGAAAAATTCTTGTTAACTGTGTTCATAGGCTGCTGTATTTACCTATATATACCTGTTATGGTCACTGTTTAGGGACCCCCAGGATGTGCTCACTCCTCTCTCCCCAACTGGGAAAGCCATGGATGTCCAGTTGTCCCTCACTAAAGAGGAGACCGTCTCCTACAGTGGTGTGTACATTAGATCATACAGTTTTCACTGCTGGCCATTTTCAAGACTTATTTAATTTATTAAATGCAGTGGCTAAAACAAATAATATTTGAGATGCAAGGCTTAAGGTATTGATCAGTGTAGTCTGACAAATATGATGTTTAAAAAGATATAGAATGCTTAATGGCTACAGCAGAGAGATAGGTTTTCCTGTGAATTAATGTGTCAAAAGTGAAATTCATGTAAACCAAGGAATGGCCTGAACTGGCCTGTGTCTCACACCGCTCAATCAGTAATGATTCTGTGTACCTTTAAGATAAAGTCTTTGTGATGTTGTACAATTCAAACAGGTAAATGTTTATCAACAGTACAGTAGTGATGTGTGATTACAAATTGAAGTCAATCTTCAATCAGATCTTAACAATACCATCTGACTTATTATTTTCTTACAAGTACAGTCACATCCAATTAAATCAGGAAAAATTAAATCAGAAGTCCACCTAGCTGTTCCAAGCAATGGATTCATTAAACTTAGTCTAATTTGGATCAGAATTTATGCTTAGCCAAGAAATTCCATGGAAGTTAGGACATCGATCTCTTGAATAAATTGTACTTATATATATATAACTAGTACTGTAAATGCCTTTTTATTCGCGGAGGCTTACTTCCATCTATGTCTCTTACAAAATCTGCGAAAGTTTATGAACTTTCGCAGATTTTGTAAGAGACTTAGACGGAAGTAAGCCTCCGTAAAAGAAAGCAAGATTAACTGACGATCAATTAAGCTGGATTTGTGAAAGCCGGAATACATTCTAATTAATGTGTTTGAAAAAGTATTAGAACTGTAGTGCTTTTTGACAAATTTGTGGGTTACAATTTAGATGGGTTCTATATTCAAGGGCACTTATTTTTGCAGAAATGTGTTTGCCGCGAAATCCGTGAATGTTAGTACCATGCAAATAAAAAGGCATTTACAGTGTTTCTTCAGTTTAAGAAGGAATCTATTAAAATAAAGTTGTGGATTTAAGAAGTTTAAGAAGTTTCATAATAATTTGAGCTCTGTGCTGTGTTTTGCATACAGTGGACTCCAATGACCTGCCCAGCTATATTGGTGAGGATGTGGAATTTGCAGCCATGGCATTGGCTCTTGCTCAAAAAGGCTTCTCCAGGCGAGTGCAAACCTTGCTAACATGTGTTTCCCATTCACCAGCCATGTGGTCATTACATATGGTATCCAGGTGTATCTCCCCCCCCCCCATCCCTCTCCTGCCCCCGTCACCCTCACCCTTTCTTTCTCCTTCTCTCCCATCTCATCAGGTACATGTACCCTTATGCGTGCTCTCTAGCTTTTTGTTTTATTGTCCATCAGATGAGATGTCCATAGCGCAACATGGAGTTTCTCAAACACAATTAGTGTTTGAAATTAGCTTTGAATAAGTAGAAAACCTTTATCATCCTGTGTTCAGTAATTTTCAGCCTCAATTTCTGACTTACATGTACACTGATCAATTTTAATACTCTCCTCCTCTTTTCTGAAGCATTGCCACAGTATGGCTGGAAAATTGCCCACGTGGTGTTAAGCCATAATCATTTTTTATTTTCTGAAACTAATGGCAAATGAAAAATGTTTTGATTTGTGTAAACCTTAATTCATTGATGTAATAATATCTTGTACTTGTGGTACTTGTAGTGGTATGAGAACGGATGGAGATGGTGGCAACGCAGTGGACATGTCCTCAATAGCGCAAGAATCCATGTCAACACGTAAGCACAGAACATTTCTTCTCCGTCTGAGATGATGAATTCTGACTCTGGTGTCCATTGGCCCAAAAGTTGCAGTTATTCCAATCAGTTTATATATCTGTTGGCTGTTTATAGATGTTCATCCAATTGTTCCTGAATGACAAAGAAATGAATTCCTTCTTTTGCAGTAAATTCCCTTGGTACAAAAAATTTCTTTTCACGTACATAAATAGAAGTATCTTTTTTTTTTTGGGGCTTTTACTCCCACATTCAAGATGTGTCATATTTGTGTTGAGATTCAGTGTGAGCCATTTAAAGACTTCATAGTGTATTAGTCTAAGGAATTGCTCTGATAAAGGTCTCATAAATTGACCCCTGAGGCTGATGTTTTGTGGTGGTTTGTTTACAGAAGAGCTCAAACAGGCAGTTGTGGCCATGATGGTGAGGAAAGATGAGGTTGAAGAGCAAAACAGGTAACTGTGAATGACTTCTAGGAATGGAACATTTGAAAGGGGATGGGGTTGGGGTTGGGGTTGGGGGGTGGGGTGGAATTCCTTATTTGTATTCTGCTGCTTGTGAACAGTTGTTTTTGAAGGCTGTGTTGTGGGATCTAGATTTGTGCTCTAAATAAAATGTCTATACAAGTTTTAGCTGATTGAACCAAATTGTCTCTGATGTGAAATAAAACATAACGGGGTAATGTGTGCTGGTTGTATAGAAAATCACAATGATATCTTGTCTAGGACTTGTCAGTGCTTTTGTCATCTTTGTCAGTAACTGTGTACATACTGCGTGTTTCATTCTACCCTGCTATAGACAGCTTATTTTCAGCTGTCTCTGCTGTGGAACGAAACACGCTGTAATTCTTCAACCTTTTCACATGTTTGCAAGGTGTTTATTCAGACATATTCTGAAGGCATGATTCTGTGTATACTGATAAAATTATACATTTTGTGAAGCCCTGAGGTTGGCCAAGCCAGCCAATATAGTTTCATCTCCAAAATCAGATTATAAATGTACATGAATTGCACTGTAAGTTCATATGCGAAAGGGTTGAGGAATTAGGGTAACAGGTTTCGTTAATAAATAATGACAGCGAGGTAGCCTAAGAGTTTTCGGTGTTAGTTGTCTTTGTTAGTGACCTTTTACCTTAGTAGAGTTTCAGTTTCATTCTGCCCACAGGTCAATAAGGGCCATGTTGGAGCAGGAAATGGAGACGTCCTCCACACTTAGAGCCGAGATTGAAGAGTTGAAACTAGTCAACGTGACCAGACAAGAGAAGGATTTGTCCAAGCTACAAGCTTTGCAAAAGTATGCTTATGCCCTGCATTCTTATAGCCTGTACATATGTCAGAATTTCCTCTTGGGCCGTATGTGGGAAGGTCTGCTAGCAACCTGCGGATGATTGGGAGTTTCAACTGGGTTGTGGCCGGTTTCCTCCCACCGCAATGCTGGTCCTCACTGTATAAGTGAAATATTCATGAGTATGGCATAAAACAAAAATCAAATAAATATATAAATATATTGGAGAAACTTTCCAAATATTCCAAAAGTAAAGGTACAAAGACAGTATTTTGGAGTCAGAACAAGATTGGCATGATGTGTCAGTCTTAGATCTTTTTGCTTTAGTACTGTGGAAAATTAAAATGTAGCTTGGTTAGAATTTTAACCAGAAAGGTGGTTATGTTCATTCATTTGATTCAAGGTTATATTGTCTGTCATTTTCATCATTAGGTCAACTTGAAGGGTAATGATGTGGTTTAATACCAACATGTTGTAGGCAGCTACTTGTTGATAGTCTCAGGATACCTCTAATTGTTTCTGCTTGTCTTTCAGAGAAAATGAGTTGTTAAAACACCAGTTGAGGAAGTATGTGAATGCTGTGCAGTTACTGAGGAAGACGGGAGAGGATCAGTCTGAAGCAGGTACACCATCATTTCATGAACGAAACTGAAAACATGAGTATGATGAACCAGGTAGACAGGAAACATGACAGACAAGGAGAATTAGTCAGAAGCAGGTTTATATGCTGTATGTGAATGAAACTGAAAACATGGGTATGATGAACCAGGTAGACAGGAAACATGACAGACAAGGAGAATTAGTCAGAAGCAGGTTTATACGCTGTATGTGAATGAAACTGAAAACATGAGTATGATGAACCAGGTAGACAGGAAACATGACAGACAAGGAGAATTAGTCAGAAACAGGTTTATACGCTGTATGTGAATGAAACTGAAAACATGGGTATGATGAACCAGGTAGACAGGAAACATGACAGACAAGGAGAATTAGTCAGAAGCAGGTTTATACGCTGTATGTGAATGAAACTGAAAACATGAGTATGATGAACCAAGTAGATAGGAAACATGACAGACAAGGAGAATTAGTCAGAAGCAGGTTTATACGCTGTATGTGAATGAAACTGAAAACATGGGTATGATGAACCAAGTAGATAGGAAACATGACAGACAAGGAGAATCAGTGTGAAACAGGTGTATATAAAAATGAAACTGAAAACATTAAGATAGTGATAAAGAAATGAAACCTTTAGGAAGTGTTCTTGAGATGTGCTTTTGTGGTCATAAGCTGTGTTTTGCATTGCAATGTTTTTTAGACATTATTTATTATGACTTGTTATGATGATTTTTCAGAAAACCTAGGTATTCACTTGGAAAGTCCGCAGCCAGCTATCCCTCCCCCTAAACCTCTGATTGACTATAGTCACGAGGCGTCAGAATATGAGAAAAAACTCATACAGGTACATCACAGTTTTTGTTTACATGGTTTTTTTAGGCGGCAACCAAGTATAGTTTTGCTTCTCAGAATGCCACTGCAGTGTATTTATCCAGGAGCTTGAAGTAATGTTTATTGGGAATAAAAGTAGTCCAAGTCCAATCTTAAGTGTGTGCTTAAATCCAAGCTCTTATGTAACCCCAGAGTCACTTTCAAGAAGCAGGGGATGATTCCACAAAGGCATTTCTGACTTGAGTAAAAAATTGAAATATGATAAAGAAGCTTATTTTTTGGCTTTAGGAATTAAAATTTTGTACACCTTATCCGTATTAGCTAAAGACAAAAGTGTCCAAATTTCTACTTCTACAAATTTCCAGAACCCAAAACTACGCATTGTAATGAGGTTTTAAATTTTGTCTTAAGTGGCTTTGTGAAATTGATCCCAGAGGTCATGAATTTTGCACAAACTGCTATAATTTTTGTGCTTGGCTTGAATATGAAATCTGGGCAAGGACAAGAGTTAAATACCAGTGGAATGCTAGATTATATGACACATTTCACTCCACAAATCAGCTGAAAAATATAAAACTAGAACAAAAAGATTAAGTTAAAATTATAAAGAAATTATTCATCTGGTGACTGTAAAAGTATAAATTAACAAGTATTATGCATCACACTGGCAGGAAAACAAGTGAAAACAAAATTGTACAGCAGTTGTTCATGGGAGTCAAGTGTCTTCTGATTTGTATTTTGAAACCTTACCAGAATGATTAGTATCCAAAATTATACTTGTGAATTTTTGCCTACTTATGATACTTTGTGATATCAGAAGCTTGGTAGATATCAGCTGACTGCATACTCAGATTTATGGAGTGCCTGGATTTCGTGTGGATGCTGATGTTTTGTTCATTAGGTGGCTGAGATGCATGGAGAGCTGATGGAGTTTAATGAGTTGCTGCACCGACAGCTGGGTGCAAAAGAGAACCTGGTGAAACAGTTAAGGACACAGCTGGTAGAGCTCAGAGGTCCAGTAAGTATTTGCTTTGTACATAATTATGTATGTGGGCATTGTTTTGTCAAGATGCTGACATGGCACACATAATAATGATAACAGCATACATGTATATTCCACTAGGGTAAGGCACCAACAATCCTTGTTGACACAGCTCAAGAATCAAAGCGAGTTTTATAGGTATTTATGAAAGAACAAGGCAGGTTGATCTTCTGAATTATGCTCTGGGGTGATTGTAGGCTCCCAGTATTACAAAAATAATGATGTTCAGTCGGTACTTTAATCTAAACACGATCACTGCCATGTTAAAAAATATGCAGGCCGCCCTACTGTGCCGTAAAGTTTCAACGTCATTTTACACCGGGATTTCAGTCTGTTGTCATAATGATGTAACTCGAAAGCTCCAAATTGGCTGCCAGTTTGTGATGGTTGGCAGGTTGGAAGCATGTATTATGTAGTGGATAAATTACTGCATTGACAAGTCATTGTGTCAGAAGACGAGGCAAGTTCATATGAAATGTAATGGGCTGTATAATGAGGTGTAATCCATAACGTGCGTGAACTTTGCCAGGATACTATGTGCTACGGTCGCTGAGGACCCGAAAATTCAAAACTGAGACTAGAGATACTGAATCTGAAAAAAAACAGTAACCTCAGTCTTAGCATGGATTCTTTTCTGCTGTTTGTCTGATAGTTAATCATAGTTTGCTGGTGTGTGTCATGTTTGGGCATGTGTGTTGTGTTGTGCGCATGGCTAGTACACTGTTTCTGTGCCTTTACTCTTATGAAATTATTCCAATCATCTGATTTTAATAAATGCATCAAGGAATTATCACTCTGTTATTTGGAAAAAAGTATTTTAGTTGTTTTTTTTGTCGTCTTTTATTGATATTTAGGGGTGAGTCTATTATATTTCATGGTCCCCTCCACATTTTTATCATTTACTTTCAATATTTGAAACATTTTAATATAAATTTGGTATATTATGCATATTGGACACAGGAAAAAAGTCTTACCACCATAGGGAGATAACTCATCATGTGGGGGAGATAACTCTAATATAATACATGTGTTGTCTGCTGTGGTAGGTAGCCTCAACTTACCCATCTAGACTGGCTCATCTGAATGTGAGTTTTGATATTACAATGCTTGTTTGGCTTTGTTGTCTCTGGAACATTTGAGCAAATTTCAAGGATGCTGTGGAACCCTTTTTGATATAATTTGCAAAATATGTAACACTTGTAACTCCTATCACCTTTCTTTTACATTTTATTGATGAATTCATGCTTGCTTACTTTCGTCTATCGTTTGGTTTGGAGAGTACATGTGTTTACCTATGTTTGCATGATCCTCAGTTAATGGCTAATGTATTGGATTGCTGCTACTATATATGATTTTTTCATCACCTTAATGAACAAATTCTGTCCATCTATGTATTGCTGTGGTGCTGCAGACCATTAAGGGCATCCCCAACCACTGAATCAGCTCTGCCATGCTCTCCTGCTTCTGTCACTTGAGTATAACACAAGAGCCTAAAGTAATCTGTAAGACATATCGGAAGCTAGAGACCATGTGATCTCCTCAGTAAGAATCGGCGTGGATGAAGAAAATGATCCTCCCAATGTTATTGCATGGGGAAATGCCTATTTTTGAATAGCTATCAGCGATCTTGTATTTTTTGGATTTGTATAATTTTTAGCTTTCTAGATAGTCTGAGGATTTCTGCCGAGCCTTCATGATGTTATTTTGTACAACTAGGCCTTACTGGTCACTTGGGAAGAGGCAAAAAGCGACCTTTTCCTCAATTCTTTAACATTGGGTGGCCATTTTGTTTTAGACACGAAAGGGTGGTCGCGTGACCCCCAACTTCTGACCCGTCTTACAGAATAAGTGTCAGTGTGTTCATGTAGTCTTACCCACAAGCTAGATAAATTCTGGCAGTGTGCATGTATTATCTTTTAGCAACTTACATATATGTTCCATATGTACAGTATCAGCAATAACCAGTTTTCCAGTGATGTTACAACAACACAGTGACATCCCTTTGTTCTGGGGTGTCTCCATTTTAGAATACTGATTACCTATCTTAGTGATTGTTTTAATTATGTATTTAAGAAAAACTGCTGCCGATATTTGAATATTTTCACACATTTTTTAAACTTATTTTCACGGTGCCAGTGGAGAACGTAATCCATTGGATTAATGTCATTGCATTCAAACATTGCTATTATCAACCCTATCATGTTTTAAAGGGACATCACTCTGTTGTTTAACTGTAACTGGAAAACCGTGTGTTTTACTTCCATCCAGTTAAAAATTTGGTTGTATTAATGCTTTAGCTCCTACCAGAATTTGTCAGGTTTCTAACAGCATGCATGAGTTTGTCAGCAAATCTTGGAAGTGAGCGAGTACATTCATAACCAGACAACTTATGTTACCATCATTGTTACACTTACCTCACCATTACACCTATTCACTAATACAGATTCTTTTTCGTATGTTAGCATTATGAAATCAGCATCCAGACTAAATAAAAAAAATTATAAATCTTATTTTCATGTGTATTCAAGCTATGGTGTTCGGTAGCAGGTGGATTTTCAAGAACTGGGTACAGATTGTTGGTAAAAATATTGGTAGTTAAAACTCAGGTAATGTGTTTGTGGTTATTCATTAAATTTTTTTCCACATTCATTTCCTTCAGATTATATTTCTGTAAGGCTAACACATTACCTTTAGTGATAAGGCAATAAGGGTTCGAACTCACCTATTATACTGCACATGTAAGAGTGCTATTATTAAAACTGTGACGAATTGTGTTTTGGCCGGCCGTATGCGGAAAGGTCTGCCAGCAACCTGAGGATGGTCGTGGGGTTTCCTCCCACCATAATGCTGGCCGCCGTCGTATAAGTGAAATATTCTTGAGTACGGCGTAAAACGCCAATCAGATAAATAAATAAATAAATGAGTTGTGTTCAGTGTTGCTAGTGGATTTAATCAAGCCCATCAGCTAATTCTGCCTAGTTATTATCGGTGTTTGCTTCTTTGTAGCTTCCTCAAGATGAGAACAGTTCAGTGGATGGGGAATTTGACAGGTGAGGAACACAGATTTGCTTGTGCTCTGATTTTTTCTTGCTGGTTTGATGACAGCTAGCATTAGATTTACCTTTGTCAGGTACCTGGCAAGATTTGCTTTCTCTGCGCGTTATTCAGTTTTATGCTGGGAACTTGGCCAGCTGATCTCAGAGGTAGCTCCACCCATATCTAGTTGCAGTCACATAAGTATATTTGTGAAACACTTATAGTGAACACAAAGTCAGCCATTAAAGCTGAATTAATCAATAAAGTAGTATTCCAGAAATGTTCTGAAAACATTTTAAAAATTTCATACTCCTTATTAACAAAATGAATAGCAAACATTCGTCAGTATCTAGCCACTCAATTGGTGGCGCCATTTTGCCATGTTATAGCTATCAAGAGTGAAGTCACAAAACCTAGGAACTCTCCCGTACCATTGGCGTAAACAGTGTGACAAGTAGGAAATACAAAAATGCCTGACACCCAATCAAATAGTATCAGCTCTGTTCCATGTTCAAAGAGCCAGTGTCTCTTTTAGTTTGGCGCTCGGTCACGGCGATGTTTGTAGACACAAGCGTCGTGTTTTAGCAGTCCTGCTCGTCCTCATCCTGCGTGAGTGTAAGCATTTGGCCATCTTGGCTGCACTGACTTCGGAGAATTTAGTGAACATAGCAAGACTCTCAGATTGATAACAGACTCTTCCATTCAGATTTTGGGAAGATATTTTTGTAGTAAATCTTACTTTTCTAGGGGAAAAATAATGTAGTCACAATATTTTTCTTCAGCCATTGACTCTCCAGAGGAGGATTGTCAGCTCACCCTGACAAGTTACTGCAGCATCCTGCCCATCATGCACGCATTGTGACACGGGCAGCCATTCTCAGTTCCCTGATCATAAATGTGTGGTTTAAAATGCATCAGGTTAACACTTAAACTAACTGCAAAATCCAATTTATTTCATCGATATCTGTCTATCACTATGAAAAACCACACTGACAACCACACTAGCGCTGCGGCTAGGGATTGGCCAAGTTCATAATATCTTCTACAACATGGCTACTTGAGTGAATTGTCCATAAGTGCTATATCTCCAATGCTGAACTTCATCTTCTCAGCTTTCAAAACTTTAGAATTTTTTACATATTTTTCTATGATAACTGTGTCCTTTATCATTTTTTCTATGTATATATAGTGGCAGACTTTATGTTCATTTTACAATATATTTATTTATTTGATGGGAGTTACATACCTTAATCAAGAATACTTCACTTCTACCATCTGCAGGTTGCAGTCAGATGCAAACACCAGTGGAATATAGAACACATACTTTGTGTTTTACTCAAGAATATTAGGAGAAGTTTACCTGTTGTATCTGCTACATGACCAAGTTTTTGCTTTCATTTTAATAGTAGTATTCTTAAATTCTTCTGTTACCAGTTCATTGCAGTCCAGAACATTGATTAACATCTGGATTCCGTCGGCTTTTCTGCGTGGCAGCTCCACTAGTGCTCATCATGTCTACCAGGTATGTAGAACTCTTTGCTAAGGAACATGATGACACCTCAGAGATGTGAATAAGAATGGAGTTTCAGAATGATTTAATAAGAGAGGAGTATTTACCTTTGATCACCAGATCTCCATTGGTTCACCAGCTAGGCATTGATTGAGAGGAGTTACAAAAACAATGTATACAAGATTATATCTCGGTACCAAGAAAATGATCTCAAAATTTGCTTTTTCGTT
The DNA here is from genome assembly GCF_032854445.1 of Liolophura sinensis. Lineage (NCBI taxonomy): Eukaryota > Metazoa > Mollusca > Polyplacophora > Chitonida > Chitonidae > Liolophura > Liolophura sinensis. The sequence goes on from NC_088295.1 coordinate 27,726,105, forward strand.
ATACACAGTTCAGTGATATGGTTATATAAAAGATATCCTTGTTCATCTTGCAGGTTTATGTTCGTATTAGAGATGAAGAGTGGAATGTGTACAGACGCTACAACCAGTTTCGAGACTTCTTCAACTCCTTAAAGAAGAAGCATCCAATCATGAGCAAATTTGATTTTCCTCCCAAAAAAGCAATAGGCAGTAAGGTAAAGAGTGGCTTTTACTTACTAACTTTCATCTACTGAACGGGTGTGTACGGAAATATTCCATTAAAAATCCAACATTAATGTTGTATTTCTGTAAATTTATTTTTTTCATGCATAGAAACTGGATTAAATATCAGAGATTCTTGCAGAGAAGTTTCCACATGATTTGAATATAGTACTAATTATATTTGGAGGTTTTTGAAACTTTCCTTTTTTGGTAGGATGCCCGGGTAGTGGAGATGAGACGGAAGATGTTACAAATGTTCCTCCGTAATGTAATCAACTATATGATGCAACATGACACAGACCTCACTGTCAATGTCAGCAAGGATAAACTGACAGGAAAATTAGCCTTCTTTGGGTAAGATGTTCTTTAATTTGCAATATAAATTACCAATTTAGAAGAATATGTATTAACTGTAGCAAAAAGCAATTCTGTGGGATGAATGAATGAGTGAATGCTTGTGGTTTATGGTCATACTTAGCAATTTTTCAGTCATATGACGACATTGAGTTGTAAGGTGTGTGTACATATACTGTGTCTTCTTGTGGCAGGGTGAGTCCATGCCACCAAAGCACTTGTGGCACTGAAGTATCACACCGAAAACACCAAACATGACACCCTACCCAGTCACATTATACTGACACCAGACTTAGCAGCCATGTTTCCTTGCTCTAACCTCTCAGTGCCGAGTTCCAAATGAGGCAACAATAAGTACCATTTTTAAAGTCTTTAGTGTGGCCCAACCAGGGGTGGACTTCGAGGTGGACTTTGAGGCAAACACTCCAACCATTAGACCACCAAAGTGGTCACTATGCTGTGAAAGGGTAAATTATTAGAAAAATTAATACGTTGCCTGTGAGAAATGGTCATGTCTACTGGCATCAAGGAGTCAGATTACCTGCCTTGTATTTCTTCCTCGGCCTATGTGTTCTCACTGTTTCCACAGTGTGTTACTCTGAACTGTTATTTTGTGTGTTATTGTTGTATTTTTGACTGAAACACAACCCCCACACACGAGTGCCTGGCTTAAGTACATAATGCTCATCATAGGTTTATGTCTTTTGCATTATAGAGATGACCCAAGCAGTGAAGGCAAAAATAAGAAAGGCAAGAAGCAGAAGTCTGGTGGAGGGCGTCATCAGTCTGGCCCAGCTAGCCAGCCTCAGAATGCCCCTGTGTCAGCCCCTCCCCAGTACACAGGCTTGTGACACCCTGACAGTATAGAAGAGGTTGGCCAGGGTGAGGACAGGGCATTTGGTTACAAAGGGAGATAAATCCTGTCTACAACCAGCACAGCTGAATTACATGTAACTTCATTAATTGAACCCTGAGCAGCCATTATGGCTGATATGATAAATACTGCGATGAAGATAACAATATTTGCAGTATGCAAATAAATTAATTTTAATCAAGAATTATTTTAATTGATAGGGATAATGGGGATCAGGGATTGTCAAAAATTCAGTTCAGTTGAACATAACATACCTAAGGCTGATTTTACAAAGCCATTCCTGAAGTCAAAATATAAAATCTCTTCGCAGTCTTAGGTGGCAGCAATTGAAAATTTGGACTCATTTGTTCAACATGTTGAGGTCAACAAAATTTGGATTTGTAAACCTGAAAAATAAGCTTTAGGATGGGATTTCCGATTTTTCAAAAGTCAGAAAGGGCTTTGTGGGATCAGTCCCTGCACAGATAGTCTTGTTTAAGCAGCTTTCATAGACCTATATACAAATTTTAGGTATATTCACACTGATGGAATTTCTGACAAATTTTTTCTTTGTTCTTCTGAAATATTCTTGAAGTAAAATGTACTAATGCATTGGGAACATAAGGAATGTCGTACCGAAAAGTCAGGAGGATCATTTTACCAGGCACAAAATTATGTCAAAGGAATGTAAATAAGGTTAGTATTGAAGAACTTTAATTTTTGGTGGGGATGTGTTAAAATTATTACTGATTGTTAAATGAATTGAAAGAATGACGTTTCCAAGGGACCATATGTGTACATGGGTGGTGTAGTAGTTTAGGGTAAACTTACAAATTCTTGGTATTAACATAACTATAATCCATGTGGTATTCTCTCAGTCAATAACCTGCAGCTGATTTGCTATCATTCTGTTTCAATAAGACTTCCCAGGTTAGATGGTGTGCCCCAATTGCCAGTTATAATCAGTTTGTCTTATATGCTCCTATTCTTTTGCCAGGCTTGTTAATGTAAACAGCTTCTCTGTCAGTTTAATGAAATTAGAAACGTAACTTACCACTGGGATAAAGACTGGAGGGATTTGAAGGGTTTTTATTTCTGTACAGAGCCGCCTTTGTGTGCTCGTGAAGGACCAGGACTTGTGAAAGAAAATACTTTTCACATGCGATATTTGGTCTGCATGCATCATTCATCTTGCAGAAGAGTTTCCTAAATGTAAAATATTTCCAGCTATATCCATTGAAAGGAAAGGCCTTCGTGTTCCTTCAAACTACTTCCCTGCCAGAAATGGTAGTTATTAATGGCATGTTTCATGTTAAGTAAACGTTTTGTCAGTTCATGTTTTTAAATATTATGCTGATTTTGATTGGCTAATCATATTTTACTGTTAACTTTATATCACATTGTTTTTGTCTTGGTGTCTTTTTTCCGGAAGACTTTTAACAAGTCACACACTTTATGTCTATTTAATTGTAAATTTCCTCAGCAAACCAGATAGACACTGCTGTTAATATAAATGCACATTCCATCCTGCTGCAAATTTGTAACAATTCTATACAGAAAATATTCAGATCTAGTCATCACTATTTCATGTTTTGTGTTGTGTCATGGTTTGTGAATAGACAAGATTGCTATTATAAGGGATATCACTGGTTACTTTGTGCATCATATAAGTCCTATTCACAAAAAGCTGGTTACAGTTACTTTTTGTACCATTTTAATTGCTGATATTGGAAGGATGTTGTTCTTAATGAATAGCAAATACACCATGTACTTGAATAAAAAAAATGATGTCATTATTTGTATTCAGAGTGTGTAGTGAACTTTATGGCATATATGAACTGATTTTATGATGGTGATACTGTGTTGTATATATTTGGCTGAAAAATGAATTTGTATATGTTTTGTATTTGTATTTTGTACAAAATAAAGCAAATGCTTGCATCACCAATGAAGATCTAAATATGTTGGTTTTACTGCCTTCTTACAAGTTGATGCTGTGAAAAAAAATTTAACGACTGATGTGATGTATTTTAGCTGTTATGTGTAAAAATGCTAAGTAGTGCAATTGTGGTTTTTTTTCCTTTTGTCTTCGCTTTTTTGTTATGGCTTTTTTACAGCTTGTCATGCTTGCAAAGAAGTCAGTTGTGCCTTTCAAACATATTTTGAAACCTTAATAGACTTCATTAAATACAAAAATATATATATAGTCTCAAAACAAAATTTTCATACGAAACATGTTACTTTATATAAATTATATTACAAATATGTACCAAACTAGGGGTACTGTTGTGGACACATAGAGTTTGATAATAAGATACTTATTGGTATAGGTTTTGATATTACTTGGGTTTGAAACACTTCATTTAAAAGAAGTCCCTGTGTCTAAATTGCAGGGACCAAAATCTCTTTTCTGGACACCATCAACTATATTTAAAAACAGGAGACTTATCTAATAGATTCAGTCCTTTAAGCACAAACTCTGTTTATATCTTATATGTAATTCAAGCATCATATGCACAGGAAAACTTTCCTAGATTTTAAGAATAATCATGCCTGCAGCCTGAACACAGATTCTGAAGGGTTATAAATTTATTCATAAACTTCTGAGAACAGACAGATTGAGAAGCTATGCTGACTTTGAACACAGCTGAGCAGCCTGTTGCACACAGCAGTTTTCTTCTTCAGTGAGAAGATCATAAGTTATGGAAGATGGTTATTGACAGCAGTTTTAGATTTTGAGTTACGGTACAGTAATTCTTCCTTTTCAAGCTGCGACATTTTGTTTCAGGTTTCAGGACTAGCTATAATCCAATGTGTATTAAATGATTGTTGTCTGTCATCATCATATGTATGAAACAGGCATAACTATTTATGTAATGTAATTAAAATAGCAATGTTTTTTGCCCGCCATCGCAAGTTTTGGTGTTTAAATCTGGCCTCTTCACTTTTTTCAACATCTTGATGCCTTTTTTATTGTACTGCTCTGTGAATTCCAACATTATATTGACCTAAGGTTATTGAAAACAATTACCTGGTGCAAAATGTATACTCTACAGACTAGCAATACTTGATGTGCTATCAGGGACAAATTAGAAAGCTGTGGGTTTTTTTTTTTTTTTTTTTTTGCTTTTTTATTCATGTACCTGTATGTTGAATACCTAAGGTTGCCCATTGCTGTAGAAGTCTTGGCTATCAATGGAGAAATAAAATACTCCCAAATCCAAAATTCTATTTTTGTCATGTTTGTGCTCCAGAGGTAAACACTGGATTCAAAATCAAAGTTTGTGATATTTATTTTTTGTCAAAATTAGCTCACTCGATACGGCTTCATTCAGTGTCCACCTTTCCAAGAGATAGCCTGGCCAAAGATGGTTTTGAACTAAAACATTGGGGTTGGTGATTCCACCAAAAGTACATATACCATCCTTAGCTGTGGAGTGTCACATTTGTGAAGTGTGTATTTCCTTTGCTTGTCTGTTTAAAGTGTAATTTGCTGACTTGTGTAACATGCAACTCTAATTGCATGGCATTGTTTCCTTGAGTCATCTTCCCCTACAATTGGGTGCTCAGTTAAGAAGCCAGTGTTTTTATAGATTTTTGTGTGACCGGGTGTGTTAAGCTGAATTATCGATTCCATTACTGTTTTATGCCGCACTCAAGAATATTTCACTTATAAGATGGTGCCCAGCATTATGGTGGGAGGAAACTGGGCAGAACTTGGGGGCAACACTCAACCACCTACAGGTCTCTGGCAGACTTTCCCACATTCATCCAAAGAGGGAGTCAACATGAGCTGGACCTTTACTCATGGTGACCGCATTGTTGAGAGGCTCATAGGTCTGTGCACTGCACTAGCACACTGACCACAAATGCCCATTATTGTTGAATTCTTGCACACTATTTAGTGCAAACTGTAACCAACTTATACCACATAGTAATGATATGGTAACCAGTTGGTTCTGATCTGAGTGTTACTGGGTCATTTTCCCAGGGTGTAACACACTAGTAACTTATTGGTTGTAACTATGTTTTACCAACATGTTCAAAACAAAGCTGTGAACAAGCTTTTACCAACTGGCAACAAACCAGGTACCAGCTGGATAAGGTCGGTATCATGCCATGTGGAACTGTTCAGTTATCAATTCGATAACTTATTCCTGCAACAAACTTATTGGTTATCAACCAGCTTGTTTGAAACTATATCTGAGTAGTACCAAGATGTAACCAGTTTGTACTGCCAGGAAAGCTCCCGCTTAGTGGCTTTGTGTGAAATTTACCTATGTAATACTACTCCAGTGCCTATGTATGAAATTTACCTGTGTAATACTACTCCAGCACCTACGTGTGAAATTTACCTGTCTAATACTACTCCAGCGCCTATGTGTGAAATTTACCTGTGTAATACTACTCCAAGCACCTATGTGTGAAATTTACCTGTGTAATACTACTCCAGCACCTATGCGTGAAAATTACCTGTGTAATACTACTCCAGCACCTATGCATGAAATTTACCTGTGTAATACTACTCCAGTGCCTGTGTGTGAAATTTACCTGTCTAATACTACTCTAGCGCCTATGTGTGAGATCTACCTGTCTAATACTACTCCAGCGCCCATGTATGAAATTTACCTGCCTAATACTACTCCAGCGCCTATGTGTGAAATTTACCTCTGTAATACTACTCCAGCACAGAGAAATCTTCATTTATGTTTTATGCCATACTCTCAAGTATTTCACTTTTGATGTCAGGAAGGAGGGGACCAGGCCACAGGTAACATGACCTAACAACTTAAGCCATGACACCAATACAGCTCACAGTTAATGTATACATTGTACCCGTACTTAAAAAATTTTTTGTCATGTAATGAAGAGCAGTCATTAGGTGTATGCACATATAATATGTCTTCTTCTTGCGGGGCAAGTCCATGCCAAAGTGCTGTTGCCAATGAAGTGTCATGCTGAAGACACCAGAAATGAAATCAACCAGTCCTGTTTCTTTGTTCTAACCTGTAAGAGCTGAATGCTAAGTTAGCCAGCAACAGGTACCATTTTTATAAAACCTTTGGTATGACCTGACTTGGGTTTGATCCCTGGTCTACTGACTGAGGCAGATGCTTCAACCACTAGACCGCCCCTGAAGCAATCCTCTCACTGTTTTGACTGCAGCCGCAAGTCAGGAGGTTTGTCGTATACCTGATAAAGGTTGTTCGTTTACTCGAGGCGATCAAGTTTCCTCCAAACTGGACTGCCATCTTACAAGTGAAAAATTCTCAAACACCTATGAAACAAAATCAACAGACAGATTAAGGCCATGACTGCTATGCCCAAATGAACAGTTCTAAATAGTTAGTCTGCATCTGTCAGATGGCAACACAGGCGTTAATTTCCGCATATAACAACTGTGACAGAAAAGTCTCTTGGTCATTTAGATTTTAGATTTATTTAGGTTATTAAAAACAATGCCATGAGGTAATTCATTTCATAAAACTTGCTGAAAATAAAAAAAAAATGTTCTGACTGATGATTTTCACAACATACATGTACACGCAATGGTCGGGTCATTCACTTTAATACTACCTACCCTCCACAGTAACCTCAATAAAAATAGCTACTCTGCTACATGATATGTTGTACACTGTCTATCAAGGACATCTTGTTACACAAAACAATTTCATAATATGCCTAAAATACTTGACTTTCAAGTGAATTTTTAAAAAAAATGAACAAATACAGTTTAGCAACCCTCAAGCCCACAGGTCATTACAGAGTGAAATTAGTTGTAGATCACTGATCAGTCCTCGTACTCTCTAGAGGGCAAATGTTTCATTCCACATTCTGTGCTTACAAAGCCATTCTACAGCCACATGTACTGCACATGTATAATGTTTGTTTCGTTCTGTTCTCCACAGAATTCCTTGAGAAATTCTCACATTGCAGCAGCATATTTATCTGTCACCATCACTGCACAAGTTTGCACATTCAAACTTGGCTCAGATTTCTTCCATGTAAACTCACCTATGCAGCTGACTTTATGAATTCCAAGCTCATTCTAAACTTTAGCTCAAACATGAGTTTTGCTACTGTCAGTGATAGTTTATTAAAAGACTAGTCTTCAGAAAAGAAAACACCAAAATCCTCACAACCTTAATTCTTCTAATAAAGACAATCTAATAAAAAATCCGATCCATAACATTTATTTCCTGACAAGCAATACTAATATCGAATAAGTCTTTAACTTGCATCCTGGTTCGTTCAATGTATGGAGGGACTGTTTAGGTGAAAGTGAATATTTGGTGCAAAACAACTCTGCACATATCTGACTAGTCAATTTGCTGTGGGTTTTCCTTGCAAAACAGAGAATAAAATCAACACAATGAGTCCATTTCAACATACATAAATACATGATCTACATGTAATTTCAATGAACACTGAACTGAGCATCTGCACCATGTTACATGTATAGTTAAATACATGTAATGTTACGCATGAGCAAATCTGTAAGGAAATGAGTCATGATTACTATCAACTGAGGTGCCCACATTTCCATGATCAATGTGGACGCATCTTCTTTATGTGTCTCCGTTCTCCACCACACAATTTGATTTGTGCGTGCTACTGTCTATTAACCCTGAAAAACTCTTGTCGCTGCCATTACAGTCTGTGGTTACCTCCCCTTTCCTCCAGGAGACTGCACTGCTTACATCCTGTGACACAACAAGTAACAGTTCTGCATCTCTGTTTTGTAGCTGATCGCGCAAATAAGTCTTAAACTGGTCCTCATAACCTATGACCTCCGGCGAAGGAAGCTTAGAGTCAAAGTTATAGTACGTCTGGTGAATTTCACGAATGGCAATCCAGTGTTTCCTCTTGATTGGTAACCTCAATACCCCGAGTTTGAATTCTGTTGGAATGTTGAGGATGAATCCTTTGATGTTTTTGAACACAAGACAGTCAATGTCTCTACAATGAACAAGGAAAATAAACATATAATATGATAAAAGTTCATAACCTGGAAATACTGAGAGAGTTCTTTCTAAACCTTTATCTATGATTCATTTATTTTTTTGATAGGTGTTTTGTGGTGTGCTTGAAAATATTTCACTGATACAACGGCGGCCAGCATTATGGTGGGAGGAATCCAGACAGAGCTTCCCACATAGGATAGAAGGGGAAGTCACCATGAGTTTGACAAACTCACAGTGACCACATAGGCACGAGGTTCCTGGGGTATTGTGCTGCACTGGCGTATTTACCTTTACCTAAAATACCCTTGTCTATCAACATATGGTGTGTGTATATATATATATGCTAAGCTACCGATATAAAATGTTTGTCAGCATCTTGCCAAAGGGTGATGGGTTACTCTGGACATGCTAGTTTTCTCCACCACATCATTAATTAGTGACTGCTCCATATAAAATTCTGTAAGATGTCATTTCATGGTTTGAGCGTTCATTAGGATTTTGTTTCTTAATTGAGTCCCTTTGTAACAGGCCATAATCATCCCAGTACCGAAAATTGAAGTATTGGATCAGTGAATAACAAAGACTTAAGCATGACCAGACTCATACTAAAACATGGCAGGTGGGAAACCAGACTGAAACCAATGCTAGAACAAAGACAGAATGAGCATGAGCCCATGAAATTTTACACGTTCCACAGAAAAGACTTACTTTCTTTTGTCAAACCAGACAGTTTCACAGTCTTTGGTTTGCAATGCTGCCATGATGACATTGACGTCATAGTTCCCCAAGCCAAACATGCTGCGGTGGGGATTGATGAAATGGTCTGATGACAACCTGGACAGGAGAAAAAAATACAAACATAAAATTAAAATTTTACCAATAAATCGATAAGACAAAATGAAATGAAGCTCATGCTGGTTTCCTCTCTGTACATATTTTTAAAATGATTTTAAAGTGAACATAAAGTCTGCCACTATATATAAATAAAGAAAGAATATAGGACACAGTTATCAAAGAAAAATATGTACAAAATTCTATTACGTTTTGAAAGCCGAGAAGATGAAGTTCAGTATTGGAGATATGGCACTGATGAACAATTCACTCAGAGTAGCTAAGTTGAAGAAGCCCTTATACAGTATAGCCAATCACTAGCACTGAAAGCATCACATGATCATAGTAGTCATGTAAAAAAAAAAAAAAAACATTGGCTCTTGATTGTCAGTGTGGTTTCTTACATTGGATAGACAGATTTCGATGAAATAAACTGGATTTTGCAGTTATTTCAAGTGTTAAACTGGTACATTTTGGAACACACATTTATGAGCAGAGAACTGAGAACAGCTGCTCATGTCAATGTGTACATGATGGGTAGGAGACTGCAGTAACTTGTCAAGGTGAGCTAGCAAGAAAACTGCTTCTGGAGAATCTTTGCTTAAAGAAAAATATTGTAACTTTGCATCGTTTTTCCTTAGCAAATTCAGACTAATTATGAAAATATCTTCCCAAAATCTGAATGAAAAAGTTTGCTATAAATCAGAAGGCCCTGCCATGTTCGGTAAATTCCCTGATGTAGCTACAGCCAGTTAGGCCTAATGCTGACACCCATGCAGGATGAGGACGAGCAGGACTGCTAAAACACAATGCTTGTGTCCACAAACCTTTAAACATGGAATAGAGCTGTTACTCTTTGGTTGGGTACCAGGTGTTTTTGTTTGTATTTTCTTACTGTCACACTGTTTAATACCGATGGTACGAGAGAGCTCCTAGGTTGTGTGACATCACTCTAGATAGCTATAACATAGCAAGATGGCGTAACCAAATAAGTGAGTTAAATATTTTCAGAACACTTCTGGAATACTACTTTATTAATTAATTCAGATTTAGTGGCTGACTTCATGTTCACTTTAAGTGTGTTTTACTACTGATTAACCAGAATGAAATACCTCAGTAACATTCAAAATGGTTTTTAGCAATGCGCAGAGACTGTGATACCCTAACATTAACAACATTAATGTTATGTTTGCAGGGTATATTATCTGGTAAATAAATACCTAGTGCAGATGTCATCCAATCCTTTCTTGGAGAAAGCCTTGTTATCCTGAAACAGGTTATTGAGTGCATGAAGGGCGCATAACTCTTTCACCTGCTTCTCATGATAAAGCTGCTCAGCCTTGTTACTTTCCATTCTTCTACCACCTGGACGGGACGTTTCCCGCATCCAGTGCATTGGGATACGTCGAAGCTTCAACCACAATCTTGTCTCACGCTTTTGTTTAACATTTAAACAAAATGTTTCCAGAAGTGTTTCCACAACAATGCTCACTTATCCATCAAGCAGTGTGTTAATACAATGTTCATGGGCAAGCAAATCCTACTGTATGTCCTCTACTCACGCAGATCTCAACATCTGAAAAGCAATATGTTAAATCTGTCAGAGCATATGTATCAACAGATAAAGTTCTACCAGGAAGATTTAAAAGATTCTGATTGGTGTTTTTTATCCAAATATACTTATGTAAACTCTTTCCAAACAATGAGTATGCATCACTTTTTTGAATAAATTTTATGTTTTCATATTTTCTTAACGTATGGGAAGTACTACTGGCATAATGCAAAATGTCTAAATGTCATCTTTTCTTTAAATTTCTTTAAAGAAATTGATTAGCAATTTGTAATATATTCCAATAAGGTTTTCACTTGGTATTTTTTCTTTATTTATTTATTTTTTGATTGGTGTTTTACGCCATACTCAAGAATGTTTCACTTATATGATGGCGTCCAGTATTATGATGGAAGGAAATAGGGCTCTCTGCCCATGGGAAAGACCATCAGTTCTGCAGATTGCTACAAGACCTTCCCATGTCAGAGGAAGCCAGAATGTGCTGGATGAACTCACAGCGACCACATTGGTGAGAGGCTCCCGGGTCACTGCGCCACACTGGCACACTAACCACCACAGCTACAGGGGCCCCCTTTCTTTCTTACATAGGCATGTCTTTAAATATAATTCAGTGGGTATTGTAATGACGACTGGAAGAATTGTTTTCATGCTATTCCTAAGACACCATTGCATTTTTTCCCTTTCAGTTCAGTTCAAATACAGACCTAAAAATAAGAAAAATCTGGACATATATTTCTGGACGGCCTGAAATGAGGTTCTTTTAAACCTGTTTTCTTGATGGATGCACAGGCAGTGGTTTCTGGGTTACCATAACATAGAACCACTTTTATGTAGCCATGAAGCCTGTCATTCCCAAAGGAGCTCTTATCTACCTGTAATCCAATCTGGATTCTCAACACATATTACGCCATGTATAAGTAGGCCTATGCACTGAGAGACCAGATTGGATTACAGGTAGATGAGGGCTACTGTGTTCATTATGGTCTTTAGATAATTTTGGCAGGTTCAGAGAACTGCATATGCAAAACCAAAACTTTCCTACTGTCACAAAAAAATTGAAAAATAATACTTTTCCGTCTTTGTCATAACAACAGCCACAGCGCAAATTCGGAAATATATACTGTGGCTTTCCACCGGATCAGTTTCAGCTAGAGTACCTCTGCCCATTACTGTGAACACAGAACTAGTGCTCGTCAACAACTGGTGGAAGAATTGAATTAACTTTTTGTCATACATAGTTCTTATACACATGGATAAAGTTACTATTATCTATTTTGTCTCCTAATTAGCATCGTACTAGCTCAAATTGGGAAAGATAAAAATTTCAAGTTTCTTTCAAGTCTGGGGCACCACCTTCATTTTGCACATCTTAATACGGGCTAAATATGAGAAACAAACAACTTACTCGTACAACAGGGTATGTTTAGTCAGATCTGACGCAAAAAAAAATTACAATGTCACACATTAACACCAAAACATACAAACGTAATCTTACAAAAGTAGCACATTGTCAAAGACGTCATTTTTCTTCCGCCTGGAAATAAGCGAAGCCATCAACATAGAGAATGTCACCAGCTATTTCTGGCGTACAAAGTATCCTAGATGATCTATTTTATTGCTGCAGTGTGCTCATATACTGCAGCGTCATCAGTTCACGGGCATGTGCTAGTGTCCGGTCTTGCGCGTCACGCTCATGATGACATGGTGGTGAAACGTTTAATAAAGCTACAGTCTTGTTGATTATATTGCCCAAGAGGCAGATTTCAGTCGTCTGATCGCCTTGCACACGGCTTGCATCAGGTAAAGTATATAATTTTGAACCTATGTTGTCATTTGGAATTGAGATGCATGGTATATTTCAGAGAAATCGGACGTATATGCGGGAGCAGGTGTGAAACTGCAATGTTATTCAATACTCTGGAGTGTGGCATTGTGGTAACTTAGCATATGTAAGTTGTTGCCAGGCATGATAAGTTCACAACATAGAAATTAGCGGCTAAATTGTCTCATAGGCAAGCAACTATTCACATTGCCTTCCTCCTGGGTTGGATTGTCGTTCAATAATTTACTTATTCTACATAGATGTTCTTTGTTTCAACAGATTTAAAATGGCTATGTGTAAGTAAGTGTGTATATATATATATATATATATATATATATATATATATATATATATATATATGGGTATATGGGTGCTTCAAGCGATCTGGTGAATGTCAGAATCAAAATAATTAAAATAGGAGGAAGGCAGAAAAACAGAAACTTGTTGAGTTACACCTGGCATCACCAGATTTTAGATGGATTGACCTTTCCTTGTTCAAAATTATACACAAAATCAGCGCATTACTATAGTTGCTAGATTGAATACACATCTGTCTGTCAATAGCACCATTGGCACCTAATGTAAAATCACATGTTTTAGCTGCGGTAGTTTGTGAGAGACCCCACTGTGTCTTGGCTAAATCTTTGTGAACACCCAAGACCCCTGAGATGCTGATTGGTCTAAGGTTTGTCAGACGTAATGATACACAAAACTTTTTTTCTGTTTAGATGAAGCTTCTGTCTATATAAACTCAGCCTGCCTCTCTGTTATTAATCAACTATCTTTTCTTGTCAATCAGAGGTTCACTTACATCATTCTTAGCACAGACAACCAGCGACTGGATATTAAAGATTTTCCTTGGTAGGTAATTGCTATTTTTGTTTGGGACCAGGCCAAAATGCCCTCTAGATAAATACCCTCTACCTAAATGTCAGGGATCCAGTGTGTGTGCAGTTAATGGTCTACAAAACTGACCGTGGGCATGTTACTTCTCTTTGTGTGCAGGCAACACCAGTGTTAAGTCAACATTGATTTATGATCTGGAAGCCTTGTCTGTGTGTTTAGTTTTTGGTGAATATTGAACAGTAAACCAGGTGGTGTCATCCAATACCTTTTTCAGGCATTTATTTGATCAGGACATCGACTTATTGATTGAAAAGGATGTACTTTAGAAGTAGTATACCTCAGTGTTAAATTTGCAAGTTTAAAAATGGTTGTTACAGATAGTGCAGAGTTTAAGCTAAAAATGCACTCCAGGGTGCTTTGAATAATTGTTGCAAGCTGGGGTAGTTTACAGAAATTAGGTAGATGGGAGCCATGTACTGGAAGGAGTGCAGCAAGAGGAAAAGGGTATGCTTTTACCCCCCCCCGTTGTCCTGCATCTGCTTTATACTGTTAAAGGAAAAGAAAACATAAAAATTATGCCAAAATCAGATGAAAGAGCCTCAAAACTTACTTGCAAATATGATCATTAATATTTTGGGGGGATTTTTTTTTTTTTCAAAAGAAAAGAGTATTTGAAAATATTTTTGCTTTGTGGGTATTTGGGACCAACTTTTGTATTTATCATTGTTGCATAATAATGTTCTAAATGAGGATGTGATGCTTGTCTAATAAATTTATTTGGATGTATATTTGTTATTTATATGGAAACATATGCATTTAACCTAAGTTATGATAATATTTATGAACATATTGAAAATATAAATATGATCCAATTTGAGGTTTAATTATTAAACAAAGACTATAAATAATAAAAAAGGTGGTCCCAAATACCCACCATACAAAAATTATTTTCATGTTTCTTTTTCTCCTTAAGGAAAAATCGGAAAAAATACTGAAGACCACATTTAGAAATAACTTTTCACACTCTTTACTCTGAACTTTATGTCATTTTTATGTTTTCTCCACCTTTAACTATAGTGTGTGTTGGCCATTTATGTTTGTTGAGTATGGACACGATTTTTAATCTCTTCATACTGATAAATATAACTGACTTGACCTGCCAGATTACTTCAAATTTGGTGCCATAAGTTATATATTTGAGATCATTGCATGTTGTGTACAGAAATGTGTAATTCTCTATTTGGTAACATACCATTAAGAAAGACTGAGGCCTGCCATGTAGATGACCTCTGCCTTAACACTAAGGGGAAATGATTCAGTGATTGACATTCGTACAGATATGACTGTGTCTGTACTCTTATTTTTGAAAGTCCTTTTTTCACATTGTGCAAAGTATAACATGATATGATAACATTACTTTAGTGGCAAAATATTTACTTGTCTTTTTGACATTGATGTAAAGTTTAAATAAATTAATGGTGTTAAACATACTGTAGCGGTCTTTAAGGAAGCAGGAAGCATTTAACGTAGGGAAGTTTCATATATTCATGTTTTAATGAATTTTCACGGAACTTTTGTTAAGATCGTTATCTGAGGCCATACTAGTTAATTTATGAAGTAAATATTTGCCAGTATAGAGTTTATTTATTCTCGTAGAAAGTTTTTAAACTTATGTTTATCTGTTTCATAGAAGAGTGATGTTGTTGTTGTATCCGCGTTCCTACATATTTGGAATAATTATAAGTATTTTTCAGCATGTAGTGATAACAATGTAGAAATTATGAAATCTTATGTTATTGTCTTATCTGAAAAACCTTTACCTTCTATTTTCTTTCTTGTTCCATGCATAAAATGACATTTATTGTCCTCGGCTTAACCTCAAAATCAGAAGTTTGTGTTGTCGCCATTCTTGTACATTTATGGTAATTAGGGAACTTATGGGCTTTTAGAAATTGGACCAGGATTTTCCCACTGCAGTTTAAAGAGGAATTTATCATTCAATACCCGTGTGTGGGAATTGGTTATACTTTTTGAGTAATATGGATAAAAATATGGACATTGGCATTTAGATTTTGGCTTCAAAGCAAAGCCATTATTTTGGAGTTCTTGGTTGTGATCATGATGACGTCATCATGTCATCTGTGTTTACAAACTGTCAAAAATTGCTCTTGTGAAAAATCAGAGTCTCCTGATTTGGTTCATTGCTCCAACCACACCATGTGGAAATTTATAAATAGGCTGATTTTTCAGCATCTGCAGATGGCTTTGGAATCTGCCGAGAGTTGACATCAAATTGCTGGTAAGCATTCTCAGCAAGTAGATATTTTATTAAGAGTGGGAAAATCCTTGTACGGTGAATTGGGAAACAGTCCCAGTGTCTGGAATAGTGATTTGTGATCCAGTTTAAGAACTCAGACAGTTGACACTTGGTGGGAACCAGTCCCAGGAAGCCGGGAATACATTGTAAACAATCTGGGAATCTTTCCCAGTCCCAAAATTCTGAGACTCTCCAGTCTCACGAAAACCTGAGAATCCAGCTCCAGTCTCGAGCGAGTGGAACTTATCTGAGATATCAAAAGTGGACCACAGAGACTATATACCAGAATAAATCACCTGAACTTTGGTACTATAATCCGAGACAAGAGTCTCACAAGAGTTTTCCCAGGTCCAAAATTCTGGGACTCTACAGTCTCACGCAAACCTGAGAATCCAGCTCCAGCCTCGTGCAAGTGGAACTTATCTGAGATATCAAAAGGGGACCACAGAGACTATATACCAGAATATATCAACTGAACTTTGGTACTATAATATGAGGCAAGAGTCCCATGAGACTTTCCAAGTATTGTGTTTAATTGGGTCTCTGTCCCATATGACTCTCAACTGTTTGGTACTTGTGTCAACTGCTGGTTCCTTCCTTGTCATAATAAATATTCATTATCTAATTCACTGACAATCTGTTGTTGGGGAACTTTCATTTTGTATAAGAATCTCAAATCTAAGGTACAAGTCATACTGGATAACAACCCGAGTTCAGGAAATGTTGTGAAATCGGATACAAACAGTTGCGCCATCTGTGAGTTCAGGGGAGAAAATCCTGATTGGTTTATTTATTTATTAAGCTTCGCTCGGCACATTAAATATCCAACAGGATTTAAGTCATTGCATGGTGTCGCACTTCATAGGTACCTGCATACTTAGAGGAGAAGACATCATAAGAAACGAAAGCACTTAAGACAAATACAATAATTGAACCTCTAGAATACTAGTATATCAGATAGATAAATTAAACCTGTGAGTAAGAATTTCCCTTTGATTGGTTCAGCCTTGGTTTTTTTCCAGGTGATGTGCAGATGAAATAAAGCCCAAAAATGTAACTTGATGATCTGTGGAGAGATCAGTGGCAATGTGTCACAAAGGAGCCAGATTAGTTATACTACACTAACCTGTTGGAGGAAGATAGCACCAGTTGTTCATTTGTTAAGGAGATAACAGAATCTTGTATAGTCACCCTGTGGCTGAAGTCTAGTGAAAACAGGACTAAACTTTGATTGGTCGCACGTGAGCTGTCACCATGGCGATGAATGGCATTGCTGACAGAGAGGGGCGGGGTTCACCTGGCCCTAACCTGTTTGCTCCTGATGACGAGTCTGACGCAGAACAGGAGATGACCAACATTATGTCAAAGGTAAAACTTCAAATATTCCAGTTCATCAGGCACAGAGCTACATTTATCTCATAAATGTGACCCAGAACATGGGATAAAGGGTTTGGGGTAAATGTCGTATCCCATCCTATATCAAAAAACTGTTGAGAGCTTCTCTTGTTATGGGATAAACAGAATCTCCAACTCGTAACCCTGTAGTATCAAATTTATGTAACTCATGTCAAAAATTTCATTTGTTTCTCACCAGTGGTTTTAAAACAAAGGAAATAGTTTCACTTTGTTATTAATATTTTAATAAATTTGATGCTACAGGTTCACTCGTTAGAGATCCTCTATGTATATATAATATTGAGACAAACATAACTTTAAATGCAGTTCTGTCTCTCAATTGACATAAAGATGGGTGGAGATGAAGGGAGTGATAGGTAAAGAAAGTCGTTCTGTACAGTCTTTGGCGTATTGGTAATGGTCTATTGTTGTTTTACCAGACTGCCCTAATCAGCCCTAGTCATGAGGAATACGACCTTCTTGTGGACAACATGAGATCACTGATTGAAGATGGCCAAGGGGAGACAATCTTTGAGGTGGGAACTGGAGGTAAGAATGTTGTGTACACCTGTGTGCAATGATATGCTGAATAAAGTGTGCCTTTTATTTCATTTTAACTGGCACTAACCAAACAGGTAAATACTATAACCCCTGTTGATGTATGGAAAAAATAACAATAAACATTCGCAAGCAAACATGAAAAAACTATTTTTTTTTAATACCAGGAGGCATTCTAGGAATAATGATTGACAGGGAAGGGTAGATATAACAGGTTTCCTCTAAGAGAAGCTATGGTAAGACCAGGAAAAATCCTTAAAATTGAGCCTTGGATAAGGCCATAGTGTGTATGTGTCCAGGACTTGGATATGCATCAATCACAGCTTTAAATACATGTCGCACAATCACTCAGGAGCCTTTCACCACTGTGGGTTTAAGTCCAGCACATGCAATCCTCCTCTCCAGTTGTACGTGGAAAGGTCCGCCGGCATAAAACACCAATGAAATAAATACACATGTAAATAAAATATGAACTTCGTTTGTGTAGAAGGTGACCCTCCAGGACTGAAGCCAGAGGACATGCAGGCCTCAGTGGCCACCATGAAGAGCATAGCTGAATCTCTCAACCTGGAATCCGTGTTTCTCAGGGACAGAACAGGGCCAGAGGGAGAAATCAAGGAATTCCTGCTGCGGAAGAAGGTGGAGATGGAAGACTTCATGGAAGTCCGGTAAGAGATTTTATATCTCTGGGTGACTGGCACTCACAGTCATGTTGGACTTCTAGGAAAAAACTCTCACATGTCCCAGTGCACTCAGTGAAATGTGCACTCCAGGAGAGACAGAATTCCTTAGGTAGACATCCAGCATAGCCACTGGTGCTATGTCGTGTATGGTGAGGGTTAGTGTTGCAATGTCTTAGTTATTTACAGGTGGCAGTTCCATAGAATTCATGAAAAATGGAATCTGCAGGCGTTTATAAATATTCTAAATCATATTGAAAAATATTGGGGAAGACTTAACATGTAGCACAAGCCCATGAAAGAAGAGTTGACATATGGTTTAGATTCTCTCTGTTGTGTTTGGGATTCAAATATATAGCCAGCTAAATATACATGCATATCATGTGAAGTCAGAGAGATTGTGGATTGTCTCCACTGTTTAGGGTGGCTGTGGTTGGAAATGTCGACGCAGGCAAGAGCACACTGCTGGGAGTGCTGACCCATGGGGAACTGGACAATGGACGTGGGACGGCTAGACAGCGACTCTTCCGACACAAACATGAGATGGAGTCAGGGAGAACAAGCAGCGTGGGCAATGACATTCTGGGATTTGACTCCGGAGGCAAAGTTGTCAACAAACCAGACCATGGTAACCTGGACTGGGTCAAAATCTGTGAACAGTCTTCAAAAGTAATTTTTTTTTTTATTTATTTAAAGATTAAAAGTCTCCTGATGTAAGATATCTGCAAATTTGTTTTCAACCATATCTTATTTTATAGTAAAAGTAATCTAATTATGTTCAAAGACAATAGCATGGACTAAAACATGCATATCTACATAACATTAAGCAACACTCATGTGTTAATGTAGAGCATCCCACCTGTGCCTTTGAAAATATCATATTTTGTTTTATTAAACAACTAAAGAAATATAACCGATGTAAACCATAAACTTTGTGAGTAGAGTGCCTTAGAGGGATGCTCAAGGCTTGTTTTGTGTCATAGTCTGTGTCATGGAGTTGAACATTTAGAACGTTTTGCATGTTCTTGTCCATGCTACTGCTTTACATTATTACAAGATAATGCCATATATATGTAATGAGAAAGGATTTAATTGGTGTGTAGTCTTGACATGGTGTGTATATTCTTTGTGTTCTGAGGACTATTTGGATTGGTTGGTTGTTGTACTGTGCAAAATAGGGACAAAGATACAGTCAAATACAGATATGCACATTTTTGGACAAATGCCACATCAAGATACCATTAAACTTTTTGATGTATTTTTCACTCATAAAGATGATGATTGATCATTGAGTTGAAAAATGTAAGACCGGAAAATAGAAAATGAGATAAACTTATGCTTATCGAACAGTAATCAAAGGTATATCATTGCAAATGCTTCTTTTTTGTAACAATGCTGGTGTCTGATGAGTTACATGCTAACATTTAGCTTTGTACCTTTTCTTGTGTGCACAGGTTATCACTTTCATAGATTTAGCCGGACATGAAAAGTATCTGAAGACAACCGTGTTTGGAATGACAGGTCATGCTCCAGACTTTGCTATGCTTATGGTAACTATTTCACTGATTTCCAGATAAATTCTAGTTTATAAGGTTGTAGTTGTTGTAGATGAACATGGGACGTGTATGTAACCACATAATAATGTGAAAGTTAATATCATGATTGATCCATGTCATTAAACCGCTTAATCATTATCAGAATTTTTAATTATATGTTTTATAATCTTACAATTTTCAAACTTTATAATTACTGCCAATTAGTGTTATCATTATATTTGTATCACTTTAATAACACCTAACATTTATTGTTATAAGTGGTGTATAAACATTTTTTTTTTTTTTAATGCTTTAGTTCATTGTTTAATACTTACTGGGTGATGCCACTTTCAATTCTGAATCCGTAGGTTGGAGCTAATGCTGGGGTGATAGGCATGACTAAGGAGCACTTGGGCCTTGCCCTTGCCCTGAACGTTCCTGTGTTTGTTGTGGTCACTAAGATAGACATGTGTCCCCCAAACGTCCTACAGGAGACCCTGAAACTCCTGCAAAAGATCCTCAAGTCTTCTGGCTGTCGGAAAATCCCAGTCATGGTCCAGAACAAAGATGATGTCATCTGCTCAGCCACAAACTTCACATCAGAGAGGTAAGGGATTTGTATTGTACAAGATGCAGGTTACAATCTTCACATAAAAACGTATCTGTAATTGTGATTTGGGGAACTTTTCATAACTGTTGTAGTCATGTTCAGTGCATTTTAGGGAAGTTTTAGTTGTTGACATGCACAACTTTGTTTGAGGTTTTGGGATATCAGCTTTAAGTCTGAACTAATAATTGTATTGAATACACTTGTGTCATTTAAGTCAATTAATCATGTTTTGCTGAACCTGTTGAACAGATATGTAATTATAAAGATGTGTTCATATAAAAAAAAATTCTTGTCAAATAGCTAAAAAATTAGACCTACTTTTTGTTTTTCTTTATTGCAGGATGTGCCCATTATTCCAGGTCTCAAATGTTACTGGAGAAAATCTAGATCTATTAAAGATGTTCCTTAACCTGTTAACAACACGAGTGAAATCTGATATATCAGATCCTGCAGAGTTTCAAATAGATGACACTTTCCTTGTACCTGTGAGTATGGCTTCTGTGATCCACATTTTTTCACATAGCTCATGACTCCCATAAATTTAAAATGTTAAGTGGCAAGATTTTTGTTTCTCTTTATTACCATACCTTCTCATTATTACAAACACTCACTAATTGAGACACACTGAGAGTAAACAGGTAGATCCCGCAAGGTGCTCACAGTGACAATCAGCATGCCAGCTGGAGTATAGGCCTGACCAGGCCTACTTGTGTAAAGCCAGTCTTTGCAGACAGCTTAAACACAACCACTCATAATGCCCTTTTTCAGTATACACACTTGTTAAAAAAACAAAACAAAAAAACACTCACCATGCCGTTTTTCCAGCGATGTTCTACAAATTATGGTATCCGATATTTCAAGTAGATGGTTGTGTGGCATCGTTTACAGGGGAACATTCAGTTTGCCCTGCTCCCCACAAAGAGTGTACGACTTAATACAACAGCTCTAGCAAGGCATAGAGGTATACATTTTCTGAAAATGCGTCTGAAATTATTGAAAACACAGAAATTTATGTAATTTGAACTTGACCTGTCAACCGTTGTCATGGTTACACACTGGTATGTGTCCATACTAAACCCGGATTATCTCTGAAAAACTTTGTGATGTATTATTTATTTGCATGTGATACCTGTGATTGCTAGGGGGTGGGGACAGTGGTATCAGGAACTGTGCTTCGAGGACACATTAAGCTGAATGACCCCATGCTGCTGGGACCGGATGCGCTCGGAAAATTCCAGAATATTGTTGTCAAAAGTATACATCGGAAACGCATGCCAGTGAAAGAGGTGCGAGGTGGACAAACAGCTTCCTTTTCTCTTAAAAAGGTAAAGTTCATTAAACGTTTTTTTTTTTCTCCATTGTGATGATCATTCAACAGACGAGACCAACAAATTTCAACTGTAACAATCATGGTTATCTATATGTGTATACAATGTTCCAGTATTAGAATTGTTTCAAATCACTAATCAACTTCAGCACAGGTTTTTCCAATAAAGAGGCATAAAATTTATTCAGAACTCACAAGCTTAAATTTAGCCATAAAACAGGAGGCATTACCGGCAATCAGTCTAAACAGGTAAAATCCAATATACAAATTAACCTATGCTTCTAAGTAATATCATTTAGATTCTAATAATACAACTATCATGTAACTATAGTCAATCCAGTTTTGCAAGAAAATCATCATTAAAATGTTTGCTGTAGTATTTTCTTGTATGCATTTTGTTGAAGGAAGCATCTGTTATTCATAAAAAATACAAGGGATTTGCTAATATTCCAGCTATATATAAAGTACTTTGCATAAAGTAGATGGAAATTAAACATTTTAACATCAGTTTTAGAAAATTCGTTTTTGAGGTAACCATACAAGCATGGGAAAGTAGTTCTGTTTTGAAGCATTTACTAAAAGAGTTATCTCCCATGAGTGTGCCAGGGGGAAAACCAGGTGTTCTCGTCATATAATGTTTATTATGGTATCAAATGAGACATTCAGCAAGGCTCACAGTGTATTAAACCAGCTTGTCATGCTACAGTTTTCTAGAATTGAAAGTTCACTGTTTTATTGTTTTTTTTTTCAGATTAAGCGATCAGCGTTACGAAAGGGTATGGTTATGGTGTCCCCTCGACTAGATCCACAGGCATGCTGGGAATTTGAGGGGGAGATTCTTGTGCTTCATCATCCAACGACAATCAGTGTCCGCTATCAGGCAATGGGTGAGGGGAGACCTCTCATTGTTAGATGAGAGTTGACAGTTTTCTTTTTAGATAGGTTTAAGGCATATGAAGAGATTCATAATTCCCACATTCAAGAATAATATAAAATGTGAAGGTGTGAAATATTTTGATATTAATGAGATGCCGTACTGAAACATTTATGGTAAGATCAAATGGAAATCAGCACATTTTATTAATAAAAAAAATTAAAAAAAAGACTGTTAAAGAAGGCATTGGGAAATTTTGTTTTTGATATTAGACTAAATGTTTGTGCAGTGCTAGTAGCTCATCTTTAGTTTGAGTATTGAGAATGGTAGACATTGTAAGATACCTATGCTAAACTATAACTGATGTGTGTATAGGAGGATGAAGTGGTATGGGCACCAATCTGAATGTGTCCTCGTTCATCAGCTGTTCAAAATATTCATTTGTACCATCAACCGTTGTCATGGGAGATAGTTCTGCTTCGGCCTTGACCAAAGAGTTTTACTGCTCTCAAAGAAAAAAAAATGTTGAAGTTACTTTATTTACTGAATTGTAATCTTTTATAGGTATCTTCAAATAAGTCATTCCTTTCGTTATGTTAAAACAGTCCACGTGGGAAGTGTACGTCAAACAGCCACGATACTTAACATGTCAGAGGAACACTTACGGACGGGAGACAAGGCCATCGTGAGATTCCGCTTCATTAAAAATCCTGAATATTTACGGACAGATATGCGGATGGTGTTCCGAGAAGGAAGGACAAAAGCTGTCGGAAATGTCACAAAACTGTTCCCTCACATCAGCGCTGTCGCTCAGAACACACGGCAGCAGAGGGCACAGAAAAAAGCTCAGGACGGAAATCATTGTATTAAACCTCAGAACGAGCCTCAGAAAGCGAGCAAAAAGACGCGTTCCAGATTTATGTATAATAGAGGGCCCCAGCCTTCAATACATAGTGAGGAGAAAGCAGATGTAGCAAAGTCAGAGACAGTGACATGAGCACCAAGCGTTATAGTACCACAGCTTCTCATTTCATAAGTACACTGTGACAGTTTCTTTCAGATTTGTGGAAAATCCATGTGAGACCTTTATTGAAGTTAACATAACCGTAACAAAGATGACTCTATACCAATGTACACATTTTTGTACAAATTTACTGAATTTCTAGTAATGGTTATATTATTCTTCAATAATTTGCCATTTGCCACCTTGCCTGAAAGTGAAGATGATTCTTCTGTGAAAGCTTGGTGAAATAGCTGTAATGATGGGACCATCAGTCTCCTCCATCAGCAGCTGTTTTACATTATTTGCAGGATTTTTTTTTTGTAGTATGTACACTGAGTGTGCAAAACCTGTTTGATGTGTTCAGTTCGCACATTTTTACCAATTGTCATAAATGATTTATGCTGTACACGTACGTGTGTTGGCAACTCCTCAAGGGAGATAACTTTGTGCAGTGCCTGCATGGTGGTTGAACTTGTATTATGTTTCGGCAAATCAAGAAGAGGACAACTATAATGATATGTCCACAGCTCACGAAAAGGATAATTTGAAAAAGGAGTTGTTTTTGACATAAGATATGATTGTAAGTAAAGTTGAATGACATCAGCTGTTACAGTTCGGTAACTTTAATAACTGAATTATTTTGTGAACATGTTTTGAGGATTATAGAAGCACTGGTACATGTGAGATATATGAGTGTGACAGACATAAGAGCATATTTATTATGTGTGTCAACAAGTTGCCAAAATAGTCTGACTTTTATTGTTTTTATATTTATGATCAATTATGTATTGGACAATTTTGCTCTGAGCTTTAAAAGCATTATTCACAAACAATATTCATGTTCAAGGGTTATATTCATAACATTCTACATGCAACTTGGATCTTTGCTCTTTGGTACCGTGCTGTACCCAATGTGACGGAAATCATACAAAACCGAAACAGTTTTATGTCATTAACAACAATGTTCGTGAAGAGGTAAAAGAATCAAGATATGTAATATCAAATGAATGTCTGCCATGACTCTCCAGTTGGATTAAGAACACAATTAGACCTGTGCAGATTGCAATGTGACAGAAAATCAAGCCGAGCTCCACGTTTGCTGTGTGAAAATGTTTGGTTGCACCGTATGATGGTTGTGCGGGTAACTCTGTTCAGAGGTAATGTAACTTCTGAGGCTGGCTAGTGGACTTATTTTATTCTCATTCTTAAGTTCATGACAAAAAAAATAAATCATGAAATGAGGTTTCCCTTCTCCCCAGATAAAGATATCTTCATTTAGTCTTGTCATTGACTCTTATTATGTGGCATAAATTGGTGGTTGCTGGCATTGTATGATGGGTCAAAATTCAGTCAACTAATCTTGGTGTCCGGCTGGATTGACTTGGCACTGGGAAATTAGTATTTTGCGACCATTTCAGTGGTTAAGTACCAATAGTAAGGTCCAATGGTTTCTTCCATTCAAAATCTAAGTTCACTGCTTTCATAGGGGTCTTAGTGACGATAACGTAAGACCACTTGTGTTCCGCCAATATGGCATACCACTCTGTACATTACACGTGGGGAAGTACGTCAGTGACTTGCCAAAAGTTTCTCTTACCATGAAACTGACCATGGTATTACAAGATAAGAGAATCATCAGAAGATCTATGGTGAATCTTCCTGACGCGGCACTAATAAATCTAGCTCTTTTCTGTGTGTTGGAACTGCGTTGACAAGGTCTCATTTCATCTAAGTCTTAATTCTGTCATCGAACTGTTATAACTGGAAAAAACACGGATTTGGGGAAAAAAGGGCGCGGACAAAACGCTGTACTTTAAGAGGCGTTACGTTGACCAGGTCTCTGCAAATCCAAATTCCATCTTCAAATAACCATAAACTTTTCATCTGGAATGTAACCAGAAAATCTCTGCGTCGACTGTATTTAGTTCCCAAAACATCTGGGCTGTCCAGATAATATCTTGACAAAGGTGACAACTTTCAGTACTTTTTATTCTACAGCTTGGCATGCATCTATGTATTGTCCTCACTTTCCCACAAAGTTTCACGAAACCCGATATAAACGAGGTGAGGCATTCAAAGAAAGGATTGCATATGTTGACACAGACGGACATGCTGGTCACTATATTACAATTTCTCCGTATTGTATACCGGGGTGAGGAGGAGGAGGGGGCGGATTGTTCAGTATGACGCTGATCAATAATTAATCGGTTACAAAAACTGATCGGAGATCGTGCTTTGTAATGGGTTAGTTATTTAACCGTCGGAATAACAGTCCGTAGAGAATAACATGCTCTACGTGCTAATGTTCACAGCGTTTCTGACAAGTCTTACACACAACTGGTAACTTGTGCTTGTTCCCGTGAGAACACAGTCTGGTGTTGATCACTTATCAGCCAGCGCTTGGCAGATTTGTTGGGTTGTTAGACACTCATGTAGAGGTATATGAGCATTCTATTAGACTACCCTCAGATTATCCATTAGAGAAGAAATATTAGATTGACGTTACACACCAATCTGTCAGTTATTTGATGTCAGTCAAGCGGTAGGAAACATCGACGAGAAGAAATGAGGCGCTTGATTTATTTATTTTTTTTATTTATTCATTTATTTGAATGGTGTTTTACGCCGTACTCAAGAACATTTCACTTATGGACCACGGCCAGCATTGAAGTGGGAGGAAACCGGGCAGAGCCCACGAAACCCACGTCCATCCGCAAGTCAGCATGAGCTGGACTTGAACTCACAGCGACCAGAAGGGGCTTTATAATAATATGTTACACTTGAGATATGAATGGCACCAATCATCATTACACCAAAGCAAGTGTACTGTTTTGAAAATAAAAGTGTAAAAGAAGTGAAAGTTCCGTGCAACATACCACACTAGATAGCAAGCGGTTGGCTTATAGTCACTAATTGCTGAGATAATCGCTTATGTTGACGTTTAGGATAGTGTTGACACAGTCGTTCAGAACCGCGTGGGTGTTTTGCAATCAGCACATTGCACGTGAATCTGGTTGTGATGCATGCCGAAATTTAAAAATTTTGTTTGAAGGCTGACAGCTTTTTTTTCTTTATTTATTGGATTGGTGTTTTACATCGTACTCAAGGATGTTTCGCTTGTACGACGGCAGCCAACATTATGGTGGAAGGAAACTGGGTAGCCTGGGAGAAACCCACGATCATCCGCAGGTAGCTGGAAGACCTTCCCACGTACGGCAGGAGAGGAAGCTGGACTTGAACTCAGAGCCATCGGACAGCTTCTAAAATAAATCCTGGTCTTACCGCGTCACAAATAATCATGAGAGGTTGAATTTACTAAATCTCTTGACCATGTATCATATAATTTCGTAAAACACTGGTGGAAATTTCTCCAGTAAATCATGCCGCCTTGCAATATTCATGGGCGAATGAAGTTCCTAGAAATTGGATTTATGACAGTTTTGAATGGGATGCCTGGACTGCTTGCATGAAACAATGTGCATAGAGTTTTCCTCTTAAGTACACCAATCACCCTATTATATGGGCTTCAGCTCAACATATTTGTGGAGAAAAGGTTCTGAAAACAGTTCCATGCATGGCACTGACCCTTCATTATAGTTCCTGCTACTATTTGACACGATGCACCATGCAATATGTCGATGTCGATGGCTTGAATGGATTCGGAGCATGCATATGGCTACTCACTGTAAAACATGTGTTAACATAGAATATCTTTATTCAATATATATCTTATATACAAAGGGTATACATATACACTATCATCACAGATTCTTGCGGCGTGTTTGTCTCTATATAACCAATGAATGTTATCGATCAAATGTCGACTGTATATACGCAGGTCATTGTACATGCAGACTTTATTTAAAAATTACAAATGTATATACAAGTATATTACTACTGATACTTTTGATTTTTAAGCCTTCGAAGGATTTTTAAGCCTCCGAAGGATTTTTAAAAAGAGTATACTGGAGATTTTAGGGGAAAAATCGACCTTTTATTGACACAGAAACGAATATCTACTCTTTTCCTGTACTCAGTTTGCAATCAAAGTACTTTCGGTGGAAACAAGTCTTCGTTCTTAGAAACGAAATACTTTCGGTGGAAACAGATTTTGTGCTTGGAAACGAAGTACCGTACTTTAGGCTGAAACAGATCTCTATGTACCTGAAGGCTGGAAGAGATAGGAATCAAGCCCGTTCCACAAGCAACCTCTGATTGGTCACCTTTCGCCAACTTGTCAGCCTTCAGAAGTTGTATCCGGTGCGAAATATATCTGAGGGGCTTCGTTGTGATAAGTCATGATTTCGGTGGGTAGAATTTCACACAGGTCCGGTTATACATAAAGAAATAGCCTACTCAACAAATGGCATTTGCGTAGGTGATATGATTTGCAGACCAGTAAGTACATTTGTACATCAACTGACCTGTGCACGTGTACTCAAAAAGACTTACCACACTTATATATGTGGATAAATGCAGCGTATATGAAAATGGTCTGATTAATGGCGAAGGCGTATATTACATAATATAAATGGTAACAAACCCAAATATTTGCACTTTCGATCCTCTAAATAGTAAAATGTCCCTTTCTTTACATAAAGGTTTCATCTTAATTACATGTACAACTCAACAAAAACAAAAAAAAAAACGTGAATATTAGTATAACTTTAACGTTAACAATGAATCATTCACACAATGAATGAATCCGTGAGTATTTAACACAACATCTGCGTCAGAACACTAACGATGACTGTCTGGGCAGCCAGTGATGAGGAGCACACGAGCTAAAACGTAACGGCTGGCACTCGTAATACCAACATATGGAAGGGTAATGGCGCCATTCAACATCAGTTACATACATTTATGTATTGTCATGTGAATGTATCTAGCGATTCATTTGGCGTTGAGTTAGGCGCGAACTTTGATGCCAAATACTTGGAATCTGGAACCTGAGAAACAACAACAAAACATCCAACGAAAATAAGCGTTTAAAACTAACACCAAGTTTATGCATTTGCCACTCGCCTGTACATCTGAATGTACCACATTGGGGAGCGCAAATCGTCCCCTAATCCCGGAACACAAGCCTCTCACCCGTTCCCCACAACATTTAAGCACGTCTTCTTCAGCCTTACTATCACAAGATGCCTACTGCACATTTTACATGAGCAATTTAACATTTTTCTGGCACATAGTTTTCATTGATGATTTTTTCTGTATTTTTCTCGCCATCCCTGAGGGAGAGTCCATCATCCTTGAGCGTACCATTCTCCTTCTCACGAGACGTTTGAGTCATGGGTGAGAGGTCATCGTATTTCTCTACTCCAACAACTTCAAATTCAATCATCTCTGGAAAATGAGGGGGGAAAAGCAAAGGCTATTTGAATTCCATGCATGTATATATATTCCGTCAACAAAAATATTCCAGCTGAATTATATCTTGTACTTTCTGAACGTTGCATTCGGAAATTGGTCCAAAATATTTAACAGTGTCTATGTGTAACACGCCGATAGATAGCCTATCAGTAAAACGTGCTATTATGCAAGTATTTATGACATGTTTTTCGCAGCAGTAAGAGGCAATTCTATCCTATGATGACTATATCATATGATGGCGAGTTGCGTCAGATGAGAGTAAGTCTAGAAATAACCACATACATTCCAACATTCTAATATTATATGCTGAATTCATAGACTTTCAACTGTTCATCCAAACACTAAGACAACGTGGCTCTCTTAACGTCGGACCTACCTTTAGTGACATCCACATCATCAGGGAGATCCAGGTCTTCGCCTACCCGAAGGCGTGATTGCTTTTCCTGGAAACAGAACATAATTTATTAAAAGGCCACGTCCATGAGAGCACATGGTGACGTCTATGTCTGATTCTGTCGAATCGAATCAATCTTCTCTATCAGACATATATATATAATTCCTTCTTCTGATGGAACGGCTAACTAAATGTCAGCATCACGTATCTTTATCTGATGATCGTTCACTTATTAGGCTTCCAAGTGAAAGCTGGAAGTATGTGATCATACGGACATAGGGGCCAGAATATGGCTTAATATCTGCCAATGTGGCCACAATATGGCTTAATAACTGCCAATGTGTCCATGATATGGCTTAAATACTGTCAATGCGGCGCTACATCCAACCATTTATTCATACGAGATATCTTAGCGCTAACAGACTTACCGAGGACACCCTCCGCATGAGAAACATAAGTAAGGCGCCGACTATTGGCGGAGTGCCAGCCACGTGGAAAGCTATTTTGTACGACCCCAAGGAATCATAAAGAAGGCCTGCAAAGAAAAATGTCGACAGAAGTCGTAATTAGGCTTATATACGCAGTCGTTTTCAATTTCATTGACAAAAATAGTTTAATACACATGTGCTGTCAAAATTAATTCTTTTACGACTGGAACAAAACGACATGATATCACAACCAGTAAAACGACCATTAGACATACGATAACTGTTAGTATGTGAACAAAAAATACTAGTATTTGCATGGCTGAACACTGTCCTTTTATTCAGCTTACTACATGAAAGCCACGTTTAAGCAGCATACATAAATGGTACCAATCCGTCCCGGCACGGATGGATTCGTACATTTTTAATTATTTAAGCCTTATTAAAAGTTTAAATTAAGCAACATACATGCCCCAAGACAACTGCAGCTGGCAAAACCCTCTTAGTTAAAGCATGTCATCATCGTTGATTATCAAGAGGTAGCACTTATATATAGTCTACAATACTTAAATAATCAGAGAGGTTGGTTTATCCGATGCTGGGACAGGGGATTTCCGAGATTCCATGGAGTGTCACTTGCGAGAGCGTTGCTTCGAACATCAAGATTCCAGCCAACCACGGAATATACCGCTGTCGTACATTGGGAGATTTACCAACTGATGGTCGTGGGTTTCACCTGGGCTTTGACCGGTTTCGTCCAACTATAAGTGAAATGTTCTTGAGTACGGTGTAAAACAACAATCAAATAAAACAAATAACATGTCGTTATAACTGTTGTTTAAGTGAAATATTGTAAACAACAGTGTTATTCAACAACCAATTAAAAAAAATCGACACATGTAAAATCCGATAATGTTGAAAATATTGTGAATGGGCATCAGAATAAGTCGTCCTAAATTTTCTTACGGACTGCCCTATTTGAACACACTAACCTGCGACAGGAGGTCCAACCATCATAGGCACAGAAATCACGCCCAGGAGAAACCCGATAGCTTGGGAGGCATTCGAATGTCCAACGATGTCAAAGGCTATTGGTCCGAGCAGACAAACAAATATACCGTCACAAATGCCCATGATCAAGCAAATGGCGATGAGGCTGGCGAAGTTATTCGCGAACGGAATACACATTGTGGTGGCGCCGAGGATGACAAAGGCAGTTTGCTGTAACAACACAGTGTTCACCCTGCTAAAGTCGGCGACTTTACCACAGACCAGTCGTCCTACCCCAGACGTAATACTCAGGCACATTACCAACAGGTTCCCGTTACTTTCTGGAAAGACATCTCGGGTATGTTTTACCTGAAACAGGCAAACATCCACATACAGTTATCCGATGCATTTCTTTATTTATCTGACATGTTTATTATATTTATTTTATAGAAGTCGGATAATATGGAAGCCGGATAATATGGAAGCCTGATAAGGCCATCATCATAGCATCAGCGATGGCACGAAACAATGGTACGATGACCTCCTTATTCTTCCATATTATTTAGTTTGTTAGCTCATATTGTTTGTTAGTTCATCCCGAAGAATTTCTCTCTTATGCACTGGTGGCGAGTTTTATGGATGAAGGAATCTAGAGTTCCTGGAGAAAACTGCCACATCATATTGCTGGAAATCAAGACGCCTCATATCAGGCATTCGTAGGACAACCACCAACCGTAATGAACGTTCAAAGTCAGAAATCATACAAAGATAATACAATTTCCAAAACATGATTCAACACAAACCACCAATGAATTAGAAAAGTAAATGAAGTAAACGACAATATGACAAGGAAAGCCGTATCATTCAATTCATGAAACCAAAGAACATTAGAAGTGTGGAAACCTTAAAATGTCCCTGATTGATTTGTTTGTTTTATTTATTTGATTGTTGTTTTACGCCCTACTCAAGAATATTTCACTTATACGACGGTGGCTGGCATTATTGTGGGAGGAAACCGGGCAGAACCACATTCCACTTACGGCCGGAGAGGAAACCTGCATGAGCTGGACTGGAACTCACAGCGACCGCATTGGTGAGAGGCTCCTTCTGGCATGCTAACCCCCTCGACCACGGATACTCCCATTCGTCATTGAGACAGGGACTGAATCTACATGCATTTGTATGGTGACAAAGCGATTGAAAGACAAACACCTTAACCACACTGACTGAAGTCTGGCACATCACAGGCAAAGCATTAACTCAAAGGTTTAGATATACGATTTCTGAAAAATGCATGACGTGATTCATTGTGGTATATACCAGGACTAGTAACTCTAGGTGCTATGTAGGCCAACTGATAGATTCTTTTGGTGCATACGTATGGAAGCAATCTGACGGTGTTTTTTTAAAATTAAACCTTTGCTTAGATGTCTTTTTCAGGAGTTCACCACATTTCGGTAAACACATCATCATGGTGACAAAAGAACAAAATGTTTCCTTCGAATTATACGTCAGTAACCTCAATGTATACATCTTTTTACGACGATGAGGCCTTTTTTTATATGCGTGAAACGTAATTCAAGAAGACAATATAGGTTTATTAGGCACGATTAATTAAACACCGTAAGTTCCATTCAATGAACCTGTCATTAAGTCAGATGTTATTATATTAATGAAACTGTCTATCGTTTATGGGATGATTGACTGACTGATTGATTATGGATGTTAATCGTCTTTATAGCTTCTCGACTGACTGACCGGAGCTACACCCACGTTTGTCACTTGAAATATTCAATGAATCCGACTGGTCATATCGAGGTGATTGTTTGAGACTCCCTATGTAATGCGTGGCTTAGTACAGATGACCTTTAACTAGATTTTACAGCTCAAATTCCTATGTTACCTATTGTATAGCTGTATATCTGATTTGAAACCCTAGACAGGAGTAGTTTTCACCCCTTCAATGTGTACTGCTAAAACGTGTTTAACCTTAGTGTTCCACTTCAAATCACTGATATCTGGGCAGAAGAAGACAGGTGAGTTAACATCTGTTGATGTTATAATGACCTATAGTCACATCCGCCTGGTATTTAATTCGCGTAAGCTGCAGATATACACGAGTTTAAGCAGCTTGAAACACGGTTTAAAAGGGATACACCAATTTTTCTTGTCAAAGGTCACCAAACTTCAACCGCAGCGGCTCAAGAAAAACATCTACAAACTAGAGGACATTGTAGTATTGCCGGGACATCGTAAACACAGGTATAAGCAAGCTCCTCACGTATTTGGGCTTGTTGACGTTAGCTCAGTATAAAAATTAAAAATCAAGCTTTAATAAATTTTGTTCTTGAAGTAATCAAATGTTTTCTGTGATCTGGTTGGTGAGTGCATGTGTAAGTAACTGTATGTAGGGTTGACACCGGTGGTATTGCATCATTTGGTTTAAGAAGCAGATAGCGAAGAGAGTCAGTACAAACCGCATTGAACACTTGCAATATACATGAGTAATCAGAAATGTACGTTGGAATGCAAACCATGCAACTACGGTTCTTTATCCTTTGTTGTAAAAGGAATTAATACGTATGTGAAGCACGTGTTCGTTTTGCACGCGAACAAAATCCACACATACCTCACAGTCACTTTCTCCGAAAAGGCCAAAAAAGAGCTTTAATGTCAATAAAGTTGACTCCTGCATGTCTTATGAATTCAAACGAGTTCTGCTCTTGGCGCAACACATGTTCTGGGAAGCGTTTAAAACTAGTTCTGTTTCACTGCTTTATCACAGTTACATGAAATTCGCATCAGAGATGAAACGTATTACGTGGAAAACAAAGAATAGAAAGTAAACAAAGATTCCCCACTGTAAGATATACTAACGACTAACGCTGACTTCCTGTTTCCGTAACGGACTTTGTATCTAAGATTTCTTTCATTAATTTTGATCAGCAGATATTCTTCCGTCAACATGTATACATGACGCATGTTGAAGCCCCACGTATATACGCGAATGTCATTTAAGCTTAAGGGGGCGAAATCTGGTCTCATTTTTCACCGTTTTTCGAAGAAATCCGTTGAAATTTTTGTCAAGGTATAGTGGCAACGACGAAGGAAGCAGACAAACAATTTGGCGGTATAACTAATTTCTGCGTAACGCCTTCCCCAAATCGGGGTTGAATTCCCCCCCCCCCCCCGCCCTTGCACAGGATCCTAATAAAACAAGGTGCGGTACCTATATATATATATATATATATATATATATATATATATATATATATATATATATATATATATATATATATATATATAAATGATCAATATTCTATTCCGTCTTCATTACTACACACAAACTAATGAACAATACTTACCAGATGAACAAAGGGAACAAAGTATCCGAACAGAGCTACGCCGGTAGATAGAACCCAGATGACGTATTTCTTATTGCGCCATATTTTAAAGTTTAGATACTTTTTGGTAAACGTATAGCATTCATTCATCCTTAGGGCGATACTCTCTGTAGACAGTGCCATGTGGGCGAGGTTCGATTCCTTGTGAATTTGAGGTCGCCATGTTAGCGTCATCCACATTAATACAAAATTCAGACCGCCCAGAAATATGAAAGTGTACTTGAGACCAATGGAGAGCAGTAACTGAGGCAGAAGCAAGGATAGACATATGGTTAATACGGCACTTCCGCTGGACACGATGCCGTTGACCAGACCAATACGCTTTTTAAAGTAATGCCCCAATATCGTAAGCGAAGGCCCATACACGAGTGATCCCCCGACACCGAGGAGGACACCGAACGTCAAGTACAGGAGCTCCAACTGTTCTACAAAGGCACTGGCCACGAGACCCACCGAGCTGAGGAGAGCTCCGAAGAAGGACACTTTCCGGATGCCCACTTGATCTGTGAGAATAGAAGCTGCCGTGGAAAGGAAGAATGTGAGGCCGGTACAGACAGACCCTACCCAGGCTGCAACAGATGGTAGATCATCGAGATATAGGGGAGGCTATCAACAAATGACAGGACATCAACATACGCAGCAAATTAAACACCAGCGTTTATTTCCATTTATCTCATTCAGTTATTTTTTTAATCAATTAACCAGTTGTAGCTGTCTTAAATCACATGGTGTATTAGGCACATGCCACACTGACAGGAAACATCTACAGTTTATAGGTACAGAAGAGAGATTTAAACGGTTATTGTAGCCTCGTTATAACGAAGCTACGACAATGTTAATAAAATATTCACTGACCCAGACCCACTTTCACAACACTTTAGTATACGATTTTTCGAGACGTTTCTCAGACACTTCATCGTCATTTACGAAATAAAAAAGTTACAAGAAATTTAATTTAAGAAGTTTCTGAAAGTGACATTGTGTTTTTAAGCATTTCATTCGACGGTATAGTACAATGCATGGCTTACCGCTTTTAAAGGAGACATCATCGTCTTGGCCCGCGTAGCGTTCCCGGATGGGAACGTAGAGAATCCCAAACGTGTTGATGATCCCAAACACAGTTCCATTGGCGAACATGGAAGTCATGCACACAACCCAGCCCCATCCTCCTTCTGGAGGAGTAAACTCGTGATGATCGCTGAGGGGTTTTGACTTTTCGTCTTTCTCATTGAAAGGTTTGTCGTCTATCTCGAAAGTCACCTGGCTCCCTAGTCTCATCGCCATGATTGTGCCTGCTGATGACTTCCGCTCTGTACAAGAGACACGGGGCCAGTCCGTGAGTGGCTAACTCTCCCTACTGGGCTTTTACAGCTTCACGGCGATCTAGCGAGAAAGAAAAAAAAAGAGACCGGGTCTTAAGGCTTCACAACTTTTACAGCCGTCCAGCTATACAGCGACTGATAACGAGGGACGTGTAAGTCTGTAGATGCAGAAGAGAGATTTACACGGTCCTCGTAGGCCGGGTTATCACGAATCACATGACTTCACTGCACTGTACCTGTAACTTTCTAGCAGAGTGACCTACCTTGGACGGGAAGAAAAGGTAAATTGTACCCTATATAAATAAAGTTAGGTATTGTACTAAGACGCTTTAAACGCTTTTTAGACGCTTTTACTAGACGCGTATGTAGGTCATCCATCCTCCATGTAACGTTTAGACTCTTAAGAATGACGAATTATGCCAAATGTATTGAAAGAAGCGTTTACATGTGTACATTGGTCATCTAGTCAGGAAGCCAACTGGTAGAAGTTATGTAACAGGTAGACCAGCATAAGGATTTGGAAAGCTTTCAAATCATTAATCTGTAAAAAACAAGTTTTATAGAGGTGGCCAATGCCGTATATGCCAAGTATAATTATTCTGCAGCTTTTCGTGATTGTAAGCCAAGGTTAGTTTAATTAAATTATTAAGAATTAACTGGAGTGCATAAGTAGGGCTACGTGTACAGTTGAGCGTTAAGCCATGATTAGGGCCTTAACGATATAATGACTTGTGCATGTAACGGTCTCACAGAACATCTGCGAGCAGGGTTTATGCCATCAAGTTTTTGATATGATAACATGCGGCGTGATAGGGAAAACAACAACAACAAAAAAACCATGTAAATCTATGGGTCCGTTGAAAGCTTTGTACAAAAGCCGTCTGATGGTGTCTTGCCAAAAATGGTAAAACTTTTTTAATGACTATTGCAAACTTTTTAATCTTAATATGCTGTAGGCCTTTATAATAGACAAGTAATCATCAATACATATCGGCTACATTTTCTCTATAAAAGTCATTTATAACAACATTTGGTAACGAAGTAACGTTAGCATACTTTCATGTCTCTGTCTCTAGCATAGCTTAAGCGGTATACATGCAAACCTCTCTTAACCACAACAGGGTGATACCTCTTTAATGGCTAATAGCTATATACTGAAGGATTGATACCTGCAGTAGAACAGTAGCTTATCAGGGAGGGCACTGTCAGTATATAAAGTATTTCATCTAGCAAATAAGCCAGATAAGTCATTGACACAGACAAAATTTAACAGCTGCGACATGTATCAAAATTCGCTGAACTCGGTTTAGGTATACATGATTTACAAGGGCCAATAGCTATCAATATATATATATATATACACACACACACACACACATATGGCTAAACAAACAGCTTTGCAAACGATATGAGATATGCAACGGTGGCGACTTAGTATATTTACTATGAAACTGGCTTCTCTATATCTCCTTGACCGATTATGTCTTGTGTAAAGTCAATGTAAGTTATCTACTTACCGTGTAGCCGGGGATGATTTACTTGACGGATCTAGCAGTTATGATACTTCGTTGATACAGCGTTGGTTTACATACACAATGCTCAGGCATGATTTACACCCATTGTTATTCATGTAGGTTATATAGTTTATTGTATACCAGACTGGGTCAATTGAATTGCACCGTCTTGTACCTAGCAGCTATAACATAAACAGCTGATTATGCGAAAAACAGAGCTGTTCAATAGGCCTTATGTGTATAACTAATTGCACAATAACCCTGATGGAGTGCACTGCATTACCGTAACAGTGTCAATGTTTTGATGGGATAATGTTTTAATGGATTGCCTTAAAAAAGCGGTTGTACTCAAAGGTGGATTGAGTCGAACCACAAGCTTTCGCGCACAAAAAATAGCATAAATGGAATTCTGCAACCTTGAGGTGTAAATTAACAGGTGGCGCTACTTTGTTAACATATGTATCTATTTTCTCGTGCGGTTCAAGCAAAGTAGTTGACGAATGAGATTTGACTTTGGGATAAGATAAGCTTACGCACGTCGTGTCTCACGAGGTAAAGTTTAAGGTACTGGAAGACTGGCCGGTTCAGATACCATGGGCGTATATGTAATTGTGTAGACTTTCACCAATTACGTCCTGAGTTCGAAACCAGCACCGATGAACCTGATTCTCAAGATACAAAGATTTCAAGATTTGTTCCACATATGTAATGGATCCAGTCTTATATATTTGTTTGATTAGATGAGAAGGTATTTCTCGGAATTGGTGTGAAATCGCTTATTTTTCAGTGACTACACCATCACACCATTTCCCCTCATCTAAAACCTAGATTGCACACCTTTTCATGCATTTATCACAGCTCAGTCCATAGTCACATTTAAAAGCAGTTACGATGGCGGTTTCAACATGCATAACTATTGTAATTGGAGCCGTCAGTATACATTGTAAGAGTATGCAATATAGCACACTGAAAACACGTCTCATTGATAACGCTCAGTACAATTGCTGGTGTTTGTGTATTTCGTCGGTGCATGTGTGTTTCCCTCACTGACACGCTTAAGCATCTGTCAGCTGCAGGGCTCTATGTTTCTGCTTGATCCCTTAAAAACCAAAAGCTGTGTTAGCGTATAGACATGTGCTGTCAAGTCTTAAATACCCACAAGCAATGCTGGCTTAGATACAATGGCGCAAGCCTATCCGTACTCCCGCTTGTTTAATGCATGTCACAAACGATGTTCTGTGTAATGAAGTGTACACAACAATTCAACAAAGGTCGGCCTAAAAAATAATAGACACTCACTCTTCCCCCTGTAAAGTCGCTACAGCAGTTATGATCGGCGTCGTGAACGCATATGTGTGCGTCAGTGCTTTGTTTGTTTTAAATATATTTTGCATGATTGTGCACATTGAAGTTTGATTCTCGTAAGTGTTGTTCAAAGGTAAAGCTTTTTAACCTATCACTCAAACTACATTTACGGTACTATACATATCGACAGTTTTGTTTAAATGAGGTTTGTCAAAGTTTGCCGCCAAATGTGGTAGTTCAAATGTGATAGTTCACAGTACTTGACAGTAAAGAAATTCTGCTTTTGCTACGTGTATGAATCATAAAATAAATATTGTTCCTTCGACGCCATCCTGAATGTATAAAAAGACAAAGTAACATGATGAGTTTAATTACGCTCTCGAACAACATGGTTTATAAGGGACAAACTTCTATACCGTTTTCACAGAGGTTATAAATTGACTTGTAAACACAGTATGATAAAAGCTACATATATGCTTCATCATAAACATCACAATCCATATATAAGCAGTCCCTTTGTATATCACAAAATACATAGGAGTTAA
Source organism: Liolophura sinensis (assembly GCF_032854445.1). NCBI lineage: Eukaryota > Metazoa > Mollusca > Polyplacophora > Chitonida > Chitonidae > Liolophura > Liolophura sinensis. The sequence goes on from NC_088295.1 coordinate 27,765,121, forward strand.
ACTTGTGAAAAGACTGAACGAGTACAGCCTCCGACAAAAGTTCAATTTTAGCATTGCTTTGTACAGACATGTGAAACATTTACACGTTAAATTCGAGGGCCTAAAGGACTCAACTATAGTCGATCGAATAATCGCATTTAAACATGAATGCTTTTGTCTGTTCCGGAATTTCCGTATCTTAGCCGAGCATTGTATGAGCTCAAGGGGGAATGTGAAGAAAGAGACAAATTGGAAAGACCCGGAACCAACGCACGACTTTTCAGCACTTTAAGAAGAATTTAAATGTATACAAGAACTAACCATTGTTACTCAGTCCCAGCGTGGCATGACGTTACACCCGTACATATGGCCGGGTGGGTGTGTCCGGAATGTTACAGGGGTGTCTTGTCATACAACAATTGTCGATAATCTGCTGTATGCATGTATATATAAACTCCACGACATTAAACCCATCTATACTAACAACAGCAAGATGGAAATCTTTGGTAAAGACTTAATACATCTTAAAGGTGTATGGCTTTCAATATGTTTATGCCAAACACACGATTCCTGTGGCGATTGTCTTGGCACGTGGCTTTATACATTAAGTCCACACGTGCCAAACAACAGGTTAAGCCATATGTATTCACTATTTATCAAAGCGTCTAATGAGAACCGCTGTTCATGTGTCATTGTTTAAGGCCATGCAGAAAGAAAAATAATCAAGCAATATTAAATTAGGTTTACACTCTAAATTAAAACAAATTCGAAAGCACATGCTCTCCAAGCGAGGTGGCACTGATACATTAACCCTTAGTAGCGTTATGCCTAAGGCACGCATGTATGCTTGCAGGATGGATGAAGTGTTACACTTCTTCCTTGCGTATCTGAGATCCGGTTACGCGACGTTCAGTGAGACTTGTCTTGTCGACTCGTCGAATGGAAATAGGACAAACTTCACACGATTTGTCTTTTGTGCCGTTCGACTAGAACAGAATTACGGTTCGATTTTGAGGAATTTTGAAAGTCGATGCGACAAATAGCACTGTATGTAAGGCAAATTAACCATAGACGTAGCTGACAATCTAATCATATAACATTCAACGTCCAAAGATACAGAAATCTGCATAGAAAATCGTATATATAGAAAATTCAAGGAAAATGTACATACACCAATTAATACCAACAGTGGAACGAACAAATAGTAGAACAACTTCATCGACGTCCTGCATGGTGCGTACAGGCCTGCATCTGATCCGTGAAACGGTACAGAATTCTTTCTGAGTAAACATGCTTCATTATGTGCTGGTGTTACATGAAGTAAGTAGTCGATGAGCTAAATATAGTATGATTGTACTCACAGGTGTGCACGGATCCAAGTGTCGTGTATATCCTACAGAAACTCAGGGCTTTAGATTCATGTATAGATTACCACTAGTAGAGTTTCTTACGTTCTCATATTATCGATACCAATATCTAACCGCTGGAGATTTAAAAGACGAAAACCAAACAGGATCTGGGTTGACTAGCTACACAACCAAATGCATATAGCACCAGCTGTGTAATACTGTTGCCAGATTTCCTGGTAAACGAATCCATGTTGACGGAGAGGACAACAATTACTAGGCCAGGATTTGTCTATTTTATACGTCCATTACACCACGAAGATGCATTGTAAGGGTCTATAATGGTAAAGTATAGCGTACAATATGTGTTGGTTTATCACACTACAACCATAAAGAACTATCGCATTTATGCATGGGCATATATTAGGCCTACCTGAATGACAACGTGAATGCGTGAGAGTGAGATAGTCGCCGAGGTCTCTACAGTGTTAACGGCTTTGGGCACCCAGAGGTCACTCTGACCGTTAGCCGTGCACGGCCACTAGACTCGATCTCCAATACGGCAATGGTGGCAGATGTTTCATCCACGGAATTGACACCATGCACTATGCAACACACGGAGTAATCAATTCATCGACACCTTATGTAACTAGCTGGATTCAGTATGTCCCCCTGCTGTGCTGACCACACGATATCAGTCGTGCAAATCTGTAATAACGCTGAGAATATTATTCCTTCAGTAGCCTTCCGTGTTGAGCCTAAAGCTACATCTTGTCCAAACACGCCTACAAGTAATGGATCCAGTTGTGTTCGGGGAGAACCATTTGGCTTTGGTATCAGCTTAAGTCAATATATCAATGCATCATTATTGAACACTGAGCTATCAGCCAGCAAGTTACTCTGGCGAAAGGATACTGAAGCATGCGAGATGATATGTATGATTTACAAAACCAAGACAAAAATGTCATGGACAAAAAAAAATCGGGCTACAAACATCGCTTTTTGAGAGTTGAACTTGCCTTGATATGATCACATGCAGTCAGGACAAACGACGCATTTAAAAAATATGCGTTAAACATGTATAGCTATATTTATAATCTTATTTTATTTTGTTTTTAAGATAAAATACATAGAAATGATTGCATTGTTTTTGTAAGTCAGGGGTGTAGGATCACAACAAACATTCTTATACCAATTGTCAACAACAATAAACGTTCAAAATCAATGCTTGCAAAACCAATTTCCAAAATGACGTTCAACACAAACGAAGCTTAATCTCTATTAAAGTCGTGTATGATGCTGGTAATACGACTGATGTATGGTTAACTATCTTCTGAAATCAAATCATGAAATATGTTCCATTAGTACATTGTACAGCAGTAATCTATATATAGATGGAAACATATGAGAAAGAATATCCAATTCACGAAGTTGACCAAAAATCGATGACGGTAGACAAATATATTATTCTAATTTCTTCTCCGGTCCTACCTGGAAAAATCATGTAAGCAACCTACAGATGCCAGTAGGTTCCCTCCAGGATCAGTCTGGTATTATCTGACCATGATGTTGGCCGTCGTCGTATAAGTGAAATATTATTGAGTGTGGCGTGAAATATCAATTAACAGAATAAATAGACGTACTCAAATAACTAATTTTAACTTTATTAATGCAATTAATCTAATTACAACACAATGAAGGAATTTAAAATTAAAGGGTTCTTTAACATACGAGCCAGACAATATGTAACTGCATGCATGTCTGTCCTAGGTGAAGAAAAAATGCAATATACGACCAAAGACCTATATATGTGACATTAGTAGATAATCAATATATATGAAGTGTATACTTTAAAACAAATGTACGTACTCAGTTTACCTCAGATAGCCAGTTATAGTCATTTCCTTAAACTTAAGCTTAAACTATAATTGACATTTGAGCATATGTTTTTAAAATCTGCGCCTTTTGACCTTTTCCGCTTACACGACCCTAACAGCTGACCCACTCTATTCGCTGTTCCGAAACCACTTGACGCAGGAGGAACACCGATTCCTGTTTTATATAACACGCGTTTTATTCATCCTTTATATTTCCACAGGGTTACTCCCAAACCCTATATAACTGAGTTCACTAGTAATGGAGGCAATTTTAACTCCTACAGAAACCAGTATGTATAAACATATGGAAACACGTGACCCATTCTGTTCTGTAATGTATATCAGTGATATATTAGCGAGATATTTTATGGGAACACGGGATATAAAACAGAACAATAACAACAACAACAACAACAACAATAATAATAATAAAAACAACAACGCGCAGTTCCGTCTAGGTTGTTAAAACTGGAAATATATTACCTTTACAATGGAATTTCTCCTCATAATACACGCCGTAAACAACCCGATTGTCTTTTAGTATATATACCCTAAACATTGTGAGTTGTTATATGTTTTCCCACATTTTAATATTATGTAATTAACACTTGAAGAGAGATGGCACTATTCATTATTTTGGCTTTTATGGGCCTACTGGAGTAAACAAGAACTGTCACTATGTTTAACAGTCAGTTCAGACCTCAGTTCAGTTTGACAGTGCGTTATTTTCCCCAACATTGACACATTAATAGGTATACTGTTTATTGTCATTTATGGAACTTATTAAAATTAATTTATGTATACATGTCACCGGTGAATCATTAGACGTTGTATCGCAAACACCACGACTTAAAGCCGCAGCCGAGCCAACGATAACTGCGTTAAAGCCTAAGGCCTATATCTAACCTCAATGGTAAGAGTCGTTCCATTAAATCTAATTATACATGCATGGTTTTTGTTAGTCATGCATATATATATATATATATATATATATATATATATATATATATATATATATATATATATATATATATATATATATATATATATATATATATATATATATCTGTGTGCGTGTGTGTGTGTGTGTAAACCCTCGAAGATCGTATGAAAAATTGGGAGCCATGTATACATGTAGGCACTATATATTTATAGCAACACTACCTGCACAGAAACTAAAGCGGTACTTTATCGTACCCTTGACATTTCAGCTGTTCTCTGGCGGACGACCCGGTGCTTAACACGGCTAAACACGTACAACACTGCATTTTCTACAGTACACCGTTATAACAGTACAGGTAAACTCAATTCTGAGTGCATGGAGAAATAGCTATGTATGTACCCAGATCACCGAACGTACATAATGTCCGATATACCAAGAAAATCAAGTGTTATCATATCAGGCACGAGGCTCATATATTACATGTGTAGACCTGTATCGGTGTCAGTTACTATGTGTACATCCACAAGCTAGCGTGAAGCCCAATTCGTAAGTGTGTTGTTTATCAGGTTCGTTAACAGTGGAAGAAGGTTCGTACGCACGTACACGTAACCATGACAATGGCTCTGAGCAAGTGTATTTCGACCAGCCTTAACCTTGTGCAAACAAACTGTGCCAAACTGACTGCGGAAATCAACTTCAAAATTTTGCCAACTAAATTTATATGCACATATTGTAAGTGCCGGTAATGTTTTAAAATACAAAACGAAAGACTACATTACACAGAGACAAACCAGAGAATCGACGACAGTGTGATAGTTTAAATGGTTCCACGTATATCTGGTGAAATACGGTCTCTTGTCAGTTTACTTCAGGGTAATATTTTAATTGTTCATTACAAACGTAGCAACTTAGCCTACATTCCCAAATAGCACAGTAGATTAAGCCCAATTAAGTCATTAAAAAACAAACAAACAAAACACACACACACCGCAGAACACAGCTGATGATTCTGTGAATGAAGCAACACATTGATCTATATGCAGATTTGTGTGCGTATATAGGCGATAACACGTAATTTCTAATTTTATCTCACCTTTAGAGACGTACGCATGTTTTCAACAGTCTTCTGTGGGCCGCCATAACGCTGCATTCTCCCTGGTTTACATCGCGTTGACGTAGAATGACGTAACATAGATCGGGAACATCAACGAATGTCGACGGGTCAGTTCTTGACGCCTCGTCGTCTTACGTTCTGCCTGACACGCTTCAGTTCTACCAGAGGACCTCGTGACGAGGCTCTAGGCTGATAAACTATTGCATGCCAAATCGCACACTGGTACCGGCAGGCTATATACGACGGAGGCCTATATAGAGGTCATCGTTGCTATAAGGCAGCTCTGAAATGTCTCGGGCTAGTACAATGTATAGTATTAATGAAAATCTTGATGTGAACAATAACACATACAGCAGGCATGTCAATACATATCCGTTTTTAGATATGTGTTGGTTGAGACTGAGAAAGCCGCGATCTATATATACAGTATAAGTATAATATACCGATTCTATTCTATTCTATTCAAAATGTAGAACAGATGGACGAAACTTTACACGTCAAGCCTCATTACCACAAGATACGGCTCACAGTAGCACAGACCCGGTTTCCACCATATATATATATAAGTGGAATAAGTGAAATATTCTTGAGCACGGCGTAAAATACCAATCAAAATAAATAAATAAATCGCACCAAATATCTTTGTTTCATTTAATTTGTAGCGCTGGAGCAGCTTGTACAAAGCCACCATAGGCTATAAAGTTGATTGTAACTACCATGGAGTCACATGTTATAACTTCTTTTACGATAGTGCCTTGTTTATTCATGGAGTCACATGTGTACCCAAGATCTGACATCAAACCACAGTTTTCACTACCACTGTAACGGTAAAATCGAACCAATCAGGCCAGCAGAATACACACATCTGGGCCCATTTGTTCGAAGTGTATTAGCTAATACTGGTATTAAGGCATATTTTATGTTTCAAATTTTAGCCAAACCCAGCAGCCAATACAGTTCTCCAAAGTCAAAGTGTAACAGCAGTAGCTTTAATTCATATCTAATATAATATTACAGAATTTTTTAGGCCAAGTACAAAATTGAATACTTGGTTTAAAGTTAAATCTGGTAATATTTCTTAAATCAGTTTGAAAACCCGGCACTGGATAACTGGTATATATTGTTGCAAAATTAACAAACGTTAACCTCTCAATGTTATAAGGTCCCAAAGCCATGTATAATGGTAAAAGTCATTTGATCAGGAAACGGGTATAACTGATCCTTACACGTGTTATCTTAATCAACACGGTAGCCCATTATAAGTATCCAATCAGATACCGAGAGGTTATCCAGGACCAAACCGGAAGCAATACTCTCCGAGGTATTGTGGGTGGAACTGCTTCCTGCATTCAATTTTTTTTCTCTTGTCCAACACCAGCTGACTGTATATCTTCTTTCGGCCTTCAATCCAGTTTACCAGATCCTGGACTTTTTCCTGAAGTGTGGCCGATTTCGGGTAGCGGTTTTCCTAAATGAACAAATATACAGTACATGGAAAACTGCCATGCATGCAAACCCAGTCAAAAGATCAGTGACTTTCAAATATCTTGAATTTATAAAAATAATAAGAAAAAAGGTGTATATCGGGAACACGTCGTGGCTACGTGGTAAAAGAACCTGCTCTTTAATCACTAGGTCGCACGTCGTGTTCAGTTCTATATTCTTAATCAGGCGGTTCACGGTGTGTAGTCTTAAATCAAGTTTTCTGAAGACCTTTTTCTTCCACATATCACACGTAGGATAGTTTGCTTATAACTTGTCTAAAGCCATTGCGTTTTCTACTCAGGGCACTCCTACCCCCCATCCCCTACCCCCATCCATTAAATCCAAACAAATCAAATAAGTAAATAAATGATGTGTATGTCAATTATTTCCGAAAGACGCTGATCACATTAATTCCACTTTGTCAACTAATGTCATGCAGTGCAAATGTGTCTATTTTCACAACTTAAAGTCAGTGCAAATTTGTCTATTTTCACAACTTAAAGTCAGTGCAAATTTGTCTCTTTTCAGAATTAAGGTGAAAGCTTGGAAATGCACAGTTGAATTTGTTAAGAGCAAAACAAGAGTGTTTTATTAAGCATACACTACACACCGTGTCCCTTAGCTTGCTGAGTAGAGCCCCATCCAGATGTTGCTGGAAAAACTTTTTGGAAATGAGAACACATTCTGCCCCATTACTGACTAAACTCAAACTCGGCTGGTCATGGTGGAGTAGATTATTGAATCCCTGAAATGGAAAATTAATCATTTCATTTCAATTCTTAGAGCACTAAGCAAACATTTTAAAGACATAGAGAGAGATAAGCCGATAAAACCACAGGTGAGAAGGGTGGAAAATTTGTACACGGATGTGTCGCTAAACGCAACAAAACTAATATTTGAAGTTATCTTTTAATTTATCTTGTTACAGGTACATACATCAGTATCAAAGACACAAATCAGTCGAAAATACATAGAGTGAACGAAATAAAATTTCTGCTGGCACAATATTGTCTCAAAAATATACCCAGCAAAGGTGAAGAAACAAACTTACGAAGTACTCTCCCTTCTCTAGAACCTGGACCGAAAGGAAGATGGAGTTATCTCCCGTGACATTACCCAAGCGGGAAATTTGAGCAGCCTTGATTCGGGTCTTGGCGATCGATTTTCTTGGTTTTCCTCGTTGTGTGAAATCTAAAGTAACAGTATGTATACATGCATTTTAAGATCTTTAAAGAACAAACGGACAAATAAATAACATGGAGAACATACAAAACACTATTTCAGGCATGTATTCGAACGTCAAGTTTTATTTATTTCTTTGATCACCCGCTGGTTGCGGGAAGACTTTCCACGATGACAGCTTCATAACCCTGATACCGGTAGACACCGACTTAGAAATATTTAAATAAATATACAAATTCAATTACCTGGAATCTGTTCTTGGGTTTGGTAGACATCCAAACGCTTTTTTTCTCTCGGAACTTCCCCGGGCTTCTGTTTTGCAAACAGCGTTTGAAAAAAGAAGGATCCCTAGATAAAAACAAAATACAGTATAAAAACTTCAGCTTACTTTTTGAATTCTTGAGCGTTAAATGACAAGCAACCAATTCTTCACACTTTCTGACTGACGTCTTTTCAACTGAAACAAGACAAAGGGATGTCTATCTTACGTTTGAACCTTTCCTTATCGGTGGTAAACATAGAGAACTCTTCATGACGGGAGGTGTTTTTCTATCTGTTGGAAGATCCGGTGGGCATGCGTCGCTGTCGTTTATTTGTATTGCTGGCAAACTGGGCACATCGATGAAGGTTTCACGACGGACCCGTTGTTTTTGCTTTTCTATGATGTCATCATATGGAACAACTCCCAGGCGATCAGCATGGTTCAGGTAACCCGGAAGAGTTTGTTCCTGAAGAAAAGTTGGAAAAATGCCTTAAATGTAGTAAGTGTTAAGTCTAAAGACTAATTTGTTAAGTTTAACATAACACTGTATTTTTCTGAGTGATACTATATAAATTATGTTGCAGCAACACAATATTATGTTATAGACAACAGAATGCCTTGTTGCACCATCAAAGTATTCTGGTGGAATAACTGAAAAGATGTAATAAATGAAATAACAGTATTTCAAGTTTGTAGCAATAGTAATCTGAAAATTCCTAACATGGCCATCATGTTTCCCATATATTGTATAGGTTTATGGACCAAAAATGTGTGAAGTCCAACTCATGCTTGTTTCCTTTCCGATCGTGCAAGGTCTGACAACCTGCCGATGGCCATGTGTTGGGCACTGTCTGGTTTCTTCCCACCATAATGCGGGCCACCGTCGTATAAGTGAAATATTCTTGAGTACAGCGTAGAACATCAGATAAATAAATAAATCAAGTGAAAAAGCGTGTGAAATATAAAATAATTAAGACGCACAGCATGGAGAGAAAAACCGGAGCAGCAGCGACAGTATGATAGCTGGCAAATTGTTACACGTAACCGGTGAAATACGGCCTCTTGTCAGTTTACCTCAGTTAAGGTATAAATACATGTACTATCAAATTACACGCCCCCTAGCACCATGGCTAGGCGTGTACCGAACACATGGAAAAATTGATCTTCCTTCACTTGTACATGTTGTTGTTGTTGTTTCACCGGTAATGGCAAATATCATTGAACAGCAGTCTGCCATTTACAGTCCAAAACTTCGTTAGAATAGTCATTTATAGCTACGTAGGCCAAACCAGCACATGGCTTTTTAGGGCTTGACAATGACGGGAAGGAAGTTCTCCTGTCATGCGTGCCCTCACCTGTAACTCTTTCTGTAACCGGCTGTTAAATGCGTGAAATCCATAGGTCTACCCCACAAAACTTGAAATTATTTACATGTATTATTTTACTACAATTGTTATATTTCTATGAAATTTATGTAGCTGAACAGATTAGTGCTTTAACAATTATGTATAAGATTATTATGTAGGCCTACATGTGTAGATTTCCTGAAACTTAATTCAGTTGTGATTTGGCTTGGTTTTCACAACCTGTCTTATGTGGCCAACTGTCATATGCGGCCACTTTTTTACATGTCCCTTCACTGGCCACATACAACAAGTCTCACTGTACTATCAAATTACACGCCCCCTAGCACCAAGGCTAGGCAGAATTAGGTATGGTCACTGGTCTAGAATTACTCAAAATACTGTGTTGCCATCACATTTAACAGACCGTTCTCTCAAAGATGGCCACCAAAATAGCCAAGCGTAGTGTAGGCGTCACAGCTGAGATATATAGTCCGTTAACATCCCAATTATACTCCCCTAAAAGTGCTCGGGGTCATAATTGATTGTTGGTGTCAAATCTAGTACTCAAGGGGATTCCACATATATGTCAGTGGTTGCGAGAAATCACGTCATCAGGAGTATCACCTGCGTGACAGACAGATGCTTACAAACTTAATTGGACAGGTGCCGATAAACTGCTAACAGACTGACAAGCGTGCCGACAAACTATTGACAGTGTGAGAGATCGTTTATCACAGTTCTTTGCTAGTTCCTATCATGACCTTGATGGAAGAGAATATTGACATAGGATGTTGGCTAGAATGGAACATGTAAATTAGCTTATGGCCTGTAGGTATCGTGCATTATGATTTATTTATTTATTTATTTGATTGGTGTATTATTCCGTACTCTCGTATTTCATTTATACGACGGCGGCCAGCATTGTGGTAGGAGGAAACCGGGTAAATCACGGGTAAAGCCCATGGCCATCCACAGGTTGATGGAAGATCTTCCTACGTACGGCCGGAGAGGAAGCCAACACGGACTTGAACTCACAACGACCACATTGGTGAGAGGCTCCTGGGTCATTGCGCCACGCCGGCGTGCTAACCACCAAGGCTACCGTACACTATGATTGATTGTGTCAGTGGGCCTTTCTGTATACTCGGACTTACTAGTCTTTTTTCCATTTCATAGGGACTGTTGTATATTGGTATATGGTTGGCCGAAAACAGCTCGTCAACAAAGTCCGCATGATTAACGTTTCTGAACTGTTTGACTCTCTTAAATTGATCTGGAAGTATAAGACATGTTGAAAAACAAGGTTTGAATGAACTGCATGGACATTTTGTTTGTCTATGGAGTACCATCAAAATCTTTTCTCTTGACACTATTTTTTAATTATTTTGTGGCGGTAAACGAATATAAATAAATTATAGCGACCAGGGAATTAAACATGCACATCGGTTGTCGAATAATGTATAGCATTTAGATTATTCTTGAGAAATTGTCAATATAGTAAGTCACCAAATATAGTTGTATCTGATTGGACAAAAATAAAACACGGATGCTCAGCAAGCTTCCAACGTTTTGGTGAACGTAAAAACGCAACCATTGCTGTTATTCCACGTACCCAAATCTTCACTTTTTGACAACCTTTTCGGCGGCACAGCTTTGAGTTTCTTCAATACCGAAACGCTACCCTACAAACAAATATTTGTAGCCCCGGTAATATATGCATGTAGATGACGGTTGTGAGGTCTTACCAGAACATTCTGATCTGAGATTAATATAACAGTTTTATTAGTCCCAGTTCTGTCTGAGGTATAGATATTTTCAACCTCACCTTTATATATACTGCCATGTCTGATCCCAAATGGTGAGCAGTCACGTCTTTGTTAATCCTTGCCTTAGGAGAGTCACCTGCGCTGAACTAAATGGTTCATAGAGCTCATTCGTTTGATTGTTTTTAATCATTATTACTCGTTTAATGTACCCAAGAATATTTCCTTTAAGGGACAACGGCCATGCGGGTTTTGTGAGCGAATGGAGCAGGAAACAGTCAGACATGGAAAGTTCATCATACAGCACGAGGTTCATCACACCGTGACCTGCCATCCATTACACAATTTCCAGTCATTAGGTGGTGTTTTTATTTAGTTAGTCACTTAGCTTACTCTTACTTTTTTGACCCAGTTTTGAGGAAAATGGAACTGCACAAAACTGTAGGAATGTCTTACTTATGGAAATAGGAATATAACATTAATTCACATGCGTTTAGGCAAAATTTAACATGAGACTGGGTTTAATCAAATATTTATTCGCCCATTAAGATTAGCACGCATCATACAGAAATACTGCCTTACCGACTTGATAAAGTAGATCCATTCTGATTGGTTGCTGTCCCGTTCAACGAGCTCTCCTCGTCTGAAAGTGTTAAATGTACAGTTGTAATTTCTTACAAGATTTTATATTCCACAAGGATTTTCGTGTGTAAACAAACACAGGAAGTGAGTTAGTAGGATAGCAAAGAACTAGTTCGCAACATTTTACTATTTTTTGCTGTACTGATTTACTCAGGAATAGTGGCATAACAAAATGGTGAAAGAACTTACTTGAAAACTCGAAATTTTACAGCATGAGCGTTGCCTGTCAGTTCATCGGTGAGATGCTCCAAGAAATCTACATTCCTTAGAAGTGAAAGACATTATTGAGAAACATGCAATGAAGCTTTAGAACGATTATTTATCATATATATCACTCTAAAAATTTACGAAGTTCTTTGTCATCTCTTCTCATCTGAGAATCTCCAAGCGTACTGAACGCAGAAAATGTGCCATTCATACCGTTCTATTTCGAACATAGTATTATCGAGCCGTATTCCGGTCTCAATTAAGAATTACATTGAAATATAATCTAAAAGAGACGGTCTTACAACACGATGACATATCAGATATATCTGTCTTTTTTGTTTTGCTCTTACCTGACAATCTCTGCCACTTCCACTTCCGTGGCATCATCAGAATCGCCATCAGTGATCATGTTTTTCCGTTAGAATCAGTTGTGGAGCACTATGCTTGGGGATTTCTACTTAGATATCAGAACCTCTGGTAAAATGGTAGACAGCAATGGATACCGGTCAGATAAGCATTCAGATGATTAAAACAAATTTGGATTCAACGAAACTATACGTTCCGCGAATCTTATCTTCTAAGTCAAAAACCCTTGCATTTAAGTGGATGTCTTTCAGTACTACAGCATGCATACAACCTCCAGCGATGCATTGTACTGTTTTAGATAAGGCCCCGGTTTATTTCTAGTTAACAGGTGCCAATTAAAATCACATGATTTTCGTATCGTTTTAAGTACTGACGTGAATAAAAGACATTGGCTGAGTACCGATCTATAATGTCACAGCAAGCTTTCTGTGGATTGTGTACGACAGGGTGTAGTGTTAGAACACCGCTTATTCTGTCACGTTGTTGATCTAGAACGCTGCCATTAACCTTTTCATTGTCTGACAAGAAACCTTTATAACGTTGTGTTCAAGACGGTTTTGGCACCGACACAACTTGTAAGTTCAGGTACATAAACTATATCGAGCTGTTTTTCTGTTTCTTAAAGTTTCGTCTGCAATACATTTAACCAGTTATCAAGTACATAATTGCACCGAATGGTGGGCTGTTTTGGTATTGCGATTATTGACCTGGAACGTCCAATATAAGGTGGACAATTGGTGTACGAATGTCTCTTTTGACGCCTGAATTGTTGACTAACTCTGGGCCCAGTTTCACAAAGCGGCATACGATATTTTTTTATCGTATATCTGTCACACGATATTTTGTACGTCACTATTACCGTACTATTGTCCTATATGTGCGATTGTCGTACATGTACGGTATATTTGTAAACCTTGCCCAGACATCGGATGTAAACCAGATATGTATGGATATCACGCAGGCTATACGGATAAATTAATACTTATCATTATTGGGCCTATACGTACTGGATTGCCATAGATATAAAGAAAATACAAGCGAATTACCTAGTGTGGATTTGTTCTGTTGTATAAATATTAACATTATAACAAAGAACTTGAATAATTCCAAATGTGACATTAAGCCATAGTCATTTATTATAACAATAGAGGATACCAGCTACATGTATATGGACATTCATTTATGATAGCAAGTTTGTAATGAATGCCCTAAATAATGCGAAACATACAGATCCTGAACATGTATTTTCACAAACTGACATCTTTAAATAGGCGACGAGGATATGTATTTCAACGAACTTAGCAATCATTGTTAATTTAAGATTAAATTAGCCTTTAGATGATATGAGTTGACACTATGATATAAAAAAGGTATGTTTTGGGGTACATCAATACTTACTATGTAAATGTCACTCTTATCCAGCTGTCACCCTATCACGATCACCGCTGCGTATAACATACCTGTTTTCACACCGAGAAGAACCTATACAAATGGTTTATATATTACTGTTAACTGTGTTCAAAAGCGGGCTTTAAAATTTCGTTACCTTTCCGTGGGTCCTCGCGGACGATAAGCGTGTCGATTCAACGATAATATCCGGGTAACCAAGCCTGCTTTGAAGACTTCCTCTTAAAGCCTTAATCCTGTTATCGGAACAACACAGTATCTGACAGATCGTTTCTTTGCCATGCTTGTACGCCTATATATCAGTTTGGTATCGTTATGGATGCTTTGTTATTCTATTGACTGTGTCTAGTGACCTTGTCTCTCTGTCAAATAGGCGTTGAGCAGATCTGCTTCAGTAGTCAAGGGGAAGATCGATGTCCATGTAGATAGGCTGTTAACCCTACAAATAACCACCGAACGGCTCAATATATTACTGTTCATGCACCGTAGGTTCTAGCTTTACAAAACTTTGTAATCACTTTTTCGTAGCTTTTCTCGTAAACCACATCCCCTTATGACGCCGTAACCCAGAACTTAGCATTAATCTCCTCCATAATTAACATCCCAGAAAAGTGAACGAGATTTTGCGAGAGAATACGAGACGTGTAAACGAGATCTTTGCCTAGAAGTTTTCTTACGGAAAAAGACATAAATTTGAATGTATCTCATAATGGCGATTGGTTTTTCTGGGATACAAATAATGGTTAAGGTAATAGCGATTGATTTTGAGACTCAGCGCCTGAAAAAAACCCTCAAAGTTATGTGGCAACAACGCTTAAAATTAAAACTCGATTGCCCAGACATCCGAATTGTTGAACTTTAGATTTATTTAATACTCTAAGTGTCCAGAAATGCGCTTCAAGCAGTGTTGTATATAACATTTAAAATATAAAGTTGGAAGAGAGCCAAGACAAGGATACCGGATGTCAAATGTAGGGGCATATAAAATGACAAACTGACGTTCAGTCCAAGTGTTTACTGACTGAGCCTGATAAGTAATACTATGGTTTTCTTTCCCGAATCATTTAATCAGTATGCATCACTCCGGAATAGCTGTTCTGTGAGAAGGAATATTTCTTCACCAGTTTAGATTTGACTGGGATCGTTGTTTGATGGCAAGGAGCCGATTTACAATTATACGTCTGCATGATGAGGGTGAAAGGAGTTCATGCTAGGGTCTGTTTACAGTTTATTCATGAGAACATAGTTCATGCTTGAGCCGGTTTACGGTTTGTCCATGTAGACGGAGTTCGTGCTTGGGTCGGTTTACGTTTTATCTTTGAGAACAGAATTCCTGCTTCGACCCGTTTGCAGTCAATCCCTATGAACAAAGTTCATGCTTGGGTTGGTTTTCAGTTTTTCCAGATGAATAGAGATCAGTCTTGGGCCGGTTTGTTCATGTGATTAGAGATCAGGTTTGGACCGGTTTACGGTTTGTCAATTTGAACAGTTCTGCCTCAGCACGCTTGCGGTCTGTCCATATGAAGAGAGATCAAGTTTGGACTGGTTTACGGTTTGTTCATGTGAGCAAAGCTCTGTCTCAGCGCGCATGGGGTCTGTCCATACGAACAGAGTCCATGCTTGGGTCGGTTTACAGTTTGTCCAAATGAGTAGAGATCAGTCTTGGGCCGGTTTGTCCATGTGAGCAGAGATTAAACTTGGGCCAGGTTACGATTTGTTAATACGAACAGAGTTCTGCCTCATGGCACAGTCTGTCCATATGAACAGATTTCATGGTTGGACCTGTTTACTGATTTTCCATGTGAACAGAGTTCATGCTTCAGCACGTACAGGTTTGGGTTAGTTCACAGTTTGTCCATATGAACAGAGTACAGGTTTGGGTTGGTTCACAGTCTGTCCATATGAACAGAGTACAGGTTTGGGTTGGTTCACAGTCTGTCCATATGAACAAAGTACAGGTTTGGGTTGGTTCACAGTTTGTCCATATGAACAAAGTACAGGTGTGAGTTGGTTCACAGTTTGTCCATATGAACAGAGTAAAGGTTTGTGTTGGTTCACAGTCTGTCCATATGAACAGAGTACAGGTTTGAGTTGGTTCACAGTTTGTCCATATGAACAGAGTACAGGTTTGGGTTGGTTTACAGTTTGTCCATATGAACAGAGTACAGGTTTGGGTTGGTTCACACTCTGCCCATATGAGCAAAGAATATGTTTGGGTTGGTTCACAGTCCGTCCATACGAACAGGGCACTGGTTGGGTTGGTTCACAGTTTGTCCATATGAACAGAGTACAGGCTTGGGTTAGTTCACAGTTTGCCCATATGAACAGTCTTTGGCCAGTTTGTCCATGTTAGCAGATATCAAGCTTGGGCCGGATTACCATTTGTCCATGTGAACAGAGTTCAGGCCTTGGCAGATATGCAGGCTGTTAGTATGAACGTGATTCATGCTTAAAGAATGAGGCTATACTGTTTGGGTTCATGCTTGAGGAATGAGGCTATACTGTTTGGGTTCATGCTGGAGGAATGAGGCTATACTGTTTGGGTTCATGCTTGAGGAATGAGGCTGTACTGTTTGGGTTCATGCTTGAGGAAGGAGGCTGTACTTTTTGGGTTCATGCTTGAGGAATGAGGCTATACTGCTTGGGTTCATGCTTGAGGAATGAGGCTATACTGTTTGCGTTCATGCTTGAGGAAGGAGGCTATACTGTTTGGGTTCATGCTTGAGGAAGGAGGCTGTACTGTTTGGGTTCATGCTTGAGGAATGAGGCTATACTGTTTGGGTTCATGCTGGAGGAAGGAGGCTATACTGTTTGGGTTCATGCTTGAGGAATGAGGCTATACTGTTTGGGTTCATGCTTGAGGAAGGAGGCTGTACTGTTTGGGTTCATGCTTGAGGAAGGAGGCTATGCTGCTTGGGTTCATGCTTGAGGAAGGAGGCTATACTGCTTGGGTTCATGCTTGAGGAATGAGGCTATACTGTTTGGGTTCATGCTTGAGGAAGGAGGCTATACTGTTTGGGTTCATGCTTGAGGAAGGAGGCTATACTGTTTGGGTTCATGCTGGAGGAAGGAGGCTATACTGTTTGGGTTCATGCTTGAGGAATGAGGCTATACTGTTTGGGTTCATGCTTGAGGAAGGAGGCTATACTGTTTGGGTTCATGCTTGAGGAATGAGGCTATACTGTTTGGGTTCATGCTTGAGGAATGAGGCTATACTGTTTGGGTTCATGCTGGAGGAAGGAGGCTATACTGTTTGGGTTCATGCTTGAGGAATGAGGCTATACTGTTTGGGTTCATGCTTGAGGAAGGAGGCTGTACTGTTTGGGTTCATGCTTGAGGAAGGAGGGTATGCTGCTTGGGTTCATGCTTGAGGAAGGAGGCTATACTGCTTGGGTTCATGCTTGAGCTGGTTTACATTATATCAGTTTTAGATGGGCTAGCTGTTTTGACATGGTGGTTTCCCGTTTGTAAACTTTCTTTTATCGTTCGATATATCTAACAGACTTCATGGCAGGTTTGACAACAGTTTGCCTGAAAAAGGGTTCCCACTACGCAGTAAAAACTGCAGACTTGTGGGGTGAGATCGCCACAGAACATCCAGCCACTCTCGACGCTGATCCCATCCCCGCCATTACCCCACGGACAGTCAGCATCTGTAACAGATGGTTTGATTGGCTGATTGAAAAAACCCATTGACGATTCATGATTTCATGACAAGGCAGTTTCAATGTCATATTGTAATGGCCTGTTCGCGACGAGACTATATATCTATCCAAGAAACAAGTATATAGTCATTTTAGAACTGTTCCTCTACCTAACAAATATTGCAGGTAATTCTCAGTGATTGCACATGTGTAACTAAATATGATAGTCCTATTTCTGTCTTCACCGGATCATGATTTCAGTTCAGTGGTTTCCCTGTCTGTTGTGAATTGTAATCTATCAAACAACCCTGTCGCTTTTACCATACACCTGTACATTTCCGGCAACTGAACATCTTTCATACTGACAGCTTTTGCAAGATTCTCAGTTGTCTAGTCATTTTCATGTTTCCAGAAATAGTCTAATATCACTATTAATCCTGTATCGTATAGTAAACATGTATATCCATATATTTCAAAGCGGCCACAACAAATGTACTTAAACCATATACGTCCGCTATATGTGCCTTAAACTTGACCACTTGCCTTTGCTACCCAATGCTCCAATCAGATTTTTACACGTGGCACAGCAGATATTCTGAGTCTCGTGATCATGACACTGCTTAATCTGATCCACTGGGTTTGCTCCAAAAACAACTGAACAGATGTCCATGTCTGTACAAACTGTAATGTAACAGCACAAAATCAACCTGTTGTTCATCAACATTTTATTGTGGGTGAAATAGGCGAATCAAATTCTAAAATGAAGTAAGGCTCAGGCAGCTGGGACCTTTGCATAATAATAATTTCTTTTTTTGGTTTTTAGACTTTTCACAGAGAGTTGTATGTATTCAAAATATTTAAATTGTATGATGTACTTTATGAAACATACATGCAGTGTTTAGGTAGTCTGGCGTAAATGTTCCCACTCCAACACAGACTTTAATATTGGATTAACTTTTATTATCCAAAACAAGAAGATTCTTTAAATATTAGCCATAAAACTTTCGACTGCAGGTGAATATAAAGAGAAAAAAACGAGAGCTGTGACGTCAGGGTACATGGACATGAAACTGACCGTGTTGAAGTCCAGAACTCCACTTTAGAATTCAGATTTTTGAATGCATTTAATTACTCTTCTAAACGTCCAAAATATGACAGCGAGAGTATTCTTAGATATAGTTTCAGCCGTCTATCTGGCGACATTTAAATCTCTTTGGAGCTGTCGTTTCTACACTTTTGCAGAAAACGTTAGACTTGGTGATTACTCCCGATTCTAGTCATGCGTAAGACTTTAATATCGCTTATGATAAAAATCTTATTGCGCTCAGTATAAGAGGAACAGACCAAGTATTGGTGGGCCGGTGTCAGTATAATGTGTCTGGGGGCCTCGGGCACGGCATTCCAGTGAAGCAGCACGACAGATATGTCGACATTGACTCCGGTCTTCTTCAATGTGACGCCGTCGTGCTATGACTAAAATAATGTCGAAAGCTACGTTAAAAACCCCAATCAAATAAACAACGAATAAAAATAATGAGAAGGACAACGCAAACACCATGTGTTCACAGTACCTTCAGGAAGACTGACTCCGTGGACAAACCCTGCCACGAGGGTAACAAGTAGAACAGTTCGGAGCCACATTTCTGGAAGAGAAGACATTTTTTTTTGGATCAGTTATATGCCTGCTAACAGTATTATCATTATTCGGGATTTCCATTTTCTGGCCATAACACGGACATTAATGCTGAAAAGTAACACTTTCTAATAATGATAATATTGTTACTTGAACCTCTAGATCAAATGACTTCCACAAACCGGAATATCCTTATTTTCTGTACTTTTCAAAGGCGACGTGTTAATATGATATTATATTCACAAAGAGCACAAGAAATTGTTAGACTTAAAATGAACATACCTCTCGGAGATATAAATTAGGACCTGCTCGGAAAATCCAGAAAAAACTTCACATCCGAATGTTGAGCTAAATAAATGCGTGATCAGTTTTGGTGATACGACTTTAGCATTGTTTGCATGTCATGTGACACATCATGGGGGTTGTTTTGAAACCCGTGATCTAAATGTTAAAAGTGAAGCTATTGTGTTCACTGTAACAGGTTGATCTATAGCATGGCTGGCTTTAATGCAAGTATAAGTTTAACCTCCGACGCACACACGCAGTATGGTTTGGTTAACTACAACAGGTTGAATAAACAGATAGAGCTTACACAGAAGAAATCAACTCATGAAAGGTCTTGAAAGTCTAAGTAGTTGTACATCTGGCCATTGTGAGAGCCAATATATAAGCGTTTTGGAGACTGTGCCTTGTAACAGGTTTTTGGTTGACTTAAACGTGACCATGCAGACAGTAGCTAGAGGTTTGTGTACCTATAACTTGTCAACTACTTGTAAAGTGTTTGACAATTTAGACAATACTGCACGGTCCTATAAAGTGGTTCAATATTGATTCAACTTCACCATTTCCAGGTACAAAGTTACATATGTACATAAGTCAGTGTAACACCGGTAAATTACCAGCGTCCACATTACATGCATCAAAAGAAAATGTATTTCCAGATAAAACGAGAAAGACATTTAATAAAAAAAAAACCTCTAAGAGTGAAAGTCTAAAGAACATACGGCAAAATGTTGCTGTAAAAACACTTGTCGGCAAGAAAAAGAATTTTACAAATTATTCATTATTATGCTGAATAAGAGAAGCGGGAGTTTCTTTTTATTTGTTATTCAAATGGTCCACGTTGGAAATGTAATTTAGAAGATCATACGTTGTCAAAGCATGTAGTTATTTAGATAAGGGCGTATGGCAGACATCATTCCCACACAGGGGTTCATAGTATGCTATGGACCATTTATATATACCGTATACGCCAGGTATGACCCACGTCCACAGTCATACGGCGGTCAGCGTGAAATTCGAACTGGAACAATGTGGCAACAAAACGCAGATCTAAATGAAGTTAGTGAACTTTCAACAAACGACATGTCAATGTATATATGATCGATAGTGAATTGTTTTTGTTCGACTATTTGCCAAAATCCATAAAAATAAGCGTTAGCAGACCTTACTGTGTATGTATAGGATTCAAGCAGCTGTTGTTAACGGTTCCATATATATATATATATATATATATATATATATATATATATATATATATATATATATATATATATATATATATATATATATATATATGCCACGCAGATGTAATATCATGGCAATGTAAAACAATGGACAGACTTTCCGTTGGTTTTATGATAATTGCTTGAAATGTTAATTAGTTCAACATTTTCGTTTTTAATAATATTCACAGAAAATCGTGCGAAGATTACATGCCTATAGGTGTGAAAAAGACTTATACATGTATATGTGCACACATATATATTCAAGCTTGCCTTGTGATTTCTGGAATTCTTTTGAAGCGAAAAGGCATTCGGTACTTATTTTGCACCATGTGTTACACTTAATGTTTCAGCATGATGATTTATACGGTTTATGTAATTTGTCCAAAAGTTAGTGACTACATGTATTTAATCGAGTCTTGTATAATAAGTATTTTCATGATGCAGAAAAGAAGAGATATAGAGAAAGAATACAGGAATATTACATGATGCGGTTGCCGCAACCCTTGTACACCTCATAACATAGGAATGGACCCTGGTCAAAAACCATTGGAAACTGAATGTTTATTCCAATGTTTGCCCACAACCAGATGAATACGTGGGATGAAAATGCCTTGGACATACGTTCCATCATATCTGATACTCTCGTCGGTTCAGTGCAATCTGGTTAGTTAGATCAAGTGACTACTTTCAATACCGACTTGTCGATTACTAGCTCCCAGTAATGCTTACAGCTCATGTACCACTCAGTTCGCTCGCTTCACCTGACTGCTATCATTAGACAGGCTTGACCTAAGGAACCTGTTGGAACACGTAGGCTTGTTTAGGCTTAGCCTCACCACTGGTGTCTTCGCGAGGAATTATTTAATAAGCATTCGTCATTAATATTGTTTCATGTGTTGGTTACAATCATGTCTTTCATATTTTATGGTGTTTTCTGATCACTTCCTGGCTTATCACCGTGACCACGGCGTTGTTCAAGATTTCTGTACAAATCGTGCTAGTGGTGGCAGATATGTAAAACGAACATAGAGATCAGCGCATGTGCTATAATGAGTATGTTAGCACCCTTTGAATGACCAAACATCCGTACCAACGAGAAGCGTCGTTTCGAAAATGTGAGGAGTCGAATTCATATCCTACAATACGGATGCAATAATCCTATTGGACGAGCAGTGCAGGGCCTGAGAATAGGTGATTCTGCAGATCCATTCATGTAGAGGCCACTCAGAGAACGGTGGCTCGATCTGACGGTGCATGTGATTACATCGGGTGGGCATAAGAAAGTGGGCCCTGATTTGATGCTGCATTGCTCGATTATCCTTTGCTCAAAGCCTTTCAAACTTTAGACATTCAAATGGCATGATTTTGTTAATATACTGACCACTGTTCAAGGTCATAGATTGAGTGGTCTGTACACAGGGTTAAAGTGAAAACATAGCCTAAAAAAACACATGTTCCGTTGACCCACATTGCATCAACTGTCAGGTGTCATGAGTAGAGCGCGCGCTGCACCTGTGTGACACGCGTCAGTCAAGTGTCGTCTGTAAAAATTGTCTGGCTCTAGTTTCAGAGAAACCCTTCTTCCAGACAGGCACAAGTTTTGCTGAATCAAGATGGCTGTCTCTGGGGTGGACAAGGAATTGATCCCCTTTTCAAGTAAAACAAGGTAGAACATCATTTTGAAATGTCTGGCACATGCGTTTTTGACTCTGTTTTGATTTTGGTCCCAGGAACAGAAATCTTAAAGGATGAAAATGAAATTTGGTCTATAAGCCTAGAACATAATGGCTTTTGAGTGTGTAAATTTTTAGAAGCTGACGTAAGAGGGTTTCGGTGATAGTGAGTGTCAAAGTACGGCCCATTTTTTATGCCCACCCGATATAGTTTCTGGGCGCATGCCAGACTGTTTCCCAAGTTGCCATGTTGCTCACTTGTATATGGAATGCTAAGATGGAGTATAATCCGTTCTAGACGTGTACCAAGGGCAAGGCAGAGGTTACCAGCTGACCATGTGTTTATAACACTAATTATTTTTGGCGCAGTAAATTTTGTATATAGTACCTGAAAATGTTTGAACAGTATGTAGAGCATATTACCTGATACCTCAATTTAGGCCTACATTTTACTATGGTAATCTACTGCTGCAGCGCCTTGACACGCGCTGGTGTAATCCCCTCAGCTAAATCATGCACAATGACGAAGATTTGATTTATATACGACTCAGTAATGTTCTGATTTGATGTGATAATAAAAAGCATAAGTTGCGATGAATCCACGCAGTAAATCCCTTAGTAAATAACTGTTATTGGCTTTTCCGTCAATAAAAACGACAGTTAACGGTTAATAATGGTTGTCCATGTACACGCTGGCTTTTGTTTGGCAATTCTTCTTATATGCATTAAGGTAGCTACAATGGAAGTAGCCTTCACGATGACTATAGATCAAAACAGGCTTCTACTTAAAATGCGGCACCAGTCCCGTTGTAAGGAAAGTATTTTTTGTAATTGTCATAGTAAAACATATCAAAGACCTATATATGTAACCATGGTGATTACACATCAACATATTCCTCGAGTGTTTTGTTGAAGATGGCCTTCAATATTGTCGTCCAGTAATTGTAAACTCAAACATCGGGACACAAATATTACATCGATTAAATTCAATCCCGATAATCCAATCCCAATTATAATCATTTAGTGAACATTCTAGTCTAACAACAACCAAATCCATGCTTCAATCCTTGATTGGTCCCTATTGCTTTAAGCGTAGATTCGGTATCACGTTATCAAATCCATTTGAATATGATATGAAGCTGGATTCCAGTAAAGACGATGACGATCAACAGTCTTAAGTGTACAACCTGAGCAACCTCAGCAGATGCAAAAGTGATTGGCATGTCACGTGAATACCTTTACATCATTTTCCAGTGCTCTCCGTCGTATGTGATTTTACATGCACCATTCAGGGAAATAAAAAATTAGTAATAGCCTAATTTCCATAAATGGGAATTTTTCCAAAACCATTCTACGCGACTCACACACTTCATTTTGCTATTCTTAATTTCTGCCCGGTATATAAGAAAACAAGGAATTTAGAAATATTTATGCCACTTGCGAATGGGCAGAAAAGGGTAAAGCAGGCAAAAAATATAACGAAACATGGATTTGTTTGTGTGTCAATAACAACTGCTATTACAGTAATCATCACAACAATCGTGCATATTGCTGAGAACAAATAGTGCCAAAACGTTCCAGAAATGCATGTTCGGATCCAGGCTATAATCGCGCAAACTTTGATATATCCTCTTGATATCGAGGGCAAGAGTACCAGTATACTGTCGATCTGACCTTTGCATTGTCGTGTTTTCCCTGTGACAGTTATATTGCAGTGGGCATGTCACGTACATTGCGACAACTCACCGCACGATATCCACATAAATCTGTCTTCTCTACACAAATATAAGTTCTCTTTATTGTCCAATCGAAGTGTTTCTAGTACGGTTAGTATTGGGCTTTGGTAGGTCACTCTTCCCCAGCAGATCATTGCAGGGGGAGGTGTGAGATTGGTGATTATACCTTGGTCGCTCCGGGGCTGCCGTAGGCCTACTGACCGACAGTCAGCAACCGACCACGTCATGGCATCGGCTTTAGGAAGTCAAGCAATCCTGGAAATTAACGAAAAGCCTTTCAATGAGAAAGATGGCACGGACAAACCTCATACAGTGGCCAGTGGGTTTACCCCATCGGAAGGAGGGTGGGGTTGGGTGGTATGCTTTACTTCTATGCTCGCCAATGGAATTGTGCTGGGGATCATGAATACATTTGGAATTCTGTATGTCCCTATACGGGAACGCTATGCCGGAGAAGATCCTGACGACGTTTCTTTCAAAACTGGTGCGTTACACGAAACAAAGTATCTTCGACTTTGATGAAAACCTGTAATATATAGTTTAAAGCTAAAGCTAAAACCAATTTTTGACCAGGCTAAGCAATCAGTGAGAGATAGCTTTTGACCAGGCTAAACAATCATTGAGAGTTAGCTTTTGACTAGGCTAAACAACCAGTGAGAGTTAGCTTTTGACTAGGCTAAACAACCAGTGATAATTAGCTTTTGACTAGGCTAAACAACTAGTGATAATTAGCTTTTGACTAGGGTAAATAACCAGTGGGGGTTAACCTTTGACTAAGCTAAACAACCAGTGGGAGTTAGCTTTTGACTACGCTAAGTAACCAATGGGAGCTAGCTTTAAACCAGGCTAAACGAGCAAAGAGAGTTAGCTTTTGAATAAGCGGAACAGCCAATCAGAGTTAGCTTTTGATTAGGCTAAGCAACCAGTGGGAGTTAGCTTTTGATTAGGCTTAGCAATCAGTTGGAGTTAAACAACCAAGGGAGTAAAATTTTGACCATGCTTGCAACACTTTGAAGAGTTGAATGCGTCAACGGTTGTCTCTACAGCCTGTTACAACATACGATAGTCACAAATGTCTTTCGTTTTTCAGCCTGGGTTGGGTCTGTCTGCACAGGTCTCACCCTCTTCCTCTCCATAACCGCATCCATCCTCACCGACCAAATTGGAATACGACCCGTATCTTTCTTTGGAGCTCTTCTCGGCTCAGTCGGACTTGTGGCAAGCGCTTTCGTAGAACAGTTAGAGCTGTTGTATTTGACGTATGGAGTCCTGCTCGGCGTCGGCAGTTCTCTTCTTTATGGGCCATCACTCACTATACTAGGACATTATTTCAAAAAGCGGATTGGCGTAGTCAACGGCTTAGTGGTGTGTGGAAGCCCAATACTGACAGTAAGCCTCTCCTTGCTCCTACCTTATCTGCTTGGCGCAATCGGACTCAAGTACACTTTCATTTTCCTCGGTGGCCTGTATTTCATGCTCATGTGGATGACGCTAACGTGGCGTCCTCAAATCCATAAGGAATCAAACCTCGCCCACATGACCCTGTCTACAGAAAGTATTGCGCTAAAGATGAACGAATGCTACGAGTTTACCAGAAAATATTTAAACTTCAAAATATGGCGCAATAAGAAATACGTCATTTGGGTGCTGTCTCTTGGAGTAGCCCTGTTTGGTTATTTCGTTCCATTTGTTCATCTGGTAAGTGTGATTTCAGCTGGATCCTGCTAGTGGACCATGCATGCATTATTTTTATGTGACTGTTTATTAAACGCGATGACAACACAGCTTGTTGAACATTAAATAATAAATTACAAGTCATAGTACTGATTTTATTTACCTAATTGTTCTTACACTATGGTCCCAGAAGGCTTGTAAGTTGCTGCTTTTAAGCGTTTGCTAAAATAAAACTCAACATGAGGTAAAATGACAATAGGACGGATTTCACAGATTACGTGTGACCATTAGCCAACTGTCACACTACTGAGTCTCTGTTCTGATTTTTTTCTATGCTGAGCACATTTATATTAGTGTATGGCACTCAGCAGATGCAAAATCTAGTGTGTCTTAGTGTTCATGGGCTTATGTTAGTGCAGAATTTCATAGGTACATGGTACAATCATCAACAATTGCAACACTTCATTATTGTTCTTCTTTCCAATGGTCTTTCAAACACGCTAACAGTGAAGCTTCAGAAATTGTAAATTGAATTCATTATGGTGTTTTAACATTGACTTTTGCATACATGTATATTAAGCCATGCCAGTATCCCTAGAATCACAGAAAATTCCAGTAACGTCAGTTTGTGAATGCATAGCTAAGTTAAATGATCTCGTGGATCTGTGTTTCTATTTTAGGTAAAACACACTGCAGATGTGTTCCCCGGAAGTAACGGGAACTTATTGGTCATGTGTATGAGTATCACTTCAGGTGTGAGTCGATTAGTGTGCGGAAAGTTGGCTGATTTTAAGAGAATAAATATCATCTTGTTACAACAAACTGGCTTCATTATTCTCGGTGCCACAACCATATGCATCCCTTTCGCTGGGAACTTTGCCAGCCTCATCGCCATTTGCCTCCTCATGGGTATTTGTGATGGAATCTACGTCTGTCTCCTTGGACCAATTGCTTTTGAACTCGTTGGACACAGCAATGCCTCCCAGGCTATCGGATTTCTTCTGGGGTTGATATCTGTTCCTATGATGGTTGGACCTCCTGTGGCAGGTTAGCATTGGTACTTAAGGTGATTGCCCTGTAGACAGTGCCACAGTTTAATGTGTACTTGTAATAAAGCATACATTAAAACAACATTTTCAGAGCTATTCCAATACCAATAAGTTGCAATGATTTTCTAAATAACACTTACATCCTTTCATTCGAGAGTTTAAGCGGTTTGTGATAGTCTTAACACTTGAAATAAAGCCCTAATTGCATACCAGGTTAACTGATAAGAGGCTGGATTTCACCGGTTTCGTGCGACCAGCCACTAACTGTTACAGTGTTGTCAGTGTTCTGGTTTTACTCTCTTAGCTGTAGTCTTACATCTTCATCTCAACATTTAATTTTGTCACATTACCGGGGTATGATATCTTTATAGCTAATTTATTATAGTACTTATCACTTTTATCTGATGATATCTATTACTGTTCAATAAGTGACACCCTGTAATGTCTGGAATGTGCCTTTTGTTCTCAATAACGTATTCGTCTCATCTCCAGAAATTGTTTTCCATATACGTCAGTATAGTGACACTGCATACGGATTTCTCCTAAAACTTTTGGCCTGGTTAGCGAAAATACTTCACTAGCATTGATCCTACCAATAAACATGAACCACTTTCCTAAAAGTAAACGTAATAACAGTGATTTCTTCCGACATTTTTTCCACGGACTTCTGAAAACAATTCTGAAAACTTGACCGACGTGGTGATAGCTTTAGAGATATCGAGTGAACTTTAGTCCAAATGTTAGCAATCATAAAAAACTGCTATTGTTAAATTTGCTTGGTGAATGAAACATGGTATACTTTATTAACTCTATATGCTATATGGGCTCAGTCCGGTTTCCTCCTATCATAATACTAGTCGCTGTCGTATAAGTGAAATATTCTTGAGTACCAGTACGGCGTAAAACCTCAATCAAATAAATAAATAAATATTACCCCTATATGAGTAATGCCCAATCACTGTAAAACGTACAAACATATAATTTGTTTCTTGTCCCAGGTTTTATGTACGACTCACTGGGCACCTACAAACTAGCCTTCCACGTTTCTGGAATCCCGCCAATAGTTGGTGCCTTACTCATGTTTCTCACGCGGAGAGTGTCATCGGTAAGCTGTTGTATACTCCTCGCAGCTCACGTGCCGTTCTACGCTTGCTTTACCCCAAGACCGACGCAAGCTTGTTCTGGCTTAACCTCACCACTGGCGTCCTCGCGCGGAACTACTTATCAACATTTATCAGTTAAATTGTTTTACGTGTTGGTTGAAATCATTTTGTATATCAAGTATTACGGGAAGCAAAGGTTGAGGCCCTTGTTGCAGGACGGATTTCCACCACTCTTTTATCTAGTGCTGCTTCACTGAGTTTGCTTCGAGTTGTTCTCATTGTATTGTCCAATTAGGTAACCAACTTAAACATGTGCACCAGTATGAAATTTATTATGCACTGTTTTGACCGGAAGGGAAACTTATTTTGTGGATTCTTTTTGAAATGTATTTTGAATGGTTCTGATATTTATCGTTGGTTTAACATTCCGTTTTTCAAGTGATAAACTGTTAGTTCTTCAGGGGGTAGTTCCGCAAATAAATTTGGCGTAAAATAAGAGGAATGACGAATACTGAAGTTGTGATTTGGTCTATATTTTATGGATATTTTATAATTTGTTTACAGAAAAAGGACCCGTCTTTAGAGTTAAACGATATTATGCTAGAAGAAGATGACGTCACCAAGGGTGAGTACTTCCAGGGTGGAGTGGCTTTGTGACTTAGAAGTTACACTGTACATGTGTAACAGATTTGTTATCGTACTTACTGACCGATTGACGGCCAGGAGGGTTGGTGTATCTGTTGATTTAGTAATTATATGAATCCTGTCTTGTTCATATCGTATGAAGTACTGTGGCATATATTATCTTATTATCTATTACATTTTTTCAGAAGTGATCAAAGTAGAAGAAATAGATGATGGCACACCTGCAAGTCAAGAGCCAGGTGACAAGGAAAATGGGATAATTAGGGGCAATGCAAGTGATGAAGCTGGTGAAGACAAAGATAAATCCATCAAAGAGAATCTGTTGCCCTCCAAATGAAAACGCTTTCTTTGAGTGGGTTACCTACCGTTACTGACGACGCTTATATCTGACGACCCGATGCTTGAGAAAAACGATATGTATAATAAAGGCATTATTACTGTGTATTCAAACACTACGCATTCCGTGTGTGGTTATACAGATGCGCATACCAAACCCTGGATCACTTTCGGGCGTTGTGTGTGTCAGGCTTTTATAGCTCGTTCCAACGAATAAGGATTACGTAACATTTTTGCATTCTGGACAGTTCACTTGTATTTTTTAATCGCGCACTTATGAAAATTTTCCACACTTTGCAACTTTCACTAACCATTTTATACACATGCAAGAATAAGCACGAACAATATATATATATATATATATATATATATTGAGATTAGGGAGCTATTATAGGTGTAACATTTAAAAAAAAACATTGTCTTTTGTCGGCTAATGATAAAATAAACGCAATATAAATGACTATCAATTTATAGACTGCTGTACTAACAGAACCATAACACGTCACGTACATAACACGTATTTATTCTACACCATGTGAGTTCGCTCACATACAGGTTTGAAAGAGTGCATAATGTAAATGCCACACATAGCTAACTTGTAATGTAACCTGAGTTTTAAGTAAACACGTCTTTAAGGTCTATGTAAGTTCACAGTTATTTTATCGAACGAGGCTTAAGACAAAGGGTCGTCAGGCAAATTACCTCCATGCAACGATTTGCCAGGTTTAGCCGACAGGATTTCTTCACAAGCAAACTTGACCACCTCATTTCTGATAGGCCAGATATAGTTTAACTACAATGTTCAACACCAATATGAATAAAATCAATAAATAAATCTATAAAACGAGTTTGATCGACAATGACAGCCAGGCAATATAAACTGTGAAGGTAGTACACCGAGCGAGTGGCATACATGTTTAGGGCGTCAAGGTCAAGCATCTGCTATGGCTTTGTTGGTACAAGGTCATTTACCATGCATTGTTACAGCTACCGATTCGTCTTGCATGTCATTTCTGAGCAGTCAGCACCAACATATCAACCGTTTCGTATCAGTATAACATTGGTATTTACGAGAGTAAAATACATTGTCTGAAAGTTCTGCAACCTTGTTTACCCACTTCACACCAATCGAGTTATAATTTATGCTTCATTTGTGCGGCGTCCTCAACTCTAGTTTGTCGGTTAGTACCAGCTTCTGAACACAAGCCAAACGAGAATAACCACAAATTACAACCTGTATATGAGTGAACTTTCCCTGCAGCTACCTACGGCCTTTGCGTTTCGCCCGATCTTTTGACTGTGGTCAATCGTAACCGATATACCCAAGTCATCGAGCCCTGCTACACTTATTACATATAGCCTTGAGCGTGTTCTGTTTCGCTCAGCCGGAAATTTTCACTAACCTTTACAAGTAGGGACCCTGCATCCTAATGTTTGGTATACATTGAATACACGAGTTATCAGAGTTTAAAAGATGTTAATACCTGCAGCGACAAATCGTCTTCTAACAATTATCCAGCCCTTGAATCGTTAAGTCAAACTACAAAACGCTACGTTTCATGCTCGAACGTAAAGCAACGTATGTGCCAACATGCTGTTTGGCAACTTTATAAGAAGGCTAAAGAAATTCAAACAGTAGTCAGCTGGTATTCTTCTTTCCAGTATTACACTTTGAGATAAAATTGTGTTTGGTTGGGGTTTAACGCTGTATTTACAGAATAGTTCCACTGATACGACCGTGGCCTGGTTCAGGGGAGGAGGAAACCGGGTTAATCACGGACAAAATCACAACTCTTCGCCATCTGTATTATCTCTCCACGATCGACCATTAGAACCTACCTACAGAGTGAGTGAGTGCTTGGGGTTTAACGTCGTACTTAACAATTTTTCGGTCATATGACGACGAATCCTACCTACAGAAGTAGACCGAGTTAGTCTATGGACAAGATTGGTCAAAGGACGATACGCTGCATCAAGTGCAACGCTATAGCCAAATAAACTACCATTGGTCCTTTGATCATTTTAACACAAAGACTCTTCTTGAAAGACGTATACAATATTCTGGCAATAGTGACACACACACATAAGATATATACACTATAGAGGGCAAAAGAATTCAAACCAGATTCGATAAATTTTTACAGATTTGTATTTGTGTTTTTTCCAGTATCGTATATACTCAATGACCACAGCGCGACCAAATAATTTAACACTTATACATGTAGATAATAGCTTTCATCGCTAAGTTTCGCCTGAGCACATTACAGTCAGCGGACTGTAGGATACCGATCAACAAGATGTCAAGGGGAATTAACTCGAGTATTACAAAATGAGGTTACGATAAGATGAGTATACGAGATTCTCCTTGTGAGCGATAGAACAAGTTGAAAAATCACCGGCGTGCCAAAGACAAAACTGTTCGGGAAAACCATACAGTAAAACGAAAATGTACGATAACAAAAGAACAAACGAGTCCCGTTTGTGCAGTTATGTGTATCGGAATACCTGACATTTACATACCACCTTAAGATGGCCCTAAAAACAGCGTTATATACACGCCATCAAGTAATACTGACTATTTGGAGCGCCAAAATGAACCCGCACTGGACCAAAATAAATTACATAACACTCATCTGACAATTAAAAGGCGCAGCAGTATTTTTCATACTGTATGATGAAGCATATAATGGTAAAACGAATACATACGGTTAATTATTTTTTGTGCCGAGCAAATGGAGACTTAAAAATTGCATCATCTACATAACAGATTACACTGAGGGTATGTTTACAATAGTTCGTATAGATATGCGGCTAGATGTGGGGAATGAATTCCAACATGGCGCAGTGACAAGATTTATATATGGATATCGTAATATATACACACTTTCTTGTGGTGCCGATTACAGTTCTACAATACACAACAGTACCAATATGGCGTTACTGTGCGAACCAATGGGAATACAATGTTCACTTACACGGAAGATTCCCCGTTAAATGGTTGCTTCTGTAAAGCCAAATCGGTACACTGCTTTAAATCCTCACAAAGGCATAAATAATAGCAATACATTAAATTTAAGAGAACATAACTCTCCAAGTTCCCAGTCATTCAGAATTACCGGCTATTACAAATGGGTTTTCCCCTTAAGAGTTTCATTAACAGATTCTGCATAGGTAATTGCATGATACACTATCACAATTCTAGGTGACACGTTTTATACAGGTACAATCACAGCAGGTAGGGGTAACAGGAACTATTTGCTGTGAATTGAGTGGGATGGATATCATTTTTCTCTCCAGAAGTCAACCTTTCGACCTGTTCTTGCCCCCTATCAGTGAATCAATCAAGATTCTATACCCACACTTGTGGGACACAGTTAAGATCTGTCTAGCGGCCTACCTTTCTTGGCGACTGCAACCCTCTAAGCAAATTTGCCAGTGTTTACAAGGTATGCACCGTGTACAGGCACTTGTTGTAGAAGAGCCAACACCAAACATTAAACTACACGTCTGATCTCTATTCCATTATAACTTACAGCAAATGCCTGTCTTACATAATGACTGATTATCTCCTATTTTTACAAACAGGTGGTCAGGAATTTTTTAACAATTAGCAAAAAAACTAAATAATACCAGCTTAAGAAACGCTGTTATTTGCAGTTTTTGTCAGAGAATGGCATTAAAAATTACTTGCAAAATGGACAAAACTTTGTGCACATGTAATCAGCTGAAAACTTGAGCTGGTAGCTAACACCTGTCATACAGGAGATGGTTATGTTCACGTTCAACCAGCACACTCCCACACCTTATGTCCGAGTAGACTGTTGACATCAACCCATTTTGGCTTTCACCATAAAACAAACATTATAACAACGAATTAGGAACGACCTTGAGAGTAGAAAACCAAAAAAATTAAAACATATCACACTGATTGCTATATGAGAACTACATGTAGACAGAACGTCTATACCACCACCACCTACAGAACCCACAATTATCTGGGTCCAGACAGTTCGCAGGTTCATTTGACACCATCGATTAAGTTCCTTGCAGTGATTTTGGAGCTGTAACCATGTCAGCTCCAGTCACAAGGTATACGTATAACAGGTGATAAATGTAGTTAAGCTTATCTTAGCAATAAAAATACTTTCTGGAATTGCATGTAGGTTCCACTGTTTTTTTAGCACTATTTGATCTTTTTAAATGGGTGGGGTCTGCATGACTGTTTTTCATACAAGGCATCATAGCATACTAATGTTAGAAACACCAGACGTTTTTGTACAGATTTTAAAAATGTCCAAATCTCTCAAGACTGTCAGGAAATCACTTCAACCACAATATATGACATTTCATGAAGTGATGAATCCCAGTTTTCACAATCTGCTGAACAATGGCATAACTTAGGCGATCTTCAATAACATAGAGAAGCACAGCCACTAAAAAAAAGAAATTATAACAGTCTGTACACAAAGATCCATGCCACAGAATCCACAAAACCCCCTGGGATGGTGATACAAGAAGTATGTCAATTCCTATCCCATACTTAAAAATGTGGCATAACTTTCAACCAAAGAACATGCTCTCATAATGTAATATTACACAGCTGACTGCTGTTGACCTTAAAATTTGTATGACCTAATGAAAATATGTTTGAGCACTACTAGGTTTGCTACAGACTCAGATGTAACCAAGTCTGTTAATCTGTTAAGCGCGCCACAAATATTGTCAATGAGTTGTTTAGCCATAATCCTTCAATCACTATGTGTTAATCTGTTAACACCAGTGAAATCCTAACATTCTAGAAAAGCACAACACGGCTGCATATACACACACCTATACAGGATAAGCTCTACAGGGCAGTCACATTGCACTAGAGGGCAAGCACAAATCTGTCAAGGATGAGTTCTTGGGTGAAATAAATAGATGAAGTGAATAATTAAGTATCTCTAGCTTAAATAGTGCAGTGACCAGAGCCGACACATTTTCAATGGTTGACGGTTTCCAAGAGAAACCAACAGAAATGTACTTCTGTATGACACTTTCCTTTATACACTAAACAGAATTACTGTTCACTTTGTTTTGGGATCAAAATATGGTCTCATAATATTGCTTTGACGTTGTATTTTCAATCATGAATTGCACTTAATAATAACGAATTTCAATACTGGGTTTAACTAGCATCCCCTGGCGGACAATAACTCTTGTTTAGAGTTTTGCCAAACCTCCCATTATACGGTGACTGTTACTCATGCTTGAAGATTTCCCAAAACAAATTTGTTCAATTGTAATATTAATATAGATTCAAGATATCGACTGTTTCAGGTGAATACTGGGAAGTCATTGAGAACATATCACTCTGAATTACTGACCAATTGATCAGGATAATATATGACACATAAAAATTGGATATAGTGTTTGTACAAGACCATAGTTTCCATTATAATCCATAAAAGGAAGGTAGAGTACATCAAGCTGTGGCACGTAATGTGCTAACAAGGCATGCTGAAATCTGACCAGGCCATGTCTATATAAATTAAGTTATTAATCAACAAAAATGTTGATTGTTGATTGTACAGGGACCAAATGTTGAGAGGGGGGGGGGGGGACAAACAGGAGGAGACAACTCTATGGTAACGCTGATGATTTGGCCAGGACACAGTTGTCTGTACAGCCTGGAGTTATTTCTTGTTTTTCAGCTTGTCCACAACGTGGCACAGTTTCAAAGCTGGTCCCAGTTTAAGGCCCATGTACCTCATCATCATATCACTGTTGAGAAGCAGCAGAGCCTTGCCATCAATCTCCTGTGACAGAACAATGAATGAATGAATGAATGCTTGGGGTTTAACATCATGCTTAACAATTTCTCAGTCATATGACAACGAAGTGTCATTAGGTGTGTGTACACATACTGTGTCTCCTTGTGGCAGGGCAAGTCCATCCCGCTAAAGTGCTGCTGCCACTGAAGTATCATGCCAAAGACACCAGACATGACACACCTGCCCAGTCACATTAAAATGACAACAGGCCAACCTGTCCTGTTTCCTTGCTCTAACCTCTCACTGCTGAATGCCAAGCGAGGCAGCAATAAGTACCCTTTTTTTAAGTCCTTGGTATGACCCAACCCAGGTTTGATTCTTGGTCTCCTGACTTCGAGTGGGACAGAAAAAATCAGTGAATGGGTCAGTGTTTGGGAATTAACGTAATACTTAATGATTTTTCAGTCATATAACAGTTGTGCTTAAAATGTTTTTAATATGCCTCCTTGTTGCAAGACAGATTTCCACTGCTCTTTTATCTAGCACTACTTCACTGAGATGACTTACCAAAGGCATGTAAGCTTCAGGTTTATGTGTGCTGGAAACTACAGCACCAAGTGTAAACCATTGACATCCGTCATGCACCTGACCAACCTCCTGACTTTAAGCCGCACCTGAAACTGTGAGAGCGATCTCATTGGCCAAGGGCCAGATATTTGCAGCATTTCCCTGTCTAACATACTCACATGTTTCCTGAAGAGGTCAGTGTGCTGACAGAGAGCAGAGTCCGTCTCACTGATGTGTCGAATCACCTCCTCTATACTCCAATCCGCAGGGTCACTTGACCCTCTAGCGGGACGCGGATCTGTGGTTGTGGAACTGGCTGAAACATGCAGAATATTTTACATATGACAAGTGTTGGCTTTTCATCTGAAGTTCAGCCTCATATGTAGTCTTTGGTATGACCCAACCCGGGTTTGATCCTGGGCCTCCTGACTTCGAGGCAGACAGAAACAACACAGAGTGAGTGAGTGAGTGAGTAAGTGCTTGGGGTATAACATCATACTTAACAATTTTTCAGTCCTTTTCAGTCACATGACAATGAAGGAGTCCTTAGAATATCTCAGATATCACAAGTGTTGGATTGTCGTCTGGAGTTCAGACACAGATGTAGTGTTCCTGACAACACAGTCAATGCAGGATAAATGACTTTCATTTGAGGCATTACTCTTTTGACTTTACGTAAACTTTAAGCCAAACTAGATCCAAAAAGTGTCTTTAAAATGTGCACTGTGTAAAAATGTGGATGTAAAGAAAAGCGACCATGGTATGAAAAACAGCTTAAGCTATATTTAACCCCCCCCGCCCCCCATTGACTTGAACTCTTTAGTCACCTGCTTCATAGGAAAATGCCCTTCGGGGTCCTTTGGCCAATTTCTGTGCTCTTTGGCTCTCATTTGACTCCGTAGACCAGCGTCTTTTCACTTGAGCCTTGTTGACTTTATCCTCTTCCTCTTCTGTTCACATACAAAAATTCAATAACCAGTTGTGAAATGTGTGGTGTTGGCCATTAGAACAGGTACATGTATACATGGAGAGACTAACAACACAGTTTACAGATTCCATTGAGCTGCATATCTCTATGTGAGCTGCTCTTGTTACTTCGTCATCTTCCTGTCTCCAGACAAAACCTGGAATTTATGCATAAGCAAAAACTCTCAGGAGTCTGTAGGAGACACATGAATGTTAAACTTCAGCTCAATACATACAGTACTGAAGTCATGAATTTTGAATTAATCGGCACACAGAGTATCAATGATGGAACATCCCCCTTATATCATTGTGTTTTACATGTATGCAAGACCTCTCAGCTCATAAATGCAGTGCTTCTTGAGATACCACCCTTAACATTTTACTAAGGCTGATTCTAACACACAATGCAAAAGGTTCTGAATGTTGTAATTTTACAGTAATTAACATGCACACAGCTCATTAAAGATGGAACATCCCCCTCATGTTACTGTGCATTAGATGTTTGCTAACACTCAGCTGAATACCTGCAGACTTACTTTTTAAGATACAACCCCTAATGTTTACTTTAACTTTGCTTTCCCGTTACTGGACGCCGACGCCAACACTTGGAGTATGACGTTAGCTATGTTAATGCGCGTAATTTGTGTATTTGAGCAATAAGTAGTGATACCCCAGAGATAGGCCAAATGTATCCTACCACTTAAATTTAAATTGTGGCTTTATTATTAATAAGTACAAAGCAAGGCTTTAAATTTGAAGAGTGTGATCACATTTCCACTCCTTTACACACAGGATATAAAATCTAGGTGTGCTAACAATACACATCTGACCAAAGAATCGGGTAAGTATCAACTCTGTTCATGTACATGGTGTAAGTGTGCACATCACACTCCCTTGTCTTACACTGTAGACAAGGAGTGCAATAGCCACACAACTTCTATAAAACCAAAAATGATGAAGTATAAAAAATTAAATGGTTTCCATTTGTCCTTAAAAATAAAGGCCTTAAAAAAAATACTATCAAATTCTTGTATTATGAATCCCACGTGTACTCGAGACTCACCTGGCTTCTTTTGATGTGGGGATGACTTAGGGCATTTGGAACAGCCTGAGGTAAGAGGTTGACAGCTGAACAGGTTTGCACAACACCCAAGGTCTTCCAACAAGTCCTCCAGGAAACTCCAGAACTTGGATACCCTCTCAATGGGAGGCAGACGTTTGGTGAGAGGCTTGCTCTTGTTTGTTGCTGTGTATTAAAGACCACACCATGCTCAGCACTACACATTAACAAGGGCAACAATGAAGCCGTGCCTTTACCTTTACTAATCAGTAATAAAGTATTCAGTAACTGTTTGCTTTTCTATACAAATATGTATTTAGTATATGCACCGTATTTAATATAAATGTCCAAAGCCAGCTGCATGCATTATGCTTAAGCTAACAAATATGAATTCATTTCTGCCTAGAAATGAACTGTTTATATACTTGCATATAGAAAGTTGTATTTATTAGGGTCATATCAATAGACTTTTTCTTTGGTAAATATTTCCATTATCTTCTCTTCTCCTACATAATGAACAAACAGAAAAACTGACAATGTGTTCTTCTTTTTTAACGACTATTATTTAACATTTTGCGTATCTTATTAAAATCAATATGCGCTATAAAATTTCCATTATCTTCTCTTCTCCTTTTTAATGAACAAACAGAAAAACTGACAATGGGTTCTTCTTTTTTAACGACTATTATTTAATATTTTTCATATCTTTTATTAAAATCAATATGCGCTATAAAACTTCCATAAAATAAAAAATCAGCTTGTTTTGTTTTTGTAACTACATGTACAAACATAGAGTCTTCAAATTTCGTATCCTCGGTACTGATTCTGACCTGTGACAATGACTTTGCCTGTTCCCTCCTTGATCAGTCCAAACACAAGCATCTCTTGGGCTGCAGAGCTAATACAGGCCTGTACCACCTCCCTGAGAACCTGGGTGATAGAGGCAGGCCCAAACTGGGAGGGCAGCTGGGCGATCTTCTTAGGGTTGAGACTCCGCCCACAGCGACAACCATGGTTCACGTAAACACATACTGAAAACAAGGCAACAGCTGTGATATTCAAATTTTGGTTTATTTATTTGACTGGTGTTTTATGCTGTACTCAAGAATATTTCACTTATCTCATTACGGTTGGAGGAAATCCACAACCATCCGCAGGTTGCTGACAGGCCTTCACATGAGACAGAACAATGGTAACACATGGCCTACATGTAGTTACCACTACAATTTTTATCCTGATCAGGTGTAATAGGCCAGGGCATACATTTTACTTCAGCCTTCTTTTCCTTCACAGGTGACAAGCTTGTACTAGAAGTACATAAATAGACAGACTTGTGCCACGTTCTGTTTATATCATTCCCATCTCGGTACTCTCACTCCACAAAGATTGGTGCATACAGTCACATCAATAGCCAATCCAACATTTCTATTTATACAATCTGGATCAAGGTGTTACATTGCATTCTGACAATATTGACAGCTCTTACTGATTGTGACATACAAATTATTTCCCATAATTTCTCAATATCTCCATGTGTAGTTATGGTAACATCATCGCAGTGTTATATCAGACCAGAAGGACAACAGACATGTGAACTACCATAAAATGGAGTGGCAAAGTTCTCTCTATGTACTGCTGCTTGCACCTTATAAAATGTTGAAATGTTGTCTTACAGAGTTGCTTTCACTTTCGGTCATCATAAGATGAAATGAATTAGAAAGTTTGAAGAAATTCTCTCTCCAACAACATTCAATTGTCAATTTCTGCACCACTCTGCCTTTCAATACCTTGCAGGCCATACCCTGATATGTTTGGAGTCGTGTACAGGACCGG
Organism: Liolophura sinensis; assembly: GCF_032854445.1. Lineage (NCBI taxonomy): Eukaryota > Metazoa > Mollusca > Polyplacophora > Chitonida > Chitonidae > Liolophura > Liolophura sinensis. The sequence goes on from NC_088295.1 coordinate 27,804,220, forward strand.
ACTCACCTGTGGTGTTATTTGGTGCTGTGCTAGTATCTGGTTCTGAGACTGTGACAACAGGTGAGCTGGCCTCCCTGGGGGACATCTGCAGGTCAGGTTTTGGGGTAGGGCTGGCTGGGGTCTGTGGGGAGGGGCGGGAGGACTGGGGGCTGGGCTGGGATGGTGTTGTGCTGGAGTTTACTGGTGGGCTCTGAACTGTCAAATGTGGCTGCTTCATCATACGATTGATCTTGTACTGGGGGAGCCCTGTAAGAAAACATACACTTAGCCACACAAGGGGGTTCATTCGGAAATGGTTACCAGCTACCTGCAGCCTGCTACTTCTGTAGGAAATGGAGCAGGTAGCCACTTACTCGGTCTGATTGATGCTCCTATTTTACTTCATTTAATTCTCTGTGACTTAGGAAGCTGGCTGTTTTCAAAGGTAGCCTTCTTCTTAAAAAGATAATGAAAACCTTAGATACACCAAATTACTGAGGGAAATAGGTTTGTCTTATTCCTGACAAAGAATCTTGAAAGTCCTTTATGTAGTTATGATTAAGTATCTTTAACAACACTCTCAAATTCTTTGACTTTCACATTTTCAGATAACCTGACAATCTCCTATGCCACCACTGCAAACTTCAATGTCAGTGTTTCCCAGCTGTCTCACCTTTCTGGCCTGGGGGCTGGAGTGAGTGACCACTCTTCTGGCACCACCCTACAGGGAAAATGTCACGGGAATCGTAGCGACACCAGTAATCGAATGCTCCCCGCCAGCCATCAAATGTGACGTGGATCTTGTCGCCGTTGATAGCCCCCACTGTGGCAGGACATATAAGCTGGGGATTCTTACGGTCCACGGCTTCCAGCTTCATACCCACCTCAAATTCATTCCTTTTTGGTGATGGCGGCTCCTATAACGGATAAACATTCACCAAGAATCACACACCTTTTCTGATAATAAATCAGACTACAAACAAGCCATGCTATACTTAGAAAACATTATGGTACTCACATTGTAGACTAGTAATATTTGAGAACAAGAAGATTACTGGTACGTTTTAAACGATATTACAAAATTAAAATCAAGTAGGATTTGATGTCAGACAGTACCAGTATCACTCAGAATTATCAGGCCATTTACAGTGTTTACATCCTTAAGGAATTATTACAAACATCATAACTGTTTTCAACAATCATTAGTGCTTTCTCTCTATTAAAAATGAGTTGATTAAGCTAGTTAAGCTTGAAACAACCAAGGAGTGATTGATGTAAACACCGCTTAAATAACTTTACACGATAAAATCATACATATTTTAGATGTTTCAAACAAATGCTATTACAACACTGACAAGACATTTTGAAAACATTTAAAAAAAAACAACAACATAGCAGCAAATATAAATTCTACAAAAAGCACATACAATGCAAACAATGAACACCAACAAATTAGGAAAGGATAGTTCACTTCACTTCCTAAAGGCTTTGTGGAAAGGGTAAGGTTACAAAACTCCATATTAAAATAAAAGATGAAGTTTAATAAACCTGTCCAGCGCCCTGGTTAAAACCAATAGCCAGATAACCACATCAACCTTCATGAGTCACACCATTGTTTGGAAATAACACACACAAACACATAAAAAAAAAAAAAATTAATCAATTCAAAGAAATTGAATGTTCACACCTTGGGAAATATTAAAACCAATTTTAAGTCATCAGAAACTGTTGGCAAAAAAAAAAGAGCAAACCAAGCATCATCAGACAAAAAGCTAGCTTGAAGTCGGCATACAAAATTCTAGAACCAAAAATTAGAGAAAAAAGAAATACTAAAAAAAAGGAAAATGATGAAATCAGGAAAATGTTAATCAGAACAACCCAAAAATGATAAGTACAATATTAAGGATTTCATCATTCATTTGGATGTAAAAAAAAACCCACCTTTTTAAAACAACTTTCTATGGCTAATTCAGCGCCATTCAAGGTCTTTTGCAAAAATATTGGCCAAGATGAAGGATTTGACCGAAAACCTAGAATAATAGTAACGCATAAACACATAAATAACCAATCACAAACAGGGGGTCACCTGACTGATTTATCATGTGTACACTTCAACAAGCTAACAACTTCTTCTGTTCACCACAGCCTTGACAGCAACCTGAATGGTTAACTTATTTAAAAATGTATTCATATTATATATTTGCTTTTTAAGTGTATTGGGGAGTATTGGTTTGCGATGTGAAGGTTGAAAAAAATGTTTTTCACACGGCTGGAAAATCCAAAATGAAAACAAAATGAAGTCTTTAAAGATTTTGCCCAGAAAGAAGTTATTCTCTTGCTGACAAATGACAACACATGGATTGAAAGTGCAGAGTGAACAGGTCACCAGCTTGAATAGAACTGAAAAGAAAAGACAGTGACAGGCAGCAAGAGGCCACACTTACAGGTTTAAAGGACGTTTCAAGGGCAAACTCAGCATTGGACAGTGTCTTAATCAGGAAATTGGGCCACGAGGAGGCATTCATACGGAAACCTGAAAATTTTAGGTAAAACAAGAGATTGCCTCCAAACGGATGAACATTTAGTACACTGCATGTTGAGCCATGACAAATGATTAACAGTATAGTGCAAAGGAGTCACACAAAATTGCATAACAATTCTGTTAATTCTGTTATTGGAAAACAGTGCAAACTTCAACAAACCGTTTTGTTCTCCAATAACATACTACCTTGAGTAGTAGTCTCCAATAATGTTCAACATATTTTGTCTAACATTGACTTTTTCTTCAGAGAATTTTGAAGTTCTAGTTGTACTTCTATTGTTCTAGTGATCTTCTTAAAGTAGATCCCCACTGCTGTGCCTTCCAAACTACAGACAGATGGCTTGATGTCCTCTGAATCTATTCTGAACACGTAAAACATCGAAAAAGAAGAAAAATAGCAGAAGTTGGTGACAAAAGTCAGAAAATCTACTTCAGTATGTTTGAGCCACCGTTGACCATGTCAGGTCACAGTGGTACATTCGCTACAGGCATCTGAGGCTTTGCTATGTGTACAACACAGAGAACAGGAGACAATCCCTATACTTTTACAGCTAATTTCAAGATTATTCCATGCCCAAGTGTGGCTCGTGATGGCTCGATACTGTAAACTTACATACATGGCCTAAAAATGCCACAGAATGAGAAAATATGGACCAGATCTCCGTTTGAAAGCCCCTTGATTTACGGGGGACTAGATCATTGTCGCATGAGCCATTCTTCCTGAAAGAAAACGCTAAAGGACAAGTCTTATAATATCCCCCCCAAAAAAGATAAAAAAAAATAAAAGATGTCCAGATTTTCACTTCCGGAATCCAGAAGTTGTTGAGCGACTTGCTTGTTTGAAACAGCAGGCTGTGACACCATGAACTGTAGGGAACCACTTGCCTTTGCCCTACAACGCTCACAGGACTACAGGGCAGCCCTCCAACTCAGTTCAAACCTCACCTAGAGGCCCGACTGTGTGCGTGTGATACCCAACAGCATCCCTTATTTTGAAGCCCGAAACGGAACCCCAGACAAAATTTAAACTGACATTTCTATGTCTTACCAATCGCTGTTTCCATTCAATTTAATTCAAACCTTATCTATTTTTACTTCACTTTTTTAAAACAAAAGAAGATTAGTTCCATTGCTACTTTGAATGGTGTTAAGTGTTGTTGTCAATGCAACTAACAATCCACCGGCTTGACTGCATGTGTCTCCGTCAGTTTGCTTGACTTGGCTATAAATGTCCAATATGTGATGTCCAATTTGTATCAGACAAACCTGATGGGAGCGCATTTTGTGTTATGTACGTGGCCGGTATGTGAGTGAAAATTGCCCATCCTATGGCCCAGTTGCTAAACTGAACACGCTTTTCCAGGATGTAATACAACTCTGGTAGCCTATTCTTAAAATATTTGTTGTAAAACTGTTTTATTTATACCAATTTCAGTGCGTTAATAACGAGGCGTTAATTAAGAGGTGTAATTATAAAGAGGATAATAAAAGATTAAATCATACCATGGCTAATTCTGGAAAAGCACACAGTGGGTAGGCCTTATGCATGGATTTGGCAATGCTCTGCTGGGCTTGTCAATACATAATCCCAGTAGGTCTTACCGACATGACGTTACCCCGCCAGGGGGTCCAACTTTAATCGTTTTTTTTTTTAAATGAAACTAGCTGACATAACATTTTTTAATTGCAGTTTACAGATTAACAGCATGATGGTGTCTAGGGAACATTCAGTGTGAAAATAAAATCGTTGCAGATTTCCTTTAATCAAAGCTAGATCACATGAAATAAGATTCACATCAATACCTAATGGTGGCTGCAAGAGGCCGCCAACTTTTTCACAGTAGCCAATCAAATGAAGATCTGCAGAGTCCACAAGCCGCCAGAAGTCGTTCTTGTCATCGCTGCCATCAAGTCGCAGACGTATTCTTGACCCCTGCAAATTGATCACCGTGGCGACGCAGATGGAGGACATGTTCCTGGGATCTGAGGCCTCAATCTTCATACCTACCTTGAACTCATTGACTGGGGGAACCAAGGCCTACAACCCAAACAATTATCATCTATTAATTCATTAAATACAAAAATTTTAAAAGAAAAATAGGAGAGAATAATATAAAATTTGAAGTTTTAAGCAAAGGCAGGCGTGGGTTGAAGATAATTATGATTTCTGTAAGGTGTAAGTTGTCACAGTAGATAATATGAAAGCTATCAAACTCAGTCACTTGAACGACAAAGTCAAATCTTTTCAAACCTTGCCAGGGCTTTTACTGCATCTTTTCAAGTGCAAAACACAGTCATACACATGGAGAATATGACTAAGAGATGCTTCAACTTATGCTTGTGGCAGTATATGGATTTGCAATTCCCAAAAGACACGTTTGTAGCCAGTGATTATGACAAAACACACACCAGTGCACTAACATCTCCTAGAGCACCAGGTAATATATTTTTTATTTTTATACAAATTATTCACCAATATAAAATATTATCATCATGCAGAGTATTCACCAATACAGTACAATGTTTACTTTCCCCTTATACAGATTTTCACAAAACTGTACTCACTTGTTTGAAGCATGAAGCAGGGGCAATCTTGGCCTTGTTTTCTTTGAGGTAGTCTGCCCAGGTGAAATTTCCTGTGGAGAGAAGGAAGTCTTATTACTTCTAGCAAGTGTAAAAGGGGCCTTTATTGCCACGTTGTGGCCAAGAGCGTTAACATGTCAGCCGTGGCACAATGACCCAGGAGCCTCCTAACATGGCACTCCTTGTGAGTTCAAGCCCAGCTCATGCTGGCTTAGTATCCGGCCGTACGTGGAAAGGTCTGCAGCAACCTGCAGACAGCAGTGGTTTTCCATCAATCAGTGAGCAGTTTCCTCCCACCATAATGCCGGTTGCCGTCATATAAAAGAAATATTCTTCAATATGGCATAAAACACCAATGAAATAAATACAGTCCATAAATATTGCAAGGTAAAGGTCATCCATTATTAAATTCTCTGGTCAAAAATACTGCTTTCAACATGAGCAGTAAAAGGGATAAAAAAAAATAAAAGTGATACCTTACTAAATACCAGATTTTACCTCGCAGACCTGTCAATGTGAACACTCACCTGCTTTTTCATACGGGTAGAGTGACTGCTTACTGACAGGCCCCTGAACAACTTGCATTACCTCACAGACACTCACTTGCTTGATCATACTGGTAGAGTGACTGCTTACTGACAGGCCCCTGAACAACTCACATTACCTCACAGACCTGCTGTTGTGAACACTCACCTACTTGTCCATACTGGTAGAGTGACTGCTTACTGACAGGCCCCTGAACAACTCACATTACCTCACAGACCTGCTGTTGTGAACACTCACCTACTTGTCCATACTGGTAGAGTGACTGCTTACTAACAGGCCCCTGAAAAACCCACATTACCTCACAGACCTGCTGTTGTGAACACTCACCTGCTTGTTCATACTGGTAAAGTGACTGCTTACTGACAGGCCCCTGAGCAACTTGCATTACCTCACAGACCTGTCATTGTGAACACTCACCTGCTTGTTCACACTGGTAAAGTGACTGCTTACTGACAGGCCCCTGAACAGCTCACATTACCTCGCAGACCTGTCATTGTGAACACTCACCTGCTTGTTCATACTGGTAAAGTGACTGCTTACTGACAGGCCCCTAAACAACTTGTTTTATCTCGCAGACCTGCCCCTGTGAACACTCACCTGCTTGTCCATACTGGTAGAGTGACCCCTTACTGGCAGGCCCGTGAACAACTCGTTTTACCTCACAGACCTGTCATTGTGAACACTCACCTGCTTGTTCATACTGGTAGAGTGACCCCTTACTGGCACGCCCGTGAACAACTCGTTTTACCTCACAGACCTGTCATTGTGAACACTCACCTGCTTGTTCATACTGGTAGAGTGACCCCTTACTGGCAGACCCGTGAACAACTCGTTTTACCTCACAGACCTGTCATTGTGAACACTCACCTGCTTGTTCATACTGGTAGAGTGACCCCTTACTGGCAGACCCCTGACCAGACATCTTCACTTTATGACTTTGTCCCTCAACATCAACAGCAGCTCATATCACGTCTCTTAACAAAGCTGAAAAATTGTTTAACGTGAAAAAATGTATGTCACATAAAAATAGATCTACTGACATATATGATGATTTTTTTTCATTTCTACGACAGTTACTACATGTATGAGTGGAAGAAACCATGCAGAGTTCAGTGAAAATCATACCACCTTGCCAAACACATGCTCCATCTCATGACACAACTTAACAGCTAAAGCTTCTTACATCATTTGACATGACCAATCAAAGGCTAGCAATGTGATCTTAGTAAGGCAGCTGTCATGGCCACTCAACCATTTACAGCCAA